>NC_137583.1:61490917-62796417 GCF_963210335.1 Falco punctatus
TCTCATTTAGCTGAAGGAAATGTGTCAGTAATACCATTACTGTTAAAAAAGAAGGAAAACTTTTTCAAGGAAGTAACATATATGAAAAAATATTCCTTATCAATTTTAATGACACAAACATTTCTCTTCTGAAATACTTGTAGATTTTTCTACTTGTTTTCCAATATTGTTACAATCTTCATATTTTCAATTTTACTAGATTCTTTTCAATCCTTCTATTCTCTCTCTACATTCACACTCCTCATTGTACTGTTGCTATTCTGAGCTTGCCCTCTCTTGTCATTTTCTGACCAGTTCTTCCAAAATTTGCATTACTTAAAGTTGATAGCATATTGGAAATAGACATTCAGCAATTTATAATAGTAGAATAAATAGAATAGGATAGAATGTTTCAGTTGTAAGAGACCAACAATGATCATCTAGTCCAATGGCCCATAGTATGCAACTACATCATGCAACTTAGCAGAAAGTTGCCAGTTAACCTTCTAATATCTTTAAATATGGAGATTAGTCTAAATCACAGATAATATCCACATTAGAACTGCAGCTAAAAACTTTTTTTTTTCCCTTTAGTGTAAATTAAACTTTGAAAGGAAATAGAGCAACACATGAGAACAGTATTCCTTTCAGCTTCAGGAACAAATGCAGCCCATCTGCATGAGGAAGCTGCATATCTGCACATGGGTATCACGTGGAGGTGGCTGGATTTAGTAGTGGGTATAGACTCTTTCAGCCCTTCATGTAAATCTGCACCTGATAGCATTGCTAAAATCCTGAACAGAAAACCAAATGTAATATAATAGAAGCAACAGAATGACACCTGGAAAGCAAGTAAAAATGCTTTTTAAAATAATAAAGGAGTATGATGAAAGTTCCTTTGGGAATTTGTAGTTTTGGTATTACTGTGCTTGTACCAGTATAATCCTTACACACATTTATTTTGTAAATATCTCAGAATTTACCATGTAGCATGTATTTGTTGTGAACCTCTGTAAGCTAAAGAAATTTTCTAACGTTCTGTTGATTGAAGTGGATGGCAACTAATTTAAATGGAATATAAATATATTCCAGGGATTTCTGGGGCAGCTGGGCAAAACCAAATGAAACTTTAAACCAATCAAGTTTTACTGGAGGGATGGGGCTCATTTCATCCCCTTTGAACCATCTATGAGCTAAATTAGTAGTATATCTCCCTGTGGTACAGAAGCATTTCAGAGAAGTATACATCAAGACAACTAGCAATAAAATTGTTTTCATGAGCTGCCTTCCACCCAGCATTCACACATAACCATTTTGCACAAATCATTTAAATGACCTGTTCAACTTTAGGGCTTAAAAATGCTATAAATCTTACCTTTTTCCACAAAGTCTCTAAGCATTCCAGGCTGCCCAGAAAAGGTATAGGATTCCCAAATTTTCACATGAGTTTTGGTTACTAACATGATTACTTTTGCAGTTGGGTTTTTTGGGCGTTTTTAAGTGGAAACTTACTAACAAAACCCTCCAGGCACTCACATTTTATTCCAGATACAATCTTTATCTGCCTTTCCTCAAGTCTTATTTACCTTGGACTATTATAAACATGTTGACCAAGTTCAGGATATGACTGTGATATATTTGTCTTGTAGGTATATTTCAAATTTATTTTTTTACAACCATTCAAACATACTTAAAAGTTCTCATCTATTTTTAAAGTATAAATATATAGGTATGAGCCAAATCCTATGCCACCTTACTCCAAAAGAAGTCAGAACCTCCCTGAAAAAAAAGAACATCTCAAAAAAAAGCTGTTGAACTTCTATCTGACGTTCTATCCTTTTGCTCAAGTCTTGGTATGGATGATAAGAAGTCTTTTAATTAACCTTCGTGTTTTCCAGTAAGCTTCCTTGTACTCCTGAGCCAACAGGAGTCCCGTGTTCTGCCTTGGATATTATCCAAAGCATTAACAATGATTGCTGAAGTTTGCTTACTACCTCAGTAAATAAAGCAGCGTTATTTTCTACTTCATACTGGCTGACAGCCATTTTCTATGTTCCCAGACAACACTGATTCAATGTATCAGCAATAATATTTAGCTGCTACTTTGGAGGAGATGAAACTGTGACTGTCTCTTCAGATAAACAGTTAATCAGTGTCCTTACTCACAAGGTAGTCTCAGCATTGGTTTTACTCTGGTATTTCACTGTGAGCTATTTTCTGAGAAAAGGAGACTATATTCATTCTAATAAATTATTTTGATTGTCTTCTGTTCTCTTACTATACCATATAAATGAACTCATGCACAGTTTTTTCTTATTAGTAGCAGGGGGTAAGAAAGACAAACTGTTTTAGATTCCAAAGGAGAACCACAGGATGATTCGTTCACATTGATGAAATGAAAACCTGAATCTTGAGTGTCTCTTTTACTGTTAACAATGTGATTTATCCAGACTGGTCTACCAGGTTCTTTATTTTTCCTGTATACACTTTTTTTACATGTATTTACTTTAGGTCCAACACAACGTGTACCCTTTAACTGATCAGATATGCCTAATGGCTATTTGTGGTTTAGTTGTTCACTTTAAATTGTGTGGGTTTTCCCAGTTGCTATGTTATGTTTTAAAATCAATTCATTAAAATGTACATTTTCTTATGCAACTGCTTTATATTTGACTGGAGTTATCTGAAGGTTTTTTTGAGCTGAACAGTAATGTGCTTCCACAGCAAGGAAGCTAGAAATGGTTTCCAGTTTGGAATCAGAGAGACATCACATGTGTCAATGTTGATCTTTTCAATTCATTTCTAGTAAAGCCTGCAAAGAAAAAACATGTGAAGATAAGAGATGGAAAAACATAAATCTGTGGGAAAATAAATCTTTTATATCTGCCCAGCCAGATCTGCATCTTCATTACTACTACATCACTGAAAACAGGCTTTAAATCATAAATTGGCTCTAGTAAGATGCTCAGCACTTTCTGTCCAAAGATGAATGTAATTTCCTAGTAATTTTAGAAAGGGTGGGAACTGTGAGAGTACTATGATCTAGTTGGATGAGGAAAAATAGAGAAGGCTGAACCAGAGCCAGTAGTCTTGATGCTTTTAATATAATCACTGAAGACATATTTTTTATTAAAATCCCCTATAAGGGTGGGCATTTAGCTCTCTTAGGTTCCTAAGAGAACCAGTGCAATCTTGCTATTTTCCTAATCCATTTTACAGGTAATAAAGAAAGACTGACAAATCCCGTATTACAGAGATTATAAAGTCAGTCTGCTATGTATTTACTATGGAACAGCAACAAAGACACTTGCTGAGATCATTCAACATCTGCCAACTAGTTAAAACTAAATCACAGGAGACTTTTTGGGGATTTTAGCCAGTCAAGTAAGAATCCAAAATCTATGCAAAACAGTCTGTCTCACATTCTTTTGTATTAGGTCTCACAGCTTGACAGACTGTATTTTGCATTTTTTCTATTCTTAAAAAAGCAAGAACAAAAAATCCCACCAACACCCCCCAGAAATCTATATCAAAATCCATCTGATAAATGTCTTCCTTGAGCAAAAGAGAATGGATAGTCCAAACTGCTAGTTCTGGCTTTCTACATCTTCTCACTGTCCCTCACTCCAAGAAGACAGGAAATATTTGAATGAAGAGCATGTTTCCTGCAGGAAGAGGAAGGTGGAGGAAGCCACGTTGTACATGGATTCTTGCAGTTTTAACCAAATCAGAATAATTGAGACGCACATACTGTCTGAGCAAAGGAAAACATATTCTGTAGTAGACATTTATAACAACACTTTCAGATGGTCAGAAACACTATGTTCAGTTCTCAACCAGTAAGGTGTTTCTTGCTACATCTGTTATCTTACAAATCAATGGTTCAGACTGCCACATATTAAATTCGTTCAGTGTATGTTCATGAATCAGTCAACCCAATATAACTTCTCCAGCCAGGCACTGTATCTCTATTTGCCTCTTTCTTTCGTATCTCTTTCTGTGCTTTACACTTGCAAAACGGACATCTGTTTTCCAAGGATGGTAAATCACTATTAGTATCACAAGAAATTATGAGTGTAGATCTGTAAGAGTAACAAAATCTTGCCTGGAAGCTAAAAGACCCATAATTACTGGTAAAAAAAATGCATGTACTACTTTCATACAATTAAACTCTTGGTCTTTAGTATAAAGCAAATCTACTTAGACATCAGGCTTGGACATCACACTCAAATTAGTTATGTCCATGCTACCAGCTCATCAAAGAATTGTGTGTAATCTGCAGAAGATGGAATTGTTCTGTAAGGCCACCTCAAATAATCCATTATTGGGTTTCTGCCTTTATCATATAAAGCTTTGGAAAAAGGAGAAAACAAAACAAAACCTCAGACGTTTATTATTATTCCCTGTAAAATAACTAGATATAGAGTTTTCAGCTAAGTGTATAAAAATCTCATTCGCCTTTTTTCTTGCTGTTGTAGAGTTCAGCCAGTGGAGCTCAATGTCTCTTTTAATTTTCTCTTTCTTCACCCTGTTCTGCAGGTAGGTTCCACCTCATTATATAAATTCAATAATAGTCTGTGAAAAAATTGTATTTGACAGCTCATTCCAATCTATGCCTCTAGGACTGTGTAAAGCAGCAATTCTCAAACTTTTTGGAAATGTAACCCTACTTTGGTTGCTTGTCTTGGGCATGGTATCTCCCTTCCCTGACAGCTACTTAGGTTTAACCTAATACACAGCACGGTCCAGGAGTGCCAGATTTCATAATTGTTAGCAGGGGCTAGAATCCTCCAGGGCTGAAGAGTAAGAAGAGGCTGTAATTACTGGCTATAGGTGTTTCCATTTTCCAGGGAATTGTTAACTGTCAGCAATTAAAAATAGTTACTACCACTGTGAAAAATGAAAATATCTGCCTCTAGTAATGATAGATGCTTGTCATTCTCCCTCCTGGACAAAATGAACTGTTATTGTCTTATCTGAGTAGTACTCCTAGAATCTCATCCTAGTGCTGCACAGCAGAAATATGATCTGTATGAAAAGCATGGGTTTCTTACTTGATTTAAAATGAAATAAAGCCAAAAACAACAATAAAGTTGTTTTTAAATACTAGATCTAGTGAATTGTTTGACTGAAGATTAATTCACCAAAGATATAACCTCAAGGCAATCTCGGCTACATAAATCTAAACCTAGTTCAGTATCTGCGCAGAATTTTGCTAATAATCCTGATGGAGAAAGCATAATGTGGTTGGTATTTTCTGCTATGCTGCACCTTAGCAGTTAGGTCTATCAAAGACAATGTAAGGAATTTGAGCAAAAATATCCTTGCAGTCTCGTTGAGACAAAAGACCTGCACCCCAGTTTCCATGGACAACCCAAACTGTTCCTACAGCCTGCTTAATACCTAATTACTTTTATACAGAATGGGACAGCTTCAACAGTCTCATTTTTAGAGCTCAGAATAAAATGGATCAGCTGAGTAGCCTGATGAGAGAGGCAGAAGGCACCATCTCTACCATTTTAGACATTATGCTTAAAGGCCCTTTGTAGTCCAGCTCTCCATTTCTACCTTTCTTTTCTTCTTACTGATGAAATGTTTGTGTTTATTCCTAAAAATGAATCTAAAAAAGGATCTTTAAAAATCAAACAATTTTATTTCAGGTCAACATAAATTTGTCACAATTCAATCACCAATAATTCCCGTTAGTCTAGCTACTCTGCCTTTTATTATGGCTCAGATGAAGCAGTTCTATATCCCAAATTTATGTAGAGGATTCTAGTCAAACAAGGTCCCACCTTTAAATCTTAGTTTTGCATCTCCAGTGATCTTGTGTCCTACATAAGCTGATATAACCTTGAATGTTACTCCAATTCTTGTCTACCAGAACCAGAAACCTTTTAGAAATTAGTGGCACCCCTGCCAAGAATGTGAACTTTCCATCACAGGTAGATGCACTGCCAGGGCAGTTCTATTCTGGATATAGGTAAACACGTCTTGTAAGAATTTGGATTTAATTCACTAGTGTCAACTAGAACTGCTAGATAGGGGAAGTTTTCAAATGTCCATAACTACACAGATAGAACTGTACACATATGATCCATAATTTAGTGTTCCATATATCAGATTAAAAAAACATTCATGTTCTCTCTTTTTTCCTAAGCTACCCTATATCATGTTTCTAGCTTTCATTTGCTGAGCTGTGACAGTACAGTGTCAGATAAAATTTCAGTAAAACTACCCCATTATTCTGAGGGGAAATCTCCCAACTATTCAATCACCTCATTCCTAGCAAAACAATTCCCTCACTATTTCAGTAATTCTCAAATCCAGGATCAACATAGCTGGCTTCATAATTCTGTGTCGCACAAAGTACTCAGGTGTGTGATGCACTGAGGTGTGTCCATCAAGTTCCTAAAACAGAAGACCTTCTAAAAGGCATGCAATCATTTCTAAATATTGACATTTCTTATGCGTCTGGTAAAATTTAATGAAAGAAATATTTCAAAAGAAATGAAAGAATCAGTCTTACTAGCTGAAATTAAAAATTCTCAGAAAAGAACAAGCAAGTTGTCTGACCAAGAGTAACAGAGGTAGGTCAGTACTTGAATGACAAAGTGGGTCATCACCAATACTATATGTCTCCAGACATACATACAATAGCATTCTCTGTAGCTTCAGTCAAGCACTTACAGATAGCAGATAGCAACCTTCTTCAGTGATCATTGAATGTACTGTTTCTTTGCTGCTTTCACTGTCTAAACATTTTCTGGCTCGCTTACAACATTTTTGTCGTTTAGCAGAACAGCTGTGACACTCAGGCACCATTATCTTACATAAGCTGAAGCTGGCTATACATTAAGACTCCCAGTCTATAAGGACACACCTTTCCTTAGGACAAAACACTAGAAAAGCACACAATTTTGAAGTACCTCCTAACTATCACAGCTTAATAATTTGGAAAGGACAGAAGTATTTCAGTAGCTTCATTACTTCAACAGCTAGAAAAATATTTGTAACATTTCAATAGCTAGAAAAAATATGTGCAAGAACACAGAATAAAAGAAACCTCTGCTGCTTCAAAAATAGCTGTTGTCTTACTTGGATACCTGCTGTATCTTTTGCCATGAGAAAATCATACTATTATTTTTTACTGTGAAAGCCAGTAATTTATCTCCTTATTGACATTTTCAGTTACACAAATTCCTGCATTGTAAAATGGAAGCGAAATACGGTGAAATTATTTTATGTTTCCAGTTTTATTATGCAAACCACAATTGCTCCTGCTGTCAACAAGAAAAGTTTAGTGCTACTGAAAAGCATTTAATCTAGTCTTGCAAAACATGACATGAGTGGCATGTAAATTAGACCACACCTCCTAATGACTCATATCCCATTTGTCTTGACAGCACAGATAGTTTCAAGGAAAATATCTTAAAAAACACACTTTTTTTTTCCTAGGTAGACTTTTGTTCTTACATCTAAGATTTTAATTCAAAAAAACTAAGGGCAAGTGGGATCCTGTCATGTTTCTATGGTCACAGATTATTTTTTTTTAATATTACTGTATTGTCTGCCAGTTACTTTTCCTGTCAATTGCATGAAACTTAAACACAACAGCAGTGGTGAGCAATTAAAAGTCATTTCTAAAACTAAAAAATTTCTATTGTTTAATCATAAAGTGTAGTGGAGTGGTAATGGACAAAGTAGCGTCTGGAAAACTTTCTGTTCATTTTTGAAAGATGACCGTATTTCAGCCTCTGCTTCTTCCCTAAAAAATCTCTGCAGCAGTTGCAGAATGTTAGAAGACAGAAGCTCAGATATGTTTCTCTCCACGCTATATGCAGAACACCTGCTGGCTTCCTTTTCTTTGATGTAGATTTTGGCAATGCATAAGAAGGCTAAAAGTCTATATGAGCCAGTGATACAGTGCCCACTGGGGCATGATCCTGTACTGACCTGAAGTCACAGGATTCAGTCGATTTCTTCGGTGAGAACACACCAGAAAAAGCTGCAGAAGAAGGCATAGAAAGCTGCACTGCAGCAAAGTACCAGGCCGAAAAGAATGATGATCCCTTTTCCATCAAAAGAATAAAAATTCATTCAGTGCTTTGGGGTCAAAAGCTATTATTGCTATATTTTAAATTCAGATTAGTCAGGTTTTAGTATGTGTAACTTAATTCCCAGTTAGCATAAAATCACCCAGCCATATTTGGATTATCTGACTGCAAACACTGCAGAGGGAACTAAACAGGCAAGTGCAGAAGAACCCCGTGGTGGTTTTAATGCTTTCTAATACCGGTGGTCAGTGTGCATGTATCTGTAAGACAGTGAGTATTTAAGAAAACCGTGAGTAGCAGTGACTGCTACTGAACCAGTACATGAATGCATAAGAACTCTGGCCTTGATTTCAGTACGAATATCATATACATATATACATGTACACAAATACATGGAAAATTGTTACACATTGAGAATTTCACTGTCTATCCCAAAATGCAGCAACTTAGACTGAGCACTGAGTGACATGTGAGAAAGTGCTACATGGTAATGTTCATTTTTTCTGGTTTTCAACATAAAACAGCCAGATGCTCTCAACTTAGTACTATCTTGGTAGTAAATAACTCATACTGGGGTTTTTTTGTTGAAACTCTGCTTGAATTCCTATGTTACTAAGACAGAACAATGAAATATTTTAGCAAAGTGTATAAGGTCCTGGTAAAGATGAAAAACATTGTTCTCAAGCGAAAAGCTGTGCTTGGAAGAATCCACTCTTCTCCAAGACTTGTCCAGACAAAAAGAAAGAAAGAGGAAGAAGTCTGATGAGTTTATTAAAAAAAAAATAATAAAAATCTATGTTTTATTACTTCAAGATTTGATCTTGTTCCTATTGACTTGGGTGTTCCATGAGGAAGCCCTCAAACACTAATTGAAAAATAGTACAAAGGGGATAAAAAAAAAATATCTGTTTAGCATTCATTAATATAGAATGAGGACCCCCATCCTTTTCTTCTGCAATTTGTACAGAAATGGGGAGTAACATTTAGATATGCTTAGTTATATGACTACAAGGAGTCAATATAAAAATTATGAATACAGAACAGTCATCCATCCACACCAACTTCCATGAACCCATTTCAAAATACATTAAAATAAAACAACATTTTTCAATTAAATAAGATTTTAACTTAACTGAAGCTAATAAGCACTTTTGTCTTGGTATGCTGGTAAGATTGGCTAGATATTCTTAGAACCCCATTATTTAGAATAAGTAAAAGTTGTTTTGTTTTAATCATAAAACCACCATAAAATCATTTCTTTCTGTAATAGGTACCACCATTCATATTGCGTGAATAGTACAGGAGTAGTGAAGAAGGACAAATCTATACAGAATATATTTCACATTCATGTAATGCACTCTAACATATGAGATAAACAGAAGTGTGACTGATAGATTTCAAGGTCAGGAAAGACCATGGTGACCACATTCTACATTAAAAACATCAGAGCAAAACATCAGAGCATGTAATCAAGTATCATCAGGTGGTCACTGCAATCAGTGAGTAAAAGTATTGCATCATATGCCCCCTTTGAATCAGTTCAGTGGGTTACCATCCCAGTGATTAAAAAATACTCATCTTTTAGCATGAATTTATTCAGCTTCAGGTTTCATTTTCCACCATTCATCAGCTGCCATTAAGGAAACTCTCTAAGTTCTCCTTGTTGAAACCTCCACGTATCAAAATCTACTTTTTGTGCAAGTATAGAGGGAACTTTTATTGCATTGGATCTCATAAATAGGTTTTGGCTTATAATCATATTAAGTATCATTTTAATAAAAGTGCCAGGAGTATTAACAGCAAGTAGTTTACTATTAGAGGATCAGGAATATAGCTAGTGAGTGTCTAGTAAACAAGAGTGTAGGTTTTGAGCTCAATCTGTAAATGACTAGTGTTCAGAGCAGAAAACAAGTCAAATGTACTTACCTCTGACTGTGTTGCTGAATACATCACAGCTATGTTCTTTATCAAGAAACAGTAATTTTAAACCACAGTGTATTACCCCACTGAAATCCAGATGAGAAGCAGTGAAAGTGTGTAAAATCCAGGTCTGGTCATCATCCCCCAGCATGAGACACAGTATTTTACCAGCTGGATGTGGTAAACAGGAATCCTTAGAGACAGTACTGTGTGAAATCATCACAGAGCTCACAACCATTCTTGAACTTCAGACAGATTTCATTCTTTGCAATTTTTCACCTTCAACAGAAGGAACAGTAATCTCTTGCTGAAACTCTTAAATGCATCTTCAATTTCTGAGCTCTATCTGTGGTACAAATTAGAATTTTGTGTAACTGTGAGCATATCTTCCAAATAAATTCAAAAAGTATACTTAAGAGCACTGCAAAATGGCACATGAGAAACAGACAAGAGCATCAGTAGAATTCATTGTTTTCCTAAACTGTTTGAATATTTTCCTCTTTCAGTGCTGTATTCTGGAGGCTGACCAACCATATATAAACTATTGGGTTTATGCAATTTATCAAGAAAACAGTTGATTTTTCTCCTGCCTTTGGCAAACCTGAACCATTACAAATTCCTCATTTGACATAAAAATGGTCTAAGTGTTCTCTTTAGAATGATGTAGTTTCTCCTCTGTACTGTATTTTGCTTTTACAAAATGTACCGCTATAAATATGTCTTATGTGGCAAGATCATAAAATCATTGATGCAAGGATTGCTCCTGCAGCTGACAATATTATTTCACATGTTCTTCTTACGTAATGAATAGGGACACTAAATTTAACAGTTAGTGATACAATATAATCTTAAGAGATAATAAGTTATGTATTTTAAGTAAAAGCTTAGGATCACGAAGTCCAAAAAGAAGGACTCTTTCTCATTAACTATTCAATATGGCTACAGATTAGAAGAAAATCACCTTCGAGAAACATGCTTGCCATAAATAAAAAGCTTTGTATACAGAAATGAAGCTCTGCAGAAATCTCGATTGCAGCAAAATATGTTAATGAGTGCTACTGAAATATATAGTGTAAGGTCAAGGAAACTAACTGTAAATCTAACGCTTTTACATCACCATATCCATTCAAGAATTTTTAAAATCAGTATAGATACTTTTTTTACATTGCACCAAGACCTGAGCTGTCACCACAGTTCTCTACTTGGTATGCAAGCATTATCCACATTTTCTGCTCATAAAAAATAGAGAAATGTCAGGATTTGCCTAATATCACATAGCAGAATACAGAAATCAAATCCTTTTATATGACCACTTGACATTCAAAGCCCTTCATAATTTGCTTCCTAATATTTCTCTCCTTTCCTATCACCGTCTCCTCTTTCAACACTTGAGTCCTCCAACTTCTTGTATTCTTGTTCACTGTTTCCTTTCATGCTGCTAATACGTTTGGAGTTTCCTTTCTGAACCAAGACACAAATTCTCCTGTATTTATTAATGCTCAGCTTAAAACACAGTCCTTCATGGCTGTCATGCACCATCACAGAAGATGTGTGTAACCAATTCTTGGTCCTTATCCATATTTACAGACAACTTTCCACCCCCTCTAGCCTAGTGCAATTGGGTTGCCAGCACACAGAAACTACATATTGCTCTCACTCCAATGAGCTAAAAACAATTTCTTCTTACTACAGAAAAGCACTCATTGTCAAAATAAGTTAATGTAAACAGCATATTCTTAACCATTTTTATATTACTGTTCATTTATGCAACTCCTAAATCCTTACATTTATTACATTGTCTACCTAATTCATCAACCCCTTCAGGCTGGAAATGCATCTTTTCAAAGGCCTTTGAAATTCCCAAAGCATTAGGTGGCAGCAAAAAATAAATAAGCACTATATAGTTCATTATAGAAATTTGAAAAAACAGCTGTATTTGTATATATAGTCTACATCAGATGTGATGACAAGGTTTGTTTTCTAATGAACCCAGGTGAAAGAAAAATCCCTTAAAAGTATCTCTGCACTTCTCACAGTATCAAGTTAGTACTCAGAAAATAAGACTATGCTGAGTATGAGCAAAGCATCATGAAGCAACTAATCATCAAAAATCAGGGATCCTGTTACATTGTAGAACAAGAAGGAAGGGATGTATTTTCAGCCAAGTATATCTGTGCCAGTGCATTTGCACGATTATATTTCAAGGCAAATAATTTTTTTTAGATTAGAAACAAACTGGAATTTAACTGCATCTTTTCGGTTTAGAGTTAATGCTTACTTAGAAGAAAAATACTTGGGAAATTCTTACATTTTAATTGCCTATTTCAAACAAAGAATTAATCTACAAACAAAAATAGAAGATTATTTTAAAAATTGAAAATAATTACTTTTTCAAAAATAAAAATTAATCCCAAACTATAATATACTCCTTTGCTGTAGAGCTAAAATGTACTTCAAGAGAAGGAAGATCATGTTATCATTCTACAAAGTTCCTATTACTATCATTCTCTAAGATTTAAAAACTTGCAAGAGATTATATTTGCCTTTTGTGCGATATGGTTTCTAGGTACAACAAAGGCACTGCTAAAGATGACAACTTTTAGCATTAAAAAGTACTCTTAAGTCAGTATTTGCAAACCATACCATTTGAAGGTAAGATGCAGTTCTCAAGTTTAAAAATTTCATGGAGATATATTACAAAGTTTGGACCGGAGTTTATAGTCCTCTGCACTTCTCTGTCTAAAATGCAGCCTCTGTTTCTACCATGCTGCTTCTGCAGTTGGTGGAAATCTGGTCAGTTTAGCCAAATGTTCCTCGAGTACCATTCTTCTCCTCCTGAAGCAGACACATAAAATAGGTCAGATTAATTCTGTCCCGTAAGTATCTCTTTCTCTTCAAGGACTATAAATGGGCCACAGTGTGTCTGACTCAACTGCAGACTTCTGAAGTGAGATGAATCCCACACCCCAAGATTAACTATCCTGAAAAAGTTTTCTCAATAAAATAATGTTGAAATGTTTGTTACTGTTTCAGTCCAGGTGGCAGCACTGGACTGGCCTCCATCAGCAGCGATGCCAATCCAGACTCAGGCAGGGTCAGATACACAAACACAGTACATGCAAAGATGGTCAGAAGGTGCTCATTAGCTCAGCATCCCACCAGGGGGTCCCCAGTAGTTTCCCAAGCAAAGTAAGCAGCAAGTGGGGAGGTCCCTGGTGCTACGGAACACCGGTCCATGTGGAGAAGAATGGGTGGGAGGTTTTGAAGTTTTTATGTGAGTTGCATGAGCGTTAAGTGTTATATCATTACCTAAGCATCCTTGCAAGTGATCATGCAAAAAGCGCATGGCTAGCTGTGGGAGATGCTTGATACTTAACATGTTTGGGAAAACTTAACCAAGGACAACATAAGTAAAAATGTATCACAATGTAGAATAATGATCCCTACGGCCTTAACAAAGCATAAAGGGCTTCATTATGAGGAATCTGGGTTATAGCTGTACTGATCTCCATCACCTACCTCCTCACCACTCTTCCACATTTAACCATACACTTACACAAAGGATATATAAACAAAAGAAAACCAAGACAGAATTTTAAATATATAATCTAATACTTTCTAATTTTGGAGAAAGTCCTAAATTGCTAGAGCTGAAAACGAATTTGTTGCATGTTGTTGTTTCTCATAATGTTTGTCAACAGGTATAATTTCGAGTCTGTCTGGGATTAGGAAATAATTGAAAAATTGAGCAGAACCCATTTTGGCTGTGGTTCCCTCTAGAAGACCGAAATCTACACATTTTGTGATCTTTTGAAAAAGCTTTAGCTTTTGAAAGTACATAAAAACACACCAATTTTCTTGAAAGCAGCATATCTTTTGAAGACAGTTGGAAAATGGGGTTTTCCTGCTATAAGAAGAAAGACCAGGCAGCTGATACCTCAAGAAGAACTAAAAGCTTAGAAATATCACTTATGCTCTTATGTAAGCAATATTAAAAGATTGGTTTATTTTGGTTTTTTTTTAAAAAAAAAACAACAAACCAAAACTAACTTCTCTGAACATTCCAGTCCTTGCTTAAACTTAAGTTGTTTGGACACTGTCAACGGGTCATTCAATTAAAAATGTAGTTTTCAGAAAATCAAGGTTCTATAGGATGCTTCTAACATACACTTCACTGGATAAACTGTAACAAAACATTCCAGTTAATTGAATCAAAATATTTAATTTGAGGTCAATTTAACACTGCAATATATCTGATATGCCAGATATGAATGGTGGTTCAAATTCTCTTTCTAAAATGTGGCAATGCCTCGTGGATGAGTTGAACAAGGAAGCCTGATCCAGTGACAAGACTGAGGCCTCTGCCACACAGCAGGAGCTCAGTGACTTCCCTCCTGCCCATCATGGGCATATGAGGGTCTGAAGATGTAATTTCTAGCACCAGGAGTAGCAAAACTTCCTCTCTGCCCTCAGGCTGAAGCACCTGGCAGTTCAGGCTGATAAAGTCCAGTGTTACCTTAAATTTTATTTCTTTTTCATGTTTCAGTATTTTTCCTTCTCCAAATATATTTTTGTTAAAAATGTTTTATTCCATTAGAACATCCTAATTTTTCATTTTTGTCCTGATATAGAGCAAAAACAAATGTTGAAATATGAGAAGCTCCCATAAGAAAAAAATTCCAAATGTTGAACAGTTATAATTAAAATCTCTACAAGGATTTAAGGAACACTCTCTGCTGCAATTAAGGAGTGAAATAATGAAGAAAAAAAAAGTATAGAGGCAGAACCATCCCAAAATATCATTTATTTCCTTGTTCTGTAGGCTTCTGTAAAACATAGCTTTAGTATCTGTGCTGCACTTAGAGTTTTAATCCAATGATCACACAAAACTAATGGCTCAACAAGTTAAAAATAGCAGCTATAAGGTATCTAACAGCCATATAGAACTTGGGAGCAATTTGATATCTCTTGCTCTTCAAGCAAAAACTCATAATCATTGCTCAAATAATCAAAAAAAAATACAACAGCCAAAGATGAGAAAAACAACAGCCACATTTTGTCACTGTAGTAATTTTTGGTGAAGACTTGAATATATTTATTCTCCTGCATTATCTTTATTTTGAAGAAAGTGAAAATATATAGTTATAGGCTTATTTTAGAAGAACAAACCTATTCTGATAACTGGAAGATTCAAGGAATTGTTCTGTTTTAAACTGCATATTCAGATAACTAGAAGTTCTAATAGAAGGAACAAAGATGCTTCATTTTAGTTAAAATCTCTCACCTTACTTTAAAGAAGCCTTCAAAAGTTACGGTTCTTTAAACTGTGTGACTTTAAGGTTACAAAATATTAATGAATTTTCCCAAAGCTGTATTGTCTTTGTCATCAATATTATCATCTTTTGTTTGCTTGTCTCCACACCCGACTATTTTTTAAGACTGTTCATTTGTAAAAGTAAACCAAGGCAATGAAAAAATGGGTTCAGCTGAGATTATAATATCCACCAATCTGGTATAAGATCATGATAAATCAGTAAAATACATACCTACTGTACCTCTTTCTACTTTATTCAATCACATATTTTCTGAGTGCAGTATAGAGTTATTTTCTCTTTAAATTCAGCTAGCTTGCAATTTAATCTTCCCTCTCATGCACATGCCACGCAGCTAGCTTGCAATTTAATATTCCCTCTCACGCGCATGCCATGCACAATGGTGCACTTTTATTATTTCACACCCATTTGAAGAAAAAATAAAATAATTTTCTTCTTTTAATTATATATATATATATTTCTCTATGGGCAAAATACAGTACTCTCAATCAGTAGCTCAACAATTCTCATAAACTGAATAGGGATGGATCTCACCAGCACTCACATAAAACCTCCACATTACACAGGTTGCAGAAATCATAATTCTACGAATGACACACATCCTTCTAGAACAGTACTGGACTGTTGTTCCAAAATGAGACCGAAGAATAAGTGATTATTGAAAAACAAGTCTTTAAAAAAACAAGAAGTAAACCAAATCCTTTTCCTTTTCCTTCCTAATTCTAAGAGCAAAGAACTTAGCTGAAGAGCATACCCAAATCCCGCTTACATTCGCTTACTCAAAAGTCCATGTAACTTGATTTCAATAGCTTGCACATGCTCCCATACAGAACTGCCACGCAGGCTTAAATCACTGCCTTCTGCAACAGGCAGAAGGCTGAAGTGTTAGTAGTGCAGAGGTGGGTAGAATGTTCCAGCTCAACAGCCCATAATACTTGAAATGCGCTTTCTGCTTTGATGTAATATCTTTCCATTCACACTTTCTCATCTGTACTGAAATCCAAAGTATAACGCACAGGCATGGGATTTTTCTGCTACCAAAGTTAGTTACATACTTTCCACAGCTATCGGAACCCATCAGGAACACTTAATATAGACACTCCTAGCTGGAACACAGTTCTAAAAAACCACATTTAACCTAGTGTTTTTTCCTGCCCACACTGGCAAGAAATTCTTAGCACTGTATTAGCAGTTTACTAGCAAAAACCCACTTGATTTTGTTTCTTACAAAATATTAGTTATTGAAGGCCTAAGCAAATACTAGCATCATTTTTGATTCACTATTACTGTGACTATACATTATTTTTCTTTTAAGGACAGTTTGTGTGTATCTGCCTCTAGAAGATTTGTCTGCTTCAGAATTTTGATATCATTTGTCAGAATATCTTTAGCACTGCAAGTCTCTCATCCCCATCGCTCTACAGGGGAACACAGGCATTATTCAGGGGGATGCTATTTGTGCTTACTTTGTTTTCCCTAGTCAAAAATTTCTTAGGAGCAAACCATAAAAACTGCTGTATCAGCTTAGACCAAAACCTGTCTCTTGACACTGATCACTAACAGTTGCTGAGGGAAAAAGAGTAAGAATGGGGCAATACACCATGACACTCACTCACCTTGGTATGACCTTCCCATTTGCCAGCCGTCTGCCACTGTCAGACAACCCTCAGATCCATCAGACCTCATATCAGCCTGGAGAGCAGATCCCCAAACAGAGATGTGCCCCTCAGCAGACACACAGAAAAAGGGAATCATCATTCTACTTTTTTTAAAGGCTCAGGTAATGGAATGGCAAAATATTACTGTAGGTATGATCTTTAAAAATAAAATTCACTATCTGAAATCATCCTATTCATCTTTGCACTGCTTGACTATTTTTTGATAAAACATTCCACAAATACCATACATGACTTCTGGAAAAAATTATTACTGTGAAATCTGGAAAAGATTCAGTCAAGAAGGACACTAAATCATTTTATCAAATTGAAAAATATTACTTTACTGTTGCTACAGTAACATCTTCCTAATAAGCCCTTTAAATTTACACACCGTCTTAAGAGAGTTCTAGGTCAAGTTAAAAAGCACAGACAAGCTCTTCAGAGGAATCAAGTTTATATTCAGCATGGGTAAGAATGCAACAGAAAAGGTGAACTAAAGTTTTTAGTTATTTCCATAATGACTTCTCACTTGCTGTGGTCTGTCCTACTTTCTTTCCCCTTAGCCACCCAGTAGTCTTGATATGGAGAAATAGTGTGAAATGGGGACGCTTAACACCGACTGTGATTGTATATGTCTACTCAGGAATGTGGGTATGGTGACTAGTCATGGGTGCGGTGTCTGATCACATAGGCACACAGCTCTGAGGAGACAACTACAGTTTTTGAGGAGACGCCTGCCCCTCTTCCTCTAACAAAGGGGAGACGGGGAGACGCCTGCCCTTCTTTCTCTAACAAAGGGGCTATTTAAAAGAGAATGAGAAAAGATGAGAGACATTCAAATGCTATCTAGAGGGAGGGAGTGCTAAGTCTCCTTGCTGGAGAAGATTGGATGGTCACAAGGACATGAATCACCTTTCCTTGCTGAAGAAGATCAGATGGTCACAAGAACATGAATCACCTACAAACCTGCAAGACCACCGCATTCCAGGAAACGGACTGATAAGCTAATTAACATACGAAGCGGGGTTTAGGTAACGAATATGTATAGACGTTAATTGAATATTCATTTGTTTCATTGTATAAATGTGGGATGGTTCGTCACTTCGGGTATGCACGCTTGTGGAGGAGCGATCCCCCGTGCATCTGCGCGCAATAAACATACCTACTTTATAACTTTCGAGTTATAGAGTCTAATTCCGCACGTCAGTCTCTCTTCTGAAGAGAGAATTTTCAATTGCCTCTAAGGGAAAACTCCTAATAATTTTTTATCCTATAGAAAAGTATCATCTTAATTAAAAAACAAAATAAACAAAAAAAAAAAACCAAAAAAAAAAAAAAAAAACAAAAAAAAAACAACTTAGATTTTCAAAAAGATACATTTGCAGCTATGTTTGCACCTCCTGAGATGGGACCAAGAATGAAAAGCTATTTCCAATTTGTCACATATGGAGAATAACTACACATAGATAATATATGAACTGAGAAACTGCAGAGTGAATACAAAATTCATTCATGAGGCACCTGGGGATTATAACAGGAATTTATATTTATTTCCTCTATAACTACATAGTATTTGGTGTTCTCTCACTGATCTTTAAGGTCCAAAGTTAAAGTCATTCTTGGGGAGAGTTCGCAATATACATACTGGGGATCATCTCTGGAAAAGGAGGAACAACCTTTTTCAATTTTCATGCAGTTGTAAAGCATAAGTTAGTGGATTTTTGGCACCAATCCATTTTCAGAGAAATATTCAGTTAATTTGCATCTTCTCAAATGCAGGTTTTTACAGTCCTTCCCAGATGTCACCAGATACCTACTCACGGGAGAAGAATGAAAACTAAATCTTTTAACTCATACTAGAGTGGTGTGCCCTATAAATTTTTGAAAAGTAAACACACACAGTATTGTTATTGCAGAAGGCACTCAAAATAGCAGATTCAAAGTGATTTTAGAAATTCCTATCTAGTTTCATTTTTAAAAATTCTCTTTTAATTATCTTATTTGGAAATATGACAAATTATTTAACTAACCCTAAAAACAGACACAGGTGACAGCATACAGTTATTACACACTTATCTACTGTGTGAAATTTTGATGTCATTGAAGTGCTCAGTTACCAAGGATATGAGTGAAATAAAAGTCCTGATTCTACAAAAATTCAAGGTATAATCAAAACTGCTGTGACCTATTTTTCCCCATGCTGAAAGCAAAGAGGGTAAACAGTCCCGTTTACTAAGTGACAACAGCACCTACCTATAGTTAAGCTCATGCTTAAGTATTTGCATTGGTAATCAGAACCAAAATTAAACAGACAGGCTTAAGTATAGCTTTCAGCTAATAAAATGTTACAGAAACAGCTCTCCTGTGATTTATGACATGAAAACAAAGTCATCATAATAGCTGACATAACGTTATTCCCCAATGAAATGTGACTAAAAATAGATTATGAATAAATATACTGTAAGATACTGTGGAATGAACTAACGTTAAGAAACTACATAATGAAATTAACCTATTTCCAACAGAGCTGCCAGTTCACTGATTTTTTTATTTACAAAGACTAGGAAAAAGAGATGAATACTGACTCCAGCATAACAGAGATTATTATGGTATGCAAGCTTCCATCTTGCCACATTTAAAGGCTATTTGTTCCCAGCACTCTCTCTCCCCCTTTTTTCTGTTTTTGTATTCCCATCGTGTCTGGTCTCTATCAGTATTCATTGCTTTGATTTATAAACATTTCTGTAATTAATTTCTGAAGCTCTACTTTTTAAGAAGGTTATGTATTTTATCTAATGTATTCAGGAATTGTATTTGTAGTCTGTAAATGTTGGGGGGGGGGTTGGTTGTTTTTTTTACAAACTGGTATTTAGTTGACATCTGCACAACTGGGAAGGACTCTCCAAAGGTTACATGGCAATGGTCAGGCTGGTCAGAGTTCTGTTAGCACGGCTGACAAGCTAAAGGGACTGGAAGGTGGAAAAAAATCCCAGGCAAGAAAGAGTCTTTACTCAACAGAAACCACAGTAGAAAGGTAGATTCTTCAACTCAAGTCAGTACTCATTCTGGAGGATGAAAGCTGACCAAAAATAATCTGTCCCTGGGAAATTTCATCAAGCATTGTGAAAATGAGGTTAATCTGACAGTCTGGTGAAGCCAAACCAGGATTACAGGTATAAGAATGTTATGTGATCTTTTTTTCCACGTCTTTCTTGGTGTAATAGTTGTTTTACTGAAAAAAAGTGTGTTTTAATAGTTTTTTAAAAAGTTTTACCGCAAAGAGTGGAATACTTGCTTTCTTTTCCTTTGTACGTGAACATTGTCAGACACTGAGAAGTGACTTGGCTGTGCCTGGCAAATTACAGAACACTATCCCTCTCTTCTCCAGAGAATGGCAGTCCCAAATAAAGTAACTCACACACCATTCTACAGGATCAGAGTTACGCACCACAAAACAACCAAAACCCATTCTTTGGCAAAAAGAATTCTCTCAACTGAGAAGAGTTAAGAAGAGTATCTTTGTCAAATAGCAGGAAAACGTGGGGGCTCCTGAGCCAAGGCTATCTTCCAGACTGCAACAGAGACAAGGGAAAACTGACTAGAAAGAAAATGTTCAAATACTTAGATTCTAATACGCTGTCTTAAATAGACCTGAAAATATTCTATAAAATCAGCTCTAGGCAAGCCCCATTCAAGTATTTGATGCCTTAAATCACCTTAAATCCAGGATCCCTGGACTAATATCAGTCACATCAGAAGGAAATGAACCCAGAACTGTTCTTATTTACACCGAATGCGAAAACTTCAGGAAAACTGGTAAAGTTCTTCGTGAAAGGTTGCACTTTATATACTTCTGTTGACAGCAGAGTCTCCTCGTGTGTTGATGAACTTTCATTTGTAACCAAGTTAGTATTATTCTAATACTAGCTAGGCAAAAGATAATTATTTACAAGCCCACACTGGTAAAAGAGTGTTAGATGGCCAGACATACGTACACCCACATTCAGATTCTTCATGCAGAGGCTTAGGTGAGGCCTATGCCCCCTTTACATGCACAACTATTTAATTCAGTCTCTCTGGCGTGAACCTCCCTAAACTGCAAGTTTAGAGAAAGAAGCACAACCGTGCTGCCTTTAACAACCTGCAAAGCCACTCCGTCTCTGGGTAGCTGATGAGGTCAGAGGTCTTCCCTGTCCACTAGACTATGAAAATAGTTCCATAATCTGAGGATAATAAAGTATTATTCTAAAATACTCTCAAGTAATTCTTCAATTAGGAAAGTTTGACAACCGGGTGTGATCAGCTCTCTTGTTCAAGCCAATTCAGATCCTTCATAAAAGCTGTGTGTTCTACTTTCTAAAATGTCAGCCATTTGACAGATGTTTATTCACAAGCCTGTGTGCTATGTCTGTTTCCTCCTCCCTTCTCAGTTATTTACTTTCAGATTACAAACTTGTTAGAGCAGGTGTTACTCAGAGAAACAAAAGCAAATGGACAGGAAAAAAAAAAAAAAGCCCTCAACTGTAAATCTTTGTCTTGTTGGGCGGCATAAAGACAAACATATACAGTATTAAAACAACCTTCCCATTCTGCTTTTTAAATGCTATTTAATTACAGCATTATAAAATTTATACTGTCTAAAAGCGTGAGTGATTGCTCCCAAAGAACATGATTGCTTTACTTTTCTGCAGCTCTTAAGATGGAAATTCACCAGATAGCATCAGTTAAGTTTAATTTTTCCTTCCAAGTTCCTGTTTCCATTATTGTTGCATTTAATCTGACTATGCAATTTTTATAGGTCCCATTTGTCCTTGGAAAACATCCCCTGCTTGTAATGTATGTTGGTAAATTGTAATTATGAGCTGACCTAGTTAACCAAAATAAACCTCCAGATAGGTAGTACTAACAAGAATATTTTAACAATTTTGAGACTTCACTTCATAATTGAAGAAAAGGAATATTACAGAATCTGACTCCAGACTTCAAGGGTAAAAAACCAACTCAAACATTTCTTAAAAATATATCAAACAAAAATAAAAAAATTAAAAGTAATACCCTGTGCCAAACGATTTTGGGGGGCTTAATGTCTGCCAGCTGTGTTGCTAACTCCAAGATATGTTCTCCTACCTATATGCTTGGTGATATTTACGTTTGTCTCTCACTTTCGTTACTATTCAGCTATTTCCAGAAAGTCATGATGTATAATTCCCAAATTTCTCTTTTCCCCTCCTTTTTTCTTCCTTTAGAACATAAAAAGTAAAAAATGGGATAATCACCAATGACTACAGCCTTCTCCAACAAATGGAAGTTGCTGTAATCTACAGGGTGATACCATGAAAGTAGGAAACAGTGTTTTGCCAAGAAGCTGAGATGAGAGGTGAGACCGGGTCACAGAAGTTTGGTATAATGTTTTGCTAGTATAAGTAAGGCATTGCACTGACTACATACTGAGAATACTGAGCTGTGCTAAAACCTAGAAAAGAAAGATTTTATGAGTAATAGCCCACTGAAGATATTTGATAGCTAACACCTATCATATCAGATATCAAATAAAGCTGAAATATAAACAGCAAGTATAAAAAGTATTCCAGAATCTTAACTAAAATTATAACAAATCATTTTGCCAAGAAAAATACACCATAATGTATACATTCTTTAGAAAATAGAATAGATATTCACATTCTTTGGTGGTGACTTATCTGCATTAATCAAGGGTTGTAATCTTTGATGCCACATTTTTAATTCAGCACTGATGAGTAAATAGAATTTAATGTCTAACTTACAAAACAACTCTGTAAGAGAGGTCAGGTTAATAGGAGACTATCTTTCATAAAGACACAAGTCAAAGTATCATGCCACGGAAAGCTCAGGGGCAATAGTGGCATAAACTACTCCTGTCCCCAAACCCATCTCCCTGTTGCTGTTTCATGGATACCAACACTAATACCAGCACTGTTTTCACTGCTTGTGAGCAAGGCTGCGATTTAGATCCATATCTTGTTTCTTTCAGTCAAACCAACACCCTTTCCACAAAGGCAAGATCAAGCAGTCATTGGCATGAACACCATAAACTTTTGTTATTGTCAAACATTCTGTACTGCAAAGGTGCAGCCTGATACTAGTTGAAAAAACACAGGTTTTTAACACAAAAACTTCCTCAAACCTGAAGATGAGGCATGACCTTCTAGGTGAAGTAAAGTAGTTGTCTGAAACAACTGCTCTGAGTTTAACTGAACTTTATTAACCAACTAAAAAAGTTGTAGAAAAAAGATAGCCCTCCTAGTGTAGAGCAGAATATTAACAAGAGAAGAGGTTATATCTTTACCCTTTTTAGGACAGCAACAGACAGACAGGTAATTATCTCCTGCAGAATAATGACAGCAGATTTCTATGTGCCAGAAATCCAGAATATCTATCCAATTTTCAGCATGCAAGATTTATTTTCATAAGGTATTTTGTAGAATTTGTTGAGATTCAAACTTGAGAGATCAAAGATTAATGGGGGGTGGGGGGAGGGCGGGGAGTAAGGGTTTTACATATATACAGATATTACCTGACTTTTGTTGAACTTATAAAGTTTATTATAATATGTAGTGTGTATTTGGTCTCAGTTGCATTGTTTTCTATGAGGACTTCTGGAAGTATGTTACATTTTGAGAGGTACATGTATCTTTGCAGATTACCTTATACCTGTTGGCTATGATTTCAACCTTATGTAACATCATTGCATGTTCTTAAGCTATGACTGAAAGAAAAGACCTTACACCCACTACAACCAGCTGTACTTCCCATAAAACTTCTAGGACTGATTTTATACATTGAAATAGCTTGTTTTATCAGTGCATTAGTTTGAAACAAAATAGGTATGCAATGTTAATTGCTAACTCTGTTCAAAGAGGCTGTGCATCAACAAACTACATTTAGTATTTAAGTGTGTTTCACTGAAAGAAATTATAGGAAAAAACACCATAGTAAGATGCAGTAATTTACTAGGCTACTTCTAAAAAATATCTTTCTCAAAAGGAATACATTTTATGAAGTTAAGCCCTCTAATACTTTCTGAAAAAAAAGTTCCCTAGCTTTTGATGAGCACAACTGTCCTGAATGGCATATTGTTATTGGGAATGCTATAGTGTATTTATGCTATGAAATGGTTGAGATAAAAATAGAGACTTCAGCTCCCCCTCACAAGTAAAGCCCCTAAAACTACATAAGAATACTCAGTAATCCTATGTACACATTAACCTCCATGCCCTTCATGCTTTCTCTTGACTGTCCAAAACTAGTTAGTCTTCATGGTTCCTTTCCTTCAGCTTTCCAATACCAGACTCCCTTACCATTTGCCTATCTTTCCTGCAGACCTCCTGCTAATTTACCTGCTTTTTCCCCTTTGCTTGCTCATTCCATTGTGCCCGTTTCTTCTCTGTCTCATTCAAAGGTCACCTTCATTTGTTTGCAAATACCAGAGTGTGATTTTCTCAGAGAAAGTTCTTTCCAGGACTGCTAATATCCTTCAGCTATCTCACTTGTTTCAGTCCCTCATGTGACAAACCTGCCTGACTACTCACAGGACCTTCCTAAACAGTTTACTTTAAAGACCTTTATATCTCAAAGTCATGCCAGTGGTTTTGAAGTAATTTGAAGTAGTAGGTGATCCTCAGCCAACCTAACCTTAGTTTAAGCTACTTCATTAGTCTCACGAGGCAGGTGAATCACTCCCCAAACGTGCTTACCTATCCCCAGGTTTAGCCTGAGCATCTGATTTTTAAATAGCTAAGGTGCAGTACCTACCACCACGAGATACTCACCCTAGCCCAGGAAATGTATTAAGACAATTCTAAGTTGAAAGCAAAAGCTGCATTCAGGGAGACATTTACCCGACCTATGTTAGATATGTACAGTTGGGTAAAATTAATTTAAATTCATAAATTAGATAAAGGTTAAAAGGAGCCTCGAGTGATTAGCTCAAATAATTACATTTAGTTAGATGAATCCCACCCCTTACATTAAGAGAAATATAAATCCTTTCTGCTCCCAGAACAGTTCCTCATAGTCTACATGCATTTTGTAACTCCATTTTTGCCACAGCTTTGGCCTAAATGAATGAATTAACATTTCTGTTTTGTGAACCCCTTTTCCTTCTTGTCAACTTGCCTCATTTTCTCACACCTCAAACTGGTCCATTGAACATCTCAGTTTTGCTGCTGCATTTGACTAGTCTCTTCCATGAGAAAAAGTAACTCCACCCAAAGTTTACATCTTTACAGATCGTATACAACTCACTAATCTCCACTCCTGATCTCCAATTCCAGAAATTTTACTTGTCTAAATATTTAATTTCTCAATCCCTCTTTCAAACATCCACATTCCCAACATGCCTCTATTCCTTGGCAACTGATTGTTGCCCTGCAAATGTGCTCTTTGTATGCATCTCCATCTCATTTATCATTTGCAAACATAAAATTGTTTGATCAGCAACAATATTACTTACTGCCGTCCTATATTTATTAATAATGACCATGCTGGGCCTAACCAAATATCCATCCAGCTCAGCATCCTGTCTTTGACGGAGACTAGGAGTGGACTTTGCCTCTGGATATTTTCTCTCCTTTGCCCATTTTATCGTCAAAACCAAATTCATCTTTCCTCCAATCTTTATTGAATGCCCTCCTAAATCAGACTGTAAACACCAACACAGATCTTAGCAAGACATTATATATACTGATTTTGTAAGAATAACTTCAGAGATTTTATCTACATTTTAGGCTACAGTGTAAGTGGGATGAGGACAAAATATATATTATTTTCAGGAAAATGGAATATACACTGCCGTTTGTCTTTCACAGGTCTTCTTACGGATTTGGATACATATGATCGACAGTAATCACCTACGGCTGAGCTTGTGTGCGTACGCTCTCTTTCCAGCCGATGGAAATCTGACCAACGGCTCCCTCTTATCACTGGGCTCCAGCACCTCCTGGGACCGCAGCTGCCCTTTTCTCACTAATGGCACACTGATGTTTATAAGCCTTGCTGTTCACTGTCACAAAGTACACAAGCAACTGCCTGTTTAACATTAGTGTGTCAACATTAACTACCCTTTGGTAGTTTAGCAGAACTGCCTGAATATTCCAGGATCTAAGGACCAGGGGCAACCCAGCTTCCTCTCAGAGGGCTGACTGATAGCATGCTATGATGATGGTGTGGTATGATGAAGTTTTGGGGACTGGTATTATTCAAAGACAAGTAGAAATACTTTTTTAAAATTTCACTAAATACAGATAAATGTTGGGGTACACTCAGGTAGGAAGCAGAAACAAGCTTATATTTTCAAAAACTTGTCTGTTTTCTCTCAATTAGTAAACTAAACAAATAGAAAAAAAAGTCTCCCCAGAAATCCCATCCTATGAACATCCTTTAGAGTACACTACATGCTTTCTTTTACTGATAGAGAAATAATTCACTTCCTGTTCATTTGAAACTTTGAACAAAAACAAGCTAGATAGTAAAAGAATATTGTAGAACAGTCATGCAATGATGCCAAAAACATTAATGCATATTCTTACCTTCAATTCAATGGAACTAACAGACATGCCTTGATATTGAGCTACTTTCAAGTTGTTTTCTAACATAACTGATTACTTAAGAAACATTTCTAGAATATACAAAAATATTTTTGATGAAGGGAAACATGCAGTTTCCTACACTGAATCCTTCATGTTCTGACCACATAGCATTGTCTTAATTAAATTACTGTGTTGATATTTTTATTTACTAGCATTATATCATAAATTACACTCCATCATCAATAATAACATCAAATCAACAAGGTATCAAAATACCCGAGTGCTTATGGGAAGTTCCAAATTCATGTAACTGGAAAGTCAGGCAATATTATCTACTAAACGATGATAACACTGTAATTCCCCCACTTTTTCAGGCAGTCTGTTACCAGCCTCAATCAGCATTTTGATCCAAATACTGCCGAAGTCAATGGAAAAGTTACATTGACTCTAGTGAGCTTCAGCTCAGCTCAGAATTGCTGCAAAAAGCAAAATTTCAATCCTCATGGATTTTCAAGGCCATTGAAAATGAAGGCTGAGAAGAACACTTATGCTGATTTTTTTTATGGTAGTATATCTCCAACAAGAACTAAACCAAGACAGACTTTTTTTGCTGTTCCCCTTGAAACACTCAGACAAAAGCTCTCTGTCACTACTTCCTTTAGATTGTATGTTAAGCACTGACTGAAAAGCCAAAAAATTTGTGGGTTTTTTCATCTGTCCTACCCTTTATTTCATTCTCTTGCAACTTAAGAATCAACACTGGAAAAATGCTTTCCACCAATGGTAAAGGAAGTCCCTGCTTTTATAATTTCTTACTTCTGATCAACTTTAATCACTTGAAACTCCTAAAATATTTTTTAAGCTGTTAAATATGCACACCATACTTCATAAAGTCCTACAATTAACATGCAACATTTTTAAAAAGTCTTTAAATAAAGTTTCTATCCTCAATTACATTTTAACCCTAGTGAAATGTAAGACACCACCTTTGCTCACCGTATGTGTCAGGTACTCACAGCTACAGGTTTAGAAGAGTATTTATTGTTTATAAGCTGAAATGTGACCAACTTGTCTTTTTGTTAGTTAGTTAAATACTAAATTCACAGTCATTTGACTTGCAAAATTTTGCATATGATGATTTGAATACAGCTTTGAAGGAACTTTTACATGGTGTATAGAACAACTGTTTCTAGAAATTTCCACAGCATATTACTGTACCCATTTAAGAAAAAAATGCATACTGAAGAATGGGATTGCATGAAGCACAAAAGATCAAATTATATTGCAAAAATTATACTCATATTTGCTGAAGGTTATAAGCATCAGGTTACACATTAGAGGGCAATGTGAAGGCACTGCAGCAAGCACACATTCTCTTTTCAAAGAGATGAGGATTACTTCTGCTGTAAAGTATCGGCATTTTAGGAGTAATAAAATAATGTGATTAAAAATGTTCACAGTTTACTTTGTCCCCAAGTCCTCTACCTCCCCCAGACTACCTAACATAAAAATAAAATCCCACTGCAACTGTATGAATAGATTATTGGTAGACAATAGAATAATATTAATATAATTAGAATAATCTGAATATAATCAGAATAATCTGAATAGATTCCCAGTATTTCTTAACAGATTTACCAGTCACAGGTGGTGTACCGGTCACAGGTGGTGTACCCCAGGACTCAGTATTGGGGCCTGTTCTGTTTAATATCTTTATTAATGATCTGGATGATGGCATTGAGTGCACCCTCAGTAAATTTGCAGAAGACACCAAGCTGGGGGAGGGAATTTTGATCTCCTTGAGGGTAGGGAGGCTCTCCAGCTGGATCTGGACAGGCAGGACCAATTGATTGAGGACACCTGTATGAGGTTCAACAAGAATTGCAAGGTCCTGCACTTGGACCACAACAGCCCCATGCTTGGGGAAGAGTGGCTACAGGCTTGGGGAAGAGGGATGGAAAGCTGCCTGGTGGAAAAGGAACTGGGGGTGCTGGTTGACAGCCAGCTGAACATGAGCCAGCAGTGTGCCCAGGTGGCCAAGGAGGCCAGTAGCATCCTGGCTTGTACCTGAAACAGTGTGGCCAGCAGGACTGGGGAAGTGATTGTCCCCCTGCACTCAGCACTGGTAGGGCCGCACCTCAAATCCTGTGTTCAGTTCTGGCCCCCTCACTGCAAGAGGGACGCAGAGGTGCTGGAGGGTGTCCAGCGAAGGACAACGAGGCTTGTGGAGGATCTGGAGCACAAGTTTAATGAGGAGCAGCTGAGCTGAGGGAACTGGGGGGGGGGGCAGGAGGGGGGAGCGGTTTAGCCTGGAGAAATGGAAGCTCAGGGGAGATCTTACTGCTCTCTACAACTACCTGAAAGGAGATTGTACCAAGGTGAGGGTCGGTCTCTTCTCCCAGATAACTGGCGAGAGGACAAGAGGAAATAACCTCAAGTTGTGCCAGGGGAGGTTGAGATTGGATGTTAGGAAAAATTTCATCACTGAAAGGGTGGTCAAGCATTGGAACAGGCTTCCCAGGTAGGTGGTGGAATCACCATCCCTGGAGATGTTTAAAAAACATGTAGACACAGTGCTTAGGGACATGGTTTAGTGATGGACTTGGCAGTCCTGGGTTAGCACTTGGACTTGATGATCTCAAAGGTCTTTTCCAACCTAAATAATTCTATGATTCTATGATTAGTCTACTCAAAAACCTGTTCAACTGCATGAAAATACTTTACTTGTTAGACCTGCAATTTTTACTGAAGTAAACGCTTAGTGTTATTGGAAAGCTTTTTAAGTTTAACTTCTTCCTCAGTATAATTATTTTCTAATAAGAAAATGTTTCACTGAAAACAAATTCCATATAACCTACACTACAGGAGCAGTATAACCCAAATCTGTGGAATTTACCATACATGATCAGGATATATTGTTCACAGATGATTACTTTGTAAAACACTTACAATGAAGTTCCATAATCTTAAATGGACTGTGTCTTATAAACAATTAAAGATTTATTTAACGTACTAAATTCCCAGCCCCAGTGTTTCACCAACAGCTAATGCATCCTACTATGTATTCAGCTGATTTTTTTCTGTGGAAAAGATAAGAGCCTCTCTCCTGGGCTAAATCTGGGCAAGAGGTGGAGAGAAGGGAAGAGCTATACTTTTCTTCATTGTTCACATTTAAATGCTACTATAAATGTCAGGAAATGGAAGAATATGTGCCTTCGTTGATAATAACATCTTACAAAAACACCTTCCCACAGGAACAATCTACAAAGCCTTATGAATTAAATAGGCAGGAGAAGCACAAATCAAAATCTTGCATCTTATTTAACTGTAACGTTAAAACTTCCAATTTCTTAAACAAGTTTGTAAGCATGTTACAAAATAAATAGGTCACCATTTGGAGGTCATTACTATATTGGAAAGCATAGACAAAAGTTGACCAAAAAAAGAGGAATGAAATTGGATGAAAACATGTATGAAACGGTAAAGGTTATGAACTTCTACTTCTGAATCAGCTTTTAGGAAGAATTTCTGAAATACTTAATAGGAACAAATTAATACAAAAACCTGTTTCTATAATTACATGGCTTTTAAGGCAGTTTTCTAGCACATATTATAGAAGTTTCATAATGCATTTGTGTTCAATCTTCAATTACAGAAGATGAGACTGTGCTCAAGAAGAAACCAAATGAGTATCTTCCACCTATAACCACAAATAATCCCAAAACTCAGATATCTTGTAAAATTACAGTTGCATCTCCTGATTGTGTCTAAAAATTGTAGTCTAAAATTGAACACTATCTATTATAATAGTTTGAGCTCGAGATTAATGAGATCTGAAACATTGTTTCAAAAGAAATAAAGGAACTCTAAAGGGAAGAGACAGCTAAAACTGTTTCACTTCCAGCAATGCAAACATTTGCCTGCATCTTGTCAAACACAATAAATTCTTTCCCACCTTTCAGAGAGATCTGTGAGATATCAGTGAGATATCAGTTCTCTATCCAAGCAAGAAGCAGAAATGCTCAACTTCTTATACCGCTATTGAAATGTCTCTGAATTATACATCCCAGACGAGTGGATTTGCTTTATAAAATCAAGCCTGCTCTTCCCCCATTCCCTTCCATGCAAGGACAGCTTTAACTGTCAGGCAGACATCCTCACCGAGGCAGAGGCACAGGGAAGCCAGAGGAAACTGACACACAAACATGTTTTTTCAGCTACAGCAGTGCTGAAAAATATTTAGTGAGCCAGGCTGATTTGCAGCTTATGTTTTGGGAGAAAGAATCAAAATCTGACTAGTTTGAAAGCACGATGTATAATGCACTATTAAAGGTAAAAATTACAGCTATTACTTGCAATATTTTTATGCAAGCTTTCTCCTTAGCAGATTAGTAGAAACAGTCTATATCTATAGCAACCAGGAGAGAGGATGGAGGGATATATCCAGTCCAAACCATTTCTCCTTAAAACCTTGCATCACTACCTTCAACGTAGCAAGCATTTAATAGCTCATTTTGATTTCCACTTGACTGAAGCTCCATTAAAAACATGGTCAGATGATATTAATTCCTTAATAAACAGAGGGTACATGAGGAATACTGCGCTGATACTTCTGTGAGAGGCTTCCTTTGTTTCTTAAGGTCATTTTATTTTTTGTCTTCGAAAAGGATTTCTTGGGGACAGCTAGTTTAGCTTTTACTCTCTGATGTCCAGAACTGGTCTAGGTAGGTATTACACTGGGGGGGGCGGGAAAAACAAAATTCTCCAAGTTATGACCTTCTTGACTTAAAGTGAGTTTCAGAAAGATACTGTAACTGAAATGAGAATGACTGTATTAGTACATACTGTTGGGGGTAATTCTGGTGAGCACAGTCATGACTGTCTCCGTGCAAGGAAAGGACTGCCAGGGACAGCGGCACAGGTGAATGGCATTGATCTTAAACACAGAGTTTGTTTTCAGGATCCCTTCATGTTAGCAGGGGTCATTTCAGCAGGTGGGGATGTTTACTGCAGATGATATCTTCTAAAAGAGGAAGGGGTTGGTTGGAGAATGTCTCAAGAGAAAGGCTGCTTAATGGTCTTTGCTGGGCAGCACTGGCTATTTTTCTGCAGGTCTAGAACAGCTTTAACCCTGCAGGAGCCAGTGCTGCCTGCCACCTCCAGCAGAAAGAGTTAGGGGTGGGCACCAGCTGCGCCCGGGGGCTCGTAGCCTGGGAATTTCCTGTGTTTTTCAAATATGAGGACAGCTTAGTGGGCTAAATCCATGCAGCTGGGAGGAGGGTTGCATACGCGGGGGCTGGATGTATTTTGGGTGACTCGCCACTGGCGCACCTCGGCTTTAGGGGGCTCGTGATTGTCTCGGTGGAAGTTTTCAGCAGGTGGGGACAGCCGGTGAGATCGGCTCCTCAGAGGCGTCTCCACAGACCCCCAGGGGAGACGCCGCTGAGGCCCTGGGCCGGCCTCGGGCTCACCGGGGATCGGAGGGACCGGCGGGACCCGGGAGGTGCGAGGGGCCGGGGACAGGGACCCTCAGCGGGCAGCCGCCCCATAAGAAGCCGGATGACGGAGCCCCTCAGCGGGGTTTTGAGGGACCAGAGAAGGGGGCCCCTCAGCGGGAGCTGATCGCGAAGGACCGGGGAAGGGACCCGCTCCGCGGGAACCGGCCGCGAGGGACCGGAGGACGGGCCCCTCGCCGGTAGCCGTGCAGGCACGGCCGCCGGGGGCCTGTCGAGCTGCCTCTGAGGAGGCTCTCGGGCAGCAGCGGAGGGAGCGAGGGGACGGCGCGGCCCCTCTCCCCCTCAGCCCCCCGCCCCCCGCCCATCGCCCCACTCACCGATCCGCGCCTCGGCGGTGGCTCCGGCGGAGGGCGATTGGGTGCGCGGGGAGGCGGCGAGGACCTGCAGCAGCGGCGGCAGCAGCAACGGGAGGACGGAGCTGAGCGCCCCCATCATGCCTGGCCCATCGCAGGCGGCTGTCCCGCTCCCCTGCCCGCCGCCGCCAGCCCTCACTCCATGCCGCCCGCCCGCCCCTGGCTCCCCGCAGCCGCTCCCCGGCTCCGGCGAGCGGCAGCCGCAGCAGATTCAACACCCAGGACAGCGACCAGCGCCTCCTGCCCGCCCCCGAGCCGGCCCCGCCCCGCCCCGGCCCGGCCCGGCCCGCCCGCCCGGCAGCCGCAGGGGGGCAGCCCGCGCCCGCTCCGCGCTTCTCGCGCCGCGCTTCCCGCCCCGCCTGCCCGGCCCTCCATGGCGGGGTGGCGGCCCCCCGCTCCCGCAAGGTGAGGGCTGCGGATGTCCCTCGCCCCGCCGCCGCCGGCCCCGACGAGGCTCCGCCTCAGGCGGGCAGCGAGCCTGCGGGCACGGCCCGACCCCTTTTGCCGCCGGGCGAGGGGCAGGGGGGACCCTGCCGGCCAGAGAGCCTGTTCGCTGGAATGCCCCGTAAAGATGGCTGAGAATGGGAAGGGACTTAATAAACGTGCTTGTTCCACACACCTGTGTGTAAAACCAATTCAGCGCCTGTCAACGTTTTGCCCTGAAAAATGCGCTAGCTCGGTGGGTTGTCCCTGCGGCCTCCTCACTGGCAGTTTATTTCCCGCCAGCTTTTCCGCAGAAAATTACTTGCTGTCCTGAAGGATCTTACAAGCCCTCAGGTGAACACCTCACGTAGGTGTGGTGTTGGCCTGGGAAGTGTCCGCACGGTGACATGTCTGCCCTCCACCTCCTGTCCCAGATCCACTGCCCCTAAGCGTGAGCCCTCGGCCTGGGCTGCCAGGTAGAGCGGGAGTCTCAGGCACCAACCCATGGACTCCGTCTGTGTTCACAGGTCTCATTTTCCCACAGCTCAGTGTAAATCAGCCTTTAACTCGGCAGTCACAGTCACCAAGGTGAAACAGCGCAGCTGCTGTGCCTCCCAGCATGGGATGTGTTTTTTAACTGGGACAGCCAGCTCCATGCCACAGCAAGTGATGGCTGGTCCCCGCCCCTGTCACCCCAACATCTGCTTTACTCCTCTCTGAAGTTTCAGATTCTCCCAATCTTCTTCATACTTGAAAAAAAAAAATATATATATATATATATAAAATATATATAGCTATAACTGTACTCCCTGACATGCTTCATCCCTGGCTTTAGCCAGGTACAGTCATGACAGGCTCACACTCAAGGTATTTAAAAGGAGTAAAAATTGCAATATGTGAAGAGGCTTTGCTGCGGGCCAGCAAACTAAATAACAAAAGTTCACAGAACAAACTAACCCTGGAAACGCACAGCCATTCCTCGCTCACCTCAAAGGTGGCAGAGAATACAATTGCAACAAGTCCAGACCAGGGTGGATGCAAAATGTCCAGCCACCATGTTGGGACCAGCTGGGACCTGCCATGGGGTGGTCAGACCAGCCTGGGGGCCCGGGTTGGAGCTTTGTCCCAGGCTCTGGGCAGAGGGGCTGCACGGGAGCTCATGCGGGGCACACCAAGCACTTATTGGCCCCTGGTGCCCCGACAGACGGTTGCGGGCTCCTCTTACTCTCTCAGTTTTGCTCTGGGGGAAAAGTGTCAGCCTCTGCACTGGGGAAAAGGAGTCCCAGTTTCTAGAACTGGTGCAAAGTCACTTCCTTTCCTTTGTGGTTAAGGTTGGTGACTCAGATACAAAAAAAAAAAAAAAGGCAATATTTGATTCAGAAAACAGAAGTTTTTTAAAAAATATAGGTACTGGGAGGTGTTCGTTGGCCCAGGGTTTGCAAAAGGGTAGGATGGTCTTTTCAAGCATTTTTGTACTTGAGTTCTGTTACATGTTTTTTTACATCTTGCAGGGGAGTGATTTCACTAACCCAAAAGGTCCCTTTAACTCAGGTAAATCAATTTGACAACTCTGAAAGAAATCTAAGCACTGAAAGCGGGAAAACAAAAAAAGGAGGGAAAAGCATTCTATGGAAAGGACAAGACGAGAAATGAAAGTGCTGAAACAAATTAGTATATTCTCATGGGTTATGCAAACCATCTGGTTTTAAGAGCTAGTAGTAGGAACAAGGAAAAAGGTCATCTGAATTAGCAGAGAACTGCAAAACAACTGAAGGTAAGAAAGGAGCAAATGGCAGGCACAGCAAGAGAACAAGTTGTTCGTCAAAACACAAAATAGCACTGATATTACTGGAAGTCATTGCAGCTTTGCAACGAGTGATTTGCATAGCTCCTGTGAATTTATGATCAAATACTATGTAGATTTTAAAAGGAAATTAAAATTCTCATAGCCACTCCATGCAGAGGATTAGCAAAATAATGACACTTGTTCAAATGTGTGTGAAAAATCAAGAAAGGCGTTCATAGAAGACAGGAAGAGATCCTTGACTACACAAGGTTAGTAAAGACAGGAGTACAGTGTCAAGGAAAGAGTAAAGAGTCAATTGGTAGGTGAATTGGGCATTTGGAAATAACTCAAGCAGCAATCCTCAGGACTGGAAAGTATAAAGCATTCCCTACCTGGTTGTATTTTAGTTTTATATTAGGCTGCACCTAGCAAAAATAAACAGATCTGTCTTAAAGCTCCAGGAACAGACAGATTGAAGTCAGTGGTATTGCATATAATGAATTTTGTTAATGACGTGTAAAAACTGCAAGACTTGAGTCTGTGTGTAAATTAGATGAATAACAGTATCACAGTGTAAATAACATGTTCTGACACATGCAGGTTACTTGCTGGTTCACAGTCATTTTCTCAAGACATTTCTCACTGCCAAGGTTTTTAATAGTTTTTGCAATAAATTAAGCATCCATCTTTAGGTCTACCAGCCTTGTGAGGTTGTTTTGATTGTGGGTTTTATTATGAAGTTTTCAATAGGTTTCTGAACTGCGGGAGAAAAAATCCTAAAGGGTATAAGTAATTTGTGAAAATTACTAGAAAGATCAGAAAAAATTACTCCATTTTTGAAGTCAGGGATGTTGTGAGGCTCAAACAAAACTGCAGGATTTGATAGTTTCGAAAAAGGAATAGAAGAGGGTATCAGTTGTTTCTGTAAGGGCATATTTAAATCTTTTTGGTAAGGGAATCTAAACTAGTAAAAATATGGAATGGTGGCTGAGAGGGTAGAGTATCAGGTCTCCATTGTCAATGTGTCTGGAGGTGAATGTGAGGCTATATGAAAGAATGACACTGGAAAATGCAGATCTGAACATTTCAGCACAGTGAATAACATATTGAAGTTTAGTATGTCATAGAATCGTAGGATCATAGAATGGTTTGGGTTGGAAGGGACCTTAAAGACCAACTACTCCAACCCCCTGTCATGGCCACAGCTTCTCTGGGCAAGCTGTGCCAGTGCCTTACTCACAGTAAATTTCTTCTTAATATCTTATTTTCTATCTTAATATCTAATCTAAATCTACCCTCTTCTAGTTTAAACCATTATTCCTTGTCCTGTCACTACATGCCCTTGTAAAAAGTAATTAATTGTCCTTAATTGCTGAAGTTGAGTCTTTTTATGATAGCCTTATAGATGTGAAAAACATGCTTGGCAAAGTGAAAGAAGAGCTGGATAATCTATGATTTTTTATCTATGAAAGATTTGCATCCTTATCCATGGTAACGACAGCTGAAAGGAGTTTTTCAAGGAAATGCTTTTCTGTTTGAAAATGCTGTGTTCTCTAAGGTTTTTCATGAGAAACATACATGTTTTAATCCAAAATCCATTAGGAAGGGCCAGAAAAAGATCCAGAAAGAGCCAGATATTATTCCAGAAAGGCTGATTGCCCAGTAGCCATGACACATGCATGGCCTGAGATTTTAAATGTTCAAATTTTTCTCTGATTGATTCAAAGACAAGATCTGGCCATTGGACAATAAAGTCAGCCTCTCTCTCTCTCTCTCTCTCTGTTTCACTGGGTCATTCAAGATTATAGTAAAAGCAAACAGCCCTGCTAGAAAAGACATTGGTAGGCAGAAGTACTTCACCATGGAAGAAGCAAGAAGATGAGTATAGGATTTATTTTGTTGATTTAATACTGCTTAGAATGAAATAATAAGAGTAATGAATTAATAAGCTGGGAATTGAGTTAATGATAGAATTTTCAGAGATGCCAGAAGAAAAGGTGCCTAAATTACATGAACCAAAAATTGGGTGGGGATGAAAAAGAAGATAAACACAGGATTCAGTTAAAGTAGAACATTGCCAGAGAATAATTTAGGCATGGAAATACACAAAGAGAAAATACTCTTAATAGTTATATACTTATAAGTAAATAAGTGATATGATTAAAATGTTTATAACAAGATTAAAATACGACATGATAGTTAAAAGCTAAATATTAAGGTCTATAAAACACAAAGGTAGCATCTGAGTTTTACTGTGTACTTTGCTACTGAGGTCACGTGTATAAGCCTTTGCAGATCTGTTTCTTAATTACAAATGGGAATTATATATACAAGCATAGGTACACCTGCATGACTGTAGAAATTATGTATGTATACTTTATTTGTACAGGATAGAACTGCATGTTTCATCTAAGGATCACAGAGCTATTTGTCGTTTTAGCCAAGTATAAAGAAGAGCCTGAACAAAAGGTCAGTTCCAGCTATGCTAAATGCAGTCTACCTGCATAGGCAAATACACCATGAAGAAAAACAAACAAAAAGAGCATTAAAGTTACCTTCTTCATTTTCTTTCTTCATCTCATCCCCCCCCTTCTCCAAATCATGGCTTCTGAGCATGTTAATTGCAGTTCATTTGTCCTGTTAATGGGTCCAAAATCCACAGGGAACAATATCTATCAGGCAGTTTATCTAAGATTCAGTAACCCAGATATCTTGGCAGAGCTTTAAGATGTATGGGGTTGGGGGGGTAGGGGCGAAAGAGGAGAGAAAGAGATAGAGAGTTTTGTGCTACATCTGTGCCCAGACAAGACAGAAATTAGACTGTTTTATTATTTACATTTTCTGGCTCTAGAGGACATCATCGGTAAAATATTCAAAGCCTGTAGATGTATATACAGACAGAAAATGAGTCTCTTGGAGGCTCAGCACTGCACATGTAACCTCCACCACGCTTTTCTGAGGGCAGAAAGAGCTGGCTGAGCAGCAGTAATCCTCCTGCACCCTGCTTGTGACCTGAGGACTTCTTTCTGTGAAAAATAAGGCCAGAAAAACCATCTCTAGAGCCACATCTTGGAGTCCCATGGTCACAAGAGGCACAGTACCAGTTACCACTTTGTATATTGCTGCTGTGAGCAGTCATAAACTCTGTTTTAGGAGGCTGATGAGCACTGGACCCTCTTCAGGATGATCTGGCAAAGACACTCTTCAGTGACTGCAGAACTGTTCACACATGCATATTTTGGAATATTTTGATTCTATTTATTCACTATTGTTGATGGAAAGTTTAAAGTGACAACATTTCTTTTTAAATTACAGGGCCAGGGTTATTTCAGCTGTATTGCAGAGGCTGTAATAGGTCTGGGGATGAAAAATGATCAAAAAAGTTAACAGAAATTTTACACTGCACTTACAACTAGTTTCTTTTACTTATGTATTTTGAAAAAAGTACATGCATAGTTAGGTAGCTCTGTATATTCAACCCTTTCATTAAGAGAAAACACGTCACTTATTCCATGCACACATTTTTTTAAATACAGAATTAAAGTAGTTAATATTTTAAAGCAGTTAAGAGTGAAGGACTTTATCCTGCGATAGTGATAAGCAATATGTCTAGAAAGCCATCCAGTGCCTGCGACACCAAGAGTGTTTAGAGGATGTGAAGCTATAGAAAAGCTGGGATTATGGAGAGCTAAGTCATATAACTCTCTCCATAGCAGTACAAATACTCACTTAAATTTGGTTTGGTGGTTGTAGCCTACATTCAGGGACTAGATTTATTAAAGGAATAGAAAGTTCCTAATGGGAGAAGTATTTAACTGGTGTAAAAAAGTGTAGCTCCAGGTCATATCAGCAGTGGTTGTGGTCTTTCTCAATTATTGCACATTTCATAGTATAACTAGAAGTACTTGAAAGCATTCTAGCATTCAATAAAGAAATTACTGATTTTCAGTATTAGTTACTTCATATCTACAAAACTAGCAGAGCCTTTGATATTTTAAAACTAATTCATGCTGAATTCAGTTTAGCATGAAAATAAACATTTGCAGGGTCTAGAAGATGTCACATTACTTGACGGAGACTGTGGTAGGATTAATTTTATGTTTGTGTTGTATCTAGGAATAATGTTTTAATGTACAGTTGATTTCAGCAATTTTACAGCTTTTCTTCTTGTTTCCCAAGTCTATTAGAAAATGTCTTTACTCTGGATCATGCTGAAAGTTTTACTCTGGATATTTCTGCATCACTGAGGAACAGGAGTTCAACACGGAGCCAGAAGAAAAAATCCTTGAGAACTGTGCGACTGCATGACTGATAGTTTAAAAAAGGGAAATAAAAAAAAAGTAGGTTGATTTTAGTTATGTCTCATAAGCTGTGAGCTGGTCTTTTATTCCCTATGCTGTAACTGAATGATAATGGTTTTTACGTGTTGCTGGAAAAAAGCAGTTGGAAAGGAGCCTAAAATGGAGTGTTCAGGGCCTAAGAGATGAAATGCAGCCAGAGAAAACTACCTGTGAGAATAGCAGATGTGACTTAGATAAACTGAAAACTATGCGTGTGACTTACCTTAACTGAAGACCTAAACATCCGCGTATACAAGTGCTTAGGGCAGCATGTTTTCAGTTGAATTCCAAGGCTGTAGAAACCCTTGGTGCCAGAGCAGCCACTTCAGTGTGCATGGTAGTTGGGGCTTGTGGGGGAAATTTCCATATCCCTTCTGCTGGTTTGCTAGGGATGTTGGAGAGATCAACTTCTGTAAGTGTAGGCATATGCAGGTCTGGTTTGAACCCAAATCAGTTTGAGATTCATTTAAAATTCTAACCAACTTGTTCAAATACCACTTGCGGTGATACCTACATTAAACAGGGTGCTGATGTTTGATTTAAAATTGGTTGAAGAGAAAGAAAAGGTGGCGTGAAGCAACTTGCAAGCAACAATGTATGGATGTTCAGAACCTGTGCAGAACAGATCTTCGGTGTCTCAAGATGGGGATACAATAACTGATGAATCCCAATTCTGAGGCCACTTCTGACATCTTTATATCTAGCGTCAGGCTGTGAAGAGGAATTTGGGCTTCACTGGGAGACGGATGGCCTCTACGAGAACAAGCACAGGTCACTGACCTGCACTGAGTTGGCCCCTTTTAACTGAGAAAGTCTCGATTTCTTGCTAATGCCTGCCAGCATCTTAGATCAACAGAGACTAAACCGTGACTTGCCTATGTTGAAGTCACTGGAGACAGATTTCAAAATCAAAACCACCTGAATTTCTACTGATTTTCATGAGTGTTTAGAGATCTCAGCACAGCTGAAAAACTTACCTTCTGAGCATAGCAAGATGGTATATCCAGATTAAACAATTAGACATTACTAAATTATTTCAGCAAATGGGTTCTTGGTCTTCGAAAACCAGGTTGAAACACCTAGGTGTGCAATGAATAATTATATTTGGTTGCCATTGATAAAAATTGTTGTGAAATGCCAATAGGGAACCAAATTTTTAAATTAATTAGGTGCTTTTTTTTAATAGGAGGGAGCTCAGAAACAGGTACAAAATTCTATTTTTATCCATCTTTGCTAATCTGTAAGATTTGATACTTGGTGAATGGATTTTGCAACTAATAACTAATCCCCTGAGATATCCATTCCTCTTGTGCTAAATTAAAGGATGAATGAGATTACCACATTTTGTCATTCTGAAATAATAGGCCTGTAGATGATTAAAGCTGCTGGGGAGCTCTTATTACATGTCCCTCACTTTCTGTGTCTGACCTGGGAACCTGAAGTCTAATTCAAGTACTAAGCACCCACAACTGCAGCTGGAGATGGGTGCTTTGAGGTGGCAAGTGTTATACAATGTGACATCTCACACCGAGTTCCCAAAATTCAGAGAATTTTTTTAACTTGGTCTCACTGTACATTTGTAAAATGGTGATAAGTAAATCTACAGGGAGTTGGAAAGATACATGACTCACTGTGAAATTCTGGGACTGCAGAATAGTACCATAGTAACGCCATGGTGGAAGTTAACAGGTTTGTCCTCAGAGCTGGGTATGAATAGCATGCAGCAGATTAAGTGTAGAGCTGTATATTGAACAAGTGGAGAAAAAGCACTGAGTATTTGCTGTCATCAACAGCAAGGGGTTTGAATCATCCAGAGAGCAGATACAGACAGCACTGAGTAGGGAACAGTTTGTGTGGAATAAGTTAACTTTTCTTAATGTAATTAAAGATATCATGCCACTCGACACATAATCAAAGGGGAGGTTTAAAGCTGCTTCTTTAACACATCTTCATTTTGATACCCCCTGACTTTTGAGTGCCTTACTTTTCAGCTCCAGCGGTGTTCTTACACCATGCTTTCATGTGCTACATATGAGGGAGGGTCTGGTTTCACAAAGCCCCAAAGTGCAGACTCTTGCATTTTCCAGCTGCTGTGGTGGTGAGAGGAAGCGCAGGACAGCAAACAGTCAAGAAGCTGCTTGTGCTCCTCTCCATTTTTTCTCCAGCATCTCTTTGCCTTTGGCTACTGAAGACATAATATGCTTTTGGGTTAAGCTCATCCTCTTTGTATGTTCTGCCCAGGAAACACTGCTGTTCTGCTTACTGCAATAGACAGAAGCAAACCTGGTGTGACCTCGAGGCTAGAATATTTGCTATAGCTGGTTTATGACTATAACTTGGAGTATCATTGAGAAATATACTGGGATGAAAACTAGAATTAAACAATATGTTTGATAGCAATGCAGAATGGACCAACAGCCACTGAGCTCAGATCATTTTCACTTCAGTTTTACAGCTTAATGCTTATTGACATGGGTTAATTTGAATAGGAAAAAAAATTAAGTACATAATTTCTAGTGTGAAAAATTATAAAATCTTCCTCAAGGCATTCTGATATCTCAGCATACAAGGCTGCTTGGACCACGGCCTATGGTGTGTTTCTTTTAAAGGAAGGTCACTGAGGGTATGCTGTGACCATAAAACAAAAAACAACCAAAAAAAAAAAGAAAAGTAGGGAAAGTTCATGGTAATGACAGCTGGGGAAAGGAACATTGTTTGGACTACATTGAAATTACATTATGTGTCTTTGTAAGTACAAGATTATGCTAAGAATAGTCCTAGGTTCTGGTGAAAGAAATTGAGTAATAGAAGAGACAGGATGCTCTTTTTCTGTTCTGAATCACTACTTTAAAAAGCCTTGCCTTTGCTCCCTGTTGTAGTTCACAGTGTTCCGACAGAGCATCAAAGACCGAACAAAAACAGTTACTTGACTTCTCAAGGGAATATTCCTCCTAGGCTGAGCATGTTCCATGAACTTTTCTGCTTTGTATAATAGAGCTTCTACTGTATATGACTAAGTGGGTTGAGTCATACAGATATTTATTTTTTTTATGCAATAGCGTTAATAAACATGAACGCGCTGCTCTTGGTAAAGCCAAGAAGTGACTACCAACTTTGAAAAAGCAGGCCACTATTGCCAAAATCTTACTATTTAAAAAATTGTATCTCCTTATGCCATCCTAATCTACAGCTAACCTCTTTAGCATGAGAACATCAAGAAGAGGTTGGCAGCCCCTAGCCCGTAAAAAATAAAGCAAAGGGAACAGGTGAAAGCAAAGATACCATGCTGGGGTCCCACCCGCTGACTGAAGGGATCTGGGTGGCTGTGCAATAGCCGTCACACAGAAGTGGCTTAGCAAGGGCTGGGGAGGGAAGTCAGACTGGGATTGTCAGGGTGAGTGAGTTCCCACACAGCCCTCCTGTGTGCTTCGCTGGGGAACTATCTAGCACCTGGACCTGGCCTAAGCCCCACTGTGATCAAAAGAAATCCACGGACAGGCGTGGAAGTTCTACCTTCTGAAGGGGAATTTCTCCAGGTGATTCATAAGATAGATGAACAGGGTTCCTACTGTGAGGTTTATGATGGATATTTAGTCTTCTATCATTAATTCTCCTACATTACCAATGAAAAAAGGAATATCACAGTGAAAAAGTGGCAAAGGTATAAAATTCTACTGACAAAAATTACATTAAACACAGAAAGAATACTAAGGCAAAAATAAACTTGTAACTGGCATTTTCTTTCATTAGCAGTTGAATGAAATTAGAGGTAAAAGAGCTGTCCTAAACTGGAACTGCAACAGGAAGGTTGAGAGCTAAAGGGACAAAGATGGTCTTCACAACAGATTAATGAAAAAAGAATTCTCCTCTTCCCCGTCCCTATAATTTCACAAAAATAAAACTGTTTCCATATATAATTTTTTCCACAAAGTCAATGTAATTCCAGAGCCAAAAGCATCACACCTGTTCAGATGTGCTAACTGCACAGGAGAGTCTTTCATCAGATAGCACAGAGTGCTTTCTAATATTAGATCACATTGAAACAAGTCTGCTTTTAAGCATTCAATCAATGGATCATGATACACGGATAAATTAAAAACTGCAAGCTAGATTCCCTGATCTATATATGCTGCTCAGGCAGTTTAAGGCTCTATGATCTTAATTGGGAAGATAAGAATTCCCCAGAGGCTGGCTGACCTGTGATGGATGGCCCAGGAGTCAAATATTGCTGTCGATTCCAATGTAGATCAAATCAGGGAATCAGGAAGCTGTAATCAGATCCCTTGATAAGTTCTCTCATTTTCTTGCATCAAACAAGTCTTAATTTAATTGCAGATGGACTAGTTTTACTTTTCTTCTTTTTCAGTCCTAATTTTTAGAATTCTGACAATAGCAGACACTTCAAAATGTAAAATAATCTGACAAATACTGCAAGTTAGTAACCCCACCTTTAATTTTTTTAATTTAAAAATCAGATTCTTGTGTCATAGATGTAATGTAAGTCTCCATGCAGTGTAAGTCTCACATTTCTGCTACTGTCCTTGAGCTTGACTATATAGGCTATTGTGGAATCAAACTGCACATTCCCCTAGCAGCTCCTGTATGGGCAAATTCACCTGCTAAGCCTGGTGTCTGGCTGAGGCACTTGATAGAAACAGCTTTCACTGTAAAACAGGTATTTTACACATAGTGGGTGGACAGCCAGATGAAAACAGCCATCCTGCAGATCAAGAGCAGCGGTCCATGAGAAGGAATCTGGGCACAGAGGATGAGAGAAAGGTAACTATTTTTGTCATGAAGGATGGTCACTTTTAGTAAAAGAACACTTAAAGGACAAGCCTTAAAATTCTTTGTGCGGAACTGAAAAAACACTGAGAGTAAAATCTTTTTCTTTGTATTAAGTAGTGTCCAGTCTTAGAGAACAGTGTAAGAAAGGACACAGCTTTTGCCATTCTGATCAGTAAAATGAGCTCCCTCAGTGAAAGGAGCTTTTCCTTCAGTGGAGCAGTGGGAGACGTTCAGTCACACCGTCACTCAATAGCCTAGAGCAGGAACTAGATTCACTCTTTTTTGTTTGGTTTGGGTTGAGGTTTTTTAAGGATTCTCTTGGATTGGTCTGTTTGGGTTTGTAGCCTCTTATAGATGCTGTATTTTTCCATTACATGATATTCTGAGAAAATAAAGTTTCAAATATTTGCCTTTTTTTAATAACCACGGCAAGATTTCAGAAAGGTCAGTGCATGAAGCCTACATTTCTTGCTGTTAAGCTGGTACTCAGGTACAATTTGAGGCAGTTGTTAAGTCAGGATTGTTACCTTAAGAAACAAAAGAAAAAAAATGTCAAATGGATATTCTTTATTACCATGAAAGCTTAGCACAAACAGTTTAATAATTATTTAATTAATTATTTAATAATTATTAAATTAATTATTTAATAATTATTATTCCTTAAAAGGCAGGAAGCATGTGTCATTACACATTGCAAAGAACCCAAGAGGAGGCTGGGCTGGCTCTAGCCTCTATGTTTTGATGCAGGCAAATGGCTGTACAGGATCCACGTACCTTTCCAGCAAGAACTGCTAAATGGTACCTACTTAAAATGTAAGGCTCTACAGCAAAGCATCCATTACTGCAGCATACAAAAAAATTATTAACCCAAGGCAAAGATTATTATTGGAATAGTTAGACAGATAAGGAGCTAATTGAACAGAAGAGGGAAACAGATTAGGCTGAAAAGGAATTACTAGTGATCTTTTGGAATGGCACCTTATTTAATATTTTCATTAATGACAGTACAAAAATAAGCATGAACTAATCAATTTGAAAGTATATTTGAAACTGGGACAAAGTTGACAGCAGTATCAAGCAAAGGTGTAGAATTTTACATAGGAAGAATTTAGTAATGTGAAGAAACATGAAAGAAGTAAGTGTGAAGTCATGTTTTTGAGGAGAAAGTTATTTTGCTGAAAACAACATGGTCCTCTGGTTAAAAAAAAAAACACACAGGAGAAAAAAGTTGGTAAGAGCCTCTACTTCCTAGAGTCATAAGCAATAAGGAAATAATAGTAACAGATCTCCTACCTTGATACTGTTTTAAAAAAATGCTAACAGATATAACAAAGTGAATTTCCATTTCTAAAGTTTCCTCAGTACTAACGTATATAATTTCTGCAGCTTTTCTAGAACCATGATGTGGAACTGGACAGAGATAAATGACCCACTGTTATTAGAGAAGACTAAGGACACATCTATGCTGAGCAACCTAACCCAGTGAAAAAAATGCCAACGATTGCTGAGTAAATTAAAGCTAAAATTACATAGCATTTTGAAGCCAGGGTCATGCTCAGACAAGCAGCAGTACAGCTACACAGAGCCCAGGACTAGAGCCTTATCTGAAGTAGATTAGGCAAGATTTCTGCCCATCTGCAATGGCTTAATGAAACTGAAGAACTGCTGGCTGGCTGCAGAAAGTTTTGCAGCTGTTCCTGAAATCTGCCCTTGGCCAGCTAATTGTCAAGATGTAAGTGCTAAGCCACGTGCTTCTGTCCGAAATGGGCAGCTCCCACTCTAGGTACTCCTGACGCAGACACAGCAGGACACTGTACAACGGGCTTGGTTCACAAGACATCAAAGCAAATCAGCAAATAATACTACAGGGCAGATGGTGTGTCTCTTGATTTCGCATTGCAGTCATTATCATAAGTATTCTTCAATAAGCATTTATCAAGTGGGGTGAAAGATTTTATGAAAATTGGTCTCTCTGATTTCCTTTTGTGAGTCAGAAGACCCCAAAGCACTTGACAGCAGCAGTACACATGAGTTTAAAAGCAAGGTGAGTTGCAGTTATCATGGGAGTAAACAGCAGGTGCAAAGTGTGCTGCTTTTTCCTTGGCAGGTCTGAAAGTTTGTGTGCTTGAATCCATACCTGAAGACATTTATTTGCTACGGAAGAAACTTGAGAGCTTCTGGGTTTTCTTTAGCTTATAATTTGAAGCTGTGATAGATGGAAGACTGCTGGACTTTGTTTCCCAGCCAGACAACAAAGCAAATTAATATTGTCATCAAAAAGGGACAAAGACCCTACAAATAAAATTAAAACAGAAGATTACTGCAAATAATTCAAAGCTATGGCTTTCTTCAGTAATAATTATACTGAATATATATGCATGAAGGGGAGAGCTATAGACATGCCGCTTACAGGTACAACTGTGACTCAGAAATTTATTTATGAAGCAGTTGTACATTAAGTGACTGCCAGTGCAAGCTGCTCAAAAGCATATCTTATAATGGTGTTACCTTGTTCATATTTCAAGCAAATTTATTAATCAAAGCCAAGTTCAACTTCTTGAAAAAGTGAAACAGATCTCAAAGGGTCTGTTTTAAAATTTTGGGAAGTTCTCAGATATACAGTTAGGATACTGCAGCTGGCTGAGTTATTATTCCACTGAATATTCTGTAACAAAACCCGAAGACTACCCCCCCTCCCCAAATAGAACTTTAACAGCACTTTCAATTATTAAAATGAAACAAATCTGTTTTACAGGTTTCCAAAAGATAACTCAGCTTACGAAACACTATTTCATTGAATCATGGAATGGTTTGGGTTGGAAGGGACAGTAAAGATCACCTAGTTCCACTGCCCCCGCCATGAGCAGGGACACCTGCCACCAGCCCAGGTTGCCCCAAGCCCCGTCCAGCCTGGCCTTGGGCACTGCCAGGGATGGGGCACCCACAGCTGCTCTGGGCAGCCTGGGCCAGTGTCTCACCAACCTCACAGTTAAGAACTTACTCCTAATATCTAATCTAAATCTACCTTCTTTCAGTTTAAAACCATTCCCCTTTGTTCTATCACTACAGGCCCTACTAAATTTCTATTTCTTTATCTTCAAAACAGAATGAAAATGTTAGGATTTAGCATTCTGGCAACCTTAGTTTGCAATGAAAACAGCAAATAAAACCTGGGACTCATGATATTTTTGTGAAATTTGTTACAAAGACCCAAAAAGAAAGCACTGACAGACCTTGGCTCAAGGAACCCTAAGAACATAATTATCTGCGTTGCAGAAAGCCAACATTTTTTCTTCTGTCAAAGCAGTTACAGTAAAGCTGGACTAGAAATTGAGCTGAAATCTATATACCAGCTGCACAACTAACTCAAAATGATTTCAACATGCTTGAGAACCACTTGAGTACCAGCCACCAGGAGGACAAAGGTTTATCTTTAAATTTTCTTACCCTTCCTAGCAACACCACCTCTGAGTTCTTCTGAAGAAATCTGCAGATTTCTGATGTTGGTATTACCTTAATTTCTTTCAGGCTCAGGGATATTACATCTGCAACAAGTATTCCATGAAAAGTGAAAACTGAAAAAGCAATATTATACACGGAGGGAAAACATGGCAGTAAATCTGGATTCTTTTCTAATTAATAACATCAGCAAATACTGAAAGACTGAGAAGCAGGAAAAAGAAACTGTCATTTACATATTCATTAAGTAATTTGTATAATCAGAAGATTTAAAAGGTCATTACTGGAACACCTGCCTGTTAACAGATGTAGAAGAATGAAGGCCAAACAACACAGTTTTTATAAAGATGTCGATAAACAGTTGGCAGACTTACAGAAACCTGCTGTGGCAGCATTAGTCTTTTTGGTCAGGCTGCTGTTGCGGGTAAGGTAAATCTGGAATTCACAAATCCATACACATACTGACTTCCCTGTTGCAAAGCCTGACAGCTGTATTTAAAGAATTTGATTGCTTTTAAATATAAACATTCAAGCTAAATAAGCTTTTATCCAGTGGGGAAGATTTATACACTAAGGTCAAGTATGTTTGCTGTAAAGCAGGATGAAGGTAGTGCATTGCGCTTAACAGAGCAGATAATGGGAAAAAATCTCACAATCTCTTACCACAGAAAGAAAACCAGCACAGTAGATGCCTGTTTAGATAGATAGGGGTACAGCACTGTGCAGAAATCTTCATCGAGAACAAGGAGTCTGAGCTAATTTCACTCATTTGTTAGTTTCCATTTCAGTGCCACTCGGTAACACTGCGGACCTCAATAAGCCATTTGCACAAGCACATAGTGAGAGTCACGTCACCTCATTGTAGACAACTGTTAGATGTCCAGGTCTAAGCTGGTCACCATATGCTACCTTTAGTCTGTGGCTGAATAATTTTCTGGGGATTCCTGTTAGATCTCCTAAAACAGACAAAAATATGTCATTATGAACGGTAGAGGTTTTGGCTGGGATAGTTCATTTTCTCCATGGTAGCTAGCACGGGGCCGTGTTTTGGATTTGTGCTGGAAAACGTTGATAGCTTGGGGATGCTTTAGCTATCGCTGAGCAGTGCTTACACAGCATCACGGCCCCCTCTGCTCCTCACCCCTCCCCACCAGCGAGGAGGCTACGGGGGGGGCACAAGGAGTTGGGAGGGGGCACAGCCAGGACAGCTGATCCCAACTGACCCAAGGGACATTCCATACCATTATATACCATAGGATGTCATGCTCAGTATATAACCTAGGGGGAAGGGGGGGCAGTGGTGGAGTGCTGGTGCCTGGGAACGGGCTGGGCAGTGGTGAGCAAGTGTTTGCATTTGCATCAGCTGTTTTTTCTGGAGTTTTATTTTCCTCTCTGAAATTTTTTCCTCTTTTTCCTTATAATTTTTAAATATTTTTTTTTCATTATTAAACTTTTTATCTCAACTGGCAAATTTACTTTTACCCTTACACTTTTTCCCTGCCCCATGAAGGGCTGGGGTTTGTGAGTTGAGCCTTATGGCCGCTTCTCAGGCCGCCACTGAATGGGACACCCCTATCCCTTGGTGTATCAATCAACCACTGCTCCCAGGGTGGCATCATCCCACCACTTATTTCATTACCCATCCCACCACTTATTTCATCCCACCACTCAAACTTTTAATAAAAATATTAAATAGCATTGGCAACAGTATCTGCCCTGAGAATGCCGCTAGTAACTGGCTTTCAATGCGACTGTGTAGCATCATTATTCTTCAAGCCTGATGGCCCAGTCAGTTTCCCACCCACCTTCTAAGCCCACCTCTCTCCAGCTGGGGTATAAGGACACTGTATAAGCCTGTCTCTTTGCCAAGGACAAGAAAGGTGACATTCTCTGCTCTCTCTTCTTCCACAAAAGGGAGGGAAATCAGGTTGGTTAGGTAGTTTGCCCTGGGTAAAGTCGTGATGGCTATTCTCAATCTCCATGTCGTTCTTCATGTGTCTCACAATGAAATAAATTTCCGTAACCTTTAGGAATATGCTTTGCAGTCTTTTTAGGGACTGAGGTCACATGCCACCTCAAAGTGTATCAGATACAACTATTTTATAAAAACGAAGATACTGATTTTACATACCCCCTGCCCCTAAGGTGTTTTTATACAGAATAACCCCTTCACGTCCATTTGAAAAAATCTTTACTATTACATTATTTCTATACACACTTTTATACATTTTTTCTGCTTTAAATATATACAAATAAAAGAAAATAAACTTTAGCTATAAGTTTAAAATATAATCTTTCTTTTAAAACCGGTATGTCTTCCTTTAATTTTCATGACAAAAGCTTCCACATGGTCAAGGTTTCAAAAATTCATCCAAAATTTTCAAAGATGATTCATACAGGATTCTGAAATGGCATAAAACAATGCATAACAGGATTAGATATGCTAAATCAATCATTGACTATTTGATTCTCAGAGTACAGCTACCACGTGATTTCTTTGATCCGTTATTCCATATTAGTTTAAATATTAAATATGCCTTTACAAATTAGTTTTGAAATAGCCGGTTTTTTCTTTCAACTTTTCCATTTTTCTGCTAATCATCTCTAGCTAGAGCATAATCTACAACAAGCCAGTTTAAATTACTATGTCAATTCAAGCACATTTTCTAATATTTCATCGCCTATTTAAAGAAGCCACTTTTCACAGCATTTTTACTCTTTTTTTCAAAAAAATAGTCAAATCCTTTACCAAGAATTCATACAAAGGTCAGTTTTCATTCTTTCACTTTCTTCAGTCTTCATAATTTGTCTCCTTACCTGTGGCAATTTTTTAACAAGCCCGAGCTTTCTAACTTATCCTTATTAAGCAGCTGCCTCCTTCAGCTGCAGGTACACCCATCTCAGTCCCTTTGTGACTCTCTTTTGTCTCACATTACTCCCTAAACAATCTCCAGGGTCAGCCCTGAAATTTCCATTTGGCAGGCCCTTTTCATTCTCTTGCACTCCCTGACACAGTCACTCACCCAGCCTTCCTAGTTGCATTCTCACGCAACAACTTCTAACACTGCTTTAAAATATCCTCAGAAGACAAAAATGGGCACTTTGGTCTTCTGTCAAAACATTATTTCACTGTTAACCACTATAAACTTTATCCTTCATGTAACTTCGGTAAAAGATTCTGTCACCTGTATTTCTCAAGCATTTTTTTCCTCCATATTTTTATTATTATAGTCCTAGACTGATGGCCCCAAGGAAGCAGGGTTAGACAGCCATTAATGATGCTAAGTTTGGGCATTCATCATGAGTCACCCAGACCTGAAATACAAGAGGCAATGCTGCGTTTTCACAGCAGTGCATCCGACACTAGGGCTCCCTGAATTCAGACTGCCATGGCTCCGTCACATGCTCCTCTTTATAGAGCTATATCCTTTAAGCCATGATGGAACCCAAAATAAGCTAGTATTATAATATACTATAAAATTAGTCTAATTAGGTAAGCACTGTGGTTTTAGACACAATGCTACTTTGTATAAATTTTATTTTGTTACAATTTATGGCTAATAAACCAATAGATCTGCAATGTGGGACCAGGTACCTGCCACACACAACAAACCATCATTCAGAACAACTGCATGCCTCCCCAAACAGGCAAATTTAAGTCAGTTTTACCAGGTACCTTTTTAGTGAATTTCTAGACAGGTGGCAGACAAGTCATACACAAAGTTAGATCACAAAACAATTCAAGAATCATTATTTACAGAGGCAATGAGAGTGTAATAAAGAGTTTGGGAAGCTAGATGATAGTATCTTCCCACACAGCTATCGGCTAAATCTGAATTCTAATACTCATGAATCAGAATACTAATCGAAGTAAATACAAAATATTAAGTAAAAGGTATTATTCTATAGCACATTTGGTTTTATAGAGCATGCAACATTTTTCTCTAGCCTCCAAATCACTACATTGACAGCTTTATTCGCATTTTTTTGTCTAGACATAAATATTTGCATTTTATAAACTAAACTAATGTGTGTGCCGTTACGCTTGAGGAAATTCTCTCTACATACAACATGTTGTCCAGAATTTTTAAGTGCACTGAACAGCATTTTAAAAATAATAGACCCACAGGGCCATCTTAAAGTGCTAACTCAGCTGAAGAGGGAAGACTAAATTACGATGAAAAGTTTTGCTTCTGAATTAGTGCAATAGTTCCTTGTTTAAGGGCAGCACTTTAATTACTACACCAGACAGCATTTTTATTTTTTTCTTTCTTTGCTAATATGTAATAGTTTACTTCTAAGTCTAAATTTAAGATGCTGGCACAGAATGCCAAGTCTCTTGGGAAATTAAAGAATGCAACTATTTCCTGGTATACCTGGGTATTAAATAAAATAATCCATCACGGAGTTATTATAAGATAATACTATTATTACTCTTTGCTTCTGAATGCATTAAGTATGAGTTAAAAAAACAGTAATCTATTTTAGCAAGCATCAGTGCAGCACTGTGTTATAAGGTTGTGCTCAAAGTAACGATCAAAGATCTAGCTTGCAGCATAGCATAACTAAAATTTCAGTGTTTGGTAAGTAGAATAGGATGATAAAATAGTCCACAAACAGCAGGGTACATTTTAGACTGTATATAATCACATATTGGTTATATATTCGCACACTTGTACCAGAGCAAACAGCCTGTCAGAAGACACTAGAGGCTCAGCCTGGTCCAACACTATGTCTATCTGAGAAAATGCAAACACGCTTTAAATTAGTCAAGCAAAACTTAATCACTGAAGAACTTCCTCCTAACCTTTTTTTCAGCATGAATTCTTTTACCCTTCTAGGAAGAAAAAAATCCCCAACATACCTGTACAAATACAAATCCTCCCAAATTCTGCAAAGCTGTGAGAGCGCTTCTGAATTTTGTTATCATATTACAATTCTGATTATTGTTTGAAAAAACCAACTTTCTATCACCATGCTCATATTCCTGATCTTTTAACTTTATCTGCAACTACCTCTTGGTTTTTTATTACGCAAAGGTGGCCATTCATGTATCATGAAATTAAAACACTGTGTAGGTTCTTATGCTCTTCACTGCCCCAACTTCTAGGCTGCTTTGTCCCTGTTCACTGGGCAGAGATGATCATATGGATTCATAGAACAATTACCTGTGCTCTTTACTGAAATTTATAGTCAGTAGTGCACTCAGATGGCAACAATTATTCAATTTAATGTGCCCATTTATTTAATCATGTTAAGATTTGCTTTAATTTCTCAGCCTTTCTACTGTCTTGATTAAAAGAAATACAAACCAAACCATGAGACTCTACTGCTCACCCTTCTTTTCCAGATCATTATTATTATTTTTTAAAATGTTTTAGTAGAACACCTAGCAACCCAACATTAAATGATTTCATGGCAAATAAAAAAAAAAATATTTGTTTGATTTTGTTTTTAAGCTAGGTCCCAAGTAAAAGAAATTCGTTCACAGCCAAGCAACTAATTAAAAGTCTATCTAGGAAGCAGAGTCCTAGTTTAGTTTTAGAAGTCCAATTATGTAGTGATTTTTAAAAATAAGATTTTTTTTTGGTTCTTTATCAATTTTATGTTACATGACCACAGTGTCTTCTGTGGAAACCACTCAGTCTTGACAGCAAAATTTCTGTGTTGTATTTACTTGTGCCAGACAGGAAATGAAGTGAAGGGCACACTAGTTTTGACTACCCACCTCCCCCCCCCCTTTTTTTTTGTTTATTTTTTAAATATAATTTTTCATGGTACACAACTGAAGTGGTACGTATATATCATAACACTTTCTGGTCTAGATCTTAAGATTATATATCTCTTTAAAGAGAGTTACACAATACTGTTTTGGCTTTGATATAATAGCAGATTTAAATGAATGAATACATATTTCGTTATCAGCAATACAGCTACTCTATTGTATTGCTCTGGATATCAGGCTTTTTTTTTTTTCCTCCTGGAACAGAACTGAATCGTGCAATATACAGCATCAAGTCATAACACATTCAAATTAAATGCAGAAAACCAAACTATATATGTAAAGATTGCAATCACAGCAAATGTACAGGCAGGAAATTTAATACTGTGCTGGGCTCAATACCTCACAATTTTGTTCACCCACTATTTCAAACCTTGCAATCATTCAGAACACTAACCATATTACGTAAATACAAAACGCAGCCAATTATTGCAGAGGGTATAGAAGAGGTTAGTGTTCATTTCCAACAGCACATTTACCTTCCAGTGCTGCTAGATTCTTCTGTGGCAGCATCCTTGCACGTTATCAGTTTCCTTTGAATGGCAGGTGCAATATCCTTTAGAAGTGAAGTTTTGTGCTTACCTATTTGAAATAAGATTATGCAGAAAAGTTGGACAAAAAATAATGATTTATCAAAAAAAACCTTCCTGCCTATTTCCATAAGTATTTTTTTAACGTAAAAGATAGTTTAATGAAATATTAGATATTATATTGCCTTTTATTCCAGAAAAACAGAATACAGAGATGAACCGTACAAATTAGCAGACAGTTGTATTTTTGAACTCACTATACAAAGATTGAATGTCCAAGCTTAACATAATTTGGGTGATATAAGCTTAAATCCTGTAGGAAAATGGTAACTTAACAGTGCTTGTTCAATTGCACAAGAACTCCGCTTTCAAAACAGCATATGAAAAAAGAAAAAAAAAAGTTTGACTGACCTTTAATTATGATCATAATGCAGACAACAGCTGTTATACTAAAAATCCCTTCAATATCTTCAGAGAGAATGCATTCCATTAATTCATTTAAAAATGACCTAAGGAAAAAATAAAGCAAGAATACATTATGAACCATGTTTTTTTCAAAATAGGACTGAACAGAACAAGTTTGTGATTATGCTACCCTGCCACCATAGCTTCAGAGATACCATGCATGACAAAGCAATGGTTATTGGGTAATTGAAGACTACATGCTGCTTCTGGAACTGAGAATATCCGAGTTAGCAGAATGGTAAATTGCTTGGGAAGAAAAAGTTTGTACACAGAGTAAGTAGCTGTTAAGAGAAATGAATAGCTTGTGGACTATTTTGGGAAAGTCAATCCATGAAAAAAATACTGGTTCTACTGGAATTCAAGTCACATAATTTGTACTGAAATTTCTAATTTAAATTTCTACTGAAGTTTAAAAAGATATGTTATACAACACCAATGGTTTGTTAGTAACTACTCATGCTCTTACAACTATTACTACTTGTAGCCTGATCAGAAACTGGAGTTTAATTAACATTTTGGTCTAAAATGAGAATCTCAATAATTAAAAGAGATTGCTTTCCAACCACAAAACAGTGAAGAACGTTTATAAAATAAACATAGCCCCAAAACACCTCCAAACTAAATTGTAGATACTGAAAGTATGGAGAGACTAACAGAACCAAAACAACTATTCATTGTAAATTCTAAGATAAATACTAACTCAATATGTATCTTAAGAGACTCACTTTTAGCAAGAGATTATAGTATTGTCAGCAAACTTTAGCTGTGTTTTGAGACATATATTGAGTTAAGAAAAACGAAACGAGAGTGAAGAAAGAGGTCTAGCAACCATACTAAACTGCAGTAGGGAATAAGGCAATACTACAGAATGAAATCACTAATTGATCATTATAGTGTTTATGGTAAAAATAACAAATTTAACTCAGAAGCAATTCTCAAAAACAAGAGAAAAATAAAAGAACAAGAGGGATAAAGCAGGAGATGGACAAGATCAGTAATCCACATACTCAGAGCACAAACCTAAATGCTGTGTAAAAAGTAAAAGGGGAAACAGAGCAGTAGATGTTACAGTAACTTTCTCCAAAACATTTCAAAATACCTTTGATAATAATATTATCTGTTACCAAAACCAAACACCATAAATACCCAGTTCCGTCTTTAACTGTTCTTCAGGTCTTTTCAGGTGGCAAGACATCAAAATGAAATACGCTGTTAAGACAAGAACTAACCTCCACTAGCGACTCAGTAAATAAGCTTTGTAGTAGCTCAAATATTGCTTCAGAGTGCTGAGAAAGATGAAACCTCCTTAGGGTCTGAAATAATTATTATGAAGTCGCTCTTGCATTGCATTAGTTTTGTTGTATCATTGTGGACCAACTGACCAAGCGTTGATTCCATTTCATACTGCTCTTAAATTGCTAACTGACAGTATTCCATTCAGAGTTTTGACTTTATTGTTTATCACTGCTTAGGTTAGTAAGCATACTCTTCAGTTCCATGAAGGAATATTGTAATTTTACTAACCTGTAATGAGACTCACTGCAGACTTAAAACAGCTGCCTTTCCCCACCTCCCTCTCAACTAGGGTCACATGAGCCTGCATGCAAAGATAAAACAGAACTGAACAGTAAGCTACTTACAAATACAGATAAATAAGAGATAACTAATTGGTTCCTGTACAGATAGTTCCCTACTAAAGGGCAGGATACTCACACAATTGGTCAGATATTGCCAAATCACTCAGCATTATCAGTGGTATAGGGACTGAAACTTAGTGCTAGAGAATGACCAATTAGTAACTCAAAACATAATAGATGCTGCAGAACCTGGTGCAAGCTGATTGTGTGTTCACAGCATGGAAGCTCACATCAGATTCTGTAATGCCATAGACTTTTGTATTGGTGAGGAATGATGATAATTTCTGAGATATTGAATGATTTGCTAATGGACTGATTATGGCCCTATCATTACAGATTAATAAAAGAAAACAGCCTTAAAAGCAGTCTCAGGCCTGAGGCACCAGTGAAACCAGATGAAAATTATCTCCTGACTTAGATCTTTGCACCAAAAAGATAAATACTAGAAGACACATGTTTGTTAAAGTATTCTTAGAAACAATCTGGTCCAAGCTAGCAGTTTTCTCTCTCAAGGTTGGACAAGATCCTCCTTGAGCATTGTAAGAAAAAGTTTCAGAAGAATTCATTGAATTTCTGCATCTCTTCTCAAAAGATGTGTGTAAAATATTTTTCACTAAAAGACAGAACCTCGATGGACAGCTGCTGCCTCACAGAACAAGATCTGGGTTAGGAAACCTATTGCTGGACTCTCTGGACTCCTTTGCTGTGTAAGTTCAGCTAGTAGAGAAGGATTGAGAAGAAAAAACCCTTATGACAGCAGAGACAGCGATATTCAATGCCTGTAAGATGAGGAAGTTAAGGACAGGAATTACTTGTGACAAGTCGTGGAGAATAACAGGACTTCTAAGGAATACATATTAGACCCTTGATCATTTAAAATAAGTCTGATGTGTATAGCCATGTAAATAAAAACTGAGTATGAACAAACTAAGCAAAATGAAATTAACTTATGACAATTTTAGAAGATATTCAGAGTAGCCACTAAATAGAGGAAATTAAAAAAAAGTTTAAATCTTACAAAAAATAATGATGTAACCCTACTTTGGGGGGCTTTTAGAACTCAAGATATTTTAAAGCTAATTTGAATTTTGTGATTTTAATAAAGCTACAGTACATTTTTCACCTCATTGAGGATGTTCAATTAAAAGATTAATGCTATTTCTGGTAAATAATTTATCTCATTTCAAGATTTCTATATTGAGGGGACTGATGTTTAAGTATCTTTTGAAAGAAGCAAGCCAAGATGCAAGATTAAAGAACTCATTTAGATGAGCAGTCCTGTAAAGAGGCAGCCCTCTTAGAAGCAGTTAAAAAGCAGTAAAAAAAAAATGGAACCACCACCACCCCCAGTCAATAGCGACATGGATTACGGCAGGAGAAAGGGATTATGAAGGAGTGCAGGTAAATTTTGTATCTAGCTCCTCAAAATTTATTTGAATTTAGAAATTAAAACACTGTTGACAAGATATAAACTGTTCTACATTAACCACAACCTTGGACAAATTAATGTAGAAACATTTACCTGACAAGATTAACTGACTTCATAATTACGGCCATTAGACTGCTTGAAAAAGGAGGAAGGCCTGAAATAGTCCTTGGTATAGTTAAGTCTTTCTCGTTGGAAGCCTAAAAAAGAGAAGTCCACAACTGTAGTAGATCAAGAAATACACCTATGCAGAAAATATCAAAGCAAATTTGTATTTCAATAATTATACTAACCAAAACCTATCCCTTAAATAATTAAAAGAGAAGAAATATTCACATGTATTCTTCGACTAGCCTTAATCCAATTGTGTTGCATCCAAATAAACAAAACAAATTTAAATGAGAAAGGCTAAAACTAAACCAAATAAACAGTATTTGTATCAAGGCAAATATTCTCCTCTGTTGTTCTGAACAGAAGTTACATGAAACTACATTGTTGGTCACTATTTATAAAGGCACAGCGTATTAAGTATAAATGAGTACCCTTTGTGTCTCCAAGTTTAAGTGTGCTTGCATAATTTCTAATAAAATAATGTAGGTGACAGTGATTTCCTGATTCCCTTTATCTGTTCTTCTTGGTATCAAGTTCTGAATAGCATGGCAAGTATTTAGTTAGAACTGAATTTGGATTTACTAGTACAGTAACCTAGGGGCTGGGAAAACCCCAGCTCAGATGATTTACTGTAATGAACATTCATAATCCGCGAGTACGAATCTGCAGTATCATTCAAGACCATAAACCTTTACCCTGCAGCATCTGTAAAAAGCATGCTGTCATTCTACAGCCCCTCAGCTGATATACTAATATTTGCAGGCAAATCTCTGGTATTGTTTCAGTTCCTTCCATAACACAGAATATCTTAGAAGCAGCTCTGTTGTACTCAGTACTTTCTGGCAACTGTTTATTGCTCTTTCTCCGACATATCTAGCAACCACAGCAAGTACAGCCTCTGCTACAGAAACTCTGCTCTTCCTTGTTAGTTCTCAAAGCTTCCAGTCTTACCTGTCATATTTGCTCCTAACACTACATGCATGAGGACTATGCATTGGGACTGTTACCCCCTTCAAGGACAATAAAAAAAAAAAAAAAGGCAAGCCGGGGCTTTTAGCATATACAGTAATCAGAGCTTCTTTCTTTACAAAGAAACTCAAATCAGTTATTTGGAAATCCTCTAGACAAAAAGCAGAGAAACCAAAAAAACATGCAGTACGAGAAATGGATCTGTATTGAAGCAGAGAATGTGTAAGTGATCAGTGCCAAGCACGACATCAGCCCATTTTGGAACAGGATTACAGAACCCTAGGAGACAGTTCCAAGGATAGGGAACTGGAATCTGTCAGAGATCAGTGGTTCATTTCCTAAGTTCCCTAACACTGAGTGAGACAAGGTGAGGTAGGTTTAGCACAACCTCCCTTCCTCCTCTTCTCCCTGAGCTTTTATTGCTGAGCAGAACATTGTATGGGATGGAATATGCCTTTGGTCAGCTTGAGTTGTCTGCCTCAGCTGTGTTCCCTACAGCCTGCTTGCCTTTTTTTTTTTTAGGGCAAGGGGTTAAGGGAAGAGAGGATACAAGCATTCACAGTCTGCAAGTACTGTTCAGCAACAGCCAAACTAAGTGATGTGTCCTCAACAGCATTTTAGCCACAAATGCAAACTGTGGCACCACCAAGACTGCTGTGAAGAACATTAACTCCTTCCCAGCCAGACTCAGTACAAAACCACATAGACAGAAGATCTCAAAAAATGTCATTAGTCTCCAACACTGCCTAATTTCTAAATTCTTCTGTCAGAGGCAAATAGTGAACTAGGCACCGCGATAACTCTGCTCTTACACAGCTGTATTCATAAATCTGAGAGATGCACCATAATACAAAATTACAACAAGTAAAATTTCCTGTTTGTTCCATACCAACACACACAAAGTCTTCATCTGCAGTACAAACATCACACTTTTTGATCATTGCTCTGTTGTTCCAACATAACTTTAAAAGCAGTTAAGTGTAAAAAATAACATAAAATAAACTCATAAACCCCCCCCCCCAAAAACTAACTTTACCTTCTGTAGCACATGATTTATCTCTGCTACTATTGCAGCTAGGAGAGTAGAAAGCACACCTTGGTGAACTGCTGGCCAAGAAGAATGCCAGAACTGGACTGCCTGTATGAATTCTCCAAGAGGCACTTGAACAGACTGAATCAACTAAAACCAAAGAAAAACAGTTCAGCTTTTTCACATTGCTTGAGTATAATTTAAATACTTCAACAAGTTTCTCTGTGAAGAAATGCAGATCACACCTGAAAGCTATTGAGGTATTTAAGCCACCTGGGATCAGACAGGGAATCAGCAACATGTTTGGGAAGTCTACTCAAATTTGAGAGAAACAAAAACAATTCTTGTAATGAAAAATAGAACAGAATGTTTTTCAGAAGTCCTGAAAAGCAGGCCATAAAATTTTCCAGTGATCCACCCATCTCACTACTAGCTTCTTTTATAGCGGAGCCTAGATAACTTTTTTGTGAAGAGAGGTTTTGAAGAACTTTAGTACATCATAATTATTTTGAACTGGATATAATTCAGACAAATAAAGAAAATAAAGACAATTCCTCCTCCCTCCCAAGACCATGATTTATATAATCAAACTTTTTGTTCTAGATTGAGAAAGTTCATTTAATTGCAGGTAAGATTAATAACCTATGAGTACTAGCATAGCTTAGGATCATTGGTAACAGAACGCATTGTTCGCCAATTTAACAGTTTTTCTGTCATGATGAAACCAACAATGGAAAAAAAAAATCCAAACATTGGTAACTAGGAAACTTAGAAATTTTACCTGAAAATTTAATCGGATGTTGACTCAAATAACCACCACAAAGTGTCTAATTATAACACATTTGCATAAAAAGTATGGATTGACCTACACATTAGGTAGAAATTTCAATTGTAATTTGATACCTGAATCCCTTCTTCTGGCTGTTTGTTGAGTTTGCGTGCCACACATTCTAAAACTTTCTGGAAGACTGCCTGTACATTGTGAAAAAGATTTGCCACTTCATCTGTCTCAGTATTCTGAGTTAAAGAAGCTTCAATAATTTCTTTTAGAGCCATCAGTAACACTGGGGCACAAAAGTCACCTCTCTCTAGAGAAACAGATAAATACCACAATATAAAAAAACTGTAATGAGATATTCTTTGGGTACAAGCTTAGAATGGAACTCAGTTATATACCATAAATAGCCAAATTTAAATAGTGCTACAATGACGCCTTCCAAGGCACGCTGATATACATGTAACTCAATATATATATATATTTATACATATATTAAAACCAATTTGCATACATATAACCCCCTGAATTATATAGTAATAACTGGAATCTAAGAGCAAAGAAGAAACACTAGTTATCAACACGACATGGTTCTGGGCCAGTTCTCTGCTTGTTTTCAATCCTCTGAAAAGCTGCTGTGACTTCTAACTGTATTGTTGGTATTAGCTAGCATAAGCAGTAGACATTTTTTGACAAACAGATTCCAAAATGCTAAAAGCAATAGTTCTGCTAGTGTAAGTCAGCTAAGTATACGTGGAGATGTTTATGTTAGTGCAAAATATTGTACCTGTTTGTATAACTGAAAGAGCGATATCTAAAACATGTGCTTGAAACGTGAGATTTCCAAGGCCAATCATTATGACATCTTTACACACTGTCAGGTAGGCCTAGGAAACAGATGCAAAAGCATGTGAGAAAGAAAATTGATATAAAGGAACTGTTCAGTAAAATCTAAAAATAATAAAACCATGAAATCTTAGCAAAGTTGTCCTGAAAGCTGATGCATCTACTTGGAGTTACTCAGTTTACAACCTTTGAAAAGCAGAAGTTCCAAACACTTCTCCATAGCTCTTTCCTCCAGCAAACAGTTTCTCAAAAGGCAGTAAATCCTCTATCTTTTTTACTCAGGCTCAGATCAGAAGCATTGATACTTAACATTTACCAAAACAGAATATGAAGTCTTTATCTATCTTGAGTAGCAAAATTAAAAACCGCATCCAAAAAGAGCTTTTTGCTACAGACACACAAATGCTACATACTAAAGAGATTACAGTACTAATGTATAGACAGAGTAGAGAATTTTTAACCATCCTATTATGTATACATGAGCTGGGTTGTTCAAGGCACTGACTGTGACTAAAGTTAGACCAAATCTTTCCCTTGACCAAAATCTGAAAGGACCCATAGATCAACATTAAAATCTCCCTTGGGTTAAGTGGTATGTCAGGGGCACTTAAGAGGAAACAATTCAGAACTACACTTAAAAAACCAAACACATTATATAATCAAATGCTTTCTGTGAAGAGCAGATGAAGGTAAGGGGTAAGGGACACTGTCAGTGATGACACTGGGGTTTGTGTCAGAGGGCCCATCAGCCTCACACAGCAGAGCAGTGGCCTAATGAGAACAGCCCCCATGTAAAGCTCTGCCTGTAACAGTAAGCGCTAAATTGAGTAACAGGCCAAGCAGAGGACGGGTGAAACGGGAAAGAATGGGATAAGTCATGGAGAAACTGACAGAGAAATGTAAGTTGAAAAAGTAGAGAGACTCTAGTCCCCTCTCATATACAACAATATTAAAGAAGCAACTAATTTTTAGATATATGGATATTTTGAGATAAACTAGGTCTGCTTTTAATGCCAACATTATTACCAAATATACACTACAAACAATTAAAAAGCACAATCAATACCTCATTCCAACAAAAAACAGTATAAAAGGTGAGAAACAAATAGGAGCTGCTTAACAAGCATGTGGCTTATTACAGGAGATGCAAGAGCCTGGATTCTCTTCTGGACTTCCAGACAAGTCACATCAGTCTTTTACACCTCAGTTTCTCCTCTGGAAATAATGATGAAAATGGACTTTAAGATCTACTAGTAAAGATCATTTTGTTTCATTATTGGCTGTTCAAGTAATGTGTCAGATTAGTTTACAGGTGACAGCTGCCTATCTTATTGCTTATCAATAAAGTTTGTGTTCATTTCGTGTTCAAACATAGGAACTTGATTATAAACATTCTGATAATGCTGGTAAAGTGTCCCTGTTTTGTGTCTTGTCTTTCTATTATAGAAAGTTGAGTTCTGTGCATCTAAAATTTTGATAAACAGAAGAGCTTTGGTATGCATACTAAATGTTTCATTCATAGAGAACAGACAGTAGCATATAGAACACACAAGCTACCTGTATCGGGCACAGCTGCAACACCTATCTGAGTTTACTATCTCTTTATACTTTTCCAGAAGCCGTTTGGCTGCTGCAGCACAATTAGAGTACAAGACTGACCTCATTATTAAATTGCCAGGTAATTCACACCCTACCTCTCTGCTGACTTCCAAAGATATGTTCTATGCTTCATTCTAGTGCTGAGTCCCATAGTGAATTCCCCAGGGTATAATTTTACCCATTTCTTTTGCGAAAGCAGGAAGGAAAGAAAGAAAGAAAGGAAGGAAGCAAGCAAGCAATTAGATCTAAATCCTCTCTTGTAATCACACCACCTTTCTGGTCCTTTAAGTCATCCTCTGTTGTGTTATTCAACACAATGTATGCAGCTGCAGTGATTCTGTAATTTCCAGGACCTTCTATACCACAGAAGAGCAGGCTATTAAGTGCTAGTATACCACGCAACTATAGCTTTGTTTTCAGCCACTAATTTTCTTCTCCTTTTCAGAATTGAGATTCAGTGACAATCTTAACTCTATGTTAATGCTTTTTTCATAAAACAGCGTAAGTATTACCTTCATTTAGTATGGGGGGTGAGAGAACGAGGACAAGAATTACTTGTTAGAAGCCTAAGATTTTAGACACCCAGGTTACATCACCTGCTGTGCCACAAGTTTCTTGAGTGGGCATTTTCACAAGTGTGAAACATTAAACATATTCCATCCTCACTTCAACAGATATGACGACAATATATATTATGCACTGGTGGGTGGAAAAAGTCTAGATAAGAAAAAGGTATTGTTGATGCCAAATACTTGATTTAATTGCTAGGGTACACGCAGTTATACTTACATATTCTTATATTTAAAAAATATGAAGGTTCAAACAAAATCAAAAGCAATTTAGAAAAAAGTGTGACTTTAAGCAATCAAAGGAATACCAAAAGTACAAAACTGTAACCTCAGAATAATCAGGACTGTTTCATTAGTTCATTCACTTGCTGGGCTCCAAAAATGCCAGTGCACTCTGTCAGTATACGATTGAATATATATATATATATATATATATATATATATATATATATATGTGGTTTTTCAGATTGGCAGCAGTTTAATTTATGTTATGAGACCTCTAACCTGGATAATTAATTCAGAAACATTATTGTGTTTTGAAATGCCATCTTCTTGATCCCTTGCTAGTACAAAAGGAACAACTTGACTTTCTACCCAAGCACCTGCCTCCTTCAGAAGTGGGAGGTAATCTTTTCCTTCTTCAGAAAACTGTGGGGGGAAAAAAAAAACAAACAAACAAACAGAAGTTGTTTAATAACTGTCTTTCCAATTTTTTGGAATTTCCTTATACTTTCAGCTGCAACTCCAGCTTATACAGAAAGGTATAACCATACCTTGTTCTGAAGATGAATACTCAACCTGCAAAAGAGGCTGAAGGCTCTTAGGGCAGTTGCTTGAATCCAGCTACCAGAACCTGCATCAGTTCCTTTCAGAATTGAGCCAAGAACCTCCTGAAATATCAACGTCTATATTTATATTTCCCAGAAAATCCTTTCAAATGTTTCTTTTCTCAGCAGCTTTAAACAAGAGATTTTAAAAAACAACAACAAAAAAACCCACAAAAAAAGATCCCTAACCCCCCAAAACCAATAAGCATACTTTCAATTCATTTCATTTTGCAATGCCATAACTGGTTTTGAGACTATTTCTTATACGTACGTTCAAAAAGTCAGGTCCCTTAATGCTCTCAACACTAGATCACATCAATTTTGAGACACCTAAAAGTGACAAGCTGGTTAAAATCTACCTTCTACAAACAATTCTGAACTAATATACTTCTAGTTTAGAATATTGGTTTGAAGTACAATTCAAAAAGAAAATCTTCTATAGAAGAGAAATGAGGATCTCTTTCTATAGAAGAGAAACTAGGATCATGAATCTTAAATATTTATTCCTGTGGGCCTTTAGTTTGACATAGGCAATATATGATATTAGGCACTCTTTTATAAGCACTGTTTATGGTAAGGAGAATACTACCTTTGCAGCACTGAGAATTTTCAAAAGCTGTTTCAGTTTCTTTTTAGGAACAGAGAGCAGGTAACCACGATTAACAGGATGAGTCAATAAATATTCAATGTAATCAACTGCTAATTCTGGCTTTGATTCCTGTGTTACATGGATACGCACTCGTCGTTCAGATGTTTTAATACTCTAAATGAGAAGAGGGCACAAAACCAGTAGAACACTGTTAGTATCTTAAAACTAATTCCAAAGCAGAATAATATGGCATTAAAGAGGCTTCTTTACTAAAGAAAAAAAACAAAAAAGCATGATGCCTTTATGTAATCTAGCAATTCCTTAATTCTTTGATGTATGTATGTATATGCACACCTTTCTTGGGGTTAGCCTGTCAGACAACCAGTCACAGGCTAATTCCATAACATGTCCCACTTGACCCCAGCGACACATGCAGTCTATCAGGGTAGAATATTTGCTTTTGTCAGCTCCAATGTCAGTATTTCTGAGTCTGGAGATCACACCACAGCTTAAAATCAAACAAACAAACAAACAGAGATGCATTAGCTTTACATTCATAAGTGAAGAAATAATTCAAAGAAAAATCAACTAGCATAGTACCAAAAGATTCACCAATGGCTCAAAGGCATACTTGCAGCTCGTAAGTTTTACTAACTTATCAAATTTGTTTAGTGGATTAATTTATACAAATGGGATTTAATACATCAAGCTGTGAAAAATTAACAGTTACAGTCAACAAGAAATTTCTTGTCATTTGTATTTTGGATTTAGGAATAGTACCTGAATGTAGGAATAGCAGCAGGGGGCATAAAGGATGCCAGAACAACCAATGGAGTCACACAACGCTCATCCTAGGATTAAAAAAAAAAGTATACTATATGATGCACACATACAGGTACACACACGCACACAAAACTAAAGAAAGTACTTTTTCAGTATGATTAAATTATCTCACTTTAAGGACGTCCTTTTTTCCTTAGAAATGGAACTGAAAGAAGCTCCTAACAACATGTGGCTTGCAATATGAAACCTCCGATTCTTGTTCTTAGAGACCCAATTATCAATTATCTTATCATTCAGCTTTCTGACAAACTGTCAGAAACACCACCATGACTAATTTTGGTTCCATTAGATTAATAACCATTGCAAAAGAAATAACAGCTCTAGCTTCATATTTTTTCTGGTAGTGGCTAATACTCAATTGCATAATCACAACACCATCTAATGCCTCTCAAGTAACTAGTGCCTTAAATGAATATTCATTCACATCAGAAATTTATAAAAAATACTCTCAAGGAAAGGGTGCTTATATAACAATGGTAATGCAAAATACACTGTAAGTCACTACAACACATCATAATACAAGGTCTGGACCACAACATAGTCTCACTTGGATTATATAGAAACCAATCTACGTGAAAGACTTCAAAAATAGTGTATCTGTATGTCCAAGCTTCACAAATACAATCAAATGAAATTACTACCTACATAGGTATTTCAAGATCTAAAACCTTTTAAAGATGATTTTTGAAGAACATTAAAAAAATATATTTGCAGCTTTTCAGGAAAGAGACATGCTGCTTCAGTCTGCAGCTTTTAGAAACTAAGCCTCTGATGACAGGTCTTTTTAGATCCAAGCTGATTACTCACTGTAAGAATATCAAAGTCAAAGAGGTTGCTTGCTAAAGCTGGATATCTCATATGCTCACCAGAAACTCTCAAGAGGGATGCTACATCCTCTACCAAAAAGATTTAGAATGTCTTTTGACAACTTCCAAACGCTTTCAGGGTAGAGACAATATGTGGTATATCTGTGCTGCAGAATCTTATGTAGTAGCGAATTGCTTTCCAGTCCCTGATTATCTTAAGAAAACTTGAATGTTAAGTATAACAGCCAGCATAACTCAGTATACTTCAGTACAAGAGCCATAAACATAAATGGTGTCCAGTAGATAAGCCTTCCAAATGCTCTACAGGGTGCGGCAGATACTATTAACCACTATTAAAAGATAGCATCCTGAAGAATAACACTGAAACTAAACAGATCAAGGAGACTGAAAATACAAAATGACTGGCTTTAATTAATTGCTTATATCAAGCCCAAACAACAAGTAAGTGCATCAAAAAATCATTGGAGTAGAATCAAATTAGTGGAAATCAATCATAAGGAAGCAAAAAAGGAGCCTCAGCTGCTTCAGCTGTCTGTTCCAGCAGCCAGATCATAGTAAGTGGTGGTGCTAGATGAGTTTGGGGAGGGAGCGAGTAGAAAACACATGAGGACTGTCATATACATTGAGTATTTATTCTGATAAATTTATTGTGCTATTTATGGCACAATTTTCAGTTACCGATTCCTAAAAGTTTCTAAAACATTCAAAAGAATAGAATCCTATAAAAACATTAAAAGGGGAGCAATTTATTGCATAAGTATTTCAGTGTTGACTATTTAGATAATGGTTCATCAGTCAGATACTGCAATTGGAGAACAGCTTCTATCCAATTCCAAAAGACTTGCTATTGTTTATGGCTTACAGCAACAATGAAAAAGAATTCCTAATGCCATGAAGACAGATAAAAGACACAATACATGAAAGCATCTGAAGAAAATACAAAGCACTTACAGGAAAAGTTAGGTTTTCTTTACCTTAAATACTTTAAAATATTCAGGAAGTACAGAAGCAAATTTTCTGACAGCATAAGATTTGGCACCTTCATTGTGATCTAGTGCTTTCTGGATACTTCTCCAGAGAATTACAGTAACCTCCAATAAACTTGCCATGCTGGCCACATCATTTATTGACAACACATTATTCAACACCTGAAATACAAACATTTAGATGATACTACCTATTTTAATCTAAATTTGCACTTGAGAATATAATAAAGTTTGAAAAAAACATGAAACTTCATTTCACAAAACATGAACCCCATAATTCAGTCTTATATATATAACTTGAGTCATCTTGATATGTTAATTTTTTTTATTAATTTAATTGCAAAACCAAACCAATTTATAATTAGTACTGGAATTTGGGAAGTATTCATTTAAAATAAGCTTCATACTAATTTCATATATCTAATTCTAGCTACTTCACCAAATTTCTGCTGTTGCAGGGTAGGAAACCACCATATTGGCAGTTCTCCCCTTCTAATTCCACAGATGCCCAAGGACTTTTCCTTTACATTTCTGTCATATCATTAACTGCCCATGTCTCAAATCAAGCACCACAGGAATAAAGTCACCAGAATTTATCATGAAGTGGACTTTCTTACGCTTGTATTCTCCTTTTCATCATCATCATCATCACTATCACGAAGACTCTCTTTCATTGCTTTCTGGATGCAGGCATTCAAGCAGCGCCGAATAGTAAGCATCAATTTAGCTACATTTAAATATAATAAGAATAAATTAGACATTCACTATTTGTTAAGAATGTTGATAGTAAATTCATCTAAGTGTAATGCTGGAAAGTCAGTATGAAAAAGCAGGCAATAGAACCAGAAACACTTATTTTTTTATTATTATTACTTATAAAAATTAAATTATAGAGAAAAAAAGAAAACATTTCCTAGTCAAAGGAAATTATATAAAACACTTTAACGTTTTCCCAGCAAGCATGAAGAAGAAATGGCAACATCATAATCAGGTCCTATAATTTTATTGTTAAAAAAGAAATCTACTAAAAAAACCCCAACCAACCACCATCTTACCAAACCAGGATCAGAGGGAGCTCTCACAACTCCTACATTCATCTAGCATAGCTATTAATTTAATGACCTGTGTTTCATCATACATCCCCTCTGATGTCAACTCCAATTTTTTATAAAAGATGTAGTAGCCTAACCATCGTAGTCCGTAATGAAGAGCTCAACCCTTTGCCTTTTATCCAGAGATATGTCCACTCTAGTGAAGGTATGACTAGAGATACACTAGCACATATTTCAAAACTACCTTATCCAGTTAATCAGTAAAGGGGCAAGGACTTGGGTGTTTTACCCAAGTCACTCCATCCTGACTACTTTGGTTTTATAGTATCAGAACGCCTCTGAAAAAAAATTTCCCAATTTTTCCTGGTTCAATAGCACTTTTACAAAAAGCAGCTATACTCTGTGTAGCACATACCCCTTCTGCTGAAAGTTTCTGAAGTTTTTAATAGGAAGGAAGGCTTTTTAGATTTTCTCTGAGCAACTTAAAAATATTACAATATTTTTCACCTGCTATAAAATGTTCCATGTAAAGATCTCAAATCACTTGAGGAACCAGGGTATTTCATTTCACTATTTCTGCATTATAAATAACTAATACTTTTAGGGTACATACATGTGAGGAGAAAGGGGAAAAGAGATCAGATAGCAACACTGGTTACAGAGTACAGCACCCAAGAGCAGAAATGAAAAGCTTTGGTCTCTTCATTGTTGAAAAAGCTTATGTCTGTTGTCATCAGGGTTCATTGCTGCTGTCAAGAATTTCAAAAACTACAAACTATTATCATACTAAAACCAACAGATCTAGCAACAACATGATAGAGAAAAAGTATAAAAAGCAGTGACATGCTATGATATTAGTATATCCAAAGACTTACAAGGTTTTGTGCTTTACCTATATTGGTGGGGGCAGTATATTCATAAGCATATTGATAGAACTTTCTAGCTGCTGCTGAATTCATCTGGATTAGAGTAACACAGCGCTCACACCACACATCTTCAGGTTGGTTAATGGGAAAGAAAGAGTTGAATAAGAGATTCACTAAGCGTCGTGACACAGGCCGTGAATCAACTTCAAGACGAGTCAGAAGATGCTCCATGGGACAGATTTCCCAGAACTTTTAAGAATGAAAAAAAGATAAAAGGAGTTAAAAAACCAGAACAAAACCAAGTCACCCTTATTGTGTTGTCCACATCAAAAGTGTCAATAAATATAAACAGCATTTTAAAAAAAAGCATACACATTTTTAATTTTTATCAAAACACCAGCATTCACTTGAGGGGTCAAATATTCCTGCAACAATACTACTTTACTGTTCTGACACACCTCTAAGTCTCCCAGTATCTCTGATAGACTGGTAAAATTCTGTTTCAAGCAATTCCAGCTCAATATTCCTGCAATGCTAATGCAATTCCATAGGTAGAGGGGAAAATTATTTACTCTATAAGCATATCACTACAAAATATAATTTTTTGTCGTCATGCGTCATGTTTCACATTCTCATGATAGGACAAAGTAGGACCAAACTACCTGCAAGTATGATATACACCCTAAAAACCTGTATAGAACAAGACCCTTTCCAAAACCATCCCAAACCATAAGTGCATCCCATCATTAGCAGAGCTCTAGCTTATTCATAGCAGTTATTGAAAGCTAAGAAAATCAGAAAGAATAAATAGCTTGTTACGACAGCAGTAATACTGGTGTATGTATGCTGAGTAATACTCACATCTGTAATTTTTGTGAGATCCTGAATTATACTGTGCACTTTCAGATAATAAAAAAACCACACAAAAGACACACCACCAAAAAATAAAGTTTCATGGCATTGAAAAATATTGAATTATATATTTGAATATTGATATATTTGAAAATATGAAAATTTCATTCTTGAGTAGAAACAGCTGGAGCAGCTAATTATCATGTGATTTCAAACCATGGGCATTCCTACTACAGTTATCATAAAAAGAAGGTCCTTGGAGCAAGCATTAAAGTATTCCCAGGACTTACCAGAGAGATCTATATTGCGACTTTTAAATAAATAGAAGTTACTGACAAAACATTTAACACTTTTAGTATTTTTTTTTCCTTTTATGTAAATCTGATCCTTCGTTTGGGAGATCTGAATCTTTTTCTACATAAAAATAAAGCTCACAGTAGATTGAAGATACCCATTATGCCTAAAAAATTAATTAATACCTAAAAAAACAATCCCTGCAGTTGAGAATTATCTCTTTGTCTTTAATGGCAGAAATTCAGAGTAATTGAGGAAAGCTGAAAAGATCGTTTGCTTGAACTTTCATACTGAATAACAAATAACTTTTAAACAAGAATTTTTTATACATTTAACAGCAGCATGAATACTTTTTTAAAAGACTGTACACAAAATAACAATGTTACAAAATCAATTTGAAGCATTGATGATATTGAATACAAGCTAAAAAAACCTGGGTTATATTTCACTATACAGATAACTGATACTGACAGATCAAATCATGACTGTAGGTGCCAATCCTTTAAAGTATAGGTGTTGTATCTTATGAAGAGTAAGAACTCAGTACAAGAAGTGCTGAGTGGCTGTGAGGTTACAAAGTGATGTAGAAATTAATACTAAAAAATACACAGGAAGATTATGAAAATGACACAATCTGATTATTAGGAGAACATGCTTGTTGAGTATTTTTAAAATAATAAACACCACAAGAAAACGATAGAAATCATGATTCAGATTCTAGCTTCCAACACTTGCAGAATAGTTCTGTTGTTTCTACTAATTCTGTGAACCAAGTGATGCATCTCCTAACACACAGGCACCATCAGTGTGAGGTCCAGTGTCAGTGATACTTTGCTTCTGCCATTTTACCTCAGATTTACCTGGTAAAGCCAGGCTTTAAAACCCGCTGAAGCAGAAACTTCAGGGAAAAAAAAAAAGCTGCCTTTTAGAGTACTACCACTTATTTATAATTCTGAATCGCTTCCTCCAACTATCTCCAATAATCTTAACAACCAGAACCCATTGTCTAAGTAAAGGTACAGCTGCACTTGAAATTAACAGAGAGATGTGCAAACACTACTAGGACCCTGCTGGAAACTTTTTGTACCAACAGTCTGAATGATATCTTGTACTTGCATTGTTTGTCTCCATTTCACATTTTTTGTGGACTTGCCTAATCAACACATTAAGGTATGCATTATGGAAGCACTAAATATGCTGCTGTATTATTATCCTGATTTTATGTAATTCTTATCCTGAACCTGTGTGCAAGAAACCAAAAGCTCTCATTTCAGAAATTGCCTCCCATTTATCTTGTCTTCTGAGCATATTTTGGGGAATTTGGAAGGTCCTGAGCTAGTCTAATCTCAACCAATATCTTTGAGGTCCTGTCATCTAAGCTGGAATGCACACATTTGGCAAGTAGGTAACTCTCCTGTTAGGGTTAGAGGTGCTCCTTGGGGAATGAAGCCTTAAACATCTGAGAAATCAAACATTTATTTAATTCTTTCCTGAACAACAGAGATATATACCTCTGACTTCACACAGTATATGTGCCTAGCACAAGATAAGCATGTCCTAATAATTAGGCTTAGAAAGAGACAAAACCAAGATTAAAACAAAGTATAAAATTGAAATTAGGAAACAACAGCAGAAAGTGAAGAAAGAGCTCAAAGATGCTATGATGCCTAAAGCTGGACAGTATCCCCCTGTAAGAGTCGGTCCAAAGAGAACAATATTGTCTCAGTATTGCCAACAGAGACCTGGAGATGGAACACAGTCTGCATGGACACCAAGACACAAAGACCCTGGGAAAGAACTGCATGGCACGAGGAGTACTGTGCCATGCCCTGCCACCTGGGATTGAAAGGAACGATTTCGCTAAGGCCACATAACCACTGTCCAGAATATGGATCACAACCACTGGCGTAGCAATGAACCAGAAAACTTGAACTTCAGGTGAACTTTTCTTCATTTTAATATCATTATAATACAAAAACACACCTCCTGGTCTGAAGCTACCCACCTCTAAGGCAAACCACACCTCGGGCACCCCTTTCTGGGCATGCATCATAACCTTGCTCGAGAAGGCAGAGATCGGTGACAATCCATGGGCCAGAGGAGAAGCAAGGTGTGTTGCCTGGCATAAAAGATGGCTCCTTAGCAACTGAACTCTGGAGATCTTCCCCACCAAGGATCATGACGATCAGAAAGATCAGCGGGACGCTGCCTGGACCTGGGACCATAAGGACGCCTTGGACCCATGGTGGTAGCTATAATCCTCTTTCCTTTTCTTTTTACTTTACCTTTCCTTCTCCCCCTGTCACTATCACTTGCTGCTTTATGGGCAAATGATAAAATTGTGCAGTTTTATCAAAGCATAACCCCTTGGCGTGGTCACCTTAATTTTTGTGCTTCAAGATCATAGTAAACGAAGCATCACGAGTCCACTGAGTGGACCGTGACACCCCCTAAACAAGAGCCCACAGCAGAACACAAAGTGTGTTCAAAATCCTATGAAAAGATGCCAAAATCCCAAAGGATATGCCAACAAAAGACAAATAGAAATTAGAAAATTAGGTAAATAAAAGTAAAAAACCAACTCTGTAAAGGCATTAAGCATTTAGAAGGTAAGAGAGGCCAGAGTTGAGCTAGCCAGCTGGAAGTGTGGCTGTACGTCTGGCTCTGCCTGGACACGGCCACGAGAGCAGAAGGCAAAAACATGCTGGGAAAAGGGTCTGCTGAGGGCTTGATACCAGCAGGCACAGAAAAAAAGCTGGCAAGCACCGGGAGGCTACTGGACTGCTAATAGTCCCAAACTAGTCAAAAGTGGAAGAGTGAAAAAGGAAAAGAGTGTACTTGGCTCAACGAAAAAGCAAACTTTCCAGCATGCCTATAAAATCGCTGCTGTAGTAGTATCCAGACACAGTGCTCTCTCCTGTGGTTAATTTCTCTGTGAAGAACAGCTAAGGAAAGCCTGAAAGCTCACCAGGACTGATCACAATTTATTTATTTGTTCCAAAAGATTTTTCATGGATACCATGATTTCAGTAGAATTCACGAAAATCACTGGAAAAAAAAAAGTACTTCTATACTACTATCTACATTTGGATCAAAATCTTTTAAATGGACAGAAGTGACTAACAGCAACAGAATCCACAAGTCTTGGAAATAAACTCAGTTACACACTTAAATGTACAGAGAAAGGAAAACCTGAAATTACAAGTATTACCACATCAAAGCATGTATTTTTTGCCTTTAGGAATACTGCAGTAGTCTCAAAAAGCACTTTTTTTTAAAAAATAAATGCCTTGATTTTATCTCCTTGATATTTATAGTGTCACTTATCAGGTGTCAGTCATCCTACCTTAGCAGTCTTGGTAGCCTTAATTTTCAGCAGTGTATCAACAAATGCCACTCGTACTTTCTCTGAAGTGTCATGAAGACTGTGTTTGACTGCTGGCAGGAGCTGTTCCAGTAATGGATGACTTAGCTTGTTGTCCAAAATTATCGGTAGGCACTGCAAAATAACAAAATTATGCTTAAAAAAATGTAATTAAAGAGTAGATTTTTAAAAAGATGGACCATGAACCTCTGAGGTTAAATTAAGTAAGGACAGACACCGTGCATGCGTATTTTTCTTGTAATACTCTTAGTAAAAATTGCTGTTCTTTCAAATTGCCAGTGAAGTGTATTCAGTAAACTCTTTTCAGCTAATCAGCTTCAGATCTACACTGAGGCCATGGTCTTGCCTTCTACCTGATGGTACAGTGTACTTTTTGTGGTAACACCACCAGCTCCCTAAACTCTGTTAATTTCAGATTAAAAATACGTCTTTCTTTGCTAAGTTATTTTTAAACCAGCAATTTAAAACATTTTAAAAATGTCTGCTTACCCAGTATAGACCCCCATGCAGCTACAGTGGGACAAGTGAGGGTTAACATGGAAACAGCTCCAGTTTAAGGCTGAATTGACACAAACCCAAAATCTTTAAGTGAAAATACTACTTAGGGAGTTCATTTTTCTGTCCAAGCTATTAGTTATTTACCAGATGCCAGAAAGATGTAGGTGAACTAATCCTACCATATTGAACAGTGCATGGAAGGCTGACAATCCCAGAAAAATAGTATGTAGTTATATTCACCCAAACCTCAGAAACACAAAGTGGGGTACGACATTATAATATAACCGTCTTGGGATGGGCATGTCTTGGCATGGCTTAAAACCAGTGACATAGAAACAGCCTGGAACCTGCCTGCATACATTTTCAAGTCTAAGCATAATTTCTAATAGCTAAAATAACTTACATCAGGTCCAAACAATGTATATTAGACTGGAAATACAAAGTGGTTGAGAGTCACAAAGTGAGTCACTATTCTAAAAGGCATTTATTCATTCCAAATGTGCAGCTATTCTAAAATATGTGTAAGACTTGGGCGTATTAGGAAATTTACTGCCTAAGTCATTTTGCAGACTAAGTCATCTCCTTGACTTAAAGTGGCCTATACTAGAAACCTGTGCATCCAGTAAAATATAAAAATGACATTAATAATTTTTAAATTTAGAAAAAAGGATTTACTTTAAAAACAGAGCATCGGACATCAGCAGATGTTGTATCATATGCCAGCTCTCCAGTTAGTTTTTTTAAAAGATCTGCAAGAATTGCTGCAGGAATCATCTCCCAGTATCTGGATGTTATCTGAGTAACTCCAAGTACCCCTGTAGAGCGGACAACTGGGTGAGGATCTTCTAAGAGACTCTAAAAAAACCCAGAAGAATAACAATGTGAGTATATGCATTATTGTGGCCCTGTTGCTGTTTGACATTAACCTATCATGAACAAATAGCATTCCATTACATTTTAATCATTATGCAAATTATCATACTATGAAAGAACTGTAATTTTAATAGTTCCTCAAGTCATTTTATTATAAATCAAACTAGAAAAGTTAAATCAGAAGCAAAATTAAGAAAAATACTGGACAATTTTTTTTAATTGGACTTTTGAAAGAAGGTTTGGGTTTTTTAAATAGCTCACATTAAGTCCTGCATCTGTGGCTTAATTAAAAATATTCAGACTTCTATTTACATATGAGTTTACATTGGCCACTGTTCCTATGCAACAATATAAAAATTTTGAAATTCATTCAATTACCCAGTATTTACATTTTAAGGCCATACTCAGGATTTCCCAAACATTTTCTTAATGAAAATACTATGCCCATTTTTACTCATCTAGAGACCAGTAAGGAGTTTTTTAGTTTTTCTCCATTATGCTTTATTTCAGAAGTATTTAGTAATACGGTACTAAACTTCCATTGAATGCTTACACATTAAATACTAAACTTCCATGGAATGCTCACACATTAAATATAAAGCTCTCTTCACCAGTCCTAGGTTAAGTAAGGACCAAGATTCATTACGCATCTAGTCTTTCAAAAGCTTCTTTCGTTCACAGATTAATGGATAACAATACCAAATATTTCATTTTCAAAGCTGAAAATGGTGCATGTCATCTGTTGTCAACATACTACAGGAATTCAAAATATTAATATTTTTATATTTTCTATATTTATATATTTTTTGCATCACAGCCCTGTATTTCCCTATGAGTACTATCCAGAAATTCCATACATTTTAATTGCATCAACAGCTTATTTTTGAGTTAACTTTGATAGAAGTTTAATTTCTAACATTTTAGTTTCATAAAAACTTACAAAGAGTTCTTCGAACTGCTTCTGAATTTCATTGTCCATCTCTTCAGTGTTAAAACTGGGATTACGAACAGGAAAAGCATCAACAAACAAAAATGCTGCATTTGATCGAACTTCTGAGTTCCTGGCCTGTTCCAATGAAGGAAAAAAATATTTTTTTAGTAAAGTACAGACTGTTAATATCAAAAGGCATAACCTGTCAAATGCTAATCTCCAAACACTTTTAGCAAGTAAGTGTTTTTGATTAAGTAGATTGAAAACATTGATTTTTAAATGCATGGAAGAGCTTACGGTAACATAATGGAAGAACTTATAGTAACGTATGATTTAATTTTTTTTTACCTTACATTTCTGCCCATTCAGTAAACCCCAAGTTATTAGTACAATCAGCTTTCAAAGCATAGCAACTTCAATGACCCTGAAGAGTCATAGTCAGAGCCCTTCTGCTTTCTGTAATGCAGAATAAATCAAAAGCAGTTGGGATTTCTCTTGGTCACCTTAAAGCTCCTCTTCAGAATACATGAATCTTCAATGCAAGGAGATTGAATTAATTAAATTGCCTGTCAAGAGACACATGATTTAAATGAAAAGCTCAAGCCTGTTTCTTCAGGAAAACAGTATTTAGAAACTAAGTACTAGCAAGCCTGGAGACTAACTTATCCAACATAAACATACTCAGTTCTGCATTTAGGTGTCGCGACGGAGGGAAGACACAGTCACTCAATATGAGTGATCAGCAGACTTTGTTTATTGTACCTTACAGTCACCTTTTATGCTTTGTTATAATTAGCTCATACATATTACAAAAGTTAAGCTCATTATTGGTTAGTTGCCTAAATACCAAGTCCGCCCCTAGTTTCTCTTCTGTAGTTATCTGTTCCCACCTGTAACATTCTTTTCCCACCGCGATCTTCCTGATATTGTGTAACAAGAACAGCCAAGGATAGTGTATTTTTGCTTTACTTCAGATAAGCTGAGAGCGATGTGCATTTTTGTCCAGCCAGCTGGACTATGTCTATGTGACCCTTTTCAGCTAGCCAGTTATCCACATTTAGGCACATAAGTAATAGGACCATGTTCTGAGCTCCAGGCTGCTCATCAAAAATCTAAGGCAAGCCTCATAACCCTCAGACATTTTACCATTTGCAATAGTTTTCAGTGTGTTACACTACACATTATACTCGTTGCAAATATAAGGAATATAAAGAAATATAAAGAAAAATGAAAGAAGCATATATTTAGACACTCGGTCAGTGAAAAATAGATTGGCCCTGTGGACTCATAAAAGATGGAAAGAGAGAGCAGCCAACGAAATGAAGAAAAAAATGAAATTCAAGGTATCTCTGGGAGAAATCTGAAATCTATCCATCAGACTAGATTTTATCTATCAAAGCCAGCAGTGAAATTATAAGAACCTGTGCTGACTTCTCTTGGAAGGAACAGGGAAGGAAGAATTGTTCAGATTTTGGGTCCAAGCTAAAACAAGTAAATATATATATATGTGTGTGTTTATGAGATTGTGTACGTACAGTGTAATAAAACAAGTAAAGTAGGCTTAATTTTACCAGCAAAATAAGAGACAGTTCAGGGAAACTCCTGATTATTTTAATTTCCAAATTCCAATTTTCTTCTTCCCTTATCATGAGACATTCGCATCAAAGGCAGGGAAAAGAAAAGTTAGGATAATCAAGTAATATTTAGAACTAAGTAAACTAAGGGCAAATAAAACCAGAAAAATGCAAAAGAAATGAGCAACAATTATTTCATTTACGATTTGTTTTGTATTTCCCTTTTTGGCTGATCCTCATATGGTGGGTCACATCTCTGAGTACAACCAAAAAATTCTAAATTCTTCAAGCCAGCAAGATTAATAGTAAATCTAAATTTAATGCTATGAAGGCAAACACAGCCCATATATCCATTCTTTAGTTCGGGACTTGTGTTCTACTTTATTTATCATGGATAATGCAAACAGTCTAAAAGTGAAGAGATTATAATTATTAATTCAATCCTATAAAGTTATAGAAAATCCTTTAACTTTGAGCTTGTTTATATTGAAGAATTAATGCATAACAAGTCAATATGTAAATACAGGGTGAAATAAACGCTTCTGTGGTAATACTTCATGTGAAAATTAATTCAAGTGTGGGTTTTTTGCAATAACCTAGACCCCCCCTACCACTGCTATTCCAGAAAGTTAATTTTCATAAACTTTAAGTGCCTTATATGAATTCCATTAAGATCACTATAATTCTGAACTGAGTACCCACAGTTTAAATTCCTGCCTTTAATTAATTGGAATTTACCCCAAATTATTTGCATATTCAAGCTTGTAATAGAGTAAATGTCTTCACAGACGTAGAACGTAAGACTTCAAATTCATATCCTATTTCATTCCACATTGACTTATCCCTGCAAGAGGAGCCTGCAGTTATTTAAATGACTTTGTTTCTTTAAACTTGTACTTAAGAAAAACCTGAGGAAGTTTCACAACCTTTTTAAACAATATTATTTTAGTTCAGTTAATTTTCAGAGCTTTCTTTGAAGTTTTATCTAGTCTTACAATCCTGAAAATCACCTCCAATTATTTAAAACACTTTTCCTCCAAGTAAAAGTTAGTTTAAAAGTGGGAGATGTTAAAAAAAAAACCCAACCAAACACACCACTTTAAAGGAATCACTTCCTTCAGCAGCTTGAATTCCTGGAGGAGTGGTTCTTGACTTTTTGAGCTTGAAAAGAAATACCTTGATCACTATTTATCTCACAATAAATATCCATATATTTGTCTTGATACAGCTTTTTATACTAATAACCAATAGCTGCACAAATATCTCTGCTATGTTTGCAGGAAACTTACTTTTCATACTGAAGACATGAAAAAAAGATCAAGAAGTTATATAATGGCCTATATTATAAAAACCTAAACTTGCATAAAGGCTTATAAAAGACGTGTAGGTAAAAGCCACAAAGGAATCTTGTGTGATCTAAGTATTTGCAGAACAAGCAATTTAAGAAGAGAGAGAGAGAACTATGCATTACCAATATGCATTCTTAGTTTAAGGATTTCAGAGGTGAAATCAAGTCGCTTCAACATGAACAATTCTGGAATCCTTTGTATTCTTACAACTGAAGTGTTTTTCCTTTCTGCAAGAAGGAGGGCTAAGGAGGTCCTTCTATGAATTCCCTTCCTCTTTTGTAACCAGTGTTATAGAACAAGATTTATTCTTCACTATTAAATTACTGATTTGTACAGTGGCTAAAACAGGAGCACCAAACTGGTTATCTAAAATTAAACTGGTATTTCAAGCTTTGGAGCAGAATCCATACCACTAAGGACAATTATAAGCTTCCCTTCTTAGTTTTGTGTCTTAAACTACTGGTGATTCAGAGTCACAGCAACAGTTATCTTAATAATGCCAAATACTTAGCAGTACTCTATGAAAAAGAAAAATTATCTATACAAAAGCCACACAGGAAGACAGTGGCCTACCCAAAAATAAATTGCCAAATTTTGATGTTCAGTCACATATTTCCTTTCATCAATAACAAATATGGTACTAAATCATTTGGAATTCAGAATCTTTCCTTGCACTTAATCATTAGAGGATTCATATTACTGCTGCATTATTTTTTTTACAATTCTTCCTTTACCATTCTGAAATCTATGTGCACAACAGTTGGACTACTTTGCTGTATTAAAACAAATTCTCGATGACCTATTTGATAACACCCGTTAACATCTAAGCTTGAAGTGCTTAACTACATATGTAGAAACTGTCAAGATAAAAAAAACAAACAAAAAAATTCCAAACCCAAGAAAAAACCTCCATCCAACCAAACATCGCCAAAACATCCCTAAAATTCAGATTTGTTCTAGCAATGTAACAATTAGTGATGTGCAAATTATGAATAGCTGCAGTTAAAAACTTGAACCACTTCTGGAACTGGGAATTTCTCCCACTGTCTTGCTGCAAATCAATAATTAATCTTTTTTCCTCAAGTCAAACCATTCTGTTACATCTCTCCAAACAAGCCTATGCAGATTTAGTAAGGTTTGACAGAATGTTCCTCCAAAGTACTCTAATCTTGTATTTGAGTTGAGTCCTGGGCTTTGGAAAGTGAAAACTAGCCTTCATTTACAAATAGCAGCTCCCTTAAGAATGGAATACCACATTTTGCTAAACACCCTGAAATTGTTTCCGAGATGCCAGTCGGGAATTTTGCTATGCTATCAAAAATCAGTTTAAAACCCTATTCTTTTTAGAGACAGAAATGTAGAAATTAAAACAAGCCATGCTTTGTAGCTCTTACTCTCTTGCACTGAGAACGTATATATATATATATCTATCTCATCCAGATGATAGTTGTTTATATTTATTCTAAAGGGATAGGATCCAACCTTTAATGTAAGGCCAAACAAGATATTGGTCTACCAATGAGTCTTTCCACCCTCTCAGTTCTACTTGTTTGAAACCAAACAGCTCTCAACTCTTTCCTGTAACTCAAAATTCATTTTAAACAAAGAAACTTGAATGTATGTTTCAATAGCACTTAATTTGGCTGTAAAAAAATGTATGTGTATGTTCTAACTAAAGGAATTTCATAACTTCAGACAAAATAAAAGCTGTTCACAAAGAAAGAAGCTTGGCCTATCTTAATCACAGACTGTAACTGAGCAGGTAAGTTGCAGCAGGTACCCTTTCGTCTGTGCATGCAATCCACAGGAAGACATACACACTTACCTTAAAAGTACTAGAAGTCAGAAATTTCATTCTGAATGCTTGATTAAAAGCACATCCATAGCATGAATGTCTGTACATACTATTAAACTAGAATAAAATGTTTTCTAAAATACTACTCTAATAAATTAATTGAGCTGTATTCCAAGGCCAGTAATTAACCAGAAGTTGAGACTGAACCATTCTCTGAACGTTTCTGGCTTTGATGGAGTAAAGCACTCATCACTCCATTTCCAAGACCCAAAGATCTTGGAAAAGAGAATACAATATTACACCAAATTCCTGAATTGTGAAGACGACAAGAATACCAGACTTAGTGTTAGTGCCGCTATCTACTGCAGTCCTGGAAAGTACACTGTGTACCTATAAACAGAACTGAATTTCAGAAGTAAATTATATTAACAAATTAGAATATTTTTCTGCAAGCTATGCCTAATTACGATTTGTGAAGTTACACTGCTACAGCCGAGATGCTAAACACAGATTTTTTTTGCCATAGCCATTTTGTTGTAAAAGCAATTATTAAAAACAGAACTTGTGGCAGGACCTCAAGATGTAGTCGTTTGAAAAAGACAGTCCTATTTTCTGAAAAGTATAATTACCTTCAGTGCTCTCCAGAGGATAGGTTGATACAATCTGTAGAGCATTTCTTCAACTCCTTCACGAACTTTACTTTGTTTATGAAAATAACTCAACATCTGAGAAAAACAAACCAATGAATCTCAAAACCCATTTTTAACAGTACTTTCTACATTCAAGAAATGTCATAGTTGCATCATTTTATCATTTATAAAAGACCAAAGCCATTCCCATACTACACAAAAAAAAATAAAACTAGATGTATTAATAGACCCTGTAATTTATTTAATTCTCAAAAATCATAAAATAGATCTAATAAATATCACATTTTATACCTTTATGGATTCAATAAAACTATATATAGTTCTTCAACTTAGAAATGAAGTCATGGCTATAAAGTGAGTTTCACTGCACACACTCATTTTTGTTACAGTAAAAACCTACTCAATGTAGCTGGCAGAAATATTTCAAAACCATGTAATTATGAACTACAGGTAAATAAGCCATTGCTCTGTTACAAACAAAGAAACAATATTTGGTAACTGGAGTTATCCAAATAAAAATCTACAAATTTAATATATTTTGTATGCATTGATGAAAAGCAAGTATCAGCACTGTTTGTGACTCAGAACCGTGCCTAGTTAGATAAAGTCCCTTTTACTTTTGTTTCTGAATTAAGCAGATGAAAAAGGAAAGTAGAAGACCATAAGAAAGGACATCATGTAACTTCTTAAGAAGTAATTCCTCCACCCAAAACATTGATCTTTGCAAAGAAGTTGACCCTCTAGTAATCAATACTTCAGATATTCACAACTACAGCTAGACAGGGAAGCCTGTGAATAGCATCTACAGAAGCAATGCTATAGTGGAAGAATCCCTTTTCTCTTTTTGAAATATACTGAAGTAAAGACATTATATAATTTTTAAGACTATGTAGCTCTTATTTCTACATGAAAATGATGGATCTAACCCACAGTTAATGACAAATCAGTACTGTTTTGTAATAGATGATATTAGAACAGTGAGTATCAGATACTGGCAAAATGGACAAAGGTTTTATAATCAGAACTCTGAATTCAGAAGGGAGAGGTATATGTGTTGATTTCCCCTCCCTCCCCACTCTTTCAATAAAATATCTCAAACTTTGCTCAGGTGACTGGGGTTGGTTACTCTAAGTGCTATAGGAACTTCTAAATTCTAAAGGACCATTTTAAATCAAATTCTTGCATACTGAAAAAGAATGCATCATTCAAATTTATTCTGAGAGTCATTCTCTTCACAACTCAAAGACAGATTTATTTCTATCACTGTCCTCTTTCAAGATCATGAGCTTCTGAATCTGAAAAAGATGAAATGCTGTGTCAGAAGCCTACTCCATCAATCAGGAATCACATGACAAGGGAACACTACAGGTATGAGAATCTATTTACATTTGATTAAAAACAAACCAAAACCTAAAAAACCAAACCAAACTAAAATAAAACCAATCACGGACCGTATACTGATATAATGAGCTATAGCTTTCATATACTATACACTCCAGCATCTACATTTGGGAGAAAGCACCGGAGGTGAAGGGGCATAGATCAAATACAAACGCCTTGTCTTAAAAAAGGTTTACGCACTTACTCTGCTTCACATTCTGCTCATGAATAAAAGCCACAGATAGAAAACTAGAATCCGTAACTGAATCAAAGCTTGTCCCTATAAACATATATACAACCCCCCCATATATAACAAAAAGAAAAAAACCACGTTTAGTTCCAGACCCATCTATTAAATTTGCCTTAAGGAGCTTATGACTTTTCATCCCTGTGATCAGCTATGGAAAGGTCAGTTCTCCAGGTAAAAAAAAGCTTAGCAACAGACTGCAGAAGCTATTTCCAGCACTCTGGAAAAATCCCCTTTTATTTCTACTTTTGAGCACCAAAGCTAAAATTGGTGCAAAACTATAAGCAGGTTCCTCCTAAAATTTGTTCCAATACTGTTTCTCTGAATATGCTGTTTTTCAGTATTTGTGGTGATTTGGCCCTGGTCACCAGCTAAGCACCACGCAGCCACTCACTGATTCCCCTCCTGGTGGAGTAGGGGAGAGAAGCTGAAGAAAACAAGAAAACTCATGGGTTTAGGATGGATAGTTTAATAAGTAAACAAAACCAAAACAAGTGATGCAAATGCAATCACTCCGCACCTCCAACAAGTACACCAATGCCCAGCCAGTCTCCAAGCAATGGCTACCTCCCCAAAATCCACTTCTCCTCAGTTTTTATTGCTGAGCATGATGTTACATGGCATGTAATAAGCCTTTAGTCAGTTTGGGTCAGCTGTCTCCGACCCTCCCAACTTCTTGCTCATCCCTAGCCTATTCCCTATGGAAACAGAGTGGAGAAGAGAAAATCATGGAAGTACTGCTGACCGATAGCTAAAACATTGGTGTGCTACCTACACTGTTTTAGTCAACAAATCCAAACCACTGCACCATACAGGCTGCTTTGTTCCATTCCAGGCAGATCTAGTATAGTATTTTAGTATGAAATGGAAGTTTTCCTCTTTATAGTAACTGATCTGATTTTGATGCTACTAGTTCATATCATGCTTTACAGGAACTTACCTCTCTAACTTTAGAATGAACAGAAGAACTTTTGGGAAGATGAATACCATGATGCATGAAATCTTGAATGCAGTTATGTTCAAGTTCCTGCAGTACAAACACACACATGCTACTGTGAAAACAATGAGGAGACTGGGCAACATCTTACATTTTTCCCTAAAACAAACAACTGAAAATAGTTTTTTATACTATTTCTTACTTGGCTTCTGCTTGGCCCAATTTTTTCCATGCTAGGGGCCTCTGTCTGCTTAAATTTATTTTCAAAATTTCACAATACACAATTAATGCAATTCTCAGAACCAAGTTTGGAATTCAACAGCAACTCTGTGTGATAAATAAGAGTTACTTGGTATCTGAAATTTAGCTGTAGTATTGTTAAGATGCTGTAATTATGCTTTTAATCACCTCCATGGAAATCCACAAAACCTAGATAAATACATAAGCCATCAATTATATAGACTTGCACGTACTGAATGAAAGCTTCAGTAAGTCAGATAACTAGTGTTTACAAAAAACATTGTTTATATGCACAGTTGTGCAAACCAATATTTCAGCAGCAGAATTAGAGGTGTTTAAATGCAGCAAAGATGATCACAGTGGGCAAACTTTCAAAGTATGACATGCTGTTATTCTTTGGCGGCACTGAAGAGGCCCTTTCTTAGGAAAATCATTCCTTGACGCTTGCTTACGAACATTTCTGAGGTTGAAAAGTCATGTATCTTCTCCACCTTGAAATTCAAAACAACCCAAATGAAATTTCAAGCACAGTATTACCTCTATGAATTCTCCTGACACCTTCTTCCAGGCCCTGAAGTAAACTTCCGAAATGTATTCCATCAAGTATCTGTATTAACATATGGGAAACACTTTCAAGCAAGCATCCTAACCCTATCTACGTACAATTCATAAAGTTAACAACATGACATTTTTTGTAAGTACCAATATTATTATTATTAATTCTGTGCGTCAACATTATTTTTAGAAGAAATTATCTTTAAAGTCTACACTGATTATTATAGACAAAGTTAACTGTTAGTTAATGAACCCAAGCACTATTAAAAAAAAAAGTTAATATCTCTTATGGTGGGAAAGTCAAAATATCAGCACAGATATTTTATCATTATTCTCATAATGAATGCCTTTATAATTATAATGATGTACAAGTATACATTATTCTAACTGAAAGCATTTAGAAAACCTGTTTTTAATATGAAGAATTACTTCTGTTATATTTCAGTGAATAATCAAAGGGGGGGGAAAAAAAGCATATTTTTCATCTGTCAGTCAAGTTCTTAGGCTATGATCCTGCAAGTCACTTGTTATTTAGAATGTCTCTAGAATCTTACTGAATTAAATTAGAGGTTGCTCATAGGAAAAAATAACGACATCTTAGAGAAGGAGAAATGGACATGCAATTCTCATACAAACACTGCAGGTAAGGCAGCACAGTTCATATGAAATTCATTAGCTTTAGTTAATGCTAAATAAGCATTTTGATACACCTATAATTGTACACATAGGCATGTGCAGAGCAACTATTAAATGAAGTTGCTGAAACAATTCAGTAGTTACATTCAGCAGATTTGAAGGTCTGTGGATTCTGATATATTTTATCATATACTAGGTACTTTAGAGTGCGAGATAAACAAGATTTTAGCCAAGCTCTTAACGATCATTAAGAACTTTAGCTATGATGCATACCTTGGAAAGAATTGTAATTGGTTTTTAACAGTTCCATGTATCATTTTAATGAAGTTTATATTCCAGCTAAATAAAAAGCTCAAGAATCTTCTTCCCTGTTAGAAGGGGAAAAAAGGAATAAAAAAAAAAAAAAGAAGTCAAACTCCAGTAGAATACACAATTTAAAAGCCACCTCAAAAATCAGTAAATACAGAGCTTAAAGATTAAAAGAAATTGCACCTTTAATTTTAAAAAGCATAGATAAAATTGTTGCAGAAAAAAAGAGATTCTCAATTTTTAAACAGAATTCAAGCATTACTGTTATTTATACTGTAGAGAAAACGCAAAACAAATGAACATGTGGATTATATATCTGCCTGCGTTTTTTTCAACATCCATTCTGCTTTGGTGTGACTTTAAGTAGCATTCCATAATGACATGGGATTGTGCAACTCAGGACCCTCATCAAGGCCGCATCATCAGAGCTCTGTGAAGTACAATATCATTCCAGGATGACACTGTATTAATGGTGATGGTACAAATAAAATAGCATGACAACTCTGCCAGGATTGGCTATGGAAACATTTTTGAACAAAGCCACAGAAAACAGCTGGGCCACCAAGTACAATAAATATTCTGATTAGCAAGAACAATTCCTTTCCTACTGCCTTATGAAAGGTAATATTGCAAACCTCCTGAAGGGAGCTGCTCCAGTTCATGAAAACAAAGGAAGAAAAAAAAAAAAAGTTTTCCTGAATCAGTTTTCTTCCATTTTAGCAAGCCAGAAATAGAGATGACAAATCTGATAAGCAACAGATTTTTTTGCAAGAAAAGGCAGGGGAAGGTTGTGGATGGAAGAAATAAACCATTGCTCTTCTGGAATCAGCAAGATCTGCCCATGGAATTAGAGCCTTACGCAGTATCTGTACAGACAGCCTCACTCTGGCTCATCTTACAGATGAAGTAAAGGCATCCACCTTCTGAGACTTTGAAAAGTTTGATCACACAAGGATAAGTCAGTCAGTTGTAAGGGTCCTTTGTACCCGTTAGCTTTCTAGCCAAAAATAAGTCAGGAAAATTAATAAGGAACTGCAATAATAAAGAACACATTGGCAGAAGTTCAAAAGGTGCACTGAACAACTAGCAGAGCTTCAAAGGCACTTCCATCAAGAGCTACACCTATGACAAAATAGAGAAAATAAGGCTAAGAACACCAGACACTTTGAGCTAGGATATCATAGAGCAGGGGTAGAGGGAAGGAAGCATACAGGTAGACACTGCCCTTTAATGGAACTGATAGCTTTAATGCCTTCATGTCAAGAAGAAATTCAGAAGATCTGAAAAAATCAAGACCTAAAGGCAAAATACAACATCAAGATCCTTGTCTACAGGTGTGATGGAATCCTTCCTGTTGTCAATGAGAGCTTCTTCTATCAAGAAAGAAAAAATTGAATCAAGTCAGTTATCTCCAACTTTGGTGGCATAATATGTACGTTGGAGTGCCAGTGGTGCACTCTTCCATCAACATCCCTAACAAACCAAAAGGTCAATGGAGTCTTGAACTACAGCCCCTCCCTCAGCAAAGTAAAGATGAGAACAAATGCAAACTCATCTCTTCTACAGTCCCAACAGCAAGACAGATGAAGGAAAGTCACAAATTTAGGCAAAAAAGAATTCATGAAAGCTAGATTTCAACAGATTGACCCTGATCCTGAAAATTATAGTAAGTGCCTCTGATTTAATCAGCTGCTTATAATCACTGGATCTGAAATGATTAGTTATCAACATTCTCAGTATCATGAAAGGTAAACTGGTGACAAGTGAATAAGATTACAAACTTGTCATCTTTAGGGTTAATGCATTAACAGTGTTTATTATCCAGTACTGCTGTGCTGTGGACATAGTACCTGTGACTGTCAGCTGTACACACACTCTGACATTAGCAAGGAAGAAGAGAGAACAGGCTTACCTCTGAAACACAATAAGATATGCTTTGCAGGGCTCTCCAGCTGTTTGATTGGAAACCCCATCTGAACAAGAATGTTTCCATAAATCACAGAGACACATAAATTCAGAGGATCACTCTGCTAATGCGCCCTGAAAATAAGCCTCTGAGAAATATTACTCTGTGTTGAATGGCATCGTCTGGCAAGGCAGAAAACCTGAACTCCCTGAACTTGCAATGAGACTTCAATGTGAAATTCTGTACCAGTTTAATCTGATCTAGAACGAGAAAACCACATTCCTCCCTTCCCTTCATCCTTGTATACAATGAACCAGCCCAGGCAGTTAATCTGGCTGAAAAATTATCTTACTATGAAAAACACTTGGTCAGCTACCTCCTTTAATCAATCCATGACACAGCTGCTTGAGCATTCATACTGCAGAAAGGAAAATAGGAATGCTAGCCCTTGGCAACACAGGATCGCTGCAACCCGGAGTTACATCAGCTTAAGCTGCTATGGAGCTACACTCCAAAATGTGTACTCTGAAAAGAATTACGTATGCTTTTCTTAGGAACTGTAGAACAAACCTGCAGGCATTAAAGGGAATATTAGCCCTGATATATAGGAGTTTGTTTTCATCTCAAGGCAATTCATACATCACATTAACAATTGGTACAGCTATTAGCATTTTAGAAATAGACACAGAATGTGAAAAAAAGGTCCAGCAGAAATACTGGGGGCATGTCAGACACATTGCTACAAGAAATCTACCATAAGTGAAATGAGCCAGGCAGGGAAACTAGACAACACACAAGGTAGGTTGTCACAAAAACTAAACTCCCTCAAAATGCAAAATCCCATGCAGGACTTGCAACAGAAGTGCAATGGTCTTATAGCAACAGGAAAATTAATACTTTGAATTTCAAGGCACAAGCTCCTATCTGCTGAGCTAGAAACATCCCAGGCAGTTACCATTCTGGATCTGTACTGGCAATTCACATATCGAAGCTGGATTTCAGCTCACAAACTGAGACATCTAAATTTGGATATTTAAGTCCCTAGAATGTTTTCCAGAAGGCAGAGATTGCAATAGATCCTGTGTTTTATGTGCCAGCCCCACGTGGATGTCTGAAGCAACTTAGGTCGTTCACTTATACTTAAGCAATTAAAGCTTTCCCAGGACCTGTACTGATTAGGCTCCTGCGTAGATGGATAAATTGGTTTCAGACACCTAATGTAACTGAATCCTATCCTGGGGTCTTTCCAGAATGGGTTGTGGTTCCCCTTTTATTTTGAACTAGTTTCCTCAAAGATGTAAAGCGACTTGTGTATTCAGTTTGCGTAGGAAGGTTTTGGTAGGGGGGAACTACAGGGGTGGCTTCTGTGAGAAGCTGCTAGAAGTGTCCCCCATGTCTGACAGCCAATGCCAGCTGGCTCCAAGAGAGACCTGCTGCTGGCTGGGCCTCTGGGGTAACGTATTTAAGAAAAGGGGAAAACTGCTGTGCAACAGCAGCTGGAGAGAGGAGCGAGAGCCTGTGAGACAACTCTGCAGCCATGCAGGCCAGTGCAGGAGGAGCTCGGCTCCAGGCACTGGAGCAGAGATTCCCGGCAGCCAGCAGCCTGTGGTAAAGCCCATGGTGAGGCAGGCTGTGCCCCTGCAGCCCAAAGAGGTTCACAGTGGAACAGATATCCACCTTAAGACACCACCCTGGAGGAGGGGGATGCACCTCAAGGTGGCTGTGACCCCACAGAAAGCCTGGACTAGAGCAGGCTCCTGGCAGGACCTGTGGAGACAGAGGAGCCCTGAGTGGAGCAGGTTTGCTGGCAGGACCTTTGGCCCCACAGAGGACCCACGCCAGACCAGTCTGTTCCTGTAGGGCTGCACCCCGTGGAAAGGATACACGCTGGAGCAGTGTGTGAAGAACTGCAGCCCGTGGGAAAGACTCATGTTGGAAAAGTTTGTGAAGGACTGTCTTCCATGGGTGGAACCCCACACTGGAGCAGTGGAAGAGTGTGAGGAGGGAGGAACTGAAGAGAACATGTAATAAACTGACCATAACCCCCGTTCCCCATCCCCTGCACTGCTCAGGGGAGAAGGAGATAGAGAACCCCTGAGTGAAGTTGAGCCTGGGCAGAAGGGAGGAGTGGCAAGAAGGTGTTTTATTAACTCCACCCCAGCTGAAACCAGAACAGTAGTTAAATGTAAAAAATGGATAAGACTGGACATAATAAATGAGAGCCTATACTTACAAACAGTGGTCTAGATCTTTCACTGTTATCAGAAAGGAATGGATGGACTAACAGAATGCAAATTCAACTCCCAGCCAGGAGCTGTTACTTTCAGTCAATTCTTCTAGCCACAAAGCTAAGGATTCAAGATTAAGGATTTAAACCACTAATGATCACATGCCAGAGCAAAGAGTGTAGTAAGGCACTCTCTGTATCTGCCTAGAAAGAGACAGGCATACAAAACTGAAAATGTGACAAAATGTCACGAGACCAGAAGTCACCGGGAGGAAGGAAGAACAAAAGCTTAGGCAGAAAAGTAAATGTGCAAAGTGTGACCAAATCTGCATATACTTGTGGGGCAAAGGGGATATGTTTTGATATGCCAGGAGAAAGATTCAGTACCAAGTCCTATTATTACTGCTTCCCCCCCCAAAAAAAAAAAAAGGGAAAAAAACCAACCAAAGAAACAAAAAGCCAAAGGAGCACAAACTTTCTTTAGAAAAATCAGTGGGGTAATTACTTTGTGATGTATTAAAAATCTCACAAGACATGGAAGAAAAAGATAACTACAAGAAGTTTTTTCTGAAGCCTAGCAGCAGTTTCCTTTAACATATATAGTTCCCAAATATTTACTGTGCCTATAGGATTATGAAATATTAAAGCAATGCAGTAAATTCAAATAAAACAGAAGAAAATAATTAATACAGAATGAAATACAGCCAAGGCATTTCAAGTGCTGTACCAATGAACGCACACAGGTATACACAAAAGTTCCCTTCCCAACTCTCACATTGCCTTAGTACATCCCAATTTTAGTCAAAACTAAAACATCTTAAGATACAATGCGTAAGTAACAAAAAAAAACCCCAAAACTTAGTGTCAAGTATCCAAAGCCTGGTCTATGAAACATTTCACCTAATTTGTTTGCTACCACCATTTTTAAAATGCTGTATCTCCATGCCACCGTAAGCATACAGCAATCTCAGAGCTCATTTTATGATAAAAGTTCATATATTACAAGAAAAATAATATATATAGTTAAACAGGCAAGAAGTTAGAACTTCAGAGCCAATGTCAGGTTGTCTTGTCAACTACTCAGTAAAAAAAAGCTTGGATACTACTATCTTGGTGCAGAGGCACAAACTAGAAGCTACAATACAGCAATTCTTCACTGAGAAATGTAGCTAGTCAAAATAATTCCTATTTTGCTGTAAAGTTGCATTCTTCTTATGCTACTTTTAAAATTGACTATGGAAATGCAATCTTCTAAATGGAATCACTTAGAAGGGAAATTATTTTGCTACAGATTTCTGTCTCCAGTAAAAGAAAAACTGCTATAAAAGAATAGAATTATACCAGGGAATGGTTTTAAGTATTGAGGTACATGCAATGGAGCAAAGCACTTGGTTCTTATTACCTCAGGATACAAGAACTTGAATGATTATTTTGACATATAGTTTTACACTTTAGTCTGGAATAGGAATAAAGGGTTTTCCAGATGAAACAGAATATCAGCCATTTATAGCATGAGTCAGAGCTGATTTGTCTCATATTGCTACCTACCATACTGTGAAAAAAAGGCTTAATGTAAAACCATTAAACATAAACAAAGACCACTCAAATGAAATCACAGTAAAAGTTTGCTTACCTCTTCTTTTTTAATGTGTTTTACACTCATAAAACACTGAAGCAATAAGTCCTTGACTTCATTACTCTCCTCTGAATCATAATCAAAACAAAGTAACGTCTGATGTAAATTCCATAGACGAACTATATCCGCACCCTGACAGGAAGGAAAAAAAAAAAAAAAAAAAAAGCCCACACTACAGTGAAGTAGGTATAGCTTTTAATGCAAATCATTATTTAAGAGATTTTAAATAATGAATTTGGAATGCACTATCAGACACAAGATTTTCAGATTTTAAAATTCTGAACATTAATTTACTTTCACCACAGCATTGGGAAAAATTACAAAAATATGAGTAACTGCAGAAATACTAATTTCCAACATCTGAAGACATGCTCAAGTATATTCATGCAAAATAGATGAAAACTGTATTACCTGAAACATTAAACAATGAAAGCAGTTAACAGGGAAAAATAAAAGGAAGCAATAAATAAAGGAGAAATTTATTGGGTTAGTGCAAAAGTAGTGTGCAAGAAGCTAACTTACACATTTAAGAAAAGAATTTCAGTCCATTAATAGAGACTTAAGTTATTTGTAGACAGAGTAACATAAAATTAAGCTTCCCACATAAAAAGTCTCTACGAGTACCTGAACATAGTGCTTAAAACCCAAATTAATCAAAAGAGTTGCTATTGAAGCATTGGTCACTGAACTTTTCAAATGGGTGAAGGAAAACAGAGGCAAAAACACCCCAACTGACTCCTGAAATTGACTCCAAAAATCTTTAGTTTATTCTAGAGAAGGCAACATTGTAACATGTTGCTTATGCAAACAATAACACCAAAAAAAAAGACTTTGTAAACACATATGCTAGGTTTCATTAACTGAGAAGCATTAGGACATTGAAAACAAGCTAACTCAAAAGGTATTTTTGAGGGATAATCTTGGAATATTCAGTAATAATCTAAAATTTCATATAGCTTCAGCATACCGTAGCTGCTTTATTCAGGCTTTTTCTTAGAAGAATGATAAATAGTGTCTTCCCTAGCTGCTCCTTCCCTTCCAGTCCTTTCTCCCACCACATTTCAAACACACGTTGGATAGCACCCTGTAGGGTTTTTTCAGATTCAGGTAATGCAGGAAGAATACCTATAACAGTAATAAAATAATTATTTACTGCAATGAACCAAGTTATTCCTATAGAACACCACTCTGCTCGTACACTATCTACACTTCACAATGTTTACACATCTTAATAGGTTATTCTCACTATAGAGTTAACAAAGCTACCTAAATACCTAAGGGTCTAGCCAAGTTTTTGGATCAGTAATAACAGAATCTTAAGTTTTGCCTTAAAAATAATACAATCCACAGTATAAGGAAGGTTATCTATCATTGGGTGAACAGCTGGGAGAAAAATTTATCCAGCTTCTAGATTAAGTGATTTTTAAATAAATGCTCCCTTAATTTTGTGTCATAAAGAAAAGCTCACACCAGTACCAACTTCTCTCCTGTAGATTCTGTTCCACAGGCCAGTCAGGTCAACAAAAAGCCTAGTATACTCATCTGCTAAAAAGAAGCAGTATAATTCTACATTCTATAAGAGGTAAATACACACCATTTAATATAAAAACACATTCTAGAAGAGCTTCGTAGTTTACGGTTTCATCCACTGCAGGTATGGAAGCAGTAACTACAGCTGTCACTCCCTGGATCACAGCTACAGTTTGTTTCTGAAAGAAAGCAACATTTAGGAAACAATTCTGCAGTTTATTTTATGTTCAGAAGATAATTATGACAAGAAATAAACCTTAGCAACAGACACCAAAGCTGAATCGCTATTACGCTTCCATTCTGAAGAAAGGGTATACAGGCACCCAAAACCCATGAAATAAGAGCCAAAAGCATATATTTTTAAAGTACATCTGTTTCAAAAGGTTTGGAATGGGTTTTCAGCTCCAGCTAACTCTGTGACGGTACAAGTGTATCCATTCCTCCATTAAAAACTTCATCTGCAACAAAACCACTCAAACACACATCCATTTCAGAGCTAAAAAGACCCTAACGAGCAGGGTTTGTGCAACTCAAAAACACATAGATTGGTCACTTTAGAGCCAGTTATGTGATACTATAGGCCTCTGTATGTATGACTGATTTTCTACAAACCTCTAGGTGTCCCCAATGAATTCCCCATTGCATTTCTTTCTTTCTTCCAAAATGAAATAACCTTTTCCCCCAACAGTCTCAAGACTATGTGGACTACAGTGCAGAAGGCAGTATGTAAGGGTCTGAGTCAGAGAAATTCTGTGTTAAGCTAAATTTGTGGGAGGGGCGATCAAATCTAGACTTCATGATCTTCATTCAATAAAATGATATAATAAAACAGGTAGTGAATTTCTTATAGTATATGCCAGATAACTAAGGAACATCTGAGATATCAAGATTTATTTACTGAAATAAGACATATGAAAAGCCCACTCAACTAGTGAAAAAACTAAATCTGATCTTTCATAATTAAAATTTCAGCAGAGGTAATATTTTATAGTATAGACCAATAATGAGTTCACCTTAACCCAAGCATGACAGTTACAAGGTCAGTTAAGACTGGTGCAGGGAGGTGAAGTTTAGAACTGATGTTGTTTGATAACCCTTGCATGTTTTCAGATGCTATGAAAACATTCCACTTCCCAGAAAATATGAAATACTCATCACATTTTTATTTTACAAAATGTTTACCATTTCTGGAACTAACTCAACTTCCATGTCATCAGCACTTTCATTATCTTCACCCTTCTGCCATCTTTCCACTGGGTTCTCCATCAAGCTGTCTGTCAACAGCTGCATCAGTCTCTCCCATAGCACTACTTTTTGCTTTCTTGATAATTCTTGAAGTAGTTCATTCAGGTCAAAACGATCAAATTTATTTTTCTGTGAATGGTCAGAAGATATCGCACAGTTCCACATCAGTGAGGTAGCTTATATTTCATCATCATACTTCCCAAGATTAAAGCTTTTTTTTGCATTAAGAATCGACTTCCATTCCTCTGTGGCAATAGAGATAAAATACTTTCTGGAAATCGTGTTTCTTTCAAAAATAGCATGAAAAAATCCTGCTGCTTAACTTTTCATTGTGAAACAAGAGTGCTTCTCTTAAGACTAAAGTCTGTAGCCCTTGCCAGCAATACCACTGAACATAAATCACATCCCCATAACATCAACTTCTGTCTCTCACGTGTTCCAAATACTTCATTCCCAACAGAGACAATTCCATACCCTTAGCTAAGAAGTTCAGAACTGCACAGAATTAAAGTCCCTGATCATATCTTTGCTATCTTAAATATAGATTGATGACGGCTGTTAAAAGAAAATCTTTACACAAGGACTAGAAATGCAAGTCAGTACAGCCCTAGGGGTAGCACTACAGATTTTGGCGTACAATCTGCACAGAACAGTGCTCTGTATATGGCACTATTGTACTCCGGACTTAGGTGTGATGAGGGGGTTACATTAAGCCCACGTTTCCCTCTTACGCTTTCTGAATGGGAAGCCACTGTTAGTCTCTGTAACAGACTTCACTAAAAGACAGATCTGAACCATTTCCTCAGAAGAACCTTACCAGAAAAATTTACCTCAGAGACACAAAGAGCCTGTTAGCATCAAAGAAGGGTTGGCAACCTGCTAGGAAAGGGAATGTGCAGAGAAAAGAACAGAAGGAAAAACAGACACAGCCAAGAGGAAGTACAGATAATTTTTGAGATTTAATTTGCAATACTGAAGTGAAGACTTACTTGATCAAAACCACTTTGGAGGAGAGAGGGACAATGTCCATGATCTTGAAATAAAAATATTTTTAGTTTGCAGATACACTCAAAAACAGGAACCAAAAAGAAAAAGAAAGTTGAAGGGAAAAATAAAAATAGAAAAATAATGAAAGAAGCAGCACTAAGTATTAGAAGGCTCACAGAAGGGCATGAGAAGAAAGATCCTGTTACATATTTATAACAGAACTTCTATCCTATTCTACAGCTAGAAGCAAATATAATAAACCGAAGGCCACACAGGGAGTTCTGCAGACCTCTACTTCAAACAAACCCCAAAGACAGGATATTAAGATTGTATGGTTTTGAACAAAAAGAATGAATTCATAATAAGACTAGAGCTTTCTGATCTTCCTTTGGCATGATATGGTATAGAATTATTCCAAAACCTATGAGAGATAAGGATGTCACTGAATGACAGTCATATCTGCGATTTCTGTTTTCCTATGAAATAATGTATTTTCTTGAATTGGAATGGATTTAGTGGAAAAATTTAACACCACCTGATAAAGACCTCAAAGAGCAACACCACAATACAGTAACATTTTTAAAAGATTACAAAGAAAGGTGAAAAGTCCAAGGCAAATCTTGAAGGAAAACTAGCAAAACCCCTAGATATAAATGAAGCAAAACATTGAGAGAAGAGAAAAGGAAAATTAATGGGGTGTGGAGAGGTGGAAATGAGAGACATTCAAAGAAGTAGCAAAGCTAAGAACAGAACTTTAAAAAAAGTTAAAATGGGAAATTCTGTGGCTAGAGCACAAAATAGGTAGAAAAAGTAGGGCATAAATAGAATATGAGAACTAAGGAAAGCAGTGAGGCTGTAACCACACTTTCCTCTTCTTTCTACATTTATATATCTACTTCTAAAGGACAGGAATACAATACCACAGTCTCCTCCAGAAAACAATCAAGAATTATTCAAAGAAGATCTTAAAATGAGGATCTTCATCCTAAGATAAGACCTATCAGGGAGGGTTTAAAAGGAAATGAATAAAATAACTCAGGTCTCTCAGACAATCAAAAAGTAATTTGGATATTCAAGATCCCTTCCTATGAAGGCATGAAGACAGTTTTAATCAGTATACTCATTATAGCTGGTAACATACAGTTTCCAGAGGTATTGGCAACAGCTGAAAACTGTTTTAAGACAAGTCATGTGAACTGGTGATGAAAACCCCATTTTTAATCCAAATAGACCAAGATATGGTAAAACAGATTACTTAGATGAAGATGGCAGAAACAACATGACCAAATTAATTGAAAAGAAAATGCTGCAAGTACTGTATGTTATCCTAAACAGAATAGCTTTTTGTTAAAGTGCTTATACTTGGGTGAAAATGGGACAGAGACTTCAAGCAAAGGCAATTTGGTAATAAAGTTGTCATCTATAATTACATACAGGAGTGCAAATGAAAAATCTAGCAAATTTATTGGGATAAAGAGATTCAGTGACGTTTATGAGACAAACATTTCTAAGCTTACTACACAGAACATGATCCCTGTCACAGAAATTATAGGTTTAATACTTCTGTTACTTTAGAAAATTAAGTCATGCCTCTGTAGACATAAGAAGTCAACTGATCCACTTCTTTTATCCTGATACAGGTAATATTAGGATAATACTGATTAGAAAGCTTAAGAAACTAACCTGACAATACCATTTATTGAGGCTATCAGAGGATGTTGAGGAGAAACTGCGTATATCTTAATACCACATAGACTGAAACTTAGTAGAAAACACAACAATCTAAATTATTATATCTGATTACCGTGCAATATCATATATACAACATGAGAATGAACTTTGCATTAGTAGATTTTGATGGATTTGTTTTGTTCCTCCTGCTTCTCTCCACACTAAATTTAGAGAGAGCATGCTATCCCATCCCTAAAACGTTCAGTGATAAAAGAACTATCAACTACAGTTACACATGGACTAAAGAATAAGTGGACAGCCTAAACGATTAAAAGAATTAACAAATACTAGTGAAACATCCTTCTGCTATGTTTGTGTATTCAATTACACAGCGATAACTCTTTCATAAGTTGAAATATTAAAAAAACAACAATACTTTGACATTACATTAATACTTTTTTTTCCCAGTATTACCATGGTATTACCATTTGTTTTTAAAAGACATGAACTGTATATACAACAACCAAATGTTAAAAAATTGGTTGGTTTATAAATAGCAACATTTCAGATTCTACAACTTTCTCGACTGTGTTCCCTTAACTTGTTTTCTACAGCAATTATTCTAGCACATCTGCAGGTACCAGAGAAATAGTTTCTGTCTCTACACCACAAAATTTCTGCTCTAATAACAGACTTACAATTTCATTAGTTACACATGTATCTTGTCTTACTTACAGAAGTCTGAGTATAACACAAGAAGCCTTCAATTGACTCTTTAGACACAACTTGTAAAAATGCTTCACGTTTCATGGTGGTCTTGTTTTTCCTTGCTTTGCGAATGAAATAAGACAAAACGTTAGAGAAAGTACTGTCTCTCAAAACAAGATCACGATTGGCCTCAATGAAGAGCATATGAGCTTAGATTCATCTACATCGTTACAAATAAATGATGTTTCCCCTCCAAAATACTTTACCGTTATTTGAATCAGCACTCAGATTTGTAACAGCACTAGGCTGCAGTACTGGGACACTTTGTTTTTAGTTCACTTTCCAAGTCTTAAAACAAGAATTTCTAATGGTTACTTCGATTTTTAAAACTAACAGTGTATCCAGCACACACCGCCTATTTAGCTAGCCATCACTCCCAGTGATAGCATTTACTTACACGAAAAGCAAAACACTCGGTCCTTTTCCCTCTTGCCAAGAATGGCTCTGACAGACGGGCAAGGCCGCTTTCCGGCACCGAGCGCTGACTACGTCCCCAAGCGCTCCTTCCAGCCAGGCCCTTCCCGCACCTGCCACCCAGGAGCCCGCCGCACCCGGCCTCCGCTGCGTGCGGGGCGGCAGCAGAGACAGGCCGGCTGGGGGGCCCGTCCCGGAGCAGCCGGGCGCTGGCTACTGCCCCGCCGCCGGGCAGGGCCCCACAGCCCGCCGGGTGCGCCCGAGGTGGCAGGAGGCTGAGGCCGGGCGGGCCGCTTACCTGGCGCTGCCTCAGGAGGGAACCCCCGCGGAGCTGCGGCCCCGCTTCTCAGCGGCCGGGGTTGCCCGCACCGGAGGACACCGAACGGGCGGCGGCGCGGGCGGGACGCGGCAGGGGATGCGGCAGGACTGTAGCCCGCCCAGGAGGGGCCGCGGGTGCGCCCAGGACCGCGCCGCTGCCCGCGCTGACGCTTTCAAATCCTCGCGCGGCGGCCGTTGGGCGCGGGCGGGCTCCGCCGAGCTCGCGTCTCGCGAGAGCTGGGCTGCGGCGCCACCGAGGGGAGGGCGGGGCGCGCGCGCCTTCGCGGCCGTTAGACCGGGGCCGGGGCCGCGTCCCAGGAACGGGCCGGGCCTTCCCGCCCTCGCCCGGGTGGGAGCTGCGGAGCCGCCTCCCGCCGGGGCCGGCGCTGGTCCTGTCCCGCGGGACACCGGCTCTGGCTGGGGGGACTGCAGGGCAGGCGGCCGAAGGACTGAGGAGCCGGGGCCCGGCTGCCTTGCGGTGGGCCCGGCTGCCTGGGGGGGCCGGCTGCTGTGGGGTGCAGACCCAGCTGCGGGCATGCCTGGGCATCCACAGCCCGGGCGTGGGCCGCGGTGCAGTGCGGTGCAGGCTGTGCTGCTCTGTTTGGGATTTGGGAGCCCTGAAGCGCTTCTCCACTGCTTCCCCTCAGCAGTGAAGGCTGGCTGGCCTGCACGTCATTCCGTGGAGGAGCATCCAGGTGCTGCTGACAGGGAGTAAACCTGCGTACCAGTTACTGTTACCTTTCTGTGGCTACTTCTGAAGTCTCGGTGACTTCAAATAGGGATAAGACAGCTTTAGTTAAATTCATGTATAGGCTTAAGAAACAGTGTGCCGCCTTCCATGGATCTCGGGGAAGGTGGACACACTCTTCTGCTGTGGTTTGACCCCGGCCAGCAGTCCAGCCCCACGCAACCACTGGCTCACTCCCCCCATCACAGGATGGGAGAAGAGGGTCAGAAGAGTAAAAGTGAGAAAACTTGTGGGTCAAGGTAAAAGACAGTTTAATAGGTGGGGCAAAAGCCACACATGCAAGCAAAGCAAAACCAGGCATTCATTCACCACTTCCCATGGGCAGGCAGGTGTTCATCCCAGGAAAGCTGGGCCCCATCATACATAACGGCTACTTGGGAAGACAAATGCCATAATGCTGAATGTCCCCCCCTTCCTTCTTCCCTCCGCTTATATACTCAGCATGACATCATACGGTATGGAATATCCCTTTGGATAGTTCAGGTCAGCTGTCCTAGTTGTGTCCTCTTCCAGTCTGTTGTGCCCCTCCAGTCTTCTCACTAGCAGGGCCTGAGAAACTGAAAAGTCCTTGACTTGGTATAAACACTACCTATCAACACCTAAAACCATCAGTGTGCTATCAACTTTGCCCTCACACCTAATACAAAACAGCCCTGCACCAGCTACTAAGAAGAAAATTAATTCTATCCCAGCTGAAACCAGGACATATTCTTACAAAGCATTTATGCTAGCTCACAGAGCCTGCATCATACATTGGATTACACCAGTGACTTTCTTTCTCCAAAAATGCTTTTGCTGCTAGCGTTTGACAGCTGCACATTTAACCTCAGCCATGGTGAATGCTACATGTTATGCGTTCTTCATTCAAAATGATGAGAGCTCAACAGGCTGCTCACCAGATTTTATAGGAGACCGTGTAATAGGAGACTATGTGAGCCTGATGATACTTACACTTTGATAACTAAGGACTTCTTAATATATCAGGAAATGCTGCTTTCTATTTCTTCTCAATCCTTAATTTGCAGTGTTCGGAAATAGCTGGACTCAGTTCCTTGAATGAAGCATAATCAGCTTTCAAATTCTGTACTATTCCCCATTCCATTTGTCTGAGCTCTTCAGCAAACCAAAACCAGTCAGTATGTCTTGTGAAGGGCTTTATTTATATCTTTTGATTTTGCATCTGCAGTAGCATATTTCTCAGTATTTCTCAGTGCTGTTGGCTGTTCAGAAGAGGTAGGTGCTTGACTGAAATAGTTTACTTTCGGTCTGTGATAGCAGTACAGCATTTGCTAGTTTACTATGCAAACAAACAGAAGACCAACAATAATTTCCATAAAGTTCTCATATCTGATTGGACTTTTGTGGATTGCAATTTTTAACAACACGATGTAATTCAGATTTTATTTAATATTATATGTAAAAATTCACTACTTTTTAAAGCAGTATTTATGTCTTCTGCTAATATTTTAATTTTTAACATAGACTCTAATCACCTGACCTCTCACAGTGGTGGTTTATATTCAAAATTAAAACTTGTCTCATTTTCTGCCAGATATATATTTGACTTACAGACTTTTCCTGGTTTATTGTTAAAGTTCTTGAGTAAACTGTTCTGTTTACCTCTTTTCTTATACAGTTTGAAGACTATAGGATGAAAAATAGTTTATTATATGCTTATCCTATATAAAGAATGCTATTCTGTATTGCTTTAATAATGTACATAACAGATGACTAATGTTACTGAAAACAAAAATAAAAACTTTCAATTCCTGCATCATCAACAGAGGCCACATGAAAGTTCTGAAATAACTGGATTTTAAAACATGTGCCACATAGAAAGTACCACAGGCACAGCAGGAGAATGGGTTCCATTACTTACAAGTTGTAATAGAGATAGTCGCATACCCAAGGCAGGGGCATTATAGCAGGAGTCAGAAGCCATAAACTCATCTTGCTGGGCAACATAACGAGGTACCGGTAGTTCAGTGTCACTCCTTGTCCCTACCTGAAGCCCCCCCCCCACACACACACACACACATACCTCACGTCGTATTTTCACCTAGAATAAGGCCTGTCTCCTCTGAAGCGTGAAACAGGTAATCCAGCAGTTACCAGCATCCACCTACCAGCAACCATGGAGGAAGGTCCCAGGAGAGATGCACCCCTGGACAATCGCTTGAAACAGCATCTGTCCTCCAGCCCTAACCCCCACACTGTGACAGCCGGCAGGCATCGACTTCCAGAAGCAGACTATCCAAAGAAGGGAGCATTTTGCTGCTTTACACTAAAGAAGGATGAAGAATTAGGGTTGTTTCCGATCCCATGGACCTTTTTAATTTCTAAAGTTAGATGATCAGCTAAGTGCAAGAAGCCTGTGAAACAGTTTGCCTGAAGTAAGTTGTGTGAGCAATCATCATGCTCGTAAAAGAGTAAAATCAAAGAAAAAAAATATGAAAACTGACTTTAATACATTGTGCTAACATCTTCCCTTTCTGCATATATCAAAAATCTTTGCCATTTTAGGTCCAAACTGATGGATTTATTTTTCATGTCCTGTGTGGACTATTTCATTAATATGTTGATTAGTCTTTTAATTAGATACTACATTAGTCACCTGGTTACTGTTTATTTAGTTGGGCACATACCCATTTAGCAAACATACTAAAACATATTTTAGCTCATGATTTATGTTGCATAGCAACCACAGAATGATTTTTTCATAGTATTGAAACTACGAGTTGACACAGATAACAACAGACTGAATAATGCCAAGTGATTCATTTTAAAGGACCACATCGAGAAACCAGAGAGGTAGAATAGTGTTTTGCAGGTTTTTTCAGGAATTGTGCATGAACTGCAAGCTAGTAATGAAGCTACAACTCTATTTTCAGTTTCTCCAATGTTCTCCCTTTCAAAAGTACCCAATTACATGCCTCTTTTTGACATATCTGTTCATCTGCTCAAAATAATCTATACCCTGTGATAATAATCTCATATTTATTATCATTTTCCTGTCAAGTCACGTTAAGGCAAAAATGAAAAATGGGCCTTCCACACATGGTTGCTGAGCAACAGCAAATAAAGATTTGCTTTTGTGCTACCGCTTCATAAACTAGTCTTTATTCTTGTTGGTGGCCTGTATAAGAAATCTCAATTGCAAACGTCTCCCACAAGAATATTGTAGTTTGGACAATGGCAAGTCCTCTGTTTTAACCTATATGATACAACATTATAAATACTGTAAAAAATAAACAAGTAATTCCCTGAACATCAGATGTTTTCTTGACACATTTTTTTCATATTTACAATGTTATTTTCTAGATAATAATTTCTGATGAGATCATTGTACGCATTATCTACCAACATGTTAGAATTGTTACTCCCATTTCTTTTCATTTGAATATGTAATAAAATTTGTTATAGTTAATACGGGATCCACGAAATCTGCTCATCCTCTGAGGCAGGCTGTTAATAATTTACATGCATTAATTTCCCTTGATTTTTTTTTTTTTTTTTTGATCCTCACATACTTTGATAAATAATCCGAACAGCATGGGAGAAAGATGAAGTTTCACACTATTCCACTTCTCCAGATCCCCCCTTGCCTGAAGGTAATACTGCCAATCATGCCAGCCTTTATTCAGAGGCAACTGACAGTTTTCAGTGGTGGTGTGATTAGACTGTGAAACTGCTTATTTCCCTTAAATTATTAATATTAACACGAAACAATTTTAGAGTTTAAGAGATTAAGTAGGAAAAAAACCCATTCACCACAGAAGAAAAAAAATGATCCTTGTTAAGTCGGAAAAAAAATAAGGAAATAAAATGTGCAGAGGGAATGCAAAAGCTTTTCTGAAGGGCCACTGCCCAGAGGGGCTGCGGATGCTGGTGAAGTCCTGAAGTGCCGCTGCGTGGGCGCTCACCAGTACTGCTGGGTGCCTCGCATGCTGGGCACACTGATGGAAGGCACGGGAACAGTGCAACTTTATTCATTTTGGTTTATTATTATGCTTTATTATAAGATATTCACTTATTCTATCATGAAGATGATCAGAGGGCTGAAGCACCTCTCCCATGTGAGGACAGGCTGAGAGAGTTGGGGTTGTTCAGCCTGGGGAAGAGAGAAGGCTCCGGGGACACCTTCCAGTACCTAAAGGGGCCTGCAAGAAAGCTGGAGAAGGGCGTTTTACAAGGACAAGTAGCAATAGGACAAGGTGGGGGTGGCTTTAAACTGAAAGAGGGTAGGTTTAGATTAGATATAAGGAAGAAATTCTTCACTGTGAGGGTGGTGAGGCGCTGGCCCAGGCTGCCCAGAGCAGCTGTGGGTGCCCCATCCCTGGCAGTGCCCAAGGCCAGGCTGGACGGGGCTGGGAGCAACCTGGGCTGGTGGCAGGTGTCCCTGCCCATGGCAGGGGGGTGGGAACTAGGTGATCTTTAAGGAATCCTCCAACCCAAACCATTCTGTAACTCTATTATTTGCTTTATCATTATGCTCTTACTGTTATCGGTGTTTCCTTACAGGCAGTGTTGTTATAAATCACAGTAATTTTTCTCTGCTCACTGGTAGTACCATGAAAATTGAAAGATGTCTGAAATGCTATAAAATGCCTACAAAAAGACATTGCAATAACAATATTTGCATAGCTAAATCCATCCCACTGTAAATAAAAGAAGCATCACTACAGCAAACATTTTCTAGTATAAAGTTATTGACATATTTTGGAATATTATCTATCAATGAGTAGATCTATAGTACTAGTTTGTAATTTAATTTGTTTCAGACATAAACACTCCAGTTATATCTGCCATGTCCAGATTACTGTAACCCTGTTCAATTTAACATTCTGAATTATTAGAGATTTACAGCTCTTGTAAGTGTTCTGCCTCCTCTCAGATCTCACACTATCTTACTCTTTATGGACAAAGAGAAGAATTGTTTCTAAAGTACAAAAATACTGTTGTTATTAATTTTACAAGTGCTCTTAAAGGTTTAATTACGATAGACATGCATCGTCTAGACATGACACCATCTCTGTTCCATCTAATATGAAACATGCAAATACTGTATAAATATCAGAATGGACATGATTGGCTTATCCATATTAGTTTATATATATAGGGGGTGGGTGTGGGTGTGTACATCTGTACAGAAACACACAACAAACTACATTGCCTGGAGAATATACCACCATTTACTTGTTTCTCACGTCAGTATTGGCTTTGTCAAGGCTGAGACATGGGTGTTCCCCCTGTTGCCGATCCAGACCAGGAACCTAACCACAGCCCATCATGCTTTTCTTAAGGGCTGCATGTCCAGCTTCCCTCATGCAAAACTAACACATCGGGAACCGAGCGAGCGCAGTGCTTGCTCCGCGCAGTGTCAGAGTGGGGGGATACATCTGGACTCAGGCACTTGAAAGTTCTCACACATTCACTAGTTTAGACATACCTGTCAATTATTACTGTTCTGTGCATCAGTTTGACTATCACAAGACCTTGCAACAGTGTGATTTGGCAGACAATTTCTGATCGTGTTCTTAACGAAGGAAATTGTTGTGTGAGGTATTTTTTCTAGTAGAATTTGATCTTTGCTCCTTTTCCCCACCCTGGGTTTATTGTGCTGCTCCATGATGTATTTCACTGTTGCTAGATATCCCAAGTTTCCAGCCTCATGCTTGAGCCAACAGTAGAAATAAATACTTAAAGCATGATGATGTTTCAAATGAACTTAGAACCTTAATCTTCCAGAAGTTTCATGTTTTCTTGAATCATGGACCAGCTGTTTATTTCCTGCTGCCTCATGACTAAATGCTTTCACAAAAACATTTTGGTAAATTGAATCCAGATATTCTTAACCTCCATTATGAAACTCCATTCTTTTAGTATCACCTGTGCCTCAGAGCAAAGGGGGAGAGTGGAGTGCCCTGGGGACCATGCCTGTTTTTCACTTCTTTTAAGCTAGGATGACTTCCAGCTCCACTCCCAAAGATGCCTAGAATCCAGATCACTTCATTATTGTACAAGAAAAAAATGTGCACAGGCAGCAAAAAAGGCTTCACAATAGTCTGCACTACCATCTAGTGGCATATAACGGTGTATTCAGAAAAGAAAAATTGTGCAGTAATGAATACAAATGCTAAAACTTTAAAGTCTCATTGCAAAAGATATAAAGCAAAAATGCTTTATAAAAAAACGTTACAAATGAAGCATTTTTTTACACTTCCAGTAATCTGAATTTGAAAAAGCATATTAAATAAAAAAATGACCTAGAACAAATGACTAAAACTAAGATTTACACCTCTTTTTAGCAAGCTGATCTTAGTATTTTAAACCTTCAATTCCAACTTATTTTACATGCGAAATAATGATTTACCAAATAAAACACAAAGAACTGGCATTGCTACAAACACCCTTCTACAAGTCCCAAACAGCCATTTCCATTAACTCATTTTCATTAGCTTTCATTTCATTTCCATCACCTGTACGCATGGCAGGTGTAGGGACAATCCCAGTTCTTTGGATGCTGTTGTCACAGTTTGTCAAATTTATCCAACTGTGCTTGAAGCTGAAGGTTACCAACAGAGCACCTATTCAGTGGTTAGCATATTTCCTTTAGCTCCGAGAACGTTCCATGATTCATGCAAAACCAGATAAAGGTTCCTATAAATTCTAGGATTGAAAAAATTCAGCACAGTAACCTCAACTGAACTTCCAGATAGCAACAAAACCCCATGCAAAATACACCAGGGATTTCAGCCTGTGAGTAAGTGTTTCTCCCATGTTGAAGTCTGCTTGGAACTGTCTTGCAGAATATTCTTTATTAAATCATTAATATTTGTGAAATGCTCAGTAAGCTCCACTTGGCAGTCTCTGAGAGTTTGCAGAACACCACACTGGCTTGCAAATCCAACTGAGGATTAAAAAACCTTATTTGAAATTCCATGCTGGAAAGAACTGCCATTAAATGCGTGCACTGTTTTTCGTTTTAGTGATATCCCAGCGATCTGGTAAAATTAATGACCTTCATTCAGCACCTACAGATAATTATTGCTTTGTTAGCATTATCTACATGGCTACTCAAGTTCTTTGCATAGATTAATGTATTTTTAATCGCTACACAATTTTTGCATCCTGACTTAACAAAGCTTGCAACTTCCTGCTCTATGCCTCCCTGGTTTTGCCCAGCCAGAGCTGCCACGTGTCCAGCCCTGACAGCTTGGGGTCAGGCAGCAAAATGCCCAGCAGGACCTACTGCACGGGCCAAGAGTTTCAGGAGATTTACTGATTTTACTTTAACGTTTAGAAAAATATACTTGAGACTCACAGAATAATTCCGGTAAGAAGGGACCTCAGCAGGTCGTCTAGTCCAACCCCCTGCTGAAAGGAACTACATTGCTTAGAAAATAAGTAAAATTGATCGTCAGTCACACATGGGATTCTTGCCAGACAGCTGATGGATGAAGTCACAGCCCAGCCGGGGTGCTGGGACATCACAGCTTTTTTCTGCATGTCATCCCTTGCACAGAGGCTGAGATGCTGCATGCCCGGCTCTGAGGGCAGCTGGATTATCCAGTCCTGGCAGGAACGGACCCCGTGGTCCCCAAGCCACGAGCCAGCCCTACCACAGCCTGAGCGTGAAAGGTTGGAATCTTGCCTAGCTTCCTCTGTCCACAAACCTGTGCAGATCTTAAAGGGAAGAGTGATCGCCATTAGCCCTTAATTCCTTTGCAATCAAGTTTACAGCTACCGAGGACTCGAAGAAACAGGGGAAGACAGGCTGGCTTCGCTTCGGTAGCATCTGAGGGAACAGATACGGGGTAGTCAGCTCAATGGATTCTACTGTAGGTGACAGGCAAGCAATAGCCCCTGCAGGCAGCGAGAACAGAGAGCATCACCCCTGTCACGTGAACACAGGTTAGAGAACTTGCCTCCCAGAGCTGCCACCTTACTTAGCCGCTAAATTCACTGCGTTACACTGAAAGGAATACAAGCGGTTTTTTTTTACTTTAGCTGCTTTGCCTTTTTCAAATAATGTATTTCAAAAGGTGGCTGAGAATGTTGAGCCTGATGGCCTTAGAAGAGCATGCAATGACAAAGTTAGACACTTTGTTAAGATATATAAAACCACTATTTGTGATTAAATCACCTGACTCCTCCAACAACAGCCACAAATAGGTCTGGGACTGTCTGAAGTTTTGGTTCATTTTACCAAATACCAAAGGTACCATCCAACAATCAGAGTTTGTTTGGGGGCAAATATAAATAAACTGATTAAACCAGAAACCTCACAGGAAACCAATTTTTATATTTAGCTCTTAGCTAGAGATATTACCTAAATTAACCCTACTGGTAACTGTGTTGGCAAACTGCTCTTCAGTGGAGACTGGATGAACTAAGTGACGGCCCATTTAAACAGTTTAAATGTTTAAACAGTACAGCAAACATTAAGAAAGTCTAGGCTTGGCTGAGCCTATGAATTAATACCAAATCCATCTGGAGGAGTGTCTTGCACAATTCTTTCTGCTCTCTAACAAGATCTTGTGAATATATAAGCAGCATTTTTTTGCAGGTGCTGATCCACTTACCACCTGCCTTACGGGACTGAATGGGAGGTTTGATTTTGATCCAAGTCTGAAAAATGCAAACACCTGATCAGCACCGGCACTGCCAGAAAGTGTGCCAGCCCGAAACACACTGCCATGAGGGAGGTAGACGGGCACGCGTTTTACTTGGCTTTAGCTGCCTTCCCATTGATTAGCAGAAGCCCTTTATTCCATTAAAAAAGGCAGATATCTCCCCTAGGAAAAAAACCAACCAACCAACTGAACATAATTTTGTAGTTAACATCAGTAAAGATTATCCAGTGGGGTTCCTTCTAAACATGATAGCAACTGGGTGATGAACTTCTGCAGCTTTTATTTATAGCTGATGAAAACTAAGTATTAATAATTCAGACAAGCTGTAGCTGTTTAAGGGAAGATGTATCATAATTAATTATGTTATAATTAATTATAAATTAGTGTTTAATGCAAACAGCGTAATTTCTATGGCTGTTTTTCTGTAATAGAGAACCCAATACCCCTTTTCTTATTTACGCAGTACGTAGTTGTGTGTTCTATCAGTATCTGCCTTGCCAAGCAGGTGGAAGTACAGGAAAGAACGCCACATGCAGAAATCCACTGGTTCTAAATCTAAAAGGCAATTACATGCAGTTCTAGGTCCTTTTGAAAACATAATTAATGACAATTGATTAGTCAGTGCTTGATTGGTGGCAATTTGTTCAACTGATCATTTTAAGAGAAAAAAAAACCACCTAGATACTTAAGTTGAACAAAGGACCTGCTCATTCTTACATGTGAATCTGTTCCAGATGGAACAGATGCACAGCCATGGAACTCCCCAGTGAAGTAACTGCACTTCTCATGTAAAATGCAAAAATCTGCCTACACACCTTACAGCAAGGCTACCTAGGCTAGAGTAGTCAACATACATGACTATTTTTAAAATTCACCTCACCGTATTACCAATTAGGACAGGGATATGCAAAGGAGAGGAAAAGGGAGTGTGTGTGTAGAGGGAAGCAACACACTGACTTCCATATGAACCATTTATTGAATAAATACATGCATCATAATGTAGAATTACATGAGCAAAAAAAGGCAATCTGTACAAAATTGATTACCCTTTGTTCTCATTTCAACTCTCACCATTTGCTGCAGCTCTGATAAAGGATTCAAGACAGAAAATTAAAACTCTTTTAATCCCAATCCAAGTGAGATGCATGCGGATTTGAGTTTGGGTTATAATACTGCTATAATTAAGAAAGCTGGTTTTCTTGTCAGTGAAGCAGAGTAATTCTAAAAACAGTTTCAACAGTAGAGAACATGTGTTGGTACATACAGGTAACAAAGCTTGGGTTTAGCCATTTCTTAAACATTTGTTCATATTTTAAGGCACAGAATAAACAAGAACTACATAAAAAGCTATCAGTTGATATTGAATATATTGACTTCATAATGAGGTGCAATTTTTGTCCAGAGGAAAAATGATGTTCGGCCTTCCTACTTCCATATGAACAGAACAATCAGAATTTGTTAACTATGATACAGAGGCTTGTTTCCGTTATAAAAGAATCAGTCTCATCTAGGCAGTCATATTCTGATCCAAACTCAGGAGAATGTTTCTAAAGAGTTTGGCATCCAGGACCGATTACAGTCAACAGGAATTACTGTTGCTGAATTATAGTAATTCAGTTTCTTCATTTTAGATTCCTAGATGGGAACCAGGCTCTTTTAAGAATCTATCCCTAATTTTAGGTTGTGAGCTACTTTGGAAACCTGTCCTATATACTTTATTCATTTATTCACTTCATGTTATTGTCTCACATTTACCCAAACACAGCATTATTTTCCCCCTTGAGACTTCAGATGAGAGAATATGCACTTTTAAGTGCAAAGTCTTCTAAAATCTTAAGACTTGAAACACCGTATCAGTTTAACAGCCCATTTGTTAGCTACAGATCAAACTCTGGGGAGTCACTAGCTGAGATGTACAGCAAAAGCCCTTCAACCTCGGGCTGAACCAAGGCAAAATAAAATTATGCTAAACTGCTGCTCTTAGACTTGATTTATATCAGCTTTCACCTTCTGCATTTTCATTGCATTAACAGTAATTCTCTGCCTTTCCATTCTTAACATTTTAATGAAGAACTAGTAAAGGAAGTATGTATTTCATAATATATTACATTTTATATGAATAGATGAGTGTGTATATATATATATAGATACTAATACATTCCAATATAGAGCAAAGCCTTCAAACGGAAATATTTTCTTACAAAGAACCTCTCTATTGCCCAGTCCATCAGAAAGTTACAGCAGCAAAATTTACAATGCAAAAGTTTGTTTGTTAAAATTGTCTTGAATAAATGTGGCAATAAGAAGGCCATCACTGTACAGAGGTGTATGCGTGCACGTCACACACATCCGTGACAAATGTTCATGTTAAACTGAATTTAGACAAACTGAAATGATTCAATTCTTAAACTTGAAAAAGACAAAAAGCTACATCTATGGTAGGCACTTTGGTACATCTAGTAATGTAGGCATATTCTACATCTAGAATTAAGGTTCTGTCAGTAATTTAAAATAAAGCTAATTTTAGGAGTTTATTCTTCTGCTTTAAAATTCTTTCTTGGCTGAGACATCATGCCAGAATCTTAGCTAAATAATATACTTTGTCTAATTGCATACTTATCCAAGAATGAGGGCGTTGGCTCTGAAAGAGCTGAACTGTTCTCTTGGATACTTAATGCACGTTTTTATAACAGTCTGAGAAAACTTACCAGAAAAGGAAAAATCAGCTCTGAATACAAAAAAGTATTCCTCCAAATTCATAAAATTAAGAGTTACGAGCTCAGCTGTTCAGGCTGATACTCTCCCTTCAGCTCTCAACTGTCTACTTTTATCAGTTTGTGCTAAGTGTATCACTGCTGTAGTCTTGCAGTAGACTGTGGCAATGCTTCAGTAGAATGCCATTATTTCTCAAGAAAGCTGTGTGGACCACTGCAGTGCATTTCTTTCATGCACCAAGCACGCCAAGTTGCAATGAAGCAACTGCAAAGACAGTCAGTTTCAACTCAGTTCCACACTTCCTTATTTGGTGTTCCATTTTAGTATTACAGAAGGTATAGCATATCACACTATTTAAGCACAGTATTGTATAATAAAAATAACATATGTCTTGTACATATGCCTACTATATGAACTTACATTGCAAGCTGATTTGGATACCTTATAAATCAGTGAAAATGGCAGTAAGGACAGTTTTATGTGGTTATAGATACTATTGTTTTTTTTTATAATACAGAAAAATCCATGTCCTCATACCTTCAGAAGGTCACATGTCTAGTACTATAGAGTACAGGAATAAAAATAATCCAAGTTAATCTGTAAAATAAAACTGTACTGTTTGTTATGTTTATTCCATTAAATGAAAACTCAGATTTAGAAACTGTGATTCACGGACCTCATCCTCTATGTATACAGAATGTATAGAATTCTCATTTTTATTTATAATATTCTATAGCTTGACTTTTGAATAATACATTTATATATAAATATTAAAACGTTAATGTTTTGTACATTTTAAGCTAGCCACACTGGGCCAGAAACACAATACAGTAAAAATGTTTTTCTGCAGTTGTTTTTGAAGAATATCACAAAATGATTAAGACCATTGTGCTGCAAAGACGAAAGAGATTCATCTGAAGAAATAACATGCATTTAAGAAGAAAATATCTATATCCTTTATCTAATTTTCTTCTGAATTCAAACCAGCATGAAAGAATTATAAAAAAATAGTATATATTTACATGGTACACTATACCTTGGTGAGATATAAAACGAGGCAGGAAAACAGCAGAACATAACCTTTTCACTTTCTAATAGGTACAGTCGTCATAAAGATCAATTTAAACACAAAAGTTACTTTACTGTACTATTGCACATTACAGTAACACATACAATCGTTTAGCAAATTAAAATACAAAGTTTGACAATGGGAAAGGCTATGTCTACATAAAATGACCAAGTGTTATAAAATTATTAGGGATATGTCTAAGAACTAAATCAGTAAAGCTATAAAAATAATATTGGTACATCTGTGAGAAGAACGCTTCAAAAAATATATAAAGGTTGGCAAAATTATGCATGGGGAATTCCTGGTATCCACGGGCCTAACTTGCACCATGTGGCCTTGTACCATCTTCTGTTAAATCATACCTGAAAATGAAAAAAACAAAGGAAATGTTTTTTACATTTAGCATGTATTATTAAAACTCTTATTAACACAGTATGTGTTATTATCAGTATGCAGTAGTATTATTAATAAAGGAAATAATATACTTACCACTGGGTCCAGCCTTTAGCAAGTTCTTCAGATGCCAGAGGTATTAATAACTGTGGAAAGTTAAATGAGCAATCAATGCACTGTGTGTGTCTTTCATTCTATGTCTTTTAAAGATCAAATCTCACAATCCTGTAAACTACAGTACAAGTAATGCCCTTAGTAAACAATTTATTTTACTTCCTTGACATCACAGCTATCTGCTGTTTGACTTGTAGTAAAGTTTCAAGTTGTTGGTTTTGACCTAAAAATCTATATACCCTTTAGCGATACAGTCCCAGAGCACCTCACAGCCTTAAATTCTGAACATGGCTTATCTCAGCAATGGCAGTCAGCTGATGTGTTTATGCTAACAGCCTTCCTAATAAACAGGAAAATTAAGAACACCGCTCACCATGAACTGACCATGATTCTGGTATCTCTCATGCACTTTACAGAGCTCAAATACATCAATTTGCAAGGATGCAGGAATTTACTGTTCCTTTTTGCATGCTCCAAATCATATGTGTAGGAAATAGAGTGATTTAATGAGTGCCTACAGAGCAGAGAAGTGAATTCAATAGCTGGTTTTGGCATTGGGTACATCTCTAGTAGCAGTTCTTTCTCCTGGATTCTACAATCTGGAATTATAACTACTAAACACATTTGTTCCATGTGTTTCTCTAAGTACTCTTGCTTGCCTTTCCAGTTTTGTTTGAACATTTTCTGAGATACCACCTGTTTTCTACTGGTTATTTTGTTTCTCTGACTGTATGACTACTAAGTCTGACATGCAGGTTTGTTTTGTTACTGCAAGCCTCAGAACTTACAGTTCTCTGGAAGATGCCTCATGTTTTTATACCTGTCTCTGCAGTTTGTTCCTTTCTTACTGAAGCTTAACATCTAACCAATCTATAATTTTTAAAAGCTTTGTACGTGAATCAGGTGCTTCAGTCAACACTAACAAGCTCATATCACAAGAGGGTTTTAGTCTTAATATAATAATAACATGCTGTATTAACAGAATTTGCTTGTTGTCAACTTACTTTGCCAAGCAGCCCTTTATCTTTGGACAAGAAGCCACCACTGTTCTTCACTGCTACATCTAGTGTTCTTCTCTGTACTTCAGGCAGGGAAACACTGAAATCAAATCTGACAGGCAAAGTGATGCTTTAGAGAAAATTTTGTACCTGAAGTGCAAGTTCAGTTCCTACAGCTAAATAACAATTCAAATCATAACCAACCACCCCCCTCCCAAAACAAAAAAGAAGGTCCGAGATAATGGAGAAAAAGATCCCAATGTTTTTGACTAAAATTTTTCTTCAATGATATGATCAGTACCAACATCCAATGTTTGAGACTTTGTTACCTTCAGTCTCTAGAAGCCACTGGTAAAAGCAAACAATACAAAACTAAACAAAGAGTCAGCCACTGACTCTACAGAGTGCAGAATGAGGAATTCTACTATACTGACAGCTCAGCATCGCTATTCTCCAAAATGGAAAGGCTGGTTAGTCTTACTGATCCTCAGTCCTTGATAACCAGAGCTCATTTTCTTTCCTGGCACACCAAGGAAACCCATCAGCTTTTAAGGAAGAATGCATTTTGTTTCTAGGTCCGAAACTTAGAGAAAGTGAGGGCAAGACCATACCACAATCTACATCTATTTGTCATTACAGTTCTTCAGCAGCTTTATTGCTTTGCAGTACGTTTTACTTGGAAAGGCACAGTAAAACTGACTGGCTTTCAGCTGGGATAGAGTTAATTTTCTTCTTAGTAGCTGGTGCAGGGCTGTGTTTTGGATTTGGTGTGAGAATAACACTGATAATAGATATTTTTAGTTGTTGCTAACTAATGTTTATACTAAGTCAAAGACTTTTCAGTGTCTCAGGCCCTGTCAGTGAGAAGGCTGGAGGGGCACAGGCAAGGAGCAGAGGCAGGACAGCTGACCTGAGCTAGCCAAAGGGCTGTTCCATGCCACAGAATGCCACGCTCAGTATAAAACCCGGAGGGAGCTGGCAGGGCCTGCCTATTGCTGCTCAGGGACTGGCTGGGCACTACTCAGCAGGTGGTGAGCAGTGGCATTGTGCATCACTGGGTTTTTAATCCCTTCCCTATGGATTTTATTCCTCTCCCCTTCTCCCTCCTTTTCATTATAACTGTTACTATTATTATTAGGGTTTTTTTTTTCCTATTTTAATTATTAAATTGTTCTTATCTCAACCCTTGAGTTTTACATTACTTCCCGATTCTCCTCCCCATCCCTTGGGCAGGGTGTGGGGGTGAGCAAGTGGCTGCATGGTACTTAAGTTACTGGCTGGGGTTAGACCATGACAAAACCAAGTCTACTATCTGTAATAAACAGGAAAGCGCTGTACCACCAGGAAAACCTCCCAGAGCCTCTAACCAATGATTTAAAGATTCCCCCTGGACAGAATGGACTGAAGTGTGTTTTCCCCAGTTTAACTGCCTGTAGAGAAAGGTCACCTTTATTGAAAAGTGATGGGTACAAGTGTGAGGGGAAACTACCATGAAAAATCTGACTACAAAGATAAGGATTTTTTTATGCAGCACAATCTTGCACAACTTCCAACCTGTGGGCAAGTTATATTTCTATAGGTTATATCTAACCTACAAAGAAAATTCCTGAGTCCCTGGGTGCTGAGAGGTGCTACTGGGTTGATCAACTGAACAATTCAATCACGAACAGACACCTGGCTGGCCAGTCCTGCCGAGGAGGCAGCATCTATCAGCCAGGCAATCAGCCAGTCAGACAACATGCTTTCTGTCAGTAAGGGATACCAACAGCACCCGCCAGCTGCAAGCACTGATGTTCTGACCACCTGCCAGAAGGTGCACACTGCTTTTTAGCTACCAGCCCAAAGGGGATGCAACTGATATAGGATAAGGCAAAAAAGAAGAAAGAACTGGTGAAAGAGTGAGAAGGTCTACAGCCATAACAGGGAATAGAAGGATGGGAAGAGCTATTATAGCAGGAGAGAAAGGTATGACAAGTCTGGTGACAACTAGAGGTTTCAACAGCTCATCCGTTCAGGTAAACAGAAGCGTTGATTCAGCAGCATTGCAATTACATGATATAAACCTACTACCCATAGTTTAAAACATACATTTGATCAAACACTGGGTTTAATGTCTTCTTTGATACATGTGTTTTTCTTCTTCCTGATCGTCGCTTATCAGGCAATAAATACATTCGCACATATGGATCGGATCCTTCTTCTGAAAACGCTATTAGATTTCTGTGACCAGCAAAAAACAAGGAGAACCACTTAGAAAATGAATGAGACATCGCTGAATATAAGCGTCTACATTACTATCATTTAATTTAGTACATGAATCAATTATGGGATATCCTGCACAAAGTATGATGCACAGGACAGAGCACACAGATAAACAACAGTGGAAAATTAAAATTGGAAAAAGTGCCAAGCAGTGACTTGTACAAAATCAAATAAATCATGGGCAGACAGCAGAGCTAGGAATACAACGTTTCTTAAATTCCAACTCAAATCTAGATTGAGCTTTCCAAAAATTGTGTCTGTCATCCCAGGAAAAATTCAGCCTGTTCACGATGTTTTAGACACTACTGATAAAAATCTACATGCCTTTTTCATTTAAAATCTGACAGAGGATTCAGACAAAAATCACAGCAAAATCTTCAATGAAGTTTTTACTGATTCTGAGCATAGCTCTGTATGTTTTTGTATTTACACATACTTACAATCTCTATGTTGTTTTAAAAATGACAAAGATCATCCAGACAACGAATTCAGGAAGGTAAGTCAAGATATCACAAAGTTTACAAAGAAATATGCACAGAAATGAAATTTGTTATTTTATGCTTACCTGCAGGAATGCACTACCACAATCAGTTTGTTTCTTTGTGAACTATGACGAATTGTTAGCTGAATCTGTCCTAGTGGAGACTGCCCCAGAGTTGTTCCACTGCAGGAAAAAGTAGAATGTTACGCTTAGTATTTACAATCCAGATTTGAAGTAAGACCTAACTGAAATACATGCCAAAAAGTTTTTCCAGAAATCATGTATTATCCATTTAAGTTTTTACTAGACCAACAGGGAAGAGAGCACACATTAGTGTATGAGCGTATCTTCATCAGTTTCTGGTACTTCAGTTCCTTGTGCAACACCTCTACTCTCCAAAATAAGCTAGGTGTTCTTATCAACTTAGAGATCATCTGTTCTTCAGTACTTTGAAAACCACTACTATTAAAGAACTTGCTTACTCCAAAATAAACTTTAAAGCAGTATCTAGGAGACTGGAAAGAATAATCATGCAAACTGCAATGAAAAACTCAGACACGGACCACTCTTACTTATGGCTAGGAACCAATTAGAAGGCCAGCTCATTCTTTTCTAAATCCCCTAATGTAGAAATATAGATACTCTTGGGATTAAAATAGTGATATTTAAACCCACTTACTGTCTTAAAAGTTCAAATCACAGTATAAACACAGCCATTTCACTTTTCTGTAGCTCATGCCACATCAAAAAGAGTAGAATCAATTTACACTTATAAATACAGGCCATGCTTAAATAAAAAGCAAGAACTGTGTTTAAGATTTTCTGTTTTAAAGAATGGCCAATATTTGCAGAGTTCCCTCATCTCTAGGAAATGCTTGTTTTAGTTTGTGTATACTGACTGCAAGTGTTTTCCATTTCATACAAGACAGTATATGGAAGTTTAGCATTTCTCAGATACCTGAAGGATATCTTTACTTCAAGGGAGTGTGGGTATCTTTTGTGAACAGCTACTAAAAAGTGATTGCTCCCTTAAAATTCTCAAGTCATTCACATTAAAAACTAGAATGAAGTGCTTCACGTCCAGTATTTTCTTGGTTAAAATAAAAATATCTAAAAAAAATCAAGAGCACCCAAAAACATGGGGCTGCAATAAAGGATCTCCTTAGCTGTAGCTTTACCATTCTAACCAAATGAGAAAGTATGAAATTTTGTGGTTTAAATAAGGAGCAGTATTTCAACGTTTATCAAAATTATCAATCTAACACAGTTTTGGGCTGGAAGAGAGACATGGGAGATTGGAGCACATAAGCAGATGGTAAAGGAAATGGGTTTGTACAAATTGAAGAGACTGCCAAGAGCAGATTCAGTTGCAGTGATTCACTACTTAAAACAGACATTATTGAGAAGACTGAGACAGACACCTCGTGTATGTGCACAGTAAAAAAACAAGAGGCTGCAGTCAACTTGTAGCAAGATAAATTCCAGTCGGAAATAAGGAAATATTTTCATGGTGGAGTGGTTAAGCAGTGGAATTGCTGAGAAAGTTTATAGAATCTAGTATCCTTAGAGATATTCAAAACTTGTATGGACAAGGCCCAGGAAACCTGATCTAACATTGAGGTAGGATTTGCTTTGAGAAGAGGGCTGACTGACCTCCAGAAGTTCCTTCCAAGCTGTATGACACTATTGATTCTATGAACTCTGACAGAGAAAGAGATGAATCACTTCAGTCCCTCACAAATAAAAAATTGAAATCTTTCTACTTAGATTCACAGAGAACTACATGAATAGGGAATTAATGGTTACCATTCTCCTATTCAGAGCAGACTGGCTGCTCAGCTATCTTTACTGGTGAGTATAGCTGCCCATTGAGGCAAGTAAAAAACAAAAATTAATAGAGAATTTAAGAAAGCATAGCTGCAGCAATCCTTATTAATTAAGTAGTAACTGACTTTCATTTAACATTCTTTATAGTCAACTATACCTCTAATTTAAAAAGACCAGCTGTATTCAGCTCAATTGGCTTATTATTAATGCTAACAGGATTCAGTGGTGAAACAGGCAACTATTGCCATGAAAGTTATTAATATTGTATCGAAAAATATCCTTCCCTCTTACCATCCCACTCTTTTTAGCACTACAGCAGTTTAGTTATGAAAACAAGGTGGACTAAATCTATCAGATTATTGCAATGGTAAAGTAACTTCTTATTGCAAGATCTATCTAACTGAGGTACCGTGAGGAAACAGAAAATCACGACTGATTTTCAAATGCTAGGCTCAAACTGTAGTAGTAAAAAAATATTACTGAAATGCAAACTAAGCACTCTTTGGCTGCACTGATGGCATTTTTTATAAATTAACTTAGATGTATTACAAAAGGAAGCAATGTACACCATACTTTTCAAGCTGTCGTAGTCTTTGCCGTAGCTCCTGTGTGGCGATAGGCAGAGATATGTCTGAGGCTATGCTAGGAGTGGGTTCTTTGACTGAGAGGTGGCTGGGAGAATAAGAAAAGTTAGAGGCGTGAAGACTGGAGGAACTTCGGCTGAGATCTGTTGGCCAGTGAGGGCTGGCATTGGGAGGCTGACTTTTTTCAGCTGTATCAGTCTTTTTGTCACTATCAGTCACTGGGGAAGCTGGAACAGGTTTGTTTGAATCAGGTGGTGGTGAGACAGGAACCTGAGGCTTAAAAGATGATTTTCTTGCATCTTTGGAAAGAGATGGCCTTTTTACTTGGGCTGAGTGTTGATGATCTGGAGATCTTGCTTGCTTTTCAAGAGAAAGGACCTAGATACCATAAAAATACATATAGTATTAACTATTTTCCAGTATAATAAAACAGGAAAAAATTGTTTCTACAAGAGTACTGGTTGGTGACAAATTAAGTTCAGACACTATCATTCACTCTATAACAGGAAACCTTCTGCACAGCAAAACATAGCTCCATCTTTTTTGTGGCAACTGCAGTTAACTATAAAAAAATGTGAAATTCTCCATTCAGAATTAGTCTCCTCATTATTCCCTTTCCACACTCTACACATTTCTGGTGCAAGTGCTATTTATTTTACAGCTCTAGCCACCTGGAAAGCTATGCTATTAACTTTTTCTTCTAATTTTTTGAAATTTAATCTTACATCACATGTTTTTACTCATTATCCCTACTTTCTCTTTTATACATTACTTTGATTTATTAACAACAAGTAAGCAAGAAAGTGCTGCAGAAAAGAACAAATAACAAAGTTAACATATGTTTGACAGTGTCTGCAAAGAGATATACTATCTTAACCCAAATTATTTTGCTGGGGAAAAAGACAAACCAACTTTCAGGTATCAATTTTTGTCTTCAAATCTCCAATTTGCTTGAAAGTTGGACCGAATTTTTCTACTACTATGATGGTACTTTCTTTCCCTATAAACTTTATTCTTTTTAAACCATCAGGACTCAGTTCCATTTCTAGAAAAGATAAAGGTGATTTCAGATCACTAGCCTTGTGAACCCAAGGGAATGTACTATCTTTTTCATAAAGCTAGAAGACCAGAAGTCACAACAGTCTTAAGTATGCTTTCAGATATTTACAATGGGAAAAGCTTTAGAGTACCCTGAGTGCAATCTTCATGTTTATAGTGCTGTTCGGACCGGAGTTGCTCAGGTGGAACCGTTGATGCATAGTTAAATCTTCACTCTCTAGCAACTGGCTTAGAGGCAGTTTGAAGTTCCCCAAAGAACACTGGTGCTGCTCATCCCTCACCTGAAGGAACACAGAAGCTAAGTCATTTTATATCATCTGCTTTGTAAGAATTCAGAGAAAGAAAAGGAGATTACAGTTTTATTTAAGAACAAAAAACCCAAACAATATTGATTGTAGTTTGTTCTTGAACAAAATTTCCCTGATCATAAGACAACTTTGCATTGAAGAAGGAAACAGCAAGTATATGGAATGCCGAGTTTCTTCATCCCTATCTTCTACAGCATAAGCAAGACAGGAAACTAACCATCACATCTACATCTACCTGACCCTTGATCAAAATAACTACACAGTTTCCAAACGGTCTGTGTGAAAATGAATTCCCACAACTGTTAGAGGAATAGTAACTAGAACAGTCCTTATTTACACTTCAGTCTGTCTGCACTAGGTAAATACATGTCATCAGTGTAAAGGGATACAGTATCTGGGCAAAGCAAAGACTTCCTTGGGATGAGAAAGGAAACAAACCAGCCATACATAACAGTATTTTCTGCTATCAGTTAAGACTGTTAAGGTTTGAAACAGGTATCAAAAACATACTTTTTTTTATCTTTTAAGACAACAATCAACTATATTCTTCTGGTGACTGATTGGTTATAGTCTTTCTTCCTTTGAGACGTAAATGCAAATGAACATTTCATAGCCTCATCTTAAAAAACACTAAGTATAATTTTATGGTGTTCACAACATATTCAGTCTCATTTTGTAACAGCCTGTAATGTTTGAATGTTAATACTGCAGCGTCTTAGAAAATAAAGGTATCTAAAGAGAGTGAGACAACATACCTCAACTTCCAGATCCTGCCTTTTGGGATTGTGTACAAAGAAAGTAAAGTTTTCCTCCCATACTGGTTCATTGGTCTTGTATCGAATCTAAAGTTTGAAAACAGGAAGCATACAATTATAAAACATTTTTGTCTAATAAAGCCAGTATCAAGAGTTGAGACATTTTTCATTTTGGCTTTGCAAAATTTATGTCTGAAGCCTGACATATTTAAACAAAGGCCAAGTGGGATCTACCCGAGGCATATATAATATGACATATAAAACTATACCCAGGACATGTAATAGGGTATGTTTTGCATTGAAGTTGCTGTATGTAAAGTAAAACGCCTCCTAAAGAACTGTTACTTCACACCAGTCTATGAACAAACGCAGTGTCTTCAGACTGGCACATTCTCTCTTCTCGTACTTTTCCAAAGGGCTCAACTAAATCAATAAAACTCCTAGAAACTCGTATTTTCCCCTCTAATCTCCAAACAGCCACGCCAAATTCACTACTTTCAGCAAGCCATTAATGGAGGGGAAGGTGGGGGGAGAGAGAAGAAAAGCGCTACCTCCAGGAACAAAGGACTTGAATTTCTATCTCTGTTCTCTAATAGGTATCAAAATTAAGACTGTATCATCTGGTTTAGGCTTTTTGACAACTTTTGAAAATGTACGAAAAAGTAAAATTAGATGTCCTCTCCTTTTGGCTCACTGACACTTTTACTTAAAACAAACAAACAAACAAAACACCCATATTGTATATATCTACCTATATAGGTATCGCTTCACTATAGCTATTTTATTTTAAAGAGCTGTTTGAATGCACAGAGGCAAGTAATGGACAAGATGACAGGCATGTTGAATGCCTTACATCAGAATCAGAGGGATCACCATCAAGATCGACCTCCTGACAAGCATCTGTTACAGACCGCCTGATTAGGAGAGAGATGACTGACAACTCAAAGCTGTTTTCAGGTCTGCAGAACCAGGTTCTCACCAAGAGCTTCAACTACGCTAATGTTTTCTAGGAAAGCAGCACAACGGTGCACAAGCAATTCAGGAGTCTGTGAGGAACTTGGATCTCAAGTTCTGAGAGCTATACACCACTGGCTAATCTAATGCCCTGCTTTAAGTGGAAGGTTCAAGCAGATGATTTTCAGCAGCCCTTTTCAACCTGGGCATTTCTCTAACACTGTGATTCTGTAAGTTTTCAAAATACTGATCAAGATTTGAAGCCTGCTGTTTGCCCACACTATTATTTGTATAATCACCACTGTAGGAATCCCAGCTGCAGATCAGAACATCTACAAATAGTTAAAACTTGATCTCTACTCACAGTTTAGACTGATTAAGCACCCATTTGATCCTTGGCTTCTTGTTGGCAATTTCAGTTCTGGTGGTAACTTTTAGTGCAGTGTATACACTCAAAGGCTTGATAGCCAATGCCAAGCCACAGAACCACCAAATGTTTGTAAACAGAGTATAAAGAGTAGGAACTTACCTTACTTTCCTGTGCCTTGTGTCCAACTGACAGCAAAACAAGTGGGTTGGGATTGCTGTTTATTTTCTTTCCTGACTGATGAAGAAAAAGCAAAAACTTTGCCTTCAGAATAAAGCAAAACCTCTCTCTGCTGAAATTTAAGTGTCTGCATCTTAAAAATACAAATCATATGCATTCTACTATATGCTTATATTATCCTCAGTATTTTATTCATTTTCATTCAGACTTCAATAGCAGACTGGCTAGTAACTGGTGAACACATTTAACATGAAGGCATCCAACTACCCTAAATATGCTGAAGCAAAATGCTATAAAGAGGCATGAGTTTTAGAGTCCTTTCCATCTTATTTGAATTAAATTGCTAAGGTGCAAATTCTTAGCCTTTAATGAGCATTACAACCCCCAAAGCTAATGAAGCATAGTTAAAAGTGCAAAATGAATATTGCATGCAGATGGGAGATATGGAGAAAGCACAAACTCAGGAAGCTTACTTTATTTACATTGCAGTAGTATTATTAAACTGCATGTAATATCAGAACATTGATATTCCCCACTTTTCAGTTTGGGGAAAAAAAAAGATGCACTATAATGTACCTGATGTGTATTTCTACAGTTTACCAAATTCTCTTTACTAGAGAATCAACCATCTGCCATATCTGAGCCTTGCTCACCAACTGTATATCATTACATCAAACTGTGAAAATAAACATCAGTTTAGAAACACATTATATACACAAAGGAACATTCCCAACTACATGTTTCTTTCACAAATGTTAAACTAACCTAACAATAATTTAAGTCTGAAAGAAAAGATAGACATGAAAGTTAATCATCTCAAGCAAGTGTTAATGCAGTTTAAAAGGCCTAGAAAATATCGTATACATGGTTAATAATATACTTTGAATTCTACCATGTAGGAAATTGTACAGATCAGGTATGAAAACAGGAAGTTAGTTAAAATCTACTTAATGCATGTAAGGTCACAATTACAACCAAGTGATTCAAATATTTTACATATTTAAATTAAGAATGTGCATATTTTAGATAGTTTTGGATCTGAACTTATATTTTGGACATCATACTTTCACTAATATTACCTGACTTTAATGTGACACACTGCTTATAACCATAATTTACTTTAGAAAAAACACTGTTAAGAAAGCACTCCTTTCTTGGATGAATGCCGCATTTTTTTCATTATTTCTAATCCAAAATATTTAGCTTTCATCAAAGACAACAGAATACAAACGTTTAGGGAAGAGAAAGTGAGATTACACTCCAGCTGATGGTGTTTAAAAATGCTAGGTGACATATGTTTTATTTTGTCCATAAAAAGGTGCCCAAAACTCCCTTTTCTTCATAAAATGATGAAACCACAGAAGTTGACAAAAAGACTCTGTTGCCTATGCTGATACATAAATATAAGTAATTCTAATTCATGCTAAATAGGCAGCAATATTTACACACACAATGCACCTCTTAACACCTGCTGCTGACAGATTTGCTGTTGACAGTCTATTAGAGACTGCCTCTTGTCCAAGTTCTTTCAGCTGAGAACTTGGCTTATGCCTTCCAAGTTTGCCTCCCAACTCTATGTCTTCCATATCAAAAAGCTGGACTAAATTTAATTAGCATCTATATAAAAGATGTAAATCCTTCTGGAAACATCTAACAGAAATAAGATTATTTCAAAACATGTCAAAGATTTATTTTATTGGTTAGTCATTCAGAGCTGACTAATAAAGTATCAGTATGTAAAGATGTCTTAGCTTTCATGTCAGCTTTGTTCTTTAAGTCACTACTTCAAATTAACTCTCAGGACTATTTTTCCCCCCCGTCTTCAAAAACAGTCTATACTCCACTCAGCTGATCTACAATTGAAGTCACCACAGTATTTTACCAATGTCCCGATTGCTTCTTGAAACCAAATTTAAGTAAAACGGAATTGCACTAAATAGATACCTGGCAACAGAAATTCCATCCACTGTTGTAAGAGAAGTGTTGCAGGCATTTGTGCATTTCCAATTACTTTTGTGACCTTAAATGGACAACTATATTAGTTTTACCTTCAGGGCTTTCTGAACAGCAGCCTTCTTCAAGCCATCAGGGTTAAATTCTAATGGATTATGCTTTTAAGTCAGGAAAGAATGAACATAGGCAGGGTTAATAAGTCATGCAATGAAGAAATCTCACTAGGTTAATTATGACATGACAATATAGGGCAAAGCAGGAAAAAAATCAACCTAAAACCCCCCAAAAATCTTTAAAACAAAACAATGAAGGAACCACAACAAAAAAAAAGTCTGACAGAGCTTTCTTTTTCTTCCTTTTGTCGTCTCTGAATGTTTGTATTCTGCTTTAAAACTCATATACTCACTTTCAGTCCACTTATATTTCCCTTACCAGTTTTTTTTTAACCATAATAAAGAAAATTCACAAAACTGGTTTTATTGAATGCCTGATGTCCTATGGACTGCCCTCTGAATGAACCTTTAAAAAATTTGGTCTGTTTTTGCAACATAGAAGCTTCTCTGATGGTAAATCAAGTAATTATGTGAAGGAGTCCTCTTATGGGAGAAATTACAATGCTGAAAGTACTGACAGGACTTAGATCATTATAAAAGTCAAAGTCATTCGAGCCTCTTCAGCAGATGAGTGATACAAACAGCACACTAACTAGAATGAAGGTCTACTGCTTTACTTGAATGAAGACAAGCAAATAAACTAACAACAGAAATTTGAACTGATTTAGCAGGACAGAACTCCTGACTACTTTCCATTAAAATCAAATAGAAAAAACTGCTTAACAATAACACATTGTTCTTCAAGTGATACATATAAAGTACGAAAATGTTACATAAAATTTTCATTCAAGTCATAAGAAGTAATTTCAGAGAACAGAATTTTGAAATAAAACAGATTTCAAGTTACTATACTTATAGCTGTTTTTTCCTTTAAGCACAAAGTTTTGTTTCAATGGAGAATTCTACTTTAAAAGCTGTAGCATGTGGCAACAGAAAAAACTGCATAATGGCCTTTTAAAATATGCTGGTTTATGAACAGGAACTGGTATTATCAGTGCTCTGCCAAAAGAAATACCTTTCTGAAATTCAAATCCAAAAGCGACTATAATTTGAAGAGAGATGTAACCTTTATGCAGAAATACTTTTTTATGTTTTCTTTTGGAATGTCCATATCCTCAAGTTGTCCAATATACATGGCAAGATTCCCAGCATTTAGCTTAAAAATTTCTGTCTCAGGACAAACATACTTCATGGTGAAACTGATGAAAATCAGAAATAAGTTTTGGCTGGTTTTATGGGATTTTTTAAATAATTATTTGTCTTAAAATAAAATTAAGGAATATTCCACAGCTATTTACCTGTATTGTACTTAAAGACCTTCCAAGATGGAGACTGGACAATATCCCTAGACAGATCAATCCTAATGTTTAAATATCCTTCTCGTTAGAAACATTTTTAATGCCCAATGGGTTTGTTCCTTGCTGGAGTTTAAGCACTGTTTCTTGTTTTCTGACAAACATGAAAAAGCCACTTTGTTTGCAGCAGCCTTGTATCATTTCCATCCCCATCGTTACCTCATAATGCTAAATTCTCTTTCTCTGCTAGTCACATTTTCTGGCTTTCTTACTATCATTACGGCTGTCCACCATACCTTAAATTGCTGCAGCCAAAATCGGGGCCTAGTAACAGCTAAGTAGACCAGAAGGATGAGTCCATACATCTTAGAGGCTGCATTCCTCTCTTCTATATACAGGAGGGTGTTTGTCTTTCATAGCAATATGATACAGCATGATCTGTTGCTGTTGGGCTATCCATCGGACAACTATTTCCATCCCATATTTATATGGATGCAACGACTATACTCTATGGAAAAGTACCTTATTTTTCTAGATCATATGTGTAATTCATCAAGATAGTTTTGAATCCTAAACTGCCCCTTAACTTACTGGCCATCTTTCCTTCATGTCTGCACCTGCATATTCAGTACACTGTTTTCCCCCCCCTATATTATTATTTCAAATAATTTTAAAAGTCAAAAACAAACCTATGTGATCAATTACAAAGGCAGACAACCAATGATTCCTGGATAATGAACATGTCTCAGTTCCTCTGGAATCATAGCAAGGATAGGCCAAGAGGGACATCAGCTGGGGCAAATATGTTTAAGCCAGACTTGAGGTTTCAAGGGAAGGAGCTTCAGGTCCATGAGGATGGTGGCTGAAAGGCTGGGCAGGAGGAGACTAGGAGAAGAAAAGGGAGTATTCAATATGAAAAGCCAAGAAAAGGTCTTCCCCTGGGTGACAGAATTGTCTTCCTATGGTTTTGTGTGTGTCTGCAGTCACAGGAAAAGGGAATGGGTATCCAAGAACTACACTGATAACTGACACAGTGGAATAAACCAGATTTCAGGTTAGCATTCTGTAACAGCCAGTGACATTTGCAGTGAACACTAGTAACAAACCAATAAATTACACCAACAAACAAGCTGTTTCCTTATTAAGCTAGGTCCTAATTCAATATGCTTTGGAGTACAACTCATTACTTCTGTTGACTCACTAAGTCTTGCTTGGGATTGAAATGGGGCTTTAGAAGTTTCTAAATCTGTGAGCGTGCCCTCAATTGATAACCAGAAGACAATCACTTATCTGTAAGAGCTGATTTAAAATTTGGATAATTTATATATTATATAGACAACAAATTAGAAGAAAAAATGTTATGAATACATCAAAATGTATGATTAAACATAACACATAATAAAACTAGTGCTACTCACTTTCAGAAATTATACTAAGAACACTATTCATACTCCTTAACTGCAGATAAATCAATTTAGATGGGTAAATGTCTGAATTAGGTGTCATGAACCTAGGTTCCCAGGAGTCAATAAAACTGTCTAGAAAGGAAGAGAGCACTCAGGGCACTGGATTTTCCTCTCTCCATATAAAGTGAACCCTCTTTTAAATACTTCCCACCCCCCTCAAGTAACTCATGTCACAGTCTCAGTAGATATCTGAACTTGCAGGTGTGAATGTTTGCTTAATACCTCATGTTTAAAGATGCCCTGAAAACAAGATGCAGTTTTATAACTGCTGAAGTTACCTCTGGGCTACTATGCTTCTCTCCTCACTCCTGGCCTCCAGCCAAATCTCATCCTCTTGCTTGTTGCAGGACTAGCACCCATGCAACTGCAGAGCAAGGCAGTTAAGAGTGCTGTTACCTGGCTATCCTGAAATAGTTGCTGTTCCACTCTGACTCGCAGATCGCTTCAGGGATTTTGAAAGTTTTGTTCAATGTATAAATAGATGTTATTATATGCAGATGACATGCACTAATGCAAAGACCCTAAGACCAACAAAAACATCAGGGCTACACTCTTTAACAAGATTTTTTTTTAATTATTATTATTTTTAAGATGTATCTAGTATTTTTATAACTTAAAGAAACAGCAACTACATGTCAGTATAATACCAAGATAACTGAACTATAGCTTGTGAACTGCACTACTTACTAAATTTTAACAAAATTTGGTAATGGATGTGACTTTTCCATACTTTAACTTCTACACAGAAACAACTGAAAGAACCACAGAAAAGAGATTTGGGAGGGAGGCAGAGGGGAAGGTGTTTTTAAATCCAGGTTTATGTTATCAGCCAAAAGTAGCTAGCCAGCAACAAATTTATCTCCACAATCTACAATGGCATACCCATGTCTCTGTGGCAAAGGAGTTCTCATTCTGAACAAATTCTCATCCTTATCGAGGATACCAAGGTTGTGTTTACAGATTGAAGACATTCAGATGCTCATTAGCTTGTAATAATCTTGTAACATTAAATTCAAGCAAAATATATTGATTGATGGTTCTGCCTAGCCTGGCTTTTCTTAACTACAGACTAATTTGAAAAAAAAGAAAAGGAGCTTGGGAATTTGCAAAACAAGGAGCACCATGGAGTGAAACAGAATTTACAAGGGAATTTATAGTTTGGGGAGCACAAAGAACCACACCCATTTTTAAAGCAGTACTTGAACCACTGTGGAGGGGTTGCAAGTTCTTACAAACATTGAGTGCATCACCTTTTAAAGCAACTACAAGGATGTTGGTCGTAAGATTTATTATTTTCATTTCTTTGCAATAAAAGCCAACAATTCACCAGCATACAGTGTGCTAATATAATATGCATTTTATAGTATGCATTTCATTTCTCAATGAATCAGCCATTTAGGTTAAACGTAAAAGCTTTTGCAACAAAGTCATCTTGGGTTTTTATCATAAAAAGTTATTTACTTACCCAATGATATGCTGATCAATGAAACTTAAGTAGCCTTTAAAATGCAATAAAAATAGCACAAAAACAATGCACACTTGTTGAAACCATGCAGCAAAACAAATTGCATGCTCTCATTCCACTAGAGTGAGTGGCTTTAGTAGCGCTAATCCACACTCTGGCAGATAAAAGGTACAATACAAATAATACCAGAGAACTCACAAATAGTGCTCTATAGAGTGAGGTAGTGTTTTCACAAAAGACTAGTCCCGATGCTCTCCTCTCTTTTAAGTATCCACACCCAAAGTTTCCCTCGTAGATACTCTTAGGAAGATGGAAATGGAAGGAGAAAGCAGAGTGATGGGATTGTGGCAGAATGAATGCATAAGCAGCTTTACTACACAAAAAAGTTAAGGAAAACAGTCAAAAGATTCCAGAGAAAACAGCAGATAACAAAAAGTAAGTAAATATTTGCCATTTCAAATAGTTTTATCTGTTAAATTACTTTCAGTAGTGCAGCAAGGTGAAATGGGTTTTTTTGTTTTTATTTATATTCAAAGATATTTACCCACTTTCCAAGTTTACTCTTGGTAGTTAAGATTTATATGGCAGATCCAACTAAGCAGATTTAGAGACCAGCCTTCTACACTGTTTCTATTTCACTTGAAATATATGTCAGATAAATCATCCTAGTGTCTCAGAAACCCACAAATAGGATACATCTGTGCAAAAGAAAGCCCTGTGCTGGGGATTATCCACTATAACTCAAACAAAACAAGGCTGATGACAAGATCCACAGTGTACCAGTGATAAGCATTAACTTAAGAAATCCATTTTGAAGGTAATAAAAAGTACTTATTCATCTAGGAAATATTTCAGCTGTAACATTAAAAGTTGTAGACAAAAGTCTTCAAAACTATTAATAAAGGTCAGTGTAATTTTAATATTTCATTCTCTTTGAACTTTTTGTTCCCCATAAACACAAGCAATCTTGAAGAGCAATTACTTTTGCTGTTATGCTACATGACCCCAGCAGTGAATATGACACAACATGAGAAGCCAGATGACTTTCATGTTTAGTCCTGTGAATGTTGTTCCATATTAGAATCAAATGGACAAAGTTGTACTTGCTATAATTCACTGCAGTTTGTCTAGCAGCTCCATGACATTATCTAAGCATCATCTTTATAGAATCTGTAGGAATCTCTTCAGTCCTCCTGCATGAAGAAGTCTTCCCGTGATATTTTCCCCCCCACCTAACTGTGAAGCTTTTTTGTATCTGGTTTTGGACAACCTGAATTTAACACAGTACTGTATTATTTTACTGTTGTAAATTTGTAAATGGAATTTTCAATTGTTCAGTGTTACTGTCTATCATATTCTTGACAACACGCTTCTGGAAAGAAAATGACTTGCAGTTAAATACTGAGTCATTTGCAGCAACTGATTTTCTGGGCTTTTAGAGCAAGGAGGGAAAAAAAAAAAAAAAAAAAAAGAGGGTTAAACAGGTCCTACACTATGACCATCCTTATTTTCAATCCACTCCGGCAATCTTGTACTGTAGAGAGAACAGCTGACACAGCAATAAGAAATTCGGGATCCTGTTCCCAAATTTCCTAACTGGTCAGCTTTGTGCAAGGAACTTCCCCTTTCTGTGCCCTAGAGTTTAGAGATCTATTGATCAGAGTACTGATTAAGACAGTGAAATTAAAATACTGTCCCCAAAAGTAGGCGTAACTCAAGACTTGCAGCCTAACCTTTCTGAAGGAGGGAGACAATGTTACAGAATGTTTGTTTAAAACTGGAATGGAAAAACCTACTCTTATGACAAAGCCTCTATTTGTTGCAAAAGCTAATCTAATACAAAGAAGCAGAGTTGTATGGAAAAAAATTGGAAATTGTGGATGACAGAACTTTAAATTAACCATGTTAAGTAGGATACTTTAGCGTATTTTAACAGATATATTCAACTTGTAACAGTTTGCATAAAATCCAGTAGTTGAACAAGAAAATACAGAAATGGGTTTAAATTAATCTAGTTCACAAAACAGGTGGCAGACAGACTTTTCCTGTGTGTTGCAGTATTCTGAAACTGATGTTAAGCACACCATAATTCTATTCTCTATCTGCTTACTCTGTACTACAGTAATTCTACTCTTTTTCTGCTAAGTTACGGACTTCTACTGAATTCAGTACAGTGAAGTTAAAAAGATGATGCAGGACTATTCCAAATGAGCTGCATCTTTTTAGCTTTTAAGATAACCTATAAATATCACTTCCAAACACTCAAACACTGTTCTGTATACCCTGGAACAGACATGAAATCACTAATCAGTGATGTAAATTGTTTAGGCTATTAAAGTTTCATTTGTTACCACTCTGATGCAGTGTTTTAACCGACATTTAAGATGAGGGGACAAATTTGCAAAATGCACGCAAAAAAATTTGAGGCTTGAAAACTTTATTCTATGATGTGTATTTTAGTCATCACTTCCAGAATTTCTCATCTAATAGCAATGCCGAAAAACAGCAAAACTCAGTGTTATGCTTCAAATATCTATTTGTGGTAGGGTTTAATTTATTACTGTCACCATTTACAACCAGGAACAGTACTAACCTGAAATAAACTACAAAACAGTCTGTGCTTGTCATAAACAAGCTATTTCACAGTCCCATAATAGAATCCATATAATGACAGAACCATCTATTTTTTTTGTTTTGTATTTGCACAAGCAAATAAACAATACTCCAAACGACAACTTCACAGAAATCTCTGACAAGTATTCTGCCACTGATAACACCAACTGCACAGTATTGATTTCATGATGAGAACTTCAGTACCTTCAAGTCTACCTACCACAGATACCCTAAACCAAAGCAAGCAGGTTTACCTTAACTCAAGGAAGTGGACCTTTTCCCAGTTAGTTCCTTAAAAATGCTCATGCTAGTCCCATACTATTTATGGAAAACACTGTGTAATAAAACCATGCAGCCTTTCAAGTCCAGGAAAGGAGCATTCTTTTAAGAAAAAAACACACTGATTAAAGGGTAATGTTTTATTAAAGATACCTCTGTAATACTATACTACTAAAAACGTGGACCTTACATTACACGTTTTGAAATAAGAGAAAGTATAAAAAACATGACATAATGTGTGTTAGTAGAGCAGCGTGCCATACTACCAAGCAAGACATGCTGGAAGTACACAAGAGAGACCCATGACAAAAGAGTATCTAGCAGAGTATAACTTACAGGCAGGTTTCTTGCTGAGTCCAAATAGAGAATAAGCAATGCAGAAGAAAGCCCATCATTGGCTTGGTCTTTATCAGCTCTAATGCTTGTTAGCACCTAAACCAAAAACATACTGTAAGCCTTTCTGAAAAATCAAATAATGTTATTATTTCTTTCCCATTCCTGAAAAATATTTTTAAAATGTCTCCCAAAATGCAAACATTCACAAATGCACACTATGAAGCATACAACCAAAGTTTTCAAAATTCATATATATATATTTCAAACCCAATTCCTAATTAATTGTTTTTGACTGGACAGATTATGATATGATATTTCACTTCATCTCTCAGGCTAATGAGCTATTAGCTAATACTCTCAAACCTAACATTAAGAGAAGAGGACGACAAAAGCATTTTAAAATCCCTTGGCCACAAGAGTACATTGGCAGTCATGACTGGTTTGAGATTTCTAAAGATAAATAGCTTGGAATAAAGTTACAGGTTTACACAAATTCACAACTACAGAATTATACTAGTTAACAATAACAAAAAAAGACCCAACACCAAACAAAACAAAACCCCCACACAACAAAAAACACCCCACAACAATTAAGATTAGGATAAAAGTAATGTGTTCCTTTAATACCTTGTCTAGATTTTCAGCAGTTGGCATCAATGTGAGCCATTCCAGTTTTAAATGCAATTTTCCTTTGGACACTTCATCCAAAGTAAACCACTGAAAGTTAAGCAAAGTAATGTGAAATAAACTGAAACCAGACAGATACACAACTGCAATTGCAGCTCAGAACATTTAAGGAAATGCTAACTCCACTAGAAATCGCATAGAGCTGAAGTCTGCATAACCTGAAAAGATCTGATTGTTTAAACTGTCCTATTTCACACTAAATATAACAACACAGAATAACAAAAACTGCCATGCAAACCTCTATGTTATATTGTAAAATTTTTTTTTAAAATATGGAGAGAATTCTTTAAGTTCTGTAAACATGTTCTGGAAATACAAACCCTGCATAATGTTACTATAAAATCTCTCTTCTCTTACATACAGGATGAAAATTAGTCTGTTAAGTCCGATAATAATTAAACCAAACAATTAACTATCTCCTGCAAGAAAAAGCTCTCACCAAATACATAGGTTACTGGTTTTTGCATTTACCAACTAGTAATCTTAAAATCCGAAGACAGAATAATGGCATTATTCTTCAGATTTCACCAATTCAGGTATCTCTTAAACCACTGTACTGATCATCAGCAATTCTATTTCTATAGCATTAAGGTTATTCACGTATATACAGGAACTATCCCCAGGAAAAAAATAATAGTACAATAACTACATATACAACATATGGGTTTTTTAAAACCAAAGCTTACTGAACACTTACCTCATCTAGAAGACGCTCCTTTTCAACTTCAATTAAATCGATCATCAAACTAGAAAAAAGAAAAGAATACGTATTTTAGCCAAGAAGCAAAAAACCTAACACAGAACTCAAACCCCACCCTGTGCTTGCTGAGTCTCCAGGCTTCCACTGAGATCAAAAGAGCAGAATACTATTCTTTTACCTCCTAAGAGAGGAATAAGTAGGGAATGAAATGGCTGAACAAAGATGAATGCAGGGTAACAGAAAATATACCTATACTAGAGAATATTTTGTAGCTATGAGGGCAACTGGCACAGTACGGCTCCCATACACCTGGCCAAACTCTCAAAATGGCGACTACATCCAAACTACCCACTGGAAATAGCCCCTGGAGGTATGCTGTGACCAAATTCATGCCTTGGCATTGTCTGGGAGAGTGCTTGTTCACACAAGCTAAAAATGTATCAGGGAATCTGCTAAAAATTAAACAAGGCAGACAACTGCATGCCACAGCATGAACATTTGTCATGGCTTTTTATTTTATCAGTACTGATGTACACGCTATGCCACTTCCTCCCCCCAACCACTTCAGTGTAAGATTACAGAAGTGCAAAGAAAAGAAGCCTTTGTACTACCTACTTCTTTATTTTAATGAGAAGAGAAGTAGGTACTGTTGCTCCTGTTAAGAGAGAAGGAGCTGGAAAGATAAGGGAGTTCTACTCTGTATGGAAAGCAACAATGAGAAGCTCCAAAACTCTGCAAGAAATAAAGGTGACAAATTACTGGAGAAAGAAGCTGACTAAAACCCTGAAACGTTTATGGGTAAACACTTAGTTTACCAACTAAGTTTACTACCTTTAAGGTAGGCCTATGGAATTTAAGAGTGAGTAATGTTTGAAAAAGCATTACAGTAAATTTTTTTCTTTAATCTAATAGTTAACATCAGCTTTTAGAGAAAAATAAACTGCAAGATAGCTATTTAAAAACTATGAAGATGAGGAAGATACACAGTTTTACAATTTACAACTCTGCCTGAAGAAATAATTAAGACTTTGTGTTAGCTTACAAACATCAAAGCAGGTAGGGCACAATCCCTAACGAAAAAAATATCCCCTAAACCCAAACAAAACAAAAAAACCCACCCAATCTTTTTTTTTTCCTGGGTACCCACAATACTTACCATATTTTTAAAAAAATATGTGAACATACAGATGTGTATATACACACACAAGCACATTTTTATCTACATATATGAAGCAATTAGGGAACTACTTACTGCCATAATTTTGATAATACAGTAATTTAGCAGAACTGCAACTGCGATAAAATAAAATAGTAATAATAAAGACTACATGAAAATATTCCACCTCTTTTAATACCTACAAACATATTATCCGTGACATTCCTTTATGTTATGTAACAAATATCCATTACCTTCCCAGGAAGTCATCTTTATCTGGGTCTTCATCAAAGAGCTCAATCTCCAGCTCCTGTCCTGGATGTTCATATACTAAGGCCTGGAAGTACAGTAAGATGGCACTGTCAACAGTAAAACTAATCAGCTTTTTTAAATGGCATAGTAACAGTAAAACATTGAACTGCAGTGTACTTGTGTATTAAAACTTATCAATGAGCAAATGCTTTAAAAAGATGCAATTAATGAGTAGAGCAAGCATAAGAGCTTTTTTGATGTGATTTGCTAATGTTGGCTTTAATAGACTAGACTGCTCTTCAGAATTACTGATGCTTAGTCTAGACAAAAAAGCGTATACATCAATGGAGAATTTCTGTTTTGTTACAGAACTTTGGGCTTTTAGAGGGAAATATCAAGAAGGTCCTCCAGGAAGTCCCCAGAGTATCACCTTCAACAAAAGAAACTCTAGAAGACAACTTTACAGAATGCAAAAAAAGATATTTTTATTGGTTATACCTCATAAACTTCATTCCATTTTGGATTGAGATTTTCTTTTATGACTTTGCTTTGGAAAATCTGGTTGCCCACACGGATGATTCCATAAGGATCTGACTTTCCCTTGACAATCCCTTTTAGGTAAGTATCTTTCCCCTCCAGGTCCTGAGCTTCTATAAAGTGTATCCTTAGAACACCCTGAAAAAGGAAAAGGTAAGTTTAGGTAGCAATTTGAAAGCTTCTGTGTCATCACAATTTATGCAATATGTGTCTTATCATTTCCATTGTGATTTCCTTAACATGAAAATTAGTTTGGATACACTGTAAATGGAGAGATATCAATGATGATCCACATACACAGCAGACCTAGCATGCAAGATATTCCTGAAAACAAGATTTCATCAACAAGCAGAAACATGCCAGTTATATCAAGAAATGCCATGCTACCCGAAGTGAGTAACAATAAATAGTAACAACTGTCAAGTGAAAAGCACTAACAATGATTTACAGCGATAATATAAAACTTACGCTACTTATTTAGTTTATACAGTTGAACTAGATTTTAGCAAGTAATATATTATATCTTAAAATATGTTTAAGATTCTAACATAAACTAAAAAAAAATCCTTCTTGGCGTTATTATGAAACATTAACTCAACAGAAATTATTTATAAATTAATTAAGTGACTGGATTCATGATAACTTGTACTACTGCAGTAACTCTAGAAATTCACACAGATGTACATATCTTTAGCGGTTACTACTACACAAAAAGCTAAATGTGAAATTCTTAGTATTAACTGAAACATGCTTACCTTTGGTATAGGAAACCGCAGCTGAGCAATCTGCACTTCACTGACAAGGGGGACTGTAATTCTATTTGGAAGGACCAAGTAGTTGGATATTATATCCAATATTATTGTATCTGATAAACCACTGTTGGAGAAAATAACCCTCAGTTACTTCATAAGAATTAACCATGTTACATCACACTAATATACTCCTTTTGCTGCTTAACAACCTAAATGGAGAATATATTTGTCGTTTTAGGGGGGTAAAGACACATCTGTTTTTTGAACACTTCTTTTAAAATAACGGATTCTTGCAAAATGGCCACCAGGTGGAAGCAGCTGACACAGAATAGCAGAAACCACAGAGATGACTATAAACTTCTCATTTCCTTGCCACCACCAAGTTCTCCCCTCACCCTCGCCTTTTAAAGCCACCCAGGGCAAAAGGCTATTGCATAAGTTTTCTTGCCTGCATTGCATATAACCAAGCAGATGTTAACTGTTAATCTACTTTTGTATTTCAATAATGATTTAACTGTCTCTGAAAGTCTGGCTAACCGTTCCTGTATTGTTATGAAACAAGTTGTCCTCTTGAGCTGGGAGGACCACCATTTAAAACAGAAAAACAAAAGAAAACATACTCCGAATAAAATATAGCCTAGGGAAGCAAAACAGGTTTTGTTCTGGCAAAAAGGGAGTGGCAGTACAATCACACTGGTAATGAATCATTTAAAAAACCCAACCCCACAGTCCTCCAGAAACACAGAAAAGAGAAAGATATCCGAAGCAACAAGTTCACCCAGTTCGGTCTGAACTGACAACAAAGCAGTACGCTGTCAGACCAATGCAACAGTTACACATACTGCCTACACTGGCAAAAAGGCTGAGCTGCAGTGATACAATTTGCCATAGGAGACAAGTATCCAGGAAGATTTTAGGGTTATGCACAAAGGTTCAGAAAGAAAATTACAAAAATACTTGAACTGCTTGTGCACTCTTGCTAAAGCTGGTGGAGCTGCTTCAGGGATGAACGATTTCTCCTCCTAAATACACTTTATGATTCTTCATTTACAGTTATGAAATTAAAATGCAGATAGTATTCGATTACTTAGAACATTTTTCAGAAGAAGCACCTGTGTGTAATCGCCTTGAGAAGTTTTTCTAAGACTGGATAAGTAGTTGCAAGTAGCTCTGACTCAGCAGTTAGCATATTTATAAAAACACAAAAGCTGCAATGAAATGTAATAAATATATACACTATATATATGTGTATATACACACACACACACTTTCATTTGGGGAGAAAATTTCACAGTGAGCAATGAAGGTATTATGGTGGAGATGGGTAACGGAATTAAATACAATCTGGCCCACTGATTCACACCAATATTTCATGCCAGTACAGCCTGCAACCCCTTGGCTGCCCACTTCCACAGAAAATATAGATGAACTACAATACACGACAGAACATGGCTGACTTTTTAACGTCATCCAGTAAGATAGAACAGAAGAAACTCAAGGCTGCATCAAGATCAATGGACAGGTCTGTGCAAACCCCTCTATTCTCTGAAAGAAGCAACAGTGGACAATGTTAAGATACTGCTCAGGGGAAAAATTTCCTCTCCACTTCTGTGAATTAATTCACATCTATCCTAAAGAGGAGTCTTCATTCCCCGTCCTTGCTTGCAGAGCTCATCCGATCATATTAACAAAGATTTTCATTCTAAATGAACACCGAACTCTACAAATGTAGTTTCAGTAATTACGACAACTACTATAAGAAGATAATCATGTTGTTTGAAAATAAGTAGCTTCCTTTAGTCATCACTGTAACATGTTGTTTTTCAAACTTTTTCAGTTCCATGTTGGTAATCATAGTTTTCAACTTGTGTATACTAAAAGTTTCTCTAAAATTAGCCAAGAAAATAGACCCCATTGTTTTGTTAGAATTGACTTAAAATTTTAAAATAAACATCTCCACCAGCCTAACATTACAAGGAAAATAAAAAGCTGAGGTGATAGTAACTACACAAGCAACAACCACACTTTTCAAAATACAAATCTGACAACAAGTCTCCAGTAGGTAAGTTTGCTTTGTTCCTGCTTTTGTTAAGTGTCCCTACCTGGCAAGAAGAGAAAGCTTTGCCGTTATGCTCAATACAGCACATGCCTTAAGAACAGATGATTAATGGGAAAAACTAACTGACCTAGGTCAGAGAAAGCATATGAGCAATGCAAGACAGGCAATGGTACCAGAGCTGCCTTGAAAGGTTATCGTGCTCTTAGTTAAGATCACATACATTATGAAATAAGCTACAGGCATAAACAAACCTATCCTGGAGTAGCAAAAGGTTCAGAGATTGACTAATGTTCAAATGGTGCTAGAGCAGATTTCCTTAAATAAAAGAAAGAGCCTGAAGCACTACACAGTCCAGTCACTGGGAGGATTCACAATCCTCTCTGTTAAGATGAAACCCCAACTCTGTGATTCCAAAGGTCAGCCTCACAATTTTACATCAATATATATGCTTGAATGTCACTAAAATATCTGAGAAATTAATATGAAGAATGAGCCAGCATTAATGGAATTTCACACAAAGAAACTGGACTCACAGGAGGCAGCAGATACTCCGTCTCTAAGGAATGAATTAAATTAATTCTAAAAACAACATGAAACTTTCAAGCTGTTTAAAATGTATCGAACCAAATATTAGCCAACTGGGATGCTCCCAGATGGAAAGTATTCTTCAGACATACACAGCAAAAGTAACAACCTTTTGCCATTATGTTATTAAACTAAGAGGTCTGATATATGGAAAACAGAGACAAATCACTGATCAAGCTACAGAGAAAGATGTATCAATTTAAACCCTTACATTGATGCATCACCAATAAACAGCTTCTTAAGACTGTAAAACTCTTAAGTCATTGATGATAAGCACAATTATTTTCTCAGTTCACAGAAATGACAAGTGCAAAATGTTTCACGTATTTTACGTGTCTTCAAGAGCTCAATTTCATTGCAGGAAAATAACTGTCAGGTACCTACTCTTTGCTCTCTATTTAGTTCTACTTATTTTTTAGTGACAGAATAAGCAGCTATGTATTTTTCTTGCATCGTCTTTATTTACACTGCAGAGACAGCACATCTCAGACTACATAAAGTGTTTTTACTGTATCTCAAGCAACTATAATATAATTCATCTTCCCATCATCCACATACCTTCCTGACAGCACTTTAGTATTCTCACAGCCTGGCTCCTCCTTACACAGAGATTTTAATTCCACTCCACTGTAAGCTATACTAATGATGGAACATGAATTACTTGTATGTCCTTCTCCTTGTGGAGTCATATACGAAGAGCAACAGAAGTTGTTAACAGCTCACAGGGAAGCTTCTAGCAGCAAATGCAGAATTTCATTTAGTAGAAGGCATTTGCAAACAGAGTACAAGCAAGTACTTTTGTGTGCAGGCAACAGCAGTAAGATAAAAAAGGTACCTGTGGCAGCAACAATCTCTTCATTGTTCAGCACTGTTTACTACAATATGTCAAGTTACCCTACCAAACCATACAATCTATCTATATAGATAAGAAAAACAAATCCAGCACTGAAGAAATGTCTTGGCAAAACAGAACATGAGTCACCTCGGTTACAGTTTCTATAGAAACTATACCACATCTAGATGGCATGATTTTATGCATGTGTGGCCAAGCTTGGTTGCTCTGGAAACCATAAAATAGAGATACTTAGCTAGAATTTGTTTACATCTGAGGTTTTGTGTTTGCAGTCAGCCAAACATGTAGCCTGGTATAAATCTCAGGAGCCTAGTAAGCTTAGGTACTAAATGTGAGTTTATTAGTGTTATGTCAAAAAAGCAAATTATTACTCAGTACTTGTTTTTTGGAAGCCCTTTTCTCACTCATCAAGAAAATCTCTTTCCTTGGAGGCAGCCTTAAGCAGGCTTGAAAGATAAGCAATTCTTGCAGCCATTAACCTACTTAATGCAAGTTCTAATTTTGAACTGTTCAACTGGGATTCCGTGCAATGGTTTCACACGTCTAAGCAAAGCAAGATCTGTTTCAGTCACGCAAGTGAGCAGTAAAGGATTAATTTAATACCTAAATTCAAACTCATTTTTAAACAATAAAAAAGTAATTCTGGAGTCAGCCAGCTCTTGAGAGTATGGGATCCAATAAAAGGACTAGTCACAAAATCCAAGTGTGTATCAGATCCACCCTTACTCCCTTAGCCATAGTTTCAATATTAAAAAGATCCTGGGTAACTATTACAACTAGACAATTATGAATATACTAATGGATTTAACCTCATCAGGATTGCAATGATTCAAAGCAGCTTCGTTTTTACCTCTACTCCTGCTTTTTTCTTTGGGGTTTTATCATGTACTATTTTGACAAGCTCTGCATAAGCCAAGCATTTTTTCTAGCTATATATGGTCAATATTTTTGCTACTCCATTTGATCTTCACATAATAAACTGAAAGCTTTAAAAGTAAGTACTTGAAGAGATTAGGAAGTTTAATTTAATTAGTGTCTTAAGTATTTCTAACTACCTTTACGCAAGCAACTAGAGAAATATCAGCATACAAAGCCATGAGCCAAGATGTTGTGAACCCACTGACATGAAAAATAAGGCTCTCTGTCTTTCTGCTGCCATATGAGATAGCAGATAGGAAATTCACAAGATTCTGGAAATCTGGAAAGGCTGAGAACACTAAAAAAAGCAGATTAAAAATTTTTTTCGAAATGTTTTTAACAAGTTCTATAGCTGTAAGTTTGTGCATTTTTACTTGTAGTGAAATCACTACCTTCTGCACGTTGAGCAATTTAATGTAATTCTAAATCATGAGATAACTACTCAGAATAATTTAACCTAAAATTATTTAGCTGATGGTCTTCAGATTTTCTGGGGTGTACTTGGGTGGAAGAATATCAAACACTGCTTTACATATACTCACTTCAGTCCCGGAACATCCAGAAGATTGGTCAGTCCTGTCCAGTTAATTTCCAAAAGCTGTGAATTACAGAGAAGGGGTGGGGGGTGGGGGTGGGGGGTGGGGGGGAGAAAAGCAACTTAGAATTCACAACACTGAAGAAATAAACCTGATCACTATAAATTCTGATCAGTGAAGGATTAATAACCAGTTTCCAGGATTTTCTTAAACAGAAACCCAAACTTCTTCCATTCTAAATAATTTTTATCCAATTATAACTTTTAAAGTTATAAAAACAACTCACCATCTTCTTACCTACCCTTCCACACATACATACAAATACACACATGCATGCCCCAATCTACACGTGTACATAGTATCTACTACATACAACCAGTATCAAGTAATGATATGTGATCCTATTTTCTGGAGGAATATATTCATATTCACCATTGACCTGTTATAGATGGACAACTAACCTACATGAATTTGCAGAGTATAATAAACGGATGAAGAATCCCATCTGAGACCAGGAAAATAAGAGATCTAGAAGGCAGGACTACAGAAAGAAAAAAAGACTGGGATTAAGAAGGTGGAAGGAGGACATGACAACAGCTTGCAAACAGAGGAGGCCGTTTTTAATGACAAAGAGAAATTAATTCCACCATGGATGCAGTAAAGAAGAAAGGTATCAACAGGATTAAGTATCAAAGTTAGAAAAATCCTCAGAAATAATTAATAGGGATAATTCATTACTAGATCATATATACTTCCTTCACTGAAATTTTTTACAGAATGTTAGATGTACAAGTGCTGTTTCAGGGCTGCCGGCATTAATAACTAATCCCCCATATTCTTTTCAATCATATAATATTATTCTAGATAACAAAACTAACAAAAAACCCCTAAGTTCCCTTATCTCCCTTCTCACTGAAAACTTTTTATTAACTGCATAGAAGTAGACTGAATATAAGTAGCAAACAAATTCAAACCCATCCAACTACCACCACGCTTCCAAATCCACCTAACCTAATCCACCTAAGAATAGCTGCATGAAAAAGTTAGAGATATTGAGATCCCTCAGATAATAAACTAATTGTGGTGGTTCAGTTAAATGCTGAAACAAACCAACAAATCTTTATAAGAACCCATGTTGCATCTTTCCACAAACAGGCAAGAATGATCACCCTACATACATTTGCTATTAAAAGAAACAACACTAGCAAATACCATTCTTTTAAAAAGGATCTATTAATAGTTTAGTTAGTGATTTCTTTTGTGAATACTTTTGACTAAAGATAACGCACACTACATTTACTTACATAAGGAGCACTATTACTTAATATACTTTTGTAATAGTGGCAAACTATTTCAACAATGTTACCTGTGAAGCACCTAGCCTATCTGTAACAAGCAATCAAGCAGAAAAAAAAATCATTATCCTTTCAATGGAAAAGGTAGCAAGATCTAATAACTAAATATTCCAAAACAAATGGCAAGACGTATCATGGGACATACTGCAAGAATCTACATAAGCCAGCAACATGGCCCTTGCCACAAAGAAGGCTAACACTATCCTGGGCTGCATTAAGAAAACCATTGCCAGTGGGATGAGGGAGGTGATCCTTTCCCTCCACTGACCAGTGGTGAGGCCACACCTGAGTGCTCTGTCCAGTTTGGGCTCCTCAGTACATGGACATACTGGACAGAGTCCAAAAAAGGACCGTGAGGATGACTAAGGGACAGGAGCATCTCTCCTATGAGGAAAGGCTCAAAGAGCTGGGGCTGTTTACCCCACAGAACAGAAGGCTCGGGGGGGATACATGTCCATAAATGCCTGAAGGGAAGGTGCAGAGAAAACTAAGCCGGGTTCTTCTCAGTGGTGCCCAGTGACAAGACCAGAGGCAAAGGGCACAAACTGAAAAACAGGAGGTTCTGAACAGCAGGAAACATTTATTTCCTGTGAAGATGATCGAGCATTGGCACAGGCTGCCCAGAGAGGTTGTGGAGTCTCTGCCTTTGGAGACGTTAAAAAAAGCCATCTGGATATGGGCCTAGGCAACCTGCCCTAGGTGGGCCTGCTTGAGGAAGGGGTTAGACTAGATTACTTCCAGAGGTCCCTACCAACTTCAGCTATTCTATGAGTCTGTGAACATACTAGAACAGAAAACAAACATTTGGTCCTATCCAGTGAGTAAGATTAGCGTCTTCCTAACTATGCTATTCAGAAGGGTGAATAAACCTACAGACTTCAAGAGAATGCTTAAAATTTAGCACTTTCCCTGCTGATACCCATTCAGCAAATTGCTACAGGATTTTTCTTCACCTCCTTTTACTGTATTACACTCCTGTGCCTTTGTATAGTCAGGAGAGCAGCAGACACAGAGACTCCTCTAATAAGGCAATCAAACTCTGGTGGACGACTGAAAGAAGCTTGCTTTCTAACTCCATCAACCAAAAGGAGCCCAACAGAGATCTGCTATATTTCAACATTAAGAAACTCCAACACACTTAGAATAAAATAATTATAAATTCATACAGATCATTATAGTCTATCCATTTGCTTCTCCTAAATGCAATTTCCTAAACCCTTCAGGATATTCATGTTTCCCAGACTCTGAAAGAATGAATGAAAGTCAAAACAATTTTTCGTTCTGTCATTACAGCATAAGGAAGACGACAATAGCTCTCAGAATAAGCTAAACATCATGATTTAGTTAAATTCATTGTCTTACTTCACATAATTTTATACTGTGTGGGTTAAAATGCAGTAAACAAATTTTTGCCAGTTGTATGTATTTTACTATATTTAATTATACCTTTGCATGCACACTTTTCCCCTCGCCAATTACAGAGTACTTCCTTTATCCATCCATTTCATGTACTCATTTTTGTCCAGGAATTATATTCAATATCTCAACAGATACAATAATGATGACATTATGATAGCAGGGGAAAAAAAAAAAATCAATCAACATTTTTATTGTTCTGCTCTAACCCTTAAAAAGCACTTTCCCAAAGTATCCCCAATAAAGCGGTAGCAGTACAGAGAACTGTAATGTAAAGCTTTAGACCCTTCACCGAACTATGAGTAACATGATTCCTGTAAGTTTAATTCTGCAGCTTTAGAAATAACAAGAGCTTTCTGACAAGATACTGCAGAACTGACGCTACTGTAAAAACACGGGCTGATTTTTAAGAGGTTTCCAAAATCATATTTTCCTTCCCAGGCACAGGACTTTACATTTTCCTTTGCTGAACTTCATGAGATTCCTATTGGCACATTTTTCCAGCTTGTCAAGGTCCCTCTGAATAGTAGCACAACTATCTGCTGCATCAACCACTTCTTCCAGTTTCAAGCAAGTAAACTTGCTGTGGCTCCAGTGGTATCTCCAGAAGGTCAGAGGTCCTGTTTCAGATGTCCCGTCTACAGAGAATCACACTAGATGCATATTGAGGGTAACTAAATTCAGCCTAAACCACTACTTCTTCATATACATTAGTCACATCTGAAACCAGACTATCAGAATCAAAAGTGAAACATCCTATCATTAGCAGCTATACAGAGCCCAGTACAGAGACTGCTGACTTTCATCATTCTTCACATGAAAGTGTGAAGATATTGTTCGTCCAGTACCATCTTGTATTCAATGTCTTTCTAAAGATATCTCACTATGAACTAGTTTTGCCCACTTTCTGTTACAGTACTAGCAGGATTATTTTTAGTGAGAAAAGGCTAACCTACCTTACACAAGAAAAGGTATGTATTTGAGCAAATCATATGGAGGAACCGAAAGCTGTGGAATTTGCATCATCACTTACCACGCTGTTATCTGACTATGCATTCAGATTCTAACAAACACATTGAAGATTCAACTAGTACATGTGAAACTTTCCTATATTTCTGAAAACACTAATTTTTAGAAAATGCTTTGAGAGACTTAAGTTATCAGACTCATTTTCAAACAGACAAAAAGAAGGTTAAACCCACTCATTTAGTTTGCTCTAGTCAGTGTTTACACAAAAATTCTGCCTTTCTTCCTTCAAATTTATCTTCCATTAGCATACAAGGCCTCTATCAACTATAGATCAGGCTGTCAGCCAAGCACTTAAAAGAAGTTGTGCACAAGAGATGAACACACATTAGGAAAACAGTTTTGTAATTAGCATTTTCAGCAAAGGAATGCACAGTTAACAACTGGATTGGAAAAGATCTTCAGGTAGGTGGGAGGCTCAGTTTCCTAAGGCACATCTATTTATGGAATGCTAGCAAGGCTAAGTAGCAGTAAGACCTTCCAGAAGTGGATGAGATCTTACTAAAAACTCATAGTTTGAACACTGAACAGCCTTTTTCTTCTTCCTATTTTTGGGGTTTTTTTTAAGTGTTATGATTTCTTTTCTACATGAATGTAAATTTAAAGCTATCAGGTTTTTAATTAGCAAATGCAAACTGTTTGAAATTATTTGTTGTAAAATAGGTATGTAAGCTTTACTTGTACACTTAGTTCTACGATAACAAACGATGAGCTAGAAAACACAGAACAAATATTTAAGAAAGCTGAAGGTAATTTCAGTGTATTCTTCTTTGAAAATTAACGTGCAAATTATACGTTCTTCAAATCTCATGCTCATCTTAACTCTGAAGAAAAGTTAAGAAATAAATAACTGAACCAGGATGAAAAGTCCAATTTAGCACAAGTAACTTCAGTTTTGTACTACTTCCTCAATCCTGCAAACCCACAATTGTTTAAGTAATGTAACATACAAGTAGCTTGGTAGCAGCTGATAAAATTAATGACAACTTGTGTTTTCACACTGGTTGTCATGTTCTAATCACAAGTTTTGGCATTATATTATATGACACTTCAAAAATCTATGCAGACTACTGAGGCTCTGGAAGAAGTAATTTTATAGTGTTTTAAGACAAAGAATCCATTTTATTGGATGATTTATTCCCTTTTTCCTTATTCATAGGTGAATTAGAAGGCAAATACACCCCACAAATACCTCAAAAAATTGGTCCTTATCCTAAGGTGTTCATACCTGCATCACATATTTAACATTTTTACATACTAATGTTTTCAGAGTAAACAGAAAATGAGAAAATATTTGCATTTCCTTTTGATTTTTTCATTCTTTGTTGTTTAGTATATTGCATACAGCAATTAACATGGCAGAGTCCTGTGCTGCCTCCTAAATAGATTTAACCACATTAAATGAATCGGGCAACATAATGCACATTAAAATTCAGCATGAAAAAACACCATCTACACTAGACTGAAACATGTATTGTAGTGGTGTCAATATTAACTGCTACAACCCAAAACAAAACAAAGAACAACCTATGAGATAGCACAGAGAGCTGCAAGGTTTTTCAATTTATGTGACCAAAAAGCATTTCAGAAGGTTGCAGCACAGCATATAGACCACATACACTGCTTGTGACCACTCACTATCAATACTTTGATTATTACACACATCTTCTCAAAAACAAGGCTACATTGATTCATTCTGTCATCAGTCCTCAGACCATGAGGCATGTAAAAAATAATCACACAAAGTTACTGAAAAAAAATAGTGTTACTAAGAGTGGCCCATTTAGACAAGAAACGCAATTAGTATGCAATTAGTACATATAACATCAGAAACTTTATTCATCTACTTATTGTACAGGAATAAACACAAATACAGAGGTCAATTTCAGAAGTGCTAAAGACAAATCCTTTTCAATTCAAAGTTGGAGTTAAGAAATTAAAAATCATTACCAAGGCTAAGCATGTTACCGGATTATTAGAAAAGCTTTGCAAATAAACCTTAAGCCATGAAACGTTTTGGAAGGAATACAAGCCTTCAAACTCCTGGCATAAATCAAGCTTTTGCTATTTGCACTTTGAAGGTAAGCTCTCCTCACATAACAAGTTTTGCTATGTTCACCCACCATTGTGCTTCCTTTCCAGTTCTACCAGAAGAGCCCAACAGTAATGAAGCATTGATATTGATATCACTGCAGGAATACACACTCTAATCTTAGCCTACAGATATAATGACAAATGCTTTTTTCTTTTTATGTTGGGGTTTTTTTTTGTTCATAGTCCAGCCAAATAACACAGATTTTTATTCTACATTTTTTGCATTACCATGCCATGATTTGCAAGCACCCCACCCCCGCAACAGGTAGTTCTCTCAGTAAGTTAAAGCAACGTCACCATCCTAAAAAACTGAAAAGGCCTATGGAGAAAAAGGGAGCAAGCAAAAGACTGCCAGCTGATGAATCATTTTATGAAGTACTGAATAGAAAAAATTTCCATACTTTAAGAAAAGTTTTGGCCTATAAATCTCCTAAATAGCTTAACAATATTATTTCCTTCCTCATCACAGCTTTGAGCAATGCAAAATTCTCTTAGTTCAGCTAAATTCAGGGAATGCCAACTGGTTCTCTACAGCAGAACTAACAGGGCACTGGAAAGATTGCGTTCAGTATTTGTCACCAAGTGAAACTCTGCCAAGAGCCAAAAACAATGTGGTCTCTTTACACAACACAGTGCAACTGAGAGAGGTGATACGCCTTGCAGAGACTTCTTACCAGCCAGCTCACTGGCCTGGAGTGGGCGGGATTTCAGACACCAGTTAGACTTTCCAATGAAGTAGTATGTGTGTCAAGTTACTCAAAGCTCTTTCAATTCTTCCTCTGCTCACAGTAGTGAAAACAGATTACGTTTCCTCCCTGAAAACCAAGAAATGTGTGTCTTCTCAAGGCTCTGTACTGAGAACGAATGAACACTTACACTGAGTTTTAAAATATATATATGTATCTCCCTGCGGCCTGTAAGAAAAGGTAGGCTAAAAACTGATGAGCGTTTTTACGCATTTGATGTTCTCCATACCCTAGATGTGTTAGGATGCAAAAGGGAAAAGAATGTACTGGGACACAGAACACACAGGCCACAAATGAAGTTCACAGCAGCACAAAAGGCAGCCTCTAAACACTGCCAGTCTTGTGGCTTCATTTGGCTGCCATAAACACTACTAATTCTCAGAAGAGAAGCCACAAAGTATTTTAAAATGCTAACGAACAACTTCCTGCTAATCAAGTTATGGAAGTATGAGTCTTCTGCAAGACCCACTACAGGGCATGATGATACAATTCCATGGGATAAGTTGTGTTTCTTCTCAGAATTTTTTTCTAAGAAGGGGACTAACATGCCCTCTTCTCCTTACTCCTGAACGGTCATGCAGAAACAGTACAACCTGTTAGTAGAGCACAACCCATTACCACTGCAATGCTAAAGTGCTAACATTACTGTAATTATTTAATAAATAACATTATCGAATGTATTTCCCCAGTAAACATATAATAAACTCAGCTTCTCAAGCAAGGCTTGACTATACAATACCATAGAAGGTAGCAATGACACCTTTTTTCATCATTCCTGAAGGAAACACACCATATCTCTGCATGGGAGCCACGTTTAACAGTGCTGTTTTTCAGCTGTAACTGTCCAAAGATTTAAATGACAAATGCTGAAGATGGAAGATGTATAGTTGTGGAGGTAAAAGACAGAACAGGCAAGTTTTTGAGTTAAGGTGACCAGAAGAAGGACCACAGTTAGTCTTGTAAAAATCCTGTGCACCTCACTATTCTCCACAGTCAAAGTTTCATTTCAAGCCAATTCTCTCTACTTTCTACCCTTCTACCAGTTCCACATTTTGGTTCGCACCCTCATATGAGTACTGACACTCTCCTGCCTCCTTAGCAAGCCAGCCCAAGATGCTGAAATACATCTGAAGGACAGGAAATTAGTCACTTCTTGATGTGTTTAATATTTTGCCAGCTTAGGTCCCAAAACCGGTTTCCTTTAGGAGGAGAAGCTTCAACACTGGTATGAAAGAGACAGTAACACTGAATGGGAGGGCACAGGGAGAGAAGAATATGGTACAGTGGAAGCATCAACTGTAATGGCCCTAAAAACATCCCATAAGCTATCAAAATTAAAATATAAAAATTTTAAGTTATAGAAAATTATAAGTACACAAAGTAACAGTGCAAATCACTCTCATCTTGTAAGCAATAAACACTAATTCTTAACAAATATTATAACAGTAAATTCAGAATTTATCCACATGTTCCACAAACCCCTTTAAAAGAGATTAAAAAAAATTGAAGCAAACATAGCAACAGTCTCATACATTCTGACGCATTTTTGACCAACTAAAAGCAAACCAAAACAACATTCTTCTGCATTCCACATAATGACTTTTTTTTTTTTTTTTCCCCCAGCCATTTCACTAGGACTCATTCTTGGTGCAAGTGCTCCTTTTGAGTCTAATTTTCATCAGTACTCTTAATTTTTAAAGTCACATTCAGCGCTGAATTTTCCAAAGGCAGCCAATATTAAATGAAACTAAATCAGTATCAAATAAAGCAAAACTACAGAACAGAACAAATCTGTAAAGTGAGTAGAGGAAGAGCAGTGAGTGGAGGACAAAACTGTGAATATAGAAATTGCAGCTTTGCAAGAGTTGCCCACTTTTCCTGGAAGGCATCCTGTTTTCCAGCCATGTTTTTTTTAGAATAGTATAGGCATTTTCATATGTCTATTTTGTTGTTTTTGTTTTAAACAAGAGAAAAGGGTTGGGTTAAGAAACGCCTTCAATATTAAGTATGCCACTAAACAAGCTTTTGAAAATTACTAATCTGCAGTACAGCTGTAAGCCATATACACTTCTGTAACTAATCAAAAATCAAAATCATTAACTATGTGGTGTTTTGTTCTAAAAGGAAAAGATAACTTCACTTAGAGAAACAGAATATATATGGTAAATATACATAATGTTAACATAGTGAGAAGTAATACAAAAAAACCTACACATCCTATTTACACAGTGCTAACCGTTCCAGCATTGAAGCTCAGAGATCTAAAAGACTACTTCAAAACATTAGAACGCACATATTTCTCCCTTGAAGTCTCTTACATATTTGGACATATTTTTTAAGCTGATGAAACTTTCAGCACCTTCTTCACAATAGTAACAACAAAATACAGTATTTAAAAAGTTTCATATAACATAAGAACTCTTGCAGTATCAAAAACTTCATGCATTACTCAGAAACTGGAGACTGGTAAACTCATTAAACAAGTATGTTCAGAACTATCAATTTAGGCAGCGTTGCCTTATATAGTCATTAAAGCCAGCAAACAGACGATACAGAGCAAGAGGAATTGTTGCCAGTTACTTTGGACTGGAAAGTATGAGAACAAAACCTAATGCTAGCTGCCAGCTAATTCCTCTTCCCTTCTAACAAAAATATTGAAGAAAAGCTTTCCTTGGCTGCAGCCACTTGCTCTCTAGTAAGTGGACAGAATTTGGTTATTGCTATAATAAGCTTTATTTTACATTTTTCTACAGAGGTTAGAAAAACACCAAGACACACTGCAGTGGGGAGAAAAGTCTGCTTGGAAAAAAAAATATGAATTAATTATGGAATTATTGGAGTTATGGAATAATTTGACTCAAAGATATTTTGGGGACAATCCACCCTTAAGTTTGCTTGGACCTTGACCACTAGCTTTTAAATGAAAGGAGGGTGAAAAACACTTTTAATATTTTTGTAACTGAATACTTTTGGGAAGGGTTTGACTTTTTAGTTTTCATTCTCCAGTTTACTTCCTGTCATTTTTTGTCCCACTAAGTCAACCAGACCCCTAATAAAGTGGCATGGGGATAGAAGTAAAGACAACATTACTCTGGACAAAGTCTCTCCCAAAGTTCAGAAAGCTACAACCACAAATGAGAGGTGTTTCATTTGATATACTTCCAGTTTAGGATCTCAGGTGCAGATTGACTGAGTTAACCAATTCACAAATGCATGGCACTTAGCATGGATCTGGGACAGAAAGGACTGGCCACAGCTACCAGAGCTAAAAGGTGTCTGGAGAGGTATCTGGAACTACCAGAAATAAAAGGTTCAAACAAATCCTACCAGAGCACAATGCTGGGAAACAGAGGAAGTGTCAGGAACAGCTTACAAGCATGCCTGCTGCTGATCTCTCCCCTGCTATCCCCTACCAGCTTTCCTACCTCTCCCTCAGAAAGCACCAAAGAAGCTGTGGCTGCAGGAGGAACCCCAGGAAAGCAGCCCATATGTGCTGCACTGGGTCATAGCTCCAGCAGAATAGCTTCTGCAGAGGGACAATACACAGGTTTCTTTCTCAGTGAATACAAAACAGAACTGAGAGACAGAACACAACCACATCTACAACACAAAGATCATTCCTGGGGGTGGGCGAAAGTAGTAAGGCCTGTGTCCACACAACTAAACCCTTCTCCCTGCGCCTCTAAAATAGTGTTTGCACTTAACTTGTTTACTAGGTGGTCCCTGTAATGAGCTGGGTGCAGTACTGAGTCTGGAAATTGTTTGGAAGAGCACTAAATAGCAAAATAATATCAGAGTATGCTAACAATTACATAGCACAGACCACCATAAGGCAGTGTCCAGCCCGTCACAGCCCTGCTTCATTTGTTAGTATAAACACAAACATTATGTCCTAGACTCATGCTGCTCAGCCAGTGGGTAAAAAGGAGACAACTTAACCAGAGATCTCCTAACGTTTAGACTCGCTTCAAAGTAGTAAGTGGAAATCCAAATTTGGTTCATCTCAATGTACCTCCCCAACCCTTCCCAAATAAGACCAATGATGTTTTATCAGTTTGCATGAATTATTTCACTTTTAGAAAAAAAGTGACTAAACTATCCACAAAACATTTCCAAATTCTTGCACGTTTTACAAAGATTTAAGTTCACATTTGCTTTACACAAAACCACATGGTTTCTCTAGAGAGATGAAACAAGACACATAAATGACACCTTAAGTTTTTCCTAGGCCACAGAAACACCCATACAAACCTATCTTTTCAGCAAGTTCACAAAAATTTATCTTAGGACATTTGTTCAAAAGAATTGTTACAAGAATGTGATGTCATTGAAGAAAACAACAACATACCTTCTAAAGCTGTTGAAGTAAAGAATTCACTCCCACCTCCCAAACCTTGAAAACTAGATCAACTTTAAAAAGTTGCAGATTGCTGAGGAAACCACAATGATCAATCTGAGACCGTTTCAAAGTGCCTAAACCCATGTACTTGTAATTTATGATCTAGCATAATCTGAAACTGTACATCTTAACATCACAAGTTTTACTGTTTAATTAGAACATATCCAAGAAACAAAAGCCTCCAACAGAAAATATACTTCCAAGTAAGAGACAGAATCAATTTCTTCAAAGAAGTCTGTGCAGCACAGATTTCCATGATGTTCTCGTTTTTTAAGCTCTCTCACTGATACTTACTACAAACAAACTTCAAATCACTGGAACTGCCTTACACACACACATCAAAATATTTTCCAACGTGAACTGTGCAATTTGTATTATGTTCTCCTTTATATTTGTCTAAAATAAGGTTGTTTGCAACATCTGTGAGCATTTCCTGATGCATCTGCAGATTAAACCAGAAATTTCCTGCAAGTAGTAAAATCTAGAGTAGAATTACTGTCATATTTGATAATATTTAGTTCAAATAACACTGTAGGTTATTACTTATTTTCAGACAGTGAAAATTACATTTGCTATCTATCCTGTTCTATCAGTGCTGTACCAAGTTAACAGACATACTGGTGCTTGTCAGCCAATCTTACCTGCGAGATTCAGACTACAGCTTTTGAAGTGAAACAATCACTCCAAGGTGCAACAATCCACCATCTATAGTGCAAACTTCAATTACATACATTATCATTTTAACACAGAGGAAACAGTTGAACTGAAATTGTATCACTACACTACCCACGTTCCCAGGTTTCAAAACCTGTGTTACTTTCAAACATTGCACTTAAATATGAACTTTTTTAAATGTAGTAAGTTCAGCATGAAAAGGCAAGACAGGCATATAAAACAGGTGCTCATAAAAAGTAACTATCGGGTGATTTGTGATAGGCCAGAATTCAGAAAAATTTTTGGCCTTAGAAAACTTTCCTTAACTCATTTTCTACAAATTACTCAGATGCAGAAGTTTTCTTCCTCTTCACTGAGCTAAGAACCATTCTCCTAATTCAAGAGTACTTAAATAAGTCTGTAACAACTGCAACACTATTGAATCCTGCAAAAATGCACATAACTTTGGTGCCAGTCTCCATGATACAAATTAATATTGGCTAACCCAAATAATCCCCAGGCACTTTCCTTGTTGTTTGGGTAGTAAAGAACAGGGGAACCCTATGAAAGACTTCTAAAGTACATCACAGTTTCATTTAGATAAATGAATCAGTTACTTCAACAAAAAAGGTGGTAAAACGCAGCAGAATCCCATACAAATGCTATAATACCTTGAAACTAATTTCAGTTTGTACATAGTTATATTATTTAAAATTAAAACATTTTTTAATTATTAAGAAGTATTTTAACTCTTATTAAGTCAACATCAACCTTTCCAGTTAGAGCATGCCCAGGATCTCACCTTCTACAAGACTCACTAGGTTGGATACAATCTCAAGAGCCCACCTGAGCGAATGGTTCTGGAAAAGCTGTACTTACGTCAATACTAACAGATGATGCAGGTCCAATCTGTTCTTAAGAGCCAGCAGGGACAGAGATTCAGTGTCTCAAGGCAGCCTATTGCAGTGCTTCACTACCACTACCATACAGGCTTTCCTTCATCCCTCTTGTCTAGCCTGAATCTTCCTTGCTGTGACTCTTTGTTATCCTATCTGCCATTGATATACAGAATAGATTGCATGTTTCTCTTCCAAAAGAGCCTCTCACATTTTTTAAGACATTTTCTCCTCACTCTAAACTAAACAATTCCCATTCTTTTGGTCTGTTCTCGAGGGTCAAATTTATTCTTATCTCCCTACTTTGCACACTTTCCAGCTGGTCAGTATCTTTTTTGAAGGGCTGTGCCTAAAACTGAAAGCATTTGTGGGTTATTTTCTTGTTTACACATGTCAGTCTGGCTGTTTCAGTTTCATCCCAGCAAGGCCTTGTTGGCTTACCTACGTTTCACTAGTATTCCTGTCCAAATGTCCACTTTGCCCTAGCACATATTACAGTTGAATTACATGACACCCTCTCTCCCGCCAACTTCTGCTACTGTCATGATAATTTTGACTTCCAATTCCATCTCACACTGTGCTTCATCCATTCTCATCCTTGGGTCATTGGTAAATGTAATGGAAATTGCCTACCTGCTGTTTAAGATAAAAATTTCAATCATCTTAGCAGGTAATCTCAGAACACCCATTCTGATTTTAATTTGTGGTAACATCAGCATGGTTTTCAAAACAACTTCGCACAGATCTTGTGGAATTTTAACTTACACCATGCTCACCTACAGACTGTCATGAAGAAGCAGTAACAAGTTTACAAACAACCTAGATGGTATCTATTGATCTTCCTTTATCCAGAAGACTCAAGAAAAAATTGACAGCTTTGACAAAATACACTTCAGAATTCCAAAGTAATTATTATTCATCTTGGTTTCTTCTGGTATTCATAAAATTTGTCCACTATTTTTCCAGGAAAGCTCAACCAAATGGAAGTGATTTCCCAAATTCTTTCCTTTCGCTGCTTAATTCTTCCTCTATCGTTTTCTGACTACTGTCATCAGCACTCTAGAAAGAGCAGAAACAGAGATAAAAGTACTTACAGGTTTCCTAAGGAAAAAAAGAGATAGTGCTCCAATTAGGGGCATGTCTCCAATCAGTGGTTCCAGAATAACCCTCATAGTGCCATGGATCTGTGGAAGGGGAGGAAAAAAAGGCAATTAATTTACTTTAGTTCAAGTATTAAATAAAACGCATTCACTGGCAATGCTTACACTTCCTAGTTCATTAAATTTTTGATTATGGAAGAATTTCACATATACAGCTTTACCTGTCGCCCAAACCCAAAATATTTAACACAGGCACTAAATAGCTGGGCTTAAAAATTCATTATATTCTTCTACATGATGCTCTGTCATGTTAGTGGTAATTTTGCCAAAAATATGAAGTAGATCATCTATACAGCTCAATGTAAACCAGTGTGGCACAAAACAATGCAATGGCATCCACAGACACTAGAACAAAAGTAGGCAAATGCTTATAGGTATGTCAAGATACACCACACACACACACAAAAAGTGTACTGTTTTGCCTCATGAGAGAGAGAGAGATCTGTTATCAGAAAATTAAGGAATTTTGAGAGACAGTATCAGAAGGCAAGGCTACTAATAGTAACTGCATCTAAACTAGTAATTGCATCTCACAGTAAAATATTCAATAAAACAAAATTTTAAGCTCCATAGTCCCTTTACAAACCACATGAACATTGGACTGATGTGCAATTATCTCCATCTTCTTTCATACATATTTAAAACAGCTCTAAATCTAAAAGGAATTTACCCTTTCAGCTAAGTCATGTTACTGAAATTATCATGCAGTATCAATATAATGCAACTGAGAAAAAAATAGTAACCAATAAAACTACACCATTACTGGTTCCTTCTTATAAATTATTTCATTAGAAAATAATGTCTCAGTGATAACTCAATATCAAAATAAAAAAAAATTAATTTCACCTGTATACTTTTCACACCAGCTCTGCAGAAGTATCTCTTGATCTCCAAATCAATTTCACAGTTTCCAACAAAACTAAGACAAAAAAGGAAAGTATACATTTCATTTTATGGACTAAACCACAATACACCATTAGTTCTGTTTTGCACTGTCATGACAGTGATTTCACTCATACATCACAGCTTATAAACAAAAAATGAATGTTAAAACATTGAAGCATATAACAAAGTCAAGATTGTTAAAAAAATTACATCCGCTTCAAAACATCACCACTGTCATTAAAATCACTCCAATACATACATAGGTATGTTATCATCTCCAGAAGCATACATGAGATAAAACGTGCAAGTACCCTTACTATTAGGAAATAATGGACACTACTCATACCCCACCTTCAGGAAAGCTCTACGTTGGTATCATTGACAGCACATGAACCCAAACCCATGTTCATCTAATATAATCATGAGAAGCATTAGACAGAGATGGTTATTTCACTAGAAATCAAAGTTGTCTGAAATATTCAGAGACTTGCAAAGCCAGTCATATTTAGAAATTCCGTAAGCTGAATGGGCCGAGATGGATGATCCGCTAACCAAGGGTTATGCCAAAAACAGTCAAGCCCATTCCAAGGGGAAGGGAGAGAGAAGGTAGTGATTAAATTAGAAAATAATATATTTAAAACAATGCAATATTTTCCCTGAACAGGTCTTGCATCCCATTTTGGGGGATGCAAGGTCAAGGGCTTGAAATTTCGCAGATGCTGCTCTGTATCCCAGAGAGAGATTTGCACTAGACTGTAAAAAAAGGCCCATTTCTTTTGCCCATGCTACAAGGCTAAAAGATTATTTGAATGCAACTCAAGACTCAGATTTTAGCAGCTGCTTTTCCCAAAGCTCCATGCAGGTCAAGCATGTACCAGCAGAGTTGAAGAGATCTTTTCTAAGAACTGCTGCTGCTGCAAGCCACGTTAAGTCTGAAAACAAACTAATTCTGAGACTCAAAAAGGAATCTAGAAAGAAAGCTTGTGACTAACAAGGGAACAGGTTAATGATTCTACAGAATAAGTGCTAAAACCAAAAACCAACAGACTGACTTTCAAGCTACAGCTAGGGAGAGACTGGCTAGACAAGGAACCTGGCTGAGAAGATACAGGTTATAACAAAAGGACAAATGAAATCTGAAGAGCTTTCTGAACAAACTACCAGCTAAAAAAAAAAAATTTAAAAAAATATGGAAAAAAAAGAACTAAGTGGGGAGGAGATAAAGGGCAGCTCAGACTATGTCAGATACTGCTGCGAGCAGGGGAAATTTTCTCCTTTACAAGGCATCCCATTCCAAATTCCACAGTATTAGGTTCTAATCCTCAGATTAGGTTCCTCAGACCTAACCTGTACCATGAAAAACTGTTCAGCCAAGTTTAGGAGTTTGATGGAATTTTATTACAGAAATGTCTGGAAAGTTATGGAGAAAATGGAGTTGGCTCTCCTCACAGGTCCATTTTAGGATCAAGTCAAGGTAGAATAAATGACTGTAATAGTAAAAGCAGAACAGCAGGACTCCTGCCCCCTCTCCTCTGACAACTGATGGCCACTAGGTACTTTCAAAAGAAAGCAAAGCTGATTTGTAGCCACCTGTACTCTGTGTGATAGTGCTACCTATGGGATTTCAAGAAAACACAAATCTTATCAATCCCTTGAATGAACAATAGTGCTGAGACATTCTTGTAAACATCCAACACTGGAATGTATTTTCAACTATTCAAAAGATAACAATACACAGACTCATTTTGGTACCATGACCAGTTTGGGGAACTGGAAGACAGCAACATGACAAGGGTTTATGTGAAAGGAAAGCGACCACTGCTTTCCCCGGAATGAATGTAGTGTGATTGTACAGTTTAAAAATAGGAGTATTTTTTTTTAATACATCATTTAAAACTATGTAAGTTCTATTTTTACCTATCTAACTATATATAGAGATAGTAGATATATATATAAATATACACACACATATGTAATTGTGTAACAACATGACACAGAGAAGCAAGGTCAATTAAAACCTGTAACTCAAACCTCAATCTTGGCACTTCGTAGCATCAGAACTATTTGTGTTATGAAGACTGGGAAGCAATATGCTTGTTTGAAAATCCGTAATAACATGATGACAAACTGAAGTAAAAATAGTAACAAACTGCATTTGAGGGTAACAAGTCAACTGCTTTTAACCTTTTAATAAAGTTAAACATGGTTTTATCCCAAGATATTTGGCTGGGTCCACTAACAGTCAGTGCTACAGAATTCCACTGTAACATAACATACAACTTGAAGGCTCATTTAGTAAGTAAATTCTGTACATTCAGATCATAATATCCCAGAAATATTTATGACCCCTGTAATGTACAGAACACTAAGATAGATTACATTTTAATGGGGGCAGTCCTGTAAGAATATAACAGCAGATGTACTCAATCAGATAAAAAGCACAGTATACTGTGGATGGGGTCACTATATGACCATAAAAGATGCCCAGAAGAAAAACAAACAAACAAAAATAGGACAAACATTTCCCAGATTACAACGATCTGTGATACTGTACTCTGGGCTACCTTCATTATTTTTACAAGATATTTTGACTGCATTTTTACAATGGTCATCTGCCAGTACAATGGTAGTGATTTTTCTCCGTTCAAGTATGCCACATAAAAAAAAAAAAAAATACTTCCACGAGTTTAAATCTGCAGCCTAAAATTTTCTTTTTTTGTGTGTCATGAGACTGTGAAAAACAACTCAGTTGTATGCTATTAACAAGTATTTCCTCAATCTCTCAGTCTTTTTTGGCTTTCTTTACTACAGTTCACATTTAATTTGACAGTTTATCTTGGTTTCTGTTGATCCATAACTTTAAATTTTCCTCAAGTGTTTACTACATTCATGCATTTTAGCAAATGTAAGATTTATATTTATTATCAATTTATTTAGACTATCTTAATTGGCCCAAGTAGTTAAAAGTTTTCCCTCACACATCTTTGTCAGCAAAAAGTAACTTCTAAATTGTAACATAAGTTTTGACAATTTTTTAACATAAAGTTCACAGTAAGTAAGAGAAAGGTAAAGTGTTCCCTTTGCAAACATGGTCCTGAAATTGAATCTTTAAATACACTTTCCAATGAATGCTTTGTGGATTATCTAGTCAAGCGGCTTACAAGAGTAAAGTTCCTCACTGTATCCTGAGCAATGCATAGGACCTGTTTCAAAAGGTTCTGAAAAACACTCTGAAGCAATGATCAGAATGCACTTGATACCCCTGCAGAAACAATAAAAACTAAACCAAAACACACTCCTTTTGCAATTAAAAGCAAACCCTCAAAAAAAACTCAAAGAAGAGATACTAAAAAAAAACAAAACCCAAAGCTAAAAAATAGAAAAAAAAATTATAAGAAATGCTAAAGAAGTGTTTTGGAGACACATTGGAACTACTTAAATGTACTGTAAGGAAGGTCCAAAGCCAATACATATACCCAATCACAAACAACTGACAGTAGAAAGGGCTAAAGGATGCCACACTAGTGAAACAGCAGGACAAAAGGAAATTATTACAAGAATGGATGTACTAAAAATTTGAAAATATAAATAAAATAAAATCTTTCCTTCTTTTCCCCCTGCCACCCCCCCCCCCCCCGGATTTGACTTCATACAGCTATTCTTATGAGTGCTTAGAGAGAGACTGTTTTCCTTCTCAAATGTGTTTAGGGAATTAAGGGTTTATAGAAAGCTCCTAACTTTGAAATTAAAAATAAATTAGATTGTTTTAATTTTAATTTAACTGGAGATTTAAATCTATAGGGGTAAATACTCCAAAGGACAGACTTTTCTCTAATACTGACCTGTTCTTGATAATCTTACAAAACTGAACTAAAATATCCTAGCAATGGACCCCTCAGGAACATAAAACAACAAAACAACAACAACAAAATAATCACAGAGTCACACATGATACTGGAGTGCCATCTATTTAAAACTTGTAGAAATAAAAGCCTTTGAAAAAGAGCCCTTGTCCTTGACACTTTCTCATTGGGTAAGTCTTAAATATGAAATGGGACTTCTTTTGATGGTGGTTTTGTTTAAGCCTTAATTGCTAGAAGCTATGACAGTCACTCTCTAGCACTCTTGTTTCCATGCTCTTCCTGCAAGCTTATGCCACTGACAGCAGGGGCAGACTGTTGGGGTAAATGGGCACCTAACTGACTCAGCACTATCGTCTTTATTTAAACCACTTCAAGGAATTTATTTCAGTCTTTTAGACTGGACTCTACTCTAGCTGTTACCACTTCTCAAGTAGGTTGCAATGTAATGCATTGAGACATATGGGCCAAGATTTACTTCCAGTCTAAGTAACAGGACATTAATCCTGAAATTTTTGTGCAAAACTTCTGTCCTTTTTATGTTTATCTGTCCCAACCCAGTTCATGAAAATGAGCAGGAGTAAAAACAAAACAACAAAAAAAGAAAGACTAGATTTACCCTCTCCTCCTGTGGGAGTAATCCTGCTTTAAAGAGAAGAAGTGGTCCTGTGAGACTTGGCCTCTCAAACGCCTGAAAAAAACAGCTTCTCAAAAACAAGTCTTTTACTGTGTCCATAGCGGTCAGACAAGTCTGTTTTCCTGAGGGCTTAAGTCTGAAAAGGTGAGGCTGTTGTCACAGCTGCTCTCCAAAGCAGCAACAAGGAGAAAACTGAAGGAAATTTATCCATTAGGGCTAACAGCATCCACCCCAGTGAAACACACTTTCAAGACACAATGCTGCTGTATTTTGTCCAGCAACACCAATCCCTGGTTTGGATAGCTGTCTTTTTCCTATAGAAATAAAGTGATTTGATTTAATAAAGATTGGTCCCTGCTCACAGGTGTAGCCCCCCTGAAACCCAGGAAAGAATGCAGCAGCAGCATCTTCTCACTCTGGCACCCAGCTTTGACAAAAAAAAAGCAGTCTTCAACATAGCTGAGATTTACATAAATAATTCAAAATTAAGAATAACCAAGTTCAAACTTTGGAAGTAACTCTGAAAAAGAGAAGTTGAGAGGCCTGATTTCCCTGGCAGTAACCAGCAGGGTAGCAGCAAGAAACACAGAAGGCTGCGGTTTGCTGGATCATCAGTGACTGACAAATCTGGCCTTTCCACAACCTACAAACAAGTGAAAGTAGTCACTGTAACACATAACAATTAAGGCCAAATACAAAACCTTTGCTGGGTTCACTGACTGCACTTTCAAAACTCTGTAACTGCAGACTGTGCAGACTTTGGCAAATGTTGGGTAGATCTATTCATAAACCTATACCAACAGGGACATAATGAAAGGGGCAAAGAAAACTGAAGCAGCAGACTGCAGTCGCTCTTGCATTATAAAAAACAAATTTAATTCGGTTACATATGACCACAAGTCCTTTGGTAGCTATCATTCTCTTTTTCTAACACTGTGTTTATAAAAAAAAATAATATTTAAGTAACCGAGAAAAATAAAAAAATCCCAAGCATCTTACTGTACCTTAAATTTTAGACTAAACCGCAAGGAAAAGTTTTAATACATGAGAAAAAAATAGTGCTTTAGGCTTTAGAAAGTACTTTTTTATTAACCAACATTAATGATGCAGTCATACTGAGTCTATATGCTATTTCCCTCAGATAAATGTTATTTACAGCATGCAGTTCCTTCCTCCATTCATACACAATTGGAACTAACTACATTTGCATTAATGAAGCAATTATTCTCCTTTCAGGACAACATAATGCTGAATCAAGCAAAGCATATATTATAAGGCATGGACATCATCATAATATAGAAATAAGCTTACCTGATTTGAAGATCCAAAATGATCTGCCTTTTGTCCACATTTTCGGTGTACACTTTTACACCATTTATCCGCAGAGGCTGAAACAAAGCAGCAAGTAAAAGTTGCATCTTTCTACTGAACTATATCATATTAAACTCTTAACTTTGAAATAAAGGTGAAAATACACACATTCATGCCTGAAGTTAAGAATTTACTATAAGCATTATTAAGAGGTGTGAAGCAAGACTACCAATTTAGCTCAAAGTTAAGAATCACCTTGCTAGGATTCACTCAACCATGCTTCTGACAATTACCCTGCATTTAGGCCACTAGATTTCAAGATTTACAAAAATTTAGTATCAAGCTTTCTCTCTCCCCCATCTGTATGAATGTAAACATCTCATTTCTCTGTACTAGTATATGCCTAATACCCCCAGACAACTAAAACAACAAGCTAAATTTAATTCACAAAAATTAAGTGGAATTTAGTCAGAATGGATGGAAAAGTACTCATAATCCCCCCAAGAATTTCAACCACTCTGTGCTCTTTATCTAAACTGTTGTACTTTCCCTCTCTCTCTCTCTCCTTTCCTCTCCCTCTCACACAGAAACAACAGATATCAATCAAACACTCATCAAACACCAGATGGGAGAAGGATGACCCTACTTAGCATCACCTCCTGTGACATTTTGAGGTTTTATTTTCTGGAAAAATTGCCATACTTCTGTTTATATCTTGTAGTAATTTAAGTAAAATGGAAACCTCATTGCTGTCAGATTCCCATTGTGTGTGTGGCTGTGCACCTCACAGGATGCAACTCAATCAAGGCTGCAATACAAAGTAAGAATAGCTGTTTCTCATGTCTAAGATAACACAGTTCACCCGCAGAAGCATAAAGAGCTGTGGAAGCTAATTTAAACCCTACTTAAAATTAGTATGGCTTAAAAGGAATGCAATTCTACAGCCTGTGTATTAGGTGTATTAGGGCAGGGCAGACCCCTGTGTAAAAGGACTTACAACTTTAAAACAAAACAAAACCAAAAAAACAATCACACAAAAGGTTCTGTAAAGTGTAATGAACTCTTATATACATGAAATAAGAGTCACAAAGAGAAAAATCATTCACCTTTATCACACCCAAAACTTAATTTCAGTTTTCCTAACATATGGGGAAGGGGGGGGTGGGGGTGGTGGTGGTGGTGGTGGGGGCACTGATTTTTAAATCCTTACTTTAAATCTCATTTATGACAAGCAAGAGGAACACAAAAGACAACTTTACAAAAAAACAGTTAAGCCATATCTCAACAGACAAGTTCTAGCTGATACTGGTAACAGTAATTAGTGCCAAACTTATTGCAAGCAGAGGTAACATGCTTAGCTCGGACTGGTCAAACAGGCTCTTCTGCAGCTATGAAAGAGTTATACTTTATGACCCCTTCTTTCAGGGGACCTAATAGAAGATAGACACCTATCTGCTCCTTGATACTGTGTTATGTGCAGTCCTTTGGAAAGCTGAGCCAGCAGCTTTGTCATTGGACTCCGTACATAAGGTGATTAAAAGTTCATCTGTTACAAGAAAGGTAATTGCACTTGCATCATCTGGTGAGAAAGGTATAATGGTCCCTGCTCACTTAATGTACAGCATTACATACACGATATTAAAATCATGTTGCTATGAGCTCTCCACATGACTAGAGTTACAATACTTTGAGACTTCTCAGTTCTCAGGCAAATTTCCAAAGCAGAGACCCCAGGAAAAACATTAAAAAAAAATAATAATGCACACTCTGCTAAAAAAGCCACACACATTTTTATTTTAATGTTACAACAGAAACCAGAATAAGGCTTACCATCAAGTGTCACGGAGAAATGTTTTTGTGTAGATTTAAACAGGCTACATGAGAATGGCAAGTAAGACAGAGGCTCTTAGAAAACCCTCAGCAGACACTGACCTGATGACCAATATCAATCTTTGTAAAACTGAAGGTACTGAGGTGGTTGTTTGCTCCTCTTACTGCTGGTTCTATGGTCTCCCGGAAGAGTTTCTCAATAAATTGGCAAATAAAAGGCCACATCTGTTTTACAGTCTAAGGAAAAAATAAATAAATAATAAATCTACTTGGAACACAACTTCGCACACAACTAAAACCCATTCTTTAAGGCATATGTAAGATTTTTTGTACAAAACTTTAAACCTACAAGTTTTCTATATGTTTCATTACAGACATAAGAAGGACTGGCTCCCCTTTTTACATACAGGAAAGCTTTCTGGAATTCTCAATTTGTGTGTTTTACACATTTGCATAGATTTGAAGCACTGGAGGAGGACAAAAACAGTATCAAGAATTTTCTTTTATCCCACAAATGCCCATGCATTCAGCACTGATGCTGAATGCTGGGGACAAGGGTGAAGAGGGTTAAGTTTATTTGCATGTAAAGAGAGGAATAAGAAAAAATGGCTCAAAGGCATTTCTTAAATACATACATAAAGTTTACAAAAGTAAAAAATACAGTATTTTACTGTCATATCTGAAAATTCTATATTCTATTTATTTTTTTCTCACTATTCTCTAATTAACTCATGTTCTTCTATGCTCTTTGAATACAAGATATTTTAAAAAATCCCAGGCTATAATCTATACCTTAGATTATCACACATACAAATCAAAACTGCAAAACTGATTTATTTTTAGATTGTAGGTCAGGAACCTACAGTAACTGGAAAGTATCCCAGACAAGCAGAACATAAAAGACTGTTTAGAGCTGCTATGACTTCCACACAATTACAGCTGTCCTTATTTTAATGTCACTTCAAGTCATTCTTCAAAACTCACAATTTCAAGACCATGAAAACAGATTTAATCTTTCTCATGACTAAATGGATCAACGACTAGAAGTTCAAGTGTATAAAGTGCAAAGAAAGTTGAAACTCCTCTGATCTCAGATTCCTGCCTCACCATTTTTTCTTTTTTTCACCTCAGATCACCCTCCCCTCCCTTCACATTTAGGAGCAATGTTAATCACTACTCTTACCTTGTTCAGCCATTCTGCCCTCTCTGTGTCTGGAAAGTGAACCTAAAAAAAAACAAACAAAAAACCCAAACAAAAAAATTAATAGAAATACAAAATGCTTTTTACTTAATCATGTCCAGTCATTACTAAAACAGGAAAGCTTAAGGATTGCCCTACAAGCAATGCATATAGTGAACAACATACCAAGCAGTTAACATTCTTGACAAGAATATTAGAATTCAAGCAGGTAAAATATGAAATCATTTCTAAATTACATAAATACATAAATCCAAGCATACATTTAATAGATTTAATAGTGGCACCTGAAATAAAGTATTGCTTTAACACCATAAAAAAAAAAAAAAGCATAGCTGACACAGCTAATGTCAACTGAATTTAACTCTTGTGTTTCTGGGGCTTTTAACACGACACACATGACTGCCAGAGTCCTGACTGTACTTTTACTTCCTTTCATTCACGTCAGAACTTCTGCAATATCGACAAATCATGGCTAGAAATATTTAATCAGTGAAGCTGAACTCAGGAATATGGATTTAACTTCTGACAAAAGTCCTTAACATTTTTAGCGATTCCTTTTCTCAGGCAACTGCAGAAATCAATGAGACAGAAGTTTAATGGTATATACATGGTATGGGAAGTACCTATCACAGCAGGAAAACACCAATTAAACGCTGGAAGAACAGATGCAGTTTTCCAGACACAGAAGGAGAACACAGTTAGTAGCTTTACATCTTACACACACAAAAAGATAAAAACCTGAAGCACTGCAGCAGAAGCAGAGTTAAACATTTCTTTAGAAACTAACAGCTTCTACAACAAGATGCAGATCACACTTCTGAAACACAAAGAGCTTTGGAACACACTAAAAAACTGTGACCTACATATACTGACTTTCATGAAGCAATGTCTCAACTGAATTGCGAAGTCTTAATCTCTTCATAGCATAACAGATTGTACCACTGGTTTTAACAACAGTGCCCACTGGTTATTTTTATTCTACACATATCCTAAATGTGAAAAGTCAGTTAAATATGTACTTTAAAACTTTACTTTCAACAAGTTGGATTTGAAAGCAAACTCCACTAATGATTTCTTTATTTATTTTTTATTAAAGTTATGCATTAACAATCAGCACTAATATATCGTTGAATATGCTCAAGTTAGATTCAGAGAAGTCCTTAATAATTTCATTTAAGCATCCATGTTTTAGCTATGCTGGAGGATTGGCCCCTACAGCAAAATCTGTATTGTTAGTTATTTCTCTGGTCTATTTCTTCCTCAATATTCCTGGGTTCAAAACTAAAGTAAACTATACATTTTTACAGATTCTTAAAGAATTAAAAACACTGCCATCTTCCACTGTCAAGAGAGGCTTTTAGAAGCCTTTTTAAAATACTTTTAAAATATATATCACACATCTATCAAACCCATTACAAGTGGCACAAAAATGACCAGTGATCTGCTTGACTGTAATAAAAACATTCAATGGCATTTATTTTACTTTGTGAGTTCAAACAATAGAATGATTAATAATAGATGGAGAAGTTTTTGAACCGTATTATATTTTATTTATTTATAACTAATTTCCTAGAAAATTATGGTGGGTAGAATGTCTGAGGTCTGTATTTAGAGGGTTGGGTGAGTGGTTTCTTTCTTTCTTAGAAACAAAATACTTTTTTTTTGCATTTGCAATACAGGCAATTACTGTATGCTATGAATTTACATAGCTGAACAGAGCTTACACTCAATTTTTGCCTTGCAGGGTTCTCAAGTTGCTTCCACTGGTAAAAGTCAAAGAAACAAAAAGAATGAACACTATCGTTAACCCTTATTATAATAAGGAATATTTTAATCTTTCTCATAAAATACTTGACTTCTGAATCTGCAGGCGGACCATGTGCCAATTTTCAATAATTAATTATCTCTTAAGCATGATGTTGGAACAACATGAATATTGTCATTTGCTTAGGAGAGTGGTCAGTGATGTTCACAAGGTGGGAACTCAAGAGCTGTTCCACACAAGGAAGAATATGAACTACAGCTATTGTAACGAATGGCAACAAAATACATTGAAAAGAAACAACAAATTAAATACATAGATGAGGAAAGGAAAAGAAAATTCATGGAAATACCAAAAGAAAACCTGTCTGCTGCAAGTCATGCAAGATGTAGCAGTTATCATGTTCACAATTGATTTTTAGTCTTTTGTATAAGTATGCAGTTGACATCAACAGGAGAGCCACACTAGACTGAGAAAGACTTTCCATTCTAAATACAGCCTCAGTCGAGATGAAATTCATCTTCCTCCACTGCATGATCCGACTTCCCAGACCCAGGGTATAAACTCCCCAAGGCACAGGCCACATTCCCTACACTATGCACATGCCTGACATTCAATACGTTTCCCAAATAAAACAGGTAGCATGTCTCTTGTACCCATTTAGCACCCAAATTATGTACCCATTCGTCCCAAATTATGCAGAATCACTTGAGATAGGCTGGGCAATTTGCAAGAGGTTACCATACACTAATATCTACTCATATACACCAATTTATTGATTTTTAGTTTTATCTACTATACAGTCTTTATTAAGACCTTGCCTAACAGGACATGGTTCTTAATTTTCCCACAGATTTAATAATTACTTGTCCTTCAGTGTGCCACACCTAACATTACCTGAGTTAGTACTAGAGCAACTCCTTAGTTATATCAGCCTAGTTTACTTCTACAGCTGCACACATTAATAGGCAAAAAAATAATACAATTAATTACATATTGCATTCCTGTTCCTCATCCCTTTTCCATTCTTGCTTTTCCACCCCGTCCACTTGTAACATAATTCCATTGCATTCAGCATCTATTCTGATACCTCTAATAGACAGAGCACAACCTTCCATCTTCAAGACTCTGAAATTTTTAATACAGTTAATCTTGAATCAAAAGTTGAGCTTTATTTAAACTTCAGATGCTCCACAACCAGACAGGCTGAAAACAAGACATAAACATGTATCAATCTACTAATTCCATACATTTTTAGCCTGCTGCATGAGACTGCGATATTAATGGCAAAACCGTATTTTGCTTTAAGAATTCTTGATATCAAACACAGTCTTACACAAAGACAACTGGGGAAAGCCTGAAGGATGGAAGCTGGTACTCTAAATCAGTCAGGACAGACATAAGAGCACTGAGGCAACTGCACAAACATTTTATGGCCAGAAACAGAAGTTGAAATCAGACTAACCGATGAGTAGTATCTGTTAATTCCTGTACAAAATGTATTAGACAAGTATGACAGAAAAAGACAAAGAGTCAAGACTTCAGCAAAGACAGTGAAAGACTAAAGCATTTTCCACTTTGCTTCTGTTATTAAATTGCTCATGCAGGTTTGGCAAGTACTGTCTCATTTCGACTGCTTGGTGTAGTTATTTATTATTCAAAGGAAAGTACAACTAGAGAGAACTACTGCAAGAAATACCCTAACAAACATGTTCAACACCAAAAACATTATAATATTACATGTTTCAGGAATACTCTAGTATTAAACATTACATTGCAAAATACTTGGAAGTACTCAAAAGATGCATTTATGCACATTAAAAATACATAATTTAGCTTTCTCACACAACTGCTTGTGCTCAGCCCTAAACAGCTCTCACGTTTACTTTCTATTTCTGGTGTGCTCATATCCTGCGTTGTCAAAACCTCAATTCAGAACATATGTTTTGTAATGATCAATAAGATACCCGAAAGAACCCAAGGAATGCAGTTCCTTGTTCTGTCCTAGAAGACAATAAAAAAACCAGAAGAAAAAAAAAAAAAGGAAAAAAAGAGAAAGCCACTAACAAGCTCCTATTTCTGTAGTAACAGCAGAATGTTTCTTACCCAGAATGATTTTATTATTCAACTTCTCTATATACGCTCTTCATATTGGCTAAATTAAGTCAGTTCTCTGCCCAGATGATTATCTGCATCTTTCTAAGGACAAGGCTAGACAAAACGTAATAATCCTTAAACTCAAACCCCAGGGACTAAGGATTGGTGGGAAATTTTGAGAAGTCAAACAGTAATCAGCAAATGATAGCAAAGGATTTTCAAAGTGTAAGTAATAATAATAAAATTGCTGCCTTAAATATAATCTTTTGTTCACACAAGGGAGGTTTTACATATATACAAAATGTCACTAAAAGCAAGTATTGACAAGAAAATCAGAAAGAATGAAGTTACAACACCCTTCTGGAAATAACAGTGAATTGCTTTCATCACAAGTTACAGGTGTTAATAATCTACTATAAAATATAAATTGCAGTTGTTATTCACTGATCCCCTCACTTTAAAACATTTATCTTTGTAGCCTTCTCCACCCTTAAAGCTATTTATCAGTCAGCCCTTGTTATATTTAACTTCTATTTAATGATTATGATTAATACATAGGTCCTAATCATCATTTACATAAACTGAAACATCAAAAATGGCACCTATATTCAAAGTACACAACTACTGCTATTGACCAGAGTATTCCATGAAGTGAAAACTTTTTTTGCTGCAAACTAATCACTTTCTCATTAGTTGTGTATTACAGTAAAGGAAGCAATAAAAGCAGTTAGCTTAAAAAAACCAACCACCCTCACCACCACCACCACTACGTATGGGCTTTTTTTCCCCATCTATCCCCCTCCAAGGATTAAAGGTAAGAATTCAATTTCAGACTACATTAAAAATAATGTGTTACAATAGTTATGTTTAACAGATACTTGAGTCAGCATTACTTAGCTTATGTCTAGTCCCTTCCATTTGCAGTTTACTTGTTGCTCTAGATAGAAATCTTACACTATATCAGTAACTTCTTGATTAATTATAAGGTCACACAATATAACTAAGTTTCTTGGTGTGGTTACAATATAATTAAGCATTCTTGGAGAACAGTTTTCCAATTATTTCCCAAATATCTCGTATTGGATATTGATCCCTTCTGCTTACTTTGGAAAGCTAGTTACATACAAAATTCTCCTCTCTACCAAAAGCATATTTGCCTATCTTAAATGTAAAAATATAAAAGGGTAGTGCAATTAGTCTCCATAGTCTCATCAGCGGAGAGTGACAGCATCCCATAGAAGGAATTCAGAACAGAAGCCCAACTTAGGTGCTTTAAATCACCTTCTGTGATTTAGCACAATGCATAAGCAGTTATTTAACTACTAAACCTAAAGCTAGGTGGTGTGGCAAAAAAAAACCCCACTCTAAACTCACTGCACTTGTAACTCAAAAAGGCCAGAGAAATTTAGTAGAAGAATTAAGGAGGAATCCTAGCATGACTAAAGAGTGTTGTACAGTGATATTCAAGCTATTCACTTCAGTATTTTCCAGTCAGTAAAGCAGGCTGGCCTAACAACATATTAAGTAAAACAGAGGCAAGCAGGGCTCATGGCTTGATCCCATGTATTACAGCCAACAATGCCTTCTCCCTGGAGAAACAAGGGGCAGCAGTAGGTCAAGTATTTGTTCCTTTCCACAAAGGAATCGGCGCACTCTTCTGCTACTCAACACAACCTGAAGAGGCTTAACCTCAAACACAGACTGGGGGAACAACTGTTCCTAACAGGAAGGAAAGGGGATGGAAGGGAAAGCAAAGCAGCCAGGCTGTCTTCTGTTACTCCAATAATCTACCCCCAGGGTTATCCTAGCAATCTTCCCAACTACCAACCCCAGAAATACCGTAGCTCCCATATCTTCTGGATTACAAGGGAAAACACAGTACATATCTACTGTTGCAGAACTGCAGGGTTCAGTATTCCTGAAAGAGAACATTACATTGTTAATGAGGGTTCCTCAAAAATGCTGCAATTAACCACATGCCCTTGCCACTAAATTAGCAAACAACTGCTATTTCCATTATTCTTTGGTAATCTGATTCTGTTTCTGTTTAGCACACTTTGGCATGCATGTTGTGTTTGCAGTCTTAAATATATTTAAATGATTTGCACAGCAAAATTTGTATTCAGTATTACAAATGCTGTATGTTTTCAGTATGGGGATTAAGCAAGCACTCTTGAAACAGTTTCACTGAGAATCATCAGGGGCGTGTTACGTATGTAATGTCTTTCAACAGAAACATCTGGAAGATCCAGAAGCAAGGCTGAATACAGATAATCACTTCTGTCAAACACACTATGAAAGCCCACAAAGTACTTCACAAAATGGCAGTTAGAAGGACCCACGTAAATCAGCATGATTAACCTAAAATTAAAAGCTATATAAAATAAGCTATACAGGCTTTGATAATAAATGCCCATAAACACATAAAAATAGATAAATAAATAAATCAAACATTAGAAAATTAAGGCCAGGGCAAAGAACAAAACAAAACAAACAACCCTAAACCCATAGACATACACACACACACAGAGTAAGATACAGAGAGAAAGGAGGTGGGGAAGGGCCCTAGAGCTACTGCCATAGCTCTCCCATCACTATATAACCTGAAAGTAAAACGGAAATATTGGAAAAAGTGGAAATATATCTAAGTGGAAGAAGCAGCTGTAATGCCAAGCAAGGTTAAGGACTGTATGTATTTATAAACTGGAACATAAGCCACTTGGACAACACACTGGAAAACAAAATAAACCTTTAAAAAAAAAAAAGTAATTACATGCCCTTTGAGTCAGATTTGCACCTATGAGACAAGAGTGGTATTAGAAACACATACTTGGTATCCCACCAAATGTTCCTAAAAACATTCCACCAGCACAAACACTGTCATCCCACGTGAACCGCCATTATCAGTTCAGCAAGTCCTAAGAGCTGCCACAACAAATTATAGACAGCTATTCGGCACACGTTTTCCAACGTGATCTCTATGTATTTTCTACTGCCCCACAAGCTATGTGCTTCAGTCACTGTGAGCATCAAGGTGAAAAATAATTCTTTCAACAACACAGCAATTAAACACAAAACAAGTTGGCACTTGTAGCAAGTCTGAAACAAATGGCTTTTCAACACCTCTGGGTTTCAATACGAACACAGGAAAGCATCTATAATAAAATTAATATACCTCAAGTAATAAAACTGAGATTCTTTATATGACACAAAGTTTTATTTCATTGCAGCCTTCTGTTACCTCTGTTCCTCTCTTCTTCTTAAAGGTCTAAAGAAAGGCCTAATATACTGACCAGTTCAAACTTCGAATAAACAGTAGCTCACATACTCAGGATACTTCAGCATTCTGGTATGCCCTAAAGGCCACAGACAATATATCTGGAAGACAGGAAAATGACTAGCAGCACATAGGCTGTTTTTTGTAAAGTCAGGCTAAACTAGCATAAATTAGGTCTTCATAAAATGCTGCAAATGGTAGCAGCACTGTAAAAAGAGCCACAACTATCCATAGACACACTGTTGAACTCTACTAAAGCCCAAACTACACAAGAAGGATCTCACATCCACCCTTTCTGCTGTGCCAGAATTAAAACATAGAACTAAATTCAAAATATTTAATACTTCTTTAATACTTCATTTTACCAATGACCATAAATGTCTTTATGCTTCTCATTTAAATAATACAAAGATATATATATTATAAAAAGAGACTTCAAAAGTTGTCCCTCTGTTTTCCGTCTCATTACAGTGAATTCTGTAACAGCATCTGGAAAATTAACAATCCTCCAGTTTTTGCTAGCAGCCTAGCAAAAAACCTCATCAGCTTCAAGTTTTGACAGCTGTCTGCTCAGAATCCATCCCTCTGCAACCCTGCAATACCACCAGAACATTCTCACCTGGACACACACCCCCAACTTCAAAGGCAAACAATGTCTTTGGCAATGCAAAACACGCTTATTTGCAACAGAAAAGCCCTGGCTAAAGAGGCTTCAGAGCTCTGCGAAAGGGCAGCCCAGAAGCGAGTCGTGCAATTCAGAACTGAAGGATCCCGAGACCTTACAAAGCACAACACTTTCATTTTCTCCATGCATGCCTTTCACTTCAACATCTATTAAATAGGCTTCACTCATAATGGCAGCGAGGCTTGTCAAGACTACATTCCTTTTCAGCAATTTGACTCACCAGTACAAAAACTAAATAAAAATTTGCCTAAGTGCTGCTATTTTTGCAGAGATAGAGCAAGCATGCCGCAATACAAAGTTACCCAGAAACCTCCTACTTAGCTGCAGCTTGCCGTAATAAAATCCTCCGGGATACACATTATAAGCAGCTGCTCTGGAAGAATGACAGAACAGTAGTCTGCTAGTAAAGGAATGGGGAAATCCTGCTTTTAGCTTGACATTCAGCCTTTGCAACCCCAAGTCGAGGAAAGCTGCTCAGCCTAGAAATTAAACACTGAGCATCATTAACTTCCAGAAGCATCCTGGCTTAATCATCTGAGGCACCACATAAAACGAAAATTCCTTGCTTTAACACTAGGGATTACACAATTTCCTTCCAAACATCTGGAAATACACTGGCAAGGATTTCTGTCATATCTGGATGCAGAATCCACCCTAATTTAGCCCCACTGTGTCTGCTGGAGGGAACCACATAGCTTTCATTTGCTCATCTGTTGCTTCTTTCTAAACACAAAACTTTTAGCCTTCAGTCCCCTACCACAGCTTCATCTTCTAGTGCAGCCTAAAATTATCTTCAAGTACTAGTATACTAGTACTAAATACCGTAATTCAGGCTTCTATCTAGAGATAAAGTCAACTCTAACCAAACAGCTTCATTTTCACTGCAGTGTAAGAAGATCTTGTAATTTTTCCTGAATCACTCTGTTCACACTTCCACTTTCCTGCTGGAAAAGTATTGTAAATTTTCAGTGATCATTTTGGACTGGGACAGGACCATAAAAAAAATAAAAAATATATATAGAAGGTATACGGGGCCTTAAGTTGCAGGAACCTTTTAATGGTTTCCACTTTCTGAAGGATCCACATGAAGAACCTCTGACATAAGTTTGACATCCTGACACATAAAGAGACATCTTTTTCACACCTAGCAAGTATTTTTCCTCTAGAATATAATGAAGGTCTCTGGATCATTTCTAAAAGAATACCTTTGCTTCCCAGGGTGGGAGATTTCCAGCAAGTAACTTGAGCAATGTGGCACAGCATGTCAATTTTGGCAGGAAGTGTTCCCAAGACTCAAAACAAGTTATTGCAAACAACCAACAGAGACTTTAGAACCTAATTTAATTAGATAAAAGGATTAATCTTGCCTTAATCTTTCTCTACAAGAAAAAAAAATCATGATAGATGCATAGGCTGAGGAAATGAAGTTATGTTTCTCACAATTTGATAGCTAGGCTTTTCATTTTAATTTTGACAACCTCTTTAATAATAAAATAACCTATGTATTTCCTATAAAGGGATTTAAATTTAAAAGCACTCATGAAATCACTGATATACTAGCAATGCAAGGACTAAAACCACGATTATGTTCAGCATGCAGGTCCACCAAGACCTAACAAGTCACCTATATGAACATGTTCCCAACATCCGACTAGTGTCTGCTGCCTGGCAGACCTAGCAAAAGCCAGTCCTTCAACTACACCACTGAAGTTCATATCCATCATTCAGAACCCATGAAAAATAAACACTCACTGAAAGACAGCAATCTTCAAGTTTACAGGGAGTGGAAGACTCCTAACAAAAATACTTCAAGGCATTCTTCATCTAATGGTTTCCCATTCTCCTCAATTGTCAGCTGGAACTGGAACAGAAGTGATATTGAGAGCTTCTTAAAGCAAGGCAACATAAGAACTTAGGCTTAACATTTGGATAGGTTACTACCCACATTTACATGGTGATTTCATCTACACAACATCCTTATTCAGAAGACCAGAATTCATTATCAACTGTTATGACAGCAGGATGCCCTTTTCCAATCTCACCTTCAGTGGGTATTCACATCAATAACAATTACATTTTAAATGCTGATGTCCAATGAAAGGCAAGGACAAGTAGAGTGAAAAAAAAATAATCAAAAACTGAATAGTGTAACACTCTACACAAGCAAAATATCAAGATCTGGATTTATGCCGATTACAATCTTGCTGTCACACCAGGTTTTAGACATGGTGTAACCAAAGTTTAAATGACTGCCCATATTAGCACATCTCCAAATTCCCACAAGCATTGTAATCATTACTGAAATCAGAGAACCAGATTGTAAATGTTTAAACTGCTGAAAGACATAGCATGAACCACAGCTGCATGGACTCACTGAATTTTAACACTTGAAAAAAATCCCATACAGTACTACTTTTTGACATGTTATCAACTTTACCCTTTTATTCTCCAATCCAAGCTGGTATTCAAGCTAAAATACAGTATCAGAGCATGCAAACTCAAGCTGGGTTAATCTGCATCCTAAGTCGTCAAACAAGTCTGTAGAATATGCTCATTAGTTAGCTCTTATATGCTTATTATTTAGTTCTGCACAAAAAGAAAATATATGCACACTGATGTTTCAACTGAATCTGACTCCCAACAACAGCAAAAGTGTGTAACTTCTACAAACTGCACTGCATCCAGTACCATCCAGCCAGAGTTTATTCTTAATATTAAAACATTTTTTAAACTCAATCAGAAATCATTGAGTTTAAAATTTTAAAATCCCCGTGTATCATTTCTAGCTGAAACACTGGAAATTTATTATATAAAATCCAGAGACTATAAAGGGTATAGACAGACTGGCAGTTTTGGTGAACCTGTAAATATTCAGCGATATACTCTCTCTGAAACTATAAAACTCTGCTAAGAAAGTAACAGAATACAGAACATCCTAATGATGTGAAACCAAAAAGAGTGGTAATGTTTAATTTGGGTCTCAGTTAACATAGTGACAAGGAATGGTGGGGAGTTCACCTGATAGCATCAGATATCTGATGACAAACAGCGTATATGTGTAACCCTTCCTGGTTCTTCCATTCAAGCCTTTAACCAGATTCCTACACCAGGTTCTTATACAAAGCTCAGTATTTCTAATAATCATGGGCACACTAAAATTTCTAGTATTTATAACATTTATTCTCTATTTTCTCTAAAACAATTTCATCCCCCCAGACAGACTGTACTTCAGCATAGAATACAGTACGGTGTTATTAGAAAATGACATGCAAAATATATCACATATTTCATCAGCAACACATAATATAGGAACTTCTGCACTAGGCAAGATCAAAGGTCCAACTAACACAGCAACCAGAAGAGATGTCTAAGGAAAAAGAAAAAACCAAGTAGTACTATGGAGTCATCCTTCCCTGAATATCCTCTCAGCTTCTGCAAAGGCTGGCTCTAACCCCTTAGCAGCTGTTGTTATCCTCCATCACTCTTTCTAACTCAAAAATGCTCAGCCCCTTGCAAAAAAAACAAACAAACCAAAATCAAACCAAATCAAACAAAAAAACCAGTTCCATTTTACAAATTCCCTTGTATCAGATAAGTTTACTTAAGGCAAAGTTGATGCTCTAGATTTTTAGGGCAGCCCTTATCCTCATGCACAACTATCCTGAAAATGCAAGACAAATGAAATGCATAACTGGAAAACACTCTGACCACTGAACTCCAATCCCTGTGACTGCAGGCATCGTTATCCTATTTCTGTTTATAAACTCCACCTTAAAACCATGCAGTTTCCTACCATTCCTCAGTGCAGCCCAGGAAGGGCAGCTCTAGTGTGTTTTTGGTAGGCTGGGTTGCTAAGGAAAGACACTGAAGCACTCCCTGCTAAACCACATTTCTAAACTTGGGTATGCTACATCATATGTTTGAGTTATAAGGTGGAACCAAAACCCAGACAGACTCCCAACTAAATTAACTATTATACTCATCCTTAAATACCAGTCTTACTATTTTGACTCTACATGTCATCAACAAAGGATACTTTAATGGAAAAAGTCTTCACCAAATGACAGAACATAATGTTCAACATAAATAAAAAAAAAAATAAAATCCCCAACCAGTAGTATCACTTGGTTTTGAAGTAGAAAAGGTATTTTCATTATATATCGAAAAGGTTTTACAAGCATGTTTTCAACCTGCACCCAGAGCTTGTAATTCCTGTATTCATACAAATTGTCAATCTGTTTTGGTAGCTTATTTTTCAGCTGGAACATCTGTCCAATGACTGAGCTTAGGACCTCTTATCCAAGAAGGTATTTTAGAAAAAGCAGAGGAAGCGTACTTATATCAAACCTACAGAAGGAACGGATACTACTGTAACTGTATCCTCTGAGGAAACCATGCATGCTTATGCTACTGGATTGACACGTTTGTACAGTGTAACATCCAGCAAGGCACTGATCTTCTATAAGCCCAATACTTTCTGTCAGCAAGCCAGTCACCAACAGAAAAATCTTCTGTGACAGTCAGAAGCAGTAGCTTTTCACATACAAATGCAGAGTTATAATTTTTCATTCTGGAATTCGAAAAGTGGGTAAAATCCTGGTCCAAGTAAAGTCAGCTCCCAAACTCCTATGACTTCAGTAGGCTCAGAGGAATAATCCTTAAGCAAGTGGGTACAACATACACAATTTTGCTCTGGAACATGGATACAGTGCCTAATACAAATACAACATTAAAAACCGATTGACATCCCAGCACTGAGACTTAACATTGACACTGATGAACTCAATTTTTATTAAAAATATTAAAATTTGAAGTAAACAGAATTTCACCCTTACAGAAGCTGCTGTTCTAAACTACACACAGAACAAGTAGGAAGACACACTGTGCTTGCAGCATCTCTCTCGAACTGCACAATAATCTTCATCAGAAAGTGAATCTATACCAAAATACACCATCTACAGAACTACAAGATTTACAATCATCCACAAACACATGAATACTGCCTGGCAGGCACCTCCAAGTTTGCAACATTAAGTCCACACTTAGCAAAAAGTAAGATGAAGCCCCTCAAGTGCAATTGAAGCAAATGAGTAAATTACTACCAATGGGCCTGCAGTACCTTTTCTCTAACTTACTACTACGTTCTGTACATTTTAGTTAAAAAACACCTGGATATTTGACAGTCCTGCTGATCCTCTCACTCGTGTACACAACATTTGTTCAGACACTTGTCCTTCCATGCAAGTATCTACAAATCAGCAAAGCAAAGAGGAAGTAGGAAATCGGGAGTTTAAAACCAACATTTAGAGTTGTTTGCTTTAAATTGGCGACCAGGTTTCAAGAAGATGACATCTTTTAAGATACCAGTAGTAAATACAAAAATACAAATGACTAAATGGAAATAAAAAGCCCAGTTATCAGCTTGCAATGCTCCCCTTCACCCTACCAAAATTCCTGCAGGTCCTGGTTCCAGGAAACATCCCCTGAGATTCCAGCTTCATGCAGACAGAGACACTTTCTCTCATGTTGGGACCGCAAACCATCACTGATTCCATTGATCACTTTCTAAGCTAAACTATGTTTTAAAGCAATACTGGAAACTAAAGCATCTGCGTTCCTCTTTTTTGGGAAGTTTAATGTTTGGTGATGGCCATATGCATCTTAAATTAATTTCTCTGTCTTTAATGTAAATTCACTTATTTGCATATCTTCAGAGAGGAGTTCCTGTATTTTTTTGAAAGAATATACACCAGGTTTTACACAAACAGCTAGAAAACCAGCTCTTCAGTGGAACCATAAACTGTAGGGAAAACTGCTATCAAGTATATCTAAAGATTTTCAGTAATATCGTCAATTTACTTCTAGTAGCATGCCCAAGTGTACATAGTTGCTGACGGAAGGACAACAATTTATTTCTATTTACACAGCCATTACTTACGCTCAACAAGTGCCTGCACGAAGATATTTACCCCCAATTGAAACTAGCCCTTGTATAAAGGCAGTTACTGCCCTTCAAACAAATGATGGATAGCAAGTAGCTGAGTGATCAAGATTCAGTATTTTCTTGGACACAGAGGGGGCATGTTCCTCCAGTTCCTCCTCCTCCAGCATTAGACTGCTGGAATTGTTGAGTGTTTGATAGACAGGATGGAGAGGCAGCAAGAGTGAAGAAAGAAAAGTTGGATAACACTTTTGCTTCTATAAATGTAGCAAGAGTTGTCACCTCTCCTCTCTTATTACTGATTACCATCAATGTTGAAGATAACCCAAGTAGCATTCAGGGATGTTTTGAATATTCTTTACACCAAACTCAACCATTACAAACAAGTTATGTTTTTCCACTTCCCAACGTAGCAGTAAAAACAGCCATCATAAATCAGTGTTACTTTAATTAATGACAAGTAGTAAGTCACTTTATAAACATACTGCCTACAATTGAATCCTAACATAAGGCACACAATAGAGTCTTAAAAGACCAAGTTGCTTGTAACTGACATGTAAGCCCACCATTTCTGCATTTTAATCCACACCTACTGTCCCACTCTGGATATTTGCACAGTGTATAGCTGGAACAGAGACAATCAGATCATACCCACTAGATCCTGGTTGCAGTTAATAACAACAAGAAGACTCTTTTTGCATGTCAGCAATGGTTTTTACCTACATATGGCTTCACTGCAATTTCAAAAGTTTCCAATTTTAAAGATTCAAATATTGATGATCAGTAGGCAATTGCAATTGCTGAATTATTCTTCTTTAATTTTTAAACTTCTGTCTATTACATGTCCAAGAATAATGTAGTCACTCTACACCTGCTTTATTGTTAGTAGAGAGAAATAAGGGCCTCTGGAGAGATACATCTGACATCTTGAAATATTTCTTCTATGGCCAGATACAGTCCTCTGGACATGCCCATATTTGATCATAAAGAAAATCTCCAATGAATTTGGACTTCTATGTCTCTATTTAGTTCAGCAAATTCTAGCTCTAAATGGAAAACAAACATCTTGTGCCTGAAACCAATCTGCTATGAGTGAGAAGAAATTCCTGTCAATTGTAAGACTACTGCCTGAACTGTGAATAGTCAATCACCTCGTTGCTCAGTTCCCTAAAATCCAGCTTCAATAAATTTTGCCCAAGGCAATGCCAGAATAACTATGCCACTTTTTTTGATTGCTCCTAAGCAGAACCTTCCTTGGCTTTCACTTCTCCTGAAGGAAAGGTTAATGTCTGTGCACATGCAGGGAGTACCATACGCAGCCAAGTCACTGTTAGCCCCTAAACTCTCAGCAGATTTTACAGCAAATGCTGCTGCACGGTGCTAATAATTGTTTTAGAAGTTCTACAATAGAATACTTACTACATGTATTAATTAAAATCTAACAGCTATGGCCCCCTTATTCCTTGCTAAATTTAGCATGTAAAAAGTAGCAATGAAGTTATGACCTCATTACTCTATGTTCCTATAATACAGAGAAAAGGGATCTCCTGCAAAAAATTCAGCTCATTCCTTCCCACTGACTAAAGACAGATGGCAGAGACATCTCTGAAATGAGGTGCCCAAGCTGAGTAGGATGTATCTACATTTCAGTTTGCTACAGCAAACTTCATTGTGTGTGCTAATTGGCAATAGATTTTTTTATGGCTTTTACTGTTGTGTTGTTTTAGGCCTGAATCCCAGCCCAGTACAACTACCAGATATTTTCAGCAGTCTAAGATCTGTACACAGCTTTTAATCACATGTAACAGCTTTCTTGCAAAAAATGTCACTTGAGTTTAGAAGAATGCAGTGATGACAGTTAAAGCAAAATCAAACCCCTTGAGTAAAATGCCACAGTTATTTTCAGAGATCTGCATAAATAGCAGTTAATCTGCAACTGCATCATTCCAGCTGAAGAAAGTACTTTCAAGAATTTGATAAAGGCTTTTCCATGTACAACTAGCCTCTAAAGAAAAGAAAAAACAGAAGACTTATTTCTTTCCAACATCAAAGGGATGTTAAAATCAAATCCACCACTCTTGTTGCCATCTATGATTTGCTGCATCTGATACCGTCCTGACTGCTCCATGTATTTGAAAAATTTTTAAGACATCAAATAGTCAGCAGGTTTAACATTCATCTACATCTACAACACTTTTTAAATTAAATAAACTGAACACTTTTGTTTTAACTAAACAGTTGAAGATCTGTTTGCCTATGGAAATGTCTGCAATCAAAAAGTAACTTGTAAACTATGTTGGAAAAAATTAGAACATTCTTTGAGATATGAATTTCAATAGCTCATTCTCAATGTTCTCTTTTCTCCTCAGGAGATCATATAGTTACTTTCTGTTAAAATAGTGACATCTCAAATCCCACGTCATTGCCTAATCTGAGCTGCTCCAAATCAGAGGCTTTCTTCCACTTAGTGGGAGTTCGCAATGTAACAGCTTTACTTATACATTGTGTTCTGCACTACAGTATGACAGACAGAATGTTATTTCCATGTGCCTGGCAATGCAAACAATCACAGCAGCAGAAAGCAGAGCTGGAGTTCATCACTCTGATAGTTGAAAGAAAAAACTAGAACAAATGAAAACCCACAGAACAACTGGGGTTGATAAAAAGAAAAACCATTTCCCCAAGCACTGCAAGTCTCAAGCAAGAAAGTAAATGACCTTGTAAGTTCTTACAGGTTACATCTAAACTAGAAGCTTATGTGTTTCATGGGAATTAAGAATCAGAACTTTACAGTAGAAGAAATTCCAAAGTGATTTGTCAGAGCTTAAAACCCATTAATTTTAGGAACCCTGATGAACTTATCTTCTCTCTCTGGCAAGTGGATGCATTTCTATTACTTTTCAATAGAATGAAACTTAAATGATACTCTACAGTATTTCAGCTTGCACCCCAAGGACACAGATGTGAATCAACATTATTACAGCCAAGCATAAATGCTTTGAAACAACTGGAATAAAAGCTACAATCACTTTTACCCCTTTAGCAGAGTTGCACATCAAGCACAAACACCTCAACTTCTTACCCAAAAGAAGTTTTACAAAATATCTACCAAATACTCCACACCCCAAATACCAAACTCACTTGAAGTGAAGATGAAAGTTCGGATGTCTTCAGCCAGAACCAATACTCCTTGTCTCTTGGTATCTCATAGAGTTCTTCTATTACCCATTTCTCAAGTAAATGTTTGAACAACTGCAAAAATTGTTCATCAAGCCTTAATGGTCCTGTCTGCACTCTGAGACAGGAACTGCCAACTACAATTGCCTACCACTCCTCTGCATAATATCCAGAACAACACTATGTAGACCCTCTCCCCAAACCCAACAGTTTCAAACACTAGCAAAAACAAAAAACAAATAAAAAAAAACAAAACACAAAAACCAAAACAAAAAACCCAACCAACAAATTTTAACACAAGAGGAAAAATACCTGATTTCACGTATACACACTTGTACTTCCATTGACAGCTTTGTCAGAGGCATTGTTATGGCCGTACCAGTACAACGGACTTCCTTCCTAGCTGTGCCAGAAAAACCAAAAAATTCAGCATAAAGGACCAGGTACACCAGTAACACCATGTGCGTGCTGGAAGAAAACCACTTAACCCTGAATTACTCTTTTAAAAGAACACTTCTGTGGTTCTTCATCTCTCATATAGTAGAATTAAAGCTTTTATTCTCTTGAGAAATTGATTTGTAAAAAAAGTGATTTCCAAATCAAATCTATTTTCAGGTTGTTACTATGGCTCTATGTGTAATTGATAACTCTAACGAACTAAAATGGAAAAAAAGACCCAAACTTCATCGGATGTTTTTTTGGTAAATCAAAGTAACAAAGTGAATGGATTGGTAATGCTTTTGATACTCACTTTAGAGAGCTCATGAAGGATAGGACACAAATGGAACAGAAACTTCACAGCATAATTGCAAAACTTTCAGAACACAAAGGAACTGAAATAAAAAATTCTTGGCAAGTATGTTTTCTGTTATCATAAATCTATGTTAAGACCAGAAAACAAAACATGCAGTATTTAATGCAACTGTTTAAAAAGCTTTCTACATGTCCAAATTTAGTAGACATGACCAAGACAAAAATAAGAAACTTATTTTATCGAAGGAATGTGAACAGTTTCGGCACATCAACACAGTACTCATACCTAACACATCCAAAAAAAAACCCAAAAAAACCCCACCCCACACACATTCAGAAGCCCAAATATTTTCCCTAAAATATAAACAAAAATAAAGACTACCATGAACAACTAGAGAACAAGAAATTACTACTATTTAACCTAATGTATCAATCACTATTGAATATTCTTAAAACACATACAAGTACAATGACTGTACACTAAGTTTTTTGTTCCCCATTCTCTTATTTCCTGGCTGCTATTTAACATTTAACTGGCAGAGGGTGGGTGGGTGCAAAAGCATTCTTTTTCTAGTTCAAGTATTTTAGGAGAAAGTCATTGGGTGAGGAACACAGCAGTTTAAAATATAAATTTTGTCTGCATCATATTGATTACTAGACTAAGACAACTTCCTAGCCACACATACAAGAGAATTTAGCACTCTAGTCTAACAATTAACAAGATGAATCAATCAACTGGGGGAGGAGAGAAGAGACTTGCCTCAACACAAATTACAATTTTTCAAAATTCTAGACCAGCGAGTTTACTGTAATAGGAAATATTAACAATTTAAGAAAAGACATTTCCTCATTTGAGGTATCATACATTAATTACATTAACAGTCTGCTTGAAACGTGCAGACAGATCAAACTTGCTAACTATCAACAAGTCCTGAGAGCTTACTCTATAAGCCTGCACAAAAACTCATAGCATGTCTTATAATAATATTCTTCCCTGCAGAAGAATGCCACAAGAGTTCTTGTCGAGTTTTTTGATATAAAGTTGTAAACTTATTCACTATTGTTTTCCAAAGCTGATTAAGTTAACAGTCTATGGAATATGCTATGTGAAGAAGGGCATCTGAGAAACTATAGGTACACGGTTTTTATATCAAGCTATGCTAACCTGAAATAAGGCATGAAGAACCATATATTACAAAAAAGCAGTAATCTTGCTTAAATATAAAGCAAACTACAAGCTTCCAGAGCTTTTAAGTTCCACTTGAGTTCCTGCCCCCCAATGTTTTCCTCCCCACGCTATTTTAAAAATGAACACAAACTTTAAGAGCAGATGTGTGGATCGTAACACTGCACAATTCATTCAAAGCAGAACAATTAAGGTTTTATAGCTACCTTCATGCTTCAACATATCTCGTGGTTACTTTTAAATATGAAGACGACACTGCAATTTTAGAGATTCACCTGCTTTCTTCCCACCTTCCTTTTAAGGTAGACAGTGATAGAATACCAGACAATGGACTATCAATACATTTAATTTTGCATATTGTGTTACATCTTGCAAAATTTTCCCAAAGGAAATTATTTCAGCTGGTTTGGATAATCCATGTGTGCCAGTATCTAACCAAAGGAATGCAAACAAAGGTTATAAAAACAACAGTGCCACAGTCTGTACTTAGACTCTCTCAATTAAAGTCTTCATTAAAACAGATGCAAAAAGATATGCAATTTACATTGCAAATATAAATCCCTCAGGTGAAAGAGCTTGCAATTGAACTAATGTAAACTTGACCCATGCTGCTATATGATAAGGACAGCCAGATGACAATGTAATGCTTGTCTGTCATATGACAGTTATTTTCAGCCAAGTAAAACTAGTTTCGTATTTCTAGTAACAACTTCAGGGTACATAATTCTAGACTGCTTTGGCTGAAAACCATTAGCCCTGTTTCAGATGTTCAACTCCTAAGGAGAATTTTACAGTCACATCAGGGTGTAGCAGACAAAACTTTGTGCAATGACTCATTACATGGGAATGTGTCTTCCAAAGGTTATGTAACAGGAGTTTCATTTGAAAAACTGTATGGTTTAGCAATGTGCTGCACAGAATTTTAATACTAGCTATATAGCCGACAGGCATCTGAATGTGTTAAAAAGTCTCACTACCTCCCACAAAACACCTCTCTAAAGATAGCCATCAATTCCCCCCCCCCTCCTTTTTTTTTTTTTTTTTTTTTTTGCTAGTAGACTTAATAGTCAAGCAAATACTGGTATTTTATGCAGAAAAGGCTTCTTACCATTTGTAAGCCAAAACTGGAGACTGAAACCTAGTTTAAATGACAGCTCAAAACAAAACCAATAGAATAACTCAGGTTGAAAGGGACCTCTGATCCAACACACACTAAAAACAGGGCCACCTTTTAAGCTGGATCAAAGTACTGAGTGTTTGTATGTTTGATGATTAAGTATGTTAACACAGGTTGAAACAGTATAAAATAAGTTACATGTACAACTTGACATTATAAACTGTTCAAGTTCAAGCTCTGCTTTCCCCAAAAAGACACCTCAGCAGTGTTACTTGCCACATCTTTCTAAAGTCCTCTTCATGCAAGCTATTGTTTCGTATCACTTTAACCCTGTCCGCAGGCTTTCATAACCTCCTTTTTGTAGGCACTAGCACTTCTGTGGTTGTACAGTAAACTAACTCAAGGAACTGATCCAGCTGAACACCAAACCTGGCAAAAAACTTACAATTAGATGGCCAAGTAAATTCTAAGCTGGCACAAGAAAGCAGTGGGAAAATGCAACTGGATGCAAAACATTCATTTTGTCAGGAGTGCACATTTACTTTGTTTTGAAACTGCAGAATCAGTCTCTAACTACAAAACCCCCTGATCCTCTCTGCAATAAGCGTATTTGAATGCAGAGAAAAGCCTACAAACAAAATGTATATATATTCTCATGATTAAGGAGCCGTTAGTAGGAAGAACCTTTAAAATTCTAACTGTTCCTCTAATAACTTTAACAGTATCAGAGGAAGCACATAGAGGGAACAAAATCAAACCAAAAAGCAAAAAAAGGGCTGCATCATCTAAACTGCAATGAAAATAAGAACTGAACCAGTCTAACGAAGACTGGTACGTGAAGCTTGGTAGAAGCTACTGGGAATAAAAAAACCTAGAAGTAGGCTGGGGATGAGGATCAAATGACTCTGCAAGAAGGATGAGGAACACCTCTTTTCCTCCCTGTCCCAGGCACCACCATATCAATGGGATTCAAGAGGCAATGGGATGGATGGGACACAGCTCCTCACCTGGACCCTGACATAAAGACAGAGACTATACAGGACTATGTTAAGGAACAAGGGATCAAAACAAAGTGTCTTGAGAAGCTGAGGTAAAGGGAATGGCCAGCATACTTGTTGAACACATGCCCTCAAAGTCAGGAAAGGCTTCAGGATTTTCAAACCTCACTTCTGTAATCAAACTTCCTTATAAAACAAGTTTAATCTGGCCTAAATTTGTCAATAGAGAAGAAACTCATTAAATACTCCACTAGCTGACTTGGCAAGTTTGTATAACCTAACTTTCCAGGCTTTACAATGATCCATTATTGCCAGATAAGAAAAGTCACAAAGCTTATATTAAAAACATAATGGAACGAACAACATCTGTTAAATCAAAACACAGAGTAGGTGGCAAGTACCAGAAAGAAAACAAATCTAAGTTGGTTCTTCATTTTCCAAAAAGACACGCACATCTTTAATTACACTATGGTCTTTTCCTACTTGCCCCAACAGAACCTTGGTCTCATCCAGTGAGAAGTTAAGCCTTCCTCAACAAACATATTAAGACTGTCTAAGAAATGCAAGTGCTGTCCAGATCCTCTTTCTTCTGGCGCAAAATGAGAAAAGCATTTAGTGCATGGCAGATGCAACTGAAGAAGGGTCCTCAACCAGTTCATGCCGTCTTGGCCAACTACAAACTCTGTCAAACACATCAAACTGGCAACTGGCTTCCACCATTTCACACACGGTCACTTTTAGCGAATTCTTGATTTGATTCTTCCCTCTTATTCCCCATCCGACATTTTAAACTTTCTAAACTTTACACAACTCTCTCATTCAACTGAAACAAATCTTACTCAGAAACAAAAAAGTACCACATGATCCAGAAGTTATACAAATGATAAAATGCCAGATCTCTCTAAATAATTGTTTCATAATTCTAAACAACTGTTTAGAACAAAAACACTCTCCCCTCTTATCAAAATACTGCTTCCCCACTGTTCTTATTCACATTTGATTCTACACTGAATACTCCATCTCTGTATATCCTTTATTTTTATTAAGTGCTCACAAATACCAGCCAAAGATAAGGACTTAATTTTCCTCTTTGAAGTGGTACAGTATTTTTCCTGAATATGCAAAAGCAGCTCTACATATACTGCATTTGAAATTCTGCTGGCCTTTCAAGCTTGATACAAAAAGCTTAGAAGCTGACCCCTGCTAGGCCACAGGAAAGCTCCAAAGCTGCTGGTGGGGTGTCCATTCTAAACTTCCTTAGGCAAGCGTAGTATCAGGTTTATTTTATATTGTCCAACGATTAGGAAAAACAAAGAGAAAGATGAGATTTCACAGGTCAAAAAAATCTATCTAAACCTCTTATTTCTATAATCCTTCCAGAATGATCATACTCTTTTATTGATGCCCTTCTATCTACATGTTGAAACATACCAAATCCATGGCGTATGTTAATTTCAGGCACTACAGAGTATATTTAAAAATTAGCATTCTTTTAAAACTTCGTATTTTAAAATAAGTTTTAAAAACAGCTTCCACAAATCCATACCTTAGATTCACTACAGGCATATGGTCAGCATAAAATTGTTGCAAAGGTCAAAAGAAATTATGCTATAGGCAATTTCAGCCATCAGAGAATCTTTTCAGTACTATAATCAGTGATTATTTGATAAATGGGTGATAAAAAATTTGATTTATATTGCAGTTTAAGTCAAAGATTTTTATCTTACCAGAAACAAAATGCTGCCTCTTCTTTCATTTTAAAAAACAAGCACAGGACTCCAAAGAATTGTTTTGAATACTTACAATTCCTAAAAAAGGCTTTCATTACTATAAGCTACAATGAAAATGTTTTGACAATAACCTTCATTCATCTTCCTATTTCCCAGCAGGCTGTCATATTAAAAAAAATATATATATAGAATGCATCTCCAAATATACTCTGATGTGCCAACAATCTCAAACAGTAATTTAAAGTGAGAAGGATCTTGTAAAAGAGGCAAAAAAGGTCGACTGCTGCTCTAGACTTTTTTTCCTTCCATAAAACTTCATTCTTCACTGACAAGGTCTTTATGACTCCCAAATTTTCAGATATGGCTAAAGCTGGGCCAGCCCTTATATGCAAAACTATTTAGGCATGGAAACAACACTAGCAAACTGAAATGTAAATGAAAAAAAAATATTGTACTTATCTTCCTTATTCAAAAAAACAGCATATTTTAAGAACACATTTGCAGTAGTCCCAGAAGTCAGTAATAACCGTTATGTAATATCATTCATTATATGGAAGAAAAAAAAAAAAAAGAAAAAAAAAAAGTACTACACATACATATTAAGAAGGCCTGTCAGTAATACTAATACTTTCAGTTTAGTATTTTTTCTTCAGTAGTTTGGTATCATGTTCATAAACATCAGTTCATCACATGGCTTTCTACCATAAATATTCTGGGATTCATATGTAAAGATCCTTTTCCATAGTGACAGTTACCACGTTACTATGTGAGAGAATATGTTATTGGACAGACATCATCTCAGCATAGTTTTAACTTACTAAATTTGAAAACTTTCAGAAACAGGAAGATATGATTAATTGGTTCTCCAACTCTAAAACCATTATTCACATGTGTCTGAGCTATGGGGTACTCATAAAGTCACCCAGGTCACCTTAACTACGATAAGTAATACTGAACCAAACTAGATTTCTTCTTTAAAAAAGAAAACCTAACCACAAGACAACACACAACCCTCAATAAACATATGTATGTACACATACACTAGAGGCTCCTAGAACAGAAGGCAGTTTTTTAAAAGAGTAGGCAGAAGAAGGATGTGGACATCAGTTGTTAAATACTTGCAAGTTATTATTCTATTCTTACTCACACCTCTTCATGCTTTCCAGATGCAGGCTGGCAGCCTAGAGTATATGGCCATCTGCAGTATGGCCGTATAAACTGATTAGATCCAGTTTAGCATTAAGTAGCCATATACAGAAGTAATTTTTCTTATAAGTCACTCGGTAAATTCAATCTAACATGCTCAACTAACATTTGGAGACAGGATCAGAAGAATGTGTCACAATGCCTCACAATCTTCCTTTTCATATTTTAATATGTTGTATAAAACCTTCACCCACGATTCCTACAGCTACAGTAATAACAGTATTAACCAAAGGTATAAGTTAAAGAGAAAAATCTTTTTGTTTTGTGGCAATTAAAAACATACACTGTATTGCAGAAGACCACTTATTGACTAGGTTTACTGAGTACATACTTAACACCCATCAGCAGGGATTCTTTGGAGATTCCTGTCCTGAACTACCAATCTAAGACCCAGCTAGCAAGTTTGCTCATCATGAAGAAGTCCTTGTACCAAATACCCCAAAGAGTGTAACCCCTCTCAACCTTCTCTACAGATGCCACTGAGTACAGGATATGACCCTGTCATTAGACCTACATAACCATTCTTCTTCCACAAACACTGGGTCTGCCTTCCCAATATCAGTCAAAACCAAAGTCTTTGCTGCTCTAGCCATATAACTGAAGTATTTGACAAGCTCATGCAAGGGCTTGGGAGGAAAGGGCGCAAGGGGAAGCATGTATGCATGTTTTATTCTAACACAGGAGACTAAATACAAATAATTTCATAGTTATGAATCACAATGTCCTTTTTCAGACATGTGTTCTGAACTCTGCTTTTACTCAGAACGGTTCTTCATCCGTTAAACACTAGCAGTTTGTTCAACATTCATCATAACGTTCAATTAAGAAATATGCAACTACCACTGAAGTCAAGCTTTTCTGAACATCACCACTGCAAAAACACTCAACTGAACACGGGCTGATAACTATTTTATTGATTATTGTAGCTATACCACATCTACTACCCATACATATACTACATCTAGCAAAACGGGTACATGCTGACATTATCTCCTCCCTATAGATGTAGTGGTGGTATAGGTAATTCACAGTCTGCAAGAATTTCATACAGCTTCCCAAGGAAAGAAGATCAACCAGATTTCTTTATAATAGGACTGTAAGTCAGTTTAGTTAAAAAGGCGGCTAGACAGCAGGTTCAGGCAGGTTCTTCCTTTTACCTTGAGTAGATGAGACAACAACAAAACCCTAAAAGTCACTCTAAACTAGACCAAAAACTCAAGCAAGTCTGCAGGACCCCAAATGCTACAGCAGATTTGTAATTAATGTTTTCATACGGCACTACTTATATGACAATTATGTGCAGTATTTCAGTTTCTGTATAATACACAGTTAGGGATACAAAGAATCAATTATTTTAAAATGCCAAGATTTGTTCCTATTTCGGTCTCCTGCTGATTGCTGACAGACTTCATGCAGATACAGCTCCTGGTAACAAGTTTACAACTAATCTGGAGAAAAAATATCAGCATGGCTTTTTATCTCTATGTTGAAGAAAACAGGAATCACAGTTTCACTTATCAAAAAAGATGCTGTACATGGTATGTTGGCATGTTATAAAAATCACATTAAACAACCAAAAACCCCTACAATGGCAAAATTAGATTAACTTTTTTGGTTGTTCTGAGAAAGAAGTATATTTGTTATGCCACTTACGATTATGAAATCCCATTACTGTTTTAAAAATAAAAGGCAACATGATACCTGGCCTTTAAAAATTGAAAGTCCTAGCTAGGTTCATACTTTCTGTCTTCTAAGCAGTGATACTTAAAATTACCACTTTCCTTATATGTGTTTGCATCTTAACTGCATTAATTCCAGCATAAAAATACATCTAGTGTATAAAAATGTTGCTAACAAAGGGGAAACGTCGATTTTATTTGAAGACCATTTTGATCTCCAATCCTTTCTCATTGTAAATTCTGCTGCACAGTTCTAAATTACTTGGAAAAGCACCCACCTCTGCTCCCTCCCACCCCATATAATCAGTGACATCTTCCAAACACCCAGCAGAGCTATAACGACATGTTACCAACTCTGTAAGTACAGATCTTATTCTTTTCAGACAGTAAATGAAATATTGTTTAGCACATACGTATTTCTTTTAAATAATTCAGTGTTGATATTCTAAATAACATAACTTGTATCCATGTTGAATTAATTCATTTTTCATGCACAGCACAGAATATTCCTATTGTATAACTACTTATGGAAGAGGTAATTTAGGAAACTAATAATTAACATTATGAACTCTAGTGTGGTAGCACAACAGTATCACTTTCAAATCATAACTGAGCATATTGCCAGCAGAAAAATCTTCTCCTGCAATAGCCACTTTCTAAAACATATATAACTCAGGGCAGTACTACTGAATACTTAAAATGAATTGCTAAAGCAGCTATCAGTCCAAAGTAGGTGGTGGTGGGGGAAGGAAATCACACCTTACATACACAGCTGAAATTCTTTTCCAATCAAGAGCCCAGAAAGATACAACATGCCAAGTAAATGTTTACATAATTTTAATTGAAAAATGGTTTATTACACCTCAGTTTCAGTCCCAAAAGAGTTAAGGTTTCCTACATTTAAAGCATGGCACTGTCCTACTCAAGTGATTTAAAGTTTATTTCCCTGACCAGAAACCAAGGGAACATACTCCAGTGTGAAGTTCACAATGAGATGGTTAAACTTGATACCTATTAAAGACACGTCAGACTTCACATACCATCCAGTAGCTCTTATTTGAAATATGATTGCAATCCATTAATCTCTAAGACAACACACATAAAGCAAAAGGAAGAAGAATAGCAGTTTTCCAAGAAACACTATGGACGCAGCAAGAAGACCAATATAAAGCTTATATTTACATTCATTTGGAAAAATGATACTCCCAGAATATAACATATTTCAGGAGAAAGAGCCAAGACCTTCAAAATTTGAAAACATTATTATAAGGGAAAAACAAACAATGTTTGTTTTCAAACCCACAAAAAAAACCCAACAGCAATTTACAATACTTCTGTCAACTAGAGTATCAGAAGGTCACGCTTTTGGGGAAACCCTGCATATTGATAGTTGTTTTCTCATAATACTATAGGATATGCAGGTGCCTGCAGCCAGCAGCGTTTCACACCACAACTTGGGTCAAGAGGCCCCTTTCTAAACCTTCTGTTATTGGAGAACTCCACTCAGGTATTAACTGCCATTTCATCAATGGTAAACAAATTGTTATTTAAAATAAAATTTACACACAGCACTAAGATCGATTATCTACTGCTTAGTTAACAGCAGATGGTTACTATATACAACCCTCCACAACAAATCTAGCTCCAATTAATTAATTTCAAATGAATCAAATCAGAAAACTTCCATCATATTGCTGCACGATTACAAGAAAAAAACCAAGCCCAACGGAGAACTAACCTAAGAGCTATTAACTGCATCATTTAAGAGTCACACCTGTTTAAGCAGTAAAACCACTTCATCTCTTTTAAAATACTGTCCTCATTATTACCCTGATCTTCCACCAGAACTTGGGTAAAAGACATGAAAAACCAGGAGTAAAAAAGACTCCCATCTCACATCTACACACTATATTCTCTCCAGAGGTCTGGAACTCCTATAACTTCCTTAGCAGAGATAGGACAGGTCACATCAGGTACTGCAATTTGATCACATGAAAACAGCTACTTGAATACTTACTACAACACTGCCCAACGCACAGCCACTGCAATGCCTACCTAGCAGAGATGTGGGTGGCTGTTAGCGAGAAGCAGAGTAGTGAACAAAGAAATGACATGGAAAGATGTAGCAGAAACCCGCAGGACTTCACGTATGGAGACTAAGAGAGCAGTGAGCTCTGCACAGCAGGTCACCGGGGCAGAGCAGGACATACGGAGGCCTGGATGAGCACTGACCCTGTCGGGTGGCTCGCTGTCAGCTGTGTTTAAAAAATTGTTAACCTTCCAAAATAAAAATAAGGAAGAAACAACATTCAACTTTGAAACTGAGTTTCAGAAATAAAAAAGGTAGTTCTAAAGACTTATTTAAAACTTTCAAAGGAAGACTCCACTTTCAAAGAAAGCCTTTAAAACCAACAGCAATGCACAAATCAAGCCACCACTGCCCCTTTACCTCAGCCCTCACACCACAGCCTCGAAACCAGCCAGGAACACTACCTCATTTTTATGTCGCTCCGTATTAAGTAATGCTTTACTGAAAACCGTAAAACTATTCAGAGAGCGATTTTGTCTGCCTCTGATCTCAACTTTTAAAGAAAAGGTTCGCGCCCAAGTCGTGAGATCTGCGAGCCATGGAGACCTCGCTACGTCCCAGAGGCGTGCGTCACCAGCATCCGAGGGGAAAGAAAACCCAAACCCTGAGGTAAAGTTTATTTCTGTGAGGGAAACCCCGGCCATGACAGGTTCGCAGCGCCGCGGGGCTGTCACCACACGGCGGCCGCGGGTGCCACCCAGCCAGGTGGCCGCGCCGGGGCGGGCGGGCGGGACGCGGGGACAGGCCACCCCGGCGGAGGGAGGGTCACACCGCCTGCCCGCGTTCGGCAACGCCGCTCCCGCCACTGGACACCCGAGTCTCGAAAGAGGCCGGCACAGCGCGACGAGTAGCCTGGGGCGCGGGAGATGCCATCTCCTTACCCGCTCCCTCCCGCCAGGCCGCCTCTGGGGCTCCGGCCTCCGGCCTGTAGCGAGCCTCTTCTCCCGCACCCGGGGAGGAGGGTGCCGCCCCGGGTGCGGGCGTCGCGCAGGTCCCGGGGAGGTGACAGGGCCCCAGCCCGCTGCCCGCCGGGCGCGGGTGCTCCGTCGGCAGCGCCGAAGGGTGTTGGCTACTCACCCACGCGGGCAGATCCGCGGAGGAGACGCTGAGCCGCACCGCCTCCTCCTCGTCCTCCAGGAAGGCGAGCGCCCGGCCCAGGCGGGAGGTTTTGCCGCCGCGGTGCCTGCGGATCCAGAAGAGCCCGCAGAGAGCGATGAGGACCCAGCTGAAGCTCAGCCCCAGGTAGCCCAGCACATACACGGGGAAGATCAGCACGAAGCTCCTTGCAAACTGTGACACCAGACCCGTCACGTCCACGCTCAGCAGCGGCGGCGGGGGCTCCGGTACCGAGTCCCCAGCCGCGGCCTTCTCCGCGGCGGCGGGATCCGTGGCGGCCCCCGCGCCGGGGGACTGCCGAGCCGCGGCCCCGCTCATGCTCTCGCAGCGGCGGCTCCTACTATTGCTGCGGCTCCTCCCGCTGCTGCTGCTGCTGCTGCTGCTCCTCCTCCTCCTCGGGCTCTAGCTGCGAGCGGGCAGGGGGGCAGGGCGGCAGCGCCTCGCATCCTGCGCCCGGCCCCGCTCACCGCGCACCGACACCAACCGCCGCCCGCTTCCGGGATCGGGGCGGCCCGGCCCAAACCGCCGCCGCGGGGCGGGTGGGGCGCGGTTGTGCCGCCGCGAGGAGGCGCCTCGGCCCCAGCAGTGCCATTGGCGCCCGCCGCGCTCTGCCCCCGCCCCGGGCAGCCGCCAGCGCCGCCGTTAGTGTCGCTCAGCCTTCCCTTCCAGGCCTGCCCCAGGAACCGCCGGTTCACTCTGCACGACGGGATCCGGGCCAAGAGAAGATCGTCGTCGCTTCTCGCCAGGCTCCCCTCGCAGCCGCTGGGACCCCCGTCGCCTCAGCACCCCATCCCGCCCAGCCGCCCGCCGGCCATGGCTGCTTGGCCTGGCAGCGACGACGAGGCGGGGAGAGGCGGGAGTGCGGGGCCGGGGCCGTGGCGAGGAAGCGGCCGCTGGTGGTGGCCCGGAGCAGAACCTGCTTGCCAAGGCGCCACGGACCGCGACCGTGCTGGCCTGCGCTCCCCTCACGGGCGAACCACACCATCTCCCCAGGCTCTTCAGGCCTGTGCGCGGCTGAATGGTTTCTGCCTGTTACATCCTTCGGTCACAAGCTTCGTATTTTCTTTGTTCTCCATTGAGGGATATTATTAAAGGACCAGCTCATCAGCAGCTCAGAGGAACCCGAGGCTGGTCATGCTACTCCTTAGTTACAACAGGTGTTTCCTGACTGAAGCTTTGCTCACACATCCTCAGATACAGCTGGCTTTTCATTTTGCTGGCACACAGGAGTACCTAGGGTGGCACCCATGCTCTTGGAATTACATGAGCCCTCATCTGTGGAACTAAAAAAGTTGATTTTCTACAGGCTTTGTGTCCTGTATCCTTTTACTAGATTAACACCTGGTTCCTACATCATTCCTCCAACCATTCCTTTCTCTTTTCAATAACCTTAACGGAACCACCAGTTTTGTAAGGGGCAGCTGTTGCTTGTCCTTGGCTCCATGCTAATCACTTTGCTGGTATGTGCTTTCTGATTAAACTCAGCATTTACCAGTTCTTTTTTTCTCCTGGCTTTAAATAGCTAACCTTTTGCTTAGTGGGAGTGAGAGTCCATTCTCCTCTTTTTCAGCTGTCAATTTGTGGGACTGTGTCAGACTAGTATTTGCAGGCAGGGAAGAGGGGAGAATGGTTTTAGCCAGTAGGCTGAAAAGTTATGAAAATGCATATAAACAGACAAATGGGAAACCTGCATAAGCTTTATTTACTTGAGGAGTGAGAGCAAGCTCACCTCAATTATCCAGAGAAATGGAAGGATCTGAAAGACAACAGCACAAAAGGAAACTGTGTGCTCAGTGCTGCACAGCAGAATTGGAAAAAGAATCTGTATTTTGACAACTGAATGTCATGTTCTGTTTTATCATCTTTCCAGATCCCCTCCAAGCGTGCAATCAGACAAATGAACCACTCTAAACAAAACCAATTTCTGGCCATAGGCTCATGCTGCTTTTCTTTACTCCCCGTTTACTACTGACAGTGTGCATTCTGCACCTGTATAATTAGGTTAGTTAGGCTGAAAATTCAGAATGACCAAATAGAAGTAACAAAATCAACAATTGACAACTGCATGGTAATCCAAGCTTTGAAATGCCAATTTACTTAGGGTCTTTACTTCTAGAGAACTCACAACATATACAGGATGTAACAGTGAGGGGACTGAAGGGCAGCATAAGACCCTATATACACTTCTTCCATTAAACAAGGACCATCAAGTGTGACTGTGACCCCTTTGGATACTAATAATACCAAACTACAGTAGATGTGGGTGGTTTTTTGTATTTATTGTACTCCTAATTACTTTGTTTGCTTATATAGACGGCCTCGTGAATTTACTCCTGAGTTTCAGGATGCACAAATGGCCATATTGTACATTGGCTCCCTCTATTACAACCAATGCTATTAACATTTTCTCATTTTTTGAATTCAGCCTGATATCCTCAGTGTCGGACTCCATTATTCCCATCTTAATTCCCTACCTGGCTTCACAGTATCTGAAGCAGAATACAACTATCACAAACCAAAATGAAAATTCAAAACAAGAAGACAAAAAAACCCCACAAAGTGATTGAATTAACATGATGTTTGTCCACCAACACTTTACCATATGCTGCACCTTATTCTCCTTTATGTCTCAGTGTGTATTCTGCAAATGAACTGGATATAGAATTTGTAGAGGAGTACCCAATACAGTCAGTATTAATACACTGGAGAAGCACATGAGAAAAAAATTAATCTTGTAGTAGCATTTAGGATGACAAACATGTAATTGTAGGCCTGACAGCCTAGCATTGATTCTGGGCAAAGTAATTTATTAGTTCATAAAGAAGTTTGATGAATCAGAACTAAAGGTCAGTAGTACTGTGCCAATCAAACAGGAGAAGAGAAGCAAGATCTTATAGTGTTAATTCAGTAACATTTATCTGTAACATCAATAGAAAGTTCTGATAAAAATGTTACCACTGACTTCTTAGAACTTCCGTAGATAACTGACTTGGCCCCACACAGTATTTTGATGAAGAAACTGGGTGGTATGAAGTTATCATATCCATTATTACAATAGGGATAAAAGAGTTGTTAAAGTGTCAAGATATAAACTCTGCTGCTAGGGGATAAACTACGGTCAGTTTCTGTATTATAAAGGTTTTCATAAAATGTTCTGGATAAACACAAGTAATTTGTTTATTCTAAACTTTTTGGTACTGATAAATTGTTTAACAATTTGCTCAAGAATCTTGGAATTGTTAATTCATGTGTTCCCTGATCCGATTTTTCAATACTTAAGATAGCAGTCTTCAATGCATCAGGAAGTCTTGGAAAGTCACTTACGGCACTGAGATTACTCTGGCTTTTCCTTAAATATCCTGTAGTGAATTGTATCAACTACAGAGCTGATTATATTTATCTCATTTACACAATACTTATTCTTTTCATATTTTGCTTTGTAGGTCTGTTGCCTTCTTAGAATTTTAATTAATACTTTTTGTTTGCAGTATTGCTTCATATCCATTCTTAGCCGTATGTGTTTGTTCCTCTTTTTTATTGGATTCATTTTTTGTTTTTTCAAAATCAATAGCTTCCACTGGAATCATAGTGTTGTCCTATGTTTATCTTTGCATCACAACAGTTTGCCATGACGATTTCTTTCCAGTATCATTACTATTCTTCAGAATAACTTCCCAAAAGATCTTACTTATACATCTTGTGTTTTAAGGATGAGAAAAATTCACAAAATTCAGTTTACATGGTGAAGCAGAAAATCTAAAGTTTCTACAACTTCTTTGGGTTTCACACAAGAAAACAAATTTTGGAAGAAATTTCAATTGTTGCTTCTTGCCCATTTTCATTAACAATGAATCTTCCTGAAGAACAGTATTTGATAATATACCTTATTTTTACCCAACAGCACTATTTCAGACTGATGCTTCTCTCTACAGGTTTTTAACTACTGAATAGAAATCTTTATTGAACACAAGTCTGAGAATGTTTACTCGGGATTTTTTTCCTAAAAATGTTTGAATTATTAATGGAAACATAGTTTACATCAAGTTTCATTCTAGTAAATCCTCATGATGGAATACTCACTATTTCTGTGTTTGATTTTATCCAGCTGTCTCGACCCACTTCAGATTGTCTACTATATAGCACAAATATTTTCTGCCTGCTTCAAATTATCTAATATATAGCACAAAGAGGAGTCAGAAGACTACCATACCTGTTCAGTATACAGAGCTTCTGTTGCTTGGAACAAAACCATACGTGTCTTATCCTTGGTATCACCCAATCTGGGTTTAGCTTCACTGAATGCATAAATTGTAGTCAAATGACAAGATCCTCAAATATTTATTGTTCTTGAAATACTTTCCACTAAAATGTGTTTCTCAGTAAGTTTTCACAATAATCATAATCATCTCCTTTTTTCCCACCTAATGAGATTCTTACAAGTTATAGTTCAAAACTAAAGGCACAGTTTACTTGAGATCCACAGTTTTGCAGTTTCTATTTACGAACCTGGAGGACTGACCAACATAAGGATTTTGAACACTTTGCAAGTGGTCATTTATGCACCTCATCTTCATAAGGCCTCAGCAGGAATTGGTTAAAAAAAGGGAATATAGCTACAAAGTGTAGATCCTAACAAGCCTCTTCCTTCATACAAAAAAAGCATTATTTTCTTTTTTTTTTTAAATAATAATAAAAGAATCATCATGTTTTAAGTATAGTGGAGGGTTGTCATATTGTCCCTATGAGGGCTGATATTTTCCAGTAATTTTTTGGTGTAATGCTGTGGTGAGTCATTCCATACAGGGGCGAAGAAAAACGCAGTATTGCTTCACAGGGTTTAGAGGAACATCCAAAGACAAAAAATAGCTTATTACTACAGAATGTAAAAAGCTGAGTGATTTTATATTCTTGTTTTTCAGATAACAGTACAGGTGAAGAAGAAGAAGGTACGTATACCAAGCCAGAGAAGAGAAAAGCATGTAGAAGCTAAAATGGTATTAAAATTCCCAGGGCTACCAAAAGCCTTGTTTACAATACTTTTCTTTACAAGAAAAGCTAGGGCATCCTTTTATGCTAGTAATACAACAGATATGTGCCATTTTATTGTCTATGTTCATATGATTCTAACACCCATTTTTAGAAAAACAGTAAAACTGATGATCTTTTTCCACTGCATTGGTGAGAAACGGTAGTTTATTTTAATACATGGTGGGAATACTTAAACATGCACAAATTTCAGTTCTGTTATTCCAAAGGTGTTATTCCAGCTTGTGTTCTCATGCAGCAGTTAAACTTCAGTTTGATCCCTGGCTTTAAGGTTTGAAAAATTATTTCCAGACCCTCTAGTGGTGCCTTCCCAGATCTGTAATATTTCCTCTTGCCATAAGGCTATCTGACTCTTCATAGGTGTAAGAAAAAGCTCTTGGCAGCCAAAATTGGTTTTGTGGGATTTTTGGTAACTAATACATACGCATGTTCTAAAGAGTAGATGGTAGGGCCAGCACTTGAAAAAAACCTTTCTCTCCTGTCTGATCTTTGGTATCACTGTCACATTTGCTAGTTTTAGTTATATGCATTTGCTATATCGTCATTAAAACCAAAATTGGATTAGAGTACTTGAAGGTAGTTTTTGTCCTTCCGCCTCTATATGTAGGACAGCATTTCTGCAGAGTATCCTTTACTAAGCAGATGCCTAGTTCCATGTGTTTATAATGCCATCATCCCCTTGCCTAAAGAGCTCTTTGAGTTAATCCATGATGGCTTGTAAGTGCATTTTTATTTCTTCAGGGAAGAAGATATAAAATGCTTATAGATTATTATTGCTCTGCCAAAGGCAGCTAAATAATTCATAAGAATACTTATAAATAAATATTCATAGATGCTTGTATTTAGTGGATGCAATTTAGTCCTTAAAGGTCATACTTACAGTTAACGCTGGTTTGTCAGTATGTTGGTTTTTCAAAACATCGAGGGTTTCTTTTTCCCTCCTGATTGCATGCTTAATTTGCCTTTGCTTTTCTGCTCTATTAAGAATAGAAATACTTCACAGTCCAGACAGTGAAGCAACTTCACAGCATTTTTAGTTTATTCTGGAAACATGAGTAAGAAGCAACTGTATGAAGGCTTTGTATGTATTTGGCAACTGACTATTTAAGGCTAAGTGTAAGGGGTTAAACTTTTATCTCTTTGAAGTCAGTGGGACAAATTCCCGTTGAACTAAGGCAGGAACGTTCCTCAAATGCAAAAATGCCTCTGCTTTTTTTTTTTCCCCTCAGTTTTACCAAAACATTAGTAGTAACAGTTACATACTTTAAAAAAAAAAAAACCAAACAAAAACCCCCAAACAACTCTTGAAAAAATAAGCAACAAAGTTAAAACTGCCAAGAGGAATCTTCACCCAGTCTTTTAAATTGCACGTTAATAGGTTGTTTTTGTTGTGAAAACAGCACACACCTTTCCTGCAGGCAATCATCGCTTACGTCGTTTGTTTCACGGGTGTTTGGTAAACTGCCGAGAACAGCTCCGGTATTTGTTACTGCGGTAATATTATTAACGTTTTTATTTCCACAGCTACTCTTCATACCTTCCTAGCATCTGGGTAATCTGGCAGACTAGGTTACGCATCATCATCTTTATCCTTACCATTTTTTTTCCCACAGTAATTGTGCATGCCTTCACTAGAAGGGAACCAACTATGATTAAGAATGGTTTCATGACACAGTTAAACCTACAAAGGTCAGCAGTGCTCAGGAGACAACGCTGCTCTAAGGGAAGCCTGGGGAGTGCCCTGTCCGCGCCTCACAGGATGGCGCCCGGTGGCCGCGGGCCCTCCCCAGCGCCCCGCCAACCTGAGGAAACTCAGCCGGACACCACCTCGAGGAGGAAAACCCTCCCGCTGCCATGCGGGCACCCACGCTGGAGCTGGCCGGGGTTCATGCCGCTGCGCCACGGTACAACCCCCGCCGCCACCGCGGGCAGCCTCTCCCCTTCCCACAACCCCGCGCGGCAGCAGCCGCCTGCCGGCCCGGCGGGCCCCCCCGCTCATCCATCGCTCGGCCGCTCGGCTGCTTCCCCCTCGCCGCCTGTTGCTAGGCGGGCCCGCACGCAGCTGCCGTGGTTTCCTGCCCGCTTGGAGGCGGCCGGTGGCGGCGGGACGCGGCATCCTGCCCGTCCCCGCCATGGAGGGTGACAAGGTGAGGGGCCGCTGCGCTGAAGGGGAACCGGGCGAGCCTGGCAGCGCCGCCCGGGCCTGACGCCTGCGGACATCGCGCCGGGGGCCGCGTCCCAGCCCCGCCGCGTCGGGAGGGCCCTGAGGCGGCACGGGGGGCGGTGGCAGTGGGGCACGACCGCCGCCCGGCCCAGGCTGCTCTGCGAGGCCTCCCCCGACCCCTGACGCCCTGGGTTCCTGGGCGTCTGCCAGAGCCGTCCCCTCACCCGCCCGCCGCCCGTGTTCCTTGGCGTTTACCCAGCCCATATGCGGGGGCAAGGCGGGGAGCGGCCCGGGGTTCCTTCTGCCGGCCTGGGGGTGCCTTCTGCCGGCCCGGGGGCCCCCCTGGGCAATCCCAGGCCCCTTGTTCTGTCAGGGCGCCGGTGAAACCCACCGAGTAGCGGCTGTAAGGAAGTCAGACAGCAGAAGGATGAGGCTGCGCCAGCCACAGGTCTTTCTGCAGAAGATGATAGGTGATTTATGAAAATAGCCAAAGCTGTTAATATTTCAGACTGTAGGTGAAATAAATTTACTAATTGATACTCCTGTAACCGCTAATTGTTGGGCTTTAGGTCTTTAGGAACCCACGTAACTATTGTGTAATGGTTTTAAATTATGAAAAAGAACCATTACACAATAGTTACGTGGGTTCCTAAAGACCTAAAGCTTCTAGAGCTCCAAAATAAAGGAAACGGAACCACATAGACATGCTAACATCAATTATTGTGTTACATATTCATTTGGACAAGCAGAAGTATTGGATCACTTTTATTACTGTTGTGTGGATCTGGTTTTCACAGCTAATCAATTTGTGGTCTTGTTGAATAGAACGTGGAGTAGGAAATAGAGTGGTTGGGCAGGATATGTGAAGGAGTATGTTAGGACCACTCTAAATTCAGATACCATTTCACTAACTGTGGTACATGAATAAACTCCTCACTGAAAAGAGGTGAGTTAGTGAATTGTGATGGGGCTTTGATCTAAAATTTTTCAGGTGCGTTGATATAAGACTGCCAAAGACCCAAAGGCAGTCATACTAACAGCCACACTGTATGAGAAGGCCTCCTTTTGCTGTTTCTAATTCTATTAAACCAAGTCTATCACTTGTGCTGCTTACCTGTTTGAGGGCTTCCAAACAGGCAACTCTTACTGGAAATAAAAAAGACAAATATTTATATGTAAACAATAAAGTACTTTGGCTTAAAAACTACATAAACTTCTCTTACTGTTTTTCTACATCTGTTTCTTTAGAATCATAGTTAACCAAGTTCTTAACTCGGTTAAAACCAAAACATTAAGTTCTGAAAACCTCCAATCTTTCTAGTTGTGAGTGAATAAACCCCTTTTGATCTGTCATGAAGAGTTTATCTGAAGATCTTTTGTTCCACTAACTTAATAAAACAGCATACTTACTGTTTAGTTTAAAGGACAGATTCCTAAATATTAAAAATTTTCATAGCACTTTTTGAGTTTAGTAAATCTGTGGCATTTTGTGTCGGCTGATAAGCTCCCCATGCTCTTGGGTGGATGAATTAAGTTAAACCCCAGTGTGGTTTAAATAACTAATCTTAATCTGGATTTAAGTGAGTATGTAAGGACTTCTAAATTAGCAGACAGGTGAGAAACTTCAATAAATTTTTTAGGAGTTCTAAATTAGCAGACAGGTGAGAAACTTCAATAACTTTTTTTAAGTTTAAGCATTTTTTGTGTGGACAGTGATTTCTTACAGAGGGACGGTGGTCTTAAAGGTATTGAGTTTGTTTAAGCTTTATAAAAGATCTCTCTTTTTTTAATTTGTTAGTTTGTTAATCTCCTGCAAAAGCAGAGACTTAAGTGGAAAAACATCATGTATAAAACCAGCAGATTCTAGTGAGGTGAAAACCGCAGACCCCAGAAAACTGGCAGGTGCACCTTTTTGGGCACCAGAGAATCATCTCTACATGTTGGCTGCATGCTTTTTGCCTCAGTTTTGAAATAAATCTCAGACTACCGTATCTAGTACTGTCTATTGGTTATGCTGGATTTAGGCTATTAATATAATTAATATTCTGTCTGTCTTTGCTGATATGTACCTAAATACTGTCTAAAACCAAAACATAATCATATATCTATTAGGGATATTAAATAGGTTTCTATTTGAGACTATAATACAGCATTCTGTTCTTTTCCCATCCATATCTATCCTTCCATCTTACCCTCACACAAGTTCTGCTGAGTTTCTTAGGCTGTGTTAAAGCTTTACTCAAGAAAATGATCTTTGGTTTTACTTTCTCATCTGGCATTCTGCAGTAGTAAATATTTGTGCTTTTTTGTCTTACTTAAAGATGAGAAGAAAGGGCACTTCATTTTTGTTGCAAAAGCTGCCTTCTTGGTACTTCTGATTGACTTTGGATGAAGTTTACCAGTCCACTACAATCTTCTGTAAGATCTAATTTTGAAAAGACAATTTTTTCATGTAGAATAATTAAGAAAATATGCTGCTAAAATGCTGCTTCCATAGAATGAATTATAAAAAAATATGGGCACCATATGGTTTATTTTCTTCCACCAGTGTAGCTCATCGTTCAATTATTTATGGGTGATTATGTTGTTAATCTTTAGTCATCAAGTCTAAATTTGCAAATAAGTATAGCCTGGTCATGTCACTTTGAATATAGTCATCATCCTTCAGTGAACTAGTTAAAAATGTTCCATAGATTAAAATTCCTCATTTACTTTAGTGATCTCAAAAAATACAATTTTTTTTAGTCTAATCTTTTTGGCAGCAGCCAAGCAGTTAAGGGCAATAACTCTGCACATGCGAAAGCAGAAATATAACCTATTTAACTAGGGAGAAGTCTAGTGAAACAATCTCCATTTTTCCATACCCAAAAAGATATTTTCATTATCTTTTAACATTTTTCTTCAGTGCTACATAAAAATATTCATATAGCAGTCAGCTTACACATGTTGTCTGAACCATTGTAGAATATTAACTGACAGCTGATTGAAAAATAGTGCCAGCATCTTTTGAGATGCATGCAATTACTAAGCCAGAAGCTTCCTTAGTTCGCTTGAAATGCACAGTAATCTATTTTTAACTTTTAGTGTTTAAAAGCCTAACAGAATTGTGCTGTAGCCTAACAAAATTGTGCTGTGGCTATGTCGGATCCGTACTGCTCAAAAAAAAAAAAATACTACATTTGTCATGGTATTTTTAGATTCACTGCCCATGTTATTTATCCCGTGAAATTGTTCTTACGGCTGAGTCTGATGTGACTCAAATGACGTGTCTACGGGGAAAATACTGTATTTCCCTGTTTGCCCTGTGGATGGGTTCTGGGACTGGTTCTGCAGAAAAAGGATCTAGGGGTCCTGGTGGACAGAAACATCAGTGTGCTCTTCAGGTGGTTATGGCTAACCACATACCGCTTACGTGTATCATGAAGACCGTAGCTGCAGGCGGAGGGAAGACTGTTCTCCTTTCCTCAGCACTTGTGAGGCCTTGTCTGCAGTACTATGTCTGGTGTTAAGGCCCCCAAGTACTAAAAAGATTCTGGATTGAGGCCCTGAGATGGCTGTGGGGCTGGTGCCCTGATGTATTGGGAGGAAGGCTAAGGAGCTGTTCAGGCTAGAGAAAACAGAAGGGATTGAACTGCTGACTTCCAGCATCTAAAGAGGACCTGTGGAAAAGGTGGAGCCACACTCTTTGAGATGTACAGTGAAAGTGCAGAAGGCCCTATCAGCAAGCGAGATGATGACTTAGTATAAGGAAAGCGTTTTTAATTCATTGGGAGTGGTCAAACCCAGGAACCAGGTTGGCCAGAAAACCTCCAACCTCAGAGATACTAAAAACCTCACCTATGTAAGTCTTGGACCAGAACTTTGGAGCTGAACCTAATAGAGCCAGGAGGTTGAACCTAATGACATTGATTACTTTCCAAAAGTGGCCTGACTCTGTGTACCCATTTGTTCTATCGCTGGAAGACCAATTTTAAGTCTTTCTTGAAGGAACACATTGTTATCTACCGGAGGCACTGACCTCAAAATTGCTTGCCATGTGTGTACAGAGCTGGATAACCCAGCAGAAGTCTGAGCTTCAGGCCTCCTTCAGGTCCAGTCAGATCAGGTATGCTGTAAGTATATTAGGGCAAAATCAAATTAATGTTTATATTGCAAAGTCCAGTGGTACTTGCCATATATACACACCTTGATGCTTTCCTTTGGAAAACTATTTGTTTTTAAATTATTTGCTTCTCTGCAAATTGATTTTTTTTTCTGTTCTAGAGAAGAACTAAAGAAGATACTTGGAAGTCAGAAGAACTTAGGAAACATCTTAGGGTGACTTTACGTTATTTCTACTAGTTTTAATGTTAAGTTACATTATAGCAGTGGTTTTTATTGATGGTCTAGACATACAGGGCTGTTTGTTCTACTAGCAACTCTGCCTTGTGGGATCTACAGTAGCTCTTTAAGGCTTTTTGGTACACCAGACACTTTAAATCTGCATCGTTGAATATAAACAGTACAGATCTTTAATGTGTAGCTGCTAACTTCGTTGCCACAGCTCTGGAATCTGTGTAGTCCAAAGGTGTTGAGAGGCTGGCCCGCTCAACTGTTCCTAGCTATACAAGTCATATAAGATTACTCAACAGATTTCTTAGTTAGGTAAATGGAAAAAATGGCATTGTTATGGTAATAACACAGCACGCAATGGGGTCTGATTTGCTGGCTGCCCAAATCCAAGTTGCAGCTTTGCTTTATCTATGCTTACCCACTTTCCTACATGAATATTATGTATTGTATTTGTTATCATCATCTTATCATGATTGTCATGTGCTTTTCTACTGGTTAATTACTTTATCTGCTGGTCAAATAGACATTCAGGCTCCAGTCAGTTACACCATTGATATTCATACTAGTTTTGTGCTATATTTTTTAAAATGCTGTTTTCCAATACATATCTTCTTTTCTATGTATTGTGCAGATCTTCATTAGTCCTTTGGTAAGCTGAAACATCCTACTTGTTAATCTGTTACAGGGCTTTCTATCAATTACATTTCAAAGCTCCCCATTATTTCAGTGCCAGTATAAGTACTTTGTATTTTGTAGACATTCAGTAACATTTCCACTACTTCCATGTAGACTAAAGCAAACAAATTTGAGTTGAAATGCTTTAGTTCCAACAGAACTGGTGAAGTTGGACTTTAATTTCTGTGGCAGTGAAACAGATGGATAAAGTTTAATTCACTTTACTCACTGACTAATCAAAACAAGTTCTGTTTGTTCTGCATTGAGAAAATAGCTGAAATCATGGATGTAGTGAAATCAGTGGGAGTTGTGCTACTTGCTTCAGGAAGGTTAAAATATGATTTTTTATGACTTTAGAAAAATATATCAATAGTTGCATTGTCAAGGGATCTAGGCCAAAAACTTTCTTGCACAGTTTTTATATGCTACTTTCTGTTGAAGTAAAAGCTCATCTTCTATTCTAAAGGCAGCTGCAGGATGCCCAGTTATCTATCATGTTGTTTATATCTGCAATGTATTTTACAAGATGGCAAAGTTTCTGTCTACATGAGTTAACATCTTTAAGATGCTTAGTTAATTTTTCAACGTAGCTCTAAGCAGAATGCACAGTTCCACAGTAAATTTTCTTTTTTTACCAAATTATCTTCAAATACATAGAAAATACACCTTGTTATTTATTTCATTTATTATTTTTTTAAAAAATAAGTACAGACATAATGTTCATAATTTTACAAAGTAAGCCTAGAAATATATAAGCATTTTAATACAGTTTGGGAAATTAAATTCACAGTTAGCAAGCCATTAACTTTTTTTTTATATGAATATACTGTATCAAAATAGATTGCTGAATTATAAGGTGTTAATTTTTTTTCAAATGTTTATTTCAGGCATCACAACCAGATAGTCAAAATGAAGACCAAAAACACAGAGAAAAGAAACTACAGAAAGAGAACTCTATTCATGGCACAGACACTCATAAACACGAGCACAAAGACAGAGGGAAGAGCAAGGAAAGAAAGCGAGAGAGAGATGTATTTAAATCTGGTGAAAGAGACAGGGACAAAATGAGAGAGAGACAAAGGGGGAAAGAGCACCAGAGAGGAGGAGACCAAGAGGGGTACAAAGATAAGCTTCAAGAGTCAAGTTTGGAGAAGGAAAGATACAGCATATCAAAAGACAAAGACAGGGAAAGGGATAGAGAACGAGACAAAAAGCATAAAAGACATGAGATAAAGCAACTAGATACACAAAATAATCTAAAATCATTTGAAGGAAGAGGTAAAGAACGTCACAGAAGAAGAGAAAGCAGTCATCATTTGGGTAGGTTACTTTGGGTTGCTGTTGTACTTTGATATATTTGATATTTAGAAATACTCTGAAACCATACCCCATCTGTACAGAGAAAATAAAGACAGGCAGGTGTGAGTATCTACTGAAATATATATCTTCATGAAATCTTGTGGTAACCTAGTTTTGCTTTGGTGCTTGTTTCCGTTCCTCTGAAGAGAGGGTGAATGTCACTGGTTTTGCTGGTCAGTCATCTTGAAGAGAGTAAATACCTTCCTGCCTAGACATTCTCTACTGAGCGATGTGCTTGAATTTCCAAGTTGTAGGGTGATGGCTGAACTTAGTAGCATGTGTCATTACTCTTACCATTACACAAAATATTGAGAACACAGGGAATCATTAGGAAAGAAAAAGGTGCAACCAGCATTGGAGAGAGAATTTCAACAGAATATTAAGTTATTTTTAGAAAGCTCTTATTTTAGAAAACCCATATTTTCTACATGCTAGTGTTAATTATGTACAGAGTTTGAGTATAATAAAACTTGTTCATTAATTTATACGTATGTTTTCTAGAGGAAGAGAAAACAAGAAGTGAAGATCAAGAAAGAAGACATACAGAAAAGAAGGTAAAGGAAGGGCAAGGAAGGAAGTGTTTCATAATGGAATAAGATAAAATTGTGTAATGAAGAAACGGGATCAGTCTCCCATTCCCAAGAAAACAAGATGCGTATATAGTAAGGTCATAACAAGTATACAAAACACAACAAAATATATCCAAACCATTCTATTTTAAGAAGATACTTCATTTTTTTTTTTTAAAGTAAGAGGTGAAATCATATTTACATAACATATAGTGCTTTATTTTTGTACAGCTACATAAAAGTTTTCCATTTATGCCATTATTACAAGGATATTGGCAAGTATACGTCCTATTTTATGTTAGACCACCTGGTAAACAAAGAATTAAATTTTTGTGTGAAGAATACACAATCCAAAGACTTTTCTCTAGCAGAGTATGCGATGTCCCAGAAGAAATATCAGAATCTCAACTGATAGGATAATTTGAAAGTTGCCATTGTAGGAGATTTTTTTAAAAATACCTGAAAGATCCATGTGGCAGAAAGAGATTAGGTACTTATGGCCAACAATGGATAAATCTGTGAAGATAAAACAGTCTTGGAGAACTCTTTAATTCTTTAATGTTATTTTTCTCTTTCTAGGATAATGATACCAAAAAGAGCATTGACAAAATTTTAGCCTACAAAGCTGAAGAAGCTGAACGTGTACACAAGTTACAGAAAGATCGAGAGTTGGATAAAGAGGGAGAAAGAAGACACAAAGAAAAAAAAGAACATTCTGTTAGACCAGGAAAAGAGAGGCTTTCAAAAGACAGAAGTCATAAACGTTATGAAAAGGAAGAGGAAGAAAAACTAATAACAAAGAGATCTAAAGAGCAATCTTCCCTTGGAGACAGAGAAGGGCAACCAGCAGAAGCTAATGAAAGAGTAAAAAGTAGAGAAAATGAAAGAAAGAAGCGTGATCTAATGGTTAGTTTTGTTAAGTCTTCAAAACATTACCTTATAACTTACTTTATTTATTGATACATAGTCATTAATAAGGTGAATAATAAAAATACTAGGATTTTAAGACAACACTCTTAAATTTGAGGGTAAAGTGGTAGATTAAAATACTACACCTGCATTTAAGTATCGTAACCCACAGCTGATTCCTTCCGTGAAATTTAAACTAGAAACTTGTCTATATGTTAGAAATGTCTTTTATTCATACAATTCTTTATTGCTATGACTTTTGAAATTTTGACTAACACTTTGAAGTGGAGATGACATTAGGCTGGAGGTCTATTAAAATGTATTGGTTGCCTTTATTGGAAAAAAATCTTATTTTAATAGAAGCTGGTTTGGGTGTTGCCTACAAAGAGAGCATGGATATCTAACTGAGAAGCAGGCATGTGAGTGTAGTTCCCTTATATTTATGGGTTTTGGCTGTACTTCTGAAGCCATGTTCCTAACACAGAGCATGATGTTCCATCCTAGAGACTTGATTAGAACTTTGAATTTTTAACTGGTTTTTATAATGCAAGTACTCATTCTACAAGAATGAGAGAAGAAATGTCATTTGTAACTCTTAAAATCAGGTAAGTTTTATGGAACACAGAACCATTCAGATGGTCTGGGGTAGTTTCTTCTGCTGCCTAAGGAGTGAAGATCTACATGTTTCTCAAGTAAAAGTTCAGAAATACTTTTTCAGTGAAAATACTGGGCACCTTCAGTGTAGAGGTCCACTGCAAGTGATTGCTGTAACTGATTTTGTGCAGCAGAATTCAAAAGTCTTTCAGGAGCTTACTCAAGGTTTGACTTCCTTGGAAATTTACTGAAGTAGCTGTAACAGAACATATGCACTGATGCTGATGCTTCTGTCTCAGAGTTACGTTTGTTTTTCTGATGTTCATGGATAAAGAAAAGCACCTTTATCTTAAACAGTCTATTGAATACATTTCCAGACTTAGCCAAACCTTCATACTACAGAATTTAAGAGTCAAGTCCCTATACTGGAGACTAAAAGCACCTGACAATGTTCTCTCTCCCTAGGTCCAACTGGTATAAACTGTTACAGTCCATACTGTGAAAATACCATTCTTTGAAACAGGCTGGCCATAGCCTACTGAGGTCAGCCCTTAGTTCCAATCATTTTTTCAGCCATACCTAGGGTTTTTTTAGGAAAGTACTCTGCGCTCACAATTTACACAGTATACACTGGGCCCAAAGCATTTTTTAACCTTTTTTACTAATATGGTAATGTGAAGGTATCCTATAAAAAAGCTGGAATTTACTCTGGTAAAGCATTGTAAGATTTTGTGAGCAAAGGAGAAGACTCAAGATCCCTTCTTGTTTCCTTTCTGAAATGCACTGCAGAAGGGGATTGTAGCCAAACTTCACTCCTGGGTATTTAATATTTTCAGGAGAAGTTCATATTATGTCTATAGTGTATCTTTTATGGGTGTTTATTTTCTTTGCTTATTATATTTGTAAGGAGGAGATTATTCTCATTTTAGTTCATACGGAGAACTTCTTACAAGGAATGACTGATACAAAAATAGTATGTCATTGAAATAATTGATTAGAAATCTTTCTTACTGTTTAATATTGCTGCTAATACAGGTTCATATACATATTTCCTCCCAGAATTTCTGACACATGACTGTCATGACTTCTTTTACAGAACAGTGAATACAAAAAAGAGGAGGGGATTCAAGAAGTAGTGAGCCATCAGCATGTAAGGTAAATTCAGAGCTTTAAAATAAGTATATACTGTATGGTAGTTACTAAGATTCAGTCACCACCAAAACAATAAGCATGAATTGTTGATCTCAAATATCTAGGGTGAATATGGTTTTTTTCATAGGCCCTTTGTGTTTTGTCTCTAAGAGGATTCATATGAAAATTATGTGTTGGTATTCATTTGTTTTTCTATGCCAGGATAATGAGATACTTTGCAGTCCTTGCAAACTACATATATATTAATCTGGATATATAGTTTGGGATGCAGAAATGCTGTATGTACCACCTGGAAATTCACTAAGCAGTCATGTGGACACATGTAAGGTTCATGATGAGCTACATAGGACTCTCTTATATTGCTTATTTTAATTTTAGTACCTCTACTTAGTTTCTACTCTGGATGGTCTTTAAAACATTAGATATATACAGCAAGTTTACTGTTATATGTCAAAGTGAAAGGTCCAGCTAATTCTCAGTAGGATCAGTAAAATTTAAGGATTATATTTCTAAGTTTTATTACTAGCAAATAAGATCTCCATATATTATAGTCCTTTTTCCATTCTTCAGTGCTTTAGCCATGTGAAATTCCTATGCAGCTTTCTGAAGTGTAACTCTCAGAGTATGTTGTCAGTCATGATTCTTATTTGTAAACCCTCATTTAGCTTCCTAGCTAAAGCTAAATAGAAGACTGGCATGCTGGCTACTGGGCACACTGGCAGAGATAAAGTCACTACCACTATTGGCGAAATATTACTACTGTTTCTTAAGCATGGGACAGATCACTTTAGTCATAGTGATTTGGTCTTTGTGGAAGTGTATTTCTGTACAAAGGAAAAAAATATTTCAGAATATGTATGTTGAGATTCTTTCTAGCAGCTGCATTTAACTGTGTCAAGCAGTGCCAAATACACAGGTTATATTTTGAAGCTGTTGTTGATGGGGTGTTGTGGGGGAGTCATTGCTTGTACATAGCTGGGAAAAAGGAATTAGCCGTTTCTCAATGGCAAGGAAGGCAATATGGGTTATTGGGATATCACAAAACTGGTTCAGCATCAAGCACTGTCAATGTTGAATCATTCTGATTTGTTATGAGAGGATGCAGCCATATTTTTGCTTTTATTGTTGCCTTTTCTTATGTTCATCAGTCCCAACGGCAGTATAAATGAATACCCTCTTACCTGAAAAGTAGAACATTCTCTTCTTGACGTCTGATACTCTACTTAGAAAATAATTAAGTAGATTGTTAAGGAGCAGAGATTTTTTATTTTCTCCTGCTGTCTGACCCTGATTTATTGTCCTCATAAATAAAACCCCTGAATGAAAAACCAGGTTTGAATGTCAGTCTATGATTTATAGCTTTAGAACGCATTACACCAGCCTGATCTTGATCTCCAGTTTGCTGTAGATATTAATACAACTAATGGGTATGTGGGTTAAATAGGTTTTTTTCCTCCTTCCTTTTTCTTCTGTTTTGATGCAATTATAGGCATTAAATTTGGACAAGGTTTTTTGCAGTTCTTAGCTGATTAATCACTTGGCTGTTTCATTATCATTTGTATCATAAACTATAAAAGTATTTGTAGAAATATTTCTGTTTATTGGAAATTTTCAACTATTTTTTCCTTTTCAGGAAAAAAGACCTGTTTTTTTTAAAAAAACAGACAACCCCCCCAGAAAACAAAACCAAACCAAAACTAATGCTTCCTTCTGAGTTAACCAATAAAGTTGATGTTCTCTTCTTCAACAGGACTGCAAAAGATAAAGGAAAACTCATTGAAATAGAGGAAAGGGACACAAAACAAGAGGTAAAATATTTGGTTTTGGAACTTGGAATGTTGTGTTAATTTCTTGGGATTAATTACAATATGTATTTCAATATAATGCATTCTAAGATAAAATAAGATGTACGTATATTGGTCTTCAGGTATCTCCTGACCTCTCTTTCTGGATACAGCATTAGAAAATGGATTTATTCTCTATAAATTCGCTAAGAATTGAAGGTAGCCATCTATTCAACTGTACTTCAATATTGTCTGTGCTTGAAAAAATAATTGTCAATAAGTGGGAAGAGTTTATAAATGTAATGCAAATAAACTACACATACCTAAAGTATATTATTTCTTTATATAAACATCTGATATAGGCAAATAATATGTAGTGTAAGCTGAGTAAAATGCAGCTAGCAATGTAGTTCATATATGTCTCTTAAAACAGCTGCTGTAAGAAAGAGGGAAGTATTGTAGTATGTTTAAATGGACAGATGCAGACAGAACCAAGTTTTCAGCAAGTCTGAAGTGCAGGCTATATAGACTTGGGTTGATGTGGACCAGTCTGTAGATACAGCCTAACTTTACCATAAAAACTTTTAAAATATTTTGTCATATTTTCAGCTGTTCATAACCATCCCCCAAAATCCAAATTCTGTTTTGGAATGTTGTAGGATTATGGTCCTGATCTAGGAAAAAGCAGTAGTACCTACGAAGACATCCTTTTCCATAGCCTCATGTTATGAGCAGCCATATACCTTTCACATATGTATCTTTCAAAACCATACTAACTTCTTTTAAAACCTGGCTGTTTTCATACCAGAAGTACTTCTCTTTCAACTTTTAATTTTAATTTCCAGTATGCTTCCATTATTCTTGCTTTAGTGCTAGCATTTAGCTCAAATACTTTTTTAGGGTTTTCTTCCCCTAATGAGCTTATGCAAAGCATGTTTGTCTCTTCTCTGGCTTAGTTTTGCTGACCTATACAAGCCACATTCTTTATTCCTGTCATCATTCTAGCAGCTGTCTCTTTCTCTGCTTCAATTGGCATTAATTTTTATTTTTTTTATATGGATGACCATAGTTGAACACAGTACTGAATGCGAATTTTCATCAGCACCTCATGACATAAATATTTATATGTTCCTGAGCGAAGTAGCTCCCTGACATACTCTTAGATTTAGTCTGCACAGCTCTTACCACTGTGGCCAGTAGTCATCCTGGATCAATTAACATGTTCAAACTGTTCTCTTCCTCTATTGTTTCTAACAGCTGATGTTCCAGGTAGCAGCTGGCATTGATGCTAATCTATAAGGCCCAGATTGAGCCCACCTGTAGGTGTGAATTGTCTGTGGTGAGGACCTAAATTTCCTTTGTAGATTTTGGAGAGAAGTAGGCAGTTCGGTCCTTTTATATTTGACCTCCTTTTCCAGTATCTTCTCTGTCTTCGTTAGCTATAGGCGGCAGCCAAGGAAGGTGAAATCCCCACTTAAGACCTGACTAACAGGGCTAATTAAATCAAATTCCATGGGTTTGCACTTTATGCTGTTGGATTTAATCATCTATTTGTTACTCCAAATGCCACAGTTATCCAGATATTCCAACATGACTTCTAATCCTGCTTTGTATGGACAATATATTTTCCATATAACCTTTAAAGTAGGAAAATACCTGTGATAGGGTGATTCTGATTTCCTGTGAGAATGTAGGAGGTTCTTACAAGGATGGTATGATTTTGACAACTACTGACAAGTGGAGGGGTTTAGTGTGTAAAAACTGCATGTGTAACAGATGTAATGTTAAAAACATTTGTGTGTTATTAATAAAAATGGCAGATCTTTAAGTGTATTCAGAGATGATTACAGTAAGCTAATAAGGACTATAACCATCTTCACGGGTGTATTGCTACATGTGTCTTTGACTAAATGGAATAAGGATTTTAAAAAATTCTCTATGAATTAGTTACTGCTGGGTACCTGCAACCTTGCAGGAAGAACAAATTGGGGAAATTTTGCCCAATTTTGGCCAGTTTTGCTCAGATGACAACCTGACTAATATAATTTATTCTTGATCCAAAGATTGATCTGAGAAGTGACAAAAAGCAGCAGCCGGAAAGACTGAAGTACTATAGTCCTAGTTCTAGGAGTCTGATGACTCTGAAAAGTGAGGTATCCATAGAAGCTGTTAACTGCTATATAATGTCTGTAATACTTTTGACAGCACTACATTCTGTGAAAACTAAGTGGCTCTAGCTCTTAACAAGTTGTGAAAGGATCAAAAGTGTGTCTCACTTGGTGTTTGACAACCAGCTTGTAAAGGTAGAAGCAGTTAATAGGTGCGCTGTTATGCTGGATATTTTTCATAAAACCTAACATTTATTTCCATTTTGAAATCTGTTGAAATCCCTTGCACATGTATAATTTAGTGTGTGACTCTGAGGAGTCTGTTGAGGGAAAAGGCTGGCTAAAGACTGAGTAGATTGGTGTGTGTCATTTTAAGCTTAATGTTTGTTCAGGGTACATGTTGGGGCAATTAAATGGCATTATTTTAATCAAGTTCAATAAGCTAGAGAAAGGTAGTTTCTTTCTGAATATTTCAGGAATTACGGCATGCCTGAATATTTCAGGAATGCCGTAAATCTTATTCCATGTTAATACAGTAGAAGATGCAATGTTAACAAAATTATTTATGTATAAAAATACCTTATTTTCCTGTTGTATCCATGCCTCTGTTTTCCTGGTTCCAGCATGTGCAGGATTTTCAACATGTGCAGTATTTCATTAACAGATTGAGTCCCCCAGTATGCCTTAGGTATAGGGGTAGTTTTGTCTAATCCTCAAAAAAGTAGAACAGTCTTATTTTGTTGTTACACCATTGTAAGAGCTATTGAAATTATAGGCAACACAGCAGTTTTTGTCTTACGCAGTAACAGACTGGTGGGAAAACAGTTGTCGTCCCAAGGTAGGGTTGAGTTCTGTTCTGCCTTCCTGTATTATTATTTTAAGTCAATAATTATCACTTGTTAATACACTTTTATTTATATTTCTAAACTGAATTTGTAGTATGTTTGCTTGAAAGTGTAGAAATATTGGAGGACAGCTATTCACCTATCTTTATGCTGAGATTTGGCAGATAAAGATATTTTGTAAGATTATTTAACAATTTCATTTGTTTTCTTATTTAGGAAATGAAAGATACACACATCTATAATTCAGACATGGGATTTGATAACTTTTCAGCAAATTATGAAGATGATTTTGAAGTAAGTAAAAACATACAATTGTCCTTTTGAAGTAATTCTGAAGTATCAAAGGATGTTACATTGTTTTTACCTACTCTTTTTTTTTTTTTTTTTTTTTTGGTGACAGTGACCTTAACTTGGCTAACAGTAGATAATAATAAGTTAAAATGTTATTTAGAAACTACTGTATATTTAATTAGTTTTCATCAGGGGTTGGGAACCAACTTTTGGGTTTGAGTTGAAATCTTCACGAGATGCTCCTTCTGTCTTCCTGGATTTCAATTATTTTAATGATTTTCTGTGAAAAATGCTGATTTTTTTAAATAATGGGAGCGAATAATCAATTTCAGGAGAAAAAAAAAGCCTTATTGTTTTTAATTACAAAAATGCTGTAGGAAAAAAGAATTGACTCACAGCAGTCCCTTTATTAATTTGTTTAATTGAACTGTCTTTTAGCTCTCTTTTGTTTACTTTGAAGTTAAGATAGAAGAGTGTGTTGAATGGACTTTCATTGCTGGCTGAGCCAGCTACACCTTTGTTTAGCAAAGCACAAATTCACCTCCACTTAACGTTAGGAGTGATGTCCGTTGTTGAGCTGTTCACTATAGTAGTCCTTGCCATTCAGTGGAGAGAAACGGGCGCTTTTAAGACTTGTTCATATCATTTGCGTTAGGGTCATTATTTTAGCATGAGATGAATTATTTTAGTTAAGAGAACTGCTAAAGTATGAGCCTCATGCATGGACTTGCAAACAGGTAGTATGGTAGTTTAGTAAATTTGAGCCTGCTGTTGAAGGACATCTTTGATTAAAACTACCAAATAAACAACTTCATACATTTATGAAGCATTTATGCCACTGAACACTGTCATGTTACTTCTTTAAAGAACACATAATTCACCTAAACATTAGTTTCTACTTTAGGATATTAAAAAAAAAAGAAGATATCTATTTTGGACACTGAAGAACAATGTAGGGTTGTCTTTTCTGGATTAGAATTACATCACAATCAAGACATGCCATTTTCTTTATTTTAAAATTTCTTTCAGTCAGAGGATTTGTAGACGTCTGTATGAGAATTTTTATTTTTATTATGATAGCATTTTATAAGTTCTTAAAAAGATCTTGAAAAATACATCTATAATCCATGTTTACTAGTTATTGAAAGTCCTGTTACTTTTAAAGGATTATGAAGATGATTTTGATGATGATGAAGACAAAAGTAGTGAAGAAAGAGATGCAAAAGAAGACCCAGGAGAGATTCCATTTTCCAGAACATCAGAAATTGAAGAAATTCAAAGAGCAATTAGTGCAGAAAATGATAGAATTTGTACTTTACTGCCAAAGAAAATTGAAACTGAACAAAAGGAACTGATCATGGGTATGTGACTAGATATCAGTCTCTTTTTATTAAATGTATGAATAACACATACAACGTATAAGTAAACAAGCCACTTTTTCTAGAAGTCTGCCTAAAGGCAGAAATCTGGTCCTCTGGATGAGTCACTTAGTTTTGTGGGTAAGTACTGTAACTTTCACGTTGCTAAAGCATGATTCAGAGTCATTACTAATCATTTAAAATGTGAAGTATAAAAATTTACAGACTGACATTTAATATGTTTTAATTTGGGTAAGAGGAGGATATGAGAATCTGGGTTTTGAAACCTGGAGAAGTGCTAGAACAGTTTGAGGCTTCTGGTGACATTCATTTGCCTTTTTCTTTTAAACAAAGTTGAAGCCACTGCTCTGGGTGGGAAGGTGAGAAATACAGATACTACTTAAATATACAGTTCTGTATCACTTTTAAAATGCGTTTTTTTTCTGAAATGTGACTGTCCAGTTGATCTGATACCTGTAAGTGTCAGGTCTACTTATTTAAGTAACTACAGTTTTGATTCCCCTTTGCACTCTTCACTCATGTGAATAGCAGTGTAGAATAATTGTGCAAAAGAACCTTAAACAGCTTTTTACTCTGGTTCATGCAAAGTTAGTACAGTCATGGGAGAATAGCATAGAGTTTCTGTAAGTCCTTACAGTACCAACAAGTTTTTGATTAAGAGTCATTGCAAGTCAGAACCAGTATGCTGTAATATGAATTTCTTCTTGCAAAAGATTTATGCATTTATTATTGTATTCCTGATAAACAATATGGAATCAATAAAAGAATTCCATTAATACTATAGATGTAATGAACAGGATAGAATTCTAATATAGAATCTGATTTTTAAATTCCAAATTGTAGCACTTAGTGCTTTATGGTAAATTACACAACACTATTTTGATGAAGTTTTGATCTCATTTGATTAAAAATGTTCTTGATCATTTGGTAAAAGGGAGTAAAATTGACATGACATCAGATATTATAGCTGTTCCATTAACTGTGATTTTTTAAAGCAACAGTTTTCAATGTTTTGCTTATCCATCCAAAGGCATCAGTTAAGCTTGTGTTGATGAGCTTCTCCACTAGATGTAGTGGTGAATTCTGATTCAATGGTGTAGCATGCATGTGGCGTAGTCTGTGTGAATTTGGTATGATTTTTAGAATTGCTCATAGAGCATTTTACTGTACCCAGGGGAACAAGGGAGCTGCCAATGGCAGCAGAAAGAAAGAGATACTTTCTGCATCATAGTCTTCTAAAATAAAAATTAACAATGATCAGTAATTTTGAATTTATTGGTGAAGGACCACAGTAAGGGAAAAATGCTGGCCTGCTGCTGAAGTTAAGAAGCTTGTACTGATAACTGTGCTAGAGCATGTTGTGTTATGTGCAGACCAGTGACTTCTAATAGCTGTGTCATAATAAATCTGTTGCTTTTAGACTTACTGCTTTACATTTAAATGCACCGTAAGGTGTGAATTATAACACTAACAATGTTTTATAATATCACAGAAAAGCAATACCCTTCTGTCAGAAACTCTTTTTGTGGAATATTCATGGATTTTCAAATGGCAAACCAACGACAAACTAGCCGAAGTATGGCTAGTAAGCAGAAGTAAGTGTATTTTAAATAACTCACACAAAATGGCAACCCACTGTGTGACTGTATTTTTTTCATTATATTTGAAATATATGAAGTTTATACAAAAATAATATTTGACTCTAAAAAGCATCAAGTTTGATCTAACACTAATTAGTTCTTAAGTAAATATAATTTACAGGCTTTACTACATGTCATTTTGAAACAGAAATTTATATATATACCAGTTTGTGTGTATCATTACAGAATGAGTTGCGAGGATTGTAATTTCTTTGTATGATTATTCAGTCACTTAATTAGATATTGACTTATAGTACTGAGGAGCAAGCCTTTTAGCTGCTCTCAGGGCTCTGCTGAACTGTACTTTCTTGAAATAATCAAGACTCTATATGTTACATACTGTTGCCAAAATAGCATGTTCCCTTTCAGGGATAACACCAGTTGGTGTAAAAACATGTTATTACTGATCTGAAATTGATCTAGATTTGAGATATCTAGGACAACTCTGTATTAAAGAAACAAATTGATGCCTGTTTCTTGTGAAACTTGCCAGGAGATCCAGATTTATCTGAAACAGCGTATATATCTCCTATGTTCTGTTGCATCAATTGGACACATAAAGCAAGAATATTAAATATTATTGATAATACTGGATTTGCAGTGCTTTGTGACTCTACATAAGTGGCTAATCATCACATATGGGAGATGTTTATTGTCTAGGCTAACTCACCTTGCCTAAATTTAATTTGCCCAAATTTTATGTGAGTTCATTGTCGAGGCTTCCTCTCTAGACAGTGGAAACAGATGAGGAAATTCAGGAAGGCATCCCTGAAGAATTGCCTTCTGAAATGTTTGTCGGCCTCTCCTGATTTTGTACCATGACTGACTATGACTGTGTATATGACATTGTGTACATGCTAACATATGTAGCCTGTGGAGATAACTAGCATTTTCATGGCTAGAGAAACGGTTTGTGGAATTTAATGCTGTGGTAATACAGGCTACCAATAAATAGTCTGAAAGCATCCCATAAATGAGCTGTGGTACTTTGGAGCTGTATTAGTATGAGTCTTATTAGTTATAATTTTAAGGATCTGTCTGCATGTATCATTAAGATTTGTAACTAGGAAGCAACTTTCATATATTTGAATTAGATCTCAGCAATCTGTGCCCACAATGTTTGTGAAGAGGTGGTGTATTAGGAAATAGAATTACAAATAAAATGTGGGCAAGAAAATGCAATAATAATATCAAATAGCAAAAAGGAGGTGTGAAAATTGTCCTTATGCATGAAGAAAAATCCAGCCTAAAATATCAGAGGAGAAATTCCAGCTCATGTTCCTCTGGTCTTCACCCTTTTCAAACACTATCTTACTGAGAAGAAACTGCAACTATAATATGCATCCGTAAGACTATTTAGATATGGAATTGATACAGACCCATAATTGTACCTGGGTTGTATTTATATTAAATATATTTTAAAAATCTGAAACGGCAAGAGAGAGAAAGGGAAACTACAAAAAATTTCTCCTTGTCAGGGAATCTGTACTATAGCAAGAGTGTGAAATTAACTTGTAAACAGACATCTGCATATAATTCAAGCAGTTAACTCTTAAAATATCTTAACGGGTTTATGACATTAAGTAGATAGATAGTTCTGTGAATTGTGACAAAGACCGACTGACTTTTCATTATCCACACATCCCTACAAGTGGAGTGGTAGGAATGTCTTTGTAGTTGGTGATAATTAGTAGTATCACATAAATGTTTCTTACCTGTCAGAGAAAGGTACAGTATATGAAGATAGATTTGTTTTTGAATTACTAATCAAAGTATCATTTTATTTGTGAGCAAAGATGAAAAAATTAAGAATTGAAATAGGCAGAAGGTAAAAGAATTGAGCTGGATAAGGAAGTTGAGGGTATTTTTTATCATTCCAGCAAGGGGTTTTAGGAAGATGGAAAGATTTGGCATTTCATACGACAAAGAGATCCAGGTATCTCAAATACTGTACAATGTGCTAATCTTACACAGAACAAAAAATACAAGTGGAAGAATACATACTCTACCTCAATCTCAAGTAATTGTTTTCATAACATGTGAATCAACTCCAGTATTCCAGTAACTGATGGGTTTTGGAGGCCTTCTTTTTGGGGAAGAGGCCAGTATTCATGTCCACAGGTTATGAATCAGCAATAAATTAATTTCATGTATATTAGTTAGAATATATTTTAGGATTACTGCTATTGTTATTTGTTTCCCTAGTGATGTGGAGAGGTACCAATTCAGTCAGCCTGTTACCAGTGGAGGTCATTCAAAATACATTTGCATAAGTCTAACAAACGCAGGGTAATATAGATGATCTTCATAAAAGCATGGGCACATATAGGTGATGAAGGTTAATAAAACTAGTTTAGGAGAATTACCCACCATCCTAACTATAGGAAGAGGCATTCATCTGTTACCTCAGAACAGCTTTTAAATACTTAGGAAAGATGATTGTGCCAGACTTTGACAGTTTTGGTTTAATAATAAACGACATAAGTTTTCCATTTGCAATCTGTATTCTATTTTTAAATATGGTAATTATCTCAGCATAACATTAAATGAGAACACATAACTGTGTATTTTCTATTTTTATCTGCCAATTAATTTTGGTACAGCCTCAATTCACGTAGATCAATGGACTGTTAGATCTCTGGTATTGTACAAAATAAGGTTGTGTTTCTTTTGGAATACCAAATACTTGGTCTTAACTATTTTTTGTTTCTCTCTTGTAATTCATTCTAAAGAAAACGGAGTTCAGAACTTCTCCGACTAATTGATCTGGACTTCTCAGTTAGTTTTTCTTTATTGGACTTGCCTCCTGTAAATGAGTACGACATGTATATCAGGAATTTTGGCAAAATGAACACTAAGCAGGTGGGTAACAAATACAAGATAATGTTGAAGTCCTCGAAGTGCTGATTCTTGTTCTGGAAAATAGTTTTTCTTATAAAAGAAAGTTACTAAAGCTGATAGGGCACTGAAGTAATAAATTAATAATTTTCATCTCTAAGCCTTAATTACCATAAAGCAATGATATAAAAATTTTTGGCCAGAAAGGCCATTTCCATTCTGTTTTAGAAGAGGACTCTCTCTGTGGCTCACTGTCCCGAGTATGCTGGGTTTAGTGTTCACGCCATGTAAGACATTCCATAGTTTTGCAGTAGGTTTAGCACTTTTGTGTGAAATGTAGTAAAACATGCATGTACAAAATAATGACCCTGTGTAAGCATGCTTAGGTCTGAATTTTTACAAAATTCAAAAATCTACAAAATGTAAAGCCCACTTTTCTTTCAATTGTGCTATTCTTGCTGCAGCTCTGTGCAGATTGGTTTCACATAGGGAACATCAATTTTAAAATGACTACGTTTTATTCAGTTATGTGCTGTCATTCTTAGCTGTGTCACCCATATATTGACCACTTTATCTTTCTACTTAAGGCATATGTTCAGTGTAACGAGGACAATCTTGAGAGAGACGTTCAGACTGAGGAAGTTGAGACACTGGAGAAATGGACACAACATCCAGGAGAAAGTGCCCTTGTATCTGGAGGTGAAGAACATTCTGATCTTATCCATATATGGATGTATGCATGTAAACTTTCTCCTTTGTACCCGTTAATTGTCAGGATTGTGGCAGGCTGGATTGGTAGCAAACTGCTGTATGCATCCTGAATCCCCTTGCGGAGAGGGAGAATAAGTGGCAGAAATAGTTTCTTCTTTCTGGATTGCTGGTTCTGTTGGCAGCAGATATGATTCTCCAACAGATCTTCTTGTTCGGTACTTTTATTTCTGCTGAAGAGAAGCTGATTCCTACCACTTTCTTTATGCTTAATAATTACATTGTTCTTACGGTTTTCTTAATTGTTTCCCTTTTGAAGTGTCAAGTTTGGGTCTGGTTTTTGTTTTTTCTTAGGTCCCATAAACAGCCATAATATGTCAGTGAATGGAGCTCTAACACCTAAAGTTGATTCACAAAGATTAGCAAATTTCCTCCGGTCTGCTTGCCAGGTAACTTAAATACTTAGTATCCCTTATGAGTTGTGTGCATAAGTATACAGTGTGATAGATCACTTACAGTACTTGTTCTGACTAATTTAAGTAAATTACTTAAATAATATGCATTATCATTGAGATTCATCTCTCTGCAAAGGAATGGAACCAGAGCTGTGCAACATTTTTATGTCTGTAAAGCTGTACTTGCAAAGATATAAAACTAAAAAGAGAGTTGATAAAGATTTATTAAATTAATCCATATACTTTATAAAGCTGCAAATAGCAAAGCAGAAAGATAAGACGACCCTTTTATTTCTATAAATGTAATTATGTTTGAAAGGTGATTGCTGTTTTGCTAGAGGAAGATCAAGTCGCAACACAACCTGGGTGGAAACTAAGATCTCGACAAACCAGTCTGTCTATTAGTGATAGCTGTTTCCAGTTAAATACTAACCAACCATTCCTCCATGGTAAGGGAACATTATTCTACACCTTTTAGTATACAGTGTGAACTCTTCTTCCTTATGCAGAATACCATGCTCTTTGTCATGACTGAAGTGCAAACAGCACATACCAGGACATATAGGTGATGTAAAGCCTGCTTTTAACTGTGCTATTTTTGCTGTAACTCTGTGCAGATTGGTTTTGCACAGGGACCATCAGAGCATCCTAGCTGCTGTGAAACGAGAAATATAGCCAGCAATTAGCGTGATATAGGGGTGCCCTGGATGTATTTTCTTGCCCCTGTTGTTGAAGGGCCATCCCAAGGGGTGTAATTTTATATAGGCTCTTTATGCTGACAGGTAGGGCTAAAGTTGCAGATAAAGCCAGGTTGTTGAACAGGGAGAATATAGCCTGATATAACTGAACTGCATTGTATATTCCCCATATAAACACTGGATGTTCAGATGAAAAGAAAAAATAAAAACAAAGCATTTGTAATTATTTTAGGAAGATCTATTATAACACAAAACCATACGTATTCTAACATGAACATGTGATGAACCAGAAAAAGCCTGGCCTGTGCTGTTTCCTCTTGAGACAGCCTAATTTTCAGTATATATACTGACGTCAGATCAGATTGGCTTGCTTATGCCCAGAGTAATTATTGTACTAACTTCCTGGCTTTCTTCCTTTTTGCTTTCTACTTACTTCTATTTTTTTGTATTCTTTCTCTACTCCCTCCTTTTTTCTTGTGTAACATCAAAAGCAACTCGCTGTTAATAGAAATATTCTTCATAATTACGTCTTAGCTTCTTTGGTTGTTGCTATAGCAGCTAAATATGTTTTTTCATCTGCAGTGAGTTTACTTTTTTATTTATTTTTCTTTCTTGATTTTTTGTTAAATGGCTTAGACCGAAAAATATCCTGCCTATATGTCTCTCAAGTTCAGAGGCAGATACTTCTTTCTGCTCATGGATTACCTGAAAAGGCAGGTGTTGGTTTACTGAACAGAAAGAGCCTCATATGTGTTTGGAACATCTGGCAGCCCTCCAGTCCGCAGAAAGTTTTAATATGTGACTCAGAGGTATGTTTTCATAACATTGTATATTTGCCCATGGAATAAAAGGCTTTATTATGTGTATTGTGTTTTCTTGTCTTGTTGCAAGATATGTCATCTTTTGAAAAACACATTTAAGCCTAGTGAGCCGAACACTATTCTCTTCTGTTTTGTGTTCCAGTACTAGGATGAAGGGATGGTCATGGTGTTTTGGTTTGTGTTTTTTTTTTATATTTTGACTCCGTTTCATGATTAAAGAATGAATGGAAGTAAAACAGCTGGTTCAGATGTTGTCAGGGCTTCTCTCTACCCGTCACTATGCTGCAGCTGAATCACCCCCTTCAGCTTTGTGGTAGTAGATGCAGCTTACACAACAATTGTCTTGAAAAAGGAAGGCCTACTGAAAGTCTTGTATCTTACTTCTCTTTTAAATAAGTTGGCCTTCTGCCACAAACACTGTAATCAGTCTTATTCTGGATTTGCATGCCTAGGAAAAACAAACATATTTCAGGCTTATTGAATCATTGGCCTTTATCATAATATCAACCATGCATATTTTTACTTCTTAACAGGTGTTATGTTGCTGCTTTAGTCCCAATAAAACAACATTAGTTTTTGCTGGAACAATAGATGGTTCATTGTTGGTGTGGGATCTTCGAGAAGACTCAAGAATGCACCCTTATATGATGATCGGTGAAACTGACTGGACATTAAGAGTTCCAACATTTTCCACTGGTTAGTAACTATGCATTCTGATTAGCCATTTTGAGGGCAGTGAAACAATTCCACTACTAACTCTTCTTTCTTACTTAGAACACGCTTTCTCAGTAGCCTAGTTTAGCCAGTTCAGAGATGATGTAAGTAAAAATTGCCAGTTAGTAGTATCTGTAAAGAAATGTATGCCAGCTCAGTATGCACGAAGTGATGAGAATAGAGGTGGACCAGATGTAGAACCTAAGGGTAATTGTAACATTAAACCCAACTACTCAGCTGCTACCTAACCTGAAATCATTCGGTTAGTCAATTTTAATCATGTTATCTCCCTTAATGTAACCTACATTTCTTTTTTATCTACATCTGAACACATATATTAAGATGTATTTTTAAAAAAATCAAAGTCATTTAAGACTGTAAAAAACAGGTTTTCAGATGTCATTTAGAGGTTGTAGTCTGTACAAATTGTCACCTAAGTCTTGATGTTTTTATAAGGTTGCATGCAAGATATGTATCCATGAGTATACATGTATAACCTCTGTTAGTGCAGTGCTACTCCATGGGATCTAGAGAGCTATTCTTCTCATCCTAATATCTGTATATGGTTAGCTGGACTGATCGTATTGGTTTGCTTTAGTTCATTTACGGATATTGTACAGCTGTCTTACATGTAGATACCATTTTAAGTGTCTTCATCTTTGGTCTGAATCTTACCTTATGCATTTATCCACTTATGTAACTTTATCACTTCTGGATTCTATCTAGATACTCTGAAAGTTGAGTCAGGATTGTGGTTTTTTTTATTGCCAGTTTATCAATTATTGTAGCAAATTAAGATCTAGGAAATTCTCATATTTTCATTACATATACACCTGTCTTTTTATGATACTATTGGTACAGCATATACGGGGATCACATCATTGGAAACAAGTAGTGTATGAAAGTTAAATGTCAGAGGCAATCTATATAAAATTAAGTTGAATGCTAACTCACAGTCATCAGTCAGTTACTTTTAGCCTTTTGTTGAAGAAATTGGGAAGCTGTGACTGAACTTTGGGTCCCAAAAGCTCTCTGGCTGGGTATCTCTAGAAATGTATCAATTGCATCTTGGAGCAAAAACTGGACATACATTTTTCTGTCATCTAGCTTGTCACATGAGCAAAATCACTGGCATTGGGGCCAGGTGGGAGCTATAGCATGGTCCTTCCACATGGAGAAGCACAGCAACAAAAAATAACGTGGAATTAATTTGTTGCCTTGTTTAGATATTTAGATAGTGTTGCATATATACTGGGAAGCCAGAAGAAAGTTTACTTTTCAGAAGTGCTTGTGGGTAACCTGCTTTCATCCTCTCACATTTTCTTGTCATTGGATTTCTCTTTTTTCTCAAAAGAGATCAAAAGATCTCTTTTGATCGTGATGTATGATCAAAATAACAGTTTTTTGTAAATTTTCTTAAAACCCATGGATGACAAATTTAACAGTTAAAGTTTATTTAAGGCATCTAGCTGACATGCTGGAAGACACAATCTGAAGTACTGCACTCTGCATTTGAATTGGTGTACAAGAGCCTTAACATTTTATGAATCTGATGGAAATGAATAGATCTTTATGCCCATAACTGATGTTTGTCATTGCAAATCTAAATAGGGTTGTAGAGGAACAAGTCATTAAAGTTTTGATTGTATGTAGTTGTATGCTGAGAAACTGGGAACAAGGTCTACATACCACCATTTTCTCAATTTTAGTTATAAATTGGTGCCATTTTTCTTGGCACTGTATTGTACCCTGAAGTGAAAAATAACACATAGCAATATTTTTATAAATAATTTTATTATTGCAAAATAAGTCCTCCTTTATGTATTTTTCCTTTTTTTTGTGTCCGGGTGCTACCATTTAACTTATATTGACATACTATTTTTCTACAGAAATCCACCACACACATGCACAAAATCCTGTTTTGTTCACAAGTGTGTCTGATTGCAGTAGCCACATAAAAGTAAACATTAACTGATTGATAAGCTTTAATTTCTTTAGTAGATCAGATGCTTGTTCTCGCGTTGCACAATGGGCTAGCACTCAAATGTATGTATACGGTTTCATGGAGCAAGCAGGTTTTAATGCTGTATACTTAGGAAGCTTTATGCCTTTAGTCTTAAATGAGATTAAGCTCAGTGCACAGGGCAAGTCCAGAAATCAAGAGTATCTGACAAAGAATGCATATTGAAATTGTTCTAAATATACTTTTATTTTAAACTGTTATTAAAGGGTAAATACATATTTTCTTGTGGTGAATTTTTTGTTTCAAGGTAGTTACTTTCTGTTAATAGTAATTTTTCTCCAGTTTTGTCTTTTGTGTCATAAGCAGTGATTTATTTCTCTCTCTCTTGTTTATGGAGCCTGAACTCAACGTAATTCTTTTCATGATAACCCTGGAATGGCAGATTTTAATGAAGTGTCTGGTACAGTGTCATAAATGGTGCAGCAGTCATTTGGAAAATGAGAAGTAAATACAAATGGTGAAACACCGATTTTTCTAATAGTATTTTGTTAAATTAGGAAACAGTTTGCAGTATTGTATTTGAGACTTAGTAATTCTTCATCAAGTTCATTATTTGACATTCATTTTTTGTCATCATCGTTCTCCCATAAGCTGAAAAGTGATTAGGGTTCTGTTGTTGTTTTCATTCAAAATAACAAGAGTGTTTAACTTCCATTACCCTTAATTACAGATGGCATTCTAAACTCAGTCAACCATACCTCTCCTATACTAGCAGTGGAACCGGTCTCAACCTCTCTCTACACTGATCAGAATTATGGGTTCTCAAGCCTCCCTTATCAGGAGGGTATGTAAACTGCTCTTCAAAGCATCAATACATCTGAGTCTTTCTTTACGTATATAGTGAAACAAATATATCTTAGTCTAAATCCAGTTTATAATTCTATTCTTCCTCTCTAATTGTCTGTAGTATCAATTGCATGCAACATTCATGTTTATTTTTTGCTGTCATTTTTATGTATTCATTCAGTGCAGCTTCACATTGGATGTGGGTGCATGCCTGTTATAATGTGTTTTCAAGACAATATTTCGTTCTTCCGTGATGATTTAAATTACCACTCAAAAACTGCCTTTAGAGAAGTCTTATTGCTTCTAAACTGTCTGAAAAACCCTGTCTAAATCAGTGGAACAACTTACTTATGTCTGAAAACACTTAAAATGTGTGACTGTACTTTGATGGCTCTTTCTGTGCCTTTTGCATAATTTTTTTGACCAACATTTGCAAAGGAACCTTAATCTTGTGCCCCCAAATTCTCAGGCAGTGTGCTAGAGGAGACATTATTCCATTGCAGCTTTTTAGTTTGGAATTCATAATAGTCCAAAGAAATGTGCTGCATATTGCAGACTTTACGAGATTTCATCTGTTGCACTTTATGTTCTATTCCAAAGTCCATGCAGAATCCAGACATTTTAAAAGATGCAGAGATCATCTGCCTCTTTGGTAGGACAAACTAAACACACTAGAATAGACAGAGATATAGAATAAGGTATTTTGCTTGTAAGGGACCTACAATATCTAGTCCAACCACCTGACCTGTTCAGGGCTGATCAAAAGTTAAAGCATGTTGTTAAGGGCATTGTCCAAATGTCTCTCAAACACTGACAGGCTTGGAGCATTGAGCACTTCTCTAGGAAGCCTGTTCCACTGCTTGACCACCCTCTTGGTAAAGAAAGTTTCATGCCTTTTTCTTCTTCGGTAGAATTAGAGCAGTTTCCCTTTTTATGCAGCTGAGAGGATCATAGAAGTTTTGGAGAATATGTTAACCTAGGAAATGTTTCAGATCCTTTTGATATTGTTCAGGATGATGATCAGTGTATGAATATAAATTGTTACTATTTTTTCCGTAGAGATGTCAAGCCCTCCATTCCAGATAGCTTCAATGGATGAAAATGGAATCCTCAATATGTGGGTGAGTGTTACATGTATGAAAAGCAAGAGTTTTGTGTCTTGGAATAATAAAATACTTCTTCAAATATAGCAACCTAAATCCAGGATTTCTGATGAGAATTTCCTCCTTGAAAAGTACAGCAACACTAGCCATTCTGTTAAAATTCTCTTCAAAATTTTTGACCTGATCCCTAGTGCCATGATGTTACCATTAGGCAAAACTATAAACAGGTACATGAATTAATGAAAACAGGCAATCAGTAGTTCTGCTTCATAGGAATATGCTCACATATTTATATTAATTGAATATTACATCTTGGTCCTCTTTCATCCTCCTACTTTATTTTATTTGTACCATAGTGGTGTCAGAAACTGTACTGAATGTATGTGAGAAGTGACATTCATAATTTATATAAAATAAATGTTCAAGAGTCAAAATGTGAAAATCTGTGGATAATGCTACCACCCTGCCTAAAATATGACAGTCAGATAAACACCATGTCTGTTTCTCTTAATTACTGTCCTTGGAACTCTTTTTCTGTCAGGTGTTCTGTCTTTTTCTGATGCAGCTTTAGCCCAGCTGCTGTACCTGTGGTCTGCATCTGAATTGGTCTTGCTTGAGGAACTGAATGGCTCAGTGAATAATAAGGGGATAAAAGTATTATTTCCCTTCTGTATTGCTAGCTAAGTCCCTTAAAGCTCTAATTAACTTTAGTAGCAACGGATTCAGGCCAAATGATCTAACCCTTCTGTCTCATGAATAGTGAAAAGCACAGAGAATGTGTTACAATTCCTTATGTGGGGGTTTTAGGGTGCTTTTTTGTGACCCACCAAACCAACAAGATGCCAGCTGGCTAGTAAGTGTAGAATGTATTTTTCCACATCTTGTTTTCCAGCAGGGAACACCCAGCAGCCATGTGAAGCTTTTTTTAGCCCTGCAGACATTGACAGGGTAGAGATCTACCTGTAATCATTGTAATGTTAGATCTGCCTATCTAAATGTTCCTTTAGAGATATGTCATACATTGTTAGAGCTAGTTAAAAAAAACTTTAAAGTCTGGTAAATATTGCTTATTAATGTTAAATATTGACTTTTCAGGTAGTTGTTGAATTACAAAAAGTGGATTTAGCTGGTTCACAAACTGATTTAGGTGAGTACTGTACATTAGAGGTAGAATAAAGTGCTTGAGTTTTGATATTATGAAGTTAGAAGAGAGAAGAAGAGTCAATGATGACAAAAAAATAGCTGAGAAGGCAGAAAAATTACCAAGGAAAAAATTAATTCTGAATAGGACATATATCTGATATTTGGGGTTATTGGTTAGGTATCATGAGAATTATTTTCACTGCTATCTGAGTCTCATCTGCTAGTTCTGTATTGGCAATTGCCACCGGACAGACACATTTCTTATAATGTCAAGGCAGGTTTCTGTGTCTTAACAGCTTTTTTTCAAAGAATATGAGGTTCTATGCCCTTGTTCCTCCTTCCTTTAGTTCTAACAAAATCTGTTATAATGCTTTTGTTGCTGCCTGTATCTTCATTTTGATAATTGTCCTGAAATTTCTCGTTTGGGTACGGTACTTAATTTAGTGTGAGAAAAAAAGTTTCTATGAAAAAAATAAAGAACAAAGTTAATTCAGCCCTTACTGAGTTATGTGAGTGAAGAAAATTAATTGTTTTGTTCTTTAAACAAATGTAGACTTACATACTTACCTAACTGGAAAAGGCTGTGATTAAAATCCTGGTACATTTTAAAACACATATATAAAAAATGAAGTAATGCTAACAAACCAGAATTTTTGATCAATTTTCAAATTTATAATGTTGTGTGTAATGTCTGTCTATAATACACAGCTTTAGAAGCTTAACATATCTGTGGAGAGGTACATTTTAAAGCTACAGTCCTGTGTTGACACATTTTGACTGCCAGCAGCATTCATTTTTCTCCTCTTCAAAAAATTCTTGTGTTTGAAGGATTTGATTCTCTACTAACAAGTAACATAAGCCAACTTTACGGAAGCATTATTACAGTCTCTCATTATTACATTTATGTCACTTTGATCTTTGACAATTAAGTGTGCATTTTCACCATTGACAGATTTGGAATTTATGGAGTGATATTACAGGATGTTATATGCATACTGTAAAACTAAAGAAATGTATGATCACTCTTCCCTTTGTCCTTTTTCTTTGATTTCTGTCAGATTACAACTCTTCAGATTTGAATTCCGAAGTAAATACTTCTCAGTGATATAAGATTCTTACATATCAAAAGCCATATCTACTATAGACAATTTATTTATGAAATATCCTTTTACTTACTAGCTTAGATTGTACTTTGAAAATAGCCCTTTCTTAATGTAAAGTGCTTAAATCAGTCTATATAATTATTTTATATAATTTTAGGTTTAATTCCTGGAGGGAAAGTGAAGTTAGTACATAGCTCCACTATGGAATTGAATAACAGGTGAGAAAACAGGGGCATTTAGATTTTACATGTGTATCTCACAAAGCTAATTTTTCCTATATTTTATTAATTTGCTGTTATGTAAGATATATTTAACAATATTTTCATTAGTCGTTTGGGTTTCTTTTAATATACACTTCTTCCTGGAGCTAGTCATAGACATTTTAGATCAAGAGTTTCTGTATGTGCTTGAGTAGTTTAGGAGACAACTTCCTGTGTTTATGTCATCTTTTACCTTTACGTTTTTCCTAGCCTTTTCCCAAAGGATGTGCGCCAGAGAATACCCCAGACACTGACTATTAAATATCTGTCTTCTAATCCTAATCATTTCATTGTTGGAACAAACATTGTGAGTAATGTGCTGAAATTCATGTCATTGTTAGTTTTTGTTTTGAAAGCTGCTCCATTTACTTGGAATTTTACCAGTAGACTGTGTATAAAATCTATAATTTGAGACTGTAATTAATATCTTTTAGCTATTAAACTTTTTATCTATTAAAGATCTTGTAAGGTAGCAGCTCTGTGAATTTTTTTAACTTTTTCTTGTAATACTGAGAATGCAAATTTTGTTTTGTTTTGTTTAATTAGTTTATTTTGTTCCTAGGGGCTGGTAGGTCATGGTACAAGACATGATTTAAAAGTTTTTCCAAAGTTATTCAGACCCCGGGAGAGTGGACTCAGAGCTATAAGCATTAATGCAATTGATTTCTTCCCTTTCGGAAAGCAGCTATTTTTGGTATGTAATATAATACAAGCTTCATTTTTTAATTACTTGCTGAAGAAGGATTTCTAATTTGATTTATTTAACTAGATGTGATGGTTGATTTCCTCGCTAATTCAAATCTGCCATGAAGGGTGACAACAAATCCTGTGTCCTGGTGTTCAGGCTTTGCTTATGTGAAAGGTGGACCATCTGGCTCACAGAAACAAAGGGCAATCTCACTTCAGCCTTGTAACTTTCTCTTTATTACTGAAATTCAGCATTGAGAGCAGGTCTTCTGCTGTTAATGAAGCCGCGGTTGTTTCTCATTCTTACCATACAGTGACATAGTCATTTTGGAGACAAAATGTCTGTATTGCTGTGAAATAAAGGTCTGTGGAACAGCTCTGGGTATTCTCTGCTTTCCTCTCCACGTCAGGTGTACCCCTGGGGGATGCGTGGCAGTGTGCCCTGTGGTCAGGTGTGTTCAGATCTGCCCTCAGCAGTTCATATTGGCACACCCGCTGTTTTTACCTGTCTTCCTTGTGAAAGTTTATTCAAAGGAAGTTGAATCTAACTTTGGTAGGATTTTCCATCTGCTTATCTTTGCATATATTTGTGCTTGATCCTTTCTTTAAAATGCTGTTTTCCTAAATTTGCCATGATTTACATAACTTCATTGGGATTGCCTAAGGTATAAACCAAACGGGTTTGGCTACAGTGTATGTATTTTGTGTTGCCTCTGCGCAGTCAGAACTTTTACCAGTGTGCGTCTTCTTACCTTTTTCCCAAATGCATTTATTTAGAGTGATACAAACTTCTATATGATTGTGTCTGTATAATGTCTTTACATGTAAGCACAATTTGCAGAGGCACTGCAAAAAGTTATCATAATTTGAAAATTCTAGGAAGTCTTCCTGATGTGGAGCGGCGCAGGGTAGTAAGTTATTTTCTGTTTTCATAGAATAGTTTCTTTTTTATCTGGACTAGAGGAAACTAGTAAATGTTACGCTAGGCAGGACAGAAGTTCTAAGAAAATACCTGGAAGGAGTGATACCTGCCTGTCTTTGGATTTAGTTGTTCGTTATGAATCAGTTTAATTCGTTATAATCTTAGGCGCAGCCTGTGCTATCAAAAGCTACTCTTGCTTTTACAGATCACATGTCCCTAAGTAGCCGTCTGAATTGGTCTCCAGGCTCTGGCCTCACCCCAGTTCAAAGTTGTGCTGGATCATAATATTAGTGAAGGTGATGGTCTGAGAGTTTTTGTAAAATGGGAAATTAGGACTTCAACGCAGGATTAGCGGATTAGATTATCTAGTATGCTTAGTACCGAGTTACTGCTTTGAACTCAAAATTACACTAAAAGTGAAAATCCAGGTAGTCCACAGAGTGAGATATGAGAGATCTGTGCCATTTCAGTCAGAGAACTTACTTTATATGCTTGATATTCTGAAGAATTGAATGGCAGTTTTTATCTTGCCTAGTTTATTTTATTCCCAGGAAATATTTTCTTTTTGACTATGATATAGGTTGGCTGTTCAGATGGAAGCATTAGGTTACACCAAATGACATCAGAGTATCCCCTCATGCAGTGGAATGACAGCACAAACGGCCGGCCAGTTATTGCTCTGCAGTGGGCTTTAACAAGACCTGCTGTGTTTTTTGTCCTGGATGCATCATCTAATATTTACATTTGGGATCTTCTGGAAAATGATTTGTTGCCTGTTGCAAAGCAGACTATTCCAACAGAGAAGTAAGTACATTACATTACTCTTCTTAACAAAATATTGATATTATTATCGTTCTACACTTTGATTAGAGTTTGGGTGGGGTTTTTTTGCTTGGCATTAACTGTTCATTAGAATTTGCTTTTCTCACTGTATTTTATAAACTTTTGGAGGTGTGGAAAGAGACTATAATGAGCTCCATTTTACTTTATCCTTATTTACTTATTTATACAGTCTGATAAAGGAGAAGTAATAATCAAATAATCAAGAAGTATAAATCAAAATCTGATAATAATGTTATCACGTGGGGCAGATATTTGTACATGGAACAGTTGCTGTTTATATGAAGAGAAAAATTTTTGTTCCTCCCGAAATCATTTGGACTGTTTAAGTTCAAAGTTAGCTTTGCTGGATCAGGATTGACCCCTAAAATAGTCAAGGTGTTGGACAACATTTTAAAATGCCTGTATATAGTATTGTTACCAATTTAGAGAAATACATCGTGTTCATTGTCACAAAGTAAAGAAGGGTATTTTTGGCTAGCACATATCACAAGACTAACATCAGGGTCTCACGATACTGTTCCTGTAGTCAGGAGAGACCTGTGAATCCTGCAGATTGATGCAGAAGTGCAGTTTAATTTAGCTTTTCTGAATTATAGTCTTGAGGATTCCCTTTCCTCTCATGTGGGAGTCTTACCGGGAAACTCTGTCTTCCCTAGGCTTAAGTTAGTCTTGGTGATTATCCCTCTAACTAAAAGTTTTCCTTGTAGCCTTGTAAACAATAGCAAAGTGTTGCTAGTTTTGGGAGAAAGTAATATGATTTTTAAAGTTGTTATACTGTACTGGAAAATGCCAGGAAACTTAGTTCATTTTTACAGGCTTGAAACTATCTTTTAGTCATGATTAGAAATTGATGATGGAATCTATGAACAGGGGAAGAATTGCCTGTTACATTTGCATTAAATGATTGCAACTGGTGAAAAGCTGAACATGCTAGGACTTGAAATAGTGAGGAATACTACACTGTGATGAGCAGAAAAAAGGAATCATTTAGTTAACTATAAGTAACCTGCTAAAAACACATTTGGAAACACCAATTTATATTATTTTTGTTATATTGATTATGCTTCAATTAAAAAAACCTCCCCTATTCTTTTGATTTCAGTGTTGTAACTATGGCTCTTCTGGGAGAACCAGAAAAAACAAATGGATTGTTGGGCATTGCACTGGCCAAAGAATCTGGACAGATAGACATTCAGTTTGTAAAGAAGAAGTGGGCATTACCTCAGCCTCAGGAATCTGAAAAACTACATTTGATTTTATCGCAGTCTTTTTAGAAACAGTACACCTATTTGGGTGTACAAATTATTGCAAAATATTTAGGTTATTTTTGCCTGCAATTAAAAGATTTGTAATTTTCTATTTGTATGTAACTTGTATATATTTTAAAGAAAATCAATACAGTATTTCAGCTGAAATGATATATTTTATTGTAAAAATGACAGAACCAAATTTAGCATTACTGTATTAAAGAATATGATGAACTGTTTTTCTTATTGAAAGTACTCTAGATGTATAGATTTTTTTAAAAAATACTGAAAATATATTCCTATAAATTACACTGCTGTTTCTCATTATTCAGCTCTGAAGTAAATGATAGCAGTCCTTTGGTGAGCATAAAGTCGTGTGTCTGTATAAGCAGCCTGAATATATGGAGATTTCTGGCACTGGGCCTTTTACACACTCTTGGTAAAACTTTCTTATATCTACCTAAAAATATTATGCAAACATACCAGAATACAAATTTACATCACGTGAAAATTACATCACTTCTGATTTTGACTCTTAAACATTGTAAAAGGAATACCTAACTAACTCCAGTTGTCCTGATATGTACACTACCTGTTTGCATCAAACTATGTAAACAATATGCTCGTGAGATTTACTGAAATTCTGGATCCTTTGAGATTTCTCATGAAAAACGGTAAATACTCACCTGTTTAATTCTGCAAATAATTTCTAAAGCTCTTGTAGTGAGGAAGAGGATAGTTGTCTATAATATGATACTAATTTTTGTACATTCTTCGTAAAGTTTGGACCAAGACCAAGCACTGAAAACGTCTTTAATTTTCATGGCTTAACAACTTCTGATGTAAAGATCATGAGGAAAACCATCATGAAACAAGCACAGATTCAGGGGGAAAAAAAGCAACTGGAAGACTGTGTTCAGAATTTAGTGAACCTATATTTAAGATATGTACCATCTCTTTCTAAAATAGACTGAAATAATTTATAAATTCTAATTAAGTCATTGCAAACATTTTTCTTTGTAAATTGTTACTGAAATTGAGCAAACTCAGAGTCGCCACATGATGGTGCCAAGTCACAGCAGTAAAAAATGAGTGCCTGATGTAAACAATGTAAACCACTTTGGGAGTGAACCTGTCGTAGTCCATTGCACATTCCCCTTTCCTCAAAAGCAGCGGCTGCAATCGAGAGAGCCCGATGAACTGTCAGAGGGGTGCATATTTCAGAGATAATTTTTACTATCCTAGTTCCCTGGTCAGCCATATATTGGGGGGTTTTTACGTGCATAAACACAAATGACTGTTCTTATATTCATTGTTGGGTATATATGGTAATAATATACGCTATAAGGTAAATTAGAGTGGCTTTAGTAATCGGGTTAGAAATGACAGGTACTTTTTGCAGTGAGTTGGCAGAGTATCGCCACTGAAACCCATAGTAAAAAACCAAACACAAATCTCTCACTCTTTCCTTCTCAGAGACACACGCTCTACCACTCCCTCCCCCTAGTTTAATATCAAAATTAAGCTTTGCAATTATAGTAGTCTTCTGGAAGAAATCTCTTTCTTATTACCATGTCATCACTTTCACAATTTACCATCCTGAATTTTCTTTCTGCACCCACTTCTGTGCATGGAAGCAGAGGGTTGGGGGGTTTTTTCTGCCTTGCGCCGTCTTCAGTGGTGGTGGGGCTTTTCCAGTATGCAAAAAGGAAAAAATAGTGTCAACCTGCACACAGAAGTATCTGCTAATTTTGAGCTGCTGTTGGTAGGTATGATTGAATTCAAAGATTCAAGTATTTTATGCCAGTTCTGCTTATACTTCCTGGAGACCTGAGTGTTCCCAGTTCCTGCACTGGGCCTATGTTTCTTGCCTAAACGATGAGTTTTCTCTCTTGAACTGCGAACTAATGTAATAATATAAATGTATCCTGTGCTGACGGTTGCTGTTACGAGAATGTGAGGCAAAGACGTGTGGAAGTTGCTGCTCTTTTGCATTACTGGGTAAATGCAGACCATTAAGAGTGATGCTCCATGTAAGCTTAGCAGTTGGGTGTATTTTTGAGCATGTATCTGACCAGAAAAGTGAGAAGTATTGGTAGGCTGCAATACAACGAAAGCATTCCGTGCATAAGGACTTAGATTGTTTCAAACAACATAGCTGATTTTCCATCAGCTACTTCTAATAATTGTCAACTTTATATTGTTAACTTAAGGTATTGGATTTTACACATTTCATAAGAAAGCAACAACATGATTTATTAAAAATCAGACCCTGTATATGAAAGAAAAAAAGTTCACTGTTAATTCCAAAAGATTTTCATATCCATATAATTTCTACCGGTAGCTCTGATATGTGTGCATACACACACACATTCTATTGAATGATCTTTGTATAGAACATAAATGCCCTCATGAAACATTTAAAATAGACCAAATAAATACATTTTTTCCCACTTCTGGGAAATTTCGGAACACATATTCTTAACAATATGAACTGTAGTTAAAATTAACTGACCCATAAAACAGAGACTTACCATTCAAATGATTGAATCAAGAAAATTTGATTCACTGTCCACCCATATTAGTAACTATTATAAAATATAAGCGCTTGCTCTTAAGCCAGCAAATCCTGGCAGCAAGGCTTAAAAATTTTAAATATGCAAAATGCCAGAAGGTTTTGGATAAACTACTGCTTTTATTTTCCACTTTCTGAACATGCTTTGAAAGCTTTTTCTATTTAGAACATAAATATTAATATTGTTTTCATTGGACTTTGTCATCACAGATGTGAAAATGAAGTTTTCAGTAGCTGAATAATAAGTTAACTGAGGAACAGAATTCTTGAATCAGATGGCTGATTTCTTACAACTGTTAAGAAATGCTTTTATCAACCTGTCAGCCTATATTTGCAGTAGAGCTTGGGAGCATAGGAATAGCATGACTCTTCTTTCGTACCAGAACATTTCTTTTTAATTGTACTGAAGGTGACCGTCCTACCCAATGCAACTTTGCCTTAATTAATCATCACTGTCATGTAGTTAAGACGTGTTGAAGGATACAGAAGCATTGTAACTTCCATAGCAATGAGGGAATATTCTACTAGCTGCAATATTTTTAGCTGAACACATATAAAGCATAAAAATAGTTATTCTTTTTAGAGGCAGGCTTTTTTTTGTTTTCCCTGATGAGTTGGAAAGTCCATCTAGGTCTGTTCTAGGTGTAGAAGTTGGTTGGATTAAAGCAAATACTGAAATGCCGTGGAATTACACCGGCTGTTGGAATAGGCCTATGTAAAATTACTTAGGAAGTAACCAGAATTTGGCCATCAGTGGCATGCTTGGTGGCATGCAAACCAGGAAAAGGTGTGAGGATACTGGGACAGGAACATGGTTAATGAGCCGTATTTTCATTGCTAGCTTAATTTTCAATCAGGATTACCAGAATTATATTTATAGACAAATGCTCATTTGTCCATGTGTTTCTGAGCCTCCTCACCTGTGAGAAGGAAGACAGTGATTATATTTACAGCTCCCCTTAAAAAAATCAGCTAACTTATCTTTTACTAGCAGTTCCTGAAGATTTCAGAATGTATATTGATATAAAATCTCTTACTCTAATTCCTGGTGTAGGCCTCTTCTTGCATTGTTCAAACCGCTATAGGGGGGCTATGTCTTGATGCTACAATGTAGGAAGTGGTGATTTAGGCGCTGCTCTGTGAAAACTGAGCAGCATGTGGAATTAGTTATCCTTTTCTTTTTTTTAATGCTACATGAAATATCCCACTGGAACTATTTAAATACAGATTGTATTTTAGACTCTTGTTTTACTCAGAGCCTCTTAGCATGATGACGGAGTTTTACCGCTCGCCTCTCGTGATACTCATGAACGGTGAAGAAGAGGTGTGGGCTGCCCCGTGCTGGAAGCTGGATGTTCAGACTGTACTGAAATGAATACAGAAGGTGTCTGCTTGCTGCTGTGGAGAGAAACTGAAGACACTCACTCTTACAGGGTTACCCAGTCCTTGCAGTTACCAACCACGTCCCCTTTATGAAGGGAAAAAGATACATGGTTGATGTCTGATGCCTCAGCATTTGCAGTGTAGTTCACAGCATCTGCCATTCTTTAAGCTGTTAAAACGAAGGCAAAGTTCACTTAACATGGTTATTGTTAGATCCCACAGTGTTTTACAGGTGGAAGTAAGAGTGCCAACAAACCAATCCAAGCAAAATACAATCATATAAATTATCAGAATTATACTTCTGATTATGTTTTGCAAAAGCTTAGCATGAAAGGGGAAGTGTTTACATATACTCTTAGTGGTAAAAATATTTTCTTATTTAGATCAGCCATGCCCAGCATTAGCTATTTTTGAAGAAGTCAGCAAAAGCAATTATGCAGGTAGCTGTTAACTATGGCTGGGAGGAAGGAGGTGCTTTCTTCCCTCCCTGCAGTATTTTCCTTAGCCTTTCCCTTCAAGCTCAGTGATGCATTCAGCCTTTCCTTTTTATGTTCTGCAGCCACTGGTACCAAGCCCACTATACTGGGGATGAAAAGATGTCCCTTAATCAGATCCCTTCAGCTTTTGAGCGGTTTAGAGTGCGTTGACGGCTGGCACTGGAAACTGGGGAAGTTTACATCCACAGCAGATCCTGCATTGGCGGTAGCGATGCAGGTTTCCTCTGTCTCTGACAGCTTTCAGTAGTGAACCAGTCCATAATGAAGTAATTTCTTTATACCTCGTGGACCAAATTGAAGCCAACTGAAATAAACAGAAATGTTTCCATGTATATCCTGTTTCTCCTATACAGACCCTGAAAAGGAAGAGAAAGTAAATTTCTTGCTGTGGGTCTTTATTTTTCCTGTATTTACATGCATGTATTTATAGGCACTGATTGTCCCCTGCTGCCCCCACCCCCCAAACACACACACCTTTCAGTTTGCTTTCAGCAACTATTGTTTTATTTTGGATGATCAACATTAATATTGGTTTGATGCCCACAACTGCCTTTTGAGAGAGGTAAAGGTACTCAAATCTGTTGTCAGTGGTTTAAGGTGGTTTAAGTGGAAAAAAATTTGTCTGAAGTAAGTGCTGAAGAAAGTAATTTGTAAACCCAGTAAAGTGCTCAGAACGAACTGAGTGGCATGTAATGAGGAGAATTCAGGGGTGTGTGTGTAATCGATTTCCAGCTGCTAACAGCAGCCAGCCCTGGCCACCCTGCCGCCTTCCTGAGGTGCCAGCTCTGCACTCGAGGTCCTTCTCTCTCCTGGATGCAATGGTGATTTACACCGAGTCCTGAAAACTGCCGCCTACCTGTGCTGTTAGGATACTTAATATAAGGCATGAGGAAGTCTAGTGGTCTATGAGATCTGGATTCAGTTTCCATCCCTCTCAAAGGTGCCCGTGCTACCGGGAGCACAGGCTGCCCCTGGTCGGGCAGGCAGAGGTTGTCCCCCGCTGCTCCTGCCCCGCTGCCCTGCAGTGTGACCCTGGTGCCCCTGAGCACTCGCAGCACAAGGCCAGCTGAGAGCATCCTGCCTTCCTTCCAATCTGCTTTGGGGACGAGAACACGCAAAATACAGGTTTAATTGTGCCTTCTGTGACAATGCTAGTTCAGGCACTCCAGGAGCCGTGTTGCGTACGCATTTGCCATTTCTAATCAGAAACACACCTTTTTCACAAAATACGGGTTATCAGTCGCAGTGGCTTGGTGCAGTGTGGGCCTGAGTTAGTTAAACTGGCCTCAGACTGCCTGAGGGCATCAGACCAGACTAGGGATATAGACTACAGTCCGACTGCGTTCGCATTGAGGGGCTTGATTTTGAGCACATGGCTTTTTTTCTTTGTATCGGTTATTGACATAGTGTCAGACATAAATAAAAGAAGTAGTGCTTTAACATAGTTAGAAAAATCTCTATTTTTCATGGATGTGACTTAAACTTTTTGACACTGTGCCATTAAACTGATGGAATTTCCGCTCCAGATAATTTATCTCCTATTATAAATTAAAGCAGCCTACACACTCAGTTTTTCAGTTTTACGCTGGTGCAACCCAATTGAAAACAGCGATGATACCCTAGTAAAAGCAGGAGTAAAGAAATACTGTAATAGCCTATACTACCCATTGATATTTATAACATGATTATTTTTCACCTTTAGTTGAACCCTTGCTTCTACTGGATTCATTACATTTTTTAATATATTTGTTGCCCTCTTCTCCCAATGTCAAGTGGTTTTTGCTTTTAGGAGTCTGAAATATGACAGCTTCATTGGAAACTAATTCCATGCACAGGTCAGTCAATCTGTTGCTGCTGAGTAGGTTTAATACAATAAATAAAAAGCAGTTGGAATATATTATTAGGTTTTTTAGTCAAGCCTTGAGGCAGCTACAGTGTTCTTTAAGAAGTTTCTCCTCTTAGCCAGAAGTTCTGCTTTACCAGCCGATAATTTCACTGCTATTCCTCTTTTATGTTGTCTGTCTTGTGACCAGGCAACTGGTCAACTCATCTAGACCCCATTTATGGCACATTAGGGATTTCATAACTTGCCTCTTATCTCAAACTGAAATGTTTTTTCTCTCTATTGTAGAAAAAAGACATAGCACAGCAGCTGGTTAGACACATAATTTAAAAGCCACACTTTTAATTCAGTTGGTTCTTCTGGAGACGGAGAAACAGAGAGCTGTGAAAAATAGAGTTGTTTAGAGACATCCTCTAGAGGCTTAGAGGATGGATAGTCCATAATCAGATATTTGCTGTCATTTTGAAATAGCAGAGTCAAACAGTGAACCCTTACAATGAATTACATATAGATGTGAATTACCATGGCTGCACTCAGTACTGCAGATTTCAAATGCTGTATTTTCTGAGCAAAGAATTCAGAGAAAATTTTAATAAATTTCCCTCATTTACAAAAGTTTTGACAAACATTTGGGAGTTAAGTTCTATTATACCGAAGTGACCAAGAAAAGAGTATTTGTCTCACAGAGCATATATGATATAGGCGGAAAAGATATTTTTTTTTGATTGCTGCATTTATTTGCAATGATAAGACAATACTCTTAATGCCTATGCAGTTGAGTCAAAGAACAGACTGATTAATACTGAAAAGTAGGATAAAGAAAAAATGGATCTGAAACTGCCTTTCTAACCTTCATTTAGAAAATTATTGAATACTGAGGTTACTTTAGATATCCAACTATTTTTCACATTATAAGACCGTGTCAAAAGGCCTCATTTAAAGATTAATTTATCCAAAATGATGAAATTCACAGTGAGTATAATGAATTTCCTTTGCTGGGGTTGTTGGGGTTGGAATGCAGGACCTAGGTTACAGAAAGACTGTCCATTACTGTAGATTCCCTAAGTTTCCTAGGCTTTTAGTTGACTTGCTCAATACTTGGCATTCTGGCAGTTCAGCAAGGTCAATTAATTAAGCAAATATACTACAAATTATGTTGTGGCTGCATGGGGTCCATGCTGTACAGATACATCTGAAAACTACCTCTCCACAATCTTCAAAGACATTGAGTAGTTTACATTTGTCTAAACTCCAGTTTGCATTCTTTTCATATTTTACAAAGATAAGGATTTCACAATATACTACATTACATGTCCTTACACCCATGTCTTCAAAAACAAAAACCTGCACTTTAGTGTCTTTACTGATCCCTGAAGTTTAAGGTCTGTCTAAAATAATCTCTCCATACATGAAAATACCCATATTCAGACAGCAGGTCAATCTCATCCCATCCACATAGGCCAACAGCAAATGCTGAAGAAAGAAATAGATAATAACACAGGAAGCATGCAATGACACTTTGCTTCCAAGTATGGTCTGTCTTCCAGGCTTCTGGCAACCTATGGCATAGGAATTTTCTGACTCAGATGGTAGCAGATCACAGTGTTTAAGAGAAAGACAGGCACTTTTTCCCATTAATTCATCCAATAGCTTTTAAAAACTATTTTTATTTTGGCCTCCAAAAATTGTGTAGCAATATACTCCACCAAATAATTACATTGTGTAAATAAATGCTTCTGTTTTAAGCCTACCAGCTGATCAGTTCATTAACTACGCCCTACATCTTGTATTATCTGAAAAGGGAAACTTTAGCTCGGATATAAATAGGGAAATTGTTATTTCCCATACTATCTCTATTAATGACTCCACATAGAGAAACTCTTCCAAATATTCATCATTCATCTCTGTGTTGAGGTGGGTTGCATTTAGAGCACAATTTAGGCTCAAATGTTCTCTCACTTTCAAATACAAAGGTGTTTTTACTAACAGTAACACTTGGGTATACCAGTAAATTGTGTCAGACCCTGCTTCAAAGACACTTGTTTAGATAAGGAAAGTAGATGTGTGTTGAAACCAGCCACAAGCGAAGCCTGGGAGCTTCAGCCCGTGCACAATGTAGATGTAGCTTATTTGACTCCAGAAAGGTCAGTAACAGAATACGTCATTATTTTAAAAGTGGTCACTTTTTAAAATAAGGAATCCATATTTTGGCATTGAGTAAGGCTAGTGATGTGGTAGGTCAACCATGTGATCCCCCCAGAGAAACGAGAAAGCTGGCTTTCATTTAGAGATTGAAGATTTCCAAAGCAGAGCAGAAGGGAGGGAACATAGCAGCTGGGGCAGGACAAGTGACCGTTGAAGTGAGTGGAGAGGTTACCATCCTTAGACAAAGAACCTGGCAAAGAACAAATGCCCTGTGATCCAGTGGAAACTTTGGGCTTGTGAACTCTTAAGTGGCAGGATCCAAATCTGCACACACCTCAGGGACAGACAAACTCCAGGTTCTCGTGACTCCTGATGGTCTGTCGGCATAGCTGTACCTGTATCCAGTAGGGCTCATCTGTTAAAGGATGGACTATCTTTGTCTCAGGTGCCGACTGCTTGACTGACTGTTAGAAAGATTTATTTTGACAACTATAAATGTGTGTGTACTTATAGCGTTTTGGTTTTCAATGTCTCGAGAGAGACATTCCATTTCAAAGTGCAAAAATAAAACTAAATGGATATCCAAGACTGAGCTAGTTATAGGAGGCTTGCTAGAGTCTGTGGGGAGAATGAGTCCTCTGCATAATGCACTGGAAAAGCTGTGATTATTTAGAAAGAAACAGATTATCTTTGACTTTATAGAAGACAGCAATTCTCCTTTTCTTGGCTCTTAAACAGTTTGTAGGAAATTGTAGGAAAAAACCCCACAATTTGTTGGTCAGTATTGATCAATACTGGTCTTTGAAGTCAAAAGGCCATGGAGAACACAGGCATCATTCAATTCCTAAGAAAGAACCAAAGACAAAGTATACTCATCTTGGTTTTAAAACACAATTTCAAATACACTAGTAGAATATTGACATGAGAAAGGAACATGGGAAAAATCAATCAATGGAAGTTTTAAATATGAATGCTAATTAAATATTATATATATGTATATGTATACATTTTTCTGTATGAAAAACTTAGACACCTGATATCTAGATTAGATTATAAACCTGCTTAGATTCAAATTTAAAAAATGCTTTGTAAACACAGGCATCACATGCTGTATGGCCATTACCTCCGGTCACGGTCAAGCTTCTCCCTACTCAAGGGACCTCAGCTCCGAGTTAGGGACAGGCACTACTGGTGTCTCTGCCAGGCAAGAGGTGCCACTTATGCAAAATAATACCAGTAAAACAAGCCAGATTTAGGATTTACCCATCTCTTATGTTCCTGGAATCTCCCAAGGTAATGGACTTTCAGGTGATATATTTCAAAAAGGGAGAAAAATGTTACTCTGTGACATTTCTTGGAGCTTTTAGTGGCACGGTACAATTGACATGATTCAAACGAAATGAGGAGAGACTGAGGCAATATCAGTCACTATAAATCTTATAAATGTCTCTATCAATGTCAATGCGGATCTGGAATCTACTCTCCCCAACCCATTGTCAGTCTGACAGAGTAGGGATTTCATTATAACGATATAATTTACCTCCAGATCTCAAACAACAGAGACAAGACAGCAGTTCCACAATAAAAATTCAATCACGGAAAGGTGCTGAAACCAGTTTCTGAAACATGGTTTTTGTAGTTTCTCTGTAACACATTTCATAGAGATAAAACACATAATACTGCAGTGTAGAGCAATGGGCACTGCCTTAAAAAGCGCTACGCAGCTGCTCGCTGCTCTGCCTTTTAGCCAGCTTGGGCTGAAGCTGATACCATCCCCATGGGCAGGGACTCTAGGTACATATAGCAAATGGGCTGGAGGGCATCTAAAAGGCTGACAGCTAACAAAAGGAAAATCTGCCACGTCAGGCTTATGCAGATCTGGCTGTTGGTATTAGGGTCATTTGCAACATTTCTATAACTTGCATCATTCAGCAGCTGAGTGAGACATGGAACACACCCTCCCAGGGGATCTCAATGTCTGATCTCCAAGAATGGTCGTGAAAAATTTCTAGTAAAAGTGACATGATTCAAATTAAATGAAACAGTGAGGCAAAATTAGGTACGTACATTTCATACATGTCTTCCTTTGTGTGAATTTGGATTTGAAATCTGTATTTTCATCACCCCCATGACTGGTCTAACAGACTGCATTAAAAAACATGGATTTTGCAGGGCATGACAGAGGAGGGAAGTGGTGCTACTGTGTCCCAGAAGTGGAATAAAACACGAGCACAGATTCAGGGCATTTGCATTAGAATCCCACTGGAAAACACTTCAGCCAGTGACCTGTGGACTGCGCCTTGGGAGCTCTGAGACTGAGCACCTCTGTTCAGACAGCTGGCAAAGTGGTCCTCTGAAAGTGCTGCCTGAAGTACTGCTGCTTGTTGAGGGGAATGTCAGGATGCGGGGTTGGCTGCCGGGGCCACCGGTGTCAGTGATACAGTTGCAGTGGCTGCTGAGAAAGCGGCTGAAGGCCCGAGGGTGTAACAGGGGTGCATCTAGAGGGTGTAGCCTAAAGCATCTGTTCTGCCTCCTGAACCTCTTTCATCCCATGGTAAAGATGAAGGCCAAAGCTTCCACATGGCATGGCAGGAGGTAGTGAGAGGAAAGGTGCCCCTGTTGCTGTCGAAGGGGATCAGGATCATAGGGACTTTCTCCTCCTTACCCTCTCCATGGAATAGAAGAACCCTGGGGAACTGCTGCTGATGAAGAAGGGCATGAAGCTGGGGAGCTGATGAGGAGGAAGGGGCAGGAAGGCAAACCAGTGCCATATGGAGAGGATACATTCGTGCTGCACATTCTCTTCTCTCACACCAGATGTTTCCACATCTTGCCCATATGCTCTTAACTGCCCAAACTAGAACCCACAAATGGTTAACTGATGAAGCTTTCCAAATTTCTGATTTGTTCCTTTGTAGAACCAATGTTGCTCAACCAGATCATGCAGAGGAGAAATCAAAATATAATTAAAAAAACAAATCTTGCTGTTGAATGTCTTACAACATCAGGCTGAGAGATCAAACAAATGACTCCCATTTACTTCAAACACTGTTGAATGCTTCAACATCTTGTGATGTATGATCACACCATCTTCCAGCATTTGCATTTATTAAAGGGGAAAAAACCAACCCACACCCAAAGTGCTTAGTAATTGGCTTCAGAGTAAAAGGTGTCCAGGTTCAGATGTAGTGGCAGATTTCAGAAGGAAGACGTGGACCCCAGACCCTAATTTTATTAGCTGGGACATTCAGAGATATTGGATTAGAAAAAAAATATATGCACTAAACAACTAGAGGTACCCACAATTCTTAGGCTTAAAGTGGAATTGTTTTGTATTCTGTTTATTAGTTGTTGTCACTTTGTAACGAGAAATCTGGTTGCTCGGCCAGCACAGATGAATCATTGCTGTTTTGCCCTTGCCTAATGGGTCTTAGTGGTGACTCCGAAGGAGAAGCTCACAAATCACAAAACCCACTATCACACTGCATATCAATCCCCAAGGCACGTAGATACGTGCCCCAGCAAGTGTCTAGGGAGTCCTTAGTACCAAGAAAGTTTGAAAAGGAGTCTCCTTATGGGTGTAGAGCAGTTCTACCACTGCCCTGAACTCCACGTAAACTCTGAGCAGTTACCATGTGCCTTAACAATCCCAGGTTTTTCCCCTCTGATTTTAATGCAGGTGCAGTACTTCACTTGGGATATACAGAAGCAGCTTGCTGCTCCTTGACCACAAGCTTTCCAGTACTTTCCTGCAACCTCATCCCTTTCTGTTTAGGTACATGCAAACTACCAAAGCAGCTTTTGAGTACAGAAGTCCATGTTTGGTAAGTTAATTTTGGTTATTCTATCTATTGAAATTCATCCAGAATCTGTAAAACGTGATAGAGGTAGTGAAGCAGTGCTGAAACATTGCATTTCTGCTCAGCTTGTGTTTCAGAGCCTCATATTAAATTCTGCTATCGTTTTTTTTATAATACTATTATTTCTTTGTGCATATTCAAAAATTCCAAGGTATCTGTAACTCCTTTAGAGACAATGGGTCTCTGTTGCCTCTCAAAATTAAGGCCCTTCTCAGAGGGTAGCTCTCACTGATACCTGACCCAGGGTTGTTCGCTTTCTAACAGAAAAGCATTCATGTTTTTGATTTAAAGCACTTCCATTGGCTAATAAATGCCTTCACTCATCAGTCTGTCAGTCTGTCACATCCATTGCATTCAGGGCATGACAATACCCAACAAACCAGGTTAGTAGGCAACAACCATCGGAAAGTTTGATGCTTGACTTGAAGACTGTGGCTTATAGCTCTGCTGCTCTAAAAGCATTATCAGCTGCTGAAATCACTTCAAAGTAATTCTCCATTCCAAATTAGAGTGCATCTTTGCAGCATAACCATGTAATTTAATTTACAGCCATAGTTATTATTTATGGCTTATCATTCATATATTATAAGTAGGCTGCTGCAAACTACATTTATAATGTTGATAGGTGCATTAACATGCATAAATTAAATCAATACATTTTAAAAAGACAAACATCCATAATGGCCTACTTAACAATCACTGTGATGCCTTCAAAATGTAGTCAAAAGAGCAGTGACTGTCCCATGGGCTGTTGGCGTTACAGCACATATATCAATTTGCAATAGTAGCAACAACATCACTTCACATTTTGTTAAAAAATGCTTCTAAGATAGAATAAAATCATCAACAGAAGGAAGGAAACAAAGGGGAAATACTATACGCAGCTTGCTTAAAGTGTAGGCAGATATATCCAAAAGTAAAAAGATGCCCACAGGGAATTTTGAAGTTTAGTGAAATGTGTCTTGACATATTCATAGACTAAACAGACTGCCTTGCTGGATCACGCATAAAAACATCATGGATTTGCTACCATTTGTTTTCCATTTGCCTTATCAAGTTTTGAGCATCATGTGAATGAAAGTCTTTCTGTGTTTTCAACCTTTAACTGCAGTGACTGCCCAGCAGCCTTGCAAGGAGCTGTGGGAATCTCACTTGCTGTATCAAATGCTTAAACACCATGGAAACTACTGCCTTAAAAGACTTTATATAGAACAGTGCAGTCATCCTTGCTGATTTAATCCAGTTTCCCAGGATGACCATCCAGTTGTTACCCTGTGAAAACAATTCAGCACAGGTGTTAGAGCAATACTGCTATGCTGCTGCAATGATGTACAGCAGAAATTTAAGTATTGCACCATGGAAAATGAACATAAAATACCTACAAATAAGAACATATATACCTGTAAGTAAGATATAATAATAAATATCTACCTATATATACCTACAAATAAGAAATAAGAAAATAAGCATAAAATTCTAGCAGCCTCTCTTCCTCTAGTTCTGCATGCATTCAAAGGAACCAGACAAGGTGTGAGGAGCTGACAGATTGGGACCTATTGTTGGTGGCCTTGGAAGGACACGAGCCCTGAGAGGGGCTGGGTGCTGGGCTTGGCAGGATTCAGCTCTTCTGTCTAATTCCTCAGCATATCATTATGGGCTGGTACCTATTATTTTTTCAACTGGACAGCACTTTTTTTTGTGTTCACACTCATTAATTTGCCTTCCTTTTAAGCTTCCCACCTTTCACTCTCCTTGGTCACCTCCTTACAGCAGCATGTTGTGTACCGCTGTCCCACCTGTCTGTCTGGCCCCAGACCTGGCAGTCATCTTTCCACAGCGTCCTCCAAGCATCCTCACAATCAGTCTGTCTAAATGAGGGCTACAGTCCTCTAAGATATGGTCTGTCCTCTTCTTACATACACCTACAGTGACAATATCCTCCCACTGTTTTGGATCTTGGTTATTTCAATTCCCATTACTTTGGCCTCAATAACAACAAATGGATGAGTAAATTAAATAGGGCAAAAAGGGAAAGTGTTCCTGAGAATTTGGATGATGCAGCATTTGTGAGGTAAATACTTTCTGACGTTATAAAAAGGGAGAAATAAAGCAATCCCTTTCTGAACTTGCCATTCTGATTTGCAAATGGCGTATGCACAATTTCTTTTTTTTTCACCCCGATGAAAAGCCGGTGCTTTCATCCTGCTGCTGAAATGCGTAACAGGGAATCGGTATTTTTCAATACACAACTGTAAAGGTAAAACATCCACGCCTCACTATGAATCACTAGGAAACCCAGAATTTTCTAAATGTTAGAGTGTTGATGCCTAATAATTCTTCGAGATTTTCAGTTTTCTGCCACTTTCTCATCCCCAAACACAGTATCTCGCAATCTTGTTAGCACTGATAAAATACATGCAGTCATGGAGACATTAGCAATTACTACAAGACACGCTCTAGCACAACAGCCTTTATTCCAGTAAGAAGAGGGTGGTAGATGCTCACATCTGCCTGAAATTAGGTGGTAAAATACATTTTTATTCTTAAAGAGAATAATTTCCTAAAAAAACCCAAACCTCTGGCAGAGGCAGTGTTTGCAAAACCTGGAAATCTCCAGCATTTTATTAGAGCTGTCCAAAAGCATTGGCTACAAAGATTTATGATGAGGGTGCTGAAAAAAAGTCTGAGAGTACTAATACCATAAATGATAGCATGGTAACAGTCTATCTGATTAGAAAAGTAATGAGGATAGGGATTGTGTCATTCACCAAAGTGGCACTTGTTTATCTTGAAATAAGTGGTGACGATGGAAGGATAATGGTGCAATCCTCATGTAGCAGGCTGGTGTGGAAAGCAGGCAGGTTGGGGCAGAAACTGGGAGCTTTTTTTGCTGTGCAAAGCACACATGGTGTTTCATTTCTCTGAGTTTTATCTGTTACACTGATTTACTTTGCAATGAATTAGGAACCAGAGACAGTCAGTCCTACTAAATGTTAGGAGAAAAAAGGTTTGGAATGTGAGTCCCACCTTCATCCCACCTGGGGCTTGATATCACATAGTCCCTGCTGACCTAAAAAGGTCCCTGAGTACCTTTTTGCTTTGCCTTGAGGTTACAGGTAGCTAACATTTAGGCATCCACATAAGCTCACAACACCCAGCTCTGGAGTGAAATCTATGTCCCACCTCAGGTCTGCTGTGATTTAGCTGTGCCTTATGCCTGAAACTTCAGCTAGCAATGGCAGTAGCCTTTTGCATCTGGGCCATTGAAGAAAGCTTGAACACGACTTTTGTTTGAAGTTCACGATATACTCCTGGTAATTTTCTCTGAAATAATGTCCAGCAGCACTGAGTGAAGGCTGGCAAGGACTGCTGCTTGCTCTACCACAGGAAAGCTCCTGCTGTGACACTTTGAGCTTGAATGGAAATAGTAAGTGATAGGTACCTCATGCAAAAAACTGGCTATTGCCAGCTCAGCCTTACAACCCCAGGAGATAAGCACATCATGGATATCACATATATATCATCATGATTAAGGGCTAGTTCTATAAAAGCGTGCAGAAAAAAAAAGTCCTGCCTAACACCTGTGAATTTGCCTGTGTTTGCGTCATTTCCATTTATTAAAATGCTAATAAAATATTAAAGGCTTTGGGATAGCTGTGAAAGTGTAATGAAGTGCCACAATCCAATGGCTTATCAGTATTGCAGATATTACTGACCTTTTTCCACTCAATTTACATAGAAGTACCTGCTGGGATTACAACACCCACCTGGGCATCCTTGGATGACGGACCACGCTAGCTTTGCCCACACGTCTGTGCTGCTGGAAAGGATGTGAGGCTTTGCGGGGTTGTGCCCTTTCTGAGGAGGGGATGGGAATACCTTTTGTATGTAACTACACCCCATTTCCATTGCCAGCCTTTCTTCTTGTCTGGTTTAACCCCAGCCATCCACTAAGAAGAAAACTAACTCTATCCCAGCTGAAACCAGGACGGCATCCATCCCTTATTCTACACCATTTACATCATGCCACGCTTCCTAATACACCAACCCTGTAGGATTTTCAGGGACAAAAGTCAGTCACAGGCATTTTCATTTCATTTTCCTTGACAAGGTTTATTTGGAGAAAGAAAGCAGCCCAAATGAGGTAATCACTTCAGCTTTCCATCTGTAAGAAAGGGGAAAAGTTATAATCTCAAATGCACAGCCTTTAGGAGGAGATGGACACTTGTCGATGATAGGCCCAGCCAAAGAAAACTGACGTGAGTTGGGGAAGATAAATATTCCAGTAAAAAACACAAGAAACAAGTTCAGTGGGGTGGGGATGGGGTGGGAGGAGAACGTTAAACTCCACAGGAAAACACGGGTCCTATCAGGCACTAAATAAATTAAAATCAAAACTGGCGCATGGGTGTGTGCTTGGATCCAATTCATTTCTTGTGATATCAAAAGTAAAGAAAGACTAATTAACAGTCCTTCATAAAAGAAGTTTGTGCTTGTATGTCCCAGCTATTAAGGTTCCCGGGAAGATGAATTGTAAGTGTGCGGTGTGGGGAAAGCTGGAGTTGTGGGAAAAGCGTGTACCATGGTGTGTAAGTGTGTCCTTAAGGGGGGAGGGCAGTTTCCCAGGCTCAGCTATTGCAAAGGTGTCAGGGACAGTCTGTGCCCAGCGGGTGCCTAGGAAGGAGACAAGGGACAACGGGAGGCAGCTCAGGGGATGCTGAAGAGCAGCGCTTCCCTGCACACACATGGCAGCGTCAGGAGGGAGAGTTCAGCAAAGACATGGACATGATCTATGCTGTGCTTCAGGTCTGGCTTATCCTGGTAGTCACGACCTGCTTTTAACTTCAAAATCATTACAGAATGCTTTTATCCCTTATCTGCTCTCCCAGCAAACCTGTCCTGAGCTTCTGGGGCCAGCAATGGTTCCGTCGTCAGCGAATGCAGAGGGAAAGAGCCACGTGCAGGAAAACTCCCCTCGGATGGATGGGTGTCTCCCTCCTCCCAGCCTCTGCGGGCTGAGCACTGAGGGAGAAGCAGCACGTGTGGGTGGGGAGGGGCTGTTTCGTGGTCTGATACGATGGCGCCTGCATTTCATACGTGTGGCTTGCTTCATTTGCATTCCCAGCCGGGCGGCCTTTGTGCTTCGTTTTTTCTGACGACAGCTGCTTTTTGATTGCACTTGCCTACCTAATAAACTGTGATTGAAAACCTTTTATCTCCAAAAATTGTGTCACTGTCATGAATAACGAATAATGGAGAGCAATTAATTGTGCTGAAAGTGACACACCAAAATGGCTGAAATAATTAAATGTGTTGTTGTGATGAAATTACCTCAAAATATTTTCAGTACTATACAAGCTGATTTGGAGGAAGAAGGAAGCTGGTGAACAGTACACAATAACGCTTCTTACGTATTTTTCAAATGCTTGAGAATGGAGGTGTTTCCAGGGGGTGGAGAGGCCACCGTGATGCCTGCTGGCAGGCCATGCCCTGGGAGGGGGTGGGTGCCAGCTCCTGCAGTGCCGCCTGCGGTGCCTGCGGTTGGGCTATTGCCATCTATTTCTGTTTTAGCAAGAGCACTGAGTGCCACTCTGGAGTAGCAGCTGACAGCAGAGTCAGCAGAACAGGTTTATAATTCAATATTTAGGACAACTATCATTTAATGACCTTGGGACTGGAAAAAAAAAAAAAAAAGATAAATTGGAGAGAGGCAGCGAAAGCATTTTCATTGAGCACAGGAAATCACAAGAGGTGGGCAGGGTAAAGTGGGTAGAAATTTCAAAAACATTGCAGTGATTTTTGTGCCATTTTAAAAGTGCCACTGGTGCTCAGAAAATTGCAAGATGTGTGCAGACCTGTCAAGATACCAACAGTCACCTAACAGTATGTTCTACTGCACCTGTACAAATCACTCTCTCTTCAAGTGTCACTTTCAAAACTTTTAAACTTAGTTTTGCACCTAGAATGCTGCTGTGTCATGTCTTGGCTGCACCTATCTCACGATGAAAGTTGTCTGGCATTTGAAACAAGGAGTTTATAGCTTGAGGTTTGCTAAGAGAAGGAATCACAGCAATTGTGGTGTCCACTGGCATCAGCAAAACACCAGTGGCTGCAGTCATGTTGGCCCAAAGCCAATGTGTGGTGGGGGACATCACACATTCCTCACCCTCCTGCAAACACAAGCAGTGCTAAAATATGAAAAAAAGATATTTGATTTATGGTATCATTTAGGAAAGCTGAATTTTGAGATCTTTATCTACATCATCCCTGCACCAGACCTTTGTACTTATATGGCAAAGGGTGAGGTGTACAGGACTTTCCTCTGAGCACCATAACCAGAGGGGACATAGTATGACAAGGTTGAACTCAGTCCCAGAGATTAATGCCTATTATATGCGCTATGTCTGAAGATATCACTAGAAATAAGGGAGAAAAAGGCATACATAAGTGGTAATAGTCTTGAATAAATAATAATATTCAAAAATATATGTTACTCATATTTTGATAAGTAAAAAATTGCCATTCACTTATAATTCATACACTTTTTAATGCACTGCTCCTCCAAATAAACAAATAGAGCAAATTAAATACCATTTGTCTGCCACCTAGGATAGAACAGGAAGGGGTCAGGACTTAGGAGGAGAATTTTAGCTGTTTGGAAAGTGCTATTTCAATTATTTTTGAAATTGAAATGCTCTAGCTATTCATTATTTGTTTATTTTATTTTTAATAACGAGCCAGTCTTTTTATGGCTGTTTCTAAAAATAAATGTGTTCATGCGAACCATGCCATGTGTAAGCCAGAAAACTGCCTTGTTCTCAGTTTGTGTAAGGTGTGAGTCCCAGATGAGGGTTCTGGACGTCTGCCAGGCTACTGCATATTGTGCCTGAGTGATGGTGATTTCTCCAGCACTGACTGTCTCCAGCAGCAAAGGCATTATTTACGGCTATGTGCAGATTTCCAGATGGGTCTGGAGGGTGAGAGGCAGTAGCAGCTATACTTAGATTGTCTGAAATAGTCCTTTTTAGCTTATGATCCTTGCAGTCTCTGGTGTCTCTGTTGGATTTGGGAAGTGAAGGGCTCATTTTGGAGTGAGTGATCAGGAGAGCAGCCCAAGGCTCCTGGGCCCCAAGGGATGGCACTGTGCTGGGGCTGCAGCTCATCTTTGTGCACACAGGAGAAAGTTATTCTGCTATTCTTTCACCTTGGCCACTTGCAAGGCCAAAATCAGCTCACAGTTTTCCTAAATTTTACAAGAGAGTAAAGTAAATTCTTATATATATGCAATAAAATCTGAAGTGTTGTGTTACTAGTTCTACAGAACTCTCCCTTTAAAAAATACAGCTACAGAGAAGACAACTGCTGTCATCTAACCTCAGCTGTCTGCAGGCAGCTTATTTTTTTGGTAATATCAGAGTCACATAACACAATTTCCTTGATTTCTCTCACTTGTGTGTGGGTGGAACCATGCCACTTGGAGCAACTCCACTGTCAGGTGGAACAAGGTGCTGCAAAAAAACCCTTAACAGCACACAAATACGGATCCTATTAAGTGGAGTGAGGAAGGGAGGGGCTATCTTCAATGATTCTTTTAAGACGGGACAAACTGTCCTCTCACATCTCCCCGCTGACAATCAAAAGCTTGTTCACCTTCTGTCTCAGATGGGTAAGATCAGAGTCCCCCCTCCACAGGCCAGGTTGCATTTGTGAAGCTCTAAGTATGGGCAACCTTTTAATTACAAATTGCATTTATTTCATTTTTCAATACCTTCATGGAAACCAAAATGCCAAGATAACACAAAGAAGAATGAAGATGTGACCCTAAATTGCTAGAATGCTACTTAACAGCTTTGGACAGGCTGGAAAATGGAGCAGATAATAGTCTCACTAAGTGAATATCAACATGGATAAAAACTAAAGGTTAGGACTAATGAGTGGTTATTGTACTGAGGTTAATGTACCCTCTATTTCACAAAGCTTACAGCAAGTAGGAGTCACCCCAAATTCAGACCAATTTGGGCAAACGATTTCTGAGAAATGGCCAGAAAGAGAGGATTCTTTTTTTCAGTTTTTCTACAAATGCAGCAAGCCAGGTGATGGTAAGCAGTGTTGGAAAGACCTCTGAAATCTGTAAGTACAATCTGAAGCCAATTCCAGAGATTTCCATCAGCGAGACTGTGATTTGATTTATTTCTCTGAAACTTCTGCCCAAGGGACAGAGGATGATGAGAGGCAGGACCTGACTTGATGACTGGTCATGGGGGAGCAGCTCTGGAGCTGAACACAGCAAAAGAAGTCACCATTGGAGTGTGGTGGCTACACTCAGCTAATCTCACTTCTCATCCAAACCCTAGTCATCCAGGCTACTCATGTGTGGCTCTGAATTCAGGTCCAATGAAACTCAGAAATGTTTTTTCCTTTGGGGAAGTGGGGTTAAGTGTAATGAGTAACTTCTGCTTGCGTGTACATGATTTGCTGCTAGCGAGTGTGCCATTTGCTCATCTCTGGGAACAGCACTTGCTGATATACTGAAGTAATAAATGAAATTATTTTGCCCATGTCAACACCATCCCTCTTGGCCTTGATTGTGCTGTACCCACCGATCATGCCGAACCACTGCATGACATGCCGCTGAGTGCTGAAATTCTTCCCTCTGCAAAAAACAACACATAGGTCATCCCACTCATTTTCGGCTCAGTGCTTTTCACCACCTCATGGTACAAGCTGGAATGAAGTATCCTTTGAAATGTCTTTTGACACTTGCTATTAAGAGCACAGCATGGTGCTCCTGATTCTTGCTGGTGTCTGAACTTCTGTCTGTCTTCTTCCTCCAGCCCACAGACTCCCAGGAGCAGGTAACTGGCATGCAATGTTGGATGCTCCTGTGGCAGAACAGAAATAACCCAAATACACAAACAAAGTTCATAGTCCCATCAGCTGCCTCTGGAGGCTGATGATATCAGAGCAGAATGAAAATCTAAAAAAGCTCAGCATGAGCTATTAAGGATGAAATCATTGCAGAGTCAGGGAGTGAAGTTAAGCTCTGTTTGATTTGGCTGTCAGTTCTGTGTACAGTTTGCACACAACACACACACACATATACACAGTGATGTTCATTGTGTAAATGCCCAGCAGGGCATAAATACCCCTTCAGATGTGGGGTTTTCAGTGGTTGGTAACAGTTATTGATCATTGTCACAAATTGAAAAATAGCTAAATCCTGATTTTCTGCATATTAGTGTTAGATTGTCACAATCAATGCCTGGATAGGATTGCTCTGTGTAACACATCAATCACTTTAAAAAAGTGCAGTGCATTATTATTGTGCACAAAAATTGGTTTGGATAGAAGGAAGGGAGAACACATTTTTCTCCAACTCCTGAGACCATAGAGGCGAGTTGGCTTTCTTTGACATTGATTCAGGTAAAGATTCACCAAACCATTGGTAAACTTAAACTTTTTTTGGCTAAGGTTGGCTTTAAGCATTCACTTGAAAGCAAGTATGTGCTGCAGTGCGTGGCTGAAGCATTGCTTGTTCTCCACTATTTAAGAACTAAATCTCTGCTAGATCTTTGAATGTGTGCCAGGTGGCTTTGGTCCTTTCCTTGAGTATAGCTGATTTTGTGCACTGGTCACTGGTCACACCCATGCTACATGTAGAGCAGAAATCTCTGAAAGGTCCAGCCTCCAGTCCCAACTGTATTTCCTTGCCTCAAGCTATCTGACCTGTGTCAGAGAAGAGCCTGAGTGTGAACCAGCATATACATGGACAGCAAAGAGGCCACGGTTTTGGTGCAAAGCTGGTTGTCTTTCAGCATGACGGAACAAAGCAGTTAACTCTGTGTAATTGTGCCCATGCTAAAGTGTTATGATAAGCTTCCTCTTGCTACTTATTGTTGGTAGCCATGGTGGCAGTTTGTGTGGACTGTTCCCAGGAGAAACAACACTGCTCAACTCTCATAGATGGGCTGTACTCAGGGTTAAAAACAAGGGAGCTCACATACGAAAAATAGTCTAAGCATATGCCTTTTTTCAAACAAGTATGAGAAGTCATAAATGCTGAGCATCTGGACAGTCCTTGCATCAGAAGAACTATTCACATTACACCCTCAGCTGCAAGCAGCAAAGCAGATTTCAGCTGCTGTAACTGTTTACTGACTTTTGGACTGTCCCAAAGGTGCTGAGAGAAGTCGGGTGGTTTAAGCTAACTTTGCAGTTAAGGTAAGCAAAAAGCAAGTGCAGCACCAAGGAATAGTAGCTCAGTTTCTGATGATGACAGGACATCCCAGAGGAAAATGCAGTAAGGTCAAACAAAGAAATATGAAACAGTGGGGTGTGCAAATTCTTTCCTCTTACTGATGCAATTCTTTTTTTCTTGTTACAGCAAAGGGATGGGAAGGCTAGCTTAAATTTTGTTGTGTGGGTTTGCAGCTTTTCTGGGCTTCTCAGTTTTTGAATAGGAACCAAGTGAACTCATAACTCATATGCGTCCTGCAAGATACTTCTTTAGGACTTCTTTTTCATTCTTTTATAAGTCAAAAGTGCAGTAACAACTTTTAAAATGAAAAATCTGTTCTATACTATTCTATTGTGTCTGGCTATTTTCAAAATACCTTTATGAAGGTTTCTTACATCTATTGTTGCTAACCAGTATCAGCAGCAATACTCTCCTATTAACTTGGCTTGGTTTCTGCTCCTCCTACTTTATTCTACCACTGGCATATCTACTAGAGCCCCGGATGGTTATTTTTATTTGTCAAAATGCTGTTTACGGTTTTATCTTGCTTCGCTTGATTTCATGTATTTCTTTTTAGTGATTTCCATTGTTGAGACACTATTTTGCTGAGCTGACCTTTGAAGATTTATTATATTTCATTATAAAAATAGTATCTCATACTTCATAAACAATGTCAGTACCTGAAGTTATTAGAACAGCAATTTATAAATAACATATGGTGACTCCATCTATGTAACTCTTGTTAAACTGTCTTTAGTAATCATAGTGCAGGTAGACTTTAAGGAGAGTTACTCAAGACAATAATGCAATGGCTATGAACATCTCAATACACAATGGTAAGTAATGGAAAAGGAAAGGGTGATTAAAGTTTACATCACTGCATGCAGGCATACCAGTTTAGGCAGAAGTCAAGAGTTCAAACAACATAGAGGAGATTATGATTAGGACAGGTATATCCATAGAAAGCTTACACGTGAAAATGAGTCAGTAAAATATTCCTGAGAAAGTCATAAACAAACTACAATGTTAGTCTGCTTTCTGAGCACCTCACAGCATCTTGGGGAGTCTTAAAGTAAGGAATAATCTTTTCAAATATTCCCTTCTATAACATGCTGGGAGGACTGTAGAAGAATTGTTCGTAGGTACCTACTGGGTCTGACACCAATTACTGACTGACTGAATGCAGCTGAAGGGAATACATATATTCTGTTAGCAGATTCTTAGGAACATTTAAGAAAGTCAGAAAGTCAGTGAGGTGAATACCATGGTGTAGCTCTAGCTTCAAAAGCGGTTTGATTAAACTGCACATTTTGGCAATCACACTTGTTTCCAAGCTCTGGGATATCTGGAATTGATAAGAAAAGAAAATGCTGGGTGAAATCCTGAAAAGAATGCCAGGCAAGGAATTAAAGGCCAGTGGCATACTTAGTGCCAGGCAGCATGTTTTGCATTGAAGATTAATCGAGTAAATTTATATCCAGTGAAGGAAAGTACCATTGTCTCATGCATGAATCATTAGTTCACACATATAAGGAAGATAGATGTCTGGTAGTGGTAGGTGTAGTACATTGCATTGCTGTTTTAGTAGTTGCATCGTTGCTGTATATGGGGCGGATGAAACCCAGGCCGGGTCATTTGGCAGAGGTGATCCCATAGTGGAGAGCTGCAGGTACCAGGAACTGAGAGGGGATGAAAGAAGTATATAAACCTGCATGGAGCTGCTGTGTTATATAATGAGCATGTTAGAGGCCAGTAATGGAGCTAAGGAGGATCTCCAGGGCTTTTTAGTTCCCGCTGACTTTCTGAAGTTATTCCAAATGCAGCCGCTACCTACAAAAGTTGGCAGCTTGGTTACATTCAAAACAAGAACCAGACAGTGTACAGGCCTGGTATTCCCTATCTCAAGCAGTGAAAGTACTTCACAGCTGTCGTGTCTGATCTGATGAGCCTTTACAGACTCCACAGATTCAGATTATTCATTTAGTTTAAAGCAAGATTGTGTTCCCACAGCTGAAAGTGATGGAGTTATTGGAGACAGTTCACAGCTAAACATCCTCTGTTCTGGAAGGTATTCAACCCAGATGTGAGAGGAAAACTTTGATTCTGGTGAAGTTAATGGAAAAATTCCCATCAAATTCAATGGTCATAAGATTTCAATTTGAACTTTCTGAGATAACCTGGAACAGTTTAGAGAGAAGGTGTTACTCAGGGGCTCATCTTCTACTCTATGACATGCCCATTGCTGTCGCAGTTGATAGATGGGAAACCAAGGCATGAGTCAGTCCCTTCAGCTTAGGAAAAGCAACCCACCCTTCTCAACCTTTCCATCAGCCCTAAGTAGAGTAATCAGATTAGAGTAAATGTTGTAGGAGCTGCAGCACAGACAACCTTTTCATGTCTTTATGTTGCTTAAAAAATCAGCAAGCTGATTTCTTGATCACTCAGCATCTGTCTAGGCATTGATAGGTTAAAGAGTGAAAGCTCTAAATCTCCTCTAGAAGATTTATTGTAATTTATGTGCCTTTCTAACTGCTGAGTGGGCTGGATTCTGTTTTGAGTTTCCCTGTTATAAATTCAAATAGATTAGGAAAGGAGGACTGGGAAAGGCCTGTAATTTCATTACCCCATTCTGCATCTGTAAGACCAGGACATCTTTAGCAGGTATACGTCTAAGACATGCACACACAACGTATAATCCATCAATCTAAGTGTATATTTACATGTTGGAGATTCTTTCATCCCCCTTGGTGATCTACAGTAAGATCTATCAGTTCTTACAGCACAAACGCTTTCATAACCCGGACTCCTCTGACTGCAAATGTAGTTGATTCAATCTTATTTTGCGTTGGTGGAAATGGAAAAACATGGGTTATCTTACTCTGTAACAATGTTGCATATGTATGAAGATTATTATGTTTCTGTGACACTTCTTTGGTCTAGAATGAATAAAGATAATTCTTCCAACTTTTTCTAAGAGGCTGAAGGTTTTAGAAGTTTTGGGGGTTTTTTTCTCTCCTCTAAATTTTCTCATTTGTCTAGAACATTAAGTGAAATGTCCAAAGCAAAATGCTGTACTACAGCAACAACTCTCCATTAAATAAATTAAGCTGTATAAAGGGAATGAAAATGTGGAATGACTTGCACTGAAAATAAAATTATTTCAAAATGCTGTTAACTATTCCCATCACAATTCTCACTGAGTACAGAGCAAAGGAAATCTGTCATGGACTGATCCACTGCCAGTAATATAGCACCACTTAATATATTATTAATGAAAAGACAATTCATAAAATAATTATCCTGGGTTTTCTTTGCCTTCTTACTGTTCCTGTCCAGCAAGAACCTTCCATGGCATCAGTCTGTGTGGTGTTATTTGGATCCTGTTGAGGAAAAAGGACCAGTCTTTCAGGTATGCTGGCTACCATTTAATCCTGGTTTGTTTTCTTCCCTAAGTACTGACAGCGTCTTTCAAGTAGCATGGACTTGCAAAGGCAGATTGAAATGCAACATGTCTGCATTTCAGTATCTGAATGACTGACCAGGCTCACATCTTTACTGGCTTCACTGGGCAGCAAGAGGGGTTACATGTACCACGGCTGGGGGCTGAAATGACGCCCGATATAACAGAACAATGAGGAAAATAAAACGCTTATGTCCTCCCACAGATTAATTGCCGTCAAAGATGAGGGCATAATTTCTCCAGTTACTAGAATTTGTGCCCATAACAGAGGTATATCCTTCGCTTTCTGGGCTAGCGCTTGTTCTCTGCAGCTGCCTGAAAAAGAAAAGACATTTATCTTGAGACTGCTGGCAGAATGAAGGAAATTTTCGTTTCCTTTTAAGTAAAGAAATTCTGCTGTAGGACTAAGACACTGAAATATGGAACAGAGGCTTATGTGCAATGGGACAGAAACCCTCTCCAGCTGTGGAGTTGGCTGAAGTCATGAAATAGGAAGTGCTTGTTTTAAAGTGTGTGAGACACTGCTGGCTTGCAGCGTAAATTATGCATCTTCCCCTTCCTGCAGGCCTGTGCTCTCTGTTCATGGCTGAACACACAGTCCTTGGCCACAGTGGAAAGAAGCTGTCTGGATAACAAAGGAAATGGAGGATTTGTTACTAGGCAGAACAGTTATTTCTTGCTGAGCTGATTGTCCTTAATGACACTGGAGCGTGCTGTTAGAATGGGTGCAGCTACTTTCCTGAGAAAGGAGCACTATCTAGAAAAATCAGTGCTCAACTTCTGATAGCCATCCCAAGTAATTATCACCTCAGTAGGTGAAGGGGAAATAAAATTTCAAACTTGTGGGGAAAATGAGGATAACTCCATCTCTGGAAAAGATTTCTTTACTGTTTCTTTGTTCCAAACTGCACTTATCTTATTGACTTCATGTTCAAACTTACTCAGACCAGACTCTCTGCTCATCTTCCTCTCCCATATACTTACACCATTCATTAAACGAATGTCCAAGCCTGGTCTAAAGCCCAGCCTCCTTTACCATCCACTCCATTAACATGCAAATGCACTCAGGTCCAGATTTAGTTTGAGACTAGGGGCACTCACAGGGATACTTCTGCATGTGCTAAGGTTGTCCGGTTGGGCTTGGGCTTTTGCACTCAAAGCTGGAAGGAAATACCCACAGCTGAGTTTACCCCAACCACAGAGAGTGACCCTGAGCATGGGGCACGGTAACCCCAGCCCAGACCCTGTGTCAGAGATAACAACAGCATGGGCAGTCAGGAGCTGGAGGCAGAGCCAGCTGAAATCAGCTCTGCTCTCACCAGTGATGAAGAGGCATTTTTGTGCTCTTTCTGGTAGGCAAAATACATAAATGTAAATTTCTCTTTGCTTTCTACTATCAGCCATGAAAAATGTTGGAAGCTGTCATCTCCAACATGAGTGTTATTTCTTGTATCACGTCTTTAAATAAGTATGTGACAGAAAAACAGAGGCAGAGCACAAGGCAGAAATTAGTATTTGATATTACTTGAAATGATAGTAAATGATACCCAATGGAGCAATTTTTCACAGCACAACCTGCTGACTTGCTAATAACTATGAAATGCAAACAACCTCTACATGAGCATGAGACAGCAAATGGATGGAGCATCTCTGGCACAGAGGACAAGCGAGTGGGTGAATTGGTGGTACTGACTAGCTGAGCTCTAACTCTGAAGGGAAAACTTCAAAACTAAGTGGAGCAAGCAGAAAGACAAAACATGTCCTCAGCTCATGGCTAGAAAGCTGTGTAGTCTGGAAGACGGCATGGGAAGTGTATTTCTTCAAGTGCTGTGCAAGATATATGGCATGTTTGTTACATCCAAGAGCAAACTGTAAAGTATAACAAATAGAGAACAGTCATTAAGAAAGCACTGTTGAGTTGAGTTTAAATTAGAGAACAGTCAAGCTATGGCAGTGATACAGAACATATTCCTATAAAAAATGAGGCTACCTCTGATTGTAATAGGGCTGTCCTCTTATATTTCATTGTCAGGAAAGCATGCTAACTGCAAAATACTGCTTGGGCCTCATAAAAGTGTACTCAGCTTTTGAGTGCTTTATTTATGGGATAAGCGGTGCAATGACATTTTGAATGCTTTCTCTCTGAATGGTAATAACGATCTAATGATTATTTAAGTGATTTTCTCAAAGTCCTTTATTTAGGAAACTGAAATATATGAAAAGTACTGCCATGTAAATGTCAGTAAAAGTAATTAAGCAGTGAGAATTTAAGATATCATTTGTTCCTTTTTTCCCTCTTCTATTGAGATTTTTTAAAGCAAGCAGGACTATGAAGTCCTGGGAAATATTATGGGGTGACAATATGGCATGGTTTATGAAGGGGTTTCCATCTCCTCTATTGCAGTTGCCACATGGTATTTCTGTAAAAATTCAGAATGAAGTATAAATGAGCTGTACACTGGACTCCCTAAATGTAATTTAATCGTAAAGTCATGTCTGTAAACTGCTATGTCTATTACAGCAGAAAATAGTTTATAAGGAGACTGATAGCCTGAAAGATATCGAACACTTCAGAATAAAAAGAAAAAGGCTGCTTAGCAGTTACCCTGTGGCTCTGAATTTCTGTTAATGGAAAAGTTTGAGTACAGATGAGGCAATATGCTTCAGAAATTGTTTAGCAAGGTTTATCAGGACAGGTCCTGGTCAATCTTGATGCCACAATGATGCTGAAGTAATGGTTTAGACTCAGCTGATCCTTGACAACAGAAGTTGCAAGTTGATTTCTTGGTTTCTTACAAAAAGTTGGGGGTTCCATGATGCTATGATCTATTTAAAAAACAGTCTAATTAAGCAGGAAAAGTTAAGAATTAAAAATTACAAGGTAGAACTCTATAGGACTAGAACAAATTTTCTAACAATCTTTCTGGGAATTTTTTTTGGAGTTCAGTGTGAATATAATTAAGAAATTTTCTTTCTTACATATATATGCTAATGCTAATATCATGGTGTTGATGTATCAATATGCTGATTAATTTTTATATATGTCATGTTACTTGCTAATTTTCTGTACAGCAACATATATTCCATTAGATGTTTTTCCCTCCTGCAGAGAGATATATCTCTGAACAAACATTTACCACTGATCACTGCAGAAAACATTCTTGAACTGTGAGCTATGTACTAAGTTTCTCTTTCTTTTGATTTCTTGACTTACTCTGTTTTCTATATAAAAGTTATTTCCAAAACAAAATCTCCTATGTGGCCCTCAATTTAATTACAACTGATTATTAGGTTCAATTCTTTTTCTGCTGTTAAAGATGCTGCATTATTTTATTAATATTTCTATTAATTAATAGAGACTATGATGCCACCTTTTTTTAAGTCTTGGAGATTATGACTCAATAGGCTTTACTATTTATTTGAATAGACATTTTACTAAACAAAAAGTGATTAAGAAACCATCTGTTGCATGTAGGTGGTGTTTTTCCATGTATGTGTGCACAATGTGAATACACAGTAATATATACGTATGTATAAATAGAAGTAGAAGAGCACTTTTCATCAGGAGCTTAAAGGATGGTGTTTCTGTAGCTGTTTATGGAAATTATATTTGAGATAATAATATTTTACTTAAATGCACAGAAATTTGCATGGCCTTGATGGATAATAGACTTTATCTTGTCCCCATGGGCTATGTACTACAATGTCCTTGCTAAGTGTGGGGTGTCCTGATTCAAGTAAAGTACAAGGCTTAACTGTTGGGTGTTCTGGGGAAAAGAGATGGCAGGGTTTGACGTGGATCAGGTTGGAGTCCCCTGCAATGTGTTCATTGATGATATGTTGCAATTTTAACATTCCATCAGAACTATTTTTGTGATTTGAAGCTGCAGTCTTCCTTAAAGCATCTTCCTGTCCTCAGTGGTACCTATGTATCTGGAAGGATGAGTCTTTTCTCTGTGGTCCCAGTCATCTACTGGCATCTGATAACATATTTATGTCTCTACAGGTTCATGCCAAATGGCTCAATCAACAAAGTTGCTAAGAAGCCACAACTTCACACCAGGAGACATGACTTGCCTGGTAGTGACCAAAATAATTTTTTATTTTCAGGTTATTAAGAAGAAAAAATATTTTTACAGTTAAAAGACAAACAAAAACACACCGAAAGACCACAATGAAACAGCGATTTCAAAAGCTGACCATTGCTAGACAACCTCAGGGTCAGGAACAGCTAAAAGTCCTTCAAAAAGAAGATCCCTATGAAAGGCTGAAATGAAAAACATTCCCATGGCCAGTATCTTACAGTTATGGCCACAGTGGTTTTGGTCCCATACATCCAGTACAGGACTGTTCTAGACAAAATGGAGAAAACCCTGTTTTGCCACTCCTCTGGTCTACAGTAAGCCTTGGCTCATTGGGCAGCACTTTTTGGTGATCTCTCACTCCTTTTGGACCTGCCATGTCTCAGTCTGCTGAAATTGAGTATGGGCAGAGAGTGACCTCTCAGACTTCAGAAGGACACAATGAGCAAAATTTTTCTCTGACCTTTCATTAACAGAAAAACTTCAGGAATTTGTACCTCTTCAGAAAGGACCTGGAACAGAATGAACTACTCGAGACCAATGAGAAGGGCTATGGGCCTCAGAAAAAACAATTATTAACTCCCTCATCTTCTTACTCTATACCCTAGACATGACGCTGGACAGCCCACTCCTACAGTATTGAATTTTTTACCTCCTGCCCTTGGCACAGTGGGAGTGTCCCTCACCTCACATTTCATTTGAACTTCCAAACAAACTGTAAGGCCAAGAACAAAAGGTCTTCTTTCTGTCTGATTTTCTGTGAGCATATTTTATTCAGTAGTTTCAAAACTCTACAGATTTTATAAACATTAGCTGTATTTATCGCCTGTGACTTCATGCACTTTTTCCAGGAATTAGCTCTTTGAAGCGCTTTTCCAGAGAATATTACAACTAAGATACGTCTGTTCCATTGTAAACTTAATGACCCTACTCTGTCTTTTCAGATACATAGCACAACCAGTTCCCAGGCTGCTAGAATTTAAACAAGTCTCTTAAGCATGCACCAGATCAGTATAGTGAATAGGCATCCCTGATGTCTTCCCATGCTTTGGAGACTCCAAAGCCAAAGTTTTCTAGGAAAGGAAGAAAACGTGTCAAGCTAGTACTTGCTTTAAACCCTGTGACTTGTTCTATCCAACTGTAGATGTCATTGCTCAAGGAAATGGTGGTCCGGGGTGCAAAAGAATTCAGTATAATTGGAGGATGGAAATGAGTGCAATGCATGTTAATAAACACAGACTTTCTTTGAAGATCTGTAATGTCCCATGAAGAAAAAGATGGGCCCATGGATTCCTGGTTTCGTGGGGACAACAGAAAGGAGATAGTCCTAGAGTCACAGTCTTCCTGTCATTTCTGCCCCAGGCCAGCTACAGAAGGAGCTATAACTGTGCAACACTTGGAACTGTTTTGTACAGCACTGTCTCGATTTTAATTAAACAATCATTTAGACAATTCAGTCACATGCATAAGTGCTATCATTCTCTTAAGACTAACATCAGATTATAAAATGTGTCAGCCCTTCATCCCTACTAGTGAAGCTAAGCCATTAGACTGAAATGGAAAGGGAGAGTCACAAAACAGGAACCAAAGTGCTGCTTGTGGATGAGTAGTCTTTCTGGGAGAAGAGACTTGGGGTATGGTGACACTCAATCACCTATGTTTTTAGTCAATGGTCTTCAGCACAAAAGACATGAGCAGCAGTGGGAGTCAGGACTGGAGCCCTGATAACTTCTAAAACATATGTCTCCATCTTATTTTCTCTATTAGCCTTTCTTTGTGCCTTGCAAAAGGAAATGAGAGAATTCTCTTGCAGAGAATGAGAAAAAAAGCCTCTCCCTCTCTCTACGTGGATATTTGAAAGCAGCTTTTCAGAAAGTGATTCACATCCCAGTCTCTAGTTTAGGTTTAAGAAAAAGGGACCATTGGTCTATCTTCATGATTCCAACCTAAAAAACTAATTTAACAACCTGGGTTCTTGCACTAAAAGTTACTGTCTTGGTATATCTTCCACTTCTTCTCTAAGTGCCTGTGGGTTTTGTGTGTTTGGTCTGCTGTTGTAGGAATAATCATAGAACACTCTATCTAATTGAAAGAAGTAATGAAAAGACAAAACCAAAAGACACATTAACAGTATGGAATTGAAATATTCTTCTTGGACTGAACAGCTGAGTAAAGTGGCAAGCTGAATAAGATCATTTGAACATTATTACTTTGCAGGGTAAAACCTCTCTTCTAAAGAGGGAATCAATATCACAAAACATGTTTGAGAGTTTGGTTTCAGAGGTGGTAGAAGATGTTCTTTGTACCTCAAGGCACTTTCACAGAACTTAAAAAATTGGAAAACATTAACAGATTTGAAAATGGTTAGGAATTCAGTCTTGATTTTTATCCCAAATGCCAAAACCCCCAGCATTGTTTAGCATGGATTTGTTACTTGTGTACGTGCCCTTTGTGTTGATCTTACTGATAGCATCATTGTTCCCACAAAATATATTACATTTTGTTCTCTAATGATTAATCACTCCATGTTCCTATTAACAAAATCAGCAAGTGGGATGCTAGTTTCTTTCCTCCCTGCTGAGCAAAACATTTTATGCAGTTTCCTTACAATAGACAGTAAGTAGAAATAGACTGGTTACTGTGAATTGCTGCTACGGATACAAGTTTATCTCTGTCACTGTTCTAAGACTGTGTGCAGTGCTTGTTAGTATATTAACCAAAAGGCATTTAATATTGAGTATAACTATACTGCATTAAGCAGTACTGCCCCTCTTATTTGGTTATAGTACATTCTGCAGAAACAAATGTCAAAGGTCTGTTTTCCCTGTAAATTATGAAACATTTCACATACATATAAGCCTCTACCAACAATATATCAAACATTTTCAAACAACTCATTAAGTAATATTTGGAGGAAATTAACTTCTGATACGCTTTGTATAGTGTTCCTTATGCTATTGATGGCATGTATGTCGGTCAGTGCTGTTTCATTATAGAACACTAAATGATATATCTTGCCTAAAGATAACCACCCCTGTGGATGTCAAAAATCTCAAACATAAAAGCAGCAAGATGAAGAGACAAACAAAATTAATTTAATTCAACAGCATAAGGATATGGGTTGTACTTCTTACCAAGATAAAATAAATGGACACTTCAGTGACTGCTGAGTGTGAAATGATTTGTTTCACACATATCCTCAGTATTGTGTTAGCAATATATCTCAAATGAAGGATAACAAAGGAAATAACTCTTGCATTTGCTGTTTCACTGTAGTAGAAAGCTGATACCACAGTTCTTATTAGTGAAAACCTCTTGATGCCATTCTGCGACTCTGATTTTTCTTTCATTTTAGGCTCTATGAAGGTCAGTTTCAAAGACCTTCAACCTTGAGTCATGTAAACTATGCAAGTGGCTATTTGCACATGTAAACTGTGCAGTAGCACACACAAAAACATGTATTATAACTATGAACTGACTTCCCTGGTCAGCCTGAAAACATCCCAGCTTGAGTGACACATACACTGCTGAATATTTGTGCCCAAAGAACACTTAAGCCTCTTCTTGAGTATTACTTTTAGTACCAAACCATGAGCACAAAGAATTGGAAAACAGAACCAATGGAAGATAATATTTTTAGCAATACATAATAATAATTTGCAGGACCAGGAAGTAGCATGTTAATGCTTAACCTTATGGAGTGTTGTATGCCCTCTCTTCACTCTGTTGAGTTATGTTGCTCTTATAAAAGAAAATTTCAGGACTTTTTGAGGTTTCTATCAGTTAAGAGAGTGTTGTAAGGAGCTAGACCACTGCAGTCTGGGACTTGATCCAAAGTCTATTTAAATCTCTTGAAAAACAGGTGATGACTGGTCAATACTGTATCTCAGGAACATGCTTCATGTATATGGGATTCTTAATCAAATATAAATGTTTTGCCAGGCAAGCAGGCACATGAGTGATTTGCTCAGTCAAGGTCTATGAAAAAACAGAGATTATCCTGTCAGCACATAATGGTAATTATCTTATGCTGCTTGGCTTCTGAGGCACTTCCTTGTAACTTGAACTAATTCAATACTAATTCACCGAATACACTAAACCAGGGATATTGTGCCATTAAATTAACTTAAATAGCTTTGTAGCAACCCAGCAGCAGCTAAGCTGGCATTGCATAGATCTTCATCGTCAGTTATCCCTGGTGTCCCTACAAACTAGTGTGTTTTACTAGGACTTTTATTGCTGGGATGCATCAGTTTACATATGAGCTACTGAATGTGAAATTAACAATCCATATATTCTGCTTGCTTTGGGCAGCTAATGAAATAAATTTAAAAAAATTACGCATGGTTTTTCTTCCCTTGGTGTTTGATCTCACAGTAGTCTTATTAATGCTGAGGTATGAAATGATCATAAGCCCAAGCTTTGTTTTAAACTCACTGAGCAAATTTTGAGACTATCCATGAAGCAATTTAATTACTTGCTCTGCAAATGGCATGCAACAAACACAACTGCAGACAGCAAGACACTGCAAATACAGGCTTTGTTTCAAAACTGTCAGAGCAGGCAGATTTGGATTTATCTGAATGGATTTATTTACTTTGACAATTTATGCCTTGACTTAGTTCACTGAAGTACTCAGCAGATGAGATATTTCATAGATTACTTTTGGAGTAACGACCTGCTAATATTCATAGATAAATGTCTGCTGAGAATACGTTCACAAACACGTTGCATTTTGATGGAAATCTTCATCAAGCAAACCCACACAGGGGAACTCTTGCTATGTGCGTAATACATGATTAATGGGCAACTGAGAATGGGCCTTGAATGCTGTGAGTGGTTCTTAATGAAGAATGTTACAAATAATTTATATTAAGAGGGAAATTTATTATCTGGCATTGTTCAAGAATAATCCTTATAAATCCAGAAAAAAATGAGCTGTCATGGCTCTGAGAGGGGCCCTGTGTTAGGGGTTTTGCTGCTGCTGCCTGGGGCTGCCAGTGTCCCTGTCCCTGGGCTTTGGGGGGGGGGGGCGGGTCTTGGCTGTCCCCGGCCTCAGGGAGGTGCCTGATGCCTGGGGCTGGGGCTGCCCATGGGTGCTGCCCCGCTCTGCTGGATGAGCCCTGCCTGCCCTGCTAGCCCTGCCTGCCCTGCCTCTCAGGTCCTACCTGTCAGGCCCTGCCTGTCCTGCCTGCCCTGCCTGTCAGGCCCTGCCTGCCCCGTGGGCCCTGCAAGGCCCTGCCTGCCCTGTGGCCCCCAAATGCCCTCCACAGAGAGCTGCCAAACTGCAGGGCCCTGACCCTCTGCCTGCAGACCAGGCCTGCAGGGGCATGTTGGAAGAAACAGTGGTTTTTTGGTTATGTTTTTTCGAGATTTAAAGACTTTATTTAATAATTAGGCATGAAAAAGACTTAAGTACACCAGAGGAATTCCATTTTATTTAAGGCATCAGTATAGCATTCAGATTTGTTCCACAAATACCACAGCCACTGCTAAACCCCAGAGAAACAAAAGAAGTACCACAGAGAGTCAAGTGACTAAAAGATAAATCAAAACTGCCAGTATAAAGTTGCTTTGAGGATTTTTATCACAATGCCAAAGACAGTATAAAATCATCTGGTGTGGGGAAAATCACAACCAGAGAATTTAGAGTCACTTGGGTATATGGTACTAAAATCTTGTCTTGTTAAGAGTTGAATTGTAGGTACAATGGCAAAATACGCAACAAACAGTGAAATAACAGCCACAAATGACTGAAGTGTCCCCAAATAATATTATCTGAACTGTCAAGCCAACTATATAAAAAGGTGAAAATAAAGTCTGTATTCATCCCCCTCAGTGCTCCTGCAGAAAATGACCTTTCCATCATTGTGGGTTTGTTCTTCACAAGTTCTGAAATTATGAAGTATCATAATTGTACATGCATGGCAATTATGAAAAAGCCGAAGTCAGAATAGCTATAGGAATTTCATCTTGGAATGATCATCAAATCAGTACTAGATAAAGGAAAAAACTAAGAGCAAGGAAAGAATTTGTAATGTGGAAGAAAAGGGGAAGACAGAAACAGAATGGGAAACCCACTGTTTTCATTATTAAACCAGTCTTTGGGAGGACTTGGCAAGATGGATCCTGGCTAGTCGAAATAAAAATGATTAAAGAGGTATCTCCTCATCCACGTCAGTGCTGGCTTTTGCAGTTCAGTGTCTCCAAAGGTATCTGTTGCTCCTGACGCATCAGGACTTGGCAGAGAAAGGAAGCAACCACAGACACTCATATACCATAATATTTTTCAAGCTGATCATGTCATTCAGTCAAACTGAGCTTAGAAAGCCTTACTTTAGGCTCTCAGATGTTCCTGAAGATAAGGCATAGCCTTATTATTTACTGTTAATGGCTACATATTTGTAAAGAGAAAATCAGTAGGATTTCTGTTAGGTTTAAAAGACCTAACACCATTTACCCTATGTGTGTCCAGAGAAGTCCTTCATTAGGTTATTTTTATTCACCTTGTTTAATTAAAATAAATTCCATGTGATTATTCACCTGTTCATATTTTCCCATTTTATCAACTGTTCTGATAATCCATGATAAACTAACATAAATTACTTCCTTTCAACTGAAATTCCTCTCACCATCTCTCAGCCATTTCTGAGCATGACCGTTAGTAAAAGGACTAATGGATAATATTTGAAAATTAGGATTTGTGGGTTTTTTAAATTTATTTAGATAAAACAATTTCTATTGAAGGAAAAGGCGTTCTGTTACAAGCTGTCCAAATACAGCCATACCAAAAATCCGTAGCACGAGTAACTGGTTTCACTTATTGGCATTGGTGGTATTTTTTTCCCCCATTTCCTTAGGAATCAACTTATTCTAATTAAGGGCTGCACTGATTTTACTTGACAGTAATTGCAGTATTTCCTAAGATGGAGCAAAATCATGTGAGAAAAAAGTGAGAGCTCATCAGGAGATGAATGTGAAAAGAAATGGATATTCAGCTTTTTATGTTCTGTTTTCCACTGATTATAAATTACTTTTCAATCAACTGAAAATACTCTTGCTATGCCATGTAATGAAAAGAGAGACCAAATGTTTCAGAAGAGAATATAGTGCTGATTGATAGAAGGCTTCAGATTCATGTTCAACAATTCTTATTTGCTCAAATATTTCATGTAAATCCATAGGACTTCTGTGCTGTAAGGCCTTCAAGGTAGGGCGTTCTAAGAAGAAGAAACTGAATTTTATTGACAGGGTTCACAGATTCCTGATGTATTCTTTTCTGAGGTTTGTTTTGCTTTAATTCATTTTTATTCTGGATACTGCCACTGAGAGAAGACTGAGGATGGGGAATCAAACCCTTAACTGCATGTATATATGGCTATAGCCACACATACATGAGACATAGCCACTCAGGAAGCTGCCTTTAGATAATCTCATGAAAATTCTGTCTTGGTGCTCAGGGGTGATCAAAAGTCAAAGAGAATATTAAATAATCATCATTAGTTAAGATCTTTTAATATGTATTTCTTAACAAACAGAAATCATCACCAAGTTGTTCAAATCAATGGTACACCCACTTTTTTTTTATCACTCTGTACAGCTCTGATTCCTATCGTAAAAGGGATGTAGCAAAGCTAGAGATGATACAAAGAGGGAAGGAGAACATGATCAGAGGGACAGAGCATCTACCATATTGAGACAGATTAAATAGCTGTTGTGGGTTAACCCCGACAGGCAGCTCAGACCCACACAGCTGCTTGCTTACTCTCCCTCAGTGGGAAGGGGGAGAGAAACAGAAGTGTGGAAGTGAGAAAACTCATGGGTTCAGATAAAGACAGTTTCATAGGTAAAGCCAAAGCTGCGTGCACACGCAAAGCAAAACAAGGAATTGATTCACTACTCTCCACTAGCAGGCAGGTGTTCAGCCACCTCCAGGAAGGCAGGGCTCCATCACACGTAAGGGTGACTTGGGAAGACAAATGCCGTAACTCTGAACATCCCCCCTTACTCCTTCTTCTCCCAACTGTTATCGCTGAGCATGATGCCATATGGTGTGGGATATCCTTTTAGTCAGTTGGGGTCAGTTGTCCCAGCTGTGTCCCCTCCCAGCTTCTTGTGCACCCCGGCCTACTCACTGGCAGGGCAGGGTGAGGAGAACAGGCCTTGATACTGTGTAAGCACTGCTCAGCGATAGCGAAAACATTCCTGTATTATCTACACTGTTTCAGTCACAAATCCAAAACAGCACTCTATAGGCTGCTATGAAGAAAATTACCTCTACCTCTGCCAAAGCCAGGACAATATCCTAGTGCTTTCTGGTTTTGAAGGATGATGACCACAGAGAGGTACCCTAGAGTCAACTCACAAATGGGGAATAAGGGAAACATTATTCACAACTTCTCATAATACTACTTTTTCATAAAATGCATAGTGAAATTGTAGTACTCGGACTTTGAGGATGCTGTGGCAGTCAAAGAGGTGTAATTGTGTCCAATCTAATTTAGGGAGAGCAAATTTAAGAGTGAGTATTAAGTAGTAAGCAGCTGCTGGATGCAACTTTGACTCATAGAATCATAGAATTGTTTAGATTGGAAAAGATCTTTAAAATCAAGTACAACTGTAAACTTACGACTGCCAAGACCACCGCTAAACCATGTCCCTGAGTGCCATATTTAAATACCACCAGGGATTGTGACTCAATCACTTCCTTGAGTATCCTGTTCCAGTGCTTGACAGCCCTTTTGGTGAAGACGTTTTTCCTAATATCCCATCTGAAAACTAGGAGAAAACACAGCGGAAAGAATAATTTTATCCATTGTTTTCTTCCCATCACTTTCCCCCCTTCATCCATTACAAATTTGTGCCAGAGACAGATTGATCACCTGATCTCTGAGTTGATATAGTACAGCATTTATGTTCTTATTCTCCAAGAAGTTCTTCATAGGTGAACATGAACCAAGACTGAGGAAGTGAAAACCATGATGCCTAGCATGAGCCGACCTGGCTGCAGCCATCTCTAAACATCACAGTCCAGGACATTAGAAGGTTCAGTTTGCTTGGCACATAACTAACATCTTTATGAAAAGACTAATAATGCATGTGTAAAAATAAAACTCTTTGGAGATGGGAATTAAACAGTGTCACCTTGGCAAGCAAATATTTAGAAGAATGGAAAAAACCCTCAATGTTATCCACACATTTTTATAAGCAGTAAATGCAGTTTATGGGCAGATGCTACCATAACTGATGCTCACAGAATACCTTGCTGTTCTCTGCAATTGCCAGGGCAAAACAATTCTGCAAGAACTTAAAGATAATGGCACAGTTAAATTTAGTTGACTATTTTAATCTTAAAATTCAGCCTCTAAACACATGTAATTCATGTATATGATGAGTCATGGAAAACTGCTTTTTATGAAGAAAATTACTAATGTTCAGTTCTGGCTTTTCTCATTGCCTTCTATAACACTAGTTTCCTTCCAATATGCAGTTTAGTGATCATTGATCTGCAACATTTATAGTAATTTAAATGTATTTTAGGTGCTGGGTGACATGGCTCCTGCCATTTCAAAATGCTCATAAATTTCCAAGCTATTCTACTTCCATTTTTGTTATTTATGAGGAAGTCATTATTTATCAAGCCTTCAATAATGAACTCCTGCTTTCTTCAGGCTGGAATGCGTCCCTTTCACAGACAGCTTGCCAAGTCAGCCACACCGTGCCTCCAGTCCAGCATAATTGTGAAGGTCAACTATGACCAGCAGAGAAAAGCCACTGAGAGTAGAAGTCAAGGAGGTTCTGAAAGATGCAGGAAAGGTACCCTGATGAGCTCAGCCACTAGCTGATGTTGTGATGCCCTGCAGTTTCCCCCACTTTGCTTTGCAGGGCTGCACTGTCATGGAGAATTGTGCTAGGTGCATACCAGTCATACATGCCTTTGACTTTGCTTCTTTTGGAGACAGGTAGAGCTCTGTATATTTTCCAGCTGAAGCAAGCAGAAAAGGAGGACAAGTTGACATTCAAATACTATTTCAATTAACTTTTAAAATTCTAACCAGAACTTTCAAAAATGATGAGGATTGTTTTCAAGCTGCCTATAGCCAGCAAATCATTTGAGTGTGCTGGCATGGCAGGACAGCCCCATGGGACTGCCAGGAGGCCTGGCAGATAAACTGAGTGGGTTTTGAGTGGAAATGAGCCAGTTACAGCCAGTGGGACCAGCCATGATGTTGGCAAAGGACCCTGAAAAGCCTCAGACTGGATGGAAACAGGGGAAGCCATGGAAACTATGTCACCCATTCACATCGTCTTTGAGACCTCCTTATTTTTAGTTATCTAGAGTATGTGGAATGTTACTCATGGCTCTTGACCACATGAAAGGGCCAGAAGCATTGCTACACTTCAAGTATTCCAGCAAAATGCTCCCATTGCCATAGCTGCATAGGAACTGGTAAACCAACTCTCCTCATTTACAATAGTACACATTTCAGGGAAATCTCCATTGGTTTCTATAAAAAAGAATATGGAGCTAGAGACTTTAAAAATGACCCTTTTATGGCCAGAAAAGAAGCACAAATGCATTTCTAGTAATTTAAATAGTTACCAGTATGTAGCCATAGATGCTTCTGGGAAACAGATTTGAATAATTGCATTAAATTGACTGAACTAGTTCATCAACGCAGGAGTCAGCCCAAGGTCAGTGTCACTTGCCATTGACAGTGCCGACTACAAACTCGTATCACAAGCTGTCACACAAAACTGTAAGTCCTCTAGTAAAAAGTTTATAGTCCAAAGCACCAAACTTACATCACATCTAGAGAATAGCAGACTTAGTAACTACATATATGGAAGGAAAGGATATCAGACAGCTACAAGACTAGTGTGACTTGAATAGGGTGCAAAGCTTTAAAACACCCTTTTTATTATTATTTTAAAGGAAGAAGTAACTTAAGGGATAGAATAAATAGAATACAGGAGGAAATCAAAAAGAAGCTATCTGTGCTGAAAAATCCAATATCCATGTTTGATAACAGCTGATCCCTTAGGCAAAGAGAGTGCTACATGTACCTGAATTAGTGCAAAATGTTTGGTATGTGACTGCCTAAAAATGTGTTAGGCAGTGAAAATGAGGCTTAGTATAAGCAGTGTAGAAAAAAGCTGAAATGGCAGGCAATCCTATTCAGGGTGGGGGGAGATATCAGAGGAATTCTCAGGAATCCTTGAGTCTTGAGACTAATCTTATTTAACAGTAATCATGAACTAAATTCATAAGGCCTTAGTCCAGAAATGTAGGAGTTTATTAATGAAAACTGCTGATGACACAAAGTCACAAAAAATTACCCTTATAGAGGGTTCTGTTGTTTAAAGAAAATATAGTTACATGGCATTTGAGGATCAAGCTGTTAGAAATGGGATTAAACATAACATGAGATGGAAGCCCATTGAGCAAAGGGCTGCTACTATAAACTTTGGCTGTGAACCAAAGTGACATCTTTGGAGGTTCCAAGGCTTGGCTAGACAAAGCTAGAGCTGTCATCAACCAGGGTGGCAACAGTTTCCCTCTGAAATGACTGGACCAGGGATCCAGAGATCTTTTCCAACCACATTTCTATGTTTCTATGAGAATGGATGAAAGAATGAGGGTCGTTTATTAGTCACATCACTGACTATGAACTGCCATTGCTACTATGAGGAAGAACTTGTGGTCCCAGAAGGTGTTTGGTAAGGTATTTCCTGTAGAAATAAGAAGCTATTTGAGAAAATGTGGGTTTCCAAATGGGACACTTTGTACAGCTGTGGTAGCCTGTGCTCAGGAAAGATTAATTTTGACTTAAAGAGATGCTGAAAGAGCTGGATAGGACTATGAGTCAGACAGGATTTGGGATGCATCTGCCTAGACCTTTTAATTTTAAGTGTGCCATAAAATACAAAACATTTGTGAGGTTTTTAAACAAAATCAAGCTTTAGTGGAAAATAATCTAGATCAATTAACATTTAAAAAATTAAGTAAGATAGATGAGAAGTAAAAGATCAAGAAATATAGAGGAGATTCTGGGATTGCTGCCATCTGTACTGAAGGATACATTGCAGTGTTATGGTCTTATATTCTTTCCAGACGTCTGAGTAATGTACGATTTGAGAGACTTCATCATGCTGATACTCTGATAGCAGTTAAGGAAGGAATGGAGATTAAGAATTTTCATCTCTCAAGAAAATCATGTTGCAGATTATTCCCTCCAGAATGATTTCACAAGAATAGACCAGGGCTGTCTCCAAAGGTTCTAGTAAACTTGCACATATTTCTTGAAAAGGAAAAAATTGGCAGACAAATGGCTAATTTGACCTTGTTGTCATCCAGAAAGGGAATAGATGGTGTTAATGACAGCATGCTTCATCTTAGTACACTTCACATGCAATTTAAAACTTTCAAAAATGTCTTTTCTTGAAGTTTCTGTTTCTCTCTTCCTTTATCACTGCCAAGCCAGCTGGTCTGCTGGTAAATTTGAGGCTTGCCTCCATGCATATTTTCACCAAAAGCTCCTAAATCCACAAAAAATCATACCCTTAATCCTTTTTTGATTTACAAAATTTTTTTTCTTTTGGTGGTGGGGTGAGTATGGGTGACTGAGACCAAGTCAAGTCATAGGAAAGCTGAATTCATAGCTAAATAGCAGGGCTGGGATTCAGAAGGTCTGGTTTGTATCCTGTACTGCCACAGACTTCCTGTATGACCTAAGCATATCTGAAATATTCAGTTTTCCTCCTAGGAAAAATGTGATTAGTTCTATCAAGCTAATAAACTGGGAGAATTTATTAACTGATATTTTTCAAGCACTGTGACAAGCTTGTTTGAGAGACAGTATAGTGCTGCAAAAGATTAATGTAGATTATATTTCATCACTCTTCATAGCAGGGTGTCTCTGCACCTAAAACTTATTCTATTACTTGGTAGGAATCTAAATTATTCATGCACTGCAGATTTTTAACATGAAATATTGGTATAATCTTATCTTTCACTTTATAAAATTAATTTTCTTTTATTTCTCTCTTCACTCATTCTTCGGTCCTTTCTCTTGAAGCTACTAAAATTTCTGTATCTCATACTTCAGCGATTGCTCCTGCTCTAAGAAAACTCAACTTGTAGTTCCTCTAAAAGGCCACAGGTAGGATTTTATATTATCCCCACACATGGGCACAGAGTGACAAGTCTTTCTTGCTGGTTTAAGCAGCCTCTGACCCCTTTTTCTCACCCCCATTCCTTTATCTACACCAACTCTCAGTGTGCCAAATTAACCATTTGCCAGGGCAGTATGGTGAAACAGAGCTGGGAACTGCTCTAAGCTAAAAATAATCACATTTTGCAGGGGGCGGTTCTTTTGGGATAGATATGCACAGAAACAGAATCATGCCTTTGCCAAGGTATCAGAGAGAGAAAAGCTTAGACTGATTAGCAGCACACCTTGTGTCAGTGCTAAAACACTGCAATTCCCTTCCCTTGCCTTCTGGACCAGGAGCCTGAAAAGAAGACTGCTCTGCACTAGCTATCTGCTGCTGGTTTCCAGGAGAGAAACAGAAACCAACCCTTAGGTCTCAACTCATCTCCAGTGAAACGAATCTAACAAATAATTTGCATTGACAGCCCCTGCAGTATCATAAACAAAACAGTTTGATTGCTTAATTAACTGCCTGATCACAGTCTTGCTCCTTTCCAGCAAAACCAGTTCAATTGCCCTTTCCAGCTCCATACAGAAGGAAGCTGTTTTTTCCACAAAACCACTCAGGGCTGGCAGTACATGGGGTATGCTGCATTATTTAAATCTGGATGTCACTCTCAGAAATAAATACTGTGAGCTGAAACCCACAAACACTGCCAATAGGCCCATGATTTATTCATGAATGGAATAGGATATGAATGCAGTGGGGTCCTAAACACTATGTATTAGGGAAAGGGATATTAGTCAAATTAAGTAGCTTTGTTCCAGTTTTACCACCTGTGGTATCATCTTTAGATCTTTTTACAGTCTCACAGGGAGAAAATAGCTTTGAATCTGGCAAAAAATATGCTTTGAAAATTATTCATATGGTGATACAAAAGATTTTACTAGAGCATTTTCAAAAGGACATGACAGATGAAAGCAGAGATATGTGAATAAAATTATAAAATGGGTAATATTACACAATTTCAAGGAGAAAAATTTCTTTATTGGAAAAAGAAGTCTCATAAGGTGTTCTCTTGCAAGAGCAAGAAACAAAGTAGCCAAGTTTGATAACAGACAAATGGGCACAACAAGGCTTTCTAGCTTACATGAGCACATGAAAATTCTGGCTTTTGGGTGCTGTCCTTACAGAGGGAGAAAAGCAAGGGAAGGCAGGAATAAGTTGATGCTTTGGACAATCTTAAAACTCCATCTTAACATCACAGATTTAATCCCACCTTCACTGAAACTGGGATGAAAGCAACCTAGGAAGGTTTTTATTATTAAAGGCAGTCTACTGATGTTTTGCAATTTTGTCTGTTCTTGTAAACCTGTAAGGTTTATGAAGCAGTAGAGTCTGAGAAGTTTCATGTGTGATGAAGCTTTCCATTCTTTTGCAAGTGGAAATCCTGAAAAAAATCATTGGTACATCCCAGTGTTTTCGTCTGCATAAGCAGCTTGGAAATTGCTAACTTGAGGGCTGGGGAAGGGGGAGGAACATCTTCCAGTCACCAGGAATAACATGAAAACCTCTTGGTGTGCAGCAAAGCAGAATGGAGAAACACAGAGCAATGCTTGAGCCCAGAGGCTAGAAGTCAATAAGAAAATGCAATGTCTTATTTTGGAAGCTTTTGACTATGCAAGTATTGTATTACATAGCAGAGAAACATTGCACTTTGAAAATGGACTCATCAGCTCAACAGCCATAGCTGAAAAGAAAGTTACCCTTTAGAAAGGACGGTCTGCAGTGGGGTAGGAGTGGAAAAAAAAGATCAGTCCGGAGGGAACGTTATGGAATAGTTAAAATGCAATAGGGGGAGCCGAGTGTTGGCATGTGTCTTCGTGAAAACCACGATCTCTGGGTTAGTAAGAAACCAAGCAGAGATTGTTCAGTAACAATGTTTAGATGTGTTTTTCTTGAAGCATTTGGTATAGGTGACTGTAAGATCATTGATTTATCTAGTATGCTAAGCTGTACTATCTATGATATAGCAATGCATTCAGAAATGTTTCTAAATAGGTAAACAAAAAAACCCCACCTCTTGCAAACTAGCAGACATATACACAGTATTCAGTTTATAACAGATAGTTGCAGTCTTTATCATTGATTTACTGCAATTATTTCCCTTTGCAGGAACATAGAATTCTGTTGAATGATTCTTGGAGTAAGATGGTATTTGAAATAAATTTATGAGACTCTGACACTATGAAGACAGAAAGTCAGCCCTCACTTCTAAGTCCACATAGTTGTCTATTCCTGGAACACTAATTTTATCTGTAGGCAAATCTCTGTTTTTCAATAACTGCTGACCTGGGAAAGTCACAAGTTCTAGCTTACTTACTCTTCCCCATCATGTCATAAAGACATGACTTTAACGACAATTATCTAATTTGGATGGTGTGAGACTTACTGGAGAACCTGAAGTACTTTAAATACACTGTACCATTCTCAACTACAATCATTCATGGCACAGTAACTTCTGCACCTATTGTGTCCTGTTTCAGTGATTTATATCCTTTTTTTTTTTCAGTGTCCAGTGATCAGCTCTGTGGTGTGTTAATTGGGTACTGAACCAGCATCTGATAAATCACAAACAGTATCACTATGTGGGGGAGAAAAGATGAAAGGAACTATATATGAGAAACAAGGCTATAGGAAGAAGCAGGAATTACTGTAAACATCATTCAGAATTATTCAGCTGTACAGGTAGTAATACAGACTACTACTCTTATTATGCTACCATAACATTCAACAGTTTTAAAAATAGGATTGCATTGAAGGTTAGAAGGAAAATAAGTGGGTTCGTCTCTCTACTTGTTTGGATTCCTCATCTACATTACAATGGCTGATTTTTAAAGAATATTAAGTGATACTGGGACCTAGATGGACTTGTATATGTGTTTACTTGTTTAATGTCAGTTGAAATTCACTTAGAAGCTAGCTCTGAGTTATTATTCACCAAGAAAAGAAGAAACAAAATGTGGCCTAATGGCCCTCTGCATCTTGGCTAGTCATTCTTATGTCTTGTGAACAGCACAGTGTATCCTCTATCTTCAAAATCTGAAACTGTTTTTAATTTACTCAAGCTCTCTCCTTCCACTGTTATAGTTACAGGCCTGCTAGAATCCATTCCATGTAGCGCTACATCAGGTCACTCAAGTCTTAGTAATTAACTATGATAAAAGCCATCTTGATTTAAATAGCTCCCATGATATTCTCAAGCCATACATCAGATCCATAATTAACAGTCACCTCAGTACTTGAAACACCATGTCAGGAGTTAAAACTGATATTTACAAGAAGATATCTGAAATAATAAACAGAAATCTTGAGCAACAATAGCAAGACTTTCTGATGTATAAGCCAGAGATCCTGCTGGAACCCACAGCTGGGAGGTCATACTGCAAGTCTGGAGCTATCTGCCCTGCTGTTCAATGTCCCTAGATAAGATTGCTGTCCCTACTAAAATATGTAAACTAAAGCCTTCAAAAGAGCCCCCTCAGCACTGCTGCAGCTGATCCAAGCCCTCCCCTCATGCTCTTTTATTAGGGTGTCAATTTATGTCAACACTGAGATCACTAGGAAAAGGTTTCAGAGCCCTCTGTGGGAGGCTCTGGTTGTATCTCCTTGGCTCTGCCCATGGCAGTGTGGGTGCTCAAGGCCCTTTCCTGCAGCATGTTGACGTGTTCTGGTCTTCCAGCTCCCTGCCTTGGCACTTGCCCTTTTAGTTTAATGTACCAGTTTCAGTTTCCTGCCCTGAGGGGTCTCATGACAGTCTCATCCCAGCTGTATCTCTGATCTTGTTTTCCCCCTGCTGTAACGATTCTAAAAATGTATCCAGAGACAATAATAAGGTGCGGACCAACACCAGAGAAGAAGTGTCTATATAGATCAAAGGGAAATATGTAAAACATCATGAAGTATTCACAGTATTGCAAAAGAAGAAACTGCATCCTGAGGAAATGCAGAAGATGACTTACGAACTGATGCTGTAAGATGGGTAAATGTTGGTAAGGGATTCTCAAGATCATGTATAATTTATGTTGAAACCATGAAGCATAAGCAGGGGAAGAACAAGCACTGTTCCTTTAAACTGTGTTTATGATCAGTAAAACGCCAGAACATCTCCTTAAGATCCACTGATATTTTAGGACTTAAATATAGGTTTAAAGGTCTAAATGTACTCCGTTAGGTATTTGAATGGGCGTGAGAGAATGTTCGTTTGAAGGAGATGGGCACATATTGCTAGCTGTTACCATACCATCACTTGTACACCCCCAGCAGATACAGTAGAACAGTAGCTGAAAATATGAATACCTAAAGCAATAAAACTTTATGGTCAACAGATAACTCGATGGTTTTTATTGCTTTTGGGTTTTGTTCATTGTAGAAGCTGAAGTAAAACACATTGCAGAAGTCTTATTTTAGAGCAGCAACTATTTTTCTCCAAAGAACTAACATGATATGAGAACATCTGTGGATCCCACTTGAAGAAAGGCTGTACGCAAAGCATAGGTCCTTCACCAGCCACAGCTTGTGACAAAAATATTCCCTGATGGGATTTCTGCCCTGGGAAGGATGTTTAGTCCCTGCTGCAGAGGGACATGAAGAACAGATTGAATGAATGTCAGGAATAGCAGAGACATAGTTGAGGTTGGGATGGGCAATAAATTACATTGCAGGAATTTGATTCTGCATGCCTGAAATGTATGGCTTTACAGAGGTAAATGACAAACTTCATGCTGTATTAATGAAGAAACAAAATGTTAACTATTTGCAAGTAGAAAACTGAAGGGCAAATTAATGAATCATCAAAAACTGGCATTCTGTTTAGCTGGTTTTGATCTATACTTTGATGGTTTGTAGAGGGATGAAGGCAGTGGGCTGATCAGCATCGATAACATGCAGCTGTGGCCTTGCCTCAGAGGCAGTGGGTTGATTGACATGGATGATGTGCAGCTGTAGCTCGTTCCTGCTAAGTGGTTAAGTAGCAATGAGGCAGTGGGAGAGGGGTGGTGTGTGTCAGATGGAGGAGGAGTAGCAGCAGTGTGGTCTGACTTCTGGAGGAAGAAGCAGGAGGAGAGAGAACATGTGCCCTGGATGAGGTGAGACAAGGAGAAGGCAGCAGAGGGACTGTATGAAGAGTGTGCTGGTATGAGGTGGTGAAAGACCTTGTTGCAGCTTGATAGTCTGGAGAGTGCTGTGACAATGGTTAGCAGCCTGCTGGCTACTGGGATTGTACCCGTTAGTGAACCATTTGCAATTAAAAGGGTACAAAATGGACATAGTGAAAGCCAAGATCACTGTGTTTTGGTTTGGGAAAATGGAAGAATAACGTCATGCTGGGTCCAGAAAATAATCTCTGAAACAGTGGAAATACTTCAAGCCATATGGAAGCCTAAAGAATTTTATTTTTCTATTATTGATTTTGGCTTTGGGAATCACAGCAAACATAATCCATCAGCTGACATAGTTAATGCCCCAGTACTTAAGTTTGGTAATGAGACCAAGAATCATGATTTATATTAAATGCCTCTGAAATGTATTATCTTATATGCTTATTGGTGTAAAAATGCTGTCTTGGTCTGGTGGTGTGAGAGACTTCTGGCTTTTCTGTCTTTGCAGATGAATCAGTGTTTCCCAATCCTATTCTTTACTCAGAAAAGTTTTCATTTTGCTGCATGTAGAGAGCAAAAAAAAAGGCCTTCATGTCACCAAAAATATGTAAGACTTCTGTTTAGGAGGACAGAAATGTAGACCACCAGCTGATAGGTACATTCACCTAAACTTTTCAGCCTGTGTAACTTGGCTGCGAACTGGAGAAAAACTGCTCAGGTTTTATATGCAGTGCATGTTTCTAGTTTAGTTTCATTCATACATGCTGGAAATTTTTTGGAGGATCATTTGCATTTCCTGATATATATGGTCCCCAAATAGTGATTGACCCAAATGGGATATCCAGCAAAGCTCTTGATTTTCTGTGACAACCCTTTTTTCCACCCACCTCATACTACATGTGCCCCCCCAAAAAACAAGCTTCCCTTTGCCCCTACATCTTCCCAGAGTATATTATTTCTTCAAAGTAAGATTCTTGCTTTGATCCCATTTTCTTCCCCAACCTCACATCCTTTTTCTGTAACTTAACATTTGTAATTAATCTGAATTTTTAAAATGTACTAAAGCAGTCAACTGCAAGTTAGTTGTAAAGGTCAGAAGCCCCTTTCCACCCCATAAGCCAATCCAATGCTTCAGTATCCCAACTGTCTAAAGAAACCACTATTTTTTAAACCTGATGGCACATTGTGAGAGCAAAGTTAAAACTACTCAAAAGCATTGCCAAATGCTGAGATGAATAATTACAACTCAGAAAATAAACTATTCAGCCCAGACATTTGGAGAACATATATAGAAGTACAGTTGTACTATTCATGGATCGGTATTTGAATAGGTAATTGGAAGAACTTTTCTAGGCTAGGAATGAATACACAGCACAATAGAGGGAGAAGATGAACTTAGACTAAAAATCTCTTTATAGTACTCACATTTTCTTCCAAAGTATCTACGTCAACAGCAGTTGCTGTTCATCCAGGCACAATGGAGCTGTGTCAGACTGAATCTACAGCTGAAACAAATGACTGAAATAGCATTAATAGGGAGTTTTATGATAGCAATTGACAACAGATCAAAACCTAATGATTTTTGTGATTCATTTACGTGTTTAGACTCTCAGATTTGGAAAAGTTTATCAATTTTTTTCATCTTTTCCTATTTCTTCCCAAAACTTTGGGAATATTAATGCAGTTAATACCCTGCCTCCCCCCCAAGATCCCTTAGTTTTATGGGAGTGTAGGAAGTATAAGCACATGGGTCAGGAGGTCTAACCTTCTGCTGTTCTAGACTCATACCATATTGCTCCCTCTAAGCCATATAAACAGGAATCTAAAAGTGGATTTCTCCCTAGATGCCATGAGGCTTTTTCAAAACCTCACTCCTCTGGTGATTACAAACAACTTTGTAGCTTCCAGCCTCAGTTTATGCGATACCAGTCAATATTTGATTTTGGTATGGAAATTTGCATAGGTAGCAGAACCATAAAAAACTCCTTCTGCTAACATTTGTGCATCCAAGGACAGTTGCTACTCAACATTAATCCTTTTAAATAAAACCCTCCCCCTCATTAGGCTGTTTTAAAGCTATAAATTTGGTATTTCACTGCACTGAAGCTAGAGAAGGTTGTAGAGTAAATGTCTTCCTACTGGATGTCGTGGGAGTGGGACCATAAAAATAATGATAACCCTGTTTAAATTAAGATTCAGATTTCATAAGCAGCTGAAAGAATGGGAAAACCCCAACGTATCTGTAGCACAGCCCTGTCAGACTGCCAACGTGAGCGAAATGTGTGCGTGAGGAGCAGCAGCACTGTCAGGGCTGCTGACCCCACTGCAGGGACACGGGCCACCCCCCTGCAGCCCCTCGCAGGCTTCAGGCAGGTCCTTACTGGAGCCCTCGGCTGGGGCAGGACGTGAGAGATCCCAGAGGCAGGATCCGTGCTTGGGCTGGATTTTTGGCTTTGCATTCAGCCAAAAAGGGGATTTATAAATAGAACACTTCACTGAGATGTTTAAAGTTAGATAGAAGTAAAAAAGGTCTAAATGACAAAACCCCAGTATTGCCTGTATCTTCCAAGCTGGAGTCAGCTCATATTTGGGGCACCAGGACAAGTAACCAGAGCTATACCCTAAGCAAGGGATATGCTGGGATTTTAAAGGATTTTTAAAAAACTTAGTAACAGTTTTAATTCCATATGTTACAAGACAAAATGGTACTTTCAAGCATCTAAATTGATAAATCATTATCCTAATGCAAGAAACAGGATGTTGTGGTCTTCACAGGCAAAATTAAGATGATTCTTTAAAGATGTTGTGTGTTTGAGGAAAAACTGTTTTTCTTCATGTTTTTACTGTTGAGTAATAAGGTCAAATTAAGTGTTTTTAAAATCAGGCTATATGGTTTGGGTACTTATCTGAATAACAGAAGCTAAAATATGCAGGAATGATTAAATTGTCCAATTTGTCACCTGGCTAAGACACAATCATCCTTTACAGCACAATTTTATGTATTACTCAGATTATATTTTAATTTTCAAATTGCTTCTCACGAATACAGCTCTGTATAACAAAATGTCCCCTAGTAGTCAGGATCCGTTATTAATTTTATGGTTATAAACTTGCTTACTGATTCCCTCATTATTTGCAGAGTATTTTTTTCATATCCTACAAAGAGGCAGCCAAAGCCCGAGGCATTAATTAAGAGCAGGTGAAGAATGTAAGCAGGAAACCAGGGATAAGCAGTGGCTGAGGGCTATTGCTAAATAAAGCCTTTCCAAACAGAGGATTTCACAGCTTAACAGGATTGTGTTGAGAAGCAGTCTCAATTACAAAGGCACCAGCTCAGAAATAAAGACGGGCTTCAACATAAAGCACAGCTCTTAATTTTGATTTCTTTTTTCTTCCAAATTTGATACTCATATTTAATTGAATACCCTAGGGCACTGACCATATCCTGTAGGATATCACTAGAAAAAATATTTATTTTCCCTATGTGAAAAATCTGTGACTAGTTTGATACAACATATACTTATCAAATGGTTTGATGCAACATACATTTACTTACTAAATGGTTTGAAGCAATAGATCAATTTAAATTGCATGTCAGCTAGTTGATAATATATCACAACCTATGTTGTTAAGGAAAGATGAGATATTCAGATATAGTCAATCATAAATAATAGAACTTATTAATAGAAAGAGTTTTATTTTATTCAGTTGGACACAAAGGATCTGATTATTTGGAACTTTGTATTAACTCAATAGCATCGTGCAGTCCAAGGAATCCCCCTTGCAAACTGGAACAATCTTTATCCTGACATGGAGCCTCCACAGCAGAAGTCACCCCCTCAAACTCCACGGACAAGGCAGTGTTGTGGGGAGGGTACACACAGACCCTGCCTTTATCCAGCAGGCTGCAGTTTGTGGTGTAGGCAGCTGCTTTTCCCTACGGCAGGCTCTTAGGCCTCCCACTGGGAGCCCAGTTTGTCCTCCTGGTCTGTACGCACTGCCAAGGGAAAACAAGATGTCCTATAACAGCAGCCTCGTTCTACAGCCCACACCCAAACTTGTGCGCACACATATATAAACAGACGCACACAGTTTGCAATACATTTTCTTTTGCTGTATGCTGTAGTTCTTTGGGTCAGCTCTCTGACAGAGAGGAGGGGAAGGCAGCCAGTCTTTCTGACTCTCGCCATCCCAGTCGCTGATCTCATTTACCTTTTCAAATGTCTCGGAGGCTTCTTGGTACAATTAGAGAAAACTGGCAGCTTTGCTGTGGTCAAGCCTGCCTGTGGGCCAGTGGTTACAAGGACAGAGCTGAGACTCCTGCAGCCTATGCTACACCTAGCACAATGATGCAGAAGTTACAGAAGCGTTTGCTTCTTGAAGCCGCTTCTTGAGTGCGGGCTCCCTTACAATCTCCCATCCCCAATATGCTTTTATTCTGGGGACCTGCATTCCTCTAGCTCCAGGAGTCTGTCAGCATCGATAGCATTAAAATTATCCAGAAATGTTTTAAAGGATCCATTTTTTGCATTTGACAGGACTCACTTGCCATGGAAACTTGCCTGCATGGTTGCTGGCACTGATGGGAATGGGTGCTGCTGCCAGGGTCTGGGTTCACCTGCACCCTGGCTTTCCTGAAGGTTCAGGCCTATCAGCCCTAAAGCAGCTCACCTGCAGACATCAAGGTGATCTGGTTGTGGGGCTGCCCAGTTAGCAATGGGGGAGAGAGGAGGTGCAGTGGGCAGGGACACTGAAGTGCTTTGCAGTCATGTAATTGATTGCAAGGGTTCAGACTGGTACGCAGCTCACAGAGGCACACATGTAAGATGGGAGAGGTTGGCAGCTCAGGTCCCTCAAAAGGTCAGGAGACCCCTCTGGGTATTGTAGCTTCTGTAATACTTATGGAAACACACAGAAGGGGATGGTCCATAAGAGACAGCAAAACAGTGCTGCATGCTTTGTCCCTGTGTGGTGTTGCTGCTGGGGGAGACACGCTGCCTCATCAGGTGTCACCACCTCCTCCATGCATGCTCACCTCCCTCAATGGCCTCACCAGCAGCACTGCCAGTGCCACCCCAGTGTGTCTCCTCTCAGTGCCCTTTCCCATGGCAGCAGCAGCCTCGGCCTCTTGCTTTTAGTGCAATACAATTCAATTTTAATTACATTGTTGAGGATCCCTGAGCTGCCAAGGCAGGAGGACCGTTTTCAGTTTTGAAAATCTGGTTTATGAGTGCATCTGATTTTCTAAATGTATATATTACAGATATATGAACAGATACATATTTTTTAGGGAAGAAATACATGTTATATTATGTTCCCTCTTCAGAAAAATCTCATGGCTTTTTAGCCGTGTTTTAGCTCCATCATACTGCACTTCTGACAGGTACCTGGACAATTAAATTAAGCAAGACACAGTAAGTCAAAAATAGTTGCTGGCCTGGCCATTCAGGTGTTGACATACACAACATATGGGATCACCTGGGTCTGCTCTATGTGTGTGCCATTCTCACACCCCTGCAAGCACATCTTGGTTGCATGCAGCTATGTATCCTTCAGTGGAGTAGCTCAGGAAGGGGATGGTTTTCTTTAACAAGTGTGTCTTAGAGCTGTTGAATTAAAAACTGCAATATTGACTTAGCCACATCCTTCAGCATGGCTCTGATCCACTGAATCAGTAAGAAAATGGCATCATTTTACACTTTTTTTAAAAAAAAAAAAACCACACATAACAATTTCTGTGCAAAACTTTTAAAATTTTAATTCTCTGATTCCTCTTCAGTCCATTGTGGTGTTACTAACTACTATTATCTCTAATAGCATAAAGATGTAAACACTTATTTGTTCACAGCTTTATATGTAACATATCTCAGAGAAGGCTGTTAGGTATGTGACATTAAAAACTGAAAACAGAACAAAGCAAAAGAGCAAAACCAGAATAGAGTGAATTACAGTATGAAAAGGAAATCTATTTACACATGTTAATCTATACAACATCATAGTCTGTACATTCTGTAAAAAATAATCACATTCATTTACATAATGCTTAACTTTTACCATGCTTGACAGATAAAAAGTTCTTGATAAAGATGACAAAAGAGAATTTCAAAGCAATACTCATACTAATGTGCCAGGGAAATAAAGCTGCAGGACACCGTAAAATTATTAGTGCTTTGGGAAATAAAGGGGCTTGGGACGTTTCAGTCACTGGTTTAGCTGACAATGGAAATGTTACCGACTTAGTTTTAACTACATAATATTATCATTGGGCAGAAGCCAGGTTCAACACAGAGTGGTTAAACTGTATCACACAGTGCTCATTTTAAATGTTATCCTGATGAACTCTTGTAACATCCATGTTAGAAAACTTCCCCCCACCCCTCCCATGAACAGAACAGCACTGCACACTAACTTCTGCTATTTGGTTATGCCAGGGTAGTACTGACAGCCCACAGCTTAGATAGGCACTCGTGGTAACCTGATGGTACTTCTATTAGTCAAAGTATTTCCTGTATCACTATGCACAGACAGTAATTTCTCAGACAATAACCCTTATATACATAGCAGCTTTCTCTGCAGGTTACTTGCCGGTTCTTCCTTTTTACCAGGCATATTTAATGACTGATTTTTCATTAGGATGTCTGAAAAATCTGTGTAAAGTGAATTTGGACTTTATTCACAATCGCTTTGCTGAAGTGAACAAATTAAGTCAACAGAGGATGTTCTTTCGAACTCACAAAAATAAGACAAAAATAATGCAAATGACGCTTTTCAGTCCTTATGCATAGCATGTGAGATGTGCACTTGGCAATGCCTTATATCAGACAGATCCTCTGGTTTGCTGAGGGTCTATGCCTGTTGCTTTCCCCTTCACCACGTTAAAGATAGAGGGAAGCCTGTCTGGGGTAAATCAGGACATGAAGTAGATTCTACAGAGTAGGGTAGGCTACCTTCAACTTGACTGTAGAAGGCTTTTTGCAAAGCTTTTTTGCCAGCAAATAGTTATTGCTGCTACAGTACAATTCCAATGTATGCTTAAACTGGGTAGTTCCTCAGCGGCTGCCTGCAGCACCCATCACCATGCTACTCGGGTGCAATCTGTTGGGCTCTCGTGCACTCCATACTGAAGTGCATGGAGTACTTAAATACATCTCAAAATCTTAAAATTTCAAGAAAGCCAGCACTTTCCAATGGCTAAAAGGGTACTCTCCAAAGTTATTTTGCAAAGCACACTAATGCACCTGACCCAGAAATCAAAGCCAACATATTTTTGAAAAGTTTAAATGGCAAAAAACATGCCAGCAATAATCTCATTGCATGTTACTAGCCAGTTCCTGCTCAGTTAAAATGTAAAGTCAAATATTTCAAAGGTATGAACAGGCGAGCTGCAAGTGGGCCTGAGAAATATGGTTAATGGTGTCTGCAGTCCTGAAGGAGGAGATACTGAAATAATTTCTTTGCTTCTCTTGGCTGAAGCTATTATGAATGGAATGGGGCACAGAAGAGAATCAGGAAGAATATTTGAGAAAATACCTCACTGTCAGAATTTGAAGCATTTGACATTCAGTTTCTCAAAGAGGAAATAAAGACATGATTTAAAGGGTGATTTACAAGAGACTTCACATAAAGAAGTAGTCTTTGTAGCACTTTGTTTTGGTGTATGAGCCTTCTGCAACAGACAAAAAGCCAAACACCTAACCCAAAACAACTGCTGAAAGCTGAAGCCAGGCAAATCAAAACACAACATAAGGCTCTTGGCTTTATCATGGAAGCCAGGCAAATCAAAGTGGGACATAAGGCTATTGGCTTCATCATGGAAGGCAGTCAACCACAGTGACACCCTACCAAATGAATGGAGGGATCCTCCATTGCCTGAACTTTTGAATCATGCTGCACGTGTCCTGGAGGATGGCTTTGGCCAGCCCAAATTACCTGGCTTAAAAAGGAGTGTCTGGGTAATATTAGCCAGATAACGGAATGGCCTTTTTTGGAGAGATTAGTCTTGCCTAATTTCAGATGTAGAGTGAGAAACTTAGGTGCTAGCCAGCCACCCTGTGCTCATTTTATAGTAAGTGTAGAGAAAAAGGTGATTCAGCTTACCTACCTTAGATGCTCAGCTGAACATCGGATGAATCATCTTCAACTAGTGCCTATTTCTCTACGATGACTATGGAAGGCACTTAAAAAGAGTCTTTAGCTCAGAGACAGACATCTAGCTTTCAGATACCAAAACCAGGGCAGATGAATTTCACCTGAGTTTATCAAGCACCTAGCTGAAATCGACTCTGCAGAGGAAAATTTAAGTCAACACTCGCTATATATTTAGATTTTGATCATGGTTAGCAACTGGAGAGGCCCTCAGGCATCAGCACCAGGTAATGCTGACAAAAATGAATGGTGCCACCCTGGCAGCTCCAAGGAAAGTAAAGTACAACAATTAACCACAGTATGAGAGTGAATTGTATTACCATTCTTGTTTAGTAACTTTACATGAGTTGGTGCTGGCTTTTCAGTGGGGACAAAACCCAAGGTTTCCTGCTCTGAAGGCTTTCCAACTCAGCTTGGACTCTGATGCAGCCAAAGGAAAAAAGGCAGTAAAGGAAAAAAAAAAAAAAAAAAAAAGGGAGGAGCATGATGTCACAAGGCTGTGCCGGTAAAGTGTACACTTGTCTTGCTGCCTTGACCTCATGCTGTTAGGACGAGCCAGAACTAGATTTAGGGATGACTGAGGCCAAATGATTATTTCTTGCATTGTCTTTTTGACTCTTAGTGTCACCACAGCACGGAGTAGGAGCATTTAACGCCACACCCCCTGTGCAAAATGCAATGAAAGACAAAGCCACGAGAAACTATCTTGTTCCTGGGTGTTGTAAAGATGCAAAACATTGATCGAGCACTAGATTTGTCAAACTGCTTTGCAGCTTTTATATATGTTTAATATGATGTGTATCTGTGCGTGACAAGGCAGCTGAAGTCAAACAGGTGATGATGGGGTTGATGCTGTAATGTTGCATAAAATTATTTGGAAATCAGAATTTTCTGGGAGTAAAAACAAGTGAGCACAGTGCCCCATAGGCCTTTACAGACATAAAAGTGCTTGCACCAAGCATTATGAAGTTAAACTGCCCCCCAGAAATCTATTTATTGTATATCAATTCTATGATTTTTAATACAGGGATAAGGTACTACAAAGTACTGCACTTTTCACTGGTTAGAAAGAAGAATAAACACAGCATCACTCTCCCTTGTGTGCCATTCTTCAATGTCCTTTACAAACTTAGTGATATAACCTATGTTCTCCCACTGGTGCAACTTCATTATGTCTATGACGTTAGTCCCTACATGAGAAGTAGAATTAAAGCCAAATGCATCTGTGGCCCTGTTAAAGGAAATTATGCTGTATCATTGCAACTTAAAATGTATTTTCTTTTTTAAGATTTTCTGTTTTATAATCCAGAAATTAAAATGCAGATTGTCTCCATGCTCACCTAATAAGGACAAAGATAGTTTTTGCTGTGATGCAATGAATCAAAAACATGTATAATTGGTGATGCACCACACAGACTGATAGAAATCGTTGCTTGAAATCTCTATTTCTACACCATCATTCTGTCTGTGTGCTAACTCATTCAAAAAACACCTTTTCAAAATAAAGATGAGTACACTTGAATGCTTGCTAAGTGTGACTTTCTACCCAAGAAAATTTGGGAAAAAAGTACATCCTGCATGTCACATCTCAGCAAGCTAAGTAATCACAATGCCACTTGAGACAAACAAGCCTAAAGTGTACAGATGTGTTTAATTTAGGTATAGGAGCAGCCCCCAGAGCTCCAACATGTCTTCATATATTTGCAGTTAAGAGTTTGTTGTTAAGGTTCTTCAGAGATTCAGGAAAAATACTGAAGTTTAGCAGTGGTTTCTGAGTCTGAAGCCTTTGGGAATATATTTAGTTTAAATACGTGTCTAGAGGCGCATCTTACAGACCCCATGGGACTGTCATTAGGCGGCCTACTTCACTCCAGAATCTCATGGTTCACCTAGGGTCAGCAGAAAACGTGCTGACTGGAGGTGATCAGTAGCTTCTTTAAAGTCAAACCGGAAAGTAATAATTCCTCAAGCGGTTGTTAAGTCAAATGATACCTACTACGTAAAGGTTGGTGTCACATAAGATTCACAGTTACTACCAGTTCTGCAGTACTCATGTGAACCACGGGGCCTTTTCTATCTTTGGTCTGACATAACTTTGTATCAGTCCAGGGTAATCCCGTTAAAATAAATTGTGTTTGACTGATAAATAGTTAAATTAAATCAGACCGAAAGGTGTATGGATGCTTTGATGGCTGCCAACAATATTTCCAGCACTTGTAATATCTTCCAGAATGTACATGTATGCGTGCCAAGACATGCCCTTGCTGCTGTTCTTCCCTTTACCTGGTAATATTACGGACCTTGGATTCTGCTAGTGCCATACAATCTGTTATCTGAAATATCAGGGCAATTGTTTTTATGGATCAGAGGTGCTCATGCAAATACATATTGTTCCCACTTGCTGTTTAGAGTGGACATGGTTAAACGTGACATGGAAAGTAAACATCAGTGGGTTTATTTCTCTTAAACAGTGCAAAAGTTCTGTGTATATTTATAAGAATCTGTCAGTTCTATGTCTTTTTTTTTTTTTTTTTTTTGCGAAGTGGCTACATAAGATGCTTGGCGTTGTTGAGAATTCCTTCTATTTATGCCTTTTATGGTAATTTTTAGGGACTCTATCTAATTTGTTTTGCTGGAGTCATGGTCAGGACTATATTTTAAATCAGTTCAGAGATACAGAGGATAATTAAGCTAAAAGAATTTACATTATTCCTTAAATGGGAGCTGTAACTTTATTGCGATAGTCCTTGTTTTAGCTGCCGAGTATGTACTTCTAGAGACACATTCCAATGAAAATATTATATTAAAATGATATTTTCAAAGGGTAATATGCTATCCAAGGCTGTTCATCCTATGCCAGACTGCTTTAGCAATAAAGCACCTCTTCAGAAAATTGTTTAATAACAGATAAATACATATTTCTGATTTTAAACAGAAGAGAAGAACTGATTGCAACAGCACTACTGGAAAATGCTGATGCTTTATCAGCCCTTTCTGTATGGACTACAAAGGTAGCTCTACTTTCTGCATCTAAACATACCAACAGGATTGGAATCAAACTCTGTAGAATGTAACCTCTGAAATGTATACAACTGGCCAAGTACTCCCTTTTTTCCCTCTGCATAAATAATGTTAATAATCTCCTGGATTAGCACACTAAAATCGCAGTGCGGTTAATTATAGTCTTACATTATTTATTTTTATTTTATTGTCCATAATTAGGAAAGAATTTCCTAACTCTTAAGGAAAGAAATCTCTCCTTATTATAAATAAAGTGTAAGAAATTTTCTTGCTTCCCATCTTAAATTTTCAACATGTAGCAAAGCAGTCTGCATGGAACAGGATACCATACATCTTTTAGATATATTGGAGAGTAAATTTACTCATTATAGTAAATGAGGTTTTGAATAGTTATGGCTAGTAAGCAGCAAGAGAACATCAGAATTAATATGAATACCATTTAAAAAAAACAGAAAGCATCCACAGGGCAGGTGTCTGTATTAACTGGTTGGCCGCACAAACCAATTTCTCAAATACCAACATGTAGAAAGGCAAAGCACTAAACTGTACACTTTATAAAATATCACATCAAGCTGCATAATGAATGACATCCCATAGGTTTTCATGTTTTGGGGGACATAGCTGATTTATATCATGGTGGTCTCTGTCTGCATAAACGAGTGAGCCCTTGAATTCCGGTGAAGCTGGGAAACACTTTCTGATCCATTTCGAGAAATCGAAGAGCTGTGGAATCTGTAATCCCTGCCTGCTGTCTGCTTCCAGCACAAACTCCGCCATTTTCTTTTCAGCTCCCCTTGCACCTGTGTTAAAAAGAAAATGCACGAGATGAAAATGTTCTTTTACGTGAGGAGCTTTTCTATGTTTATTGGCTGTCAAATGGGGATCTCCAGGAATAGAATCATAGAATGGTTTGGGTTGGAAGGGACAATAAAGATCATCCAGACCACCTCCCCTGCCATGAGCAGGGACATCTTTCACTAGACCAGGTTGCTCAAAGCCCCATACAACCTGATCTTAAACACTTCGAATGATGGAACATCCACAGCTTCCTTGGGCAACCTGTTTCAGTGGTCTCCACCACACCCAGAAAAAAATCCTTCCTTAACATGCAATCTAAATCTACCCCCTTTCCGTTTAGAACTGCTACCCCTTGTCCTGTTGCTGCAGGCCCTGCTAAAAAGTCTTTCTCCATCTTCCTTATAATCCCCTTTTTTTATACTGAAAGTCTGCAATAAGGTCTCCCCAAAGACTTCTCTTCTTCAGGCTGAACAATTCCAACTCTCTCAGCCTCTCTTCATAGGACAGGTGTTCCAGTCTTCCGATAGTTTTTGTGGTTGTCCTTTTGACTCGTTCTAACAGGTCCACGCCATTCTTGCACTGAGGACAGTCACCTCTCTCGATCTGTTGGCCACGCTTCTCTTGATGCAGGATACAGTCGGCTTCCTCAGCTGCGAGTGCACATTGCTGGCTCATGTCCAAGTTTTCATCCCCCAGCATCCCCAAGTCCGTCTCGCTGAACAGCTCTCAAACCGTTCATCCCCCCATTTGAACTGACATTGGGGGTTGCCCCAACCCAGATGCGAGACCTTGCACTGGGTCTTGCTGAACTTCATGAGGTTCGCGTGTCCTCACTCCACAAGCCTGTCAAGGTCCCTCTGGGTGGCAACCCTCCCCTCTAAAGTATCAAATCAGTTTTTACAAAGATTACAAAACAGAGGCAAAGACTGTGTCTGTGCTGTCTGTAAGGAGATGCCCCAAGGCCACTTTCAAAATCAGTTTTGTATCACTTGTGCTGCAACATTAGCTTTTGGTATCTAGCTATTAATCACACATATTTAAAGCAGAGAATCAAATGATTAGCCCAGCACCAAGCATCTCATGAATATCAAAGACCAGAATAGCACTCAGGAGACCTGACTGCCAATTCCCTGTGCAAGCAGGTGTCGTCTTCAGACAGATTCTTCCTGTCAGACGCTGCATGCTGTTTAATGTATTTTCTACTTAAAAAGTGGCTGATATCAAAAGGAATTCCTTGCATCTCCCTCAGTTGAGATTAGGAAAGCTGTTACATGCTGAGTACTTCTGAAAATCTGCTGCTGCTCTGGGGGCTGGATTCTGTCAGAGGACTATGCCTAAATACTTACTAAATGGTGTTTCAAGTTTTAGATAAATTTCTAGACTTGTTGCACCACACTTGCACAATCCACATTACTTACAATGGATCTAGAATTAGATCATGTTAAATAACAGAAGACACATTTACTAACACTTCGGTTTCAAACAGGTCTTAACTCTTCACCCAAATACACTAATTTCTCCTGTTGTACATAAACATATATTCTATAAATAGGAATGCAAACATCTTCTGAAACAGCTTCATGTATCAGAGTGAAATTAAAGGGCCACTTATACATTTACTAAAAACAGTATTTAACATCCTCCGTAGGAAAGGTGAGACTTACTTCACTGTTCAAAAAACAATACAGGACTGCAACAATCAACCCCTGGAATGAGACAATATTTGTAAGTTAGTAGGCAGCACCAACCTAGGTCAATAAAACTTCTTTTGAATAAAAACTTTAAAATTTACCTGAAAAGATCCCAAACACAACTCAAAGATTATTTTATAATTATTGGAACTGCGGTCAGGAAACAAAGCAAACACTGTGTAGTGAACTCCAAATAACGGAATAAGCAACAATGTGGATTTTGCGAGTCTCCTGGGTAAATAAAAGAGAAAAAGCTGGAGTTTAATGATGAGCTCTTGTTTTTCTAAGATAAGAACCTGATGCAATGTTGTTTACGTCAAGCTTGTATGACTTCAGATTTGTAAACAGTCTCACTAAAGCGTTGTTTATTGCAAATCGTTTTCCTGTCAGGTTTGCTATGACATTAGCCACCTAGTAACCTCTTAACTCGAAGTGGGCAGTTGCATGTTATACTTGCTCTTGCTGACCTTCCAGCTTTTCAAAAGCTGGTAAAAGGCTACAGAGCCCCTCTAAACCAGCCGACCCTTTTTCAGCTGCCCTCTGGACAGCAGCAGGGTGTAGGACCTGTCCTCTGCTGTGTCCCTGACATACAGCCAGCTCCCAGCCTGGTTTCATGGCACGGTTTTTTGGCGTGGGGTTTTACTGCATTATTCCAGAGGACCGCATCCCACAAAGTGTCATAAACTGCCCTCAGATCTCTCACGATATTTTTTACCTGGCGTAATGGGTTCAGAGTGGAAAGGAATAATGCTTTGCTGCAAAGTCATACTGGTAGATCCTCTTGTATGGGAAGCAAAATCTCTCTTTTGAAATTAATTGATGTTAATTTCCTTTAAATGTGCGACCGTATGGTTAGTCTGTGTATTGCACATACACAATATCCAAACAGTACCTAGAAAATGTAATCCAGAGTAATCTCAACAGTGAGATTTTCAGAAGCAATTTCAGATTTACCCTGAAATACTAAAATCTCACAACCACAGTGATGGTATTAAGCACATACCATTAGCTAGTTTTTAATGTTGTCAATTACATAATAAATTTTAGCACAATACACTACTGAAGTTAAGGAAGGAAAACTTCAAATTATTAAGCACAGCAGCTCTGACAAACTGCCTGTGAAACCACTGAAATGATGCATTGCTAATTATCCCTTATCTGTCACTTATTTCACTCTAATAACATCAATTTTATGTATTACACAGGGCTAGTCATGCATGATTATGGATGTCTGGTATCAGATAAAATTATGAAATTATAATGTAGAGTCCCATAATTCATCACTGTCTTGATGAATATAACTTGATTTCACAATGAAAGGATGCTGTTGTGAATTTACCTATTTTAACAGAAAAGTCAAGGTATTTCAAGCAATTTTTTTTTCTGTGTCAGTCTTCATGGCCTGCCTTTGCTCATAATGTCTCAGTGGCTGCATCTGTTTATGTGGAAATAATTGGTTTTGACAGCAAAGTTTCTCAAGAACAGTAAAACCTTCACATCTAAAGGTGATGCCAGTAAGTGGGACAAATAGGATTTCCTTAGCAGAAGAAATTCATTTACAACTGGAGAATATGACGATGCATCAAATTTCCCCGTTTCCCAAGTGAAAAGGAAAACTGATTTTATTTGAACTTAACATTACCCACTGCAAAAGTAAAATGAGCAATGAAAAGGATGGAACAAGGTACAAGCAAGTGGGACAGAGGAAGGGAAGAAAAATGGTGACTTGTATGAGTAGTATTCATTTTAGATTCATGTCTCACTTTCACTCCATTCTTGTTTTAATAACTTTTGTCTAGCTGATATTACTTTATACTGCAGTTATATTTTAGTGAAGAGACAAAGTAGCCTTATTCTTCTCTGTATTTTAGAAAATGCATTTGCATTTTGAAAAACAAGCCTTCCAAACCTTTAATTTGCTCTGTAGATGCAGTATTTCTTGAGGAGGTTAATCTACTGTTCTCCTGGGTATCAGCTAAAGACTATCCAATCCAAACTTAATCAGGCAATCAAATGCTAAAAGCAAAGAATTCACAGGGCTGAATAACGAAGGATAAGGTCGCTGTTAATGAACATTTTATACTATGAAGCACTAGAGTAAACTGTGGAAAATGATGAGACTGATAGGAAGGGAATGTCTCATTTTCATAAAATACATAAATACCATGGGGAATCAAAGAAAAGTTCCTGCTACAGGAAGTAAACTTGAGGAGTTTTCCTGCCCATAGGTTGGTCATTGTGCTAAATAATAATGCGGCAACTGCGTAATTTCATCTCAGTTGACTTGATTCTCCCACATTTCGTTAATTCACGCAGCAAACACAAAAAAGGACCTTTGTAGCTCTATGAAGCAAAGCATTATGTCAATCTAGTTGTGTTGCCTTTCCTGCGGCACATCAGAATTCTTCACTTTTTGCATCAAATGTGTCACGTTGTTTACAAAACACATCAGGTCTTAGATATCTTAGTTTTAAAGATATGCTTTACTTCAGCACACCATGTTTTGTCTGCTTTTAGGACAGAAATTCAGTATTTCTTAAATGAAGAAAAGGCGTTATCCAGGAGCACATTTTCAAAGTCCATTTGCATGGGTTTGAATTTTCAGTGTTCATGTTAGGTTTTGTCATTGAAATATCGTATTAACGTCCTAAAGTGTCAAACTCAGTGCCTATTTCTGGGCTTTAAACTAAGACCTACTACAACAGACTCTTCGATCCTGGATTACTGTAACCAGCAGGTATTTAAATAAACAACAATAACTGATATTGAAATATAATAAAGAACAAATCCAATTTTAACAAAGTTTTTAAATTGCCCCCCAACGTTCCTTGATTCTGAAGCTGTGGCAACGATGGATGTTAGGATTTGACGTTCAAACCAAACAAAAAAGAAGAAAGTCTAAACAGAAATGAAGTTGAGCTAAGTTAGAAACTATTGCTTTCCTCAAGAAAAATATAGATGCTATTTTAAATCAACATAAAACATTACATTTCATTTTTAACTTTCTGGAAACCACATAACTTCTTTCCAGCTCTTAAAATATATGTAAATATCACAAGAAAAAGTATTTTAGAAACAAACAAACAAATGCTATTAAGGAGGCTGAAACAGTGTTTTGATATTGAAATTTTTGTTACGTCAAAATGAAATTTTTACACATTAAAAGAAAGATATTACTCTCCATATTTTTTGCATCAGCATATTCATTCATGGGTTAAACTCCAATTCGAGAATAGCTTGTTGGTCTTTATAAAATTGTTTATTTTTTATTGAATTTAGTGTTTGACAAAACAATTAGGTTCATCTCTATTTCAGCATAGTGATAAGATCTTCATTAAACCACATCTAAAATATTCCTAATTAAATGTAATTATATTATCACAGAAATTGCTGGTAGCAGGTTTTGGCAGAGGAAATCTTACAGAGATTATTTTGGTTCTGTATATAATATCAAAAAATATGACTCACTTGTACTGTGACTGGTCATTTCCTCCAACATCTGGAGATCTTAACTTCTGCAGTAGGATTCTTATAATACTAATGAAAAGTATAAAATTCACCTACAAAAAAAAAAAAAAACCAAAAAAGAAAAAAAACACCCAAAAAGTGATTTCTGACTTCTGCACTCAACATGCAGCACAAAGAAATGCTTATTAAGTTGGACAAATCAACTCAGCAGCGGGTGCTATGTACCTCCTGCCAGAACACATCCAGCTCTACGCTGCCAAGCCTACTGTCTGTGTTCTGCCCCACTAAGTTTGTTACGTCCAGTGCACCTCTGCATTAGCCAGGCTGGCAAAAGCTTTTGAAAGCCCCAGTTGTCAGAAATGCCCTCCTTTCAAAATCTCAGCTGAAGACAGGTTTGGGACAGGCAGGATGGGACACTGCATGTAATTTGGTACAATCAAGCATTGTCCTAAATTGTCAGGTGGATTCACAACTGGAAACCCAAAGGAAAATGTAAGTCTGACACACTGACCCTCTCTCTCATGCCTCTCACCTTGACTTTATTATTTTCTGTCTGAATTAGGGGAAGAGAAGATCATTGCACAGATGATCTGTCCACTCCAATCAAGCACAGAAATGGCCTTTCCAAGTATCTGTCTGTCTTGGGTATTGATGCAGACATTATCACTGAAGGAACTGAGTCCTTGCAGTCTAATTCTTGTGACAGCCCTCTGACATACAACAGTAGTAATATTTTATTTCATATTTCATTTTCTAGAAAGGCACTTGCATAATAAAAGTTACAATCAGACCCCAATCAATCTAGAAAATTGAAATATAAAAATCAGTAGTTCCCAAGTTTTGCTCCCATTATTCGTTCATCCTTGGCTTTTAGCACCTTGTGTACACCAGCTCTTCTGGTGCTGGCTTGTTTGGTGCAGTCTAGAAAACCACACACTAAATGCAGCATGCCCGTACTAAACTGAGAGAACACCTGGAATCCACGCCTTCACAGCAACAATTATTCTACTCTTTGGTTCTTCATGCTTCCTCCTCCTAAAGATTTTCAATATTAGCTGCATTGTGGGCTTGCTTTCATACCGTTACATAAGACAGTCAATGAGGGTTGTCAGCTTAGGTGTTTTCTTCTTTATCTTCCTGGAATTCAGCTTCTGTCAGAGTTTTTCTGTCTTCACCTCACTGACTACTTACACAGATGTCCTTCCTGCTACTGAAGCCATTTTTTATTGCTGGTTACCCTTTCCACCATTCTCTGAGAGTCTTCCAGTCTTCCTACATTCTCAAGCAGACTCAAGGCACTGTGTAAGCGAGTACGATCTAAGTACATCATACTTTTATTGAGAAGCATCACAACTCTTTCACAACACCTATCCAAAAAACTTGCAATTATCTGTTTTCATTGTTGAATGGCAGGCAGCACTGACCTCATTATTCAGATCTGAATCTTCAACTTCTCTTTTTTTTTCTAGAAGGTAATAGGAAATGTTGAGGCTTATCATGTGTACGCAAGTTGAAAATCATGTTCTCATGGATGTGGTGTTTTTCAATGACCAGTTTTACATGGTGTTTCATTAGCTCCTCTTGCTCTATGAATGCATGCTCTACCTTGCACAGCTGTAAGTTTGCACAGCATCCTAGCTGCCACAATGAATGTGCAGGTTGTAGTTCAATGTTCCAACATGATACATTACTTATTCAGCAGGAAAGCGCGAGTATCACTGCTTTCATAACTCCCTTTCCAGCTTAACTTCCCAAATGCAAAATGCAGTTGATCAAACAGCTGAAGAATCATCGAACTGGAGAAATAAGTGGTTTCAAAGTACACATTGCAGAATCACTTGGCCATCTTTAGTTGCTCTCATCCCTAAAACATGCTGCTTAAGAGAAGAAACATATCTGGAAGGAGACAGCAGATCCTAAACATGTGCACCCAGCAAGCCAAAAAAGATTATTTGCAAAATGTTTCCCTATGTCTTACAATCCCTTTGTGTCAAATCAGTAATGGAACCATAAAAAAAAGAATGGGGGAAAAAAAAGAAAAAATACCCTGCCACGAATAGTGATTCTGGTCCACCTTTTAAGACATACTGGATTTTTGCTGAGTGACCAGTACTCCATTTTCTTAACTCAGAACTCATTTCCCAGTCTTTGCTAAGATCCAGCTGCCATTAAAGTCTGCCAATGAGCACTTGGATAACTTCTGTTTCCAGGTCTAGGACTTCTTTGGAGGAACACTGCATTCTGGCACATGAAGTTCAGCCATCTACCAGATAGCTGTTAAAACTGAACATCCAGAGAATAGACTCATCTTTCTGTAAACACCAGGTGGTTTGTTTTGCTTTTTATCTTTCAGCATATTTTCTTGACTCTGGACCATCCCTCATTCTCCAGCTCCTTTGAGGTACACATATTCTGTACGGATGCTGTAGTTCTGTTGCATGCCCATTTCTTCATATCACAAAACATCTTTTCTGTGAGTCCTTACCTTATGTCATTTCATACATATGCCTACTCTGCTTTCTCTTTAAACACTGCAGAATTTACTCTGATGAAGATGATAGAAAGTTCTCTCAAAATGATTATCAGCAGGCACAGACCCAAAGGCAAGCCCAAGTGTAATGTGCAATCTTGACATCTTGTGTAATCTAATAATGTCCCAATTTTTCTGACTAAAATGTTAAAAATAAAGCAAGTGTATCTAAATGTATTAATTTGCACTACGACTGTTTTCAGAAACGGACATACAACCATAGGATATTATGCCCAAAGTTAATTACAAAATCATCACAGTGAGCAGGAATTTTATTATGCTACTCCAGTAATTCTAATGAGCTCCACATAGGAAAAGCCCCATGAAACATTCTCAAATGGTATTCTTTTGCAAATACTTCATGTTCAATATATAATTCAGTAGACTACCAATTAAAGAAAGATATACACAGCCATAGTTTTTTATGGCTGCAGTAATATCAGATTCTCAATTACAGAGTTATCTATTTACACACAAAATCAAATCTGCAATTCATTGAAAAGTATAATTAGATTTTTTCTTTCCCCCAGGCTCATAAACAGGAGAGATGTTAACAAAAGAAGAACATACAAATAAAAGCAACTGCTCATTTAATAGGAGGCAGATAAATTTTGAAGGGAACAAATTTTAATGGCCTTGGCATCTGTTTAACATTTCTCCTACAGAGCAATTTCTTTTCATTAAAACAGAATTCTTGCCTATCTGTAACTAGCAGTAAAGAATAATGACTATATGCACTGCAGAATGCTGTACTGATCTATAATTCATGCTTCAAAGTTTACTTACTATAATAGAAATTAAAATTGGTATTCGTATAACCCACCAGGGACCACCATGCTCATTTGTATCCCAGCAACTATAAAAAAAAAAAGGGAAAATTACGTTGACATTAATATCATCTGGCAAGCAAGACCTAGGAGGAGAAGTATTTCTTATACACAAGTCAAAGCACAGTAAAATAATGCCTGTTCTAGCCTAGAATTTGGCGTTCAATCTTTTTCTGCCTGTAATTTTATTTCCCTGGTTTTAACATGCATATTCAAATCAGCTAAAACATCAGGCACACTAGACTGTACCATTAGACAACATGGAGGATGTCGGCCTTTAGGGAGACCAAGCTTAGTTTCACTTTGTGTAAGGACACTTTTCCAATAAGCGCTTAACACCAGCCTCTGGGCAGCTGACAGATACAATTGAAATGACATTATTCCTTGTGGGGTATTTAGGTTACAGATGGCTGGAACTGGTTTAGGAAAATGTGAGACTGAACCTGAAACTTAGTCTGAAAAACTGAAAATTTAAGTTTTGCTGTGGGCTCAGCACTTTTGGTGCAAATACTCTGATCTAAGTGCTCTGAAAGATTAATCTTGAGCATGGGCAATACCCTTCAGAGTTCCTCTAACTGTGATCGCAATGGCAAAGGAAATAGGAGTCAGGCTTTGCTTTACATGTTAGAGGTCTTGCAAAGAAAACTTAGAAATTAAGTAGGACATGATTTTTCAATTTAATTACAGAATAAATTGAAAAATATTAGCCAGGTTGAAAAAAGAGGTGTGAAAACTGTCCCACTAGCTAGGAATGCTCTCCCATTCCCTGGGGCCAGCATAAGTCTGATCTTCCTACAAAGAAAGTTCTTATCTCAGCTCCCCTTCCCAGGGAGAAGCTAGCCAGGCCTAGCTCTAACTAGTCATAGTTTTACCTGACTACGTGCATCTTCAATATGTTTACATCACACTGCTTCACTTTTGGGAATGTGATTTAGATATACCCAAAGTTATCTAGATTTCAATCTTTTAAGTTGCTAATTAGCAAATTAGAATGCCAAGCATCTTACTATGCTGTACTGCAGCACTGAACCCAAGGATCCCCTCTGCTATTTTAAGTATTATTTTGACCTCCAAAGCACATAGCTCTAAGTGTGGGTCTCAAGGGGTAACGTTAGTCAAAACCTTTCTCTGCTCTCTCCTGCCCTCAAGGTTTTTCAAATAAACAGCATAAGCAGCATGCTGAAGAGCTCCTAAACACCTGTCCCTTTACTGCCATATCTGAAATTTCAATACTGTGCTCATCCCCTTCAAAACAGCAAACTACCTTTGTGTGAACACCACCATAGCCAAGGCAAGGATTGTATTGGCACATTAGAGGCTTTAAAATTTCTCTCCCCCATGTGCTTACCCAGTGTCCTCTAAAATGATCCGTGTCACTGTCCACGTAATAATGAATATGGTAGGAATTCCTGAAAAATCCCAGAGGTTTAGAGGATGATCAAAAAAATATATGACCACAAAAAAAGAAAAGAAAAGAAAAAAAGTTCAGCCTGCTAGTAACCACTTATTCCCCAAACACACAGCACACAGTAAACATGTGCATGGAGAGGCCCATCTGATGAGCTATGTGATGTAAGCAGTGTATTGCAAACAAAGACTGCAGGGATAGTGGGTTTATTTCTTATAAAAATGCAGCCACAATGACTAATATACAGAGAACATGCCTTAGGCTTCTTTCAAGCTGTCAGAGTGACCTACAGGGCAATAGATACAAGTTATGCATTCCCAACGCGCTTCCAAGGGCTGCAATATAAAACTGAAGTGTAAATCATTTCATAAAGAACCATTCCCACAGACTGGTTTATTCCCATTTCCCAGCAATACCTAAATGTTTTATGACCACCAATTACTGGAAGCTTTAAAGTGCTCTGTGTAGATATCATTGCACTTTCTGGAAATGAAAGGAATACATGTATTTAAAACCAGATGGAGAATATGATTTGGCTTCTAAAAAAGGCAAATAGCATAGCTTGTGGCTGTGCAGGTAAACTTTCTTTTTCCTCTCAAACTAGGACAGCCTGAATTATACGTTTTGCAGCAGCAGTCCTTGCACCATCCTATATCTTGAACACCCCCTGGGCAATGTGCACATCGGCATGGGTTGGAGCCATGCCAAGGACCAAACTAGTACTTATGCCTCAGTACTTTTGTGCCCCCTCCCTCCCATGGTACAGCAGCTGTAACCTCTGCTGGAGCTGAACCGTGGAACTAGTGAGTCCGAGGAGTCATCCAACAGAAATGGCATGACCCCCTTGGTATGGAATATTGAACCTGACTAATATATACAGACAGAAAAAAAAGAGTATTATTGGAAGATGTTGAAGTTCTTACCCCATCCAATCAGCAGGTAGACTGTGAAGTGTCTGTTGGGGGAGAATATCAGCACAAGGAGGATGTGGAGGTAAAGCCCTTCAACTAAGAGCCAGTAAAAGTTTGCCATAACACCATACTGAAAAAACACCAAAATAGCCTTGCAGCCCACCTGAAATATGAGAGTACAGATCAAAGTTGTTGCAGGAAAGATGCTGTATTATTCTGTTATTAATATATCCTATAGATCTTAACTCTCCATGTAATACTAGTAACCCAGGTCCAGTAGAAATTTTTTTTTCAGTCATGCCAAATGAGACATTGTAAACGTTACTGTGTAGATATATATATGAAGAAAAGGAATTATTAAAAAATTATTTAGATGGCTCTCAGCAAATTTGCTCAGAAATTATGAAACCTTCAATAATTTCAAATTCAAAATAAGTATTGTAAAAGGTAACGGTTATCAATAAATGCACACATTTGCAATAGTTAACACATAGCTATTAGATTAAATGACCATCTAGTAGGTGGTTTATAAATACATTAAAATCCCAGCTAACAGGAAAATTAACAAAGAAACTGCTTTATTAATTTCTCAAGACTAAATGAGAAACTGAGTGAAAAATATAACTTTAGATGATGATTAATCTAAGTAGACTTAGAAGAAAAAGACTGGAATTTTAAAAATTACATTTTCCCTGTAGAAAATGCTTTAGCGTTTCTTTAGTAACAAAACACGTAAACACGTATCATGAAATGAAGTCCCAGTTACAGTCTATGGGCTGCTCTTCAGAACTGATTTTCAGCTGTCTGTGCTGCTGATGTTCCACAGTGCTGGCTGCTGCTACTTTGGTACTTCCCAGCAGGAATGTGGGATGTGAGAATTGAACATAAAAATGTTTCCGTTGAGTCTGAACTGAGAAATGTGATGATACGGTGAATGTAACAGACTAAACAAAATGGACTTGTGGTGGGTTGACCTTGGCTGGATGCCAGGTGCCCACCAAGCGGCTCTGTCACTCCCCTCCTCAGCAGAGCAGGGCCGGGGAGAAAAAAAGATGGAAACAAACCCTTGTGGGTCAAGATAAAGGCAGTTTAATGAATCAATGGCAAAAGTCTCATCAGTGGAAGCAAAGCAAAACAAAAGATGTTATTCTCTACTTCCCATCAGCAGGCGATGTTTGGCCACTTCCCGGGAAGCAGAGAATCACTAAATAAAACTTCTAGCTTCTGCCTGCTTTCCTCCCTTCCCCGTTTTAAATACCCTTCATACTTCCACTGTTTCTGTTAAAATTCCAAGTACACCAAATACCTCAGCAGCGAACTCATTAATTTAGTGACTGATTCCTCTGTCTAAACATGGGTGTCTATTATAAGGTGAGATGCCATCAGGGACCTGTCACCAGCTGCTAAGCCAGAAGGTCACAGACCTCCTAGAGACACTTCTTTGTATCCATCAGCCCCTTGTGGTGTCTTGGGTATCTCAGTGCATCCCAAGTAACATACATGTCTATATTTATACCCATGTACATGTCTACATAGACAACCAAATAAGAATCCAAAGGCTTGAATTCATTTCACCTAATTTTAGCTGCCTACAAGCAAGTTTTCTGGTGAATGCTAGCCACCTACTAGCCAACCAGCTCCTTATGCAGCCACGAAGACAGACAGGCATGACCAGAGAAAGTCTTAAAAGCAGATGAGATAAACTGTCCAGTGAGAAAGACAGAAGCCCAGAGAAACAGTGTAGTTCAGTCATCTCATTTAATAAGACTACTCTTAACTCTGGACTTTGTATCCACTGGAGGGATATCCACTGCAGACCAGTAATGGCCAGAAAATTTCAAAATGCAAGTTGCGATTTGCTTTTATGCTTATGACTACTTACAACCAGATTAGCAAAGTCTAAACCTTTTAAATTCCAATACTCCCCTGTATTATATTCTCAATTTACACACCAGAACTCCGCAACAAAATGTTTTCCCTTCCTCCTGCAGCTAATCCTCTATCAGGTGTATTTCCAGATGCTGAACAGCGAAGGTATCTGTCAATAAACCGTTAGCCAGAACTGTGGCTCTGTGTCACTCAGATCCAGGACCTAGTTACATTGCATTCTGAATTGTGTGCTTTTCAACACCTGTGCATGCAGCAGAACTGTGGAACATCACACACGTGACAAAAGGGGCAAAGCCCACAGGCTGTTACATCAGAAAGGCAGCATCCAGCCAATGCAATACAAAACAGCCCTGCTAAACTGGCGTCAGATTATCCCATGTATAATGCACCAAAGATTACTCAACAGTCCACAAAACTGGACATATTCAAATGGGAAAATATGAGGCTTTCAGGCAGGAATAACTGGAGAATAAAAGAAATTGCAGAAATCAAGCAGTATTTTGAGAGTCCATTGACTAATCTTTCAAGGACCTAAGAAGTTTTCATTACCCCTGGCAGTCTGCCTTCTAACTACTTTGCCTTCTTTGCGTCTATTAACTCAGAGCCTATTTGTCTTCATTAGAAATATCCCAGATTACAAATTCATGCATACAGCTTGGTAGTCACCGCTAAGAACTTTATGCTTTGGGACAATACAGCTTCATCAATGTAAAAATATCTTCCTTTTTTTTCTCACAAGCTTAAACTGAAGTAAATTAAATTCAGAAGGGCTTCAGCAATATTGTAGGATTCTTCTGCAGCACTTTTGACTGAAACAAGGCAGGCAGAAAATAGGGATTATCATATAGCGGTCAGTCTTCTAACAGCAAGACTTGAGAATTTTTTTAACCCCTGGGTATGAAAATGTAGTAAACATATTAGCTTGCCAAGAATGCAGATGACAACACTCCTGTCATAGCCAGAAAGTACAGAGGAGTTAATAAAGATAGCTCCTGCAAATATTTAATTCCCTGACTCATTTCTCTCCCTCCATTGATACCTGTCCAAATCCTAGACTCCTGATAAAGCCACTAGAACACTTCCAGAAGAGCTGCATTTAATCACTCCCAGTTGATTGGAACTCCTGTTTCTCTTAAACTCTCCCAGCTGATTAATGCAGTGGCCATATTTATTCTGAGGTATAGCTGGTCATGATTTGTTTTGGCAGATGACACGTCCCTTCACGGACATGCAAAATGACATTAACTTCTCTTACTTGTGCTGCAACCTTCTTTCTCTGGCTACTTCTAAAAGACCATTTTGCTAGTCATTATATTCTCTATAGAACTGTCTGCACTGACAGCTTGGTATCGTTAAATATTTAAAAGGATCAGGGAGGAAAATTTAGTGACACAACAGTATTATACCAGGTAGCAAAGGAGGTTCATTACCCATGAGGTTTGATCCTCTGGACAGTGAGCTGTGTTGGAGCTGGAATAGAGAATATCATCCTTGACTAAAACAGAGATTGCTCTTAGAATGAAAGAGAGGAACAGGTTCAGGTGGATGTAGTTCCGAGTACAATGAAGTTTTCTAAGAAGAGATTTAAAAACAGACATTTTAGATTTTGAGACAGAAAGCTCTTCTATTAATTTCTGGTCATTTCTTAGTAATATGAACCTTGATTAAGAGCCTATCCTTTCCTCTGTCATATTCAGTGCTACTTTGCTGTTTTCTTTTATCATCATCATCCTCATCATTATTATAGGCTGTCCAAAATACACAAAGTATGTCTTACTCCTTTTCAGTATCACAGCCCAAAAGATCCCAGTGATATTTCTCCCACACTTTAACATAAACTTACAATAAACATAGAATATTATAACCTTCTGTGTGTGCACTGATCCCAGTGTTTTTCTTGCAAATAAAACTGATTATCCTGGATATATTGCAGACATGCTCTCACCCGTTATTTTCTGGTTTAAGTTTTTATTTAACTCCTGCATTTTGCTATATAATGGCTTTTCATCCTATGATTTGAGTGTACGCAGCTACAATTAAAAAATGCATTCACAATATTAGATTGCCTATCCTTTCTATCCAGTGAGGTGTAAAACTTCTTAAGTCCAGCAGGCATGTGATAGCCTGACAAACAAATGACAAATTAAATATTCCAAGTAAGTGAATGAGTGCTCAGGAGAAGAAAGTTGCAAGTTCAGGGCTTTTTGCTTAAAAGACATTTCCTTCAAGACCTTCCCATTCAACAGAATTTTTTCATAGCAAATCCTCACAAACCAAACTGCTTTTGATTTTTCTGATCAAAACCAGCACCTTGAACTGCACCTGGAAATAAGCCAGAAGCCAGGGCATTGTAGCAAGTACGAGCAATGAAAGAACAAAGATGCAATAGGATGTTATGGTGGTGTGCAGTGGTAGCTTCCAAGTAGTCTTCACATTTTGATTTGCACCAAAGAATGCTAAATAATCCATTCTGAAACTACTAAAACAAGGACAGCTACAATGAGTGTAGGGAAATAAATAAGAGATCTGTCTTGCTAGCCCCCAGTTTGGCAAGGGACAGAATACCAGGCTGAACTGACAGCAGCTGTTCAAAAATCCAGTGATTTCTGTGGCTCTGCATGTCCCTAGCTGAACCAGGTTCTGAGAAAAACTGAAATACCAGTATTATGTTGGACTGCATCATGTGTTCCTATGGAATTCGGAGATACATGAAAGCTGCAAATGGGAGGAAAATGTTTTTCATGAGTAACTAATTTAGATGATTAGTTCTTCACCCCATACAGTAGCTGAAATAATAAATGTTGGATATATATAAGGCTGTCAAACCAGATTTTTTTTATATGGGATATGTATGATGTTTCAGAATAACAAAGAAATGCTGTTTTTTAACAATGAAACAAAAACTATGCTGCTTATTCCTTTGATATGACTACCTGATGACACAAAACTACCATGTGAGGAAAGTTTACGGACAGTTAATGCAAATGCACATGAGAGGCCATCTTTCAGAAATGATGAAGATTCATATTTTTCTCCTCGGTAAGAAACACATATCAGAGAAACCGACATTTTTGGGGGAAGGTTTTGTTATACAGGACTAACCCTGAAGGAAGTATGGTAAGATCTAGAATGTCAGTGTTATGCGGAAATATGCTGTTCTACAATTTATTTTCACTCTGAGTTGGAACAAATAAACCTTTTCTAAAATATCTGAAAAATAATATTTATTTGTAATAATTTTGATTTCCACCTTTCTAAAATTTTATGACATATTAAGACTTAGACATTCGAAATCAAGAAATAGAAACTTGCATTCAAAGAAGGGTAAAGCAAGCAGCTTCTTTGACTGCATCAAAATGATTAGCTTCATTGTTTATAAATTAAGTTTGGAGAAGCAAGAATGTGCCTGACAAACTGGCAACCTCCAACAGGAAAACATTGCGCCAGAAAGTTGCCAATTAACTTTAATTATGATAAATACATAGAATATTATGTGGGGAGTGGCATATAGTGACTTGAAAAACGCTGTCAATTTAGTCTGGCAAGGTATTTACAGATATTCATGTTTTATGTCTTTGTTTTGAGATTAAAAGATTAGCCAGATATACAATCCTTTCCTTTTACAATGCTTCTGTGTTCTTTGCAGATACTAATAAATGGGAACCCTTATAATGTTTCTGTAAAGATTCAAACCAAGTCCAGTTCTTTGGAAGAAATGCAAAACAATATTGCAACTGCACGGAAGGTTTCAGAAAAAACCCTCCTTTCCCCACTGAATGGTTCTGCCTTTCATGTGCTTACAGCTGATGCTGTGAACAACTGCAAAGCACTGACGATCTATCTGTTCTGCTAGACAGTACATAATAATATAAAATGGACTGCAGAAGTCAAGTTGTAATATGTAAAAAAGAATGTCCACTTCCTTGTCATGAACACATCACCCATAATTAAATTAAAATCCACATTATTCCATTTTTTCTTTCATTAAAAGTACTGCACAAATTCAGGATTAAACACAGTATAATTTGAAACATACATTTATAAATCCAGCAATGCACAATTTTAATAATCTCTTGTGTTACTAATATCCAGAGTTCAAATTCCAATCCTGCTGGATGAAGTCAGGATTTTGACAACCCTACTGTGTTAGTAACTCCCAATTTTTAACTCAGTACTTAACTACCAAATCTCCTTTAGATAGTTTCGCTTAGAAGAGTTGTTCTTTGCTCTCCTTTTTAAACACAGCAAGGTGAAGGTTTGCTGGTTACGTTCAAAGGTGAATGTGTTTCAGGGGTGAGCGACTGGTTTAATAAACAGTATATTGACTTTACCTATAACAAACTCTGAGACCTTTTAGAGAAAGTATGTTTCTTGGATAGAAGGTGCTACCAGCTAAGTAGTGAAAAGTTAAAACTTACAGAAATATTCTTATTTTCCAAACTCCGTCCTTAAAAATGACCATAATGTATGGGATGCCTTACAACATGCCTGAGACAGACATACATGCATAGCCATCAGCATTCTCTTCTATTATTGATAATTTACAACTGCTTCAGCTAAAGCCTTCCATGATAATTGGCTGCTTGTGACATGCTTGGGAAACTATATACTGAACAGGTTATTTTTACAACTTGTTTGGGTTCCTAACTCAACTCACTATGTTAGGAGGTCCCTACACTCCCTGTAGATAGCAGAGAAACACGCTTCTTTAGGGGGAGACTTAGAAGACCCTGTGTTCCCCCCCTGAAAAAAAGTCTGGGTTTTCCACTGACTCAACAGAGAGATTGGGGAGCTCTCAACTTGAATATATAAGGTTTGGAGCACACCTCTGAAATTCTTGGTCTGTTTGTTATAACTGACTTCTGGTGATGGACAACATTCAAATGGCTGTAACACACTGTCTTACATGCATTGTTAATTTTAGCAGTTTTGAAAATGCACAATCTGCCTGAGGCATCTCCTAGTAAGAAGAAGATAACCATGAGTGACTGTCCTGTTTTCAGCTGGGACAGAGTTAATTTTCTTCCTAGTAGCTGGTGCAGTGCTGTGTTTTGGATTTAGTATGAGAATAACGCTGATAACACATTGTTTTATTTGTCACCAAGTAGTACTTACTCTAAATCAAGGACTTTTCACTTTCCCATGCTCTGCCAGGGAGCAGGTTCACAAGAACCCAGGAGGGAGCAGAGCCAGGACAGCTGGCCTGAACTAGCCAAAGGGATGTTCCATAGCATAGAACGCCATGCCCGGTATATAACCTGGGGGGGAGTTGGCTGGGAGCCTCTGACCACTGCTGGGGGACTGGCTGGGCATTGGTCAGTAGGTGGTGAGCAATTATACTCTGCAGCACTTGGGTTTCTTGAGCTTTATCTCTCTCTTTTTGTTATCTTCCTCTTCATTACAATTATTTCTGTTGATATTATTATATTTTAATTTATTGCATTATTGATTTGTTTTTATCTCAACCCACAAGTTTTACCTTTTTCCAATTCTCCTCCACATCCCACCAGGGGCAGGGGGAGTGAGCGAGCGGCTGCATGGCATTTAGTTACCAGCTGGAGTTCAGTCACGACAGTCTCAATTTTTTTCAAACACATTACAAAATATAATTATGGCCTATGTATCTGCTCTTAATAGTATCTGAATATTTAAATACTGATAAAATTTGATGACAGACTGAAAGGCTTACAGAACTCTCCATAGGAATATTTCATCAGAGGAATAAGGCTCTGCCAAACAACATGCTGTCCTCTACATATTACGTGTACTTTTCTACCAAATCTGAGAGATGCATTTTCTTTTTTTTCTTGGTGCAGAGCGGAACGGAGAAGTTGTGTGAAGTTTATAATGGAGAATATAAAGTTTGTTCTATTAGACAGGAAGAAGCATGAAGGTGGAGAGACTGAGAAAATCTATGATACTGATCATACCATTTTGCAATTTCTTTTACTAGCTGGAGATTGCTTTCAGTCTCAGAAAACTCCCAGAAGTTAGGCAAAACTAACAGGCAGTACTGCCTTTCCTAATACTGCCTAACAAAACCATTGCACTCACAGCACTATCCTTCAGCGTAATGATCCATACCTTTACAACCCCACTTGGAAAAATTAATGATTACCTTTGATAATAGTACCCCTGGAAACCACTCAGAAGCTTCTGCAAAATATGGCTGCCCACTTGTCCAGTGTTGAGACCAGCATCCTACTGATTTTCAAGAGCAATTCAAGGTGTCAATTTTAATAATCAAATAGAAAATGCTTTATATAATCCATTCCTAAATGACTGTTCTTTCTTACAGGGGCTGTAATGTCTGTAAATTTGTTAAGTGCTTTGAAATTTTTTAATATGGTACTAGCAAAAATCAAGTTAGCATTATATTATTGTCAGCTGTTTAATTGAGAAAAGCGTAAAATAGATGCATTTTCTAAATACCTCAGCAATCAGACAAGTAAAAACCGTCTTATCACTGTTCATATTTACTCATGAAAAACACCTACCTGAAAAGGCAAAGAATTATACTTCCTGTTGTAAGAGCAATCAGAGATACGCTGTGTCCAAGGGTATAAATTGCCTTCACCCTTACATAGAAGTTGACCTGCACAGAAAAATATACATGCAGAAACCACTTACTGATATATAAAATTCACTGTGAAATTACATAGTTTTCCATTAAGTAGCTCTGAAGGCTAAATAAATAGTATTATTTTCACTCTTTGCTCTACAGTACATGATGAGAATATTTTATCTTTATTCCAACATATTTTTGCAATGCAACATCTCAAGCCAATGGACCTCAATAGAAAATTCAGCCTCAGGAACTCAAAACTTTAGACACACAAGCTGGTACAATTTCAGCTGATTATCCCATGCCAATGAGGTCAAAGAAAGCATCAGATTCATCAGCTTCAATAAATGCAATCAAACTGAAGAATGAGTCACACTGAAACAATGGATTATCTCTGAAAGAGAGAATCTGTCTCAGTTCCTTCTGCTCTACTGTACTTTATAATGCATTTATATATGAGTTTAATTTTAAAGACCTGTTTATATCTCATTAGTTTCCTAATATAAATGTTCAAATACTTTACTAAATTGTGACCCAAACAACCCTTTTTTTTTCCTTTAGTAAAGTTATTTGCTAAAACTTGGAAAGGAAATTCTTCAACAGAAGAAAAGCAGACCGAAGTGCACAGGCCACTGATTCACTGCAGCTATCTGTAAATCTACTCCTATTCTGAATGACAACATCAAGAAAATTAATGCTAAATATTCTCAAAATTAAGCTGCTTCTTCATTTATGCCTACAACAAAGTCATTAGACTGACATTATTTTCCACTCAAGCTAGATAAAATATTAAAACTAAAGTTTTGTACTATGGTATGAAATTAAAGTTTTTAATAGCAGTGTAGAATATGCTATGCATAACGGACAATTTCAATATTCAGTGCATATGGTTATATCACTCTTTAAATAAACGAAGATAGCAAAAGGAAAAGCAAATTATATTTATTTTATAACATGTAAAAGGACAAGTAAAGAGGTAACTTTAGCAATCCCAATTCATGATGAAATCAGCTGAACATCCACTTAGCAAATATTACACAGATATGGAAAAGACTAAATGAAATGTGAAATGAAATTAAGAATCTTGCAACTGCACTATCATAGATATGGTTAAGGACAAGAATAAGGGAAACATAATTGCAATCGATCTCAAATTTATTCATAGCAACAGTCATGCTTGTTAGGAGCTACAAGTGGTACATGAGGTGCCACAGGAAACAAATCTCTTTTTTTAATTACGGAAGTAAGCTGTGATGTTTTTTTTCACAACAGTCCTGACATTTTAATGTTTTGTTTGTTTTATATAATATTCACTGACTGTAGAGATAAAGAAAGAAAATAAGGACTCAATGAAGTTTCCAGTGCCATTAGAATGACCATAATAAAGTTCCTTAGTTAAAATCCTGAATAAATATTGCCTTTGTTTCTTTTGGTTGTTTTGTTTTGGCTTTTTTTTTTTTTTTGGGGGGGGGGGGGGGGGCGGGGAATTGTGTGTGGGTTTGTTTGTTGTTTTTTTTATTGGTGTCCCTGGCTGGTTAAAATGGTAAAACCTAAAGTATTACTTTATTGTTCTCTATAAAGAGTCTGCTGTATATTTGCAGAGCTCCACTGCAGTCTTAAGGACTCTGTGAGCATAGATTATAGGCTCTGTTTCACCTACCATGAGGTGTCTACACTGCAAATATAAATATCTAAGGCAATGTAGGGTGTCTTCACAGGGCCTTCGAGAAAGTACTTCTTGTACCTATGTAAGCACTGAACATGGACTTCACTGAATTTATTTCTACAGGCAATGAAGAGGCCCCGCAGTGACTAATTGAAGTGTAGCTACCTAGAGTGTACAAATGCCTGCACTTAGATGGATGCCCCCAAAACATCCTAGTTTTCCACATGAATCCTGTGTTTGTCAAATAGGACTCTAAAGTAGCACAATGTTTCTTGAACAATGTTTCTAAAATGGTTTTCAAATACAATGTTAAAAATATTTTTTTCTAAATTAACATAATTTCACACAAAATCAGTTCTGAAGAACTGCCCTTCAATTCCCTGCTAGAATGGCAGAATTATACTGCAGTTCAGCTCATTTTTGGACAGCTCTGAAAACTATGCCTACAGATAAACACCACAGACCACCCCTACGCTTCTTTAATTTGGCTTCTGTCACAGCAAAAGGAACATCAGCCAGTCTCCAGGCAATTTTCTGGGAACAGAGTGGTAAACAGTTTCTCAGCAGCCATTACAACAGCCCATGGCACCAACACTGTAAATACTTCAGGTATCCCACTTCATTTATTCAACCTGATCTGCTCTGCAAAATAATGGAAAAAAGGATACTCCGATAAATGAGTTAACAATTTGGCAGCCTCATGTCCCCATCAACAGTATTCTGGAAGAAAGGGAATTTTATTTCCTGACTTTTTGCCCATCGGGAGTTGCAAATATAGTGTAAAGCTGAGAAATGACTGACCTGTTTTCAGCTGGGATAGAGTTAATTTTCTTCCTAGTAGCTGGTGCAGTGCCGTGTTTTGGATTTGGTGTGAAAATAATGTTGATAACACACAGATGTTTTAGTTGTCACCAAGTAGTGCTTACTCTGAATCAAGGACTTCTCAGTTTCCCGTGCTCTACTGGTTCTATGTTACTGAACATCCCTTTGGCTAGTTCAGGTCAGCTAGCCAAAGGGATGTTCCATACCATAGAACGCCATGCTCGGTATATAAACTGGGGGGGAATTGACTGGGAACCTCTGACCACTGCTGGGGGACTGGCTGGGCATTGGTCAGTGGGTGGTGAGCAACTGTATTGTGCATCACTTGGTTTTTTCCTTGGGTTTTGTTTCTCTGCCCCTCTCTCTCTTTTGCATTAAAATTGTTGTTAAAATTGTTGTTGCTATTATTATTATTAAAATATTTTATTTCAATTATTAATTTGTTCCTAAGTGAACCCACAAGTTTTACCTTTTTCCTAATCTCCTCCACATCCCACTGGGGGTGGGGGGCAGTGAGCGAGCGCTATGTGGTACTTAGTTGCCAGCTGGGGTTAAACCATGACAGCGATGCACAGCAATTCCACAATATGTTTTATTTGTTATCTTCTTGTTGGCATTAGCAGAGCCCATTTCTGCGAAGTACGTTTACACTGAGTGTACAAATAGAAGCCTGAATGGTCTCTAAATCAAAATTTCTTAACACCCACCACATAAATATTACAAATTTCAGGGAGGTAAATGTCATTTGCAAAAGAAGTTGCAATGGCAATAAATCTGTGCCGTTTAAATACAGAGTGGAAGATTTCTTGTTCACTTTCATGGAAAAAATTGATTTAATAGTTAACAGTGATGTTCAACATTGCATTACTGCAGAGCAGAGACAGGGGTCTCCCCAGGTATCCTAAAGCCATGCACACAACACCTGGTAAGAATGCACTCAGGGACAACTTTGCACCATTCTCATCTTCTTATTCTGGGAACTACCAAGTAGCTCAACAAATCTTGATATGTTAAAGTAACCACTGGCCTCCTGTAATTTATTTTTTAATAGCCTTCAAAAGGAAAACAAAGCAGAACTTCTAATGTAAATTGTGTCCTGGACTTTCCCAGTGCCCAGCAGAAATTACTTCTTCCCTTCTATTGAAGTTTCTCATTGTGCTAGAAAATCTTACAGCAGCTGTAAGGTTCCTTTCTGCTCCTGAGAAGCTGGCGTGTGCTATGAGTTGACTATAAAACCTGCTCCAAAGAGAGTCTTGGGTTTGCCTAAGGAGCAGAAGTAACTCTGAGGCAAGAAGTGTGTGAGACTGACACACACCAACTCACGCATTTGCTGTTACATTGATGGCTAAACTGACCCAGCTGTATATTCTTCTCTAAGCACCATGGTCTCTATACTCCAGACTTAAAATTAGTTCCCTCTGGCTAGACTTTAAACTTCCCCCCATCACCTCCTCACTTCATTAAAAAATGCCCTTGTTCTGACTCTCTCACTGCTGACATTTGTCCTCATTTTGGCTGGGTTAGAGTCGATTTCCTTCATAGCAGCTCATAGGGTGCTGTTTTGGATTTGTCACCAAAAGTGTTGATAACACGCTGATGTTTTAGCAATTGCTGAACAGTGCTGTCTTGTCTGCTTCTCCTGCTGCCCCACCAGTGAGGAGGCTGGGGGTGCAAAAGAGGCTGGAAGGGGACACAGCCAGGACAGCTGAACCCACACCATATGACACGTGCTCAGCAATAAAAGCTGGAGAACGGAGGAGGAAAGGGATGTTGGGAGTTACAGCATTTGTCTTGCCCAGTCACCATTATGTGTGATGAAGTCCCGCTTTCCTGAAAATAGCTAAAACACCTGCCTGCCGAAGGGAAGCAGTGAATGAATTCCTGATTTTCTTTTGCATGCACACACAGTTTTGGCTTTACCTATTCAACTGTCTTTATCTGAACCTGGGAGTTTTTTCACTTTTGCCCTTCCATTTCTCTCACCCATCCCACTGTGAGGGAGCGAGTGAAGGGCTGTGTGAGGCTGAGCTGCTGGCCAGAGTCAGCCCACGACAACCTTGAAACCATTTTCCTGCAGATCTCATAGAGAACTATGCACACAAGATACACAGGAATTATTAGGAAGCTGACAGTACTAGAAACACTGTAATTTTAATGCACAGATCTTTAAAAATATTTGAATTAATAAAATACATTTAGGTTGCAATAAAGTTGTTAGCAATTCTGATTATATAATTCTGTTGCTAGTAGCTACTTAGCCCATATTTACATGAGAGATCAGTCGAGCAACTATAAGAAATAATTTCAACTTGCAAGTTTCCTTTCAACAATAGAAAGTAGTTGCTCCTGAACACATTTGACATTTTTGAGAACTCATTACTCAAGGCCTTGGCTTCTATCTGACACTGAATATAACCTTAGTTTCTCAAAAATTAGTCATAACATTCTTTATTACTGATTCACCCAAAGGCTTTCTGTATCTACTACAGGGAGTGGATTTTAAAGACTATACTAGGGTCTCATATATAAAGGGTATATGTCCTTACCATTCTAAGTGACTAATCCAGGCTGTACAACATCCACAGACACAAACATACTACACATCTTACTCTCATATATCGTGATTCAGTTAAGCTGCATTAGCACCTTTACATTTAATGTCTTAAATCACAGTCAAAAGTGTGCGTTCTGCTTGTCAGCGTAGGAATACCTCAACTCATTGTCATTCATTCTCTTCTTTCAAATACATAAAGGAAAACCAAACAGAGAATCATACATCACCTTTTGGTCAATGGAAGTTCCACCAACATAATAAACTACCTACTTGCCTAAATGTAGTCATCTACTATTACGTGAGATGCTCTGGGGGATCTGAGACATCTGCATGGCAGATGTGTCAGAAGACCTCTTTGCCAGAATGGCAGTGGCGAGTCCAATGGCACTAGATACCTATGTTTAGACATTCACATCAAACCCTGTTTCCACACACTCATGATTAGACACCTACATAAATATCTACCTTTAGGAATTTTGATTTGCAAGTTGAATTTCAGCCTTCCAGGTTTTAAAATACATGGTAAGTATGTAAATGCAAACGACTGGAGAGAATTTGATGTGGCTGTGTTGGCACAGACATGACTGAAAGACCCAAGAAATTTTTTCCAGCACCTGCTCTGATGTTCTGCGCACAGCCAAGTCAGTGCCCACCAGATAAGAACCCCTGATGCATAATGTGAAAGGTTTCACATTCGGCTTCTACTCTGAATGGGTAAGAACAATTTTTTTGTTTTCTGATCACTTCTTCTGATGCGATTATTTGCAGTTGAACAAGTTTGCTGCTTATAAAACAGTCAATGCTTAAGTTATCACATAATTCTGTTATATATGCATTGCATTTTTATGTTAATGCTACTTTAAAAGGCCCAGGCATACCAGATCTAGAGAGAGACTGTATATTCTCCTTAATTTTTGTTTTGTCTTGGAAGTTTTTTAGGAAATTGTAAATTGTTCGGTGCCAAGTATATAAAATTTATATCTATGTTTAGTCTGCATTGCCTTTGTCTGCTTTTTCCGTATTTTTGCCCATCTTCATTTCAGAATGAATTATACTGCTACTTTCTTCTCCTCCTCCCATTCCTATCCTAGACAGCACCTATTGTACTTTCATAAATTAAGAACACAGAATCAACTGATTTACAGATTCTAACAACCCACAGTCACTATAGTCTTTAGATGGCATGCACTAAAATGTTTATAAGAATGATTCTGGACCAGCAGTCATTATTGGGAAACTGCAGTCAGACCAATGTTCCCATGGGAAAGCCTTGATTCTGCTTATATGTTCTGCATTGCTTCACGTCAAGAACAATTTGAACTCAATATATCTTTTCCTTCTCCTTTTCTTGGAATCCATTACACTGAGAACAACACTGAAATTTATCTCGTTTATGTAATTCAATTGAGTATTTTTCCATTTTTTGTGGAATAATTTTTTTTGAGATCTCTATAAAGTTGATTTTAGGATAAGCAGTTTTGCCTTCCTTTAAATGTTTTCCGTGCCCAGGAATGCAGAGTTCCTGTTTACTTCCTCAAAGCAAGTTAGAATAAAGTGCAGGACAGTACAGTAAATAAGCAGATGCACTAATAGCCACTGGATTTTGCAGGGATGACTCCATCTGAGGTAGGTATCAAGAATCTCCTTACAACCAGTGAAGCAGCAGAGTGCTATTCATGTCATCCCAAGACAGGCATCTAAAATAATTTAGAAGGATAGTGAAGTAAAACCACCTACTTTTTCTTCATTAAATACAAACAGAACCTAGAGAAACTAGTGTAGATGCAGATGCCAGATGTCTAAAGTTAGACAACATGACTCTGTCCCAGGAGTTTCTCCACTGATTTGGTCAGCTTTCCATCAGGCAGTAAAAGCATTACAAAGCTTTGGTTTTACGTCCATTAAGATTTTTGTCTTTATTCTTTTTTTCATCTTGTTTTGAAGGCCAACATTTGGAGTCTGGCATTTGGTTTTGCTTTTATTTGTCATTTTTCCATCTGAGGTCTAACTCTCAAGGGATTTCTGAAACCACAAATCTGTTTTCTCAGTAATAATATAATGAATAAAAATGTAACATTATTTTAAACTCTTTCAAATAACTACTGATGACTAGGTTAAATTAATAAAGTAAAACTCGTTTAGCTTAATACATCTAACAGTGGGCTGTAATCTTTCTGAAAGGTAGGCAACTCAACAGAATTAGTCATTGCAGAGAAGGCATAGGCTGTCTGGATTAAATGCTGATGAGTACACTACAATCTAGTCAGATGAAGTTCATTGGAATTGTAATTCTAGTCACACAAGAGTATGTATTTTTTGCGTACTGTTAAAAAATCTCGTCTTTGTAATGTCTCCATACCTTAGCAGCCATGATGCTTTTACTGGTAACTGCACACAGTCCTAGTGATGCCAGTGTGTAACGCAATGAACACATATCCCCATGTTGCTAAAGACTCATGAGGAAGAACCCAGCAGTGCTTGGTACAGAGAAATTACAGGGAAGTGAGGGAGGAGGCATTTTTAAAGGGATATTTACTAAAAGATCAGCTGTCAGAAGTCCCTGATTAAGCTGTGCTTCAAGTACTATTTTCCACAGAAATATATAAAATTGTGGATTTTAATCTTGCATTGCATCATTCTCACAATAGACAGGGGCTTTAATATATACATGTACACAGATGTATGTACATTTTATACATCAGTTAGAAATTAATGTAATTCAAGTAAACTTACTTAACAAGAATTAAATACTATGCTCATCAATTCAGCTTACTTCAAAACTACATAGTTAAATTGATTAACGTTTTTGGGTAACCAGAGTTTGAGCTTTAGTCTTTTTAATTCATTGCTTCTGATGCAATATACATTCATTCTAAGTGAGACAGTGGTTAAAAGCAGTTATCATTCCCAACAGATCCAAAATAAGCACAGAGCACATCGTGAGTGCAGTTCCAAATCTAGCTGCTGTAAACTGCAGATGTTATTTTTGTTCAAAATATCCTTTGCTTTTCTCTTAAAAGGTATCTTGCAAAGACAGTACTGCAGAATGATTTTATAGCATGTTAAAGAAAACCAAGATGTCTATTTCAAATTTCTTGCTTCTTAATAGCATCTCTATGTTGCATTTGCTTGAGGAAAAGCTTGATAAAAAAATTATGAGTTAAAAGCCCTTCTCTAACACATTTTTTATCTTACAATCAATGTCTTAGAGCTATGTCTCCTCTTAATACCTCACTGTATAACTTGTCTTTTTGACTTGTACCATCTCTTTCCTGAGACGCAAATCTAAACTCAAATAGGAAGAGGGAGAGAGAATGGTATAATTGAAAGTTGTTTTTTTGCCTAATGGCCTCCTTCCTTTAGGAATAAAATACTCTCTGCTGGTTTTACCAATAAGGTATACTGCACAAAGTTCTTGACTGACCTGTCTGTAATAATGCCTCCACAATTTACTGGAGAGTTTATATCTCATTCCATAATCCCTTGGTGGTCACAGTTAAGTGGACAAATTGTTCCTTTCAATTCCTGCTCTTGGACTGGCCTGGCTAGACTATATCTGCCATCATGCTGCCAAGTTAACCAACTTTGGAGGCTGTCAGTTTGCAAAGGCATCAAATAGACAAAAGGAACAAGGTATGGAGAAAAAAAAAGTGATGTGCTTTTAAAAAAATATTCCTAAATATTCAAAAAGAAGGGAAGCAGATTAACTGGATTTGCAGGCAGTCACAAAAGTCAACACAAATCTATCTAACAGCATTTCTGAGATTATTTTTATGTGTAAGGAGTGAATTTACAAAGTCGGTAGTAAAAGCATCTGCTAAAGGAAATAGTGAACGGTGCAGAAATCCCCTGAAAGCAATAAAGGATTCCCACTAGAGATATCCTTTACTCAAGTTCTCTTGTGCTTCAGATATTAACAACTTGCAACTCAGATAATCTCAGTGCTTAGAAAGCATCTAATGGCCAATTCTATAGCACTGGCAAGAAATACAGGAGCTATCATATTTACATTCTCCCAAGAGTCATGCCCTCTACATATAATGCATGTGTCACCTTTTGAAGCAGATGGAACTATACCAGTTATGTTAACTATGTTCATAGCATTGGAAGTTGAAAGGTCCTTCACCTTGTCAATTTTTGAAGGCATCATAAACCCCATTATTCAAGTTGGGAGCTAGACTATTGTCTAATAACTCCAACTGTGGATGTAGATACATAAATTGCATTAAACTGCATAAACTTACCAAAACTGTTGCCATCTATAAACAAACTAGCATGGCAGGTGTTGATATTACAGAATTGAAAATCTTACTTTGAATATTTTTCAGCCATTAGACTATATAATAAGACAGCGTTTTGTACTTTGCCATACAGAAAGTAGCTGTGGTTCAGTGTTGGGCTGGCTGAAACACACCCAACAAAAAAGCTGGACTTGTTCCATTTTTTATCATTCTGTGCCATCTTGAAAAATCTGTCTAGATTTGATTTGAGAAAAACTCCATTGACTGACTCTTTTGAAACTGGAGCCTGTCTTACTTGTATCTGATTTCAGAATTCTTAAACGAAGGAAAAAAAGGTGAAATCCCACATGAACTTCCAAACAAAGCATCAGTTGTCCAGCCAGACTGGATGTAACTGCACCTCTAATTTAGCCTCTAGCTATGTACTCTGAGCTTGACAGTAACTGTCAGGCAGGCTGCATGTGTAATGACTCCCGTCACTTCTACCCACTGGGGAGAACAGAAGATGTTGTCTTCCTCCAGAAAAAAACACATTATTTAAAATAATGTTTCTGGCATTCCATACACACACATGACCCCTACAACAAATAGTCAGAGTAAAATCAAAACAATAATTCTGTGTACTTCTAGTCCATCACAATAGCTGTCAGTGTCAGCAGGACTGAGACTATCTGTCAGTCATTCGTTTGCCAAATGGATGAACACAAAACAGCTACATGGAGGTATAAGTCACGACTGAAGCTAATCAGCTAAGAGTATTTTGACATTACCTTAATACTGACCATGGTCATTTTGTTCAAACTGAGTACAAGCAAATAAGAAATAAATACACAATTACAATTGCTTTATCATACGACAGAGATTTTTAATTATTCTCTATTCTACATTTGAAAGTGTAGCTAATAAACACATTTCCTTCTTTCAGACCATTGTACTCATCTAGTATTATAATGGTCAGAAATCTGAAATGTTTTACTATTTTTGACTGATCAAAAATTTACCCTGCTTTCCAAACTGTTGCAAAGCTAAGTAAATGCTACTACATTTTGATCCATTACATTGAAAATTACAACTATTTAAGTTTAGGAGTTACGATTTTCAAAAACAAGCAAAAATGGTTAGTATGAGGCACTTTATCAGTCTCAGCATCAAAGAGGATGCAATCATACTGCTACTTAAATTTCCTGTATGAGTGTAAATAGAAGTGTCTTAATTTGCCTGTAAGAACTCTATAAATACTACTTACGCAGCAAAACAATTGGCAAATTGTGTTCTGAAATTATGTGTTTATTAAATATACATGACCCTCGTAAAGACAAAGAATTAAACTCTGCATTGTGTTGTGGTAGTTACACCTAATAAATATTTGTCACTACTCTGTATTTTACATAGTACCATTTAGAAACAAGTTCTTTATATTGTATTGCTGCAAAATAAGCAGACAAAGCAATATCAAATCTGATAGGACATAAAAATCAATGTCTTTTATGTAAGATTGGCATATTTTTTTATTTACTATTCTGTGTGAACCACAATTAGTCAGATCTCAATTAAATTTTAGCTTTAACCTCTGAACTTAATATAAAATGTGCAAGATCGGCAAGAATGAGTGCAAAGAAGGTAGAGATTGACCAAAACAGAAATTAAAACGAAATTATACTTGAATTTTTAAAAGATTTTAGCACAGAATAAATACAGCCATGCATATGAAATTGAAATGACATGAAATTTTCTGCAAGTCTAACAAAAATAGTACATTTGCAACAGTAGTAAGAACAGCTGGCCTCTGCGAAATATTCACATGATTACTTGAGCATTACTGATTCCAAAACTGAAATCCAACAATTTACTTTTAAAGTTTTGAGGACAATATGCTAATTAAAACCACTAAACTGAACTCAATAGGTGGTTAGGCACAGCAAAAATCAGTGGCTTATGGTTTTCAGAACAATTTTATGGAAACGTTTACAGAATCTGTAACTGCTTTCTAGACTAAAAGATCTAATCCTAAAATGTTTCCTCCTTTTTTGTGGCTACTTAACAGCTTTTAAAAGGGTACAAAACCCCACAGATATAACAATAAATTTGATTAGTACAAGTTCATGTAACTAGTGTTATCTTCAATACACTTTTTTGAAACATCTATTCTTACATTTTCTTAGAACAGACACCTTTTTCTGCTAATGTTTCCTTTAAAGTTAGTGTCATGTTATTTTTACTAAGTTCAGGAGACAGAATTCTTCTGTTTAGAGAATAGACATAGCACTGAAGCTTCCTAGGCAAAATTGACAGTTACTCAGTGGATCTTTTAACCTTGGTTTGGAAGGACCTCTAGGGGTGAGAGGGTAATTCAATACTGAAGGTCAAAACGCTCTAACATTTAAGCCTTGATTCTTTGTCCAAAGGAATTTTGCTATTGACCAGAAGCCACCCTTAATATAAAAGAACACCCCACACCTCTTTATTCATTTAACCAGAAATATAACTGATCATTAGTAAAGTACTGGCGATCATTTTCATCCCAAGGGACTTACCATTTTGTTTATTCTGTGGGCTAGTACATTCCCGTAAGAGAGTATAGTATTCGCAGATATGATTGCTTAAAGTTTGTGGTCTTACATTCTCATGATACATGTGTCAGAGTACATTCCATAATATCCAAATATTCATACTAGAAGAATATATCAGAAAACCTTAAACTGCACAAACAATGTAAATCAGAACTGGGCCTAGCAAATGAGTTCAGTGCTTTACAAGCACCGAAACGAGCAAATGCAAATAAAAGTGGAATAAAGAACCCCAGTTCTTTCCCTTTGCAAAATTAACTTCAACAACAGAGTAGCCGTTTCTAAAACCTTGTAGTACTTACTTAGAAGAGAATAAAGGCAAACTGAGATAAAGAGATGGATTACATCTTCCGGAAAATTCACTTTTTTCATATCAGGCACTTCTACACATTTTTTAAGGGTGCAGAGAAAAACAGAATTTAATAAAAATACAATATTAAAATAAAAATATAATAAAAATTGGTATTCCTCATACTATTTAATAACCTCTATAGAAGTAATTAATGATAACCTTTTCTGACACATTTCTCTTTCAATTCACTCTAAGCCTAAACAACACCTTAAAAAGATGAGACCAGCAGTGCCTTAAGTATCTCTTAATAATAGTAGTATCATTAATTCTAAGTATGACAGTAAGAATATCTTCTTACTCAAAGTTCCCTAACCATAGTGAGAGTGATGACAATTTTACAGATGCACAGACCTCCACATTTTCATGTGTAAACATGCACCAGCATATATGTGTCCATGAGTGTGAACATTCTCACTGCATACTGATATTCCGCAGTGTCTTTGGACAGTCTGCAATTAATAAATTCAATTCCCACTGTGCTCTAGAAGAGAGAATACCAGTTTATATTCGGAGCTAGTACTTCTCACTTGAAGTCAATGGAAGTGTTGTGGTTTAACCCCAACCAGCAACTAAGTACCAGGCAGCTGCTTGCTCACATCCCCTGTCCCTGGTGGGATGGGGAGGAAAATCAGAAAAAGGTAAAACCCGTGGGTTGAGGTAAGAACAGTTTAATAATAGAAATAAAGTAAAATATTACAGCAATACTACTAATAATAATAATTGTAATGAAAAGGGAGATAACAAAAAGAGAAAGAGAAATAAAACTCAAGAAAAAAACACCAAGTGATGCACAATACAGCTGCTCATCACCCCCTGACTGATATCCAGCCAGTCCCCAAGCAGCAGTCCCCCCTACTCCCAGCCAACTCCCCATGCTTTATGTACTGAGCATGGTGTCATACGGTATGGAATATCCCTTTGGCCACTTTGCGTGAGCTGTCTTGGCTGTGTCCCCTCCCAACTTCCTATGCCCCCCAGAGTACTTGCTGGCAGGCCCTGAGAAGCTGAAAAGTCCTTGAATTAATATAAACACCACTTAGCAAGAACTAAAAGCATCAGTGTGTTATCAACATTATTCTCATACTAAACCCAAAACAGCACTCTACCAGCTATAGGAAGAAAATTAACTCTATCCCTGCTGAAACCAGAACAGGAAGAAGATTTTGTATTTATTTTAAGGAATACTGCTCTCTTAATCACATCTCATGGAAAAAGTAATGAAAAATGCAGAATGTAATGTAAATAAAAGTAGTATGAGTTATAGGCACAAAGAAAAAGTGCTGGTAGATGGCTGCCTTGCATTACATTTTGTTGAGAGGGAAGGATTCAATTTAAACTCAGTACAAACAATCCATTAGTCCAATTAGTGCAATGATCCACTTCACAGGCAGTAGTAATGCATCTGTTCTGTAAAGGTGGCTACAGACATTCAAGACAGGGCTTGTGTCAGGCCTGACCTCACTGCCTTGACTACCCTTGCCTTGCGTAACACACCTGCATTGGGTACTAGGTAGCACATCCAGGAGGTTATCTCTGAGAGCAGCCTAAGAGTGAATGCTTTGGGAATCTGGCCAGAATATGGGAACACCTCTTCCATAAAAGATGCTTCTACTTAATCACAAGTTGCAACAGTATCACCATGCTTAACAGCCCTGAGGATCTTTTTCTCCATGAATTTGTCTTTGTATGACCCTAGGTGTTCAAATCTCATAGCCTGTAACTTGGATGTATTGGGGTTTTTGTGTGGTCTAATAAATCTTAGGCCAATTCATCGTAAGATCAAACAAAGCTCTATTAACTGGCCTAGTCATTATTTTAAACAAAGTGGACACATTTCAGTTCTCTACATTCACCAGGCATCTTGCCGTTTTGTTAATAAAGTTGACAGCGAGTTTAATACTCTGTATAAAGACACCTAGGACACATCTCTAGCTTGTTCAGTCTAGGCAGAAGATGTCGAAATATGTCAAGGAAAGGTTGCAGTTAGGCTCAGGTCAGGTTAACATGCCTTGATGTGCGTTTCTAGCATGGTCAAATCAAGCTATTAATTTTGCCCTTGTGCTGCCATGAGCTCAACAGAAGTATAAAAGGAAAAAACCCCACACTTATTTAGATAACTGAGATGAACCTAAATCTTCAAGGTTAGCAGTTTACTTATAGAAAGTTTACTTATTTCCTATAAGTAGGTTTACTTATAGGAAAGAGAGTGGAAGTATATAATAAAGGTTTAGATATACAGTCTGATGTAATAACAACATGCAGATAGTTTGTTCAGACACTGTCCTACCTGACATATTGGTCCCCTATAAATACAGACAGGAGTACTAAAGAATACTAGCAGAAGACCTAATATAAGATAAAATACTCAATTTAATGGTGCTGTATCAGAAACTTACAGTTAATTTAAAAATGTTAAGCAAAGAATTCCTTTTAATAAAACCTGCTAATATACCATTTGACATGGAATAAAAATTGTACATTTTAACTGTAACTAAAATCAATGCAAACTGTTGAAGCAGACAAGTTCTTTCAGCAGAAAAGGTCTGTATTTGCTTAACAATCTCTATCATTTAAACCTTCTCTAGAATATTCAAAACTGCTCAAGCCAGACACATATCTGAAGAGATATCTGTCTCTGTATATGCATATATACAAATAAATAAATAAATAAATACAAAATATGTATATACATTAGTCCCCTTTGAAGTAAAGACACAAGTCCATATCCTAAAAGACAGCAAAAAAACACCCCAGGAATAAATACTTTATTGGATCTGTAATGGAAACTCATTCAGCAGTGATGCAGGCACCAAACTGACGTCAGAGATTCTACCTACTCCTTTAACATTGTCTTCAGAGAAAGCATAGAGAAGTAAACTTAAGACTCGGTACAAGAAAAGCATTTTGCCACCTTCCCTAAAGTGTTATCTCCTTAGCTACTGCAATTTTGAGGGCAACGTCATATATCATCTGCAAAGCATACTGTTGCATGAAACTTTTGTGTCCAAAATATCTTGTATCCAAATACTTAGGATTTCCTTTTTAGCTCTTTTTTCTGAAACTCTAGGTCAAATAAAAATGAACTATACTGCTTTATGTTGAGTAAAGATACTTTGTTTTGAGGTGCTACCACTGAGAACTAAGATCCAAATTCAAGAAAGCTTTCTGTGCAGCAGTTGGCTGATGCAGAACCTCAAATAACTTCTGAAATCTCACAATTGCATGATACTTTCATTTTTTATATTGCCTCCCATAAGAGATGGGTTTAAACATATCCTAAAATCTCACAACTGCATGATACTTTCATTTTTTTATATTACCTCCCATGAAGAGATGGGTTTAAACATATGCTTTCCTGTTTCCCTTTTCAGATTTTATTCTCATAATTTTTGTCCTTTCTTTAACTAAAAAAAAACCCAAAAACATTTGCATAGGAACAGCTTAGCTTCTGACAAGCCAGCACTGCTGTATCCACTTTTCGACTTGTCAATGTTTAAGTCAGAAAAATTGTCTTGTCCCACTGAAACAACCAGTTTATGATCTTCAGGCAAAGAATATTCCCTAAGCAATGACACTGGTACTTGAGAAAAAGGACAGTGCCCTTGGGCCATGTTGCTTGAAGTGCAATCAGTTCTTGCATTTCTCCTTTCCCTCCCTGCCACATGCTGTGCATTTGCTCCATACCTGTATTAGGTAGCTACAATACTCTAGCTATTGTATTTTTGTTAATATCTGCTTTTCACATCTCTTTTCTGATTTTTAGCTTCACTGGTTTCTTATTTGCTCTTTTCCAGGCTTTTGTAAATGTTACAACTATTTCTTATTTCCAGTTTTTCTAGGTTTACTACTGCAAGTATAGTCAACTTGAACTTCATTCGCCTTCTTCAAATTACTAATGAATATGTCAAACAAACTGCTCTTCTGTTATACTAGTTCATCTGCTAATTAAGTATTTCTCACTACTAGAAATGTTATCTTCTGTTAATTTGAATTTTTAAATCTTGACCCTTTTTCACTCTACATGACAATTGTCTGGGTTGACTGATGGTGTCTTAAAACGGCTGTTTTAGCAGTAATGCATGTTTGCTCCCAAGCTGTCAGATGATACCAATGTTTTAGAATATGTCTTCAGAAAAGTTGGGAAAAAACATAATCTATATATTTTCTTTATTATCTATTTTCAGCTGCAGTAATGATTAGGCTTTTGAGTACAGAAAGACATGGCATGAACTGCATGTCTTAGCTAGAATGCCAGTACATCTCTGCAAACCAGACGGAACAGATCTACCAAAGCCACTCTACACATACTAAAATCCAGAAAAACCCAAGCAGCCAAATATCTTTATTCATAAGAGGACTCCATCTGTTCATGATAACAAGTTTTACTGATACTATGAGCTCATGCTTATAAACAAAATCTTGCTCTGTTAGCCTCAGCAGGAAAACAGATAGAAAATAGGTAAAATGTGATGGAAAAAGTACTTTCCTCAACAAAAAGAACAAGAAATAGTATCTGCAAAGTGATCAAATTAATTTTTCCATTTATAGTGTATTTAAGATATCTTGCTAGCTTTGTGAACCACTTCTAATTGCTAATGCAATTGAAAGTCCAATATAAATCTACAATAATTCCAATGACCTAAATTCGTTCTGTTTTACTTAAACACATACCAGCAATCAATTGATGCATGTATTATTAACAGATTATTACACTATTAGGATTTGTTATAACAGAAACATCTAGAAATAACACAATGTAAAACATACTGTGTGCAAGCCAAATAACACGGCAATATTAGAAATACAGATGCATTACTGCAATTACCAACTGCTTACAGCCTTGAGTTTCAGTTACTGAATTCTACATTTCTGATTTTATCTTATATGACATTTGCAATCCAAGCATATGGCAAGACTGCTACTAAAAATTACTACCGATTTTCATTAATTCTGATAGAGTAAACCAGTAATTATTTAGAAACAGAACATGTCTGATAGCTGTATTGAACATCAGCATCTAAATTCATAGAAAAAGTACTTTTCCTACCTTATAATCATCTTCATAGTCATTATATCCACAAGTACTTAAAATGTCAGGAAAAATATCTGACCATCCGTTAGTCGTACAATTTTTGCTAATATTTCCTGTAAAGCAACGATAGAGAGTTTAAATCAGAAAGATTTTAAATTCTCCTCATCGATGAATCTTTGGACAACTTTGTCATTCTCTGTTAACATCCTGTATTTCCTAGCACACCTGTTAAAGCAACGCAGCCATTTCTTTTCATGTGCTCTTCATTCATACTACTTTGGCTTTTAATTTTGCTCAGTTGCCTTTGCACTAGAGAAAAACAAAAGTAATTCCAAGCTATGATGGCAGGCTTCCACTTTGGTATAATAGCTATTTCTATTACACCTGCAAAAGCCTAAAATATTTTGATGTTTTATCTGAAGTATTCTAGAGGGACTCTTTCAGCTTACTCCATAAAGCCGATAATTCGGAGGTAAAGCAATTTGATAGAAAAGTAATTTAAGAGAGAGTTGTTCTAACCTCCTATTTCAGCTTTTCTGAGAAGGCAGTGCCAAATGATCTAGAGAGTTATAAAAGCTCTTAGATAATATGGCAATGATTTACTGCTACAGCAAATGTTTGTAGAGTTGGCAATGCACTTTAAAGGCCAAATTACGTGATAGGTTAAAGAAGAAGGAAATAAATATGCATGCTGAATCTCACTCCTTGAGCCAATGGCTGAAACAATGTAGCCCAAGGAACATGCAGGAGATGTGCGAGTATGGCTGGAAAGCAATTTTGAGCATCTATTATCAGAAAGGATTCTTCGGTTGGAACGGAGAGAAGTTGACTCTTTTCCCAGACAAAGTCACGCAGATGAGATGGGGGCAGCCCATGATTCTGCTCCTTAATCTAATTAATATGAACTAATGTTCATACAACATGGAACAGCTTCAATAGGAGAAAACTGAAGAGTCTGATGTCAGAATAAAGAATAGTCATTAAAATTATTATAACTTACTTTTAAAATGTTAAATTGTAAGCAACTTGCCTTCACTTTTCATACACAATTTTTATATCCATCATACTTGAAATATATAATCACATATTGCTTTAGTTTTCAGTTTACCATTCTCTTAACTGACTTAAAGATGTGTGGTTTTCACCACACAAGAACAAATTTATGTGTCATAGATCAACTTTGGCAAAGAACAACCAAGCGTGTTTACATATACACTTCAAATTAAAGCTTTTGTGATTTTTGTTTTGCTGATTGGTTACTGGAATTTCTTCTTTGTATAAAGTCTTCAGTGGAAAGTTGTAAATATCCTACAAATGGTTGAACAGCAAACAACCAAATCGTTCTGGCTTATAAGGCGGCCTTGACCTCAAACCACAGTGTCTCCTCAAACACCAGGACCACTTCTGCTATTTGGCATAGATATGGAATTTTTTAAAGAAAATGTAACGTATTTACACACTTTGAAGAGTCTTCACTTCAAAAGTACATCATGATTCTCTGACTAGACAGAGAAGAGGAATGTGTTACCAGCATGACAAATTACGTCAAAGACAGTTTTGCAAGAAAATGACTCTTAAGTACTCAAGATGCTGAAGTATTTTCTACTACACGTACTGTAAGGCCTTCTACCTTAGAGAGAATTAGGCAATGTTCTATGGAAGACACTGTTCATTTCTACACCATCATTCCACACAACTGTTAAACAGGTTAAGGCTGCCTTAATAATGAACACAAATAGTTCAAAAAGAGCAAGCAATATCTTCAGCTTTGATGAGTAACACTATATCAGAATACATATTTAGTATCTGACTCAAAGAACACCATATGGACCACAAAGACCATTATTTGGTCTTTTCATGATCTATCATAAATAGCTGTTAAGAATCTATTATCATTAAAATGAAAACAAAAACCCTCAACTGCAAATAAACCATTTTTAGCACAGTATGTTATAAAATACCAAAGAGAAGTAAGCAAAAATACACCTTAAAATGAAATACCTGGTTTGCCAGAAAAAAGGCTAAATACTTTCGGACAAGGGACAGTGACAGTCTCTCCAATCTTTGCAGGACGCCAACAGGTGATGTTATCCCAAACTCCAACACATCCTGAAACAAAACCAGCAGTAACAGTCTTGAAAGCTCAGTATGGCCTGAATCACTGGACTGTTATCTACCTTCTCAAGAATTGGTGGAAGTTTTGGATGAGTAGCTCAAGAAAGATTAGACTATTCCAAGAAAGATGCAAAGGTGGTATTTTCTATGAAAATGTTAGGAGAATCTTAAGAGTTTGCTGATTAACCAGCTTATTTTTAGGTCAGTTAATATATTGTTTGCAAAACGCCTCATTAAAACTATGTCATTTTGATGGGATGATGCTAAGAAAAGATAAGAAATGTTACAAAATAACTTCTGAGTATGAATATGGCTTATTAACAAGATTAACACAATTTTGAGAGTCTCTTAATCACAGAATGAACTTTTTTATCTGCAGTAATAGGCCAAAGAAATATTTAAGTAGTTCATTGGACTCAGCTTCACAAGCACGATATGAGCACTTCATGAGTGAAAAATGAGGAACAATGGGTGTGGGCTTACAAAATCATCTCTCCTAAACTAAATAACAGAGATTTGAACAAAGAATGGTTCTGTATATTGATTTCAGGATGGGGGGTGTGTGGTGTGTCATAAAATTTTATAGGCATATTTTTTAATAGTACTAGTAATAACTTGTAACTAGTAGATAGTCACAACTTGTTACAGCTTTGCCCATGCTGATATCTATATAAATGTGGCTCAAAAGCAGTATCTTCTGAATGAACATAAATCTTCCTCTAGCCCGCTACAGGCACTTGGATCAACCATGCTCTATTTGCTTAAAGGTGTCTACTTATAATGCATGCCTTCTAACCTAAGTGAAGAGTGATGAAGGTTTCTGAATATAAGCCTTAGGAAGAATTATGAGAAAAAAGTAAGGAAATGTTACTCATATTGTCTTAGTTCAAGTTATCTCAAAAAAATAAATTGTGCAGAATTCTGGGCATTTATGTCTTCAAATAAGGCAACTGACAATTGACAAGTCATGTTTTTAATTAGCACTAAAGAGAGAAACGAAACTTTTATCCTACCAGTGTTATCTCCATAAGATTATTAGAAACTGTAACAGACAGTTTGTTCCTTTCAGTACAGAACATGAAACTTGGATTAGGAACTGCTCACATTCATGTATAATACTGTTCTTCACAATAATTGTAGTAATAGAAATTCACTATTCATTTACTCTGTACTAGTGAGGTCATGCCCAAAATCAAGCCAACTGAGTTAAATGAAGCTGAAAAAGGAATATTTAAAAGTTCTATATTTGTTTTAAACCACATTAGAGCAATTAAACTTGGACAGCTTGTGTTGACTTAAAGTGTCTAGTATCCTACTTTCAAAGTTTAAGTTACATTCAAAGTATATGTAAAGTAGAGAACCCAGGAATGTGTTACAGAACTGGCAGATGGATTTGCACCTGTGGGCATGTCCTGTATGCAGCATGAAGGAGTGCCAGTGGCATAGCATTTCCATGGGCTTTCCTTTCCTTTGGAAGACATCTAAGTGTAACAGTTGGAAGGAAGCCTCTCTGCTGTACGAAGAACAGGGTTTGGAGATGAAAAAAGAAGATGAGAGGAGGATTATGGGGCAAATGCTGCAGTCACCAATTCCATAGAGTCCCCTTTACACAGTTTCCCAAGGAAATGCTATTTTCTAGAGGAGTCACTTGTTCATGGGGACTGAGTCTTTCTTCACTCCTCTTAGGATTGTACAGCTCTAAATGCAGCATCTGTTCTATATTCAGAAATATGATACCAAATATAAGGGTTTACTAATGGGAACACTTTACAAAGTTTATCTGTGTGGATAGATAACACAAAATCACAGAATCATTTAGGTTAGAAAAGATCCTTAAGATCACTGAGTCCAACTGTAAATCTAACACTGCCAACTCCACCACTAAATCATGTTGTTAAGAGCCACATCTACAATTCCTTTAAACACCTCCAGAGATGGTGACTCAACCACTTCCCCAGGGAGCTTATTCCAGTGCTTGACCACCCTTTCAGTGAAGAAATTTTTCCCAGTATCCAATCTAAACCACTCTTGGCACAAGAGGCCATTTACTTTTGTCCTATTACTTGCTACTTGGGAGAAGAGGCCAACACCCACCCTGCTGCAACCTCCTTTCAGGTAGTTGTAGAGAGCAACAAGGTCTCCTCAGCCTTCTCTTCTCCAGACGAAACAACCCCAGTCCCCTTAGCTGCTCCTCAAAGGACCTGTTCTCTAGACCCTTCACCAGCTTTGTTGCTCTTCTTTGTAATGCCTTATCCTCCACTGCCCTGTATACCTCCAAAGAGGTACGCAAGAAATGTACTAAACGTTCATTACACACACACTGCCATATTCACATATTCTTTTCCAGCCAAGCATTAAAAATCTCCAAAGATGGAGATACCACAACCTCTCTAGGCAACCAGCACACACACAACTTCCTCTATGAAGAATTTTTCTATGCATCTAATTAGGATTTCCCTTGCTGCAGGTTGCTTCCATTGGTTTCTTTGTGTTTCTTGGTTGGTTTTTTTTGTTTTTCTGTTCACCTTTGGGAAGACTATGGCTCTATCTTCTCTATAATCCCATTAGGTAGATGAAGAGAGCACTCATATCACTCTTCTCCGAGTTAAATAAACACAGCTTTCAGTTAGTCGTTATATACGGCATATACCAGTGCCATCTCCAAGCCCTCAGTTCAGCCAATTAATGGCTTTTCTTTACACAGGAGCCCAAAACTGGACACAGTACTCCACTGAGATGCTGTCTCACAAGTGCCAAATAGAGACAGACAATTGCTTCTCTTGATATACCAGCAGCACAGTGTATGAAGGGTGCACTGCTGACTCATGTTTAAATTAACTAAAGCCAACTCCTAAAATGGGACAGAATTTTGAACCTAAAAAAAATTGCTTATTTTTTCCCCCAAAATCCTGAAGTTGTGAATCCAGTTGCAGAGTCTAGACTCTAGGTACCTGTATTTACTCCAATCAACCCCATCCTTATTTGTTTAATATTGTGTGATTAACCTCAGCTTATCGAATTCTCCAGTCACCCGAAGAGGATTAACTGTTTTGAACACACTTTGAACTCCATATACTCTCCTATTTTCCCCATTGATCATGCAGAGTTTGTCCTTTCTAATTTATCTGCCCCTACAGGTGGTTCATACATTTATTTAAGAATTAACTCATGAGTTTTATCTATGCTCTGTTTTACCTGTCTACCTGGTACTCCCTTGTAGCTCTTGTGTCTTTTATCATTAGTTATAGCATGTCTGAGATGATATTGACTTGGTCATCTGTATATAATTTAAGGGGTTTACATGTGAGCAAGTCATCTTCACATCCTTTGAAGTCAACAGAACTTAAACATGCTGAAGTGCTTCCTGAGTTGCAGTACTGGATCAAAATCAAGTCCAACTCTTCATGATGCAGCACCAGGGCTTATGCAAAGTAAAAGAATGTTCACCTCAGCCAATTCAGGTCATGCTTCCTCCCCAATCGATTTTAAGCCAGAAACATCATCAACAACGTGACATACAAGTAACCAGAAAGACAAAGAAACTATTTTCTTCATCTGCCAGCACTCAGAACTATAGCGACAAAATGAAACTCTTTTGGCTTTGATGGATGTACTGCCTGAGCCAGCATAAACAAGCCCTGGAGTACACAAGAATAATTAGCATCTTGTGCAACTTCAGACCTTTTTAGTTCATCCCCATTTCCACTAATAAGTGAAAGCTGAGATGAGTCATGAAAGTGTTCATGCACACCCATAAAAGCTGATTACTTTCACAAATTTTCCCTTTTGTTCAACATACTCTCTGCAAGATGGTGGATTTGCTACAGTAATCTGCAAACAATTCAGAGGCTTTTATAAATTTTTGCTACACTGCTATATGAACTAGGCGAAGATTTTGCTTAGAAGGCAGCTGAACAACATGGGACTTCAGAGCTCTGTTGTTACATTTTCCACAAAATCCCACACAACTCTTACTCAGTCTTCCATTACATGAAATATTACACAGAAAAACTGAGATCCAAGTCCTATTCCCAGCAAAATTAATCAACACAATTTGTATCAGATCTCGAAGACAGCTTGCATGAAGGGAATCAGTATACAAGTTTTTGATATTCAAAACATTACAAGTCACTAATGTTTTCTGGGGCATGTATTTTTTACCTCAATTTTCCCTCGGTATTTTAGGACTTTACAGGCATGTATGGCACAGCTAAGAATACTTTTTCAGACTCCTTAAATCAAATAGATGAAATAATACAAAAGATGTATTTCTTACACCTAGACTACATTCAAATGCATCAGCAATCATGAGAGTGAAACTTGAGTGGCTGTCATCAGAATTCCAAGATGAACATAAACCTCCATTTCATGTATATTTACAGGCTTATTTATTATGGTACAGGATATCTGAGAAAACTGCTAAAATGTCCTGGAGGCATTTATATTCACTCAATGCCCACAGTGTGCCTCTGAAAACTGGTCTAGGGCTGAATACTGAAATGATAGTGTCATTGGTATACTGCTACAGGCTGCTAGAAGTACAACTGTTAAACAACATGCACTTTTCTGGACTTTCAGACCACACCTTTCCTCATTTCCCATTCCTCTGTTACGACAGATTTTTGACAATATTGCAGTCATATATCTTTTTCTTCTCTTAGCAAAAAATACCCTTATGCAGAGGTGGGATACAATTAACAAGTCCATTATTACTACACTTGCATCAATTTGTCTCTTCCATTCCAACAACATATCTCTATTGTACAGCATGAGCTTAATTGTGCACAATTGGAATTAGCAATTAATTTCTCACTGATCTTGGAAATTCAACGTGTGGCACAACTGGACACCGTGGTGATTTTCAAAGGTCTTCAAGTAGATACTGCTCTTTATGCACCACAGTACCCTTTTAAAACAATGACATAAGTGATATTGTCAGGGGATGGCAGAGGAGGAATCACTTCATCCTAAAACACATGAAAGTAGGACAGATTAATTGCTCCCAACAACTGTCTGTTTCCCCCCAGTGACTACAACAGCAGCCTACAGTGCTATAAATACCTACACTTGGAAAATGAAGGTGCAATAAATACTAGGTTAAATGTGTCTCTTTCTGCACGTAGAATATCTAATTTGATCAAGCTTGATATTCTCCTCTCTACTCACTCACTGTCTCCTGCTCTCTGTCCAACCATTAATCCAATCAGTGTTAGGATTTCTGGACTGTCATCCATCACCGCTGCACTTCATATAAACCATTATGTATGCTCTTATTCTCCAGAAACTTCACTCATCTCCCACATATATAAGTCTGTTTCCTACTTTCTCCAAAGGATATTAATCAACAAATATACAAAACATTTTTATCTTTAGCTTTAAATAAGGTTTCAAGTTTTACTTCTAATAACAATTTTACCAATAATTCTACAGAAAATATCTCACATTTTAAATAAGACTTAAATTGCTTCAATGTTTATATCATATAAAGTCTTCAATTTTATCATACTTTTAAAAATATTCTAAGGACCCAAAAGTATTTTCATGTACATTTTTATCCTTTTACTTTTATGTTCATTAATGGATTTAATCTCTATGTTTTGCATCCTGCTTCAATAAATTCTCAACGTTTTTGTCCTTTCACTCCGATATGTACATTTATAAAACCAGTCCAACTCTTTGTCTCTCTTAGCTCCTCAATTTTTTCTGGGCATCTCTACTACTACACTCTTTACTTGCTTCTTTACCAATTAATAAAGCTAGCAAAGAAAAAAAAAACAAAAACAAAAAACAAACGAACCAAAAAACCAAAACCCAACAAAAAACAGCTTCCTCAGGCCTGTTTCTGTGGTGTCTAGGAGAACACTCCTGCACTGTACATACAGCAATCTCTTTTTAATCTCTTCATTTGCATCATTTATTTCTCTGGTGTGTCATTCACAGCATATCCAAGCAAAGAATCAACCTTCTCAGAAAACCTTTGCTCAATGACTCGCTCAAAAGTGTGGCCACAGTGTCACTCCTCTACTGCTCTTCCCTCCTGTTCCTCCAGATGATACTGCAGATGCTATTCTTTGCTAGTTTCAATGAGATCACTTACTTTATTTGAATATTTAGTCTTTAATGCTTGTGATGCCTTTGCAGATACTTCACAATGAAAGGAAACATAACAGACTATAAACTACATTTTGTTTCTCATTTTTTTCAGCTTACATAAGCATGGTCAACGCATTCATCACCCTGCAGTCTGAAGGCCAGTCTTTGAGCAACAAGTTTGCTTACCTACCTACATGCTTCTTCATCTATAAAAATGTGTAACACTGGGTTTGTACTGGAAAGTTTTGTTTATATATACATTTATCCATACATTAACCACTAGGTGGCACTTTGCATTTGTATTTTAAAAATTTCCAATTCAAAGAGAGGCCTAGCGTTTTTTAAACTGCCTAGGCGTGTGTGATACATGGAAAAAAGTGAGAGTGCTTTCAAAATCAGCCAGAAAGTTGTCAGCTAGTCAAGGGTTTATTTTTCGAATGGGGAAACATTTTGATTTTTTGTACTTTACTTGACAAGGCAGAAGCAATCTCACCTCTTACGGGAAAGGTTTTCCAGACTGTAGGTCTGAATGCCGCAGCATGTTATTTAGACTACGTGAGAATTTATGAACGTACACGGACTGAAATTCTTTCTGCTTTTTCACACAAGTAATAATGAAGAAAGGGAAAGGAGGCACTAAAGAAATAGCGAGCTAGCAAAGTGGAAGCAAAGCCACAGCAAAACTGCTTAAAGTGGTAATAGGAATAAGACAGTAGCAAAAATACTATGGCCTCAAGCTACTTTCCTGAAGTTATTTGTCATCTACTTTTTGTCTGGGCCCTGAAGCACACTAATAGGCCTTAACGTCCTTGTCCCACCTCACTCCCCTGTCCAGGGTCCCATCTAAGCTCAGGTCTGGGCCTCCAGTAGTGGTATGGGGCACCTGACCAGCTTTGCCACAGCAGCACCTGTGCCACCTTCTGCCTGGGCACCCGCCCACCACTACAGCCCTGCCCGGCCATCCTAGGGCTGTGTCTGACCCTGGTCCCCTGCACCAGGCCAGATCCTGACCCCTGCCCTGCAGGCTAATGTCCACAGCTGTCCCTACCCCAGGAGGTGCCCAATGCCCCGGGCTGGGGCTGGCCGTGGCTGCCCTTTGGCTGCCTTGGCTGCTGGTGGGACAGGCTCTGCCTGCCCTGCCTGCCCTGCCTGCCCTGCCTGCCCACCAGCCCCCAACCCCCCTCTGCAAGGAGCTGCCAACCTGCACCCGTGTGAAAACGAAAACACTGGCTGCAAACTGCTCAAGATGCAGCTCCAATATGCTTATGTTGAACTAAAGCGCTGTTGTGAAATTGTGTAGTGTATACAAGCTCTGATTAGTCAGGAATACTGAAGAAATGCAAATGTAAACTTTTTAATTGCCAGTCAACAAAAACTACTCCTACACAGCATGTAGAATTTTGGAAGTCTACAGTACACATCAGATTTAACTAGTTACACAGAATGATGAAACCATTAGAGTTTATCTCATATTCACCTAAAATGATTGCAGTTTATGGGTTTTCAAAAGCCACTCCTATTACCAGGCATGGCAAAAATGTGCTTACTGAGATTTCTAGGGCACTACTGACTTTTCACTAAATGAAATATTTCAAAAGAAATGCCTTATTTCTCTTCTGAAGAGCAGTTTCCTGTTAGAGAATCAAAAATCTATAAGCCAATTATATTTTTTAATGGAATTTACCTATTTTTAGGGTTCCATGAGGAAATACAGAAATTGCTAAAAACTTTGGAAAAAAACCTCTGAAAAAGAAAACATATTTCCATCCAAATTCTTCAGCAAGTAAATCCTGCTTTCCAATTACTCAAAATGTTCTTTGGAGGCAAGAGCATTTACTTCTGTATGACTGCACCGCACTCGGAACCTTACCATAAGAAAACTATTTTCTATTATAGTGCAAAGATATTAATGGGTGTATAGTCAAAGCAGTAAGAGGTACCTTCATCTTCACATTGCTCCAATTTAGACATGCTACACATTCTTTAAAAGCTACTATTAAATCTCAATCTTCTGTTTATATAAACCACCACAAAATACTAATGGTCTCTGTAAAGTATTGGAACCGCGTATTTCCGTTAGTTTGGATTATGCCTAACCCATGTGCTATTTGTTGTATTAGCTGGAGCTTTTTTAGTGGTTTGGTATTCAAGGTGGCTGCCTTGTGGTATTTGAACTCTGGATATCATGGAGAGTGGGCTGCCATGGCCACAGCTGTCTTTATCAGGACTCAAGTGCAAAACTATGCGGGGCAGTATTTCTTTCAGAATCTTCTGAAAAACACAATAAATTCACTGGCTGTGCAGTTTTCCTTTTCAGGGCTCCAAATGCCATTTATTAATGTTGACTGTTGTGAATTGCTATTCATGTTTTGAGGGGGTAGAAATTTCAGACCTTCAAAACTGTAGAATGTATCTGTGGCTACGTATTGCCTTTCTTCTTTCCAAAAAAGTTTGTTATTTTCACTCCTAGTAACCTTTATTATGTCAGATTTTTGAATAGAGCTGATGAGGACATTTTCTTGGTCTTCAATGTTGATTTCCTGTTGGTTATTTTTCAGTAGACAACTCCTTTCATTCAAGGTTCTTTCTCACCTATCGCCCAGCCTCCTCAAAAGATGAGCCAGCTCTGCCTCTCTTCTGCCCTCAGATAATTAAGTATAGCTTCCACAAAGCCCAGACATCATGAACACCACAAGTACGATCAGTTTTATGTAGTGTCATTAACGATGACACTTCAAGTAATGGAAGCCAAAATAGACAAACATTCAAAGCAGCCCCTTTAGCTCCCCTCATAAAAAAAACCACGCATGAACCAAAAAGTAGCAATATGTCTTACTACAGCTAGAAAAGCAGCAGCACAGAGATTCAAGAAAGCTAAAGTTGTCCTGCCAAGAGCTCCTGCTGCTACATGAAAGGAAGTTCCATGATCCCACTTTCTCATGTAATTCTACTTTCAATGCTACCTCAGATAACTAAAGAGCATCGCAGCCTGAACTACTGACTTATTTTACAGAGGAAATAACTGAAAGACCAAACAAAAACTGACAGAAGACCCTGACGAGATTGGGTGGATTAAGAAAGGGGAAACCTTGAAAAGATTCCTTTTCATGTAACAAAAGAAAGATCTCATCTGGCTTTGTGTGTCTCCAGTTTACTGACACGGAGGCGAGAGTGATCGTCACGTTGGTTTTGTTATACTCAGTCAGTCCTTTTGTGCAATACAGAGATATATGTGTGTGCGTACGTGCGGGTTTGGACAGCAAAACAGGCACCTTTCTTACTGGAGAAATAACCTTAACAGCAGAGGTTAGTTGGATAAACTAAGTTTTGGACAACTTCCCACGGGTCCAACATTTGAATATGCATCCCACTATTCTGAAGAGCTTTCAGAAAAATGTGCTGTTTCACTCACAAGATCATGAGCTCAGCACTGGAATCACTGAGTGAAATTCTACTGGCAGCCTAATCCAGGAGACTGGATTATATAGCAATATTGGTCCCTCTTTCTTTAAATTTATGAATAACTAGGAGTGTCATTTTGGTAGTCCTGTCTGTTTTAATTTCCCATTACTAGCTGCATTATGAAGCCTCACTGAGAGATTTATGAAATTCTTCCAAAGATATTTCTCCTTCCATCTACATCCCTTCCTCAAAGTTAAGATGTCATATCTAAAATTAAAAATGTCATCTGGCATATGGGGTCTCACAAAAACACATTTTGGAAAGCAAGAGCCAAGAAGACTCATATAACTGTGCAGCCACTCAGTCCAAAATGAATAAAAAAATCCTAGACTTCATTTTTTCATAATAAAATCTTTTTCAAACTTTTTGTTGTAGAACCCTGTTATAAAGTCTACTGACTGAGTTTTAACACTTTTTACCATAAGATTTCACTAAAGGTGAACAGAAATGAGGCAATTACTTTATAAGGAAAAATTCTAAATAACTAAATAAAGACAGAAATTTGCAGTGGGCCAATTTTTATGTATTTTCAATCACTTTTATTGGGACCTCTCTATTGGGACAAGCTGTGGGTAGTAAGTAAAAAGTAAACCAGTGTTTTTCCACGTAGACATCAAAGTTCATAGCTATTATAAGCTATTTAGAATGCAATTCATCTGCCCTCCAAAAATGAGTATGCAAAAAAAAAAAAATCTCTGCTAGGCTTCCAGCAAAGGTGCATCCATACCTCAGGTGTCAAATTATAGAAGCAAAGAAGAAAATAAATGCAGACAGAAGCTAATGCAGTCTTCATAAGATAAACAACTAGATTTGCTAGAGCACTACAGAGAGGAAGGCACTGCTACAGATCTTTGGAGAATGACTTTCTTCCCTAAATGGAGTGTAATGCTCTCCACTAATGGAAGAGTATGTGCTAATGCCTGAAAATCCCCCAAAGGGTGCAAAGCAGGAGGTCCAGATGTCTAACAGTTTGGCATTGGCAAATGAGCAGAATTTAGACAAACTGGGTCCTCTAGTTTTAACATATCCTTAGCATTGTTCAAAGGATGTTTACACAGTATTTATACAGTGTTTCCCTGCAAAACACACTATTGCTTTATTCAGCCATGAAGTCAGAAAGTCCTTCACAGATTTCATAGTCAGTGATTTTAGGTGTGCTCCAAAAATTACTCAGTGAAATTCTTCAGCCCATGTAATGAGGCAGCTCAGGTAAGGTAACTGTAACATCATTTTATTACGTAAAAACAAAACGAACCACAATCACCACTAAATCTTTCCTTTATGTCTCCCTAACTGGGAGCTGAGAAGTATTAGATAAGGTATTAAATACGTAATTGGCATCTATGACAAAGGAGAAATTGCCTGTCCCGTAAATTTGGATCCTTCAAATTCAGTAGCTGTGCACGCCAGCCGAATTCTGGAGCATGTTACACAGAGGTGTGAAGGCTTCTCAGGTGCCCAAGAATTTAATGAAAAAATTCCCACTGACATTGATAGGGGAGGCCTTGGCCTTCCACTGAGATAGTGGAAAATCTCAGTAAACCTTTATTTCCAAATTCTAGACAGGACCTTCATAGATTTCATGATAGCTTTTCTAAGGCAGGTAGCAAATACTAAAGCTAGAAAAGCTTGGCAAAGGCTGCATAACCACCTTTCCAATTCAGGAAAAGGTGAAATAGGATTTGTGAATTTCTTGTAATGAATTATGTTTCAAAAGTACTACAAGTTTTAGGTGTGGAGCCAGGACTTGGACTAGTTCCAGCTTGCCAATTTTCATTAGTAATTCTTCTTTATCAGCAGTCAGAGTGTCACTGTGACAATCTGCAAGTCTCTGTTCAAAATACTCCTCACATCTTTGTATGAATACAGAGAGTTTATCAGGAAAATAAGGACACATAGAGAATGGGTATTTTTGGAAATGCAAATGCATATATTTAATGTAGGCTCTTCTGTACAGGCTCTTGGTAAAGGTATCTGTAACGTGAAACATAGGATAAATTCTCCTGTAACATTAAACATACAGTTTTTAAGGGTTCATTACCACAGGGGCTTTATTTATGTCTCTGACAAAATGAAATATACCCCTAGATTCAGCCAGGCATTCAAATAAATGTGTAAGTCCTTCCACTGCTGTTTTATCACTACCTGCGGGGCTGAATCAACACATCTTCCTAAGACGTGAAGTTCTTCCACAGCAGTTTGCCTTCAGGAGGCACCCCTCTCTTCCAGTGAAAAGAGGCTGTGAAGAAAATTTTGACAGAAAACTTCTTTCTTCCCCTAGGGAACCCAATATAAAACTGGTGTGCATCACAAGAATACCCTTGGAGCAGCCCAGGGTCTGGATCACAAAAGTAGATCTTGAAGAAAGCTTGAATTTCAAAGCTGTATAATAGCCAACAGTGAATTTATTAATTCAAGATTTAATTCATTAAGCTGGGCTACTAATTATTTCTCCATCTGGCTTTACACTAGTGTTATTTATTTAACAGCCATCTCTCTTCACCAGTCATATAAATAAAAAAATTTAAATGTAAAAGATTTATTCCACTAAGATTTTGCTTGGAGAGATCTCCATTTAAATTTGTAACTGTTATTATAATTTTTCTAATTACCGATCTTGAGTAATAAAAAGGAGGAATTATCATAACATACAAACTGCTGATGATCCTTTTAATTATTTCAGTGTATACAAATTGGTACTAGACTATGCACTGAGGGAGTTACACATTTACATCAAGAAGACAGGTGGAGAAAGTATCGTGAGTTGGGATTCATGTTTATGCTCAAAGGGCACCGCAGATGGCAGGTCCCCGAGGTACCATAGTAATCTTCGGAGCACAATCAAAACAGACCGAATATGAAAAAACAAATACACTATGTATCACCTAGTTCAGCCAAAGGAAAACAACTGCACTGCAAGAGCTGTGGTATTCCAAGGAGCCCAGTTATTCTGAGACTATACATACCTGGACTACCATAGCAAAAGGCAGGACACCAATGAGGTTTAGGGCTTTCTGGAACTAATTTGAAATTAAATACTTCCAGCCACTTAAAGATCATTTAGCAGAAATTTAATAATTAGTTTTAGGTGTGACGTTACTTTGTAAAAATAGAAATTGTAGTTTGAACTGAAAAAAAAATCCAGTTTTCTTTAGATCTAAACTTTCTTTCCCCTTTATCTAAGTCTCACTTAAAGTCCACCCTTCCTTTCGGTATTTCGCTTGTCACCAGCAAATGAAGCACTCCAAGAAGCACTTCTACTTTCTCACCAGCAGGTGTGTAGAGACTCCTTTCTGCTCAGAAGTTCTGGCATACAATTTAACGAACGGTAACTAATTATAAAACATCAATACCTTTGTCATTAAAAAATAAATACACACTTCCAGCTTTCCTAAAAAGCCAAAAATTTTTAGCAAGGTTCTTCCCTTGCTACTTTAATGTTACAGATTTGCTTTTCATTTGGCTGTCTGGATTTGTTTGTTGCCTTCATATTTTGCTTGCTGATCAAATGGCTTTATCAGTAGCTCTAACTCCCAAGAAAAGATGTCATTTTTTTCATAATCTTATTTTATAGTCATGAAAATGTAGCAAGGAAATTAGTAAAATCTAAAGTTAAAAAATAATAAACTACATCTCTTCTTCCTTCTTTCTTCTATTAAATTACAATTGGCCATATCTGTATGTATATATTTATCTTTCTATTTAGAGAGAAAATAAAACCAATAAACTAACAGAGATGTAACGTTGCTCTCCAGTTTTCCCTTTGCATGACTCCATGGTACTCTGTGTGTGAATCTGATGTTACGTCTGAAACATCTTCTGCCTGGGAAACCCAGTGATTATTCCTGCCACTGTAACTTTACTTCTGACCATAGCTAGAGAGAGATGCTTGGATCCAAGGCTTTCAGCCTTTCTTCAGACTTGTTCTTTCTGCTGGTCCTGTCACCACCAGCCTGCAGCTTCTCCACTAGTCAGAAAATACTAGCAGCAACAGCTAAAACATGTGAATGCATTGGCTCCCATCTAGTGTCCCACCCAGTGTGTGCCTAGCACCTGGCACACCTCTCACAACATGTGTGCTGCAGGTGTACCTTTAATACAAAATCTGCATAAATTCTAAAATACATAAAACTATAAGTACAGACAAATATGGCAACTGCAACCACGACAGCAAATAGGGTAAAGGGAGAAAATTCTGAATACTCCAGTCGTCCCTACATCACAGCTTATCTTTTCTTACCTTTGTAGTCCACCGGCTTTACATTCTTTAGAAGTTCCATGCACCTTGTTTCTTCCTTGTGAATCTCCAGCTGAAATCTGCACTCCGGATGGACACCATTCACCTGTGTCAAATTAAAAAAAATAGGCCAGGATCTCGACAGATGAATTAAAATGCTTTATGAAGGATGCAACTACCAATAATGAAAGCCACAGCTTTAACTGGCACTGGCTTTGCCCAAGTATTTGCTAGGCATTTTAGAGACACAGTCATTGCCCATATTAGCTTCTCACACATTGACTTTTCAAAACAAAATGTTAAAATAATCTACTAGAGCATTCACTGGTCCTTCCGGTAGCATTTCAAGGCCAACTGTAATTTACAAGAAAATATTTAACTTTCTAGTGCATTCACCAATACTGTTTCATGAGACTTTTTCCTCCAAGAAAAACTGAGTTAAACTGAAAAAGAAAAGTAAACACATTTGCTTTTTTTGGTTTTGTAGTAAGTTAGGCAGCTGAAAGTTTAATACAAATCACAGAACACTAAAACCGATCAAACTGCATTCTCTTTGACATGGTAAATTTTGCTTTTCTTCCCTTTTCAGCCATGTATATTTTATCTCCTGAAGGCCCCAGAACATGATTATTTGATTCAAGCAAGCGCTACACTGGAAGAAAACCCTACTCCTTTAAAAATGAAAGCACTATTGCCTTTAACTGATTTAGAGCCCTGCCCCCAGTTCCTTGGTTTTCAGAAAAGGCTATTTATGTCCACAGGAAGAGACAGGGATGTAGGGGAAAGAAACAAGACACTGTGAAGTTGTACTGAAGACAGGTAGATTCAAAGAGGCAGACAGAGCCTAAATGAGAAACACATGGAGTCCGTAAGAGACTGCATGGGAGAAATGACTGTAGCAGGTGACAAATGGGAAAGTAGGAAACTTCACCAGAGCTGTAAGGACAGTGAGATTAGCTCAAATGAAATAACATCATAATGAAATAAAACATGAATATGCAATACTTCAGTCACCCTCATGCTTGTTACCAAGAAAAGTGTGGGCTCTCTCCAAGTTTCTGTCTTAATTTTCTTTCAGGAGATACTTAATAATAGGATCTGGTAATAATCTCTGATTCATGAGACGGTATTTTTTTAAAAATGGTAGTAATTAAGCTGTGATCTTTGACCCAGAACCTAGGACCCAGAGTTAGGACTGAGGACCTAGTTATTCTGCAGTCTCCTTGTGGGCAAGCCATTTGCACAACTTTTAAAAATACAGCGTAATAGCCATAAGCATAACAGCAGGAGCTCTTATGAAAACTCAAGAAAATCTGTCTCTTCTCCAAATGTCTCATTTCACCATCTACAACATCAGAACCTTACTCCTTTTCCCCCATCTTTTCTCTACATTGACTATTGAAATCGTATGTTTTCAGGGCAGATTTTTCTTTTTAAAGTGAATTTGTACAAATCCTTAACAGAAATAAGGACTTCTAATACTTACAAAAGAAATTCTGTGTTATACTGAAAATTTATGTGTTTTGTTATGTATTATCTACTTGCAAGATAGGTGCCATGTAAAATAAAGTCCCATGTATACATAATGGTTTCAGTTGCATTTTCCTTTCACGTAACAGTTTTTTAATATTGTTTTTCCCTGTTGGAAACATTTGGTAACTGAGAGTAGATCTACTCATCAAAAAATATTATAATTACTGGGTCTTGGAAAGTTAGATGCCAGTAAATATAAACATTAATTAAATGAGGGATAAATAAAAGCAGCTACTACAATTAAGAAACCTGCCAAAGTGACTTCTCTGTCTCTCATACTTCCAAAAGAACTGCAAGCTTCCCAGTACCAGTGACCTAATAGTGATGGTTACTTTGAGAATATAAATTTGTTAGGACCCAAAGGTAACGCATTACTTTCCAAACCTGTGACACCTGCCGCACTGTAACATACTTTGTTCTAATACATACACCTGTTTCATTCACATGTACTTCACCAAGCTAAAGAGATTTAGGGTTCGAGACTTTGTGGCACTGACCACATCCCTAAACACATCAAGAACCCCAAAATGGATTTTGAGGGCACTCTCCACCTTTCAGGGCTGGTGCTCATCCACCTTTCCCTCTGCTTTCCTAAGGGTAGGATACCCTTTGTAACCACCGAGTACTGAGCACACTGCACAGGTTCAGGCACAGCGAGCTGGGGGTCCGGCTGGGGGGTCTCCCTGCGGATTTAGCAGTTTCACAGTCATCTAGAACAGCAGTTTGACTGGTAAAACATTTCTTCTGACAAAAGTGGCTTACATTTACCTTCAGGGCAGCTTCCCGACTTTTGGTGGAAGCGATTTTGTTTTGAACTTACAGTAAAAAAAGATGGAAACATTTATAGGGCAGATTTTTTTATTTTTTCGTAAATCGCGTTGCCAGCAACGTTACAGAGTTCTACAAATAACCAAAGAGATGCTTAAAAAGTACAAAGACGTTAACAACAGACGCCCTAAATTTGACGACTTTACTACTCTTGAGTGCTTTGCACGTTGTTAGGCGGTTGCATGTATTAAGGAGAATTTAACCACGCGGCAGCTTTCCCCCGCATGACGGCTGCCAGCGATCCTCCAGCCGCACCGGGCAGAGCTCCGACAGCTCCGGCGGACAGCGCGGAGCAAAGCCCCCCGACCCACGGCCCGGCCGCCCCAGCGCCGCTCCGCCGGGGTGGGGACGGGCCCAGCCGCGCTGCCCCGCCGGGGCGGAGCCGTCCCGGCCCCCGAGGACCGCCCGGGGGTGCGGGGCGCCGGCGCCCCCCGTCTGCGCGTCCGGCCCGGTGGCGGCTGAGGAGCGCTCCCCCCTGCGAGAGCCCTGCCCGGGGCGCCCGGTGAGGGCGAGCGGCGGGCGTCGCTTGTCTCCCGAAGTGAGCGCGGTGGGGCCGAAGTGTCCGCACCTGCTACGGCTGCCGCTGAGCCCCCCGCCGCCGCGGCCGGGAACGGGGGAAGCTGTGAGGCACCCCCAGCCCGCGGGGCTCCGCGCAGGCACCCCAGGGACGGGGGCGGCGGGAACAGCCGCAGGGGTCACCCCGTCCGCGGTCCGGAGGGGCCAGTTTTACCCTGCTCCCGGCAGCGAGCGCGGGGTGACTTACCCGCCCCAGGCTCCAGCAGAGGGAGAGGAGGAGGACCGGCAGGTTCCTCATGCCAGCCGAACGCCAAGGCCGGCGGGCTCCGCTGCCCCGCGCCGCTCCGCGGGCCCCTTTCTAAGGCGGCGAGCAGGGGCCGGGTCCCGCCGCGGCACCATAGGGCCCGGGGGCCGCCGCCGCGCCCAGCCGAGCCCCCGGCCCCGCGGGCGGCTGCCGCCCTGTGGCTGCAGGCGGCTCCCGCACCTGCCCCGGCCGCCTCCCGCCCGCCGCTCCGGCGGCCGTCAGCTCCCGGCCCGACTGAGCCCCTGCCCACCGCCTCTCTGCGCTCAGCTCCTCCTCTAGATCCTGGCTCCCTTCCCTCCCGCTTCTCCTCAGCCCCTCTCCTCGGCTTCCTTTTCTCCTCCTCCCTCTCCCTGCCGCGGTTGCTCCCCCCATAAGAGGTGCGAGCCGCTCCCCGCCGCCGGGACGCCCCCCGTCCGTCCCAGCCCCCCGCAGGTGCTCCCCCGCCACCCCGGGCTGCCGCCGGCTTACGGACGGCATTTACCCCTCTCTGCCTGCCTCGGTGTGCCGGGGGAGCCCCTTCTCATGGGTTCACACGCAGCAGGGCCTGGGTGCCCGTCCGGGCAGCCTGCCGGAGCCGGCACCGGAGCGCCGTGAAACCGCTGAGGTAACCGAGCGCGGACAGACACACACGACCCCCGCCCCCCGATGTGGGGTAAGTGAAATGATCCCTGGCAGGGTCAGTCTTGTCACCGGGTGGATCAGCAACTGTATCACAAAATCTTTCTTCCCCTCAAGCTGCTTCTTTTTCGAGGTCTCAACAGAGGACCAAGTTGAAGGCAACTCGGTGTGGTTGCTTGGCAGTTTACACCAGGTGTGGATCTTGGGTTTGCCTGACAAGGCATATAAAATATATAATTAAGTGACATTTATGTTAGCCCATGGCTTCTGTAGAAAAAGCTGAGTTTGTATGCTGGTTTAAAAGCTGAGAATGAGAATAAAGTAGTTGTCTTTCCCCTGTATTGTATGTGCTATAATTTAAGTACTGTGTGTGAAAAGGGACTGAGTGGGCAACGTAAGACTCTCCTAAATAGTCATATGCCACCCAAAATAACCAGCTATAAGCAAACCAAGGACACTTCTGCAAGAAAGCTGAAGAGACTTTTCACATTTTTAAATGCATTTGCAAAACTTGTTTTCATATATTGGGAAGAAAGACCTGATTATAACCTGTGATATCATTAAAAAGAAAAACCACAAGCCATAATGAGCAGTGTTATAACCTGCATGCTGAGAGCAGAGGGAAACATGCAGAAAGAAAAACTTCTTGTAGGATAGCATATGATTAAGTAACGAAAATACTTTTGTTGTGACAGAAAATAGTACCCCTTTGGACTGACTTTGATCTGTACACGACAGGTGTACTGAAACGCCAGATTGCACCTACTCCTGAAACAGCTGGGTTGGAGAAGAACCTGGTTCTGCCGCTAGCTCTGAGATTCCTGGGCAGCCTCTCAGGTCAAACTCAGGTCTCTTGGAAATGGAGAATTGCACAGTGGAACCCCGCTGATTCCCGAGACCGATGCCTGAGGTTCCTCTGCAGGCTCCTGGTTATTGACACGTGCAGCCTGGGCGCGCTCCTTGCAATTTCTTAAGAGCCATAGGTCTTTTCCAAACCATTTCTCAAAACCATTTTTTAAATCTTATCTTTCACAAGAACTTGATGTCTTATCATTATTGCAAGGCTTTGGAAAAATCCTTTCTGTCTTCTCTTTACAAGTTTGGGGTGGGTTTTTTTTTCCACTTTGTGATGGCTGGCATCCTGCTAAGAAAGCAGTCACTCTCATGAGTGAAATTTATACATGCCAAGAAGGCTCTTCAGCTACTTCAGCAGTAGACCCAACAGCAGTCTGTGTGTGGAGGAGCTGTCAGACAGACTGTCCACCAGCAGCACTGCCCCAGCTGCTGAGGACACAAGAGCTGCCAGACACCAAAACCCAGTGTTTGATTCCTTGAGCAAATGATTCATTAGGCTGTTGAAGCTGAGTAGCCTGGGAAACCAATTAACGAATTAGTATTAACATGCTGTGTAGAAACAGTCTTGGGAACTGTCATCATTATTCCTTCTGTGGAATGACAGAAACTAGTATCTTGGGTAGTAGGCAGTCCACATATCCCAGAACTGGCAAAAAAAGTTTTGAAACTTGCATCTTTTCTGTAAGAAGATTGTCCAGAGTCAGATTTTTGTGATGTTTTGTTTGCAATGAATCAGCATTTTTAGGTGAAAAGAAAAATCATCAGTTATTTCTCAGCCATTTCTTCTGTCGCTATTCCCAGTGACTCTGACATGAAAGAGACATCAGATGAAAGAGATGCATCAAATAGTAATATTTTTTTAGATATAGCTAAGTACTTTTTTTTTTTCCTGAAGAGAATACAAATTATTGATGGATGAAACCCATAAAATGTGGTTCAAATTCTTTTCACTTAAACATAGCACAGTTCAGAGTCCTGTTATAGCAGAAGCAGAGGGGGGAAAGAACAAGAATGGAACTAAACCAGCTGTTTCATATATATGAATGGTGTGTATATATGTTATATATGTCTATGTATTATATAGATATATATAAGAATGAGACTGATGCTTTTATTCAGCAAAGAATGGATAGGGTTATGAAGGAGCCAAGGAGTCATATAAATTTAGACAGTCAGTGTAGATTTGATGCCATTTCCGAGAACAACCTGTCAAGTTCAAAGGAGAGAACAAAGAGGGATTTTGTGGAGCTATCCATGAGGCACAGGAGGACTGCACAGACATGGAAGAAAAGGATGGAGTCCAAACATGGAGAGAAATTCATCCTCTCTTCACAATAAAGCTGGTAGAAAAGTAAATGCAGTTTGATTGAAACAGATACTGTTTTGAATTCAGCAGAGTCTGAGTGTTACAGTGAGGGCAGTAAGAGCTGAAATCAAAAGTTCAGCAGCAGGTAATGGACGTAGTGGCAAGCAGTGCCAAGGTACCGCAGGCTCTCTGCTCCCACAGCATATGCAGAAGCCAAAAGGTTTGCTCCAATTCCAGCTGTTGGATAAGTCTAGCTGCAAAGAAAGGTACATGCCAGTGCGGTTAGAAGTAGTAAGTACCTTCTGTCTGGCTATCTGTTTCTTCGGAATCCTCTAATACACAGTGTTGGCAATAAAGTAGCTGATGTGATTTTGGTCAGGCTTTCCATACTGAAGCAAAGTCATCCATTCCCATTTTAGCTTAATCCTTATTTAAATTGTTTGTGGAGTTCAAGATGTTTTGACAACTTGTGTTCTATCCACAAATCATATTCATGTCATGTGTATAAAGACTAAAAAACTATTGCTTTCATTGTTTAAAAGGAGGTTGACTTTTGTTCAATCATCTAAAAATTACTGTTTACACAATGCAATAACATACAGTTGCCAGAAATACCTGAACCACATGAAAAACTTAGAAGGGTTTCCCTCAAAGCATGTGTACAAGATGTCTTGGATAACATGCCTTTTCCAAGGGTGGCCATCTCTTGAGCTGCTCAAGTTATTTCCCATGTTTTGAGTCCTGCTTTCAAGACTGTAGAGAGATTTTTTGCTTTCACTTTATGCAGAATTCTGTACTAACTCCCATTGCAAAAGGAATGCACTTCCTAAGCCTTCACACTTAGCAAAGACACTAGGTCTTCGTCAGATATTCGCAAATCTCCCAAAGGCACTCTCTACTGTCATCCTGCATTTTGTTAGGCTTTCCACCCCACCCCACCCCCAGAATTCCAGATACTTTAGATTCCTCAGCCATGGAAATAGAGGTTAGAGAGGGTTTCCAGGAAAAAGAAATTGTGACTTTAATGTACACACTGTTTGGACCTTTTATATGGGAGAAGATTAAAGTTTCCCAAAATTTTAGCATCAGTAACTATTAACATAAATGATCCTATTGAGCCTCTATCAGATGGAAGCATATCAAAGAAGGTGCCAGGCCTGAGTGGAGCAAACAGCGTGTGTCCTGCTTATGACAATGGGAATCCAGACCTTGGGCAGGTGCCGGGGGACATAGGGCTACCCCCCCCCCCCCCTTTCAGCAGCAGTGTAGGGTTGCTACTGTCCAGCAGCTGACCCTCCTGCACCAAATGTAGTAGCTGCAGTAAAGAGGATAAGGTGAAATGTAGATTCTCTGAATAAACAAAAAAACCTCACCAATGTATTTTGTCTGCAACTCCAGCAAGTGTTCAAAAAGTTCTAGTTATTTTGAACTTCTGTTGTTACTGATCATCTTACTTGAACCTTATACTCATTTCTTAGAAAAAGAAGCAATACCATGCAAAGGGAGAGTTTTCTAAGAAAAAGCTGTCTTTAAGGATCACCTCAACTTTTTAATTCTCTTCCATTTCAGCATCCCCAGCAGTGCCCCGCTGTAGTAGCTTCATGCTGTAGCTGAGAGCATGTCTTTTACTGGTGGTGCACAAACTGCTCCACAAACTGCTTTTTTTGCTGTAGCCTCCAAAATGGTAATTTACCAACCTCAGCATGCCAAATGCACCGAAACAGTGCATATTCCTAACCAACAACATAGTGATATGAAGAACTCTTCAGAGTGGTCTTTCTGTAATCTGCAGGTAGCTTGACTACTCAAAAATAGGTCTTTGCAGATTAGAAGCACAAAGAAATTCTATGAAAATAGACTTTTCTTTTTGGTATGTTAAGCCCAGGACTTTTAAACTGCTTGTTTAAAGAGATGTCTACAACCATGAAGTCTTTGGTCAGGATATGGCACAGGGACATTTTTCACAAAGACACAGCATGTAGTCTATAACACTACATGTGAAGTATGCAATTTTATCACCTCTCCCTCAAATTTGTAAGACTCCCGCATCTTTTGTAATTTCAAAAGAGCGAGAGAAGTCCCTTCAATATAATAAACCTCTCCAATTTCTAGGGTATTCTATTTTTCCTATTTCCATTATAGGCAAGAGAAAGGGCCCTTTCTGGCAAGTCCTTTCATTAATACTTATTGAACGCATTCCATTAGTAAGTATTCTGTTACATTCACATATATAGGTGAAGCAGAATCTGATCTTTTAAGTTTATAAATTAAATGTAAAATAAATTATTTGGGTATCTGGCATAATGGAAAATACTTGGCTAATGTAATTTTAGCCACAATATGCTACAAAGCTCCAGGCTTGATCAGTGGGCTTTGAGTCTTTTACTGGCCATGAAGACATCTAATCTTTTTATTCTGATGTATTTTTTATTCTTATACAGTGAGAGGAAAATTTTCCCTATTATTTTTAGGGGGTTTGTAATGATCAGTTATTATGATGATAATGTTTTTTTGTACAATTTAAAGGGTAGACTTTGCCACAAAATGCTAGAGGCAAAACTCAAAAACTGCAAAAAAAACCCCAAAACAAAACAAAAAACAACTGAGAAAGTGGCAGGCAAGGCTTCAGAAAAGTAGAGAAGAATACGTGCAGAAGGGAAAACAAATGGAAAATAGAATAAAATACAAATAGTATTTATCAAGAGAAGTCAGTATCATCTTGATTCAATACTTTTCTTTACCGAGAAAAAGTAAGAAATTGTCTTGCTACACAAAGAAAAGGCATTAGATTTATTCTAGACAGCTGTCAGTAAAGTATTTGATACAGTGCCATAGAAACTGCTAGTTAAAATTGAAATGATGGAGGTTAATGAAAAATCTGTTTGGCCAAAATGTGGTTAAACGAACCTGACAAATAATGCCGATGTGTAAATAGGAGGATAAAAGGAAATAGCAGCAAAGCTCCTGAGAGATCATGCTGGGGTCCTATTTTATTATTTTTAGCAAAACAAAATTTGCTAATGATTCAAGGTGTTGTCAATAGTAAGCAGTATGTGGATATCCTACAGAACTGGAACAACTGAAAATGAAGTACTAGAAAAAAGCTGGAAATAAAATAAAGCAAAATGGAAGGTCATGTGCTAAAGAACAAGTGTTTCCACCATAAGCTAAAGTGCAATAGCAGGATGTCCTGTGTGTACAAGTCAGTGTGTGGCAAATATGAGTATTAATGTGACATGGCTGTGAAAAATAGCTGTGATCTTAACAGATATGGGAGAGATACTTGCTGGTAGAGGTAGAAAAGTAATGAGGCTAACTAACACGCAAAGGACCGGTCAGATCTTATCTGGAGTGTTGCATATAAATTTAGCAATCCACAGCCAAGAACGATTAATTTAGAAGGTGCAGAGCAAATAAATGAAAACCTAAGTATTTTAGAGAACACTTGGTTCAATCGCCTGCTAAAATATAAACCGAGATGAAATATGTTGCCAGGAAAGGAACTATGTAGACTAAGGAAATTTGGCAAAAAAACAGGTGGATTAACCTAGGTGAGAGTAAATGCATGGATTGATATCCAGATAGCTGTTCTGGACAAATATTTTAACAGTGAGGGCAAAAAAAGAAATTTCTTTTCAAGGTAGAATTTGATTAGCCAGTGAAAAGGATTTTGTGTTGTGTTCCCGTGCACAAACAGGAGGCCAGGCTTTTCTAGAGGTCTTTTCCCAAGCCCGTATCCTACTTTGTGGTAAGTAGTCCCCCTCCAAACCTTTAAAACTGTTCTACAGAAAATTGGTTGCTGGAGGTTTTTGACTTGTTACACAGAAAACTTAATTCTCTATAAAAAGTGCACACCTTTGTGGAAAATACCTGTTTTCCATCAAAAATAGGTCTATTTTTTGCCAGAAATACAAATATTTAGCTTTTGTATAATTTTTTTTCATTTGGGGCTTTTCAAAACAACCATAGATTTTGCTAGAGGGGGAAAAAAAGTCTCTACCAGGCTCTACTTTCTGAAGATTTTTTGCTCAGTGGGACCTTTTCTTGGTACAAAACAGATTTTAGGCCAATTTACAAAACCTGGATCTGGATCTTCATTTTTTGGTAATCTGGGAGTATTTGTGTCAAGAGCCCTGTACTGGGCTCTTCTCCAGAAACAGTGGAAAATGAAACATTAAGGCTTGTACTAAAGGGTGATTAAAAAGGAGATGAAAAATCCAGGCCACCCCTAGTCTTGGTACATTAGAGTGCTAATTCTGAAGGATTTTAGGTCTTTTAATACAGCCAAGTACATATATAGTGAATTTTCAGTCAGAGTAAGTTACAGCTTGAGGTTGCTTTGATTGTTAAGGTTTTGTATCTTTAGGATAGAATGTTGTTTATACCATGGGGTTTTTTTCCGACACTTCAGGAAGAAGACTGAAGCTTGGCATACCTTAGAAATCCAGAACATTATTGTGCCAAAACCTCTGAATAACCAACAGCCTAATGGGTTATACATAAAGCAAAAATTCAGAAAGGAGATGAGATTTCAGTGTAGTTATCAATATGGGACTTGATTTCTCTTGCTTAGCTCAAGTATACCCAGGAGACATGAAAGGGGAAACTTAATCTTTAGTGTAATCAAACTTCTAAACAAATGAAAATTGCTGTCTCCATTAAGACAAAAATTCAACAGCATAAGGTAGTAATTGAAGCCTAATTGTTCAGTGTAATATGATCTGAACGATGCTCTGATCAGGAATGTATTACTGAAGTTTGTGTGAGGAATTTTCCCACATAGCAGGAGGGTAAAAGAAATACATGTTGACAAAACAAGCCCCTGTAATCCACAGGAATGTTCCACAGACAAAATCAATACCACCCACTTCAGGCACCCAAGTTAAACAGAAAAGTTGTCACACAGGCTGCTAGTGTTAGTGGGTGAAGAAAGATGGGCATTTGTGCAAAATGAAATACTAGGAACAAAGGTGTGCTTTGTCCTGTGGAGATGGCATCTTTGATACTTTCTCTTTGGTTGATATGAGCTACTTGCTTTGAAAGTTGTTAGAAATGGATGGAAAATGACAGCCAGATTCATGGTCCAGCTTCAAGAGGAGACATGGAGGATGCATTTGAGCAGAGAGAGTAGATCGGACAGCCAGGAGCTGTATGTTCAAACCCTTTCAGGCTTACATGGCTCTGGAAATCCACATTTCCCACTTCCTGGGCCAGTGCATTGCTGTGGTATTACACAACAGATGTGTCTTAACAACTATGGCTTTAAATAGATGTAATAAAGTGCTTGTAGGCCCTAGATGCTCACATCTTGCTGGAAAAAAAAGTATGTTTATGCTGGATCTTGCCCCATATTTCCTGAATCATTCTTTAACAAGTTGTAAGTCCTGAGGAACTAACTCTGAGATCGCTTGCTCTGATTCTAGAGGTGTGTTGAGTGGCCTTGGGTTTGTTGTAGCTGAAGTGGGTATTGAGGAAGCTCAGACTGGAATCACGGAACCCTCAAGAGAAACTGGGTATTGGCTTGTTAGCCTTAATCCTGCATTTGTGGCCCAACCCTGTTCACTTTGAGAGCAATGACAACAGTCCCATTGGCTTCAGCTGGGAACACAATCAAGCACTTGGCTTGAAACCATGTAAATACTGCTCCAACCTAAAATTTCTATAAATCACACTGCTCTTTTTGAGGTGAGCACATAGCTGGCTGGGCTTATGATCATCAGAGGAATGATGGCACAGTCTTCTCCTTTTTTAAGTATCTTACAGTACCTATAGTGTAGGGCATTTCATATACTGAGGAATGATAAGCACTAACTAAATATGCCAGCAATTAGCTAACCACGCATGCTGAACTGAAATGCCAATTCAACTTTTCCCCAGTTGCAAAGCTATTTTGGGTTGGAAGCTTAGAAATTAATCCTAAGAGATGTAATTTCGCTGCTTTAATATATACTGTTTTTAATGGAATTGTGCAGAATGATTAGTGAGAGGCAAATGTCAAAAAACCAGACAGAAACTGACTCACCAGTCATAGGATTTAATACTAAGGTCAAGCTATGGAAATACAATGGTGCTCAATCTTTATTATCTTTCACCTTATGTAGTGATTTACATGGGAGAAAAATGACTGGAGTGGATGTAATGTCCTATTTTTCAAATTTTGATGAGATTTTACATATTCCTTCCACAGTTGTCAGCAATGGCACAGGGCAAAAAGCATTTAAAACAAGACAAGAACCCAAAACAAAGGAACAAGTTCAGAATGTCCTAGAAGATGATTATGAGCAATTGCCTACAGAGATTTTAAGGTTTATTTTATTTTTATATTTTTTGAGTATAGTGAAATGTGACATTCTGCCCAAATAGAGCATAGCAAGAGCACACACAGTGCACTTTCCCTTCCTAGTCATTCCACTTTCCCCCTCTTTTTCTTAATGCATTTGCATATGCCGATTGGTAATAAACCTTTAATGTTGATGGTTTTTTTTATTTGCAAAACAGCTTTCATGACAGAGCTTTGATTGCCTGGGCTGCTCTAAAGTAAATGAGCTTCAAATTACATTATGCTTGAACTAACTGCATGTACTCACTAGAAGTATCTCAGTCCGTAGTGGCACAGGAAGACAGGAAAGATGAAATGCTAACACCAGGTTTCATGCAATACTAAATGTACATGTTGGTATTACTGATTTTCTTCTTCTCTATTGCTGAAACAGCCCCCAGCTCACACATTCTCTAAGTCTTTGCTGAAGTTCTGTCCCTTAACTGCTACTCATCACCCTATGCTACTGTTCTGCATTTTGGTTGTGGTATGGTGATGAATTACAGGACTCAGATTCAAAGTGTCATCTACTTGTGTTCTCACTGTTCGTTTTTCATCTGGCCTTTCTGCTCTGCTGTCTATCCACCTTGTACTGGCTGGGCACTAGATAGCGTTTGGTAGTAATTTAACTCTTTTTTCCCTCAACAGCTTCTTAAGGTCATTTGCCAGCTCCCACTTGTCAAGCCATGATGCTGACTTACCTGGGGAGCCCAATGTGTGGTCAATATCCGGATTTCAAATTACCCAGTGACTAAGATTCTGACCGCAGTAGCCACAGCAACTTCATTACTACTTTGTTTTGAATATATTGCTCGTAGAGGTCACTTGCCTAACTGAATTTGAAATGAACAGCCTTTCTGTTATTTCTGGAAAGAATTATGTGTTTCTGAAAATGAATGGTTGGGGTTTTTTTCTGTTTTCTTGTAGCTACTCTGAAATACGAAGGGCTTGCCATTCTGCCAAGGGATAAGTGCATTGATTATGTTAATGCTGATGGAAAGAATGATGAAGACATGATGCTGCAGAAAGAATACAGAAGGGAAGAATCAAATTCAAGGAGGTAGCACAAATCTGAAGACATAGATGGTTGCTCATGAAATGATGAAACACAATAAATGTTCATGGAATTATGATGTATTCCATACAAGGTGTATAGGATGATACTTGACACTGTCACTTTCTGTGGAGTCTGATTCCCCTGGGCCTCTTGGGTTAAGGGATAAGTGATGTCTGGGTAAGGCATTGGTGTCATTTTCAGTTGTGGTAGGAGATACATAAACAAGAATGCTGTTCCTCTTATTTTCAAAAAGATTTGCATGCAGAGGAGGAAGGTCAATAAAAAGGATAGTCACAGGGTAACACTCTGGCAGGTAGCAGAGACTATTCAAAGATACCACATAGGGATTCGGGGCAAGTGCATCCAATTTTAGAAAGACCAAAAAAAAATCCAGCATGGCTGAACAGAAGGGTAGGGGAGGTTACTGGAAAAAAGAAAGAACCTTTCAAAAGCTGAAAATGTGCCTAAATGAGGAAAACCAGAAAAATCATAAAACTTCACACATTACATGTAAACAAGCAGAATAGGACAGGAGATGAGCTTCCAAATGGCATCAGTACTAATAGTAAAATCTTTCTCAAACGCATCAGAAGCAACAAGTCTACTGGAGTGTCAGTACAGCCAATAGAGGATCAAAGCACACCAGACTTTTTAAAAAATAAGACATAGAAGAAAAATTAAATGGATTCCTTGCATCTGTGATCACAGTCAAGGAGTCTAGAGAGCTCACCTTGGTAAACCCTTGCTTATAATCAGTGTTTCAGGAAAATCTGTCTCTAGTAAAGATTTTGGTAGAAGTTACAGAACAAAGAGACAAAAAGAACAGTAACTACCAGGTCTGGCAATATTCCCAGAGGATCCTAAAGGAATTACCAAGTGAAAGATCCAAGCTGCTAACAACAGTGTGCAATTTCTTACTTAAAATTTGGTGCAGAAGATTGAGAGTGAGCTAATACAGTACAGATTTTTAAATGGCATTCCAGGGGACATGTGTGGGTAGCAGGGAGATGAATAATGAAAGATTGCTACTACTCTCTCTCAATAGAAAAAACTTGTTAGGACATGACATTAAACCACCAAAAGAGCTGCTTTTTTCACACAATGCATAGACCTTTCCAGAGGATGCTGGGGTTCCTGAAAGTTTATACAGGTTAGATATTGATCAAATTAATGGAAGAAAAACCCACAGAGGGTTAAGTACAAAAATGTTACCATTGGCTTAGGAAATATGTTAAATGCAAGTCACTGGATTCTGGGAGAATACTTATGAAAGACCAACTGTCTTTGTGCTGTTTTTATACTCTTCTCTACATTATTTGCTGTTTGCTGCTGTCAGAAACAGGGTATTGGATTAATGTGGAAATCCTGATGGTTTTTAGGTATTCTTTCTGTTCCAACAGTTTTAATAAGCAAATTTGTCTTTGCTGGTTCTTCTGCAGGTAGTTAACAGGAAAAGGGCAAGCTCCTTCTCCAGAATCATCCTCAGTAACCTGATGTGAAGTGATTCCCTGGGAGATGAAGAAATGAGGAAAATAATCCCTGTTTATTTAACTCCTCTACAGCTTTACCCAAAATGTGTTAGAAGTGACTGAAAGGTAAAGAAACAAAAATCAGGAAAAGGGCAGGCAGCATCAAAACTCTGCCTTTTAGTTAATTTTTTTTCACATTAGTTTTGGTTTTAATTTCTGCTTTGGATTTTCATACACTTTGTGTAAATGTATACACATTAGCAAATATCTTGTTTACTAGTTTGAAGGGCACATTTATTTCTTGTTGACTGGCAGGATTATTAATAATTTTTAATGATTATATATTTGCCATTTTAAGTTTGCTTAAGCACTTTTTGGTGTTCACTTAATTGTAAGGAAACAGAAAACTGAAATCATATCAACCTCAAAAGATTTTATTAAAGGGTAGAAACAACAACTAGTAATATGTATTAGCCAAGTCCATGGTACACTGTGTTACCAAACTAGTAAGCACAGAAAGATCCATTTAGATTGATGTTTTATTTGGAAAATAGATTGATTCTTACACCGCTTATTCCATAAATTGATTAGGTATAACATACCTTATACAGTCTAGGAGTCCCTTCATCCTTGAAGTTTAAAATAATATTCACAACAGGAGCTCCAAAGACTTGCAGCATTATCAGGAATACTCACAGTATTTCACTACTTCCAAAACAAAATTTGCATTAGCAATCAGTTACTCTCTGCAGCATGGCTCGCCTGCGCCAGAGATAGAACTAAAAGAACTTCCAAGATGCTCTTTATTAGCTCTTGGCAGCATAAATGTGATATTCCTGTGGAATATCATGCTCTCCTAAGCCAAACAAATGCAAGGAATGTCCGTTTAACACAACCCCTTACACAGGCTGAACATTGCAAAGTTATGGAACAAAAAGTGGGCAGGATGTAAAGGAAAAAGACAATATACCTCCTTAAAGGAAAAGCAATATACTGTTTTGCAAAGGGACTTGAAGAAGAATGATACTCTGAGGTGTAAGGCTACAGGCAAAACACACTCAGGAGAAACAGGTTTCCTCTCATCTCAAGTAGAGAGGACACGAAGGAGGAATGTCTTTTGCAGGCACTGTTAGAACTGAAAAGCCTCTGGCTCAAGAGCATGGGTGTGTGCATAAACATATCCTAAAGGATATTCCCTGAAGGGAAGCTGTCCTTGTATGAGTGTCATTAATGATTTGGCATAGTGTGTGAATGCCATCCCCAGAAAGCTTCTTGTTACTTACCAATAAACGGGAAGTAACTGATTAAGCAACACCTATTAGTCATTTGGCAACATGTTGCTTTCTACAGTGATCAGCGAGTACCTTGATAGAAAGAACCAATAGCTTCCATATTGGTATGGGAACATGGGATACTTCTTCTCAGACTTCAACATTGCTCACAAGTTTGCGCTGGTATGGCTACTGCAGCAAAATGGATATGGGGTTACTTGGAAAAAACTGCACACAGAAAGGACTATTTTCTTCCTCGAATCTCATTAGGTATGTATGGATATGGTGACAGTATGGCTGTGTTTGATTGTATTATTTCTAAAGACTATCCAGATCTCTCTCACAGTTAATTTTCTTTTTTCAAATCAGGAAAAATCTGGCGTAGGCGAAGTTTAAAAAATATTGTCCAAAATTCAGCTAAAAGGAAAGTTTTAAAACTTCAGTTGCTAGTGGACAAAAGAAAAAATGTGTTTCAGCAGATTCTGGGCTCAACCCTGGTACTTGCAGACTGTCCTGAGGAGAAGAATTGCCAGCTTCTGTTTATTTTCCTGGAAGACTGTAATTTCCAAAAGCATGTATCAATGTGTTTCTAGACTTTGGCTATGATTTTAGGATTCCATCCTAAAAACGTGCTGCTAGGTGAAGACTAAGCAGCCTTAACACCACAAGGCTGGATTGGGTCCCAATACAAATGCTCAAACTGTTTAGTTAACTCCAAATATTTATACTTATAAAATGTATTTCAGTAACAAGCTGTGTATTATTTAGTAAAGTTTTCCCTGGAATTACCCAGAAACATAAATTAATTTCCTGCAAGGTCAGTATTGCTAAGATGAATACATATCCTTGTTTATTATTTCTGTTCCAAACTGCTTCATTCCTCTGTAATAACTTTCTCTGAAAGATAAATCTAATTTCCAAATCCTTCCTACTGAATTATAAACAAATCAGATAAACAGCTATAAACCAGTTCCATCCACAAACAGAAGATGGAAAATTTATCCCCCAGATTTTAAAACATATAATTGGCTATCAGGTAAAAGAAAATTAAGTACATTTGTGAATGTTAGCATAGGTCTTTGTTTCCAATTCCTCATTCCAGATGAGGTGAAATAGCCCAGATATTCTGTTTGAAGGCTTTGGTAGCAGTGCTTGATTGTGAGACCAAATATTAGCCACTGGATGGCTTTCATGCCTTTCTACCTGATCTGCACTAACCTACTTCAAATAAAGTTATGCCAGAATGAATATTGCAAAATTTTTGTTTTAGCAATTTACTCTCTAGTACTCCAACTATTTAGTTCATATAAAAAGATGCCCCTTAAAAATATTTTATTTGTCTAAAAATAAGTCTGACTATAACGTAACAAAGTTCAGGTTCTCTTTTGTGCTTCTATGGGCAACATGTCTCATAAGAAAGTTTATGAAGTGCCTCCAAATTGCTACTGAACACCCTGAGCTCTCTGTAGGGGTTGTCTACCGGAGTAGAAGATAGCAGTCCCAGGTGAATTTGTTTTTTTTACTTTCATCTCTGATCCTCCTCTTCAGCTGTTTGGTTTTCTTCTTAACATCTCCACAGTCTATGCATAGGCTTTTGCTATGCCAAAAGTTTTGATCAAGTCATTCCTATTTCTAAATACCTCCAACTCAACAACTTCTATTATGTCAAAGCTCTCATACTGCTCACAGAGTTCTGTAGAGGTCTTTCTTCTTCTAGTTGTTCCTACTCATCCTGAGTCAAACTGTGCTCCATCAGTTCTCTTTGTCCCCAGTTACAAACATCTTTCTTGTGGTTTCTCAGACACTTGTGCATTACTTTTTCCTGTCCCTATCCATCGATCAGAAGTATTATGAAGTAAAAAGTCTCTCCCTAGTGCCTGTGTAGTGAATGTGGGGAATTGTCCCATCTCAGAAGAACTGCAACAGCCAACGCTGTGAGTGGGGACAGCTGAAACCGATCTCCAGAAAACACGGAAGAGAGATCTGTGAGCTAAGGCTCCTCTGTCACTCCAGCATATCTGCGGGAGCTCAGGGTCTCAGGCAGGCCCTCCATTGCTTGGACCTCTTGGGTAGAGTCCACTGAGAGGAAAAAAAATCATTTTGCTCCAAACCCTTGCAATTAAGAGTATCCAATCAGTGCAGGGGAGCAGAGTTCTTCTTTATGTAATGGGGCTTAAGCCCATCATTCAGAAAATGTTTGTTCCGGGAAGGAGCACTTGTAATTTCTCATGTTGAAATTTGTACCTCTGCGCACGGCATTCACAAGACCCCAGCCAGCCCAAACAAGCAGCAAAGCTGAAGTTTCTTGGAGAGATGAGGTGGCTTTCCTGAGGTCAGTCTATGGGCCAGAGGCTGAATTCCACTCTCCTGAGCCCAAAGGTCCTATTTGGTCTTCTAGGCTGCAGAAAATGAAGAGATGCTCTTTTTCAATGTCTTTGAGATTAAATTGTGGCATTTGTTCAAAATACTGAGGAAAGCCTGAGAATAGTTACTGCACTTCCGAACAAACCATTAGGGCAGGAAATATGCGATTCTTCTCTTTTGTGTATATTCCAATTGCTAATAAAACAAAAAGTAAACGTTCTTTTAGCAGTTTCCAAAATGAGATTGTAGTCTCTCTCATGTACTGCCTTTTATTTCTTCACTTCGTTGTATATGCATAGGCAACTAGTTGAATCAACTTGGTATCTAAGATATCCTCCACTTCCCACCCCAGCTAGTAAAGTATCTTCCACCAGTTCCTGCCCCCAAAGCATAAAGATATGAAAACAAGCTGTATTAAAATAACTAGATGAAAAAGATGGTATAAACTTGTTGAAATACTGTGTCAACATAATTTTGATAAAGGTTATTTCAGTTTCACATCAGCTGACCTGAAAATAATAATAAAACTTGTTTTCATAGTTCCAATTTCTAGAGTATTACCCTGAAATTTTCATTTTAGACTCATACTCGTATACACATTTTTTAATAGTATTTTTCCTTTGCTGAACGTGGAGAGAAACATGGTTCAGTTATAGACCGTAAAGCATGTGTCAGCTGAGGTCTCAGCCTTTAAAGTAAGAAAACTTCTTATCTCTTATGAACACACCTGCTAAGATTTAAGATGAAGAGGTTTACTGGAGATACTTGGCTGCAGATCTGAAGCCCTGTCCTAATGGTGGTCTGCAAAAAGTTGTATCTGGTTTCTTAAGGCTGTGAGCCCTTTGTGATCACACTGCTGATATGTATCTGCTCTCCACCAGTTGTAAAAATTGGGGTTTAGGTTGAAGATTGTTTGGAGGGTTTGTTTGTGTGTGTCCATCCCCCACCTCCCACACATACCCTCCCAGCCCTGTAACTTAAAAAACTCATAAATATCAACTCTTACCTTGTTTTGTTGAATAATTATTTTGATAAGACGGATGTTTGTTATAATCTGTTAATGCCTGTTATCAAATGTGATGAATGCCGAATATTTTTAGAAGGGTTAGTTCAGATCCTGAAGTTAAGTAACAAATAATAAAAAGACATGAAAACCCAAACCATTTTTGTTAGCATGAAAGAAATTATTTTCTATTCTGAATAGGTCTACTTTCACTGCCTGAAACCTGAGATGTCACTTCTGATCTAGGATATGTCACTATTCTACTGATCTTTCCAGACAGACATTACAGTCTGCCCATATTAGAATAAAAGGGATATAGCTTTTATTTTTGATGCAACCTCATTAAACTCCATATACTATATAGAGAGGAAATTATATTTTAGCTTGTGTTTTTTTAGCAAAGCAAATCCTACAGGAAGAGATTAGGGTTTCCATAAGTATCTAATGTAATTGCTTTAATTGCTTAAAAACTTGCTACTGAAACTAGCAACAAGATTTTCCAAAGTTCCAGGGAAAATTATAGGCTCTTACTATTTTAAAATCTAAATAGGATCAACCACAAAATAATAATTGCAGGACCCATGGAAGAGAACAGTTTTTTTCAGGTTTTGTGTTTAGCTTTAGGTGAGAACATTACTGCAGGGATCTTACATGGAAGAAAAATCTTGAGGGTGGAGTGCATTCACCAGTGCCTGACAAGGTAAAGTTCCCACTGACACATATCTCGTGTTTAAAACTTTTCTAACATTTCTGTCTTCTATGAATTCTTTTCTTTGTAGCAAGTCCTGAACTACGACTACATTCTTCTCATATGCGAGAATTGATAGACTGATGGAATACTTCCCTTTTTGATTCAGCTAATTTCATAAAATTCCTGGCAACTTAGTATCTGTCTTTCCATAGTACCTAAGGTGTTATGACTTTGGGAGGTTTGTACTGGAATGCAAAAAAACATCCTCAGTATACTGTGCTGCATATAAAAGTCCACTGTAAACAAATTAAAAATAGAATTAACCAAAAATATTTTTCTGGCTATCACTCTTTTTAAGTGAGAGAATTGACTTATACTGCTCTAAGAATACATGTCCTCAGCTTTAGCTTTATTTTATTCACCTACCTTAGTTATATGATCCTAATGACTATAATGACTCAAAATCTGTGTAGCTTTTACTTCCAGAGCTCAGCTGATAGTTCAGGTAAGCCCATCCCCCTGGTTTCATAGATGAGAGGCTGAGACACAAACAGATTAAATAACAAAAGAATAAACCAGTAAAATAACAATAAAAGAAAAAAGTTATCATATGGAGGGGTCAAAACCTCACTATATGCTGCATTCTTGATGATGAGCTTCCCTGCTGCACGATACTTTGCCTCTGCAAATGTCCTGTAGCATCTCAGGTCTTAGCTTGCAGAGAGATTATCCAAAAAGCCATTCCAGAGTCACGAATTAGAAGACATATCTTCATTTGTTGCCCCTGTCTTTGATAACCTGAAAAAAAACACCAGTAAATTAATCATTTTGATTGCTCTTGCTTTCAAAGCACAGGCAGAAGTTCCCCCTTTTATTCAGCAGCTAAGCATTTTTGAAAGACAGTCCTGAGTCCCAAAATGCTGCTTATGTGTTTTGTCTAACACTGCTTATGTGCTTCACCTAAAGAGCTCTCAGCTGTGACGCATGGGCAGCGCTCCGGGCAGCGGCAGAAATGGAGGGCTCCTTCCCCCCAGCTGTCAGCCTGCCATGGCAGACTCACATTTAGGGATGGCTATCATGAATCCTTGCTTTATGCAAAGCAGTAGAGCTTCACCAGGGGCACAAAGAATTCCCAGACCATACAATAGCTGATCATTGCTAATTAGGGCACTTCCAGAGATGCAAGAGAGAGAACAGAGGAAGGAACTACATCTGGATCTCAGAGATAACAATAGCAGTGAGCACAATAACAGCTGTAAACATCAGTTGTGTTGCCCAAACAATTTTTAATGAGTTTTGGCACACCAGGTGATAGAACTAGCCAGACTATTTCTGTCTTAAGAGAGGCACCTCTCTGCAGCCCTGAGCAAGGACCTAGTGTGAGGTAGAATTCCAAATATGCTCCCTATAGCCTGTTCACTATTCCAGACAGCCCCCTGCTTCAAGTGTTGCCAGTTATGATCCTGTTTGTGCTTTCTTTGTACATTGGAAAGTGTGGCGGATGATGATACACTTCATTCTTCAGAGAGAAGCAGCAATACATTTATTGGTATAAACCAGTGATTTAACAAAGTTTCATAGTACATGCCACAGTGGTTGAACAAGATTTGATGGCAAGGTACATAATTATTTACTGCGCAGAGGACAGGGTCATTCAAAACTGTCAGGGAGACCCTCCTACTGAGTCATGAGGTTCAGAAAGGACCCCCTTGCTTTCTGAACTTCTCAGAGGGGAATTCAGGTGTGGCTAGATCCAGACTTAGTCTCAGACTTGGTAAACGGTTTATATCTAAAGGATTATATGTGCACAATTGATCCTTTATACTACTTAGTTAAGATTTCAAGTTAAGATTCCTCGGGAGCCATGCTGTTGGTCGCTGTTCAGGCATGTACTTTGAAGAACTGTGAGCCAAAAGAAATTAAGTAACTTCTCCAAGATCACACAGCAAGTCGACACTCTCCACATGTATCTGTTAATACTGAGGGTAGAGGCTGGGGCTGTGTTTTTGCTGCTCAGAAGTCATAGACCCTGAAATGGCCACGCACGAAGGGTGCTTTGCCTGCTGGCCGTGTGGACCTACCTCGCCAGTGGGCACCTGGGGCTGCTGCTGTGCCTGCCTGCCCGGGCAGGCAATGCAGAACTAACCGTACATATCACGCTGCACAAATGAGCTTATTATAAAGAGCAGAAACAAGCTACAAGCTCATTTTTCATCCCACCCTATACCTCAGTATTACAATGTTATCTAATTCTTTCATCACTCTGCCCATTAGCACTTGCAACTTGCAATTACAGTTTTCAAATATTGTCAAGGCAACTTAATGTAGTTCTATGGATCAGCAGCCCAAAATCTCTCTCATTGATTTAGGAATTTTATTCCTGTGGACAACATGAAGTAACAAATTTGAACTGTCACTTTGGTCTGTTGTTCTCCGAGTTCTCCATCCAAGTTCTGCTGGACCTCAGTACACAGTAAGGATAGGTCACATGCTCAGCACACATTATCGCAGAAACATTGGAGTATTCTGTTTTTTTCTGGATGCTATCAAGCTCTAAAAAGCTGGGGAAAATCCAGTCAGTTTGAGATGCTTGGAAGTATTTGCCTTCTATAAAGCTGTTGTATGTGTAGAAGTTGCTTTTCTGGTGGCAGAAAAGGTACTGCATTCAAAAATGCTCTTCTAGAATAAGAAAGAAGGCAAAAAGAGGGGAGAAAGGAGGATGGAAATAAAAAAGAAAAAGAAAGGAAAAGAAAGAAAGTGTACTGGGTGTGGCTGGTGTAGAGTTAATTTTTTTCAGAGCAATTCATACAGTGCTGTGTTTTAGATCTGTGACAAATACAGTGTTGATATCACGTCAATCTTTCAGCTATTGTTGAGCAGTGCTTACACAGCTGCCCTGCCGGTGAGCAGGCTGGGGGGGCACAGCTGGGACTGCCTGACCACACCATATGGCATCATGCTCAGCGATAACAGCTGGGGGAAGAAGGAGTAAGGGGGGATGTTCAGAGTTACGGCATTTGTCTTCCCAAGTCACCGTTACGCATGATGGAGCCCTGCCTTCCTGGAGGTGGCTGAACACCTGCCTGCTAGTGGAGAGTAGTGAATTAATTCTTTATTCTGCTTTACGTGTGTGTGTAGCTTTAGCTTTACCTATGAAACTGTCTTTATCTGAACCAATGAGTTTTCTCACTTCTACTCTTCTGATTCTCTTCCACATCCCACCTGGGGTGGGCAGTGAGTGAGCGGCTGTGTGTGACCGAGCTGCCTGTCAGGGTTAACCCACACTGGGAAGGAGAGGAGAGGAGAGGAGAGGAGAGGAGAGGAGAGGAGAGGAGAGGAGAGGAGAGGAGAGGAGAGGAGAAGGTCAAAAGAAATTATGCACCAAAGTTTCAGAATGGAGGATTTAAGGTTGTCTGTAACTTTCTATTGGCTTTCTGGCATGTGCATTACAATTCAGGCCTTCATTACATGATCATATTTTTCCCCCTGTATCTGCCACAATCAGTGCATGGATATATAATATTTCCTTTTATTTTTATTCAGTATGTGACCTTAGAGATCCTACTTAATTCATGCTATCCAAACCCTCCGCAGAACAGAGATTCGTCAATTTTCTCAATGGCTGTTCTGATGTGCTCACTTGCAGAGTGTTTGGACACTACACAAATGTAATGGATTCATTTTCACAGCACCCAGCTGATGTGCTGCATTATTATTATTAGCCCTTTTATAGGGACCTAGAGATGAAGGTCAAAAGCTAACTACCTAATTTTGTATTCCAAGCTGAAAAGCCTGGAGCCTAATGGCTAAGGACTTCCTATAGTACTTTCTAGCAACCTACAAACTGCAATTTTAAGACACTTTGGTGACAGTGCCTGCAAAGATGATGAGGGGACCGGAGCATGTCCCTTATGAGGAAAGGCTGAGCGAGCTGGGCCTGCTTAGCCTGGAGAAGAGAAGACTGAGAGGGGATCTTAGCAATGTCTGCAACTATCTTCAGGGTGAGTGGCAAGATGCTGGGGCCAGGCTCTTCTCAGTGGTGTCCGGTGACAGGACAAGGGGCAACGGGGACAAACTGCAACACAGGATGTTCCACCTGAATATGAGGAAGAATTTCTTTACCTTGAGGGTGCCAGAGCCCTGGCACAGGCTGCCCAGAGAGGCTGTGGGGTCTCTTTCTCCGGGGCCATTCAAAACCCGCCTGGACATGGCTCTGTGCAACCAGCTCTAGGAGACCCTGCTTTAGCAAGGGTTTGGGCTAGATGGTCTCCAGAGCTCCCTTCCAACCCTGACTGCTCCGTGATCCTGTGATTCTCTGAGTGCTTCAGACAGTCCCAAAGAAATCAACATGGAATGCCAGACAGGGGTTCCCAGACAGGCATCTACCCCACTACCTTTCTACCATCCTGCAAGGGCTTTCCAGCACTTTCCGCCTCATCGCCACACTGTGCACCCTGTGACCTGCCGTGCAGCCTGGCATGGCAGGCGCAGCCTCCTGCCTTTGACATGATCAACCAGACTTTTGTGGGAGAGAGAGAGGCCAGACTGAACTTCAGCCTCTGCAATGCCACATATTTCTGCTGTACCCGCAAGGGCCCATCTGCCCCTACAGACTGCTAGCAGGAGAGGGACAAGTCTTTCCTTCATGGTTTCAGATCTTTTGAAGGACAGCATGGGGACAACTTCTCTGGCATTCTAGGCCTTCAAGCCAGGCCTACCAAGGTGACCCGTGTATGTCATCCTGTAGGGACTGGATGCCACCTCCTGCAGGAAGCTTCCATGCTTAGCTAAAGCCAACAAAACACATCAGCACCTTGCATGGTCCCTTGGTGACAGCAGTCAGGCAACCTTCCGTGTTTTTTTATATCCAGGAGATAAACTGCTATTACACTAGCTAGGACAAAACACTTCTGGTCTCCTCAGTCACGTGTGGCTGTAGAAAAAGAAGCCCTCATAACCATTTTTAAGTATTAGTTGAAGATTTGCTGCTACCAGAAGCCACTAAGGCAACCAAACAGAACCACCAAGTCCTGGCTCAAGCCTCCCTTTCCTTGTAGTTCAGCCTTCAGCTCAAAACAATGGCTTGTTTCCTTCCATAAAACTGAGGAAGAAAACGGAGCAAAAGACAAGGCAACACACTCTCAAATAGGAAAATACTAAATAAACTACAGGACACCCACACTTCCAGCGTGCAGCAGCCTTTTCACTGCTGGCACCCTTCACCACCAGGTTGTTGCAGACACACAAACTCTTTTGTGTCCTCATCATTCATCTTGTATGTCTCTGGTTTCGGGTGTGGCATAAGGAAAGTCTGGGAAGGTCTTTTGGCCAAAATGTTTCTGTGATACATATTATGAAGGGTCCCTAAGTGATTCGTATACCTTGTTGTCTCATCGGAATGTAAGCAGTGAAATGGAGAAGAAACCAGCATAAACTTCATATAAAGGAAGGCACTTTCCCTTTCTAGCATAATGAGCTCGAGAAGCTCCAAGACAGAGCTATATGTGATAATAATTCTAAGAGGAGCAAGGGAAGAGAAGTTTGTGGGTGGAGAGTTAAAAAATGGGATGAGACCAGACCCAAAGAAAATGCAGAGATCCTCACACTCTTGCGTGTGCCCTGCAGCCAATGCAGGCCTGTGGGCAAGTGCTCCCTGACCAGCATGGGGACGGGGGTGGCTCTGGGTGGGTGGCAGGGGCCATGCGCTCTCTGCTGCTTTGCTGTGTACCAGTAACTGAAAGTCTGGAAAATGGGAGCTTAGGAAAACAGGAATGACAGAAGCACGTGGGTGTTTGGTATCAAAGCAAAGATGACTGCTGCTCTGCTTTTCCTGCTGCTTTCTGTTAAAGCATGTCACAGTTGCTTGGAGAGGCTACTCATGGAAGCAGGGGGGCAGGAGGCAGGGAGAGGAGGAGGCAAAGGAGAGAGGGAAGAGGAAGGGAGCGGGGGTGGAGAGGGAGGGAAGAAGGAAATTAAAATGAACAATAAATAGGGTTAAATGTGCAAGTATAAGGAGCAAAACAGTGAGGGAATAGCCACCACGGTGATGATACAATTGCATTCTGAGTGTGGAGGTGCTTAAGTACTGGGTGAATTCTGCCTGCTTGGAGGCTCCAGCCTCAGCACCCTGCTACTAGTGCCAAAAAGGACTTGTGAAAAACCATGGGGGAGCACAGGCTGCCCTGAGCTGCCACTCTGTGTGGGGTGAGTGAGCTCTGTTGGGGCCATTCATTAGTACGGCAATAATTAGAATTCAGTATTAGGTTCTTCACTAAGATTTATATCTGGACCTCACCATAACACCTGTGCACATGACACCTATGCCCACCTCGTGGTTCTTATATTTTGAAATCTTGATTTTCAGCCATTACATAAGTTAATTTTGGATATAATTTCAATTTGTGAAAATGGTAAAATAACGTCAATAGATATCCTATAGGTAGATATCCTCAATATCATTGAAGTATTTGTCATGGATTTCAGGATGCTTTTCTGGCATGTGTTCAGAATTCCAGGTTTTGCTAACTATGCATTATTTTTATATTATGCCCTGAATATTTTTTCCTCTTTCTTCTTTTTCCTTCTTCTGTGCTTCATGCAGACTCTCTTTCCCCCTCTCTCCCATGCCATTACTTTTTCTTCCATACAATAGGTATATTGAGAGAACACCAAAATCTTCATAATTATTTCAGCACCATCAAGAGAAAAGAGCAATTGCAAGGAAAGAATGGCTAAAATTGTCCAGTCATGGATTGCAGCACACTGAGTACAAACAAAATCTCTAGTGAGTTACCTAGCTATTAAATGCTAGCAAGTTTCTATTGCTGACTGATTTTTCAGGACTTTGCAACATACTCAGATTTGGGAAGATTTACTAAGGAATGAAGCCAGGACAATCCTCCAAACCACAGAAGTCCCCTAATTTTTCAGTGGAACAATGGTTTTAATGTGTAATTATTACATGCACACACACCCACTCCCACCCCCACCCCACGGAGCCTGTCCGTGTTTAAGAGGCATTTGGACAATGCCCTTAATAACATGCTTTAACTTTTGGTCAGCCTTGAAGTGGTCAGGCAGTTGAATTAAATGATCATTGCAGGCCCCTTCCAATGGAAATATTCTATTCTATAAATGTTGTAGGCAGCCTCAAACATACTCTTCAATGGAAATGCAGGTCAACATTCATCAGCTCCAACCACATTACTTTCTGCCAGAATAGCTATATAGAAAAAAATATTTAGTTATGCTACTTTAGCCTTATCATCGTGACATTGATGGGCTTTTAAGCAACCAAACCAGTTCATTTGCAGTATATTTGCGCTTTTTATTAAATGGTTAATAATTGTGGATGTCTATGACACAGAAAGTGCTGGAACTGTTTCTTAGAGTGTTACAAAACAGTATCAACAGTAACAGAGTGTTGCAAAACAGAGTTTTATCTACTTTCTGTGTAATCCTGCTTCGTTTGATATTGGTGAGTTACAGAGAACTGGAAACAGTAAGTACCTTTATGAGGGAGAATTAAATGTACAGAAATAATGTACCTTTTTGAGGAAGAATTAAATTGAAACAACAAAATTTGCAGTCTAGCTATTAAGAGCTTTACAGTTATACATAGATTTATTCCGTACAGGTTTAAACATGCTCAGTGCCTTTTGAAGACTGCAGTGATGAACCCAGATTAGATGGTAGCTCTAAATAGGAGCAAAATAAGTCTTTTTGTACTGAATCTGGACAAACCGACATCCCTGAGGCCTTCAAGAAAGCAGGCATCTTCCTGTTTTAAGGGTGTTGCATAGAGCGCCATCCTTTGTTTTCACTCTGCTCTGGTTTGAACTGTAGCTGGTATTTCTGGCTTTCAAACTATTGCCATCAAATCTGTGCGGTGCCGATGAACTCAATGAGTTTGCCAAGCACACAATATTTTTAGTCAGTAAAAAATCCATACTGAGTATTTCAACCCTTTATGAACAAAGAATAATAACCTTTCTAAATTTATTTAAAACTTCCCAGAGAACACTACTATAGAGATATGATTATCTAATTAATTCTGTAAGAGCTTGAAATTATGCATAATTCTTTATATTTTTCAAATTCTGTATTTTAAAATCTGTTTTATAAACCTAATTAATTGACATAATCCCATTTAATTGCAATTAAATTCTATGGAACTTTTCCATAACGATCAGTATGCTAATTCCTGAAAATTGCCTATTAATTTTACTTTCAGGAAGTAAAGCTTGGCCTTAAATGCCTGACTTCAGGCAAATTCTTATTGAGGAATCATACATTTCTAACTTATCACTGTCATTCTGGCCAGTGTTCTTCTAGTGATCTGCTGCCTTTACCCTTTCCACCTCTACAGTAACCCTGAATCCATATGTATGCCTGGTGGAGGGGTTTATTTGTTTTAAACCGGTGGAATATTTGTAAATATATACAGAAGGAAAAAAAAAACAATGTGTCTGCAGTGTCGTGGCAAAACACAGACGCAACAAATAGGAAATGGTGCTGTATCTGTAGTCACGATGGAGCAGCACTTTCTACAGCTCCAGGTGCCAAGCAGCAAGACTTCAAGCACTTTCTCTTACTGTCTGTCCCAGTTCTGAGCCCTGGACCAAGAGTGCAGTCAGGGATGGAAGAGGAGAAGGATGCAGATGAGCAGGACTACATGTGCACAGTGTCAGTAAGAAGTACGTTCTTCCCATGAAAGCCAGTATCCTGGCTGCTTTTTATGTCCACATGACAAGCCAAGACTTCAGCCTTCATCATTTGCCCAGTAATACCAAAAAACAGAGCTCAAGTGGTAGACTCAGGTTTTGAGTGAGCTGGTGACTTTTATGAAAGACTACAAATTGTTTTAAAGCACTTTCTGAAGTTCAATGGGCCAAGCATTTTGTACAGATAAAGCCAACGTGTTTTAATTTTTTCCCTAAGTGAAGGTTTATATGAAGACATCTGTTAGCTGGCCCTAAAATTTTGCCCACACAGCCTGTCTGAAATCAAAAGAAGGGGTGTAGGAAGATGACAAGCTGGCAAAAGGGGAATTAAAAGGGTAAACTGAATTAATATGAGAAAGTTTTGTTGCAGAACTCATTTTCACAACTTCAAGCTATATTAATCCTTCTCAAAAAAAAAAAAAAAAAAAAAAAAAAAAAGAAAAGAAAAAGAACTGATTTGCCAGATTGCTGACTGCTAGAGGTTATTGGTTGCTGCTTCCTTAGTTATATACTGTGTCTTGACTGCCATTTTGTATAGAGTAAAAAACACTTTCAGATGGTCTGAAATCTTAATGTGGAATATACCAAGAAACTTCTGCAAAATCTCAGGGTTGCACTGTGATACTAATAAAGAAGTTGATGCAGCTGAGCTTTACTATCCTGTGTATATTCACAGCTACAAGATGTTTGTTTAACTACTTTTCTGCAACACAGTCATCATCATGTTTCATCTGCGACATGAAATCATGAAGAGTCCAACAACAGGCTGAAAACATCTTTGCTAAGGGAGAATTATGTTTGTCTGTAGCTAATGTTAGCACTGAATGATTTTTTCCACGAGTCATTTATTAACAAGAAAATATGCTTTTGAATAACCCCAAACCACTTGTAATTGCAGATTGAATTCAGAGAAAAGTTGTTAATGAAAATTATTACTCATTATACACTTATTGCATACTATAAAAAGTTATTAATAATTTATTTTCTATTTGTTTTAGAGCTAATCTGATCAAAACAGTGAAAAAGAAGTCATCAGTTAGATTCACAAAATACTGGGAGAAATTGTATCCTGTCATACAGCAGTTAGGCTTTTACACAAGCAATGGAGAACATACACCAAACCGCCCTTTCTCCTTAAGAGATCTGCATCCACCGCTCCCACTTTCCAGGTACCTCACTACCCTGTTGATAGTCGACTGCTAACTATAAAATGCTAGTCACAGAAATGGAAGTCACTGAAGCACGACTGCACACAGGAGGGGGCAACAGCCATCCTATAAAGTCACTCTTTGTCTCAGTGACAATCTTGGTATTTTATACTTCATACAGAGCAGGGCAGGAACGTGGTGGAGAATGTGGAAACCTTCTAAAAAGAGCAGAGAAGTCAACCTCAGTGCTCTAACCAAGTGTGATGACCCACCTCCAGTTGTACAGAGGCTAACATCACACTCATCTTTTCATTACATCACAGCTGAGGGCGATGCCTGATACCCAAATGAAACATTTTCTAGCTGGACACATGAAAACATTTAGATTAAACTTTTCATAATGAAGAAAGAAAAAACGTAACTTTTTTGACTTTTCCCCCACTGATTGTTTGATTTTAGCAGATCTACCAGAAGAACTGTGCTCACAATAAGCATTTGTATCACTGGTATCTTCCCCAATTTACAAGAGAATTGGAAGTGACCATAAAGAGAGCTAGTGCAATGAGCAATTGCCTTTAGTTCAAGATCACAGGGAACTGAAAGGCAGTCACAGGGACAGCAGACATGGCAGTGTAAATCATCTAAGGGAGGTAGGAGGAAAAGTTGAGAGTATGTGGTAGCTTCTGGCTGGAATTTCCAGTGCTCTAATCCAGATACTGCTCACCAGAATGCATATTCCTTCGTTTAGTAAAATAATTGCAAAAGGATTTTGTCAAAAAGATTAACAACGTTAACAACTTAGCAGCATTTGTATTACAACAGCTCCTGTGAGAACAAAGATCATCTTATCACGCTAACTGTACAAGCAAATGTATCTAATCTGTACATCTTAGATTCAGACACAGTAAACAAATAAAATAAATGGGGAGACTGGAGAAGAGGACAGGAGGGAAACAGTGATAAGAACACTTAGTTGCATAGACCATGTACATGCATAATTGCTGCTCTATTTATAAACTAGAACTAAACATGAGATATTAATGAGGTTAGTAATCCCTGCTGGCCAGCTCCGTAGCCGTTAAAGGGAGGACAATTTGTCTATAAGGAGAAAATTCCTGCACCCCGCTGTGTTGCTGCATGGGATTTTATAAATGCCATGGGGCTTATTCAGTTTCTTAATTCTGCTGGCCCTATCTTCTTGAGTCGGCTATGCAAGGATAGGAGTCATACCTCTTATGGCTACATATTCTTTTTCTTCTGCTTTAACAATTACAGCAACTAAGGGAGTCCTTTCTCACCCCATTCTCTACAAGGGGATGGCTTGATATATCAGGATAGAAAGTACATCTGTAACAGAAGTTAAATGTGGCTTCCTTTTTACTGACGGGACTTTATTTTTAGTAGTAATATAATCTGTTATAATATGCAGCTACATTACACGGTAATAAGCATATCTCAGTGATAAGAACTTTGGATCAAGATCAGCCAGTCTCCCCCCTTCTCCTCTGCCTCATGAAGCTTAATCCTGATTTAAAAGGCTGTAATTGCTTCTTATGGCACTGGGATATGCTGTTAACACAATGCTCCATGCAATGTTCCGCCTTCCATGTGGCCCTCAGCCTGAAGAACAGAGGCGCTGCTGTCCTCAAGGCTGATGCTTCCACTCCCAGGGAGCAGCAGGCAGTGGCTGTGGGGCCGGGCTGAGCTGTGCTGGTGGGTGCTGTGGTGTCAGCGTGTTCACAGGAGGCACACACATGTGCCTGACCGAATACTTTCCTGACAGGTAATTCTGCCTCTGGATTGCCATAGCTGCCTCCCTCTGTGTTGATGCCTGTCTCCTGGGAGACAGAGCTCTCTGTTTTTGTTCGCAGAAGCCAGGACCTGAATCCAGGGAGAAATTAATTAGCTGTTGTTGGCAGCAGCAGTCAATGGGAGGGAGGTTCATCCCCACCTTCCCTCTACCCTTCTTTCATTTCCCACAGTGGTTTTGAACTGCTTTTCCAGGCTGGCATAGATAAGGTAAATCTCCTCCCGTTATTCTTTGCCGGAAAGATGCTCACACCCTGCAAAGTGTCAGCTGTACAGGGAAAGATTAACTCAGGGCAATGGGGGTTGTTTGTGCCTTATGAGGTGGTAGGTGGGCAGTGAATTCACAGGTAGAAAGAAGATGTGCAGGAACTACAATGTCCCTGCACCCTGTGGGAAGGGGCTGCATAGCCCGTCTCCTGAATAAGCATTGCTCAGCACTGGGATGCTGTCACTGGCTCAGGAAAGCCATAAACCACAGGCCGCTGGGAACAGTCCCAGGGAGGTATGAATATGTGCTTGTCCTGTTCTTGTACTTTTAACTTGGCATCTACTGCTGGTCAGATACCAGGCTAGACAAATTTTTGGTCTGAGTAGAGCCATACTTGCATTTTTATGGTCTTATCTACTGTCATGCTAACTTCTGGTATTAGGGGGGTCATCTCAGATCAAGAAACTGGCCTCATAATCTGCCCTACTCCTCTCTCCTCAACTCTCTTATCAGATACCTCTCTTTTAGACAATCTTAAAAATTATTTTCCATCTTTGTTTTCACACTGCACCACGTACGTCCCTTGGGACTAGAATGGGAGTAGCCAAAATACTATGAGAAAGCCTTTTCTCAGGCTATTTACAGCTTATCCAGAAGCAGAAAGAACTAAAAAAACTCCTAAAAAAGCAGCTCTCACATGACTGTCCAACCCAATTTAGCAGATAAAAGGGATTCGAATAGCTTCAAGAACTATTCAAACTTTTGGGTGGTTCTCAGTCCTGATCTTTATCAAGAGTTTATGGTTTACAAATCACAATCTGTATTTAATGTCACTGTTAGGCAACCAAGATTTGTTTCTTGCTTGTATTGCCTGCACAGAAGTAAATTTTACCCTTCTTTTGGAATACAGTGAATTTTACAGTCAATGAAGAGAGATAGATGCCTAATTTATACACATTGCATCCTCTTTTAGAGCCATCAGAGATGACACATCGGACTTGGGCCCCTGGTTTAAGCAGCTGCTACATGCCTAAGGTTTAGTGTTGAATATTCCCTTCAGCCTCAATGTAACAAAATTCTTGCCTCAAAACAGCGTAAGTCATTGTGGAAAGTCTCAATACTGTGGATCCACTCAACAAGTGAAACTTGATTTTCAGGCCATAAGCAAAGCTACTTCTGAAAAAAAGACAATTGTCAATTTTCTACATAGTGGCTTTTCAGACAGATGGCTGAAAGGCTGTCCAGAAGGTGAGAAGAGTGCTCATTTTTATACTTCATGCTTTGCTTGGAAGCTAAAAGGGAATTGGTACTGGAGAGGATCCAGTACAGATAAGTGTTTTAGCTTCTATGTTTTCCCTAACAAGAAATTTCTGATCAGATGTAACAAGATCAGATCTAACAGGGTTGTAAGACATCTACAGTCCTCAAGGTACAACACTGGTCTCAGTAAATTGAGTGGCAGAACTCCCATTGGCTTCAGCTGGATCCAGGTTTCTCTCAGATAATTTTGTCAAGAAAGATCTTCTTCCCTGAGGTGTCTTTAAAGAACAAACAAAACATATTACAGAAATTTGGAGCAGTGATGTGATTCTAAGGAGACTCCAAACCCACCCACCAACCAGACAATCGACCCCAAATCCCTGAATCCTATACAAAAATGAGCTTTTGCTCCTAAGTTTTGAGCAGGGGTATTACTGCCTACTTAATAGTGTTGTGGTACCCTTAACTGAATTAACTCTGCTATGGAAGACCTTAACAGAGGCTGATTTATCATATTGAGAAGCAGCTTGCGTTGTAGTCATAGCCATTATCTTCAGCCACACAGCTACAAGTGATTAGGAAGAAGAACCGAATGGACTAGTAACGGTATGGCAGCAGTCTGTAGCTCTACAACAAAAGGACAGAATGGGAAACAGCAGTGATGATGAATTTGGGGGATTTCAAGATGAATTACAAGATACTTGGTGGAGTGCAGTGCATTACTTCCTACATCCAAAACTCAGGCTGAAACACAATCTCTTTTTCTGTTAAACCCAGAACTTCAGTATTTGCAGGTAACACTGTAGCTACCAACCAGCACAGCAAGACAAACACAAGGAGGTTAACCCTATTTTTTACAGCAGCAGATTTGGGGCCCTGCTGCTTTCACACATCACATGTGTGGATGTTTCTTTTTTGGTTATGGCATAGTAAAATTATTTTCTGAGCTAAGTTAATGCAAAGACCTCAGACAGTCTCTTTGCATAACATCAATATGTTGAGCAAAAATTATACTCTATGGTGATCAAGGGAACCTGGCAGTGACAGAAGGAGTAAATAGGCTGGACAAGGTTAAGTCTGCATTTGCAAAGATCTTCCATTGCAGATACAGCTAAAAGAGAGTGAGCTGGAGCCTGGAAGGGAGAGATGGGCAGATTCAATGGAAATTCATTGAGAATTAATGGCAAATTCCCATTGGCATTCCCTGTCCCCCCTTCTGAGTCATTAGAATTGCCCTGGAGGAACAGACCATTTATTCTGGATACAGGCAGGAGTTTCCAAAGGCTGGGTGGGATTTGGGTGCAGTGGTGGAGAAGGGAGGAGTGGCAAGGAGCCACTGGCCATTTCAAAGTGGGGAGGGAATGTAAGGCCAGTACGGGTGATGTCAATTAGTTGTGAAAAGATGGCAACAAAATCAAGGGGGTCATGGAAAGCTTAGGTTGCATGTGCATGTTGAGGAGACAGACATATCCCATGCCTCGCTCAAGAGGAGACTTAATTCTGTTTGCTTTTATGCTGACCCAAGAGAAATCCTTGTCTGAATGATACAAATATCTGTCCTGCTCTGTTTATAGTACTTCCAGTCAAAAATAGCAGGGACAGGAGGGAGTCATGTAAGGAAAGCAGCTTGCTTATGAAAATGGTTTTTTCCTGTTTGTATACCATTTTTATATACACCCACGCACTCACATGTGCAGAGGCACATCTCACAGATGAGTTCTTTTTCCTAAAGAGGCTCAGTAGAGCAACCACGCATAATACTTTCTCACAGCTTTGCTTACTAGCAGTGTTCAGAACAAAAAGCCCGGTTCAAAGTCCATTGGAGTCTGTGGAAAGATGCCCATTGACTTCATTGAGATTTGGATCAGGTCCCAAATCTTTCCCTATTTAGAAGTTGGAAAATAGGCTGCAATTCCTCAGCTGTATATGCTGGGCTAACTGGGCCTGAAACGAAGCGCATAGAAAAGCCCGGCGTAGCCAAGGTCGTACCTTGCAAATGAGTCTTTTGTTTCTGTCTGCTCACGGATCATCGAGTTCTTCAAAGTCAGTCAAACAAATAATGCTTCTAGTCATTAGATTTTCTGTCCTTACAAGGTTTGGCAGGTCTCAGAGATGTTATCTGCAAGATGTAACCATTTCTGTGGTCATGCCAAAAGATACCAATTTAGTCTTCTACAACAATGAAAAGTAGTCTTTAAAAAAAAAAATGGAGGAAAAAGAAATATATTTTGAAGAAAACCTTTTCAGGTTCTCTTTTGCAAAACAGATATTCTTCAGTTCTCCAATAAGCTTCAATAAAAATAAATGTTTGCAGTTTAATCTTAGCATTAGCACTTAGCTTTCTTCCTAAAGCACAGTTTTATCAAAGCAGTATTGCAAAAGGTTTAAATGAGTGACCAGTAGAATCTTTTGCATGATGAGGGATGCATTGACCATGCTGTTGATCTCCTTCTTGAAAATTAATTAATTAACTGCCTTCGTACCTTCTTTTTTCCAGACTTGCTTTCATTTTTTTGCTGTAATAGCAACTTAGCACACTGAATTTTTGTTTTGGTTTGTATTTAATTGAGACATTAACATTACCACTTCAAGCTTCGAATAGGCATGAATAAAATAATAGGCTAGTTCCTGTCTTTCATCTATTAAGAGATCTGCAGTATTTTGAGGCTTTTTAGTATCAGTGAGAGTTTTCCCATTGATTCCAATGTGAATTTCATAGATTTCAGGCTCAGGAGAAGGGACAAAGGCAGCTTTAAGCTGGAAGTCAGCACTGTTACTCCTGTACCAGAGGAATCTGTTCCAAGTCTATTGTTTCATGCAGAGAAACATTACTAAAGTGACATTATATGTTACTAAAGTGACATTACTATGTGGGTGGCATAAGATTTATGATATCCTTAATTATTCATTTATTTAAGTGTTTGTGGGTTGCTCTTAATGTGACAGATGTACACACTTGTCAAGGCACCAGCTGAAATGTCTTTTTTTTTAAATAAGGTTATTTACTGCTGGAAAAAAACCCAGATGTAGATAGTCATCTATTTTCTCAGTTTAAATTTCATTCAGACTCATAAGAGAGTTTGTTTAATTTTCTTATATTCATTATATTTTGATGGCAACCTAATTATTTTAGAAAGATTAATAGTTCTCTACTTCCCTGTGTTAAACATGAGAAGAGTATTATGCACTAATTATAAGGAGTGAACTACAACTGACGTCAACAAAATTTGTGTGACTGCACATATAATAAATGAAATCAGAGTATTATACAACAGCTGGAAGACAGTCTAAGAAATAACTTCTTGAATGCCATGTTAAGGAACATGCTGACTAACACATTCATTTAATTCAAGAATCTCTACACAAATATTGTTCTTGTCTACTGTCTTTCATGTAGCTTGGAAAATGCAAATGAACCGATTTCCATGCTCATTCTGCCCAAATGTAGTGATTCATATTTAAATACATCATTTGTACTCTGATTAGAAGTTGGCTTAAACAGCAACAAAGGCTGACATAGGCAGAGTCTGAAGAGCTCAGGATAGTCACACCTATTGTCACCATGAGCATACAAGTAGAGAAAGGCTGGGAAGGAACCTCAGCAGCAGCTCCAGGATTTTGAAAAACAGGTGAAGTCCAACGTCCTCCTACTTGTTGTGCTCAAGAGCTCCTTTTAATATTTGGGATAAAAAAAAGAGCACCTTGACTTTTGATCTTTGGCTGCATCTATGCCACTCCTTTCTGGGTGCAATTGATATTCTTTTTTTTGCAACACTCCATGAAGCAGGCCCAGCTGTGTGCTAGGGGAGTTCCTGCAGATGGGAATGGCAGGCTCGGAAGCAACCTGTGGCACAGAAGACCATGGAGAAAGCAGTGGACTCATTTCTAGGCTAAGGAATTACTTTAAGGGGACAAGACTGAAACAACATTTCTCCATTCATACATCTAACCTTATAATCTCATAATTCACAAACTTGCAGTGTTTGTTGCAGAGTCCAGTTCTAGTACACAAATTAATTTGCTCAGACATTTGGAAACAGACCTCCCCAAAGCCCCAGTCTATAAGCTAAAATAGAGATCACCAATAACGTCTGTTCAAAGCATAGACAGTAACTATCTAGAAATATAACTAGTCTTCTTTACTGTAAAGTCTTTATAGTCATTAGCACACTGACATTCATGATTCTGTGGAGTAATATGTTGGTAAGAGAGTGGCCGAAACCAAGTGAATGTCATCTGAGAATCAGCTCCTGTTGGACTCACTCAAGAAAATGGAGCATAAATTGTCCATTAATCAAAAGCCATTTGCCATTTGCACAAATCTTTGGTTTGATTGACAAGATTATATTTGAAGCTTATTTTAGCAGGTACCTATTAGTATTCATTATATTTAAAGTAACATCAGGGACCTTTGTTTTCCCAGGCTTTTTAGGGAAAGGTTTTCATTTTTTTGCTGCTGCTGCCCATTCTTCATTTATACCTGAAGAGGATTTACTTTGGTAGACTTTGAAGTTGTTTATGAATTTGATACAACAATCCACTCTGGAAAGAAATTGATAATTTACTCCAAAACGACTTGAGTTTTACATTCGGTATATGTTTTTTCTTTTATTAAACTACACTGGTACTCCACAAAACTGTTAAATATTGGATACCAGAAATCACCGGTGTACCAAAACAAATGAAACATAAGTATGCTTAAGTTGATCTCCCTTTTTTTGGTAGCCTTGATGAAGCCATCTTGAGCCCCAAAGTTTTAAATTTTTCCCAGGTATATTATATAACTTGAACAAACAAAAGTTTATAGTATTTCCTAATTCCATGCTTTCTGCACACTGGTACAGATCCAGCTGGAGCAGTTTGCAGCACTCCTTTTCTGAGCAGCTTGTAGCTTTATGGTGAGGGCATGTTCCTAAAAGATCGGTGCAGAGCTGTAAGCTGAAGACATACTTGAATGTCTTTCTCTTACTTAGGGTTGTATGCTCTGTAGTGCAAAGGTGTAAAAGTAGGGAAAGTACCTACATTTTGAGAAAAAAAAAGTTTTACTCAGGGAAAAAAAAAAAAAAGGAAGAGAGAACTATATGTAGCTCCCCAAGGAATGGTTACGGACTATAGAATATAGAACTTAAGTATATAGCAGTGCCTCTGTACAGCCCTGCAAAAAGTACTGCAATGCAGGCTGTGTTTTACATGTAACCTCAGAGCTTACTCTTGGTTTGCTCGGGCAGTCTGTGTGGTGAGTGTGACCAGCTGGTGTTCATCCTCAGGTGCAGTATGAGGGTGAGTGCGGTGGACTCCGTTCAGGGACGAGGCTTTAGGTGTTCAACATTAACACATCTAACTACTAAGTTTCTAAATCTCTAGATGTATCCCTAAAGCTTCAGTTTCTGAATATTTGCTTACCCCAGAAGGTGTGAAGAAATAAGGCTAACCAACAGGCTAGCTGAAGGGAAAGGGGGCATTTGGGACGGAAGTAAAACTTAAATTGCCTTTTAAGGTTGTAATAATTTGCTGTGTGGTAGAAAAACTTTATTACAAAGCAGTCAGGAATGCCTAGGGTATAATGGACTTTCGTTTTTGTTCACTACTGAAATCTACCCAGTGTGTTAAGCATATCATTTTAATTCAGTTTCTACTATATTTGATTCTTAAATGTTGTCCTCTACTATGTTTCCTATGTGAATAGCAACTTACAAGTTTTTTGTTGAAAGATTACTGCCCTGCTAGCACTGGCAGTCAGTCTCTATTTATCCTTCCAGCAACATACAATCTTTAAAAATTCCCATAGCTACCTGATATTTATAGGCACATTTATTATCCAAAGCATAATTTTACTTGTGGGAAGGCAAAAAAATGCCCTGCATTGCAGAATGTCTGGTTTGGGCTTTTTTCCCCTCCAATATTTCTCTGTATTTCTTAATCTTAGATGGGATTCATTCACCTAAGAAAGTATTTGAATGAAATTAGTGGTCACCTTTTACCAGCAATTTAAAGAAACAAGCACTTGGGAAGAAGCGATTCATCTGAACAGTCTGGAAGGTCTAATTCTCTTCAGGGGGTGCCTTTGTCCCATTGCTGAGTTGGAGGGTGCTTAGATGTCATGCCTACCTTTTAAATGGTGATTATTAAATGAAATGAATTCTAGACCATTAATTTACAAAAAAACTTTACATGTTCTAGGTAGTACTCTGACTGATATCAAAATCACATTTAGCTTCTGATTACAAAGATTTAACTTACTGTTTTTAACAGAAAATTTTGCACCTGAGAACTTGGTTTTAGCAAAAATATTTTAATATAAGGAAAAAAACCCATTCACTTCCAGAGCTAATGAAAATAATGGGTCCATGCAGTGACTTTTAGTTGCACCAACATATAATAGGAATACCAACATCTATGCAGTCATTTCTAGGTTTGGGTTCTGGCATTAATTGTGTTCAATTCCCATTCACAGTGCTCTATTCCTCTATTTTTAAATGTGAAAATGCATATGCAGAAATCTAGGTATTTTGGATAACAATAGAATTTTTGTCTACATTAGGAGTATTAACTGAATTGTGGGACATAGCAAGGAATAGACATGCAAGTGAATGAAGCAAAATTCCATTCCAAACAATGGAAAATGATAAAAAATGTTCCTGTGTTAAGTATGCCTGTCCCTCTATTGGACCAAAACTGGTTAAAAAGAAAAGTAAGAGATGCCTACTGCAGTGACAATGCTAAAGTAAATTTTAGTGGTTCTGCAATGGCAAGAGATCAACACACAGACCTCAGCATGGACATTCTGCGACCTCACTCTGTGCTGCAGGAGGGAGAATGTTTTCATTGTCTCATTCTGTTGCATTTAGGGGAGCAAACTTCCTATACGCAAAATACAACACAGCAAATGAATTCCAGTCACTGTCTACAACAATGGCATTAATACAAATCACTCTGTTGCCCGTGCACCAAACCACATCTATACTGCTACTTATGCCCTGTGGTAAGAAAGGAAGAAGCAGCCTAAACACTCCAGGGAAGAGTTTCTGGACATTCTGATTATATGGGAAATTCAGTGACTGAAGCAAAGCCCTGAATACTTTTTTTTAAATTTAATTTTTTCCTCTGTTGTGAACAAAAAAGTTGTAGACATTTTGTGCTGCTGAATTCCTCTTGAGCTACATTTTGCAATATATGGGGCTGTGTGCCCTGGGACTCACAAAATCTCTGACAAGGCAAGCAGTGATATAACTCAGATCTTTGCTGGTAGGGGAGGACCACTACAGTGGGTTTTCATCACTTTTCAAGTGATTGTTAAAACTCTCAGCAATCATTACTCGAGAAGCAGGGTACCCAGCTCTCATTTTGCTGTTTTACAAATCCATTAATGTTTCATACTAAATCCAGCAATATTCAAATCCCTGACCACCACCAATCTTCAACAGCAAATGGATGAAGCAAGATTTGCTGTTACCAAGACTGCATTAACTAAACAGACTGATGTACCTTGCCAAAACCCAGGAAAAATAAACAAAGTAAGCATCCAAAAAAACTGGCTGAATTTTGCTCTGAATTACCCTAATGTAAACCAAAAAGAACATGTACAAAGTTTTCTTGCACGTACAGTAGGTAAATATTTGGGTGGTATGTTTTGAGGTGCATAACCAAAATTTTGTTTTAAGTTTATAAAAAAGTCACAGATTTTGCCATACACATGTAAATGCAGACAGTCAGTGTTCTGGGACACACAGCAGACAGAAAAAACTCCTAAAACTCTTGATTTCTGTCAACTGTCCAGACTGTCAACAGAATTATGGACAATATAAGTTATATGAATATGTTTCTTTCTCTTAACAATCTTCATACCCCTCTTTGAGGGAAGCACAAACACACGGAACATGAATAAATTTTCTACTATCTTTCCTCCTTCCAGTCTTCAGAAACTGGGCAAGCTTTCAGCCTGCAGCTGCCTATTAATAACTTTAGCTTGTTTAGTTGCTTTTTTGTGCCCATTTAACAAATGCTTCACGCTGGCCTCAGAGCTGGCACATCTGAAAATATTTACCTCACCATTTCTTTTGTTATTGTTTAGTCTCATCTAATATTTTCAAAATCTTATTCCACAGGAGATGGGCTAGTTGCCCCACCAAAATATATGATTGATATGAGAATATGCTTGAAGCGTACCTAGTCAGCAATTTAGGAAGCAGATTCTTGTTACACTGATTTTTTTTTGTCCCAAAAGTTTGTTACTTACCTGGATGTGAGAACTACCATGAACTTCATCATATACTTATTAAGGCTGAGTTCCTTCTGAGACCTGCACAAGGAGATGCTATATCAGCTCATGAGATGCCACCAGCATGGTTCGCTTGTTGACTGGGACCTCACTGGACTTCTAAGATAAGTGACTCAGAATGTCTTCAGGATTCCTTTGTCCTATGCACTAAAGCCTATACATAAAAATATTCTGCAAATAATCTATTACATACACATACTTTCTTTTGTTTAGATTTTATTTAGATACTTTTTTTTTAAGGAAAAAAGTTTTTGCTTTCAGAAAGCCTAGGATTTACTTTTTAGAGAAAATCCGTTTGCAGATTTTTTGCTAAAAAAAGGAAGCTCCGTATGATGTACATTAGAAATGGCCCAAAGCTACATGACTTGATATTGCAAACCAATATGAACTTAAATTCATTTCTGCTTGTCTGTGAACCTTCAGTTTTGGAGCATGTAGCAAAGTTTTGGATGACATCTTTTAGTATTGATAAGTCTTATTAAAAAAAATAAGAAATATAAGACATTATTCTTATTTTAATTCCCTCATACTGAACTATAATACCTACGCTAACATTAAAAAAAAGTTGGTTTATCTTAGAATTGTAAATTAGATCTGCCCTTAGAAGTTATTTATCTGAAGCAAGCTATCTCCTTTCTCCTTTTCCTAATCTAGAATATCTAAATACGTGAACAAACAGAATGAACAGGTTGCAGTTGAAGGAAAAAGATTGACTTGCTTATCTCTCAGATCCATACCTGACCCAGGCCATACCCATTAAGGCGACAATCTTCATAGAACCACAGAGGGTGAACAGGAAATTACGAACAGATGACTATAGAAATGTAGTAAATACAGTCGTGGTATCTAAATGATGCTTCTGAAATATTATTCTTTTTTGGCTGGCTGAAGTCCCATTTCTTCCTTCCAATTCCTTCTCCCTCCCTCCCTTCACTTTAAAAAAGCTTAATGGAAAAGACAATAGAAGTAACAGAATTCACTTAAACAACAAGTAATATTTTCACAGGGGAAAAAAAAATCAAAAAAGCTACCAGGAAGAAAGAAAAACATTTCAAAGATGCACTTTATGATAACCTCAATCATAAAATAAACAATAATAGCAGGACTGGGAAAATGAATTTTCACTCAAATAAATAAATAAATAAATGAATGAATGAATAAATAAATAAATAAATAAACAAACAAACAAATATCATGTCTTTCCAGATTGGAAAAAGGCAGAATAGAAAAATCATCCTTTCATATTCAAGCCATATAGCACAAAGTGAGAAAAAGGATGCATCCTGACAGATTTATGGTCTAAAAGCACTGGAAATTTCCACATTTTTAATGACATACAGAAGTAACTTAACCCTGGAGCAGGGTATATTTATTTATAGATATTCCAGAGACTTCCAGTACTAAGTGAAACAGTAGACTACTTTTTTTTATTAGCAAAGCAAGAACTGATGCACTTAGGGCTGGCAGCAGTAATATGGAGACACAAAGCCCCAAAGAAAGTGGAAACAACACCTCTAGCTTTCTAGTCAGCAACCTCAAGTGATTCAGTGTGGGCTCTAGGTACAGGGCTTATACAGGCATCACACTTGGGTGGCTTCAGAAGAGGCTGTGGTACCACCTTGGACCTACTCCCACGTCATTAAAAATAGGCTTGAGCTCATCTGCTTTGCTCTGTGAAAAATGTGATACACATTTCACCGTATAGCAGCGTGTTGGTATCGGTGGATGAGGCTTTCTGAAGCTCCTCTATTGCTGCTCTGACCTAGCTGGACATAAGCTTCTTCCAGGCTGGAAGTCCTTTCAAGGAGGGCATGCTCCAGCAGATCTTTAATGCGGCTGGACCATACTTACTGAAGCCAGGCCTAGGCTCATCTGCATTGACATGGACAGACATACCTTTGGTCCACCTGCCAGCTCGGGGCCTCTCAGCAGTGTGGGCACTGTTTTATTTTCATTTTCCTGCTCCAGGACTGAGGAACCAGGACTCAGACCTGACCATTCCTGCTGAGAAAAAAGGGAGGGAAGCACGATAAAATCTAAGCCAGAGATCAGGGGCAAGCTAAAGAAGAGCCACAAAGAGCTGCCTGACAGCAGGAGAAGGTGGGAGCATCGGCTCTGCTCCTGGTGGAAGGAGAAGGGGTTACCAGCACCCCCTCCACCTACAGGTGCCCAGCGGTCTCCTGCCAAGGCAGCAATGACTGTAGGTTTTCAGGTCTCAGAGGCAAAAGAAATGAGCTGTGGTTCCACAGTGGCTTTAGAAACTGTGTGCTTCACCTGTGCCTAGAAATTACCCTGCCCACCAGGTCACCTGCCAGGGCAGCTCTGTAACGAGCTGCTCTGCGGTGCCTGGCTGGCCTTGTCCACCAGCTGAGTGTCGCTGCGGAGCTTGGGCAGCCACGTGCAACATCTATCGCTGTACCAGCACAAACAGCTCTTCTGGGCTGCACGTGGGCAGAGGGGAGGGAGGATGAGTTCTTCGCTTCCAAAAATAGTTCTTCAGAAGGATAAGCTAACCCTAATGACTTTCAAAAATCAGTACTGCATATGGCAAATAGAGAAAGCTAAGGACTTTCAATAGGCATTCCAAAGTGCCACTTAGCACTATAATTCAACTAGCAATTCAATTTTCCAAGGTCTAAATTCAGGATATGATTTGCAAAAAAGACCTAATTCAAAAGACATATGAATGAAATGGAAATGCAAGCGTGTGTGATTCATTCCTTCAGCATCATCAGCTTTATAAATGCAGGTTCAAAATACCCAAGGTCAATATTTCTCAGCTATAAATCATGAAAATCAGCAGTAGCTTTGGGATTGTAACAGAGGATCTTGCTGCTTCTTTCAAAAATGAGTTTTCCCCAAGGCATGAAAGGTAACAACAACTGCAGAGATCTGAGTGTCAAAATAGTCAATGGTTTGGTTTTTGTCTGAATCTGGGTTCTCCCATAGAGTCAAACAAGAGCAAAAAGAAAGGAAAAAAAAAAACGCTTTGGTATTCCCATTTCATCATCCCATTTACATTCTCGAAGTTTGCCCAAACCTTACTGCACTGCAAGTTACCTTCATTGGTCCTTTTCCATGTTTTCCTGTCTGGCAGTGAGACACCCTGAGGCTTCATTCTTACCACATACTGGAATTATTGAATTTTAGGATAAATCTATGGACTTATAAATTAATTTCTGCTGAATATTCACTATTTTCTCAGTGCGCTTGCTTTTAAAATTACTGCAACATCCAGATGTAAATTGGAAATTATATTCAAGACAAAGATTAGTTTGGTCTTGAGTTTCTAAATTTGCAGTGACCAAATTTCATTTTAGTGAATGATGCAGCTGACTTCCCAATTCATAATAGAGTTTCCATCCAATTATTTCTTGGATCTACACGAAAGCAATACTCATTGCTACATATTGTTTTTATGACTGCTTGTTAACCCATCTCTTTTTTATAGTGTTCTGATTTGCTTGCCTGTTGGCTGATTGTCTTGTATAAGAGCTGTATCATTAGCAAAACCCAAGTAATGTTCTGCTCCTGGATCACTTTTTTCTCACTTTACCTGTACAACTCCATCTTAAAACCTTATAAATTCAGTGCTAAACACCATGTTGAGAATGTCTCTGACATCAGTGCTGATGTTGCCTTGTCAATGCTTGTGTCTACTTCACCTGTGCGAGCTATATGCTGATATAAAACCATCATATTGTATTTACTTTCTTTTTGCTTATATAGACTTCCAAGAAGGAGACTACCAAATACTTCCTTAAAATCTGTAGTGCATATTTTAAGTATTCGTTGTTTGAGGCATCTTTGGTATAGTCTTCTATGGCTAAACTTGCGGTTGAAAACTGGTTAAGATCTACGCTGTTCTTGCTAAGCTTTGTCTTTATTCCCTTTAAAATGCTTCATAGAAGCATTAAAATGCTTCATAAAAAGCATAGCTGGCCTGTTAATTCCGTTGTTGAACTTTTCTCAGGTTGAGCTTCATAATTTGTTTAGCCCTAATTACTTAAGAACGTTATAGATGAAGGTAGTAGGCCTTGTGATTTACTACCATCTTTTTCAACATTTGTATCGATTTCCTTACTGTCCATGTAAACCCTCCTGGATTTTTCTGTACTGCTTTTCTTGATGTGATTTTTATTTATTTTGCTTCACATGGAAGAGTTGTGGGCTTGTTGGAGTTTTTGAAAATGTTTTTTTGAAAAAGTTTATTTTGGCTGATTTCCTTTTGTTGATAGAGCTCTGTATTTTCTCATTTACCCATGCTGAAGGACTGCTGTTCTGAAAACTGGATTTTTTCCAGAATTTATGATTCTGTCAAACAGAAAGGGACTCAACATGTTAGCATTGATGTCTTCTGATGATTCAAGCCTTGCTCCGTGTGAAATCTTTACTTCAGTTTGAAAATGCTGCAGTAAATAGCACTACTCTTAGTCCATTGTTGTCAACTTTCTCTTTTAGTTTTCAGAGGTTTGTTTTCTTATGTTTCATCTGCTTTCTTATCTCATATAGTTTGTTATCTTTGGTACTGAGGATTATGATCATGGCATATCCAGATATTCATCTAAGTTTTTTTCCAATACATATATGGTACCTGATAGCTTGGTTGGGAGAATTCCAAAGTACTTCATGGATTTCTTCATGAGGAAATATAATTCACAAGCTCCCGTGCCAGAAACAATTCAAACATCTATGCATCATTCTAGTCTGGAAACTCATGCTATATTTGTACATTTATTCTGAGATGTTTTCCCAGCCACCGGGTCTGAAGTTCCTCATTAACCTCTTTGCTGTAGGCTTATGAAAATAAAGTGGGGTTGAAGTTTATGTGAAAACAGGAAAAGTTCTTGCCTAGATTTTTCTGTTTAGTGCAGATTTGTTTTATTTCTTTGTTAATTTCTTTTTTTCTAATATAAATAAAGCTCCCCACAGTTAGATTTAGGTACTATTACAGGAATGGAATGAGACACAGTCAGTCAGTAAATATTTCTTTAAATTAATTATTATCTCACCATGTCTTTGACAGTATATTTATCTATAGAGTTTTTTAAAATATAACTAGAAAAAACATAATTTTTGCAGTCAGGAGGTCGTCATATCACAATACACAATAAGAGGTAGCATGCCTCATTACGTGCACCAGCTCTCTGGGGTTTGTTTCCAATAAAGCCTCTGATACTGTGTATTTTCACCCTGAGTTGTGCGTAAGCCTGCAAAATAAACTTTAATCTCTACTTGATAGGAGTAACCAATGTTGCCAGTTCTTTAACTAAAATGTAATCTGGTTTGAATTTAGAAGTAGATCTTACTTTCCTTCCAGCTAGTGACCTCTTAGGCATCTAGCTAGTTGTTATAACCAGAGGTAGGGAGCAGAGGTGCCATTACCATAACCATGTTAGTTTCAAATATTTTATATCTTTTTTTTTACTATCCTATTGTTGATATGAACTGGGGGTTAGTAGCACATGGTTTTGTTGCTCTTGTCTCTAGTGACCAATTTGTATTTCATATATTGATGTACATGGCAAGAATATACTGCTATGTATTGAACAGAGAGTTAAACCAGAGCAAGTGAGTTAGAATGAGGCCTTTGGAATACAGTTATGTTCACCATATGGTAAGAATTATTATTATGCAATTTATAAAGGTATTGTTTTCAGTTAAAACATTTAGAAGGGCCCTCTTAAAACTCTAGATGCTTTTAAACAATTCATCCAGATTCCTAATCCCTGAAAGGCCTTTTGGGCCATTAATCAAGCCGTGCTGGCTTTTGCCCTTCACATTTTTCTTCAGACCAATCTGCAGAAACAAGCAAATAAATTACGCATTAAAATTTATGAGTACAAATTTTTCCTTCCCTCTAACTAATGTGTGTGATTTTCCCTGGAGAAATTCTCTCCTGCATAAGAAAATCAGGCTTTTAAGCAAAACATAGCTCCACTGTCAGGAAGAAAACCAAAACCATTGCCGTAACCATGTTATTTTCAAACATTTCAAAATTTTGAATACTATATTGTTCATATGAATGAGGGCTTAGTAACAAATATATCCATAGTTAGCTCCTGAACATTGCAGCACTGTAATAACAGTATGAAAAAAAAATTCATAGGTTAAGTAATTTTTCCTACCAGCAAGGAGATTTTGTAAGTTTGTTCTTTAAAGAAGCCTGAAAGGGAATAAAATTCTCAAAGCAGCAAACCTTTCAGTTCTTTTGATCTCCTGGCAACTGAAATCAACTGCAGAGCCTATGGACACTTTGGTTTCCAGTCTAGATTATGAACAACATTTACAGAGATCATCTGTTTGTAGGGAATAGACAGACAAACCAGATGCATGACTTGAGAAGGCTGTCTCAGTTCAGATGAAAATTTTCATCAGTTTCTGAAGACTCAGCAAAACTCATGGATAAGTTGTTATTTTAGTCAAGAGTAATACTTTGAGGTCAAAATGAACCTTTTGAAAATCACAAAAATGTGGATGCAAGCATTTTAAACTCCTACTTGATAAATAGCAATGTTATTGCCACTGGAGGTTACTGCAGCATACTTATTAACATCATTTTTATATTGGAATGCTTTTCAAAACCAGATTATTTGTACAGAAGAGTAAGGGCTTTATCTTGGCTTCCAAGAATATATCCAGTGCAGTTATCTGCTACACTATAAATACACATTTTTGCAAGAGAGAAGGCATAATTGTCTACTGCCAGTGGAGCTGATTGTTAGAAGATAGTTATTTTCTTGGGTCACATCAAGACGGAGCCTTGATTAGTTCTATATTAAGCCACATTATTTTATTGCAGCAAACAGTTGAGCCAAGCAGGCCTTAGTTTTAGCATAATGTATGTAAGAATGTTATCTATATATTGCTAATGTGACTTTCCAGATGTAGTGTGGAAGGACCTGCAAAGGAAGAACCAGCCCATTGTTGCTGAAATTTCATCTGGTACTTACCGAACGTTTTTAGCATCTAACTTTGGTTGTAGGCTCCCAGCAGTAAATGGTCTCACAAAACAGAGAGCTGTGGACTGACGGCCTCTTTGCAATCAACCTGTTCAATGTAATTATACCTTACTGTGCTCCAATATGTGCGTTCTTCTAAAAGGCAGAACAGAGGACTACATTACCTGGAAAACAGCTTTACTGAGATCAGCTGGGTATTATACATACAATAAATAAAATAACATAATTTAAAAATCCTAATTACAGAATAGGTTAGAGTCAGATCTGCAATATACTGGCAAGTAGTTTTATCCTATACAGCACAAAAGCAGGAAAGTTCACTTTTTCTGAGTTACACAAAAATAGCATTAAAATACAGTATTAGAAGTTATTAGAAAGTTTGTACTCTCTCATTTTATCTTGAAGACAGCTTACCTGGGGGACTTGACTTTTCCAGAGAGGGGGTTGGGGGTGGGTGGGGATAAGGCTGGATTATCAGACAAATTACACAAATGTTTAGTTAGCAGCCAGACACCAAAACAGAATTTAGAAGGGAAATGCACCCTGTTTATAATACACAACTCCCATAAATCTTAAAACTACAGAATTCAGCATGCAACTTCGTCTTTGGTCCTGACTGCTCAGCTCCAGATTTTCAATTTCAAGGAAAAATTGACTTTTTGGTGCAAGGCAGAGGTTTCTCATGTTCCACAACATTCAGAAGAGAGCCTGCTGTGCTCCAGAAATTAGTGCTGCCATTTTCACTGGGACCACCAAGCTGTACTCATTCTATGGACATGTTGAAAAAATGTAAAGGACAAAAAAATCTGACTTAGTTCCTAAGCTTTCACCCAGAAAGAAATTTAATGGACCTGAGAGACAATACAGTTTCATACTTTTTGGAGAGAAAATAGTTTTCAGGAACAAGAGGGTTTGCTTTTGAGATAACTCAGAGGCACTTTGGGGCAGGTTGGGAATAAGGTCTTTCACATCAAAACAAAAAAGAGAAAGGTAAGTATAGCCAAAGAGTTAGATAAACCTCTTTGACATAGCTACATTGTCAGTTTGAGTAGAAAGAGACAGAATTGCAGGTTTGAAAAAAAACAAAACCATGAATACCTTCATTTTCTTTCAGTCTGTTTAGATCTGCTTTATAGATTGAAGTTCAGTAAAAGCCACTGAGATTTTGGATGGTTAGTCTAAGCCAAAATTAATAGCTGAAATTTTGATACTTAACTCACTACAAGTATTGGATACAAACATTATCTTGGACCTAAACTGGTACTACTTGTTCACGTAATTTAGGGGAGGAACTGGGGGGGTTGCTATTTTGTTTTGTTTGCTTGTTTGAAAACTTAAATATGAAAATTGCCAGTGACTGTGGGAATGGGTACTCATGATAGCAGCTTTTTGTGTTTCTCTTGACAAGCTTAATCAAAGTATCTGATTATAACCCTTCCCTTAGCACTTCATGTATTGTCTCCTTGGGAGCACAATAGATGTAATTTCACTCTTTTAGACTAAATTATTTTCATGGTAATTTCATTGCCATTATCCATCCCACACGTGGTGGTTTTGTATATAAATGTGTCTGACCCATGGCTTCTAACTAGTAGCCTGAAAAAAAGTAGCTTTCAAACATAATAAAAAGGTAGAAGTCACAGCAGAGCTAATAGCAGCAAGTACAGATAAAAATACGACTTGGATACAACAGATTTGCTAAATAGAAGCTGAGTTAGAGGAGGATTATGAGAGCATACCTGATTACTCTTCAGTGGAAATAATTCTTGTAAACATGCAAGTTAACTCTTGCTGGATTATTCTGCATATCAAATATTTCATTTGCATAGAAGTCTGATGTATCTCAGATGTCTCGGTGGAAGATAAGAAATGTAATGTGATTCACTTTTGCCTCTACTATTCAAGTATTACAGATTTGGAAGAAAGTAATGAGATAGGTGAAATGTCGAGAGAGCAGACCCTCTCATTGACTGGAGGTCAGTGGAAACCAGTAGTCCAGCTGAAGAAATCTGCTGGTAGTCATGGTAAGAATTCTCAGTGTTACTGCTTGAACATATCCAAGAGAATCTCTCTTCTAGTACAAACATTGCCGCCTTCTAAAACACGAAGGCAATGAAACAGAAATGTATAAACAGCAGTACAGCAGTGTATGATGAGATATTACATGGAGGTCACAAAACTTGTTTATCCATTGTTCAGGTATGAAAAAGTACAGAGAATTAATCTTGCAAGGACACTGATTACAGGGGAATTAAAAATTCAGGATTGCCTATACAATGCACAGACCAAGCTCCCCTGTGGAGCAGTTGGCCTGTGCTGCTCCCCAACAGTGCGAAGCATCGTAGCTACTTTGGGGTTCACAGCCAGCACCTGTCTCCCACAGTTAACCAGCTGTATCTGTTCAGTTCTTTCTCTAAGACAGACGCTCACCTGATGGTGAGGCTGGCACAGGGGGACAGATACGCTGTCGAGAAACTGGAGTTCTGAGTTAGCTGTCTCCCTTACCTTGGCTGGAATAGAAACTTGAACCGTTGTCTCCCACCTTGCAGGTGCGTACCATAACCACTGATATATTCGGTTCTGTCCCACTGAAACTGTTCTTATGCAAAACACCAAAATAACTGCTGGTCAGAGAGCACTTGAAAACCATGGAGGGTAAGGACGCATACATGGGCCAGAAGACACAGGGCTTAGCTTCTGCCTCACTTTGGGTTGAAATCCAACGATCTTTTTGCTCTCCTGGGACTTCTTCCCCCTCCACTTACAATGCTGTTGATACTAAATGTTTGAGGTTGTACTGAGCCCAAGTATTTTTTTCCTCTTATAATTGGTCCTTTCAACGAACAGGTAAGTTACCCTTGTCCACTGCACTGGTAAAGTTGCCCTTATTGCGTACCGGGTGGCACATGACTATGAAATACTCAAATTAAGTCAACATTGAATCTAAAATTCTTTCAAGGCCTCAACAATTTGAGAATAAAACCCACTAAAATGTAATGGTCCATGCTCATATGGCTAGAGTTGGGCATTAAGGGTCTCAAGAGAAAAGCTTATTTCTCTAGTCTGTGCTAAAAAATGTCTCTTCATTCTTCCTTGGGTGATGTAGCAGGAGCTCTTCAAGCTGTTTTAAAAGCATCTTATATTTTATTTATCTATCGTTGTCATTGTTATTTTAAATTTCATTTCAGTATGTGTGTTTGACAGTTTCAGAATGATGTTGATGGGACAGGTAAAGGGAAAAATTGAAGTTATTTCGATAAGAAAACAAATTCATTATATCTAATCATTTAACCCAGGAAGTATTAACATGCTTCCATACACATAACACACTCTTTGAATGTCATTCATGCAACGTTTGGTTCCTTTTTAAAAGCTTTTGTCAGAAAGACCAAGTCAGATTTGAAACTCAGAAAATATTCCAGAACATAATTTCAATTTACTTTGTACTAACCTGATAGCCAAATCCTCCCTTCCTGTAGAGTGACAACTTACTGTATTTTAGCACTCATGATAGCAAATGTACCACAAACGTATTCATTATTTTTCCCAAATGCATAACATCTCATGAAGGAACCTTTGCTTTAACACAAGCCAAACCTGAATTCCTTGAAAAACAAGATTAAATGATCCAGCCTCTCATGCATCCTGGGTTTCAGGTAAAGTTGCAGATCATCTTGAAGGAAGCATCACATGGTGAGATCACCTTGGACTGCAGCAGGCTTAATGTAACCTGCTTTCTGTGGGTTGTGTCCTACCCCCAGGGGATCCCTTAGCTCCTGACAGAAGCAACGTGCTCGGTGGTACGTGCCAGGTGGGTACTTCGTGCCTCTGATATTCCCAATCCTAATTCTCTCACTGCTTTCCCCACGTTTAACGTGGATCTCTTTTTGTGCCTGTTTCAGTGGAACCATTTACTGTCCATTTAGGCTTGAAGGCTGGAGCGTGGGCCATAGCCAATGCTGCTTTTTGTTTATTCCTGGCCCTTCTGTTTCAGAAGACTTTGGGGAGAGCAGTCCTTGAGCCCACTCTCATGGCCTGGGTGAACACATAGGTGAGGCTCAGAAGTTTCATCAGGTGTCCCAAAGCCCCCATAGTTCCCATGTGCCAGATGACGGGCTGTCACACTCTAGTCCATAGATGGGACTGTTGTCATGGAAACAAAACTACATGGAAATACTAAAAATAAAGCTGGCCCAACAAGCTTGATAGTTTCTAGGCAGAAAACCGAAGTGAGGGAGCGTCATGGATATACTTGGATTTTAGACAAGCATTTGATAAGGAGGCGCAGGATAGATTAGGGAGAAAATTAAATCAATTTGGCTTAGACCACAATACAATTAGTCCAACCAAAAGCTGGCTTGTGAGCAACTGACAATGGAAAATTATAAATAATTCATTAGGGAGAGAGAAATTGGCTGGTGATGTCCCACAAGAATTGGTATCAGGCTACCTGTTTAAAATTTGGATAAATATATCTACAAAATTCTATCAAGAGTAGCGAGTTATTCAAGATAAATGTAGAAGACAGGACAACTTGGACTGCTTCACTAAAGTAGAAAATAACTAGTATGTATCCCTGCACTATTTTCTGTGAGGTGTTTGTGGGTGCTTATGAAAATACATGACTAAATTTTTCAGCCTTCACAACCCAAACACCTTGGGCTTCTACCTGTCTGTGGAAACTTTCAGATAAACCTGATTTTACATGTCTCCTTCTAGCAGAATCACAGTAATAGTCTAAGAACTGGGCCTTAGTTTTACTGGATGGACAACCCAAAATTCCTCCACTTATCATTTTGTCACATTCAGAGCTACATTTCCCAGTATTACCTTTAATATCGACCACACCAAGCAGCAGCATAACAGACAGCCCACCGCTGCAGGTCCCTGGGCTGGTATCCAGCCACGCACTGAAGAATCCACAAACCCCTTCTCCATCATCAGGTAGCTCAATATACAGTGGCAACTTTATTCAGCTGTGTTAACATGCATGATTAAATTAGGCTCCTGCTAGTGGTGTCTCTCATAGAAAAAGGTAATTATTTTCTTTTACCTTCTTTATAACAACAATATTTTTGCCATCTAGTCTCCCATGCTGACACTTTGACCGTGGAAAGCATGGTGCTAATAAGGTAAATGGACTACACAGAAACATTTGGGATGTTAGTTACCCAGTCTCTGACTCTGCTATTAATCATTTAAGTCATCCAACTTCTGCGAACATCAACTTCAAATAAACACCAGCCGCTAAATTCATAAATATACCAGCAGTCGAGACTTGTTTACATTTGAAAATGTGGTGAAATAGCCAGAGTATCTGTTTCATTGGAAATCTTCAAATAGCCACTATTTTCTGAGACAGCTACTTCACTTAACTTCTGAAGATAGACAACCTCTGATTTTTAACCTCTCATTAAAACTATCTCCCCTGTCAATGAACAGAGTTTTTCAGATAACTAGTTTTATTTTAGATCTCTTCCTCACAGTCTGCTAATTTATCTATTATTCAAGTAACTGTTTTCTTCTGTCCTTGAATTATTTAAATTGTTGTTCATCCAGACAAACATGCTTTCCCAGATCTCCAGTAAGATTCTATTATAAGCAGATATTTGTGTCTAATCACATGCATTAGTGAACGTAAAGACTTAATAGTTCTAACATTACAACCCTTCTTGGATGCAAGCCCCATCAATACTATTTATAAAATACTTAGAGCTTTCACTTTATCTTTTATATGCTAATTACCTTTTTTGTTAAGGCACCAATCTGGCTGTGCTAAGTACATATTCTCCCAAAAATTAACCTATGGAACCTCAGGCTGAAGACAATTTATATTAGCGAGTTACCACCTTAATCAGAGTATTATTGTATTATTAGCCTAATACTCAATAATGCATTTCTTGTAGATAATTTAAACATGAGCCAATGTCAACTGATTCCCCTGAGATCAAACAAATTAAGGAACTGAAAGATGTAAATAAAATCTATTTATTTCAAATTAAAGCAGCAGCAGAAAGTTTAAAGAGACTTCAATCTGAGACTATTATGCAATTGTAATGCAGGGAAAATTAGCTTAGGAAAAACTCATCAAGAAGTTGAAGTAACCTGTTTTAAAGCAGTCGGTCCAGAAAGTATTGAGAGCACTATGTCCAAGGCTTCGTCAGCTGCAAAGCATACTTGAGAAACTGTTTTGCTATGGTAAGGAATGAGCATCCTGACTGCAAAACATATGAGGGTGGTTTGGGACTGCAGCTACACAAAGTGTGGTGGCAAAGTCTCTACGGGGGGAGAGGGAGAGGCACTTGAGCAAAGTAGAGGTGTTTATATGCAAAGTTATAATGCAGAACACCCAGTCCAGAAACTCCAACACCCCACCCCCACCCCCATCCCCAAAGCGGGAGGATTTCATACTCCAAAAGGCAGGTTTCAGACACCGTAAATGGCTTTAAAAGGCTGGAGAGCCTCTGTCTCTGTCTTTGCTGCCAGGAGAGGAGTTTGCTCAGGATAATGTCATTCAAATAATAAAGATTTTTTTGTACAGTATTTGTGGTACTGTTTTTCACAGAATAGATGTGTTCACTAATAGAGAGGCTTCATCCTTTCACTTGAAATTATTGACGGGACGCTATTCAGAGGCCCTTTCAACTCCCCAAAAATCCCGCTTGTGCCATTGATAAGTGGGTTTGCTGATGTCTCCATGTGGTTTCAGTGGACCATGGCATTAAGCATACTGTTTATTCAGAGACCCTGATTTCAACTTGTTTTGTAGATCCCACACATCTTCATGTCAGTTATACCTTGGCATGAAAGTAAAATTTTAAAAAGATATCAACAGTGATGCGCATTTGGATACTGAGAGTAAAAAGAAGTGTTAGACGAAAGAATTTATGGATCGTACTGGGAAGCTAGTATTCCACGAAAGGAAAAGAGAAATCTTAGAGACTTCTAGTAACACAGTTAATTTCAGAACTATTTGTTTGGCAAATATTTTCAAATTACAAATGAAGTTATAAATGGAGTTCTGCCTCAATGGCAGAACAAATTAACACAAAATGTTTATGAATCCTGTGATAGTATAAATACGTATAGCCATAGGATGGTACCAAACCTCCTATATAATGATACATACTTATTGATCTTAAGTAATTATTCTTGTGGTAGGGTTTCATTTTCTCCTAATCTTTGGAAAGAACAGGCTTTCCTGAGTCTGAGATAAAACAGTGATGATTCTTCCAACCCCCAAAAAATTTAGTAGACATTGTCTGCAATGACAATTTTGTAGCAGCCTCAACTCACATTTTTGAGATTCATATCTTTGTATAAAACATCGCTTGAGGACCTCAGAACATACAATGATTTTTTTTAAAACTCATCAAGATTTAAACTAGGTATGGCTTTTGCTATATTTATGGTACTGGAAAGTTGCTTCAGACTACACTGCTTAACAGGTAAAAGTCCTGACTTTCAGCCTACCTGTATTCCTAGACAGTCTGGATCTGTTATCTGCCTTGTCAGTCAGATTAAGTAGTACTGACAGCACATTTATTTTTTTTCCTCAGCTCTGATACATTTCCAAAACCATGACATTCCCTCTCAGCCTTTGCTTCACTTAGTTAAAGATGATGATTCTTTTAGACCTTTTTCTCCCTGGTAGTTGCCTGCATTTTTTCATGGAGACTAGAACACAGGTGATCAAATTTGCATGCAATATTTCTGCAGGGTCCCAGCTGTGCCTTGCACAAGGTCATTAAAACTATTCTTTCTCTAAAGAAAGTACTCAGCCTATAGCAATCCTACCACTGTGTTTCATTTCTGATGGGTGCGCATAACAACAGGTCATTCTGTGACCAACTAATTTAGCCAAAGTTCTTTTTATTTCAGTGCAAAGAGGCGATAAGCAGCAACAGCCAGAGAACTAGTTTGTATTAGATATCTAAGTACAGCGCACATTCCCATTGCATCAGCTCTGCTCTCAAATTTGCTACTTCAGCACGGAAAAAAAAACAGTTAAAAACCTGAGGACCACAGTGCTGACTGGAGCCAAACGACACAGAACTCCAAAGCAGACTAATGGAACATGAGAGAGTAAAATAAAGAACGTTACTTATAGCAAAAGCCACAACATGGAAATTACTATGGCGTTTTATCCTCACACGTTATTGCACATAATAACATGATGTATCTATAATCCCCAAAAGCAAATTAATGTAAATATACAACAAGATATAAAAAAAAAATATTACTGTGCTAAGTATTAGCATTCCAAATCCACAGACTTGGATTCAGAAGTGTTCAAACATTTGTCTTAGCAATACAAGTAATTCGGTGTTATATAATAGCTTGCACAAAAATCTCAGAGGAAAGTGCTATTGTAGTGTAGCAGGATACTCTGTTCCTTTATAAATAGGAAAGCATTTTGAAAATAGCTTCCTTTATATCATGAGCAGTCATGAGTCTAAAAATGGATGCATTTTGGCTTTTTAAGCAAATTATGCCCTCATCTTAGAACACAAAGTGATGTAAGTCAGTCTGTAGTTCTCATGCACTTGTGTGATACTCTGAGGTATGTGTATCCAGCATGGCAGAAACAGGTTTGTTTTAAAAAAAAAATTATTGTTTTCATTGACGTTTTCAAAAACCTTGTAAGTTTGTTTCCGATTAGTCCATTTTAGGAGAAAATCTAAAACTCTGGGTCTTAATGTTGCCTAAAAACTCTCTTATCAGTGTGCATGTTACTAACAGTAACCCAACTAGAGAGTTCACTGTTGAACTAAAGAAGAAAAACAAGTATTTCTATTTTAAGAGACACATGAACCTCATTGGAATTAAAATACGCTGGAAATGTAACCCCTGAAGTAGCAGGAGTCTTTTAAATGGTTTTCTGAAGTTTCAATGGAGCTGCATGTGCAAGGAAATGCACTGTTATTGCAATTCTGTCAAACCCCTTTAGCCTAAAATCCAAGTTCCATGTATATTTTTTGCCAAAAGGGTGGCAGATGACAGTCAATGCCTGAAGCAGCGTTTCAGACCTGAAAACCCTCACAAGTCCCCTGTCAGGTAGGCTTACAGCCAACTACATATTATTTGTAGCAGATAAGAACCAACATAAGCCTGAGTTTTGCCCAGGTTGAGGCATACCTATAGTTTCGCTCCGGATTTTTCATACTTCCTATAGCACAAAAAGACCAGTTTACTTAAGTGCCTGGATCAAACTGAAACAAAAAGGTTTAATCATCTTGCAGTGACGAAGATGACAGTGTTATGAGATACTAGTGCTGTGTGTCAAAACAAAACAATCAATCCCTCTTACCCCAGGATACCCAGATATTAGTGGTGGGATATTCCTTCGAATCAGCAACTGTCATTTCTGTAAAACTTTATTTCAATTTATTAATTACTATGCTGAAAAGAGAGAAACCTGATTCATAATCCATGCTGCCTGTTTCGAGCTGAGCAGCTTACTTTTTCCTACTGGAAAATCTTTCCTCATTGCTTGTGACGTCTATGCTCCAGAACAGTAATATATGGGCAACAATTCACCCTAACCAGTTTTATTCCTGATGTATCTGTAATACCATCGAGCTCACACTTCACAGGACTTTTTAACTGCATCCAATGAATAGTTAGGCAATAGTATATTTTACAATTTTCCCTTTTTAGGCTGTTGCCCTAAAGACAGAGATGGAAGACACGAGAGACAGGGAGGATGGAAAAGAAACAAAGCGAGGAGAACCTTCATGGAAACACAATTGCTCATGTGCACTGTAAGCAAACTATGGTATAAAGTGAGTGAATCAAATTTTGTCTTGCCATATCGTACTTCATCAAGAAGCATCACACTCTACAAAGTGTGGCCTTGGAGGAAAAGGAGTACATGGATCTTCGTAACAGAGCACCTGGGGAAATGCAATAAGAAGCAAAAAGAGAATTCTGCTGAGGATCCAGAGTGGCTCTGGCTCCTGCTGTCGTTCACCTCCAGGAAGAGTATCTCCATGCCCTGCACGATGATTCAGGATGCAGTATTTGCTGTGGTCCCATTTTACAGGTATGGAGACTGAGTTCTGGAAAAAAATGTGAGCAAAAATAATTTGCTCACAACTTGACCCATCCCTCAGAATCTTCCTCATGCCTGACTCTGCTTCTCACTTTCCAAAAACCCTCATTTATTTATTCCAAGAGAAAACTCTGGTATGGTTTTCCATGCATACTCAACTCATCATCTTTAGCCCTCTTTCCTGTGTTTCTCCCCCGTCTCTAGTTACTGACCTCAGTAAATAAACCCTTCTATCTCTCTAACGGTTCCTTCTGTATGTTCTTCAGTGAGTCCCTTTCTTTTTCCATCTCTCTTTGGGGATCTGCTACAGGTCTGTCTTTTCTGTATACATATTTTCTAAGTAAATGTTATCTACAAACATAAATTCTTCTACTTTTGTGCCTCACCTCTACCCTTGTATTATGTCTCTGTGGATGGGATTCATATGTCTGAACGTAGGTATTTATTTTGAAACCCCCCATTGTAGGCTCTCTGTGTATTCTGAAAATCAAGCCAATATTTCAAGAACTGTACAGTGCAATTACACCAACTGCTGAAGAACATCTCTAAAATAAGGCAGCTGAATGATGATCTAACTGTGCTTCTTTCCTTTCACTATAAAGGGCAATATCTACACTGTAGCTATATAAAGTTAGACAGGATAAATCCTACTCTGTTGTCCAAACTCAAATCCTAGTCTCTAACACTTCTTTGTAGACATTTTGGCCCAATATAGCTCATGTAAAACCAATAACCTCCATAGTATTTTTCTGCTTATTTCTTGTGGACAGAACTATCATGAATCTGATCACACTGGACAATAACCTGACCTTCATGTTCTTGAAGTCCTTACACTCATTTTTAAAGCATCTTTCTATCTGACATCTCTTAAATACACCATTTCTGGTTCATTCACTCAGCTCCAACTGTTATCCAGGCTCTCATCTCATGCATGTGTCATGCTTTCTTGGGTCTGAGTAAATCCCATGTCTCCTCTATACACCCAGGAGACCTTTGCAATGATAATTTTCCAATTCTGTTACTTTATCCATGTCATTAGTCTCCTTCACTGTCTCTCTGAGATTCCTTCCCTCTCTCATATTACAAAAAGACTTTTGAGGACCTTCCCAGCCAATAAGCTGGGGTTTTGTTTTTGTTTTTTTTTTTTCTGATTTGGCTCTGAAGCCAGCCTCAGGCTTTGTTCAGAGCATGTGGCTAGCTTGTACCTGCCCCTTGGCTAGTTTGGTAATGCCCTGGGACAACTGTCCTCTCTCCTGTTGACAAGCACTTATGTGACTTTTGTTGTTCTGCTGCCTCTTCTGGCACATTAGACTCCTGAGTTCTCAGGGCTTTCTGTACAGATCCTAAACCACCAAGGTCCCAGGACATGTGTTCAAGTAGACCACGTTATCTCCTCTAGCTCAGCAAATATGCCATATTTCAGAAACCTTTCATATTGGAAAGATCCAACAGACATAAGGATTTTGACCAACAGGTTCATGCAGTATCTACACTATGCCAGAACTGATTTATTTATATTTATTTCTTTCCCCAGCAGAAAATATGTTGTACTTACAGAGCATAAAGACTATCAATTTAAAGCACAGTTATAAAAGTATAGGTGATTTGTCCTAAGGCATTGGGCATTAAAGAAAAGGAGGTTTATATGTTAATGCAACTATCAGGCATAGAGGAAAGAAAGGAAACCCCCACACGTTTATTTAATTATTTTAATTTGGATTTATTTTACATTCTTGATTAACCAAATCCAATAACAACAAGAAGCTGCTGTGAATATTCTCAGGTTAACTTGGAAGTAAGGGGATAATACTGCAGGTGGATATTCTAATTTCCCTTGTGGAAGTAACGGTTTTAGTGCATAGCGCACTGAAGCAAAACACGGTGACAGATGCTCTTAAAGTGTTTCTTAAGTGGACAAATGGCCTTTGTAACACAATAGAGACTCAATGTTATTTATCAGAAACTGTGCAAAAGCTGTCATTCAACCTTACCTTGGGGATCTGGAGTCCCACTTTCCTCTTCTGTTGTAAGGCAGAAATTAGTTCTGAAAAATATAAAGTCAGTCCTCACATAATATCATTAAGGTGCTACATAAGTGTTAACAACAATTGCTGAAAAAGGCTAGTAAAATGTGCTAATTAAAGGTGAACTGCCTGATGTAGCCAATGCAACCATCCATTGCTTAGATAGCTCCAGGTATCCAAAGTTTGAACTATTGGTTTAAACAATCAACAAAAATTAGTGGGAGACCAAAAGGAAGATGTATCTGTCATATTGGCACAAGGGAGACAAGGTGCTTCATTCCCTCCTCTGTCTACTTCAAAAGCACTATGCTTTATTAACTGGGGTGTATTTCTCCTCCTGTGCTACTTGGAAAGAACTAATGACTGAGTCGACCATATTCTTTTGGTTCTGCAACATGTTTGTACAGGTACAATGATGCTTTCAACCTCGTTACTTCCACTTCATCACAAGACTTATTCAAAACAAGATAAATTCAAAAGAAAGCGGCATCCTGTTCTCCTCCACAAATGAAACACAGATGATAAACCAAAATGATTATAAGATAAAGGCTGTTACACAGAAGAAATTAAATTAAGTTCTTCTTAAAAGAAATCAGAACATCAAGGCAGAAAAATGTAGAATTAAAATAATCATACATGTGCCTGGGAGAGAAATCACAAAGAGGAAATATCTACTCCCCTTTAAACGTTCAAGGTAATTTAGAAGTAAGAATTATAAAATGCTTTAGCCCCGAGAATAGGGTCACTGAATGCTGTCACGATGCTTTACAGTTGCCCTAGTACACTAGATGCTGTTTTCAAATAAAACTTGTTTGGATTTATCCTCATGGTAATTCTTACCTTTCTGAGCTTTTAAAGCCTAGCTAAATAGTGATAAATGTTTTTGTCACACATACAAGGTCCATGTTCTCAAATTTAGTATCACTCAAAGTGCAATTTGAACATGAGTAATAATGTGAGCGTCAGTGCTTTGAGAGTCCTACAAGAGATGTAAAAAAGTACATAATGGGCAAGTTCAAAGAGAACTAGATGGGAAAGGTAATTTGTTTTTGATATGAATAGAAGAACTATAATTTTCAAAGAGGGAAGTCTGTTACAGCTATTTGAAATGCAAGACCAGCTTCTGAATCTAGTAGTTTGGAAAGAAAGGCTGAGATTTAATTTAATTTTTGTCAAATAGTGTAATTACTATCCCACAGTTTTTTCTTACTATCCTTGTTGTTGTTCTTGGTGCTTATGTACAAGTAGTGAAATCTAACTAAATTACCTGGATGACGAGAAACGGTTTGAATCCGGAGAACCACACAGTGCAGCAGTAACTTGAGAACATCTCAATCATGAAGAGAAAACATCACTTACCCTCATGCTACTCAGCTATTGCTGTTTCTTGTCTTGTGTATCAGTTTGCAGCCCTTTGGAAATATTTGAGCTGAGGAGATTCTCAGGATGCAAATTGTGAGCTTGAGCCTTAACTCTGTTTTGAATAACATTTTGTTCCTGCAGGTCAGGATCAAGTTCACATTAATTTGAGGGGATTAGGCAGGAGGGGGCTATATACAAAAGCCCTCTGGTGCCAAGATGTGTGCAAGGTGCCTAAGGATTAGACAGGCACCCAGCAGGGAAAGACCTACACACCACCTATTTGTCTCTCCTGTGACAAAGACACTTTTTTTATGAGTGCAAAAATTAAGGATGTCTTCAGGAATCAGAAGGACTGAAGAGTTAGATGGTTTCTTGCTGGACCACCCAGTAATGCATAGATGCATGAATTGCACCTAAGCTCCTTTTACAGAGATATTAGCACTGAAGCAACCAAAAGATGAAACAATGCCTGGATTAAATGCCAACTGTCAAGTCCCCAGTCACAGATCTGCATGCAAAAACAGAGTCTGAAGCTATAGAAGTATACCAAAACATACAGTAGGATGTAGCAGGCAGCAAGTCTCAGTCTGCTGTGCCCCATTCATTCAACTGTTCTTGCTTAATGTAAATGTTTCTCTTTTACAAAAACATAGATAAGCAGCTTCTGAGCGGAGCCCACACTGGCGTCCCTGAGATTGTAGCAGGCTACACGTGAATTCAGTTCTTTAATATTATCGTTATGAAGCAGAGCGGCAGAAGGCCAGCAATTGCTAATAGGGGAACAATAGAGCTAATTACAGCTAACTGCGAGCTGAACAGTCACCAGACAACAAAAATTCTCTTTCATTATGGCTGAGTCCCATCCTGAATTTCATTTCAATTCAATCTGCTCTGAACAGGAAAAAGTTGGAGGGTAACAAAATCTTTTCCGAGGCAGTTCCTGGAGCAGCAGCTTACAGGTTTTCCCAGCTCTGGTCTCGCACACTGGTACACGGCAGCCAGGATTCAGTGCCCTACATAAACTGCGCCGATATCCCGGCTCATCACCCAGCACAACTCTCCCCAGCCATCATGGAGACACATCCATTTCAGATTTTAAAGAATAACAAGTTGCACCTGAATGACCCTTTTCTGAGCTATGTTTGAACATTCTAGGTGCTACCAGACTTAATGAAAAACAGACATTGGCTGCTAGATGGAGGTCTGTAGTATTTTTTTAAGGGAAAGAAATGGCAGGGAAATTTCATATTCCCCAAGGTCTCAACTGAAATTGTGGGGCTAGCTAAGGACTGAGCTCACTCTTGATATATGGTAGAGTTTTCTCAAGGTTCATCCTAATAAAACAGATCTGACCTTGCTTCCCACTATTGTAAAATGAGCCTGTCACCTCCCAACTATTTCTGCATTGACATACGTGTCACAGATACAAAATGTTCTTTCATTATACATACAAAATATTTTTTAATTGTAGCAATGTTGAAATATAGCAAATGTAATTAAACACTAGAAAGAGAACGAGTGGTCTCTGTCTACCACTACACCACTAAGTTTTCTCTAGAAGAATCCAGCAGTTTATCTGTTATTACTGATACAAAAAAAAATTTTAAAAATAGTCTCTCGGAAGTCAATCACACTGTAATTCTCAATGTCATAAAGACAACAAAACTGATAAGCAATAATAGCAATACCTTTTTATTCCTGAAAGAAACACAGGATCAAAATAACAAAGATCTATCTTGGACCTGTTGGCACAGAAAGCTCCACCATAAGCCCATCCTTCCCTCCACTCAGAGCAGGGACTACAACAGGTGTGTAGAAATGCTGGTTTGGCACCAAACACCCTGGTGCTCCCTCTCGTCAGCTTGCAAAACTCTTTTTCACACATCCTGGTTCCACACTGGAGAGCTGGTCCCATATGTGATAATCTAGAGGATCAGACTTACTCCAGAACAGTTTTAAAATCCACAGTACTCCAGAAACGCGTCCTCTATTGCAATGAGCCATTGAGCCAGGAAGGCATCACTCTGTTTTCATCAGAACACTTTTAAACAGACACCTCTTTTCTTGGCCATCCTCTTGTTGCCTCGAGTCCTCTCTCAAGGCCTCATGAGGGACGTTGGTACCACTTCACATTGAAGTGGAAAACATTGTGAATCCCAGAAGTAGAGATTCAACATCTTTTGGTGATCAGATTCTTGTCATACACATAACCATTTTAAACCAGCTAATCCACTGGTTGCAGTGGGACTGTTGGCTATGAGAATGACTATTTAAGACAATTTATATGAAAACAGCATGGGAATGAATACACGTTCACCCTCTGCTATCTTTCAGGCCACTGATCACAGCATATGTAACTGACCTTACAATATTTGACCAAATAATGTGCTTATGGCCAATTAAATTTTGGAACATAAACCAGTGATCTGGGAGGAAACCAAGTGTCCAGGAAGACCTGATTTAGGACATTGACCTTTACAAGCTTAATATGGCAACTTAACTGCTTTTCAAAATCAAATGGAAACCTCATGATTCAAAATTTATCACCATCTACAGATGGGTGACAAGGCCCTGGGGAATAGGACACTGCATAATGCAGTAACAATGGAAACTTAAAGTGTTGCAAATTTTCTGATGAATAACCTGTAAATTAGTACTTTCTTGTGTTGGACATGAGTGTTATAAATCCCTGTGGTATTTTGAGCAGGGTGGGGTTTTTTTGTTTGGGGTTTGTTGGGTGGTTTGGGTTTTTTGCATTCGGTACCCTCTAAAGCAGGAAAACTGAAGTTTTCTGGAAAGTTTTCATTTACCTTTCCGAGCAGATAGGACTGCAATTCTATAGCACACATTTTAGTTAAATAATGTATGCAGGACTTTGCTAATGGAAGACTGCTCTCATTATTTTAAATGTTATTCCAGGTGAATTGAATCTTTCAATAGGAAATTTTGCATTTGTTTTCCTCCTTTTGCTGTGCTCCTATGCCAGGAAATGGCCATATGACCAAGGTAGAAGATAGCATCTGGAAAACAGAGCAAAAAAGGGGAAAAATGCTGCAGGTCGGGTTAAGAGTCTTGTTCTTATGAAAATGGAATCAAAATAGCCCTCCACCACAGAAGAAGTACAATGAAGTATCTTTCCCTACATTTTTAAAGCTACTGTTTTATCTATATAAAGAAAGGGAAAATTACTGGGTTTATTTTTCTTTGTAGGAGAAACTAGATTAAACAATTTCCTAAAAAAACTAGATCTCAAATTTAATCAAGAGTCAAAAGGATTGCCTTCATTGAGCAAAACAAGCTTCCCCCCACCCCCACCCCCCACTTTGTTTTGGGCTGGTGAGTGCATATGAGGTATTTAAAGATGGAGAACAGTTAAAACATAGCACTTTCCTCTTGGCCAAAGCCTGTTAGTGCAGGGACAGAGGGCTAACTTTGACCAGTTCACCTCTTAGTAAAATTAAGCCTTATTTCTTGACTATTGTCTCTTGGGCTAGCACTCATATTTCTTACAGACAATAAAAAGTTATGAAGAAATTGATAGAGCAGCTTAGCTGCTTTTGAATAACCCATTGTGTTTCCAGTTCATCTTTAGGAACTTAACTATACTCAAAAATACTTCTTTGCATACTCTGAGATTGAATCCTCTCTACATAGATTAATTGCATAAATAAACTGGAAATGTAGAGCTCAATGCAGCTTAGAGTCCATGGCAAGGGATTTAAAGAATATTTTTGACCCTTTTCTGTTTCCACAGCGCTGATGCTCAGGCTCAGTGATATGAAAGAGAATGTAATGATAATAATAACACTCACGGGTTCTCTTTTAGCTTCCCACAGCCCAGAAAAGGAAAATGAAGTAACCTGAGATGGGTTTATATATGATTTGCTTGTACTGAGAAATGTGTCATGGAACTTGGCACACTTTCTCAAGTCACAGACTTTGCTACCACAGTTCAATGTGAGCAGTTTAACCCAATGAAGTAAAAACAATAATTTCCTATTGCTTAATCATAAAATGTTCCTAAGTAGACTACAGATAACTCCCCCAAAATACTACAGAGCAGTGGCTGTAATTTGGATTTGTTCAACCCATGCAGTAAGAAGGCACACAGTGGTTTTCCCAATGAATTGGCATTTCCAAGAACAGCCTCAGATTATGCCCTTCACTTCCATAAACTGAAGAGGACCACTGGCACATAGAAAGTACACCCTTGGTAGTGTCAACCCTACCTCAGAGCTCTACTAATCTAGTTTCTAAACTGAAGGAGAAAAACCCACCTGGATTATTATGTAGTTTAGGCTATTTTTTAATTAATCCCTTTGGGACGCTGAGGGAAAATTGCCCTATGCTTTTTGTAAGACAGTATTGTCTCTGAGATCCTTTCCCATTTTAAGAAGTTAATAATCACTAGTGCAATCTCCTCACTGTGATTTAAAGAAAGGTTGGGATTGCAACTACTTGCAAGCCATGGAGAATGGGAAGGATGGGAAAGTTCATCTACGCTTTAATTACAGATAAAAACCTGCTAGCATTTAGAAGACCTTTAACAACGTAGTTAGTACATGAGTATTTCTGGGATATTTTTTTTCTTTCTAACAACTACTAAGTATTCAAAAAGCAGAAAGATCAGTTCGGCCTGCAAGTAAGAGGGCAATGACAGCTCTGTTAATCATCCAGGAGTCATCTGCTTGGGACAGTGTGATAAATAACAGGCAAACTACCCGGCCAGTTCTTGGAAGCAGAGACGCTGATTTGGAACAGTGTGAAAACACAAATACTATCCATGTGCAAACAAATGTGACTTACAGTTTATCATTTATATTTGAGCTGCCCTGAAAATGTCTTTCCTCTTCCTGAATCATTAACTTGTCTGAAAAAAAAATAGAATCAGACACATATTAGAGGAGGTCGATAGAAGAAAAACAAATGACAAAAATTAAACAAAACAATAGACTGTTATGTTTCCATGGAAAGGCAGCAAAGGAAAAAAGAATGGCCAAAAAAGAACAATGAAAGGATTAAACAGAATATAACCAATATTTTAGTAAACAGTGGCATGTTTCTTTTCCCTTTGAAAATGTTTCTCGTGTATCAGTAGTTACAGGTCTTATCGTAGTCAAGCTGGGGAGAGCTCACTCTGCTGAGGGCAACTCCTCCCTCCTCGTTACACACTGATAGATTTATTTTGCAAGTTATTTTGAAGATTGCTTTTAATTTCCTAAGGCCTTTTCCATGTGTTCAGAATTATGTTAAGCAAAGCGAAAAAGGTGGTTATTGCCTACTTACACAAGTGATAGGCGATTACTGCTGTTATTACACACAGAGCCTGCGTTTGTGGCATATCTGTCCTCACAGCCCCAAAGACATTCAAATCTGAGAGCTCTTCCAAGGAGATCTTTAGTTTACCATTATCTTTAGAGATATGGCTGAGTGAAAATAGATAAGTGGATGCTTGTGTTTATATGAAAGCCTTGACAAACAGAATCTAAGGCAGTTTTCACAAAATATATTACCCTGGTAATTGCAGAAGTGACAAATAGTCTGTAATTGAGAACATCATATCAGTGGGTAAACACAACAGACAACTGTTGAACACGTGGTGGTGTCAGAAGAATATGAAAGCAGGACCTGACATGACCACATTTACTCTATGGTAAGAGTTTGAGGAACAGGCTTGTGCTACCCACTCTGATTACACATGGAAATCCATTTTTGCAGTGTACTGCTCTGGCTTTCTATGTAACGTTAACACAATTTTGAAGACGCAGAGCACAGTTTGCATTTTTTCCACATGCACACAGTTTTGGGGGCTATTTTTATCACGTATTAAAGCCATAAGATAAACATGATTCTAAATATTTGTAAAATATTTTTTCCCATGCTGCATTTATATATATTCTTTCACATTTGATTTCCATTCTGCCGGTTTCCATTCAGAAAAGGAGCTAAAGGGGAGAGAGGATGATAAAAAGCAGATATCATACGACTTGTGGTTTTTCTTGCATTTTACTTTTGTTTTTTGGCTATGCAGAAATAACTCTGGAAATTAGGATATATTTCCTTTAGGAATTTAGATTTAAAAAAAACCCCAAACAATCACAACCCAATGCAAGTTTGTACAAAGGTGATGCCTATTTCTTGTGGGTTGTTTTCAGAAGGATAAAAGAGGTGGGTTTCATCTGCTGTTCTGATAACACAGAGATTTGTCCTGGAAAAGAGAAAATTGGATGCCTCTTAGAAGATCAGGACAAAGGTCATGACCATGGTAGTTCTGTCTAGCATTAGCATAAAAACATGACCACAAAACTCTGATGTAGCATTTTCCAGGTTTGTAACTCCAGTCTGGAGATCAAGGACCAGCCCCTGGCAAATGGTCATAAGCACAGCAAATTCAGAAATGCTTCCACAGTTTACACAGGCTGGCCTTTTGTTTAGAGAGGCTTGAAAAATATACACTTTTTACGTAAAATGACCTAAATACATAGGTCTGGAAAGAAAGAGGCTGCATATTACTCCCTGATACATGAAAGCCTTTGTCCAAGACAAAATGAAGCAGCTACTTTTAAACATTTGTTGTCTAAAAGGATGAACGTGCCTCCAATAGATAGCATTATAAATTAACTTACATTCTTGATGCAATATTTGAATTTATAATAAAAGTTGCTAGACCACAAATCCTTTGCTGGGCACAGTGTCATGCTTAGCAGTTGCTGTATGAGCTTAATTATCGTGGTAATTCCATTTAATTGTTCATCTCAGCAGATTAGACTTGGGGTTCTAGGATTTTGCCGCCACAGAAAGCGAGAAAGTCTTTTCTGGTGTAGCACGGGAAGTGATGATTTCTTAGTGCTGTGGGAATCCTCAGATAAACAGATTTTTCTTACATCTGGGGACTGATACTGGTATGTCTCGTTTCTGTTAAATGGGATCACACCCCTTAGCAAACCCGTGATTTTCTGTTTCCCTGTTGCAGCGCTCTGACCGCTGGCCACCTCTTCCCATCAGTCAGGGTCCGGGTCCTGTCACACCGTGCCACCTGCCCGCGCCATGGGGAATGAGCTTGTCCTCTGGCACCTGCTCTGGCTTGTGCTGAAGATTCTCTCATGTTAGAAGAAGTTAAAAAAAAACCTTTGGTGTTAAACTGATCTTGAAACACTACTAGGCACCTCTATTTCAGACTTTTAAAACCTGTGTTAGCTGTGAGAGCGGTGGCTGACAGCACCAATACCGATGACCAGTTGCAGTCTTGCTCTGTCCTTAAAGGCATTGAGCTCTTTTTGTAAATTATTTCCAACAGGGTTAGAATTTTACCTAATTCCCTATAGCCAAGATTCTCTAATAAGTATTTTGCTGAATATTTATCAGTGTATGGATGTATGACTTACATACATACAAAGGATTTTATGTTGCTTACCAATTAATCATGTGGAAAATTGCTTTAAATTCACTGCTAGTAGTACCTATGTACCTTTTGATACTTATTTGGCCAGAGACCCATACATACTGCTGTACCACAACCACAGCAGGGTGCCAGAGTCACTATTAGAGAGCGTTTACTTAGCAGGAGACAAGGGAGTGGAAGAAAGAGAAGGGATGTTTCTGAGAGATACTGCCACGAAATCTCTGCAGTCACAAGCTGTGCATGCAGCACCTTGCAAAAAGCATTCAGCCTCCCAGATTCATGGTAAGGAAGCTATAAATTGCTCAGTAATTCAACTTTGTGAAGGTAGGTTTGTACAGCGCAGCTGCCCAATGCCACCTAATTATGACAATTTTAACTTCTGCTTTTTGAATAAAAATACTTTAACAAGAGCCTCCAAAAACCCCATAACTTCCTTTTTTATCTTTTCCACTGTTTTCCTTATGTTCACAAAAAACCAAAAAGCAGTCCCACAGACCAGCAAAAAACATGCATTATAAAATACCTGATAAATGGAACTTGACTATTTTGCAGTTTTTACCAAGATTCAAACCTGTGTAAAACAAATGTAGAAGTCAGCTGTCCCACTGGGAAGCCCTCCTAGGAGAAAGCAGAATTCAAAGGCATTTGCTGTGAAGTACCACAGCTCTCAGCAGCATCTCCAAGCACACAGGACTGCCCTCCCTCAGTGATAAACTGGTCTCAGGGTATAACATAACTGGGGATTTCACAACATTTTAGAAGCACAAAGTTTCTGATTTTAATCTAGGCAGATAGCACTTCACATGATTACAGTTCTGATGGAGAGGACAAGGATTAACATTTTTGTAACAGTTTTCATGATTTATGTTATCTTACTTTTTTGACTCTCTGATCCTAAAAGGCATCTATAGAGCTGTATTAGCCCTGCTGTTTCCCCTCCCAGGACCACATATGAGCCCTGATCCCTCCCATCCCCACACCATGAACTGCTAGATGGCCCTCTGGGAGAAGAGAAGCACATCAGGACTGCTGCACCAAGGCAGAAAGAAGCAGGGGTAACTGAAGACAGCCCCAAGATGCTGCAGCACAAACAAATAGGCTGCAACAAGGCTTTACCATTGGTCAAACCCTACCATCTGTGCTGCTTCTCCTTCCTCCAGAGACAAGACCAGACCACACTTCTCCCCCATCCAAGCCCCTCTCCCACACTCCTCAGGGCTATTTAACCACTTAGCAGGAACAAGCTACAGCTGCACATCATCCATGTCAATCAACCCACACCTGCTGAGGCAAGGCCACAGCTGCATGTTATCAATGCTGATCAGCCCACTGCCTTCATCCCTCTACACCGAGGCATATGGCAGGGCACTCGTCCACGGACTCAGGATGACCTGTGTTCAGGTAACTGCATTTTTCACTGCTGAGACTTTACAGGAGCACAGCCTGGTACACGATGCAGCTCTTCAGAGCTAGCTCAGACAGTATGCATTGTCCTTCATTCACACCGTCACACCAGCACTGGGGTGCTTCTCACCAAAGCCTCTCACGCAGAGCTGCCACCAAGGGCTGCCCAGTAGCGATGGAGCCTGCCTTGGCCACGCAGCTGGAACCTGGCATGCTCCTCTTCGTTTGGCACCATTTTCTCCCACGAGTTAAACCCCTGCAACCCTCGGTGCTGGCATGAGCTGGTGGGCACTTACAGCCTCCCTTGGTGCAACACAGCCTTGAGACCTCTTCTCAGTTTAACCATGAGCACGGCCATCGAGCTGAAAGCAGGGTTGTGAGATGAACCCATGCAAGGTAAGAAAAGCAAGAACAGAGAGGTGTAATTGCTGGGACATGAGTAGCGGCTCAGTGAGCCAAGAGAATAAATACGAGTATGGCAAGGTATAAAACCCCAGGGGGTGCGGGGGTGTGTGTGTGTGTGTGAAAAGCAGGGTATAGGAAGGTGGCAGCTCCACAGCACAAGGATCAGCAGCAACCAACCCTTCCCACAGGGCTGACGTCAGCACTGCCAGTGAAGGCTTGCAGGGTTTCTCACTGGAGATGGTGAGATTTATTAATGTTTAGCCCAGTAGGTTGTAAGTCCTGGCTTTTTGTTGCGTGTATTAGCCAACAGATAATTGCCCTGTCCTCTCAAGTGGGTATATCCCACCTAGAGTTTCTGTCTATGGCAGTAGATGTTGAAGCAAATGTGACCCACTGGGAGGTTTGTCACACCGCTGCCTGGGGCTGGGACAGGCTGGGGACTATGGGGACTCCAGTTCTCCCAGCTGAAGATGAGCCTGGGACACCAGGTGCCAGTCACAGCTTTCTTCTCTGCTCAGTGACATGGGCTTGCTGCTAGCTTGAGGTACTTTCCGTAGCTGGCCCTGAAGCAAGCCTGCCTTCTGCCACATGTTGTAGTGCTGGCAATTCAGTCCCTATCATGGATCCAAGCCACTGCAAATAGATAGGGCCATAAAGAAGAGGCAGAAGAGCACAGACCTAGCAGCGGCCTCACCTCCTGGCTCGTGCCTAGCTGTGTCCATAGCCCTCCTGGGCCAGGTGTTGGGAAGGACTCCGACAGCGAATATTTCTGGGAGGTTAAAGCATTGCAAGTGTCACCCTCCCTGTGCCGGCCCAGCCAGTCAGGCTGGGGGTCAGCACCAGAAAATTCACTGCAATGGGGCTGCTACACACTGTGCCTGTTGCAACCCAGACCCTGAGCCAGCTTAGCCACTTCCATAGCTGACACAGCAGGAGATGATGATCAAGGTACTGCAGAGAACAGAAATACCGTGTTGACCATGAAGACTTGTCTATTTCTGCTGTTTCTCTGCTTAGACAACAAACTAAGTCTGTTCGCTTTCTCCCCTACTCTCACAAACTGGACAGATAATCCTGGTTCCAGCACTGCAGACCCTGACCCGATCTGCCTTCCCACGGGACACCTTGCACCAACAGGGGCTCCTTCAGTCTGCTCACAGCTCTTCAAAGAGAAAACAAATGGACTAAAGGTTTAAGCTGCAACCTTGAGAAAGAAGATTGCTTAGTTATTTGCTTTCTACAAAGATTTTTTCATTGGACTACTGTAAATGATTTTCAAGAATATAAGTCTATAAACTCCAGTGCTATACCCTAGGATGTACATGCCCCAGAGGCTGGTACCTGCCAGAAGGCTCAGAGAAACTCTAGTACAGCTAACCACCAGATAACTTTCTCCCCAGTAATTTTTCTTCTGTTGTCTCTTTTCCAAGGAATTAAAAGCTTACTGTTGAACCAGAATGGAGCAAAACTGAGACCGGCCTCTAAGGATGATACAACTGCAAGAAACCAAGTGGCGTATGTGGTGATGTTAGTCTCTCTCAGCAGAGCTGGGGTAATTGCACATGGTCCTTGTTTTTTCATAATGTGAACTAAAATATTCTTGCTTAAACCATTGCAGAAGGCTACAGTGCATCAGTGAAGATGGTCGGTAAAATTCTTCTATTTCCCGCTGCAGCTGGCTTAGCTTCCACACAGTCAGCCTTCAGGGCTGGGTTGCAGGGCAGCTGCTTCCAGCTGACCACGGCAACTTCCGAAATCGTGATGCTGACAAGATTCTGAAACACGTGCTGGCAAAGAGCCTACCCTCAGAGCCTACCCTCTTTTGAAACCTTCAGCCCTTTGCCTCAAAGGAATGGCTCTGGTTTTGAACACAGACTCTTCCATCCATTTCAAGGCAGCGTGTGAGGCAGTCACACTGGTAGAGAGGAATACTGTCTGTCTTTCTTCTCAACTTCCATCAGTGCTGATTTTGAAATTGCCATAGGAGTCATATAGAGCCATACTGCTGAGGTTCATGTTCTCTTAGCCTAGTCCAGAGCCGAGTAAGCTGGCCTTATTGTGATTCCCACATGGCCTGCGCAAGGGTTTGGATACTTTATCTTAAAGTTTAAACTAATTAACTTTAGCCATACTTGACCTGAGATGCTTGTGTGTCATCTGAATAAAATAGCTTATTATTTCCAGTTTCCCATGGGACACCTGCTTCAAGAGCTCCTGTCCCTGGATGATCTGTGCTTCAAGTACAGGGATCGCTAATTAAATAAATCCTGACGTTAGAAGTTTTATTCTGGAGAATCTGATTTACTGCAAAGCACCAGTAAGGGCTAGGAAATGCTTTTTCTTCAATCTTTGTGATCTTTCTAAAGTCATGAAGTCATCTTTAGAGAAGAGAGGACAGTAGGGAAGGGGATGAGAAGGAACTGCTTAGTACCCTTATGGGGTGAGGTCCCTTCGCTTACTTAGGCTCCTCCATCTCCTGAGATCCAAGCTTTTTCTTTTGGAATCCGTGTATGCTTCAGATGTTCCTTTCCAAATTCAGGATAGAAGTTATCTACCCTGTGGATGCATACATCTCAGGTACCAGACTGTAAATAAAAAGGCACGCTCTTTGCACACAGTAAGGACATGGGTATGCCTCCATTGACCCATTTAGCTCAGCACCTTGGTGCCAGTAGCTGTTGACAGCAGATACCAAGTAAAGATTATAGGAATGGGGCAAGCATAAATCGCCTGCTCCTGTGATGTGCTCTCTTGCCTTCCAGCACTCCACAGTTTTGGAAGGTACTGACCCAGAGATATTTTCCATGTGATCACCAGGCATTACCAGATGGTCTCATTGATTCTTTTCTCCCTAGGGATCCAGTCCTGTAAGAGAGTCTTAAAAAAAACCCTCAAACACCTACACGGTACATTTTGAATCTGTCACCTCATAGTACAAGAATAAGGGGGCGTTAATGAAACTAAGAATGGTATGAAAATAATTCCTATCAATCTACACGATCTTTCTGATATTGTAGATGTTTTTTAGAAATGCTTTTCCAGACTGACAAGCCCCAGTTTATTTACTTACTCCTTGTACTGAGGCCATTCCACACCTCTGAACACCCATCACATTTCTAAGTCCTTTTCAGACTGGGACTGTCCACATGCCTAAGACAACAGCTCAAATGACAACACCACCTCAACAGCTGTAACTCTCAGGAGTGACCCTGAAGAAGAGAAAACATGACAACATCTCTTTCTTGATTTGTAATTTTTCCGAAAGCTATCAGGTGAGTCTTCAACACCCACTCATTATAAGACTAGTGTTTGTAAGGGCACTCAAAGGTACACATCATTAGATCAGCCATTAGCATTGCTTCCCAGCCTCACCTACTGATAGCAGCATAACCACAGCCCTGGGGGAGCTGTGGCTCCTCTGGTGGATTCATCTCACCAGCTGTGGACACCTGCTTTACATCTCTGTTTCTGATTTGACCACCAGATAACTCTGTATAGGTAACGGAAAGAAACAGGCACTACCAGGAAGCATTTAATCCAACTTAAATAAGATCCCTTTACTGGAACAACTTAAAATATGCCACCTTCTCTTCACTGACTATCTACTGAATCTAAATGAGTAACTCAGATTTTTAATCTAAGTTTGGTAAGATTAACCTTACTTCTTGTGTCCTTAAACACCTGTGAAAATTTCTAGTTGTCATTTTTATGTGTTTAATGGCCCTTTGCTCACTCCTGCCTCTTGTTTTCCACACATTCATTCATTGGTTGGATGAAAACCAACGTTAAGTTCTTCAGATGAAACAAGAGAACCTTCCCTTTTATATGTAGTATTGCACTATATATATTAACATCTACGTATGCATACCATACATAATATATGTGCTATACAATATTACAATATAGCAATATTGTGTATAGTATTATACGTTTGTCTTTCTCAGGACTAGTGATGAATTTTCCTCCCTGTTGTCTGTAAGATTAAAGAAACTTGGCTCAAAAGGACTCCTGAGGATAGAGGGAGGAATAGGGGTCTACTCTATTCACTGCTCCAGCTTGCATTCATCCAAGGGAAAAATGAACCAATATTTCTGGATTTTTGCCCTACTATAACCTGGAGATCAATACTCAAATGAGCCATCTGCAACACTCATGAATGACAAGTGAATTCCCAAAGAATAAAAGGAAAAGGGCTTATTCACTACAGATTTTTCAATCACATCCATTTCACTTACAGATTTAAATCGTAACCTGGAATTTAACCAATGTTTCTATTAACTTAGCACTTCATATTATATCAATAAAGCAATTATTTTAACTAATAAAGATAATGGAGTATGAGAAAATAAAGAACAACCAGAAGAAGAAAGCCATCTATATAGATGCTAAATTAAAGTTGCAGAGAATATGTTTGCATGGTTGTGAAAAAGTGGAGTATGAGTCACTGCAGAAGCAGTTCAATGTTACCTAGAGATGAGTCTTAATGGGTTACGTGCTCTTAATTCCTTCCTCTTATTGTTTCTTTGTCCTGAAACAAACCCGACAGTATGTCTTCAGATCATCAGGTTAATGAAAGATGTGTGTATGTGAAGGTCAAGTAAGGCCTCTGGTCAAAGAACTTTCAAAACAAAAGCCTGAAGCAATTTCAATTTTTCTTGTGCTTCTGATTTCCTAATGCAGCCAGTAAAGAGGCAATTTGACAAACACAAAGTGCTCAGGGCTCCTTGTCCACAGTTGTCAACTGTTTTTTGCTCAGTAAAAGCCCAGTGGAAAGAACGGGCTTTAAACAGACATTTTGTTAACAGAGAACCTGGATTTAATACATGTGCATCTGTACCCAGTGGTGCTTTTTGCACTGTTCTTTGTAAACTGTAAAACCCACTGATGAGGCATGTGCAATCTGTATGTGGGAGCTCATCTGCCTTCCCCTACTGCTCGTGCTTGTAAAGCAACTTCTCTTTAGCAATCAGTAGGGGAACACAATGTAAAAAGGTTATTAAGAACAAACAAGCAGATTATTTGAAGTGTTTTCCTTGCACTTTTCCTAAAAAAAATCATATTTCTGATGCACACATTAATCTTTATGCAACTCTTTTCAAGTTTTATTTAAAAGCTTAAATAGGATTATGTACCACCATGCAAGGGAAAAGCCCTCAACCTACAGCTCCATGAACAACATTTAAATCACTGGGTTTACGTAACTATCAGTAGGAAGGAAATAACTCAGTGTTTTGTTTCCTGTTTCTTTTTTTCTAAAATCTTTGCTCTCTGGTTCCATTCGTGCAGAAAATAAAGATACATAAGAGCTGGTCTATCAAGTAAGACTAGTGGTTCATTAAACGTACTTTCCTCTCTTCCAATTGTTGAAAATGCCAAATGCTGGCATGAAACTCCATGACAGATAATTATGATTATGATAAATTATAATTTAATTTGTGTGGGTATGTGTACTAACCAACTGCCAGGGAAATACCAACTTACTTTCATACTTCAGTGGCATCTATGAAAATGTTCAGGGACTTCCCAGGAGCCCAAGGCAACATGGAAACTGTAGAGTCTGCAGAGGTTGAAGACAAACTGCAGGAAATGGATGGGCCTTGGGACCCACAGGAAAAAGATAGTCAGGTACCTTCTCATCATTACAGTTATTGATCTTTGAAATAAAAATTAACATGTAAAAAGTGACTGGACTTTTTAAGAAAAAGTACACTGGTGAGTCCAGCTGTCGGTCAGATTTGCAAAACCCCTTAAATTATTAAATGCATATTCTTAGGGATACAGTTTGACTTTGCTGCTTCTTGGATTGTTAATGATTAATTTTTTTTGTTTTCCAGAGGAAATTAATTTTGCAAGAGCAAATTGCTGAAACTTGCTTTCAGACCTTCTAGCTCTAGTATGTTAAGGGAGAGACAGGATGGTATCAGGTCGCATCAATAGATGATAAAACCATTATATTTTAAAAATGCTGGTGAAAATCAAGGAATGGAAGTACAAGGGAGTCCATTTTGTGAAGAGAGAAGAAAACTGACTTGATCTCTAGGTTTTCTCCTTGCAGACACTTATTTAAGATTTTTGCCAGCCAGAACCATTCAGAAGATTAAGATTCTCTCTGAATATCAGATCTTTCATATATTGTAGCTCATTATACCTACCTAAAAAGTGTGCACCAGGATTTATTCCCATAGAATAGTGTCCTAATTTTTAGGCTTCTTCTCCTATGATGTCTTTTTCTCTCCTTTCTTCCTGCATGATTCTGATCATATAGTACAATCTCCTGGCAGCTCCTCACCATTGCATGTCTTCTGTATGTTTAATGAGCATCCTCCTTTTCTATCATTCCATTGTTAATGAAAACAGGCTCTGAAGCATCCCCCTTGATTATCACTGCAGAGTACGTATTTCCAGCCTGTTTTACACCTCAGCCTGTTGTAATTCCATTTAGAAATAAATTTTCAAAACCTGCTTGTGAGAATGCTGTATAAAGCAACGTGAAAAGCCTTATTACAGACACCACACAGGGTATCTTCCGCTCCTCTTTCTTTCACACAGCTGCAGAAGGAAATTTGAAAGGTCTGACAATATTTGTTCTTTCCAAGCCAGTGCTGGCTGTCACCCCACTCTGTCTTCACCACCCACCATTCCTCCTTTTGCTCTGGCTCCTATGCAGTTGCTCCCACCTCTACAGCTTTTCTGCCAGCACGCTAAGGTCTCTTCCACTGACAAAATTTTCTGCTGTCTGTGGGATGCAGTTATTATTCCCTTGATTTGCCATCTTCAAACTTTGATTTGCATTTCTTTTTCACCCTCTTTTTTCCAAATACTTTGATGTTTTTCTATCTGTGGAGAAAACTCACAAAAAGGCTTTCATTCTTCTTTGTCTCATATATTCCACCTTTCTGGATTCTTCCTCAATTTTCTTCTCACTGCTGTGTCTATGTGTTCCCCTCTTCCTCTAGTTCTTCAGATCACTCTCTAACTTCCTCTTCTTTCTCCTCTTCCAAGAAGCCCCACAGCTATTTCTATCATCTTTAAAATCTATCCTTTACTTGCCATTTTTGCTAATTTGAAACAACAAACAGAAAACCCTTTTCACCTCACCTGCATCACATTATCCTGCACCACTAACAGATAGAAACCTTTTAAATACCTTTGTAACTTCTGAAAATGAAGAGGAAAGGTTAAGGCACTTTTACTGATCTCATTTAGGACCCCTGAGCAGTATGGAATGTAGGATTTGTTTCTCATCGTTCTTTTTTAAAGCATGTGTAACAATATTCCTATTTGCTAGTTTGACATATCACAACAACAGTCATAACTCTTTACAAATTGACAGCAATCCCAACACTTCTGCCCTCCAAACAAGGCCATTCTGAGTTTCCAACTCTTATAAAGTAATTGCGTTTTATACTGCATTTACAATGGAAATGAATGAATTCAGTCTAAAGAAATAGGACTTTTCAAAGGAAATCAGACCAAGGGAAAGTAGCTCTGCCATCTGAGAATTCACACAAAGCAAGCAGCTGATCTTGCTTACATACACTGGGAATTTCTTTTATAAAGGAAGATCTAATTACAACTGGCACTGTGAAACCAAATAATTCTGCTTTGCTGAAAAGTGACATAATTCTTCTGACACTGCTAGCATGGGGTACAACGTGCAGCAGTCCCTATCCTCTCACCTCCAATTAAAAATAAATAAAATATAATAGTATTTTGTTTAATTTTTAATGTCAGAACTTCAGCATTTTCCATTGCAGCGCTGTGTCAGGGAAAAGGTTTAGAGAAAGAGCAGGCCAGGAAAACTAATGAAACCAAAGGGCTTGTTTAATTCCCTACACAGTGGTAATAAACTCAGAACAACGGTATTTATGCTGCAGGTATCGTTTGAAGAATTTGCAAATGGTATTTTTAAAATGTGACAGATGACCTCAAGAGGTAAATCCACTTGAACAAATCATACTCTTTTTAAATAAATGTCATTCTCCCTACTCACAGCAACATCCTCCATTCACTTATCAGCATTTCCTCTAACAATTCAAAAAGCTCTTAATGCTGCCTGCATCAGTAACGTGCCTCATTGCTGGGGGTGTAGGAGATAGCTGTATGCTCTGAAAAAAAGGTTTCTGGCAGGTGAGAAATACAGTTGGACTCTTTGGATTATTTGGGTGGGAAACAGGTGAGGGCTGTCTGCCTGGCCCCAGTCTTGGGACAGGAAAACACATCAACACCGAAGAAACATGAGGGGAGCAAAATCTACCCCTGCATTCATGAAGGATGAGAAAGGTTCTAGGTAATTTAATCTAGGATCATTTTCTAAATCTCATCAACTATATATTAGAGCCTGATAACCCTATTCAAGATGCATTTTTTATCCCAGTGAGTTGTGACCTTTCTATCACTTGCTAGTCTAGACCATCTCTTTCTCAGGTCAACTCTTTTCACATCCCTGCCATCTTTTATTTAAAACAGACTATTTCACCAACGTTTACACTGTAATTATGAACTCAAATGTTTCCAACACTACACAGGGTCTTTAAACTCATTCAGGTGTTTTCACACTTGGCAAGAACTGCCTTGTTCCTCACAATATTTCTAATGTTGACCTCATTTGTGTTTGGTTTGTCGGTGGTTTTTTTTTTCTCATTTATCTTACTGCTATAGACTGAGAGGTGTTACCCCGTTAATTTACACCACCACCACAAAGACCCCTTTCTAGCATGAAGGTAAACCTCTTTGTGTTTCTGAGTCCTCTCCTTACACTTGAGTTCTTCTACCTGCGCTCGGGTTCTTCACCAAACACTGACTTCCATTCCGCATCGATTATTGTGTCTCAGTTTAAAGCAGCGTGAACAGCAGAGTCAGCCTATCTCTGCAAGCAGACTGCTTCTGAGCTGACTGAAAAGCAATCAGGAGCACATTGTCTGAAAAAGTCCAGACTTTAAAGTATCTTCTTGGTCTATTACAGTCAGACCATCAAACAGCTGTGCCGCATTAACACAAGTGAATTGCAAAAGTTTATATTCTTTCAGGCTGATGACAACAAAAATTCAGTTTCTTCCCCGTCTGCCAGATTTATCAGTCATGAATGACAAAGTGAAGGGGGGAAAAAAGAAGAAAAAAAAAGACTGAAAAACAGAGAGAAGCCGCTTCTCTCCGTGTTTACCACCGGGCCAAATTCTCTCACAGCAAGGCTCACCCCCCTATATGAGAGACATTCGTTCCTGGCAATGCAGACGCTACCTTGGGACAGGGCACGTCAAGGAAGGAGCTGCTGTTACTTTCAAGCCTTACACACAATTTAAATTTGAACACCACACTTAAGTCTCTCAGGCAGGTCTATAAAAAGGATCAGTCCACTTGCTGAAATGGAAAACATTTATATGTCTGTTCAGATGCCACATCCCCAAAGAAGCAGTGTGTTCCTTAAGTTTCCTAGTTCTAAATAAGGAAAGTTTGGAATGAAATTTCCTAGTTTCCAAAAGCTCCATAGCCTCAAAGCCCACGTGTGCTTTGGCCATGCCCAGAACAATATGTCTTAATAGTTCTGAGCAACTAGGCATTTAGCCGATCCCAAAATTTTGCAAATATCGACAAACACTTCTGAGGTCTGATTTGGAAGTCCTGCTCTGTAAACCCTGGCCTGGCTGGATTCGTGCAGCACTTGGCTGTACGCAAGTGAGGGCCATGCTGCGGGATGGGAGGTGAAGGAGAACTTCTCTGCCAGGACATCTCAACCCACCTCTTCTAATTGATAGGCCTAATTCACCATGTCGGAAGACAGACTGGGTTTGTGACCTGGCCTGTGGAAGAAGTGCTTTGTTGCGTGGGAAAATTAAATGTGCATCATGCATATGATGAAAGAAAGGGGAAAGAGAGAAGAGGAAAATGATTTTTCACCTTTACGGTTCATCTGGGACCAAGAATGTTATTCAGTCCCTGCTCCAAGGAACATGTACACATTCTGTTTCAAGATACTGATGTTCTAGTTTGTAATGAAATATGGTTTTAAAACCAACAAGCGTTGGACTGCACAGTGAATATGCACTTAAAATTACTGCATTTGGGGTGTGATTATTTTTTAAAAAGATAACATCTGTTTGAAAGCTGAACAAGAATTGAGCTCATGCATTTGCGAGAACTTACTAAATAACGTAAGACAGATTTTCTTTCATACAGATTTTTTTTTTTCTTGAAAAGGAGAACTACAAGTACTACACAAAATGAAATCTAAGGCTGTTAACACTTCCACTATACGAATAGTGTTTACTAGTAATTATTTGCTTGTAATAGTGCTGGTGTGTCCCCGCTGAAATAAAAACCATGCAACTTTTAAATCATATATGTCACTGTCCCTTGTCTCTGCAGCCTTCTTTAGCCTTACACCTTCCTGCATTAGCAGAGCCAGGGTCTTTGCACACAGCTGGCCACATCAGGATTTCAGCCTCCTCACTATGTTATTTTTAAAACTCAGAGGTGTTTGCTTCACACCTGTATCTCAGTTGAGTTTTGCAGGTTTGAGTTTAAGAAGGGGAAAGAGCGACGGTTTCTGCATCCTTATTGCAGCTGGTATGTAAGAATCAAAGTTTCTTTCTCCCTCTTTAGCCCTGATATTTGAGGCTTACAGGTGTTCCAAGGTAAACGATGTGCAATAAGTAGCTCATGATCCATAGTAGACATAGTAATTTGGATCTGTCCATCAGACACGGTGTGTGCCCACATTGCCTTCCATACAGGGAGAAAGACAGACACCTTTGAAGCCTCCAGAAGGACATCCTACTTGCCTAACTCAAATACTTATATTTAGCCCTAATTACATGTACAGAAATACATATATATGTAGTTACACATGCAAACATACAGAAAAGCCTTTCAGTCACGGTAAGGAATTAGCTTATTCTTGTAAATCTCAAAATCACAATAAAACCGAACCTGCCCCAGGAGGAGACTCTGTTGGGTGGGGGCTGGAGGAGACCCAGGCTGATGGCTGCAGCAGCGTGCTCTCAAGGCAGGCTGCACTGCCTGGCCAGGGGTCTCCTGCCGCTCCCCATAGACAGTATGCACACAAGCAAGTGAGGCACATGGGGTCTCCTTCTGGAGGGGTTAGAGGCATCTTCCTCTCTCCGTTGAAAGCACAAGGAATTTGCACATTTCATTTACGTCCACTAGAAAACTCAGTGGGAGAGATAATTTGTTACTCAAGCTTGTAGATGGATCTCTCGGTAGGTGAAGGTTATTGGCAGTAGAAAAAGATGCATTTTGCCACAAAACGAGGAAATAGAATAGCCATTGTTTTATACCAGCAAGACTGGACTTCAGTAACTCCAAGCCTATTTATTTGACTTACTCATGCTGTCTTTCCTTTTTCTCTTTCCTTTTTAACCTTATTTCTTTAGTATTTCCACCCAGAATATTTTTCATACATTCACCTGTCTGCCTGTGGATGCTGTCCTTTTCTCTTACATCAGTTTGAACCAAGGTATCAGTATTCCACTATTTTTTAGGTTTCTTCCTCAGTAGTCACAGGCATCTCTGGCAATGATGTGCTCAGCAGCGAGGTATGCAATGACTCCTCATCATGAGAAGCTGGGGGGGGGATAGGGATTGCAGTCTAAAAACCTGCTGGGAATTTAGCTTAGGAGCACAAGCTCTGCTGAGACCCACAGCTTCAGTGATGGTGAGAGATCTGGGGAGCAGAAGTGATTTGAAGGCAGGCAATGAGATGGCTTTGAGTACATTGATGATCAGCATTAGTGGAATGAACACCCTTTGAGGGCCCAGGTCAAGCAGAAAAGGATGGGATGAGAAGACGGGGCAAAGGAAGGAAAGCAAAAGAAAAAAATTATGCAGTCAGGCCCACGTAATAAAGTTTCTGGTAATCTCCACCCCTGAACATGCTTCAGCACCAGAAAAATTCATCACAATCATATAGTAGCACAATGATTCTTCATATTGTATAATAAATGCTGTCAGCTGCACAAAGTGACCACATTTGCAACTCTCGGGGAGAACTGGACTATTTTCTCATCACTAAACAAAGATATACGTTGGACAAGAACGAATATGGAACTTGAAAGTATTTATTTAAATTTGTTAAGTGTTATTTTATCAACTTGAAGGGATTTCCTATATAAAAATACTAATCACTGGGGAAAACATATTTTTTTTTCCTGGTAAGTACTCTACACTGCTAAAAGTTTCTGCTAGCAACATGCACAAGCAAATCTAACAGTGACTGTTTTCTTTCTCTCTCAAAGGCAAATCTCTCCTGCCTTTTTCCTTTGTCAACATGACTAGCAAGAGCAAGCCAAAAGATTGAGTTTCCTGAATAATACTGGTCTTCATTAGGTAGTTCATTAATCACTGAGGACCACAGGCATTACAGTTTCTGTTAAGCAAGTGTCGTGTTAGGTTATATGCTAATTCTGGGGCAAAATCTTTAGGACACCTAAGTGTACATGGAAGTAGAGTCAGGCATGCAAAAGCAATATCCAGCATTGTTCAGGCTGTGCAGAGGAACAAAAAGTTGGCTTACTGTGAACCTGTCAATACTCTGAATGTCTGAAATGGTCAAATCGTCAACTCAGGTGCAGAAGAAAGCAAATAAATCCCCCTCCTCTAAACCACATGCCCTCTGCCTTTGTTATTTAAGCCCTTTCTAGCCAAAGGAACTAAGCTATCCATTTTAGAATGTGTTAGGCTTTGCCTTGTTAGCTTTGTCATAATTCTCTTCAATGGCAGTTTGCCATTATTCGAGTTCTGAAGCATCCTGAAGCACATCACAAATCATAATACAAACTGTTAACGGGGGTTACTCGATTAAGCACACAGAGGCATCTGTCCCTAAGGCTGTTCACTGTTTCTTTTTTGTTATGTCTATTTTGACCTCACAGTTGTGCTTTTTTAGTTATTATTCTGAGCCTCAATATGAAAATACTTTAGGTATGAAGAAAATTCAGTCTCTAAACATTAGATTAATATGTACCACTGTAATACTATATCTTGAAACACGCATTTGGAATAAAATGTACTTACCTGCTAATATAAACACCAGAAATTAGTTCTCCAAATGTATCTGTAGATATATTTCCCTGGATAGACATAAAGGAGTAGAAATGTCAAGAAATCTCTACCCACATGTTCTCTTTAAACCCGTGGGGTTGTCCCATTCCATTGACTGCAGACATTTTCTTATTTTTCTTTCACCCATCCCTGCAATAATTCAGTACTTGAGAGCCAAGGGGATAACTTAACCTGGTTTTCTTTTTAATAATAAAAATACAACTTACTTGCTACATCTGTGTCATAGAGCAGGTATGCTCTGTTTACAAGCCTTACCTCTACAGGTTTATTATTAGCAACTTCTAAGGTCAAGACAACTCAGGAGTTCTGTAGTTCCTCCTGCCCATGCTATGTTTCTACTAGTTTTCACTACTTATTACTCATTCAAAAGTCACAATTTTCAATACCAGAACTACTTACCTCTCATCACCCTTTCCAAAACAATAAATAATTCAGAATTCCTGAATTCCTAGTGCCTTGCTCTTACTCTTTCAAACAAGTTACACTTACTCCCTTAGCAAATGTGCTGCTTTTGCCAAGTAACCACTCCATTTGGATGCAGGATACAATTATTTTCCAGGCAGTTACATAAATGACTGAAAACAGTATCATGAGTCTCACCAAGCTGAACCTATAAACTTATTTCCTAAAAAACCAAAATGATCGAATTATAAATGGAACATTATATTATATGATATGTATCAAATTATAAGTGTGTTATAAATGGAGATAGCTTTTGAATCTTTCTAGGCTGTGAGTGCAAAAAAAAGGTAGCCTGGCACTGGTTTGATGTTATATGGCACCTGTTAACAAAGCATCAAAACTCAGTCAGTCACTGGAAAAAAAAGGAAATGCATTTTACCTTTGTCTAGATAACTGCATTTATAACAAAGATGTCTATCTATCTATCTAAAACGTATTGAGGTGTAAGTCCCAAGCAAAGAATTTTCACATTGGTTTGAAAATGTGTCTCCTCGCAGGGCACTCTGGATCGCAGGTGTCCTGATAAGATTATCTGCAATCATGATTTATTGGAGTCTGAGTCATTACAGGTCTATTATTCAGAAGTAAAAAAATAAAATAAATAATCTGCATTGCAGAACTGATTCAGGACCCACAGTATGGGAGGCATGAACTTCAGTGAGCAGAAGGTAAAAATGCACTGTGCAATATGAAAGTACTCAGAGGCAACTGAGAAAAGTCTTGAATTGTGTGGAAACCTGTGTGGAAGGGAGAAATAATTTCATCTGCAGCACTCAGCTTAGCATTTTCTACCAGTTGATTTAATTTGCAGTTGCTCTAAATCCCTTTCTTTGCCCCATTTAATACTTCAGGCATAGCAATTTAGGTGTCCATCAAAGCATTGTGCATTCTTGATGCCAGACAGATCACATTTAGGAGTTGGACCACTTACTATTTAATTGGATTTTTGATTCTTTTCCCAAGAGAAAATGTTGTTTTGCTACAGAATGATGTGATCAGGAGTCCCATAATTAGTCCTCCCACAGTCATCAGTTTCTCTAATACAAAAACGTGACCAGCAGACTGTCCGCCTGAGCTTTTATCATCCATTTTGATTCTGTGACCCTACTGTTGTCTCTATGAGGACTGCATGCCGGATTCTATAACTCCCCTTGGCCGCATGCCAGATCAAGAAAAGGGGTGGTTACTATATTTTGTATAGCTCCATGACCTCTCTGAGGCTAACAGAAAATTGCCAGTGCAGCTGTCAGCTGGGCGGTTTGTGTTTGGCTAAAAGCAAATGTCAATAATAATCAGCATCTGTTGTGGGTCCTACACTACTGGGCATGTCTTCAAGTGTGCAGCACAGCTCCAAGTGAAGTCACTTATTTAGCTGCCTAAATCTGGATCCAAAGTGCCCATTTTTTTGTTGTTGCTGTGGTTTTGCTGTTCGTATGCATGAGCAGTGATGCTTCTCCCTGCCTGTTCCAACCGCCTTGGACTAGGGATGACTAACATGTGGCTAAGAGGAAAACTTTCTCTTAAAATGATTAAGTTTTAATCCACATTAATTCCTGTGCTACATAATTCTGAACTCTAAGGTGCTCACTCTGCTGTTTATCCTTCAGTTTAAAATCTCACAGAATTTCTTGCAGTTTCAGACGAGAAGAAACTATAGTATCAGTTGGTCTGACTTCTTGTATAGTGCCTTTTGTTAAAGACTTGACCTATTGAGGAATGAAATCAACTGTAGGTAAAGGGCATGGCACAGAAATTACAGAAGACACCCAAATGCCTACAGTGACAGAGAACCAACTAGGGCATATCTGCTTAAATTACCTTGTAGACAGTCTACACCTCTTGGGTAAGACAGGAAAAAAACCCACGGTTACTTCCAGATCAAGAAACTGCACTCAAGGTCAATCTGGAAGTAACCAGCTTGTGTGTCCCAGAGAGTCTCCCACCATGCAGGTACATCCCAGGTGACTCCCACTGCCCTCCAAGCAATAATTCACCGTCCCCAGCATTCACAGTCCCAGAAAAGATTTTATATCGATTCCTGGATCACCACAGTTTGAAAAAAATACCAAGAACAGAGCTCACCTTCAGTTACAGTGATCTATTTTTAAAGTAAGGAATGATTTCTGGAGAAATTCCCTCAGTTCCTGTGAACTGCCATTCACCCATGGAAGTCCAGGTAAATGCAGGATAGATCTCTTTATTCTCGTTTCTGGTACCAAGGATGACAATATTACACCTGGGGATGAATGGGAGTAGGTTACTCTTCATACTCAGAGTGCTCCCAGTGCTTTAGCAGTATGCTGTGCTTGCTCACTCTTCATTGCCAGGAATTATGGTTATGTAGCAAGTTGCCTAGACAAGGGTTCCTGTGATGTTTTTAGCCAGTTTTTCTTTTTTTTACCTCTCCTTTTAGGCCAGAGATTCAGAACTCTAATATTTAACCTCAGGGTAGACTTTCTCACCGTATCTTTCTCATTTAGACAAGAACATTTCCCTTTGTTTCTTTTGTCCTGCCTGTTGAACAGTTACTGCTGACAGGGTATGTACCCAGGAAAAGGAGGAGGCTCTGGGAACCTTCTGAAGACCCGCTCAGGGCAGAGACATTTGGCTCATGACAGATATCACTGAAATTTGTGGAAAATTGAGCACCTCATTCCTCCAGCCTCCTTTGAAAAACCAGTCTACAACTTTTCTAAACAGCAAACTGTGCCGAGTTCAATCTTTCTGCTGTTGTAGACCTACTCTGCAGTGTGAGATACAGATTGCAGACTCACTGCCAGCCTACATGAAGACTATGGAGGGTAGAGAACATGAAAAATCATTTGATATTTAAGCACGACCTGTATTTCTCAAGACAGTTTAAGAATCAGCATCCTGCCAATATTTTATTTATCCTTAGACCTAAAATTTCCTTCCATTTCAGCTTTTTTCTTTTTTTTTTTTTAAAAAAAATATTACAGTGTAGTTTAAAAATGGCCAATTTGGCTGATCATCAAAAAATAAACATCTCAGGATTCATTTGTTGCCTGAGCCTTCAAAATCAGCACAATAGATTCTAAAGGAAAGTAAAAGAAATGTCTGTAGCTGACTCTCCATCAGTGTGCACATACCAACCTTTAATACCAAAGGAATTTGTTATGATCTCTGTTATTCCTGAGACTGCATAAATTAAAATAATATGACAGCTAAAATAAAGTGTTACCAAATCTTAATCTCTAAAAGTGGTGTGAAATATTTTCCAGTAAATAAAAGCAGAAAGAACTAATGATCTAGAGCTTTTAGCATTTTTATGTGAAAGACTAAAATAAACGCAGATTTTAAGTTTTGATCAATAATAAAAACGTGTGGTCTAGAAAATAGTCAGCCTAACAAATGCATACATTGGTCTCCAGCTGAAAATGTGGATCTTTGTTAGTCAAATATTTTGGTGGGGGAGATTCACTGCAGTTTTGGGAGCGCTGTGTTAACTTCAAAAGAAATGGAACTATTTCTGGCTGTTATTACATGAAATCATTCATAAAGCTAGACCTCTTTGGAAAGAATGCTAAAAATTTCAGATGTCATAGGCCAGTATTGACATGGGCTTTGAAAAAGGATCACATTCAGTGTAAAGTATAGAGTCAAGAGATTTCTTTCCAGGTGTAGGTGTTAAGCAATTAATATTTTTTTACTTCTCATTAAATAATGTAACTTTGGAAGAATAAGCAAACTCACCTTTTCAACAGTCAGAAAGAGGATGAGGATTTGGTTCATGATGAGGCTTTTGTGCCTTCTTTGAGAATCCTCCCTTAGCTGTGCAGGAGATAGGGACAGAGAATAGAAGATGCTTAAAACTTGGATGCTTGCGACCAAGAAAAAAGTCACAATTTTCTCATCTTTTCACTTCGTATTGCAAATAAAAGTATCACTGTTACAGTTTTTTCCTAGGATATGTGCTGATCCTCCCTAATGTCCACGTTAGCACAGTTAACTCATAAGTGATTAGGAAGGGGAGACAGTGAGGCCATCTTCTCCAGAAAAAACACTGCATCCACCAGGGAGGTGCACCGCGGTGACCACAGTCCCAGAGGAAGCCCTCTAAAAGGGACTGTGCTGCTTTACACAGAGGAGGGTGTTTACACAGTCAGGCTTTACAGCCTTTAGGATATCTTCCATTGAATGTGATGGGTAGTGTCAAAAATGCTTTGGCAATCTTTGGACCAAAGTGTTCCTGAGCAGCACCAGTGTTGTACTGAATCTTCTAATGTCAGAAAAAAATCCCCAACCCTATTCCCAGTTACCGTTTTCCTAGTCTAAATTCAGGACACAGCTGAAATCTGTAGCTGTGTACATCACACAGTGCACATGGTGGGAGCCTCTCAACCCTGAGAGCCAGCTGCAAGGGTGGCATGGGATTGTGCATTTGCCTTTGCTGGACCAATCTGGATCTCACAAACACCATTTAGGCATGGGTGAAGTGGCATCCCCTGTTCCCTCCCCCACCCACCCGACACCTCCACACCTGAAAAACCCCAGGGCAGTGGGTAGCTCCTGGCTGGAAACATGGGGAAATTAGGGCATGGGGGAGTCCAGGAAATCCAGGTGACATCTCATGGTCTAACAAGATGGCAAAGTCACCATGATACTGTGCCTAAACCTCATATTTAAAATTTAAACTTTTATGTAAATTAAGTATAAATTTAAAATTATAGATAAAAGCTGTACCTGAATGTTACACTTCTACTGTATTATCATCAGGTGTTAAGGCATGTTAACATTGGCTCCATCCCTAGATACTGATAGTGAATGTCCACACTCATCTGACCAGTAGACATTTTGTCATGGGATCTGAGATGCTCCAGGGCACCCAAGTCATCTGTGTGGGGCTGGAAGGACCAGTGGCCTACCCATGCTCTTCTGGAGCCAAGGGGGCCCGTAGTCACGGGGCATCTCAGACATTGCTACACACCTATATGTGGGCAGCCGAACTGAACACTGACTGCCACTGCTTTAGATATAATCAAAAACTAAAATAGGTTTTATTTTTAAAAATGTAGTTGCAAAATTTTTTTTTCTAAGTCATGCACTTAAGTCTTGGAGGCTTTGTCTGATGTCAACCGAACATCTTAGTGAAACTAATTCCTTCTCTTGTCCCCTGCAGTCACTTGCTGATCTTTGCTGCCTTGCCAGATTTTGTACTTTTTGTCATTTGTTCTTGGCTCAGCAGATGAAGATTAGTTTAGAAACAAATGAAAGAGGAGTGAAATGCAGATGCTAAATAAAGTAATGCATGTTAATGGATATCCTACAATTTCTTCCACTTTAGCCAGAATTGTCTCTAACGGTGAATGAAAGGAAGAGGATGGGAAGCAGATGTTTCTACTGTCTGTAGCAATTGATTGTAAATTGGCCTGACACTTCCCCCAAAGAGTTTGTCAAGAACATTTGATTCAGTGAATCTGTCCCAAATCTAGAGTTAAAGCACCAGCATCTCCGCCAAAGTGATCAACTACTTCAGCCTGATGCAGGGAAAAAACAACAACCAACCAATCACAGAAAATATTTCAGCTTCATATAAACACATTTCTTTTGCCACAGGCAAAGCATTAAAATACTGAAGTAATCCTGTAAGGTAGCTACACCTCATATTGATAGCCCTGGGAGTTAGCTATAGACCTCTGTGAATCAAATTTAAGCTTCAAGCAGAGGTGAAAAGAAAACAAAAATTTGGTTCACTCTAGACCATGTTCTGTTGTAAAATAAAACCGTACCATTTCAGAGGAGCTGTCACCTTGGTTCAGATAAGCAGAAGACAGGAATAACAGATACCTCAAAGTCAGTTGTGGGGCATGTGGTGAGCTAAATGGAAGAGGAAAATGAAGAGAAAAAACCCCAAACTAACTGTTCTCAGTTAAATTTTTACTAAAGTTTAGAGGTAAAACTGTATTTTAGTCATCAGAACTGGGTTTAACTGAAGGTGCAGAAGTCCTATAATGAGATAAAAGTAGGCTCTAATGTTAGATCTGAAACACAAATCCAGGCATAAAATAGAAGAAAATTATTTTAATGCAAACAATTATTTTAATGCATAGCAGTGAAGACGAATAGAAACACTATAGCTGGTCAGAAAAGCAAATTGGAACAACAGTCACACTTTCCATACAGAGAACAGAAATAAATACACTCAAAAGAAAACTAAGAACCATATGTCCTCATTTTGAAGGATGAGGAAAAAGTTAAAAAAAAAACTGAAGGAAGGATAATAGAGAAAACAGCATGGAAATAAAAATATTAAAGAAATGGGTTATAAATGCTGTTGCCAGCATGTTGCATAATGATCACTTTTGTGGACAAACAGAACTGGAAATGTTGCCCTCTTGCTTTCCAAGAAACTTCCAGCAAGTCAGGAATGTGACATGATTAAAAAGGAGTTTTCTCCCTCTGAAGCCGTGAGTGTTGGGCACTTTATGTACTCTTTGGGAAGTACACATGCTGTGCTAGCTTTTCAACACGGCTCATGTTCTGTCCATTTACTGTCAGCCCTGGGGAATTGAGCAATACACTTTAAAGATGATGGAACTTGAGAGTTCATCAATTGCAGATTTCTAGAAAGATAAATAATATCTCAAACAGAGTGTGGAATTATATATATTTTTCCTAGGAAATCTGGGAAATTTCAGCCACATTTTATTTTCCTGGATTTTCCTGATCGCCTTTTCTTTCTAAGATAAGAGGGAAAAGGCAGACTCCATGGTGGAAGGAGGGGTTGATCTACTAAATAAATATTTAGTAGTACAAATTGGTGTTTTTCATCCCCTGAGGTACAACGACTGAGGGAGCTATAATAAAATCTAAAGAAGATTAAGGTCTGCTAATAAAAGCTTGCAGCCATTCCGGTCCCAGCCAAAGGGAAAAGAAAGAAAAGATTATCACTGCTGGTGCAGGTGCAAGCATATGTTCTCCCTTCTACTGCCCCTTCTCACCTCCTTGCGAAGGAACTTCTGGCTGGAAAACATAACTCCCTGGCAGGCATGAACATTACAACCAGTAATTAGGGGCTGTTCCTGGACAGTAATTTCATGTGGTAGGCTGTAGTAGCCCTGCCCCTACCTGTAGTAGCTTTACAGTCAAAGAAGTGCCCTCTGCATCCACACTCCTCCGCAGCCCAGCTGTGTGCTCCTCTGTTCATCCCAGCTCACATCCATCTTCATGTCTGGACCAGGAGAGTCTGTGCTGGTATCAACATACCCCAAAATGGTGGTTGCGATGATGGCAAAACAGTCCTGTGGTGGGCTGAAATCTGAAGAAGAGAGTGAAGTCCTGTGGTGGTGGGAAAGAGGCAGTTAAAGGAAGACAGATGAACCAGAGGAGCCAATATGGATGCAACACATCTTAGGATGTTTTTCTTGCCTGGGTGGGAAGAAGGATGCTTTCTCATTATGAAAAATTTCCATTTTCATGGCTGACTTGCCATCCCATAGTGGACTTCCAGTAAATATTAAACAGGACAGGTAGTGGGTTGATTGACATGGATGATATGTAGCTGTGACCTTGCTTTGATGATGTGCAGCTGTAGCTCATCCCGCAAAGTGGTTAAATAGTGCTGAGGAGTGTGGGAAGGGAGGAGGAGGAGTCTGGAGAGGAAAATTTGGATGGAGCAGAGACAAGGAGCAGTGTGGGCTGGCCTCTGGAGGATGGAGAAATAGCACGGACAGTGGAGTTTGGCTGGTGGTAATTTTTTTTGCTGTTTGGTAGTTTATGTGTGTTGTGATATTTCCTGACTGCTGGAGCTTAAATTGCAACAAATGGTGCCCCATGTGAGACAAGCTGATGAGGATGCAACAACAGGTCATTGAGGTTATTTCCATATTGGTCAGCTAACCATCCACAGTGGTAAATAATATGGACTACTGCTGGCTGTGAAGCTGTATGGGATCTGTCCCCTGCCACCCACCAGAGTAGGCAGCTGCATCCAGCCCCTTTTCCAGCAAGATGCCCCAGCCTGTACTATGTCCTGCATGGTGCCTGGGCATCTCGTGGTGGAAAACTAATGGGAGCGAGCTGCAGCTGTGCCAGGCCAATCTTTATGCTTAATGGCTGGGACAATTGTAGTACTGGTGTCCTGTCCCCTGAACCTGCTTAGTTTAAGTGAGACAAAGCTAATAAGGCTAGGAGGTAGCCATTAAAAATTTTTAACATGTTTTTGGATCACCTTAGGCAAGGTGTGGGCACAGGAAAGAGTAGGCAATGGTATCAGTTAGCAGTATGGACCGGTATGTGCCAACTGCAGTCAAGGCCTAATGATGTATTAATACACATATAGTAAGTGTGCAAGTTTGGTTTTTCCTAGGCTTGGAAGACTAATGGCCCAGGGATTCCTGCTGACAGGACTATGTTGGTTCTGCAAACTTTGAAGAAGTCTCATTAATATTTTTCATAGCTGAAGGGAAACCCTTCAGATAGTGTTCCTCTTGCACAAGGAAAGTAAACATTTAAAACTCAGTCTGAGGGATGGGATGGAAACAAACATGCAAATTTTAAGTCTTCTACAAAACAGTAATTTAAATTCACAAAGGGAAGAGGTTTCTGGTCAATCTACTAAACAGCAAGATACTATGCTTTGAGAAAAAGGCCAAGCTGCATCAAGAATACTCTATGAAGTTTTATTTTACAAGAAGTGCCAGTGAGTTTTTGTGAATTAATCTAAGATCATGTCTACATTAATGTTTTAGTCAGGAGGGTGTTTTGTTTCCATTTCCCATGATTTGATTCACTTCATGGGATGGTCTCAGAGAGCATAAAGAGTTTTCTTTGGATGAAATCAGAACATAAGTCCAGGCACATTCCTCATGGGCTCCAAAAACAAGGGGCAGTTTGGTCCTGGGGGCCCACCTACAGCTAACAGAGTAAAACCCACTGAAGTACGTATGGTGTAGGCACTAAGACCAAATGTTATATGTATCTGCTCCCTGTATCTGCCCTACTTGATGGTGTAGGCATACCCTATAGTGCTTTCTGTCTATAGCCTAGCTATTAGTGTCTTTTTAACATTTTGAAGAATAGTAGATTAAAGAGGCAGAACAGAACCTTAACATGCTATTTTGAAATTTTGGAAAGAAGAAAGCCACAAGCATTGTACTATAACACATCTAAAGAAAATTCAATCCTTTCATATTCATAGTGGGGTTTGTATTGTTTATACTTTTTTTAGCCTGAAGTAATGGATTTGGCATTGCATCCAACCAGCAAGTTGCCAAAAATTTAGCCCTAGCATTCCACTTAACTGAGCCATATTTGGCTTAGTCAGATACCCTGTTTGTATACATACAGTGCTATTTATGTACAGTGCTTCTGTATCTGTAAGACATATAGATTAGCCTCATGATGCAATATTTAATTTCTGCAGAAATACATGATGCAGAAGTTTGTGAAGCTGTGCAAAAAGCATAGAGCTTCAGGTATTCACCATTCTAATTTCTCTATTACTCAAACATTTCCACTGAATAGTAGTAAAAATGCTTAAAACCCACCAAATGGATAGTAAGGGAATTGTCAATGATCATCCGTATGATCAGATCATGCGCATCTGAAATGACAAATCTTGGAGTTTAGATTTTTATGGCATTTTGAAGTCCCCAGAGGAAATCACAGCAGGCGCCATAAGTAACCTTCATTTAAGTGGCTGCACTTGTTGGCAGCAGATTCTTTGGGTCAGTACAAAACCATCAACTGACAGTTTCCTAAGTTAGTTGTAAACTGAATGAAGAAAAATATTTTCTTTAAATATCAAGGAGCTTCAACTGTAGAAGCAAGGACAGTCACAGTGGTTAAATAGTCTCTTGTGACTGTCTAAATAAAGACAAATGCATCACTGAGTTTTATTTCTGTACAAACAGGATACCACCTGTGCATGGCACAAGTGAATCTGCTAGTCAAACACTAAATGCTCACAGAATACATCTATCTGTGAAGAGAGGTGTTATGTCCTATCCACAGGCTCTATAAAATAAGAACTGTATAAGGAGTCTATTATACTGCCTCATGTCACAGTGGAAGCATATACTCTTTTATAAGGGCACGATAACACTTGAGATGATAATGATGCACAGTTATTAACATGACATGGATGTACAGTATTATTCTTTCTTTATTTCTAAGCAGAAAAAAAAAGTAAAAATAACTGAGATAGACCTTAAATCCTTCACTCCCTTTGCAGATCATCTAATCCTTTGAGTATTTCCCCATCTATGCACATACAGTATTCACAGTCTGGACCCAGGTTATGTGAGCTTATGTCTGAGAAGATGGAATAGTCAAAAGATAAAATCTGATCCAATTGAAAGGCTCTGTGTGAAAGGGCAGACGACAGTGCAGGAGGTGCAGAGAAATGAAAACAAAGCAGAACAATTTGGTTGGAAATGAATTGGTGATGAGCAGTGTACAGTGGTTGAGGTGTTGAAATAAGCTACCACACAGCATCTACAAGAAAGATATCCTGTGTGCAGGAGGTCAGAAGAAATCAGATGAGCATACTGAGACTGGGGTCTACTTTCCACCTAATCTGTATGCTTATTTCCTAGTAACAAATGAACCTTTCAAGAAAGAAAGAATATACCCTGGGTTACGCTTTTCCAAACAAAGGAGACAGCTGAATGGAAAGCTGGAGGACAGAGTGAATCAGTTATGGCAGGGGAAAGAAAAAGGAAAATAAAACTAGAGTAGGCAATGTGATAAATGCAGTGCAAAGGCAGCCTGACTAGAAAAGTCCAAATGATGCCAGATGACTTATTGAACTAATGTGAATGTAAATAAAAACCAAAGTCACTCTTCAAAATATAAATACAACAGATATGTACATTAATGTTCCCCAGCTGTCGTGCCATAAATAGGATAGAAAAGGTAGCTGGGGGTCAGAAACCAGTGGGAGACATCCAAGGGAAGGATTGAGGCTGAGAAAAGGCCAGACTCTGCAAACTACAAAGAGATGAATTTGAATAAACACAGGAGCACAATACTGGCATCAGGAATGAGCTGTTCACAGGAGGGAAGATGATGGTTCCCCAGCACCCCTCTGTCACCATGTCACTTGGAAAGCCTCTTCTTACCACCAGCACAACAGGTACAGCTCTATACTCTACAGCTGTTTCATATTTGGCAGTATCCTCTCAGACAGATGTTTTATCCATAATTCCAGTTTTAGTATTCTCAAAGTGAAGTAAACAAGATTTTGCTAGCTGTTTTCCTACATCCCAGATCCTTTCATGAGATCTTATGGCTTGATCATTTCACAGCTGCTTTAGGGGTCCTGTAGATTATTACACAAATACTTATTTTTTAGGAGAAACAAGTGCATTAGACCCAGGTCTCAAAAGCTTTGTTTCTTCCAGCTTCCTCCTGTGGGGATTTGACAGGCTGAAACAAATAAGAAAGATGAAGATGACACCACATATAATGCAGAGTGTCATTAAAAGGTCAGAGCATCACCTGTAGTGCTGCAACATCCCAACAGCCAGCAGAGCACAAGGAAATGATGCAACTAGCAAATACCATATGGAGGACATCTCCAGCCCTAATAGCTAAAAGCAATTTATGGTGGTCATTTGGGAAGCAGTCTTCAGCACAAGCCAGTTCAGCCCAAGTGAGGTTCAGACGCCTGCCTTCCTCTGTATGAAGATCCATTTGGATTGGCAGTGATGTGACTCCACTGGTCCACTTCCTTGCAGAAGAGCAGGGCTTGAAAATTTTCAAAATCGCTGTGCAGCTTAGGAGCTCAAGTTTTGTCTTCAAGACAAGGTTTGAAAAGAAGGTCCAAGTTCTTCCATCATTTAGGCAGCCTGAAAAGTGTTGAGGGGTACTCAGAATTTTGGATGTGAGGAGCTGGGCACTTTTTCATCACTGAAGACAACCAAACACAAGCTCTGAAAAAGCAGGTCCCATTAAAGCAACATGAGATTGCTCAGACCCTGAAGAATCTCACGTTACTGATGGCCTTTTGAAAAATTGTGGCCAAACTGCTGTCTATTTTCTGGCTCATACATCACATAAATCTGGATCTCAAAAAGATACCACACAGAAAGTGTCAGTCTGGACTGACTCCAAGGGCTACATTTAGGCATTTCTTTTCATTTAAATCACATGAAAACAAAGTGATCTCAAGTTGCTATGAATAAAGACAATCCATAGTACGCAGTAATGGATATATGGAAGGAATGTCAGCTGGTTTTCTTTCTTAGGTAGAAACACTTAAGTATTTAAAAATAGATAATACAATCAAGTAGCTTTTATTGGCTGTTAAAGGCTATGTAAGAATAGTTCTATCTTACTATAATATCAATATTGTTTCAGGGAAGCCAGATTTGAGTCTGCTCTGTGAGTAATGGTGTCAGGTACAAGTTAGTGTAATCCTGAGGTGGTAAAAGTGAGAAGAAGCCACATGGTGATTTTAGGGGGCTTTACAGTGGTTGCTTTCAGATGAATAATTTTCAATTTGAAATGTCAACAAACTTCACATGGAATGATCAAAAGAAACCCCTCCCAGCCCTTTTTGTTTTAACAACTCTACATTGATTAAATTCATCCTGTAAAGGTATCATGTTATACTCTGTAGACTCCTCTAAATTAATTCCTTGCAAAGTAGCTTCAGGCATCCAACGTTTATATCAGTAGAATAACTAGCATATTCCAGGCCAGGATTCCTACTTCACCAAGAAACTAGTGAAAACAATTTAGCAGTGGTATCAACAATTATCTTCTTGGGAACCAGCAGTGCCAGACACTCAGATTTATGTAACTTCACTGACCTGGATTTTGAAGTTTCCAGCTTAACAGGAAACTTTATATGAAAATACTGGTGTACTATATGTCTTTAAAATGGCACTGAAATTATCACCTTTCTTTATTAAATAGATTACATCCATGTTGTCTTCAAAAGTGACATTCCTGAGATCTCCCTTTCATGGCGTGGTGATATGGCAGGAAGAGTAGATCATGGCACTGACTTCACTCCTGCCAAATAGGCTTGCTGAGGGGGCAATGGATTTCCCACAGGAAGCCCTTGCAAAGAGTTCTCCACCCAAATAGCTTGGGCTGAAAGTCACGTTGTTGTTTTGATTCCCAGTTAGATGAGAAGGACTGGAAACAGAACTCATGCTGCTGAATTCAGCATGGAGAGAAAGACCATTAGTCAGTCAGCTGTGAAATGTAAATAATTTTTGCCTTTCAGAATATCCTCCCTGATTCTGTCAAAATCTATCATGCACAACAGCTTATTCAAGCAAAAGTTAACACAAAGTAACACTACAAAATTGGCCAAACTTACAGCCTAGCAGTGAACATCTTCATTTCAGTCATTCTTCTCATTACACTTATGCAAAAAGTACTGGTTTAACCATATCAGTCTGTCCTGAGCAATTTTCAACTAAGAAAAGCTAAATCTTTTAAAAATTAGAGGTCCAACTTCTAGTCTCCCAGAGGACAGAGAACTGAGCTGAGGGCAGCTTCACTGGCCTCATGAACCAATTTACTTAATTCTTAATTGCAACCAAGACTAACATTTGGCCCACAATAAGCAAAAAATCGGCAAAGGCCAAACCATATTTTTGCACAAGCACAGGCATTTTGTTGGGTGTAAAACACACTCACTAGCAGGCACACTTCTTTGAACAGTCTCCTGATCTGCTTCCCAGGAGGGCAATGACCCTTCTGGGAGTCTCCCCTCTGCCATTGCAGGCATGGGAAAGGGAGAAGAAGAATCTGCTTCAAAAATCAGCTGTTGTCTGGGTCTTAAGTTCTTATTTCCCCCTTTGGATTCCCAGGTTGGTTATGTGGGAAGCTGAATTTGATTATATTTCAAAGATATGAAGTGGTATGATAATGCACGCTCTTGGATGCTTTCAAAGGTCTGGTCCAACTGAAGCAAGAAGGTCAGGCATGTAGTCTTTAAACACTTTAGTCTGCTGAGTTAAGCACATATCCAGAAGTATGTACCAAAACCAACACTTAACATCTGGCCTTCCCATCACTGCCAGACTCCACCAGGAAGAGCATGACCGTGAGTTGTTCTTCAAGATCTTTGTAGATGGAAACTAATTTTCACAGAACATTTGTATAAAACATATTGATTCTGAGCAAAAAATAGATTTCTTGAAGCCAAATTTGGATTATTTTTTTAAATAAAATAGCATTAGCTGAAAGTTAGAAGGGCTATAAAATCAAATTAAATGTAGAGGCTGTGTCACTTCACTAACAGGAGAAAATGAATGCATAGAAACGTTGAGAAACAGCTAAATATGTTAAACAATTCTTTGGAAAGACAGAAAATACAACTTGATCTGCATATCTATTGAGATATTAAAGTTGATAAAAATAATGCTTGCTTTTAACAGGCAGATAAATTGTACTCAGGCATAATTGCAATATTATGTCCATAAAGACAGTCTTCTAGATGTCAGGACTCAGCCTGATTTTAACCTTTTGCTTACTTACCACTTTTATCTTTCTCTCACATACTGGGTTGTACCCTAGAATATCTTCTCCAGTTACTGAGACGTTCTGACAGGGGATCTTTACAGAAGCTGTCAAACTTAATGTTTTGGTCAGCGATAGTGAATGCTTTCTTTAATCTTGTGCCATCAGAAAGAAAGCAGCTACCACGTCCCATGTTAGCAGCAAAGAAATGGCTGTTCAAAGTAAATGTGATTGCTGTCATCAAATTTCAGAAAACCAGTTCTATCCTGATTTTTATATATATATAATTTTCCTCAATGTCCATAATATATGACCTGCCAATAATTCAGAATGTCATTTTTAATTAAGAATACTGTAGTACTGATGAGCATCAGAAGAAGTATGGTGATTTTTTTAAACAAAGAAACAAGCAATTCACACCATATTTCCTTTTAGGGATTGACTCATCAATTCATTGGTTAATTTTAGAGACAACTCTTCCCTACCCAGTCTTGTATGTCTCTTAGCATGAAAGTAAAATCAGACTTTGAACCCAAATCATATTCTTTCTTCTGCTCAGTCATCTCACAACTCAAAGATGTCTAGCCACCTTGGCAATTGCCTAAAGCTTCTTAGAATCATAGAATCACAGATTCATTTAGGTTGCTCTGTGAACTAAAGTAACCTTCCAGCATCCAACTTCCCTTTATTTTGTGTTCATAAACTTTTTCAGACTATATGTTACAATTCTATTTTAATAAGAGCTCTTACATTACAAATGCCAACAGTTTTGTCACTAAGATAATTAAATGCTCAGGTAATGCTGGAGTTTGGCACAGAACATCTCTTGCTGCATAAAATTAAAGCAATTCAATCCTGCTGACAGACTTCCAAAAATAATCTGCCAAAAGATCCAACTGTGTCAAGTTTGCCAGTGGTGCTACAGGTAGCTGCTATTTGAAAGAACACATACCATGCAACTAAAGACAGGCATTTCCCCCCCAGAGGTGATTAGATTTGTTCTGGGAATCAGATTCTTTAAACAGAAAAATCCAGTTGGATACTCCTTTTCAGCTAGTGCTGAACAACCAGATTACAAAATAACTCTTGTTCCTGACTCCACTGAGGCAAATTCTACTTAGCCATGGATGAGGTGGTGGTGTGCAGGCAAAGTTGGAAAATTAGTATTTATTATGGATTTTTTAGAATGAAGAAATAGTATTTCTACCAGTACTGTAGTTAGCAGCTCCAGTGAGCTTGTGAGAGATCACTTTAGATAGCGGCTGCATGGTAATTCATCTCAGTTGTTTCTGAAAATCATGGTTTTTTCTTCCAATTCAGTAGCCTTTGTTAAAGACTGCAATGGAAATCGAAGCCACAGCACCAGCAATACTACCCTGTGATACACAACAGCCAGAGGCCAGACTGTGAGTTTCTAACAAAGGCGACCGACCAGTTATTCACAAAAACAGTTGTGCAGGGTTTAGTGGGGCCATTTGCATGAGGTTTTGCTCATTAATCTCACCCTAGAATATCTCAGGAGGGCAGGAGAAGGAATGGCAGCACTGGGTTACACGTGTTTTTAAGTCTTGTCATAGTGTAGCGAAGTCATCATGGTAGGAGGAGGTCTGATATAGAGTAGCTTGGAGGCATTAAGAAAAAAAAAAAAAAAAGTACTTTCTAGATATCTTTGTCTTTAGCTCCTATTCAACATGACACATGGATCTTTCAGAACAAGTCCTGATGTTGCACACCACTGGGTGTACTCACCTAATTTTCTTTTCAGGATAAGACAGATGTATTTTTTAATTTCTAACTTTCATGCCAACATATGCTACACCTAGTCTTCTTTATCTCCTTTTCCCCTTATTCACATGCCACTTTTCCCTCTGCTTCTAAACAGCCACCTTTTGGTACACATGCGTCATCCTGCATCCAGGATGATGCAAGGGCTGCTCACCTTCAGCTACAGTCTGGGCACTGCAAGAAGGATGGACTCAGTGCTCCGGCAGCGTCCTCCAACTCCCTCAATCTCTGCACTGGGTCAGGGAGTCAGGAAGAAATCACCGTATTACATTGTAACACATGAGTTCCTAGTACCAAAGCATGTAAATTTGCTTTTTAACCCTGAAAAATACATAAGAAAGCAACAGATGAGCATACAAACACGTGAAAGCACTTGGTGCAGAAAGTAAGAGGGAGAGAAAGATGCATCTCTTGCATAAAGCTGCTAGTCTCCGGCAAAACTGGCTTAAGCAATGTATCATCTATGCTTATGAACAGTGGAACTTAGAAAAACAATGTAAAAGCAAACTCTTTGGTGGGTTACTTTGAATACTGCAGCCTGCATCTAGGTTCAGCGTAGGAAGTGTTTGAGGGCATCCCCTTGCTTTCCCCATTCCCTGGTCTGGATATTACTGGAGCCAGCCAGGAGTCCTGGTTTTCTGCCCATGGAAACCAGGGGACAAGGAGAGGCATGGGGCTGGGGCACAACGCTGTGCCTCCATGTGTCCTCCAGGCTGGAGGCTCAGACACTACTGCATCCAAAAGGGTGGCACAGTCATCTCATGCTAGTATCTCTTCCAGAAAGCACTGCAGAAAACACAGGCTGCTGCTCGTCACACCATATTCTTTTTCCTTCTTTTGCATAAGTAAGCATTTGTGGCGATCCAACCACTATTACTTACCCTGCAGTGTAGGTACCATAGTATCTAAAATACAGGGATGAGTTCTTGTCCTTTCTTGTAGCCGCTGCCTTGCAGTAATATGCTCTGAAATAGTAGCATGCTCTACAAAGCAAGGGTGTCGTAACCTGTGCATCTTACTTTTAATTAAAACTTAATTTTTAAAATTACAATTTTTTCCTTAGCTTAGATATACAATTGCAATCAGAAATCAGCTACTCTGAAAGTATCACTTTTATGTAATTTGCAATTAAAAGGCCATCTACTTGTGCACCCATGTCAAACCAAGGAGCTTCAAATTCGTCATAACGATGTTCAGCATTTTCTGTTTTGCTTTGGTTTGTTTTTTTCCCAAGTGTTGTGCAACCACTCACTAATTAATCCTCATAACAATGAGAAACAGAAACGTTAAATTTATTTGTGATTGTACAATGAATCAGACCACAGAGCTGTGAGTAGGATTTCTGGGGAAGTGATTCTTAGCCTTGTGCTTAATTCATAGTTTCTATTAACTTTCCACATATAATTCACTTGCTAATTGTGCTCCCAGTTCTTTTTCTTCCCCCCCCCCCCCCCCCAATTACTATTAACTGATTTAGTGTCTGCAATGTAGTCAACAGTTTCCAAACATATAACCAAGAAAGATTATTTTTACAAGGCTGCCTGTAAAAATACATTGCATGTCTGAGATCACATTGAATTAGTGAGGCTGGGAGATTTTAAACATTGGTATGTGCAATGTATTTGGTTTAACTATGTAGATTGGGAATAACAAAGTTCACAGTTTGTTCCTTCAGTTTGTTCACTTTTTTCCTCTTGCTTGTGACTATAACTTGTTGCTCCTTCCAGTTACTGAGTGCAGCCTGCTCCGTTAGTAAAACTGGAGTTTCACTGACCATGGAAGTCCTTAAAATTATGGTCTTCTCCCTTTCAGAGTCTGATCCTAGTCTCCTTTAATGATGGATTTTAACCTGTTAACAGTAAAGATAAAACAAACTTCTGGCAATGAAAGTAAGAAGGGGATTTAAGTCAACTATATTGGTATCCTTGTTATTCTCTGATTCCTAGGAACAGTAAGGCCCATCCAAGACTAAAACCAAAATTTTTTTCCTCATACTTATAAGATGACTATATTTATAAATGCATACTATATAGATATACACACACACTATGCACATATGCATTTATACTATATATTTATATTTAAGTACTTCTAGATGTTTGCATATTTTAATAGACAAATATAGAAAGCACTTTACAAAAGATCAGAAATTAACTTGCTGATTCTCTTAAGTCCAGCTGTCAGGTTATGTCTGCAACTGGCTGTTGTCTTCTGCCATCATGCGGATATTACTGAAGTGCAGAAATACAGTAGCTGTTGGGAGAGGATGCCCCTCGGCCTCCAAGTACCTTGGGCAAACTGCTGTGGCTGCCTTTTCACTTCAAAACTGTCCAGCAAGATGCATAATGCCCTCCATACCTTCAGCAGTTTTACCATCTGGAAGTCTACAAACTAAAAAAAACAAACCACCACAAGCCTAAAAAAAATAAATCTAAAAAATAAAATAAAATAAAATAAAAATTCCATTCACTTTCCTGCAAAGCTGTTTTATTGGAATGAAACACCATTTGGGATAATTGTGATATTCCGGGTGTTTATCCTAAGGAAGCCAGGAGCTGAACCCCTCTGGACTGTTTTCTGCTTGTTCTCAGGGACCATCCACTTCTCCAGTGCTGCTCCTGTTTCACACACCACCAGAGACTATGGAGCTGTTATATGGATATATTCTAAATACACTTCTTTCAGTTTAGTGTATTCAATCATATCTCCCTGTGATTATGCTGCAACAAAATATATCAGTTGTAAGATGTATACAATACAGCTACTTCAAATAGAGTTAAACAAAGAATTATCCATCTAGCTCCTGACTCAAGGGTGTTCTGCAAGTTCTTGCTCCTCTTAGTAAAGGCCTAAAAGTGATAATAAAATTCTATTAATATTTTCATTACTACAAAATTATTTAAAAGTCACCATCTCTCCAGAATTCCCATCTAATGGCATTCAGGTTGCTATAGTTCCCCCCATAATTAGCAGGAAACAAAACTGATGCATCTTTTGGATGATGCTGAAGGAGTGTTAATGCAGTACATGGTAGCTTTTAAATACTGCATTTGAAGAGTCAGTGTGTGGGGATTTCACCCTCGCATAAACACCGATAGATACTCTGAGTAAGTGAATATTTTGTCTTTCTATTGAAAATAACAAAAGAGGGAAAAGTAAACTCATGTCTTTTCATTAAACAAAGGATAAAGTAATGCCTTAGAAATGCGCTACAGACTGTGGGTTTTTTTCCCCTGGGTGTATCCTAAGTTTGTAAATAGTTTGTATTTTTTTTAACACCAGTTAATCTATAAATATCTTTTTGACCTCTGGATAACAGCAGGCTTCATACATCTGCATGTCAAACACTGCAAGTTTTACTTTGATTCACCCACTTTAAGATAAGTCATCATGTGCGCCAGACAGCTGTTTTTTCTCATAGCTTCCCACATAACCAAAACTTCTGCATAGTTACAAAGCAAAAAATGACACAAAATCACAGAGATATATGTACGTTACTCAGGACTAAATGGATTCTGCTTACTTGCTTCAGCCAAGTGTAAACCATGAAAAAGTACACCAACTTCACTTCTAAAAGCAAATGTCTTGTCAGAGTGTTTCACTCCAGTAGTAAACACTCCATCTTCAGAGTTTTCCTCCTTCACCGAGTATCTGAATCAAACAGTAAAAACTGTACAACTTTTGTTCAGGGTGGTAAATACAATTTGAAGTAATAGGTCTCTCCGTTACAAAGACTGCTTTTCATAATCTAAATTGTTCAATATAATAAGTGCATATTTTAATGCTAAATAATTTGCAGCAAAATTCTCACAGAATATAGCAGAGCCCTCTGTATCTATTCTTACATACCTGCAAGCACTTTGTAAACATTAACTTTGATTTTATAAACACGTTAGCATTTGAACAACCCATAAAATTACACAGGTATATAATCACCATCTTATATCTATTAAGGACAAGAAGACTCTTGGAAGCTTATGCACTTCCAATTTGGGAACTGCAGTGCCTAAAAATTCAGTGGTTGGGGTCAGAGGATAATTTAAGAGAGCCAAAGGCTGCTCTGTACACTCAATGGGAAGAGTCAAGTCCTTCCAAAGGCCAGTGTTCAATGACTGAAAAGAATTAGGTCCCTCTAAGGGGTGTCCAACAGAAATTGCTTACAGCTAGAAAATAGGAAATGGAAGGAAAACAAGATAAGGAGTGCAAAGATTGTGTTAATTGGAGAAGTGTAGCTAGGAAATAATTTGGCCTCTGCATGGTCTAGAGGGTTGTAACAGAAGTAGGGATTACTTTGGAGAAAGCAAGAATGGTTGGTTAGAATGTGATAGCTCAATTTAGGTGATCATGAAGTTTCAGGAAGGCTTTATTAGAGCACACTATTTTGAAAAGCTATTATCAAAGACCTAAATGATATTAGAAATACAGCAAAATGTAATTGGAAGCCAGAAGCAAAACTATTCCATGTGTACCGTGTACATACAAATAAGTGCGTAAAACAGTTTGGATTAAAAATAGGTTTGGGTTTTTTTAGAGCTTTCACCAAACTGGTAGATATTACACCTGTTCATCATCTTGTTATGCCAAATAGGTGGAATGTTTAAGAGGGAACGCTTAAACTGTTGCCAGGGTTTACTTAGCAAAAAATGCTTTGCCTGTTTTAGCATAAATAATGCTCGCTCTACCACGTTTTCTAAGCAAGGTTGTGACTTCCTTTCATCTCCGGTGAGAGACAAACCAAGAAATATTAATAAGGGTTAATTAGTCCATGTGTAATCTCAGCAGACTCTAAAGCTCCACAGGAAGCCAGAAGCAGCCTCACTGGAGAGAGAACACTTGGGCCCTGTTTGCTGCCAGCATCTTAGCTCATGCATTTTACATGCAATCAGCATTATATAAAAAGTACGGTGACTAAGAAACACGAAAACAATTATTGCAAGAGGGAACATACGGCCAAACCTTCCATCAAAAGGAGGCTAGAGTCAGTTCATTCATTTTTGTCCTTTTACTTCACATTCCTTGTGTTTGAAGTTACACCATGGCTCAATTTTTAGTTGCCCTGTGAAGCCTCTTCCACAATTTGGTGGTTTGGGTAGGCTCCTGCAATCCCCGCTGCATGGAGAAAGACTGGCGTTTCGGCTTGCTTGGCTCGTCTGTGGCACTGCAAACCCACAAGGTCATTATGAAAAGACAGGCAGAGGTGCCTCCTCTGCACCTCCTGCGGAGAGAAATCAGCAGCAGCTTCCGTGTGTTGCATTGGATTCAGGCATCCTACGGTGTGTTACGATGCTATGCATAAGACTTGGAGACCTGGTCTTTGATGGAAAAATGTAGGCACCTCCCAACTGGAATCACAGCAGGGTTTTAGCTCTGAGCAAGTAATTTATTTACCTAGAGGACTATTTCTGCAATTACTGACACGTCTGACTCTGCAATCCAAAATGTGAGAACCCAAGACATTTGAGGGTCTCTGAAACATAGGTTACTTGAATGTTTTGTGGATTTCAGACAAGAACTGCTGTGGGCAGACTCATTTGTTCCCACCTTCAGTGATTTGTCCTTGTCTGTAGGATTTAACGTTGAGTTTGGATGGCTCCTGAATGTCATTATCTTCCTTTGCTTACTTACGTCTTCAATTTTCTTACTCAAGTTTAGTTTTCCATGATGTCAACAGATTGCAGGGAAGCTGCTCTGCTGATCTCCTCATTCCAGGACTGAATAAATAGGTCAAACTTGCTAATGTTATATTTATTATTATTACTATTTCTCAAGTTCCCAGAGCTATGGAGACTTCTGACAACTCATGCAGAGCACAAGGCTGTTAGTAATCTTTCAATACAATACACTAATGAGAAAATTTCTCATCAGATCTCTACAAGTGTATTTTGTTCTTTATAATGTAATGTTGACATATTTGTGGGCTGCTGTTCTGGGCCTGGATGTCAAAGCATATTAGACTTGTACATACAAGTATTCATTAATTTGGTTGGTAAAAATAAGTTAACACTTACCTTCTGTGGTTCCAGTTGTTGATTAGGTATTTTCCATTCCACTGACAGTGTATTTACAAGAAAACATCTGGAAGAATATTGGCATAGATCAGCTGAGGTCATCTCCCTTATCTGAAATCACCAGGTATCTCAAAATCCAGCGAAATTCTGAAGTGTATTTGAAAACAGACCAAGTTCAACTACAGGTTCCTATCCTAACTCTTCTTTAAATTTATTAAATACCTGGAAAAGCAATGACTTCAGTCATCTCACTAAATATACAGATTAAAAAAAGGATTTAGTCTGAGTTTAAACTGGCAACTATGGATGTTTCAGCCCTCGGCCATAAACTTAATTTCAGAGTTTTCCTGTCTTTTCACCCTGGGCAGTAACCCTGAAGGGACTGGGCATGCAGTGCTTACCTTAAGTGTATTTATAACACACATACAACCCTTCACAAATACAATGAGGACATAGCATGTTGTCAGACAGGTACATGGTAACCAAAGCTGGGATCTACTCCAGCTGACAGTAATGAACTCTGACGGTGAAGCAGTAGTTATTTCTGTCCTAAATGACAAACTGCCATGTCCTGTTATCTACAAGCTTTAAGGCCTGACACACTCTATTTCATCTAATGAAAACAGTTTAAAATGAAAAGACAAGTTAACATATGCCAGTAGGAATGGATATGGAGCTGTATTTCCCCAGGTAGCCAAGAACTAAATACCGGTGATTTTTCTAACCATGGCAGTGTTAGTTGGTTCATTTTATTTCATATATGTGTTTAAACTTCAAACTTCAAACAAGTACTTGAATTAGCGTCCCAGCATCACCTCAGCTGGACACTTTTCCCAGAAGAAGATAGAAAAAGGCTGAAGTTATCATAAGTAACTACAGTTGCTTGTATATAGCTCTATATTATATATTGTATAACTGTACATAGTTATAACAAGTAGTTATGAGCAGACATTTTACCAAAAAAGTGACAATCACCATTTTTCAAATGGAAGAGACAGTGAAAACTAACACCTTGTTGCTTCTTTCTCCGTTAGGGATGGGTGGTTGTAAAGCAGTGCAGACTAGCAACATCCCTGCAGACGCACCTCACAGTACACGACCGTTACCTTTTCCTAAAGGTAATTCCATTTAATATTTAGCTCTGAATCTGCCTTTTGCCTCTTGTCTAATATTTTTCATTTTCAGTGCTGTAAGGCAGTGACTGCATTTCTGCTTTGGATTTATGCAGTGCTTGAGTCATGATTGGGATTCTTACAGCCGTTATCACTACCACCATTGCATACCCAGACATTCAACGTGCCCTTTCCAGGGGCTCCTCTGTCAGATTAATATTTCCAAAATTCAGCACACAGGCAAGAGTTTGGCCCAGAGACTTAATTTCAACACAGTATTATCATAAACCATGGGAGTACAGCAAGTCCTAGGAAGACTATGTGCCCTGGTTCATCTTAAAAGACTCACACTTTTAATGGAATTTTATCTTCCCAGACATTCTGAAATTCATTAAAATGAAAAATAGCTCTTTTCCATTCCTGGGAGTCATGTATTCATTTATACTTTAAATAAGGATAGATATTGTAGTAACTGTAGTTGTCAAAAAGGATGACACGTTGGAAAGGATTAGGAATCACAGGCTGCGTTCCTGACAGGCAGCTGAAGAGCTGCAGGGAATTAACAATGCTGGGGACATCACATTCTTTTATACCATACTAGCAGGGACCAAGGACCCTGAAGCGTGATTTAATGACAGAATTAAAACTTTACAAAGCTTCACAATTTCCTTTTCAAAATTGCCTAAGTATTTGACCAAGAGGAGAATATGGCTCAGTTACACAGAGGTGAACTAAGTATTGCCACACTTGCCAAAACCAAAAAAGTTTGCCCACATACTGCAAATGAGTGAAGTGTCAGGCACTAGATGGGCAGTCTTCAGACAGATGATTAAAATTAAATGTACACATGTAAGAAGGTATTAAATACTGTTGGTTGAGTTGCAGGCAGAAATAAAAAACATTTGGTTCAGCTCTTTGTGAAATAGTCCACCTTTTTTAGACACCCACAATGAGATTGAAAAAAAAAATAAAAATTATTCAGAAATCAAGAAAAAAATGCTGTCATACACTGTAGCAAAAAATTAATCACATAATTCTCACTGAACATCCATCTCAGTAACAATTCAGTTGATTTCATTAAAACTTTCAGTAACATGAAAACAACCCAGCTGAGAACCTAAATGCAGCAATGCAGCATGGCAAATCACCATGTAAATCATACAGTAAACACCTTGAATACAATAAAAAATTCCTCTAGACCTTCTCTTCTGGATCTATCTGTATCAGAAAGGGAAAAATTGGAGTCCACAAAAATGTAGGTCCTGCAAATGGGATAAACAAGGTGGTCCAGGAATACTGGGTGGCCAAAATATAAGTCCTTGCATCAGGATATAAGTCTTCAAGCTGTTTTGTTGGGGTTTTTTTCCTTTATCTGTAATAGAAGGGGCAAGTTCTGTCTATCCAGGTCGCAGTTTTCAGAAACTCTTCAAATGTTTTTGAAAAGGAGACTATTACTTCAGCTTTGCCTTTCACAAGCTCTACACACAACCACACTTAACCATAAGGTTTCCTTACTGGGACACTGATGTATCTTTCTATCTTCCTATGTCCTATGTGCTCTTTGAATCCTTTAAAAAGATATTGAATCTTCAGGTTTGCGTTTTTAAGAAAAAAGTGTTTTGTTTCATTTTGCAGATACCAGTGTTTTTGCCTCTGTTTATGTCTGTCTGTTTATGAATATAGTATTTCTGTTTCTATCTATAGATATTCTGGCTTAGAACAAATTTGGCAGCAATGCTACGGAGACGGTGTTAAGGTATTAGCATGCTGAAGTATAATCTACATCCTTCACACATGTCACAACATCTGAATTTGTAGCTCTGAGATTCTGGTGGTTTGAGTTTATTCTCAGTGTCTGGATTTGTACACACTTTGCTGGAGGGACACAATAATACAGCAGTTCTGAATCTGAAAATAGCTTTACTAGGTTTTCTTCTTGCATTTTACATTTAAAGTAACTAAGATTCTCTGTTGTGTAACTTTCATATTTATGTTTGCTAGCTGAGTATTAACAATAATTCAGCACCCTAAAATTGCAATACATGTGCACTAATAATAATAAAAAAATGAGCACAGCTGATAACCTCACTATTTATCTGAAAGATGAGCCTAGATCACAACATTTATATCCAGATCTCAATTTCCCTGTTTTTCTAGTGGTGCAGGTGTACCACTAGCTTTGAACTTACATCCCATTTAAATAGCCTTTTCATTTGTGTGCATACTTCTTGTTTAACAAGACAATATAGACATCTAGATTTCAAGAGCCTTTTTTTTTTAGGGATTCATTAAAGAAGAATAAAGAATACATTTTTATCAGATACAGTGAGGCTGAGCTGAGGAGCAGGTGTTTGGAATGTACACAGAGCAATTCCCTTGCTGTCAGTGTGTTTAAAGCTCACGGTTCCCACCCTAGAGAAGGCGGACAGCGCTGTGCTCTTGGTTCCCACCCTGGAGAAGGCGGACAGCGCTGTGCTCTTCGGCTTCTAAACTCGGGTTGCTGATGTGATGGGAAACAGCGAATGTTCTGCTTACAAATTTGGACTCTTCATCCCAAGGGGTCCTGCTAGATCCCAGGCTCTGGGACAAATCCAGGCGTTTTTTTCATGCTCTATGTATTTCAGAACAATAATTTAAGACATATGCGTTGACCCGCTGAAAGCCCAGAAGAAAGCTGTTTCTTTCTTGTGCAACTTAAGCAGCCCTTTCAGTCTCCATCCACATCAGTTGCAGGGCTCATGGGGAACCAGGAGGGAATAAATGAAGGATCAGAACATATATGTTATTATTTTCTGTATATTGCTCTCACTGGTTTGTTTATAAGGCTTCTGCCTTCCCAGATTATATGTAAATATAGATATAGGTATAATAATTGCTTAAAAATATATGATAGATTGTCTAGAGTCTAGTAGACTAACAGAGTTGAAATCAGAGTTCCTCCAGTCTCTCTGAACTGCCTGGCAATGAGCAATGGAATGAGAAACGATCCTCAGTGACATTACTAGTGGCATTAATACATATAGGAGTAATGACTACAACACTCTTGCTTTTAGACCTTTTTTCTTTCTTATTTCAAATATGTAAACAAACAAAAAAAATTAATCCAAGTTTCCCAGATATATTCTTCATGGTTTGATAAGAGCATGGAAGAGGAACATAGGATACAGCAGAGCCATTGTCAGAGAAGCCTGCAATAAGAAGCAGACACCAGAGTTTGCAGAAACTGCAGAAGGCAAGGTATCTTGAGACAGCACATATATGAGACTTCTAGTAAGGTAAATGATGCATGGCCGGGAGCAAAGTGGGAGAGGAGACGCTACAGGAGCATGCCTTATTCTGCCAGTGAGACAGTTTGAAATAGACAGCAATTATCTTCCAAAGAAGCAGTATGGATGGGAAAAGTCCAGAATTACTAGGATCACTTTTTTCTCATGAAATTTCATGATAATGAGGGCAATCAGGACAGAAAATGCCACAAAAATAGCTGTTGCTATGTACTCCATAAAATGGTGCTTTTTGCACTGACCCAAGCCAGGAATTGAAGAATCATGAAGGGAAAAAAAAGGAAAAAAAAATTAGCAAAATTTCTTCCAGCAAAACCAAAACCTGAAGATATGAGCTAATGACCTTATACTACCAAAGCTGTTGTTTTAACCGACATTAGTTCTTTGTCACATGTTGGTTTTATTCTGACTTCTAGAACAGTTGGAATAAATCACCCAAGCAGCAACTGCTTGAAACACAAATAAAATCTGATTAGTTGACCTGATGTATTATAGTGTGCCCAGCAGGACAAGGGCAGCGATCGTCCCCCTGCACTCAGCACGGGTGAGGCCGCACCTCGATACTGTGTTCAGTTCTGGGCCCCTCACTGCAGGAGGGACGCAGAGGGGCTGGAGCGTGTCCAGAGACGGGCAACGGAACTGGTGAAGGGTCTGGGGCACAAGTCTGATGAGAAGCAGCTGAGGGAACTGGGGTGGTTTGGTCTGGAGAAAAGGAGACACAGGTGACACCTTATCACTCCCTACAGCTACCTGAAAGGAGGGTGTAGCGAGGTGGGGGGTCAGTCTCTTCTTCCAAGTAACAAGTGACAGGACAATATGAAACAGCCTCAAGTTGCACCAGGGGAGTTTTAGATTGGGTATTAGGAACTATTTCTTCACTGCAAGGGTGGTCAAGCATTGAAACAGGCTGCCCAAGGAGATGGTAGAATCAGCATCCCTGGAAGTACTTAAAAACTGTGTAGCTGTGGTGCTTAGTGACATGGTTCAGTGATGGACCTGGCAGGCCGGGGTTAATGATTGGACCTGGTGATCTCAAAAGTCTTTTCCAACCTAAATGATTCTGTGATGTCATGATTAAGAGGAAGTATTTTGGATCCTGAAAAAAGTGGCAGTCATGATCACTTGAATTCACAAACTCTCAGCTCCTTCCAAGGTGCAAGCTTATTAGCCCCAGAATAAGTTCCAGAAGAAGAACATTCCTAAGAGATTTTAGCAGAATATTTATGAAATAGATTACTGGAAAAATTATTGTTGTTCATTTTATGTAAAGGAAGTTTATAGGTGTAAACTTGTCTAATTTCTTATATATATTACATGAAAGATAAGTGATTTTTTTAGAGACGGATTGTGCAAACACTCTAATATTTTTCATATCCATTTAGAAAAATAACTCTGATATGACAGTGCCATTAACTTCACTGTTCTCCAGGATGGCTTTATATACACTGCAATAAAAATTAAAATTTATAGTATACATAATGATTGCAGTAAGGTTATGACTTTTACATTTTCAAACGTTCACTAATTCCAACAGTATTCATACATACTTATGGTGGACCTTATGGTGGAGTGTCTCTACCAAGTGAACTTGGGTTTAAATAGAAACAAATGACAGCAAAACATTTTATAGAACACTGAGGATTTGTCATGCCAGGCATCAAGACAAAACCAGGGCTGTTTCTCAAAACTACGGGTTTATTCTCCCATGAGTTGAATCTTGATGGAAATCTTTACAAGAGTTATTATCTGTTCTTGCCACTTGTCCTTCCTAAAAATATCTGGTACTTCTTGTATGCACATAGAGGACCAAAACCCTTACGAATTTGTTCTGATTGTAAAAAGCACAAAATTGGGGTTTTGGCACAATGTCAGTGTAAGGAAGATGTTCAGAACAAGCAAAGCCAACATTGACAGGATAAGGAAAAACTAAATTCAATCAAACAACGTTCCAGTCCTGACAATGACGACATTGCAGGCTGTTTACAGCTCACGTTAGGATTTCAAAACTCAAAGAGAGAAAGGAGCAATTCAAATGTCGAGCTCTTTTAGAACTGTGATACATATTTGGAGTTTAAAAGCTGCAGATTTTTATCCAGATTCTGTTCTCACTGAAAGATGTGGGCTGTGAGCCCATCATTTACAGGCATTTCTACCATCCTCTTACCCAAACCTTAACAACATGAAATAGAATCACACAAAACCTTTGTGAGGCACATAACATTTAATGTGATCAGCGCAGGGAGCTAACCGAGGGTCAGCCCATCCGTGACGGTGGTAGCACCTCTGGGATAATGTATTTAAGAAGGGGGAAGAAAACCTGGGCAACCACAACTGCAGCTGGAGAGGGGAGTGAGAGTATGTCAGAGGAACAGCCCTGCAGCCCCCCAGGTCGGTGCAGGAGGAGGCGGGGGGGCTCCAGGCCCCAGAGCAGGGGTTCCCCGGCAGCCCCTGGTGAAGCACGTGGTGAGGCAGCTGTGCCCTCAGCCCAGGGAGCCCATGGACATGACCAGGTGAAGGTTGCCACTTGCAGTCACTTGAGGCAATCTCCAGAGATGATAGGTTGAGGCCTCTTCTTGTAGCCAGCCTCAGGTGTTCCCCCTGTTCACCTCACAGTACAGGAGATACAGGTGTAATTTCCCCAAGGCAGCTGCTCAGGGGTGGGCAGGTGGGGAGGAGAGCCCAGAGTGATTAGACCAGTCCTGACAACGCATATAGTGCTGGAAACACCACAGTGCACATGAGCAATAGCATGTGATGACATTAATCATTGCTTTTAGAAGTCTCCAACGGTGTGTCTGAGGTAGAAGGAGGTTCTCAAGCCTGTCACTATATGGCAGAGATTGCAGATACACACCAGTAAAGCCCTGTGTAGCATGGGGGCTTTCACACAGCACTTTTCACTTGCCCCTGCCTGCTCCATCTGCCTCTTTTATGACTTATCTGCAGCCACAGGCATCCTGTGTCATGGCCATCCCTACCCTGGTATGAAGATACTTCTCTGTAGCTAACAGACCGTTACCTCCAGAGAGCTTCCTAAAGGTCTGACCTCAAGAACCGAGGGACGATGTGCCAGGCGGGTTCCCTGTTACAAAGCTCTGAATTCTGAATTTCATAAAGGCTCCGTGTACATGCGTTACAGTATCCCTCAGTCTCCTGGGATGATCAGCAAGACTCTGTACCCATGTGGGATATGTTGTGAGGATGGAGCAGATCTCTGCACACCTGCCCTGCCCTACCACTAATGCCACATAAGTGGAGGGGTCTGCAGAGGTCTCTGACCATACACAACACTCAGCTGCCAGCATAACCCCCTCAGGCAGATGGTAATGAGACTGTTTGCCTGGGTGTGTAGGTAAGTGTGGCAGGTATTGGTGACAATGAAAGCACTCAGTGAACAAATGCAATATATGTTCTCACAGTGCCATCTTGTGACACCCAAAAGTAAAATCTGTGCACTCAGAATTGATAAATAGATTTTTTATAACTATTTTTACATGGAACTTGTAAGCAATTTCCAATAACATACTACTGAAAACGGATGCATGCAATCAGTCTTCTAATTAGCTACAGGTCATGCATTACTTTTAGTTTATTCATCTGAAATTTTGAAAATCCATGCACCATAATTTTGAACATTTTTTCAAACAAATTCAATGGCAATAACAAAGTCACAGAGTCTCCACAAGCATCTGTATCCCATTTTGGACAAGGATCAAGTCTGGGAACAATGGATACATTTTGAAAAAGCCATGTCAATTAAAAAAGCTGTTTAACTTTTTTTTGTTTGTTTTGCCTTGGAGGGTGGAAAGCTGGTAGAGTTTGAAGACTTTGAATGCCCTTCATTTGCTGAAAAGGATCTTTCAGAATGCAGTGTTTCTCAGAAAGAATCAGTCCACTACATTCAACCGATCTCTTGGAAGTTTATCTGGACCTTTCTAGTGGCCAGTGCTTTACTTCCAGCTCTCAGATACTAACTAGTCCCACAGTCTGTGTTGTTCTGATGGCACATTCCTGGTATAATAAAAATATGAAGAACTCCTACTTCGAGAAGGTGGGGCCATGAGTCTTAGTCTGACCGTATTGAAAAGTAACACTAAAACCTTAAACTGGCGTTGGCTGGAAGCCAAAAGAGGGGCTGTAACCTGGGGCTACTGTTCTTACTGTGACCTAAGCCAAGCGATGGGAGACGCTCTGTACCAGCTTCTCAAAATGGTTCAAACACGAGTAGCCTGTTTCAATTTTTTTCATCAAAACATCAGCAAGGCTGAGATTTGAGACACTTTAGGTTAAAAATCAGAGTCAGTAGAATAGCAATGATAAAAGTCAGTTCATGAGATTACTGAAGTGAAAAAGATGGTTTCATGGAGCAGATGCTGACTTCCAAACTATTTTGTCATATAGGACTCTGTGCTTCTATTCTGAATTAGACAAATGACCTGCAAAGGTAAACAGATACACTCAAGAAACCAGTTCCGCTCACCAGGAATCAATGCACCTGGATTCTCTGAGTTTTCAGAGATCTCCAGCTGGTAGCTTTCTACAGCTGCTCCTGCTTCCTCCAAAGATCTTCTTTTTGTCCATTGCCAAAAAGACCTAGAGGTGATACACAGTGAGAAAGACAGTGATGCAAGAGTGTGCTGCCTCTGCCCCACAAACGCAAGTGGAGGGAGTGCAGACTGCTAAATGGAATTGCGGAGGGAAGCAGAGGGGAACTACGGAGCTCAAACACCCTTGTGAAAGGCGCTGATGTAAAGCCCAGACTGGTGAGGGCTGACTGTCTACCGCTTGTTCACAGTCCCATTTGGAAGCCCAGTCTGGATAACTTAATCTAGAGATCTTGCTCCCTTTCTATTTTTCAACTAGAAAATTGTTTCGTCTGTATTGTAATGATTTGAGACATCTTTATTTTGAGACCTAACACTGTGGAAAATATAAATTTAAAGGAAGAAACAAAAGATTTACTTATCTCTGCATTTACATATCTCCGGTAATATAAATTTCAATATCCCTGGTTAACTTTTTTGTGTTACTGATGTTTACTTGTATAATACATCATAAGTGTGATTTCTTAGCTGTTTTCTTCTATGCTTGGGTTTGACATATAGTTCCAAAATTAAGTAAACAGGCAAGCCCACATCTATGCTTTAAAATTTTCAGCACACTTTATTGATATAAATAACTTGTAAAGTCATCTATATTTTTACCGACAACATCCACCTTTCCCTGATATGTGACTCTTCATAAAATTTAATATCTGCTACAGCAGAATTTTGTATTTGTCTCTTCCCACTCTTCTGGACATTTAGAAAATTTTTGGTTACTTGATGTCATTTCACTGCAAAATAGGGAATACATTGTCACATACAAAGTCCTAAACTTTCAATAGAGAATACTTCTGAATAAGAAAATTTTATTCAGCCTTGATGTATGGCATTCACCTCATCTAACTTCGGACATCAACAGCATAGATATTTACAGCTAAAGAAGTCAGTCCAGTGTCTCTTTATAGGGAGTTAAAATATGTTTTGGGATGATGTTCTTCTGATCTTCTTTAGCCATCTACCTGGAGAAGCTGAATTTATTACCTAGGTCGTACTGACAAAAGCAACTGCTCCTCCACTGACTAGGGTAACTAGCTCAAATGTAAACCCATCTTTGGTTAGATTAATGCCAACCCTGCTGTAAAAAGACAATTACAATGCATTAATAACTATCAATTTAAAGAACTGTTCTCAGACTTTTTAGTCAATGTTGTATTATGGTAACATCATTCCATTTTCTCAGGGTTTGTTGCAGGGTTTATATTATCTGCATTGATTGAAGTCTGATATACAGCACAGCCACCCTCTCAAAGCCTTCCCTAAAGCTTAATTCTGTAATCTACAAAGGTTAACAACAGTCACTGCACAGTCTATAACATTTGCCTGCATCTCAGCTAACTTAGAAAGTTGTTTGCGTGGTATGATACTGGCTTCAGTAGAGCAGGTGGAAAATCTACCAAAGATTTCTGTTTCTTAGTGAAGAACTCTCTCTCCTGTGGTGGGAGGGGAAGGGGTAAGGGAATCTTTTCCTCATTCTTTGGAGAGAAAGATTCAAGCAGATAAATGATGGAAAAAATGGTCGAATCTCCTTTTGATCTACTATGAGATCTTGAGCATACTACAAATATTGTTAGATAGAATTTGGCAGGGCTTTCAACCATATTCACTGGTTCACAGAGAAGTATCTAGAAATTCCTACAGAAAAGTTCCGCCATAATAACCAGAATATCAGACTCCAGCTGTGGAATACAGTGGATTTATAGGAATAAAATACTTAGAATTTACTGAATGATAAAAAAAAATAAAACACTTGAAAAATTTCAACCCCAGAAAGAGTTTGTTTTGTTTTGTTTTTCTGGAAACTTACTTCACTTTAAAAAAATACACCAACCTTCATCTACCATTGTAATTAAGCTAAAACTGTTGCAATATTATGATCCTTATCTAAAAAATTATCAAAATCATCCTCACAATTTGTACAGCCCAATGGTAATTGTATTGTCTTTACACAGACATCCAGTGCTGAAATTCAGTTTACTAACAACACCTACCTTTATTGATTTTCTTTATGGTACTTTTTGATCAACACTCTGAAAGTTAAGTAAACTTAATGAATTTAGTTTAACTTTTCACTTGCAACCAAAATACTGACCATATTCTAGAGAGTGAGAAACTGAAGTACTAGTGTCTCATCTTTACAAGAAAAAAACTTGAGTCTTCATACTGAGTTAGGAAGTTAAATAATGCAAGGTAACACTGAAGTCCATGCAGCTTGCAACCTTGACATGAGTTGACAGGTCAAAATAAGCTCACAGTTACAGCTTTTACTTCATCTACTAACTGATGTGAAAACTAAAAATAGAGTTTTCAATAGAACTTTCAATAGAATTTAATTGTATCTGAGATGATTCCATTAAGTATGGCTGAAATCAATTTTTCCCAGAAAAAAATGCAACCAGAGTTGTTTAAAAAATGACATTTGTGATGTGTTTATTATCTACAATTCAAGTTCAAATCACCTGATACAATAGTGCTCATGAAAAGATTAGCTGAAAACCTAAGACACAATTAGGAAGATTCTGTCCAATTTCCTGAAATCCAGCTTTTCCCCTAACCTGTGTGAAGCTGGCACAGTACTGCACCTGCTGAAAGTTTTCAGCTGAGTGCTATTTTTTAAAAAAAATCAATAACTGAACTGCTGATTATGAGAAAAACGTGGTCTCCTCTAATCTTTGAGCAGCCTATTTTCCTTCCAGCGCACATGCCATTATCTCAGTAGTGCTAATGGGATTGGGAACCATGTGTCTAGAGACCATGCCTGTCTCTGGGACCTCTCTGAGAGATAGTGAGCATTTGCAATTCTCATTGACCTTAAACGGGGCAAGTTTGGGGTTTTAAACACAGCAATTTTTTTAGGTTACATATAGCAGTGTGTTGTGGCAGAAAATCTGGACTGTGAAAAAGAAAGTGGAAACTTTTTTTAAAAGATATCTGAGTTAGATCTTTTGAACCTTTATGCAAGCATGGTCTGTACGTATACAAGTAAGTCACACTGACATAAAGATTGCACTATCAGGCAGTGTTAGAGAAGAAAAAAAAATTACAGTAAAGAAGAAATAATCACAACCCTCTGAGAAATCATCAGTAACATGTTTAATGATTTTTTAAAAAATATTTATTTCTTCACATTTTTGTTTGATCCATCTTTCTTTGCATCCCATCCAGTAAGGTCTCCCTCCCACTCCCCACCGCCTGGAATATGAATCTAATTCTTTATGTACTTTCTCTTCAACTTACTTTTCAACTCTGTCCCCAAAGCTCCTGAGATTTCAGTGATTAATTGAACAGAAACTGGAATACTTCCAAGCCTACCTTGTCCTCATTGGTTTGACGATGTTCCTGTGCTCTGGTCATTAGTACAGCTTGACCCTGCAGAACTAACTCAGCCATGAAGCAAGTTAATCAGTAAAAGAATAGAGTTCTTGAACAGAGAAGTTTTATCCTGAGTTCACCAAAGCAATTACGTGTTCATTAATTCTCTGCCAGACACAAAGTAAGACAAATATAGGAAGTATGATCTTCAGAGAAATCATTTTCTGGAGAGAAGGTCAAAACCTAAACTGATGTAAATTGTCAGAGCTTACTTTACTTACATTGAGCTGTTGTGATTTATAGCTTCTGAGGATCTGGCCCTATTATAAGAGGATTCGCTATTTTAATTTTACTCTTAATCCTAATAACCAATAGCAAATCCATGCCAGCTGAGCCTTTCTTCAAATCATTAATGAGTTTCCTCTGAAAAAGTGCTTCATAGGACTTAAATTATAAATAACAAATCTGGTGTATCTCAGTTTTCTAGATATATATAGATGCATCTCATATTAGACAACATGTAAATATATGTCTAGATCCTGAGGTTTTTATGTTGAGTTCCTTACAAATGTATACATTAACTTACTAAAAAGAGATAGCATTAAAATCCCTAGTAATATGCAGACTAAGATTTGAAAGAAAGCTTTGGACTGTGTATTTTCTTATATTTGAAAAAATAACTCCTATGAGCATAACTCAACTATGTTGTTCCTGTTTCTGTAAGATATTTATCATTGATTTAAATGGGAACCAAAGCAGGTTTTAAGCCATGTGACCTCTTCATTATTTAGAAAGCATTTTTTAAAAAATGGACACTGACTGGGGTTTCCCAGTTTTCAGATGCCCCTTTTGTAACCCTTTGAAGGGGTTTAACATTCAGCAGACTACCAAGTTCAGCCAATAAAAATCTCAAGGCACTATTATCTCCTGTCACTTTGGAAAGAAGAGACCATCTAATCTACCAGCAGAACGCTGACTGTACACATCTTATTAATCCTATGGCTAAGAGTCTAAATAGGAATTGATCTTTATCAGATTTTTTTTTGAAATTAAAGCATTTCATATGCTGACCACACCAAAGGTGCTGCTCAGTGTGGTTGTCCAGGCACTGCACTTTCTCAAGAAGAAAAATGTCAAGTCTTTGTGCTCTGTTTCCATCAACGCCCCATTTCACTGTCCTCAGTTGTGCTTTCAGTTCTATAAACATACTTATGTGAGAGAGAGATGAGAAAAGCATTTCACACTGGACTCAGCTGAAATTCACAGGTGTAGCTGAAAGCATACTGCTTCATGCTGAAGCTTCATATCAGATGTGCTCAAGGGTTTACTGTTAATATGAGCTTCTCAGAAGTGTAACACTGAAATGTCTTCACTGAAAAATTGATTATAATTCCTCTAAGCTAAGCCAAGTCAGATGCTATATATCTCATCTATAATCATCCTATAAAGTATCTTATTATCTTTCAATATTTTTTGCATTCCAGATAGTCAAACGCGAACAAAATAGTGGTGATAGATGTGTCTTCTCAGAAGCTGTTATTATTTCCAAGCTCACCAAAGTGCCCACAAAGAGGTACTTCTCAGATTCTTATCTCTTCAGGACAACGGCATTCATATTGTTTGCAGACACAACAGAGTGAACAGCTGAAGGTGACACAGAAGGGTGTAATATATGCCTGTAGGCAATCACAATTAACTATTACTAACAGTCTTAACAATATGCCTGTTGCGATTCCTTGGAGTGCATGTGACCAGCTGGGTTATCTGTTTATCTCCCGGTGATATTCAACATGTAATATTTATCAGTTACTATGCTTCATCCTTCATTTTTGATTAACCTCTTGCAACAGTGTTTGTTAAGGAAAACAGTGTGTTCTGAATTTTAAAGAATGTTTTTAAAAAATCAAGTGCCTAGATGCCCTAGTGCTTATCTAGGTACCACAGTTCTTTGTGCAGACATGAAACTGCATCTCCCAGACAGGTGCATGACTGATCTACAAATCCACGTTACACACTGAAACAAAGTGCCAGCAGAGAGGAAGTTCACCATAGACACAAGCAGTTCTACATATGGCTTTTTGTAGAAGTGTGGGTCTGGATCATCTAATAAAGGGTTCTGCAGACTCTCCTCTATCCATCATACTACATATTTTCACAAAACTTGTAATAATTTTTTCTCTCTCTTCCTCTCTCTCACACAAACAAAATACGACGGCGTGTTTCCTTCATAAACAAGGATAAAAAGAAAAGTTGGGATTCAATTTTTCAAAGGAACATAAGAGTAAAAGGCGTGAGGAAGTACCCAAAGAGGGTTTGGGAAGAAAGACATTGTAGAATAAAATAATTAAATTATAATAATAGTTTACATATAACCCAAACAAAATCTAAAACTAAAGTTGCACGCTAAATTAATATTTCTACATACATACTGCATCTCTTCTCCCTGCCTTTTCTGTCACTGTCCCTAAAGAAAACAGAGTAAGATCTTCAGGGAGGAAAAGCATTTTTCTATTTATCCTTGCAGAACTTAGCACAATGTGGGCCTAATCCCTTTATGGCTTTTGAGAGTTAAAATAACACATAACTCCTAGCTGTCACAGTAGTAAAGTGAACTGAAGCCAAAGAAAAGCCAAGAATATCTACAGGGACCACTGCAAATAGGAATCAACAAGTTTCTTGGAGTTCTACCTGCTAATACGTGCCAAAAGTTCATGTTCCTGCTTGTTTATAGTTTGCTTAATGCAAAATTACTTCCATTGGGGTTTTTCCCCATAATGTTCTAAAATGACATATCCCTTTCATGCACAGACTAGCCTGCTTTTGTGATAACAAACTGCTATGGTAAAGAAATGAAAGGCCAGGAAGACTGTCTTCCAACTGCAATGTTTGTCTAAGGAAAGGTAGTAGATTACTGAAATTCATTGTTACTCCTCTATAACCCTGTTACATTATCAAAACAACTATTTTAGCTACTTGCCTATAAAAAGTAGGTTAAATATTTTTTATGTTCCTTTCACCCCTTGACCATGCCATAAGCAGTCTTTCACAATATTTTTTCAGAAGAAAATATGCATGTTTCTTCCAAAAAATATGTCAAGTTTTTCCCTTTAACAGATGGTGAAAGTAGTTCTTACCATATTTCCTCATCCTCTTAGATTTCTAGCAAAACATTTTGGCAAATCAAGAGGTATAAATAAAGATTCAGATGTTTATTGAACAGCACATAATTTAAATAAATCATATTTATGAATGTCTGGTGGAGCAGAATTGATTGCCAACTTATACCCTTTGGGCTTCAGTTTGTTAACTGACGTTTATCTCGGACTGGAAAACAGAGTGTGTGAATCATTTATCCATTTCTGTACTCTCTCCTTATTTTTTTAAATGTTCCAAATCACTATTTAAAGTAAAAAGCTCCATTACTCTGTAATGTCCTAGCATGTCCAATAAGTTTGGCATCTGGGAATCCAAAATAATTACAGAATAGTAATTCACAAATAAATTAACCAAGTAAACCCTAACCATTCACCCCATTCCCTCTCCAAATAATCAGATACAAAGAAATTCTTACATTGCAACATTGGACTTTCAAAAATTTGGCATCCCACCCTGTCAGAAGCAGGCTGCAGAAGTACAGACCCTCTACTGAACAAGCTCTGAATTCTTGAGGGGTGCAACGCTGGCAACATGCTGCACCACCAAACCAAACAGGCATGATTGCTGTGAAAGAACACAAGATGAGCAGTGAGTGATCTTTCAGATGGCCAGACCCGGGGCAATTCAAACTCTGCAAACCATGCTGGCAAATCCAGTAGCTGTTTTCATGTTGTCACCATCACTGCTATTTTTTTCAGACTGACCCTGATGACTTTACTCCCATCCGTACTGTTAGCAACCAATGTAATACAGCATTTGGAGTGTCTGGAAGAAACAGAGAAAAAAACATTTTCAACACATCGGGACTGCCACTGACGTGGCACTTATCCTTGTAGGATAAGCAATCTATAGACCTGAGAAGGAACTGCAAATACACCTCAGTTTTCTCATGTTCTCTCAAAGAGCAGAAAAAGAATCCAAGACTGTATAACTATCCCCACAAGATATCAGAAATAAATCTTAAAACCACATAGTGAATGGATTTTTATACCTTATTTTTATAACTGCGTTTGTAATGGAACTCAGTAGGAAAACCTAGCAGTCTTCTAAGATGCCTATGCAAATAAGGTACAGCTAGGTATTTTAGCATTGAATGATATGTTCATAGATGGCAAACTCATACCTCCTGATGTACAGGTGTTAGTATCCATAGCAAGACTTGATTTCCTTCTCATTTACATTTTGATATACGTACTGAAGTGGATGGAGTACACATTCCGCAATGTCTCAGCCTATTTAAAAATTTATGTGCTGTTTCTGCCTCTGGTATGTGCCAAGTCTGAAGTCCTTCTCTCTTACAAAGCTTTCATAACAGCAGTTAGGTATGTCTCCTTTCTCACCTCCTCCTAACATTCTCCTTCATCAACTCCTGCAATCTCTTATTACATTACCATTTTTATATGAACACTGTTACTAAAGGCTTCACTCTTCCCACAACAGAATTTCATCTTTTTTTCCCCTGCTTTGTTTCTGGAATACTTTTTAAAAAATATTTTAGATAAGACCATTTAAAAGAAGATCCACCTCAAAATTAATGTATTGCCATTGGTTGAAGTTGTTTTAAAACTAGATAAGAAGCAATTTTCTCCAATATTTGAATCTCCAACCAGCAAAATTAAATCACATTGTTCGCAGCTTCGCATTGCCAAGCTAAATAGGAGCTGAAAAATAAAATGGTGACTATGCCCTGGGTAGTAACAAATATAAGCAACTACTAAAAGACATCTTTTTGAAAGTATTTTTAAAGAGTTTAGAACATCATGAGAATCTGATTACCTTGGTTAGCAAACTAGTCCTAGACTGACCATCTGCACAGACAAAGAGGTCAACATTGATCTTTGTCAAAGAGATCGGAGGAGTACAAGTGCCTGGTGCTTATGGTAAATACTTCATCTAGCAAGGATGCTATTGACCCCCCTTCTCAATAGGTTTGAGTTACATGATGAATTGTAATAACATAATCTCAGGTACTGGTTTTGGCTGGGATTAAGTTAATTTTCTTCATAGCAGTCCATAGGATGCTCTTTCAGATTTGTGGCCAAAACAGTGTTAGCACAGGGATGCTTTAGCAATCGCTGAGCAGTGTTTACACAGCAGCACAGCCTTCTCTGCTCCTCATGCTGCCCCACCAGCAAGGAGGCTGGGGGTGCACAAGGAGTTGGGAGGGGTCACAGCCAGGACAGCTGACCCCACCTGATCAAAGGGATATCCCACACCATACGGCATCATGCTCAGCAATGACAGCTGGGAGAGGAAGGAGGAAAGGGGACACTTGGAGTTATGGCATTTGTCATCCCAAGTCCCTGTTACATGTGACAGAGCCCGGCTTTCCTGGAGATGGCTGAACATCTGTAAGCCAATGGTAAGTGGTGAATGAATTTCTTATTTTGCTTTATTTGAGCGTGCAACTTTGGCTTTACCTATTAAGTCATCTTTATGTTAACCCACGAGTTTTCTCACTTTCACTCATCTGATTCTCCCCTCCTTTCCAGTGGGGTAGTGAGCAAGGGAGCATCTGTGTGGGGCTGAGCTGCCTGATGGTGTTAACCCACAACATCTCAAAATGACAAAATCACTCATTATGATAGAAAAGCATGCCGCCATTCACAGACAGTATAATCAGGTCAGCTTTCTATTTTCAGTGCCTCATCAGTACATAGCATACAGTTCTTTCAAATGAAGACCTGGCTATAGCTATTCATACTTAGGAGCTGGCCCACGAGAATGATACCTTAGACCGTGCACACCAGAAGCACCAGTGCTTTAAGGCCCATAGCTATGGCAGTGAGCTTGAGCTGCCCTTTTTCTCTAAGATGCTCCTTCTTATTTTGCTGTTAGCTGTTCTTGTTTGAAAGTCTTGTGATCTTCCCATCAAACTCAAGCAAAGGGGTTAAGAGAATCATATTTCTGTGCAATGAAGTAGAAAGCGATGGTTTGAAAGCAATCACCAGTTTACTGTGGCAGTATGTACTCTACATTTGCCTGCCAGGCATCTATTTTACATTTTGCACAAATATACAGGGCTGAGTGTTTTGTGCAAAGGCTTAACACCGCCCCCTCCAAAAAAAAAAAAAAAAAACAACAAAACCAAACCACAAACTTATAGCTTACAAAATATTTTGAAGGAAATATCTTAGAAAATAGAATACTGACCCAGGTGCACACATATGTTTCTAGTATTGGAAATTATAGATTCAGTCAAGGCCACACCAGCATAATGCTGATCCCCTCCTGAGCAATGCACACTCAGATATAAAGTTTTGTGCCTCCACTGCCTGCCTTCCTCCTTTGAAGTTCACGTAAGTTAAGTCCTTCTCTGCGATGGAAGATTCAATCAGTGAAGTTAAGGGAGCAATATGAAAAGCAGTAAGGAAAAGAGATAAAATGAGAAAAAAATAAGCAAGACAACAAGGTTGGTGAAAAAAAAATTACTCTCCCATCCTCTCTTTTCTCTGGTGTGTCTCTCTTGACTCTGCAGTTGCTGACCTCTCCAGCGGAGCAGGGTCTCAGGTGCTTCCTCGCTTTCCGGACTGTCACCAATGCTACTCCATGACAGACAGAAAATGAATATGACTATCCCCAAGTACATGGGCATATGCTTGTTTCTGCTTTAAGAATCAGTCTCCAGTCAGGTACAGCATGGGTTGTGTAAGTGATGTGTAAGTGTGATCTGTTACCTCTTCTCTGTTGTGTAAGGCAGAGGACTCTCTTCACACAGTTTCACTGGAATCCAGATTAGGCTGTTACTGTATCATAGAGTTTTATTTCTTCTCACATTCATTTAAGCATTTACAAAAACTTCCCATGGTAAGAAGCAGGCCCTGGCTCATCTACAACTCAGAGCTTCAGCAGGCTTTGAAACTCAGTGGAACATGACAGATTTATTGAGTTTACTAGAAAGACAGAATGGAGTTTCCTGTTCTGCCTGGCTAAATCACTGTTGTAAAGTATCAAAAGTGGGCTCCTATTTCTCTTTTGTATGCATGCCTGTAAAAACAACCTCAAAAACTATGAGATTACTTTGCTAGATTTCAATGTAAACAGAAGAACTGGACAACACTAAAGGCCTCACTCAAGCTAAATGTTCTTGACTTCTAAGGGGCTTTAAATTCCCTCTGAACTCAGAGGTGTAGAGTGTGGTTTAACAGAGGGTCCAACAGCACAGATGCAATGGAAATATGAAAGCATAAGGAATCATTCCTGATCATGTTTTTTTGGCTCTCAGAGTTACGCTAAAAAATTTTGGCATTGCAGGGACTCTTACTATATTTTACAAAGAACATTCAAAATTCTAAGTATTTACAAATGGTTCTCAGCGGGTAACAGAAAGTATTTTAAAATGGCATCATAACTGGAATTTTCTCAGTGTCTCTTTGCCTATGTATCATGTTTAAAGATTTAACATTTGTTCGTGGCCAAAAAAAAATGCTATGTGATTTTTTTAAACGTATACTGTTATACCTCTGATCAGATATCTAACTACTACACTCTTCATGGCCTTAATAAATGAGAGTTGGATGCACTATTACTTGATCTGTTCAGAACAAGGTGCTGGGGATCAGATCACTTTTCTTCCCATTTCCCCTTCCCTGAATTCCAGTGATGTTGACTTACAACTTGTTGTGCCTTCTAAATACTAGCACAAGGAATACGTAGACTGTCTGAAAATAAGAATTATTTACCAATAATAAATTGCAGAATAGGAAGAGATCAGCAATAACTCTGTGTAACAGAAATAATCAGTATGATGTGTCTTCTGTTGTTGAATTAGAAGATTCACACATATGCTCCTGTAAACCACAGGCATACTGAGCGAGTTTTTTGGAGTTCAGACAGCTTCTGTGGTTCTAGTAAGACAAACAGCAGTGGAGTTCCACTATCCCCTCTCTACTTCATAGTACCACAGGAGGAATACTATTTAATAATGCCAAGATTTTTCATTATAAGCCTCAATTCAAAAAATAGGTAATTTGTTGGATGAAATCTGTCATAGCTGCTTCCTTTCCAGGGCAGGTCTAAGGAAAAGTTTAATCAATTCTGTTTAGCCATTTCAATATCCAAGAGGGACAAAAATGAATATGTGACAGCTGTTGCTATTACTACAGGCCCTACTTTTTCAGCTTCTAACTTTTATTGTTTTCTTGTGAAAACTAGGACATAAGAAGCTTAACGTTGTCTTAACTTTTCTGACTTACAAAACTGATTTTTATACATTTATGTTCAACATTTCTAATGTTGTTAATTATGATAGCATGTACATGTATGTTTAAATAAATTATTCAGTTATTATTGTGCTTGCTAACTCAAACATGTCTTGACAAGTTAAAAAAGCTGTTTAAGAAGTTCCTAAATGCTTGAAAATCATGGGCCTTCAATACACAGCACCTATGTGTTTCTGTTTTTTTAATATATGTTGAGAACTAAATAGTAAACAATCAAATTAATGTCTTTCACATACAAATAGGCACTAGACATAATGTACCTAATTCTAGTAATTGTAAACTGTATTTCCATAAATGCACATCATCAAATCCATCTCTCATTGCTTGCTAGGCTTGTTGCTTTGCAAACAATTTGCTCACATTAATAGTAACAAAATTATTTGTCTAGGGCAACGGTTACGGGAATTTTGTTTTGATTTCAGGGTTGTCTGAAGATGATTTTTTTTTAAGCATACTGGATTCACATATTTTTCTATAAATTGCAGTATGCAGGTAGTATAAATGAAGAAGCGATGTCTGTATGATAAAATAAGCAGTTCTAAGGCCTAAGCATAGGCACTGGCACTAGGTCACCAATTTTGTTAAATGGTTGACATCGTTTCTGAAGAAGAAAAAAAAAAAGGTTAAGCAGGACTTAAGGGGCAGTACAAGCCACACACTATTCCCAATAGGCTGTTAAATGAGAACATTGTATTTCAGAGGTAACAGAATTAAGCCACCTGAATGTAAGCCATGTTGTATAGGCTAGTGTCAGGGCTAGACAACAGGCAGGAACATGTTTTATTTACTAATCAGTGTTGCTGCTTATGATCAAAATAGTAACCCAAGCTTCTATTGAAAAATTTTACAGAGGGCATTTTATTCTGGCATTTTATTCTTTACTACCTCTTTTTGAAGCCTCAGCTATGACAAATTCATTTAACTTCTCAACGGTGTCCACATACATGATTTTAATCTTAAGTCATTGGCATAACAACTTTCCTGTAGACTTCCTGGTGTAGAAATAGAGCAAAGGCTTTTTATTTTTAATTTGGTCTTCGACTCTTTATTCCTCCTCTAATCCATTCTACTTTACCTTACTTATTGCAACAATATCCTCCTTTCATTAACTACACAAGTTCAGTTCAACTAATTACCCGGCATGACCATCAGCTTCTTTCAGAGTTACTAAACTACCGAGTCATGTCATATGTTCTCTAGCCTTACACCTCTGGTCTATATTCTTCATTTCTGGAAGGAAGAATGATTTTTATTCTGTTTAAGAGAAGGGCTCACCTTTGAGAATGGTTGGAAACATCTCTTTGTAACACTTTTGGCAGCTCATGAGCTTCCCAATTTTTAAAGTCTTTTTTTATATATTTTTCAGTATCATATTTGATCAGGTATTCCCATAAAGATACTGTAATTAAATTGCTGTCACATATAATGAGTTCAGATTTGACTTTTACACTTCCAGGAACAGTAAGCTAGAACTCAAGTGCAGATTTTTGTAGGTCTGTATTGTGCCATGTAAACTTAGTAACTGAGACAAAAAACATCGAGACTCCAATACTCCAAAGGTATGTCTCCTTATCACACTTTGTTCTCATGAAGGCCTTCAAACGAACTGCCGCCATTACTTTGTGGCAAGTTAATTGCTTACAAAATAGCTCATACCTGCCCACGTTCCCTGAGCCTGGGAGTTCTGCAGGACTGAGTGAAAATTCTTGCAAATAGCACAATTTAACAATTCAATTAATGTTCCACAAGGGGGTTGTAGATTATTTTTTTTTCCTTATGGACATCATGTTATGAAACACTGTGCATAAATCTGTTTTGGTTTGTCTTTTTTACCATCAGAGGGACTTGAGTTCATTTACTGTGGTAATGAAAAGGTAAGAGAAGTACACTGCTAGCATTATTGTCACCTGTCATCTAGGTGGCCATACTAACCAGTAAAACACAAATGTGGATACAAATTTGGGACACTTGACTCCAGAAGTCACATACATTAAGGTGGAGAGGAGCCAATCTGCTACCACAAATATACTTTGAGTTTATTCTTCAGTCACTAAATTCCTGGGGGAGGAAAGATTTTACTTTTATAATCCTCGCTTCAACATGATATTCTTACTCATTGGACAGTACTTCCAACCTGACAGAAAGGGTTAATTTGTCTCTTCATGTATGCTTACATGTATATAAAATATTTTGAAACGGTTCAGTCTGTCTTCTGGCTGTTTGCAACAAAAAAATATTTTTGTCTTGGTCTTAAAGGGGTTTGGGGTTGGGGTTTTTTGCCTCTTCTAATTTTTTGAACATCTGTTGGAATAATCTTGAGTCCTATGATTTCCAGAAGACACATACTATCTTTTTTATTGCTCATATGTACAGTGTGCACTACCACCTTATATGCTCACAGTTCAGTACTAGGAAGCAAATACAACTTCATAAGTAAATTCTCATGTTCTCAGGAAACTAATTGATACAATGTTTTGTATAAAACCTCTGCAAAATTTTCTTATGGACAAAATGAGTCCAGGAAAATAATTCAACCACAGGCTTTTCTGTGAGTCAATTTTTCCTGTTTTCATATAATCAAGTTAGGAGTTTGATTCTAAAATGAAGCATATTAATAAGAGAATTGGAAGGAACTCTGCCCCCTTTTCAAATCAAGAATCCATTTGGCAATTCATATCACTTTTCCAATAATATAATAAATTATTACAATGCTTTGCTGCTTGATTTTTATTACAGGATCCCCTTTGAAAATTTTTGTAAACTTCTTGCAATTTCCTGAGTTTTTATTGGCAGAACTGTGTTACTGTGTTGGTCTCTACCAGGTGTGCACCTACCATTTTGCAACTTTTCTGAATAGCATTGGAAAAATAGTGTTAAATGTAAGCACAGTGTGATTATATAACATCAGTTCTATTGATTCATTTTCTAAATACAATTCTTTCTATTTCTGATATTTTGCAATTTTTCTACTTACTTCACCCACAGATTTCAGAACTAACACTCTGCTTTATTTTTGTTTAAAAAGTCACACAGAAACTGCTTAGACTTTGAAAAGGTACCAACACTTCATGCTTACCTTGATCTTACGTAATGCAGAATACTTCTACTAGTCCAAAACCAGCGTCGCTGCATCTTTTTGAGGAGTTGAGCTAAAGCATAAAATGTCTTAAGTCCTGTGCAACTGCATCTCACAGAATGGAGACAGGAAGGAATCAGAAGAATAAATATTTGGCATTCCAATGATTTGGAAATCCTGCTTGGTCCAGAATAAAGAAAGTTACCTATGTTCTGAACCCAGGGTTACCAAAGTCAATGGGAATCTTTCCAGAGACTTCAGTGACCTTCATAGGCTCTGCCCAGCCTCTGCTCCTCTATTTGCAGTTTTGCATACAACAGGCTTCAGAGCTCAAATAAAGGAAACAGGAGCATTTTATTCACATGACGCTTAATAGTTTTAACAACAGTTTTTACACTGCAAGCATGAAAGAGTGCTTGCAGTATTGTTGGCTGCATCCTATTCCCTTCAAATGTCTGTATTTGCTGAGGGACATACTAAATGGCTGACATGGTCCAAGGAAACTTAAATATATGGACCTGCTTTTGAGTCACAAACAGTCTTTAGAGAAGAAATTTGCATAATCCCTAACTAGAGGCAGGGCTTTTTTTTTTTCTTTAAAAAAAAAAAAAAGAGAGAGAGAGAAAAGAAACACAACATTTGTTTAACTGGCACTTGAGCAGGACTCCCTAGATCTCTAGAGACTTATGGGAGAGTTAAAATGTGACTCACTCTGTCCCAACACTTTGGTGCTGTGTTAAACCATTCAAAGGCAACACTATTTCCAAAGTGAATGCAATAAAGTTGTCATCTAAAAGGGAAAATGTTCACATAAATAACTGAGATGAAAAGTAGCATGACCTACAGATAAGAACTGAAATATGGGTATGATAAATCTTCCTTTCTATGTTAACAAATGAACAAAATTAGCACCAGTTCAGCACGAAGAAGAGGCTATAAACCATGCAAATACTAGAAATAAAATATGTGGATTTATTTCTCAGTGTAAAAAATTTAGTAAGTGCAGGTATCAAACACAAAACATATTATCAAGATTGCCCTAAGTGATGTGTGGATACAGTTCAGCATGTTATAATGTGATTTTTTTCTTTTTGTGTTCAGGACTGAGGAAATTCGGTGGAACTTTTTCAGTTCAGCAGTTTGGGATGTTCAAAGTTACTGTTTCAATGGTAACTGTATTTTAGTTATTCTGCTAATAGCTATCCATGACTTTTGAATAGTATGCCTGCTAAATTTAGGAAATATGTCAAAACCCCAAATCATTTTTATTAAAGTTAATAGGGTGTTTATAAATTTTTTTTTAAATGAGAAATCTTTTAAGTGATTGCATTGCCGTCCACTGAACATAATGCAGCTATTAGATAAGATAAATAGACATATAAATAATATCTATTGCTTGTGAATTATACATAATACATATCCTACATGACATATACATGACAATATACAGTCTATTTGTCCCAGCACTCTTTTCAAATCCCATCATTTCAAATAGTGCCAGTGCATAAGTTCCACTTTGCTTAGCTTCTCATGGCATTCTCTTCCAATGTTGTCAGTGTAAGAAGGTTGTTAGTGGTAGGACAATTACACTTGAATGTTACAATTGGTTTTGAGCAGATGATTCCTTACAGAATGCAACGAAAATTAAATTGGTGATGCTGGATCAAAACTAATTTATCTTACCCAACATATTATCTTCAGCTCTGGATAATAGAAGATGCTTTAAATAAGGGGTCAGAACCACAGAATGGCAGATGTGGGGTTTATTTTTTTCCTAGATTAGCTTTCATCTTGGCCATAATAGTTCAAAACTGACACAAACGTTGCTGTTGTTTACACCTATCCTGTACAGCCAATTGGTGACATCTCTAGGAGGTTTATCCAAGCTGCAGATGACATCAGGATACAACAAAGCTGCAAGCACATCAAAATGGCTTCATGCCAGCCCAGCTTCAGTCTGGTAGGGATTCATAGCTCTGGCAATGTGTTAGATTTGAGAGCAACTCTGTTCCAGAAACAATTTTGTGTAACATCACAACTGGCATAATAATCTGTGTAAGACTGGATCTAATGCCATGCAAAACACTGTGTTCCTGGAAACTGGAGCTTGGGAAAAAGCTGTGCAGAGCCACAGCTAGGTAGCTCTGCATATAACCACCTCAGGTCCACCAAGGCTTAGTAGCTTCAGGTAAGTACTAGGGATAACGCATTAACTCTTTCAGAAACATTTGGATGTCTCTGCTCTATACATGACAGAAGTCTGTTTACTGGAAAGACTTGTTAATCCCAGACAAGTGCCACATGAATGCACGGAACAAGCCTGGGTCCAGCATTACATCAGAGCTAACGAGCAAACTTTGACCACAGGAGGCTTTGAAGCACAGGGCAGAGACAGAGTATTTCTGCAATAATTAGCTCAAAGCCAGTGCTGGACCAAAGCTGGTCAAGCCTGGCTTGTCATGAACCGACTCAGAGCAAAAGCACTTGGACATCTCTGCATGCTCCTAGTGCATGCTGTGATACCCCTGTTACCCATATATTTCCACTGTCCTGGGATGATGGGCTCCACTTACTTTAAATATAGGGTTTTTTTCCTTATTATTGGCTATATGGCGTTTAATATGATGTACTATTTAATTAGTATTTCCCTGCAATTATGACATTCATAATGTCTCTGTAGAAGGATGAAGCTGGGTTAATTAGCATTGATAATATACAGCTGTGGGTTGGCTTCAGGGGTGTTAGGTTGGCCAATGTAGATAAGGTGCAGCTGTGGCTGGTTCTGTTAAGTGGTTGAGAGCCAATGAAGAGAGAGCAGCCGAGGAAGAAAGAGCATGAGGAAGAAGCAAGAGAAGAAAGAGCATGCCCTGGATGAGGTGAGACGAGGAGAAGACAGCAGAGGGACTGACACGAAGAGTGTGCTGGTATGTGATAGTAAAAGACCTTGTTGCAGCTTGTTACTTTGGAGAGTGCTGCGACAATGTCTCCTTAAGTAAAAACTCTAGTTTTATAATTATTTTAATAACAAAAAGGTACTACTTGTTTTCTCATAATCCTGGTAAACTATGTATCTCCAGTCACTGCATTGTCATAAAATAACAACAGATCCTATGTCAGTCTAAATGCAAATTTAAGGTTTGTGGATTTATTGTGCATAGATTTAAATTATTTTAGGTATTACATCAAGACTGGACAAACCTGCGTGAGGCAAATTCGGTGTATACTTGAAAGCAGATGTTAAAACTTTTTTTCATGTTACGGCACCTCCTCTTGTATTGAAAATACAGTAGCCAATGACACAACACAAAGTCTGAAACCGGTACAAGCTCATTCTGTTGTTTTGAATTAGTTAAAAAAATATGGAGCTCAGTTTCCTTTGACAGACTCTGTGCTGAATCAGGCATACAGTTTTCATGAAGCATAATGCTGGTGTAAACACATGTCATGTCATATGTCACAAACATATGTCAGTTTACTCACAGGTAAACTTTTTAGGATAAACCTCTATTCCCAGTTGTGCATGAAAATGTAAAGAGAGAACACAGTGAGAAAAAGATGTGTTTTGTATCTTAGCCTACATTTATATTTGACAGGCTTTTCTGGTTTCATTACTGCCAGTTATTACACCCACATGTGAGTACTGGCCATAGAGGGTCAGACCAAAGACCCACCTCCCTACGATGTACTGTTTTCAAGGAACATCTTTAGAAATTCTGCCTGTACTTTTCCTTCTACCTTTTTATTTACACCCTTACTTTCTCAAGCCCCACCACGTCACAGAATTCCTCATCAAGCTCCTCAGAGCATTGTGGCTAACCAGCACTGGATGGCCAGTCTGCATGGCCAGGGCCATAGCGGGAAGGAAGCAATCCTGGCTGCTGCAGGGTCTGCTTCAGTCCTCATCAGATCAAGCCTGCAAGGACAGCACCTCTGGGTGGCATGAACTTGTTCCTTAGCTTCATAGAGCAGCAAACATTACTGGGAGTTCTCTGCTCTGTGTCCCCCTCTTAAGTTTGGTATTTTCTGTTCAGTGCCTGAGGGGGGAAAAATGAACGGCATAAGTTTCTCCCTAAGACTCTCCCATCCTCCAACTGTTTTCAGCTCCGTGGATTTCCTGAGCCTGTTGCTATTAAGTCTTTGTTCCCTTCCCCCAGCTTCCTAAATTAAATGCATTGCTGAGATTTTTACTGCAAAGAAGACTACGTTGATAAAATTTGCTCTGATGAAAAATTTACACTAATTTTCTGCATTAATACTTCTATGATCACAACACAGCAGACCTGCCTCTCACGAAACGCATCCAAATTATTTTTGTTTCAGTGAGGCTGGGAGCAGAGCACACAGTAAAGTGGGTTGGCACTAACAACAAGAGACAGCTATGTTACAAAGCCAGATAAAGACTTGAGCACATAGTGGGTGGGTTTGGTTCAGCCAGGAAGACGGTAGAAAGTCCTGGAGAAGAAGGCTGGGCTGTGCATTCATTAGCCTAACACAAGTCCCACCATGGAGAGGACACAATGCTCCTAGCTCTGCTAAGGGCAGCATTCAACTGATACTTTCACAGTCCTGAGTCTGGTCCCTACAACCTGCCAGCAATGATGTACTTGTTCATCTGCACGTTTGACGGTTGTACCACTGAACCAAGAGAATGAAAAGATCATGGCAAGAATAGAAGGGCATATCCGCACAGGACTGTGCTATTCAGCATTGGGATTAAAACTATCTTTTGAAAAGGAGGAGGGGAAGAGTATAATTTAAATGGGAAAGGGAGGTGTATTTACCAGCCTGCATGTTAACAGGCAGGCAGTCTTCTCACACAAAAAAAAGTATAGTGGACATAGTACTCTCCATACCTTGGGAAACGCGGTAACAGTGAGGCACTTAGGGTATTTGTGTCCCAGCCTCCGACTGCTTTCAGCTCAGGGATTCCCTGAGTCATGGTTTGTGTGTCTCCAACCTGCAAGGGGATTTCCTTCCTGTGAACCCACCTGATAGCCCCTTTAGTTCATGGCAGTAGATTATGTTCTTAGTTTGGATGCCACTTATTCTGGCAGAACTGTGCTTCTGCTTGTGCAGCTTCTTCTCCTGCCCTCCCAGCCCCTTTCCCAGGCAATCAAACGGCAGCGACAAACCTACCGCTTACACGCCGGTGCAGCAACGCTGGCAAAAGCATATAGCACACACGCAGCCTGATGTATTCCTAGGGCAAGTACTTTCTGCTCCAAAGGAAGTAACTTTATCACGTTTTCTTACTAATGCTGCATTAGTGGTGCGGTTTCTTTCCCCACAACCACGTAAGGAAGCATATGGCCGGACCCCTCGCCATTACACCCCCCCCACCCCCACCCCCCAGCTACCGGCTGCAGCTCTACAGGCGTCTTTGCCAAGCAAACTTGTTGTTCCCCCCCCGGCCGCGCTACTCCAGGCCGAGGTGCCCGTCCTACGCCAGGCACCCGGCTCCCCGCCCGACCTTCCCGGGACCTTCCCGGCCGGGCAGGGGAGGAATGCCGGAGTGCACCCCCCGCACCGCCCCCAGCCCTCGCCCGGGGAAGGGACGGCCCTGAGCCCGCTTTTTGTTTTGACAAACGTTTCCCCCTGCCTATAAGGAAACCCGCGGCTGCCCAGGGCCGGGGGAGGGTGGGATTTCCTTTCCATTGTCTGCCGGGCTCGGCCCTCCCGGTTAACTGTTTAGCGCTCCCAGCGCCAGCTCCATGAGGAAGTTAATGGCCAAAAGGGATCCGCGAAGGGCCCCCGTTCGGTGTCAAACTGAACAGACAAATGCAGGGGTCGGGGCTCCCCAAGAGCTGCTAGCAGGGCTGCAAACCTGTATACTGACAAGCGTTAAAAAGTCTTTCCAATGCAGATAAAAATAAGTCAAAACGACAAAAAAAATGCACTTTTTTATTCTTAAATGTGTACCCTGAAGGCTACATAATGCGAACTGTTACCCAGGGGCCCTAATGAGGGTAACAAAATGTATTCAAACAAAGCCCACAAACACCCATATATAAACTATATGCCTGTCTTTCTACACTTAACTTGATTTACTGCCCACCAGCTCAGACAAGGTAACGTGGCAGATACTCCCTACATGTTTGCTTTAGGATACCTTGTTCTTGCCAAAATCAAATATTTGTATCCTGAAACAAATATTTGGAGATGGTGCAGACTAGCCTTTACAAATATGTTAAGTACAGCAAATTGTCGGCAAGCAGTAAAAACCTGTAAGGTAGGCAAACCATAAAGCTTCAACCCTGAATATGCTTCCGCATTGGTGAAACTGTGGCCTAAATATTTATTTGACAGCTCTCTACGAGTCCTAAAGAGATAAAGAGCTAAAACCTTTTTATACTGAAGATAGCTGAACTTCTGCCTTAAATAAATATTTACATAGGTAAGGAGAAGGCACTGTGGCAGAGCAGTAAATCTTTGTGCTAAAGAACTTGGGACTGGAATTGGAGCTTTGTTTTGGAGTTATGGCAAATTCCCCCAGCTGACCTATTTGTAGGGGGTACCTGGCTGTTCCAGCTGAAGAATTAAAGATGGTTATGTGTGCTGCCAGCTATGCTTCTCCTCCGTTTGCTTCTGGATGCAAAAAGCTGCATGCCTTCACCACGCCAGCCTGAGCAGAATTGATAGCTTGACTTCATGGCAGAAACAGTAGAAACCATAAGGACTTTTTTTTCTTACATAAATATAGCTCAGATGCAATTTGTACAGAGAAGGTTTCAAAGAAACCTAAGACAGCCAAGCCAGTAATATCCCATGGAAACTTGGCATATATTTCTATCAAACTTCTTTTGAAAATTACATGCCTTAACGAAACCAGAGCCAAACATCACAACTAAATGCTCAACATAAGGTAGCCTTTCTGTAATTATACTGATGGTAAATCCCTTCTTCCTTAAGGAATTGCTTTTTATTAATACAAGAAATATAATGCAGTTAATAAATGATAGTACCACTGCTTGGTATCTGCCCAACTCCTCAAGCACCTCTTGAAAGCAGATTACCAGCACTTTCTTTCCTATCTATTTATTTTAGATCATGTAAGATGTTCTTTCATGCAACTATGTTACTTGCATTTTATTTGTTAAAAGAGGACATAAAGTCCTCATGCAGCAGTCTCAAACAAAATGTGGTTTTAGACACTACTAGAAATCTTATTTACTGAAGACACTGGATAAACTTTCGCTGTTCAGTGCGCAAACTGTTAAATCTTTCACTGACCGGGCACAATGGATGCATCTTTTTCAACATTAGCAGTCCAAAACTATTTTAGCAATACTAACGATTCCTCATATGACTAAAACTATTTGCATGCATAAATGTTTATAGAACTAAGCTTACAGTGTATTTTAATAAAGTATGTCACATTTCTATTCAAGATTAATTAATTGTGAAGTATGTTACTTTTTTATTAAATAATTCCTGAAGAACTTCAGAAACTTCAGAATGTATTTGCCTAGACATTTATTAGTAATAATATTTATCTCACATTCCATATAAAAACAGGATAAAATGTACATGTTTTCTTGCTGCTTACATATATATGTGCCTGTAAAGTTATGTATTTCACATTACCGTGTATTTCCCAATCCTGCAGTGAAAGGATGGTTAATGGTTGGACTTGATGATCTTAAAGGTCTTTTCCAACCTAAATGATTCCATGTTTCTGTGATCTACAGGTTGCAACACATAGCCAACTCTGAAACAGATCACTGATTCTGTATGTTTCAGTTTGTTGCTCAGTGTGACTATCTACTTTCAAAGATGTTAACCAGAATGTCTCCAAGTTGACTTCATGGTAGGAGGAATTTGCATGTATGAGGGCCAAAGAAGCAGCACGTTTTTCCTCTGCAGTAAGATAGGGTCCAGACCTAAAAGTATGATAAAATACCTATATAAGAAATAGTTAAAGATCCGTTTGAAATGTATTATTAAGGAAAAAAAAAGAAAGAAAAAAAAAAAAAAAAAAGAAACAAACAGCAACTCCAGCAGACACCACTAGAGTTCTCCTTCTCCCAAATATCCCTAGCACCATCCTAAACCCTGTTTACCCCAGAAACCTGAACTGTGGACAGACAGAAGAGGAGAGAGAGAGAGAAAATTCAGACACAATAAAACTCTGAGGGGAAAAATATGTGGAAGGAGGAGGCAGCAGCGGCCTGGGGAAGGGATTGAAAAGTTTCCCCTGGCTTAACTTCTCCCCCCCTGCAGCAGCAGAAGCAGCGCCTGCAGCACAAGGTGAGAGAGACTTTTAAGTCTGGGGAGGAGGGGTGTGTGTGCGGGAGGGGGGTGGGGTGGGGGTGAATTTACAGCCCTGTGGATATTTCTGTGTCTGCCTCCGTGGCTTTGGGGTGCGAGAGACGCCGTGTCTCATGCTGGGTGGATTTTTTTTTAATATGATGGAGGATTATAAACATGGCGCCTTAAAAAAACTACAAAATCATGTACACACTGTTCCAAGGAGATGGGGGAGAGGGGACAGGGGAAGGGCTGGGCACCAGAGGAGGGGGCAATCCTGCTCCGCGGGGTGCCATATGGGGAGGGGGGAGCAATTATACTTGATAATAAAATGTGTGGGGCTGCGGGGAAGGGGGGGGATGGAAGGCGGGATTTTATTATTATTATTATTATTATTATTATTTCATTTTTCGGAGTGGGCAGGATTATCTGGCAGCCCGCTTGGAAACCGAGGAGGAGAAGGGGACGGCGGCAGAGCGCGTGTGATTATTAACGGCGATTATTTTTGTCCCCACATCTTCCCCGGTCGGATTTCGGCTGGGAGGCGGCGGCGGGCCCCCCGCGCCGAGTTGCAGCCAGCCCCGGGGCCGGGGCGGGGGACGGTGGGGTGGGCAGAGGGGCGCACAAGGGAATCGCTGCCTCCAGCGCTCCGCGCGGGCCTGCAGGGAGCGGGGGAGCCGGGGACTCGCGTGAGAGGCGAGGCCGCGCGGGGTGTGGCGCAGCCTGGCTTCGGCCCCGTCGCCCCCCCCCCGGCCCCGCTCTTTCCCCACACGCGGGGCGACCGCTTTGCTCCCCACTCCCCCCCTCCCCTCCTTTCTGTCACGCACACCCCCGCCGCCCCCGCATTTCCTCGCAGGGCTGGGGGATGTCTGCTTGGAGGACGGGTCTTGGCCCGAGTAATGGCAGCTGCTCGACAGCGCCGAGTCTCCACAGGAGAGAGACGTCGGGCCCCCGCAGGCCGGCCGCGGCGGGAGAGGGGCCATGGCCCCGCTTCCCCGCGGGGGGGCAGAGGAGGGGACGGGGAAAGGGGTAAACTTAGAGCCCCATCCCTCCTCCCCCCGGGCGGCTGCAGGCGGGCTGCGCCACCCCCGCGGCGGGGACGGCCTTACCGCCCGGCGCTGCCGAGAGGGCCGGCGGGGGACGGGGCCCCCGGCTTCCCGGATCGCCCTGCTGGCGGAGCGCCTCGGCCCCCGGCACAGCCCCGGGGGCTTCCTCGCCTTCCCTATCTGCACCGGGGTAGGGCGCGGGGCGGGGGCGGGTTGGGGAGGGAAGGGGCCAATTTCTCCGCCGTCCTTCCCCGCTCCCCCACCCCGCTGCGGGTGCGGGGAGCCCCGCGGGCCGGGGCCCTCCCGGCACTGCTCACCCGACGCCCGCGGCCCCGCAGGGCCTGCCCGCAGCCCCGCCGCACTCGCGGTCGGCTGTGAATGTGAACTGTGGAGGGGCTTGCTTGTGGTGTTCCGGGAGGGGGGTGTGTGTGTGTGCGCCCGTCCCCCAAACCGCGTCTCCAGATAACTCCCCCGGCTCACTTCGTGAGGTGTTTTCCTTGCCCCCGCCTCAGGGGTTGTCCAGAGGCCTGTCTGCCTCCTCTCCTCTCCATCACGGGCAGGGATGCATGCGTGGGTGTGGGGTTTCCTATGGCGAGGATGGTGGGGAGCTGCTGCGCGCTGTCCTGGCCTGCCGTGTGTTTCAGAAACCATCCTCCTTGTAAAATTCTGATGTTAAGGACTTGGGAAACTTTGTGTATCCTTTGGGGCTTATCCTGAATACGGCAGACTTCAGGAGTTATTTGTCTTCTGTGAATATGGCAAACAACTTTACATAAGCTAGAGCTGGGGTGGCTTGAAAAGAGGAAAAGGGATGAAAAACTGTTTTAATTTGGTGTCGGTTGGTCTTATAATTGTATAATTTGACATTTTAACACCCTGGAATCATCTGCCACGGTCACTGTATTGTAGGAGTAATAATATTTGTTGTAGTTTTGAGAAGATCCTATTGCAGTGGAAAGGATGAAAAGCAGAGAATGCTTTCTTCTCCGAGAAATGCTGAATATTTTTTTTTATTTTATTTCCACTTCTGTTGCTATCCTTTGTAGGAAATTGTTTAATTCTTTAGGGGTTATCACTGAGACAGGTGTCGGGAGGCGGGAAGAGTGGGAGTGGAAATGCCAGTTTGTGGTTCAGGTTGCAGTCCCTTGGGTTTTTCTAGTCCCTCATCCTTCAGCGTGAAGGACCTGGCATCTCTCCACATTGTTTTACTTTTTTATTATTATTATTTTATTATCAACCATTCTTAGTGCGCTACGGAAAGTCTTTAGGGAAGTAGACCATTTGCTGACTGCTGTTTTGTATGAAACTGGAAGTACTCACAAAATAGTTACAAGCACAGATTTATGTTTAATGCCAGCTTTTCCATGCCTAAACAAACCCTCTTTGCTTTTGACCAGATATTTGTATTAGGAAGGGAATGGTTCATGGGCTAGGTAGTGTAACAAAGTACTTTATCTTTCTGATAGTGAGTTTGGTTTTAACGAGTGGGGGAAAAAAAGTTATTGTGTTGGTGACTCTTTGATAGTGCTATGGATGGTGGTCTCTGCCCTCAAGAAGTGGCATCTGCAACCGATCCTTGGTATCGGGTTCAGCACCAAAGGACTGAGTGAGAAAAATCACTCCTCATGAGCTGGGCACTGTGATGGAAGTTACTAGTGATGAAGTCAGCTATGTAAGGGGAGTTGTGAGTGCGCGGATGTTGGGTAGGGGTCTTAAAACTTTGACGATTTGCTAGAAGATGCTCTTCTTCCACAGTTTGGAGCTTTATAGCACTTAATTTTACATGGAAGTGCCCTCCATACCAGTTAAACTAGTGTTTTTTGGTTTTTTTTTAATATAAGCAAGCACCTGCAGCTATTATTTTTAAATGCAAACATAAAACCAAATTGAGTTTGTTCACCATGAACTAAAATTCTTAGTAGTTTGTCTTAATCCATATGCATTGTGAGCCAGAGCAGTACTTCTTAACTTTTCAGGAAAGATTGAACACTGCAGAAGCAACAAGAATTTCATGACTGTAATTGCTGTGCATGCAGTATGTGCCTGCTAGGTTGTTCGCTGTGATTTGATGCTGTGTGTCCGTACTATTTGTAGGTAATAGGCCGTCTGTATGCAGCTAGTGTTCAGATTGCCTGGGAGTCCTGCCTGCCCTCATAGCACAGAGTAGAAGGGATTATTTAGGAAAGACTTGAGGCTTTTTCTGGGGAAGAACCTGCATCACCTTTTCAGCCTAATATCATCTCAAGAACAAATGAGATGGTGAAAGGCTGGGAAGTGTGCTCAGCATTTCCACGTCACAGGTGAATATAACCCACTGGGTGCTCATAGTGATGTGGTGCTCCTGGAGAAGACAACTACGTGGATGGGCAATAAATTTGGCCTGAAGCTGACCTTGAAGTGGCTTAGGCTACATCTGGACTGTTGTGCATTTCTACCAGTGAACCACAGCTTGGGGACTGCTGAATTGTGCTATCTGCAATCTCTGAATTAGGATGAAATACTTCAAAAAGAAATAAAGCAATATTTGAAGATGTTTTCTTAATTTTAGACATCTAAAACTCTCCATAAATGTCTGCATTGTTTAATCTGTTAGAAAGTTGTCTCATTGCACGCAAATTGAGAGTCAGGGCAAATTTTGGAATTAAGAGACTTGGTTTGGGATTGAGTACCCAACTTCAGTCAACTAAAGTTCACAAATTTTGGACATACCTGTAACACGTTTTCATAGTTACTGCCTTCCACAGCCTTTCAGAGCATTTAAGTATAGAAGTGCGTAAGGACTACAGGCAGTGAATCTGTCCAGTATAAAAGTTATGAAAGAGGGAAGGGTGATGATGATGTCTTCAGTAAACTTCTGAATTTTCTTCTTAAATGGCTTTTTAGCTAGCTCCAGTGTGGCATAAGTGTTGGTAAAATAAGTCTTTTACCCATGGTGTAGGTTGTTAAAAATGCTAAGTAAGACTATAATTTATGCAAGGTATAGGTGTCTCACACCAGTGATGAACTTGGTTCATAAAAGGCTTAGTTGTTCAAAATTACTGGCCAGAGGCATACAAGAGTTTGCTTTCCTTAATAAGGTAAAGTTTTGGTTTTTTGCAAGAGTTACGTCAGAATTGTTGGAGCAATTTTTTTCCCCTGTCTATCCAGTAAATACATGTATATTTCTTTCAAATCCTGACCCGTGATTTTATTAATTTGGATGGGTTTCCTTCCATGTAGTAGGGCTTTCTTTAGCCATTCTTCTTGTACGGATTGCTTAGGAGTTAATCTCAGACCATGTTCTTTATCTGTATGGTTTTTTGTGTGTTGGGTTTTTTTGGGTGTTTTTAGTCTCAGGATGTGAACACTCCCATAGTACTTGTGTAGTACTTGGAGCATGGTGCCCTTGGTAGCTGGGCAGTGCAACGTATGTCATCTTTTACATAGCTCATACATTTTAGGCTGTCAGTGTTGCTTGCGCTAAATGTTGTGAACAAAGATTGTTCTTGTCAGGTTCTGGATGATTTTTGATAAGTTGCATGTAAATTTAGCTCATAATTGGGTTATTGTTCTAGGGTTTAATCTGCCAGTCGGGAGAATATAGCTGCAAAATAGGTAGTTTATAAGATGAGGTAATGATTCAATTTTGCAGGAATTTCTTAATAAGTTAACTCTTACATTCCTAAAAAAGTTTTCAGTGATTTTCAGTGCAGTGTAAAGTTGCAAGTTCAGTAGCGGTGAAGGAGTACCTCGTCATCTATACAAAATGCAAAACAAGTGTGGAAAACTTTTTCTTGACATAAAGCTCAAATTTGCCTTTAAATGGTGGAAAATAACATTTCTCCAAAAAAATCTTCATTCCTGGGTGTAGTGGAGGTGGCTGGAAGTAGATTGATAGACACCAGAGTGGCTGTGTACAGTATAATAAAAACTGTGGCCTCTAACCTGAATGGGTGAACTCCTGTGGCACACGGAGCTGTCTGGTTTCAGAGGCCTCTCTACATCATCTCTCTGCGACACCAGGGCTGAGTCAAGCTGATATTTTTTCCCATATTTTAAATTTTAGTCTTTAAACATAGTTTTATCATCTGTTTAAACCAATGTCTGCCATCAAGTTAATTGAGGAAGCCTGAACTCTTGTCTTATTATTTATTTTTAACTACGCTGTGAATATTGAATTATATGAAGAATTTATTTTTAAGGGGTAAAACCAGACAAATGACTATATAATGGATTTTTAACATAAATTTTATTTCAAAAGGAGTAAATAAGCTGCTTGTTCCAACTATACTGTTTCACTGATTGTCTGAAGTCATGCTAATGCTCACAGTTGGCTTGAGATGCTTTTTGATGTAAGATGGCTGCAATCAATTTCTTTAAATACACTTTATTAAAGGGTGAACTAACTTGAATCATAAGCTGTGCTAGAGGCTTATATTTTCCTTATGTTTCACTAAGATTTCATTCGTATTTTTTATGTCTCCTTTTTTTTTTCTCCCTGAGACAAACAGTCTTTTAGTCTTGTGGGCAGGCAACAGCAGGCACAGTGGTGATACTCTGTGACATGTCCATGAACCCAAGGTAAAGCTCATGGTGTCTAATTTTAGGTCAGCCAGCTTTGGTAATATCCTGTCAGAGCCTGATCCTATAGCTGTACCATGTAGATAAATCCAAAGTGTAGTTACTGAGAGTTTTGTGTACGAAGAGACTGGTTTTGATTTTCTTCCAGTCTCTCGTTTTTGCACTTCACTGAAGTGCCCAAGTTTCTGCTATGGAAGTATAGAGATATGTAATTTGAGTTTAAAGTATGTTATTGGTTAAAACAGCAGGATCCTAATATTTGTAATTTCAAAATTACAAAAAATATTTTAAAAATGTAAATAAAATACTGTTACCGGTGTACCAACAGTCAGAGTATCTTTGCATATACCTGTACATTGTATTCAGTGTTGAATTCCAAGATTAAATAATTGCAAAATAAAACATTGTGAATTAATGATTATGATTTTTTGTACAACTTTCCATTGCAATATTTGTTAAGAATTAGTTTCATATCATAATTCTAGCACCAGAGACAGTGAAATCTGAAGTGCTAAAATCCACTTACTGGTTAGAAAATGAAGTTGAACATACCTACAGAACCACCAGTAACATCCCAGTCACCCTTTTTGTGGAAATAGCATTTTTTACATGCAAAGAACTGGTCACGCTGTGTTAATTCATTTCTGTCCATAATAGGATACTATGGATTTGAGATCTAGTGATTTTAAAAAAAGTTAAACATTTTGCTGTTTACCTCTCATTTCTCCTATGCTTCATTTTCTTTCACTTTGTTAGTATGTTAAACATGAAACCAGCTTGCCTTATATTCAAAAATATGATTTTAATGTGGCTAACTTAACTATAATGTTTTGGTTACAGACCGTAGGAGTCTGCTAGTAGGTGTAGTACTCAAAAGCCGCATTTTGGAAAGTGGATATTTGTGCTTTGATCTCACGCACTTACAGCATGGCATTATTATCTGGTCTTTTAAAGATAGGTGGATGGGAGTCGCATGCAGTGACTCACGGGATATGGTACTTAGTTCACTAATTTTAGCAGAGCGATTCTTATCTTTCAGCATTAGATTTTATTGGATCCTTTTGGAAAAGTGATGAAGTGAAACAAAATGGAGTTGAGAGATGATTAGCAGAATCCCAAAGTAGATAGAGATATTATACAGCAAAAAATAAATTAAAAGGATGTGAGGTATGTTTATTGCTCAACAAATCTTTGACAAGATCTGAGAAAGAAGAGAGCTTTATCTTAGCACGCTATCATCCTTTTCTATTAAGTCTCGCACAACATTTATGCATTCAGTAAGACGGGATCTCACACTACAGATACCTGCTTACAATTACAGATGCCTCTCAGGTCAGAAACCAAGTAACAGCAGTCTGCACTGGCTGTGTGTGCCTTATTACTATTTTCTTGGTGTCTTTGCCAGTAAAAGAAAACTTCCAAAGAGGAGATAGTCTGTGTCTTGCATAACAGTGCAGTGCGTGTGATCACACACACAAATTAAAGAAGTTTTACCCCAAAATAGTGGGGGTTTCGTTTCTTCAGTTTTCCTTTTGGTCAGTAGTTAATTTTGTTATCGGTATCTTCTGAGCTGCCGTTGACTTCAGAGACAAGTTTAACCCAGTGTTTATGCATAATCCCCTCTCCCCAACCAATTACTTAAGATTCAGGTTCAAAATTGTAGAAAATCAAAACAAAAGAATTGCTATTTCATAAATGTAATCACAGGCCACTGATTGTTCACTGATGAAAATTGATGATGTTCACTGCAGAAAATCCATTCTTACCAATAGATTAATATTAATATAATGATAGAGACCTTGATCATATAAGCACTTGTTTCCCACGGGCACAAAAATGCATAGGCCTTGGAGCATACTGATGAATCAAGTTTATTTAGAAAAAATATTTTTTAAAACTAGAACTTTACATACAACTCTAATATTCAAGAAAGAACACAGTTACAATTTGTTTTGTCTGTATAATTTTATGTAATGTTCTATTTTTGATTCTTCTACTGGAGTATGCAGTGTTACATAGGCATTTTTCATGCCTTTTGAATATCAACAGTATGACTTGTTATTTTTGCATATACTAAATTTTATGTTGAGGATTGTTCCCATTGAAGTGAAGGCACTTTTCCTACATGTACATTCGTTTTTAAAGGAATTTACAGTATATATGAAAAGAACAGAGCAAACACAGATAACATTTTTCTATTTGTGACTTTTAACATTTTTTATGTATCTTAAGTCCTGTATGTTATAGAAAGCCTTAATTATAAATAAAGGGAACTGGTAAAAGAAGAAATACAAAGAATCTTATGGGAAAAGCCAATACCATTATGAGAAGAAAGGTTTATTTTTACATTAGGAAACCTAGGAGACAGATACATCAGAAAACTGAGGATTTTTAACGTACCTTCAAAATTACAGAAATTATGTATGTGAAAGCAAGTTTAACAATCACAGGATTTTAGTTTAGTTTTTTTAATCACTGAATATAAATTGAAAATCTATGAATTCTGAAAATGACCTTGACTCACCCTCATCCTTGACTCTAGCATTTACCTGCAAAACCCAGGCAATCTTTTTTTGCTCCATGCAACAAAGAGTTTAGAAAAAGTAATGTTCTCCTCACCTTGTGCTTCTGTTCTTTCTTTGTTTTGCAGTTCAGAAATCTCAGAAAACTGTTTTCCTTTCTATATTAAATAAAAGCAAAGCATTAAGCATTGTTGTTAGTTGTTTTCATAGGCACCATGCTGGCACCAGTTTTAGCTTCATATAACTATATTTGAGACTTCAGGATCTTCCCAAGAACCTACTATGTGAACCTTTTCTCAGGAAGCTGGGTGTTTCAGTGTCAGTCATCACATGCATGCTGACATGTGAAGACAGTATGGCACACTGAATAATTTGGCATTGACACTAACATTTTCTTAATAAAAAAGGAGAATTTACAATTTTTTTCACCAAAATAGCTTGCTAAAAACTTTTCTTTGTCTTGGTAAAATGTGAGGAAGAGAGAGAAGGCATGTACAATTTGCTCATCAGTAACTCATGGTGTCTGATCTCTTTATCAGTCTGACTAGAATGTGTTGTCAGGTTTAAAAGTTGCTATATTAAAATCTCGTTTGTTTGCTTGCTTGTTAAAAAAAAAAAAAAAAAAAAGATAGTTTTATTTCACTGACATATCTTTTTGAAACAAGAGTGCTGATGCATACCTGGAAGCATTTCAGACTGACAGTGTTGGAAGGCAAGAAGCATGGACCCTCTCAATCTGTAATGGCATCTTTCAGTTGTGTAGCTTTGTCATCTTCTTCCACTGACCTGAAGTAAACAGACTTATAGGAAATACTTGTTGTAATGAGGAGATTCTTCCTTTTCCTGCACACTTCCCACTTACTGGCTCCCAGAAGGCTTCTTTATAAAAACCTCATTGGCATACTCCTAACTTCTCGCTGATTCCAGACATGAGATCTCTTGTTATTCACCTTGTCCCTTTTAGGAAATAGGGATTATCAGTGTCTCTTGGTGCCAGTTTTATTAGGTTTTCTAATCCATGCTGACATTTCTTTTTCTCAATAGTTTTTAAAAGTTTTATAAAAATTACCCATTTACAAGTTATCCAAGTGTAAGCTTAATTGGTAGCACTAATTTCTGAAGGCGTGTAGCTTTTGATAAAATTGAATGAGTTTTTTTCTCCTATAGTGGTACAGGAAATATTGATAAATATCAGTGAAAGCTGATTGATGGCTCAGATGCTTTGAGTACAGGTGCGCCAAGGAGCCTAGAAGGAGAAAGTGGTTTGCTCTGCCAAGTTATTGGGTAAGCAGTTACAGTGTTTCCTGGGCCAGTGGGAAGGAATGGTATCCAAATTGCTGCTTGGCTCTTCTTTCACGAGAATTGCCTTTCTTGGTAAAACTAGCATGTCATGTAATCCAGAGTCTTGTCGCCAGCCACTGCTAATCTCAAATGTCTCCTAAAAAGGTGTCAAAAATCAGCCAATAGTATGGCTGTTTGTAGAAAGCTATAGAATACTGATGTAAAAAGTATTCTGATGTAGAAAGCTATAGAACACATTTCCCCATACTAGTGCCCTAACTAATAATTTACATTATGGTTTCAGCTTTTAAATATACAGAATTTTTATTTGCTCGATTTTGGAATGTTTTAAATTCCATTTACTGTAATAACTGAACATTTTAGCGAATAATGTTAAAACCTACTCCTTTTTAGGTCAAGCCTGTTCTGTCCTCTCTGAATGCCTTGCAGCCTCCCACTGCAGTACGCTTCTGGCATTTACCGAGAGCGCCTTCCTCAGCTGCAGAAAAGAACCATGTATACCTGCCTGTCTGCACAGTATTTGATGGAGATAAGAGACCTTGAGGGGAGAGTTAATGAAAGGCCATAGCAGTTGTCGAGTACAAATAAGAGCTGGGAAACACACATATGAAAAGAAGAAAGGGAGAGTTTGGCATGAAATGCGCATTAAGAGAAAGTCAAGGTACATATGTCACAGTGTATGTGCGAGAGGATCAGTGTCTTTGCTAACCAAATTTGGTGCAGCACTGTTGACTTTAGTGGAGCAATATTAGTTTATACCTGCGGAAAAATTTTTCCTCAATATCTGGGAGTGAGAATATATAATGAAGTGTTTATGGATGAGTGACAGGGAGAGAGAGTGTGCGAGAGTGAGAGCGCATGCACACATTTTCAGGCCTGATTGATTATATGAAAAAAAAAACCCTGGAGTTGAAAGAACATTATTTTAAATTAACATTCATTATCTTCACGCGTGAGATAACAGTTCGCTTTGGACCAGATCCTAACACCATTATGTTTCTTGAGCAGAGAGTGCTTTTTCCTTGAATGAGGGTAGTCAGTATGAGAATGGCAAAATGTAGTCAGATCGTTGACATTAAAAATATATGGTTTAGTCACCATGTATTAGAATAATACTGTATTATTTCTGTCAGGGAAACATGGATTTTTTACTTTTTTTAATAAATGGTTACATTTTCTTTGAAATGTAAAATAAAAAGTAAGAGAAACCTTTTTTTGGATCTCTAATCTTATGCTTGGAGAAGCTTGCAGCCATTTTAATTCATGCTGCATTCGTTGATCTAGCAGTTAGATTATTTAATCACACTGCAGCTAGGTCATCTACCTATCGGACACTGTTAAGGAGTTCAGTAATATACTTGGGGTTATTGGCTTCTAAATGTCACTTTTGAAAAACAAACAAACAAACAAAAAAGCCAAACAAGCTACACACATCCCAGTTAACTTATAAACAGTATAAAGAAAAACAATGTGAATTCACGGTCTTATCATTCAACTCTTGTTTTTTGGGTGTTTTTTTTTTTTTCCTGTACATAATATAAATAGAAAAAAATGCACATCATAGCAAACAAAGGAAAAAAATCTGCTTTTGATCTTCTTTGGCAGTTGTTTTGCTTTTAAATTCAGAATTTTGCAACATGAAGTCATCTAATTAGGCAGCAGCTTGCTATTAAATATTTTCATATTAGAGACGTAGTTTGTGAGCATAAAAAAGAAAGCCACATTTTAAAATTATAACCTCAAATAACTTTCTGAAATTAAAAAATACTCTAAAAAATTGCTTATTCTTTAAGTATAATCATGTAAAAATGTGGGAAAAGTGTGTATTTTAGGTATCCAGCAGTAGTGGGTAGCTAATTTCCTAGGCTGTAAGTGCTGCAATAGTAGAAGCCCAGTGATCTAGATATATAAAAAGGGAAATAAATGTGGTAGCAGCTAATGTGTGGCAGTGAAAAGCAGAGGAAAAGATTGCTGTGATGCTCTTAAATGTCCTGTATTTTCGGAGAGGGAGCTACTCACAGTGAAATAAACCACTTATTGGTATGCAATTAGGATAGTATTTTGTAAATTATTTGGTGATGATGCAGTTGGCAGCGGAGTTTTTTAAAGGGTCACCCACGTGCTTTTCAGTTATATTCCCTATAGAGATGAAAAGGAACGTTTATGCTCTTCTGAGATATTATTTTAGTCTGTCTGAATGCAGGTAGAACGAGAAAGTCATGTTTCATACAAGATGGGAATTGTATTACCCTCTTGTTAAATGAAAACTAAGAATCCAGAGATTCCCTCTGTCTGCGCCTGGATCCCTTGGCTTATTTCCTTGTGCTTTCCTGATGTACATGAAAGCTTTGTCAAATGAGCGGTTATGATCGTGTTAAGTATCTCTCAGTTTACCTTCAGCAGAGAGACTAAACAGAGGAAGGGGCCAGTTGTTCATCTTAATTGCAGTGTTTTCTTAATAAGCAAATTATTCAATGGTTTCACACTCAGACTATTGAATAGCCCCTTTGCTTTATTGAATTAGTCTGTGACAATTTTTGTACAACTTCTTGTTATACTTTAATCCGGGCACTGTAGGATGTGATTACTTTCCTCAGGTAACACTCATATATGTATATATATGAGGAGTCTGACTGTAGAGGAGGGACTTGACTAAAGGTTTTATGACTGCCATCCCATTGCTGAGTAAACCTCAGTGCAGCAAGGCAGGTTAAATAGGGATCTGATACTTTTGCTCTCTTTCTTTTGGAAGAGTGTTGAAACTAGACCACTGTGCTGTGTCCACAGTATGTATTTCTTTACTGGTAAATAGGGACTTTGGTTATGGAAGGCAGCTCAGCAAGGTTAAAAAAAGATGGTGCTGAAACCCAGCTGCAGGGCAAAGGCGAATGAGAATTGAGCGATAATAAAAGCAAAAAGTCAGTGTTAACGCAAAATACATGCAGGTTTTTTTCAGGAGCTGAAGATGCGTATTGAAAAAGGTTTTGGGTGGCTGAATTACTGTTTTAGGAGTTGTCAAGGGGAAGGGTGTTTAGCTACATGGGTGAAGCAGGCTGAAGCCCTCCTGCACAGGGGAGTTAACCGGTGCCCATTGAGTTCAGTCCATTCTGGTGGGTATGGTGGCCAGATGATTATCAAACAACTAAGTGAAGTACGGTATTACAATTCATAGCAGACCTTTTCATGTCTATATTATGAAGCTTAAGAAACAACCGAGCTCTTGACAGGTTTGAAATTACAACCCTGTTTTTGAGCATTTCTTCCAAGTTCCACTGAATTAATGAAATTAACTGAACTGCCAAACTGATGGAGAGCTGCCGATTAGCCATTGTTGCAAGAACCCCACATCTCAGGCAGAATGTGCTGCTTTACAATCACTTTGTCAGGAATTTAAATGATGACCTTTACTTCCTGCATCTCAGGCTACAGCAAGCTGCAATGGGAGGTAGCCTTGAGAAGGTGTTTGCTAATGAGGCCCTAGCACCCTTGACAGGTATGCTAGATAATTAAAAAGCGATAGATGATGGTGTAGTACTGCATGTGTAAATTTCATTTAAAGTATGTATTTATGTAGTGATTTTGACTCATCCAAGCCATTTGTATGACACATTGGCACTTTCCATAAGAGTAAGGATGCTTGACCTCTTGTCCTGGCCAAGTTCCAGTTTGGGTTATTACATTCTGACTACCTACATTTCTGTAAAGTTTCATCTGGATTTTGTTACTGTTGTTTATTTACATAGTAATGCATATGTACTTGGCAGTTTACAAAGTAACAGCACAGGATAAGAAAGTTACAAAAATCCCTGCTCCAAATTACATTTAGTATTTGTGCAAGAATAAATATAGCGGGGCATGATACAGTACACAAAAAATACAAAGTGGCACATTCGGTAATAGCATTCATAGCAGAGGTAGGTTTTCAGAGTTTATTAAATAGAAGACAAAGTGCAATCCATGACGTGCAAGTGTAAAAGAAGACAGCAAAGGGGTGATGTAGACAAAGCAGAGAGGGGAGAAAACTAGGTAGATCTAAGAAGGATGAGAAAAGGGAGGAGGTGTAATTCAAGAATGCTTTGTAGAAGATACTCCTGCAAAAGCTGGTACACCATGGGTTAAGTTACTGAGTAGTGTGCACTGTTAAACATATGATATATTGTGCAGCAGGAATGTATATAATTCACTGGTCGGAGGAATAATACCTGTTTGTATTGTAGTTAAAACTATATATATATAGTTTTACAGGGTTATTTGGCATGGATTTTACATGTGTATCAACAAGGGAAGGGGAGTCAGTTTATGTGGTGGTGTGTATACATGTCAGCAGGACTTAGGCAATCACAAATCTGCATGTGGCAATCACGTGGCAATCATCTGCTGGTGTAGAAATGTTCCTCTTCAACATACAAAGGCACATTTTATCCTTTACCACTCAGTCACTCAGGATCCTGCTTAATTTATGGTAGGAAGAGTTTGCTGTGTGTTACTGTAGAGTAACAGGTAGGTGAAAAAAAGAACCCAAGCCACATCCTGTTGTGGAGAGGTGTTCTGTAGAAATACGAACTTCAAAGCTGCAGGCTTACTCTTAAAACTGATTGATATTAATGATCAATGTTAACCTTGAATAGATTTCCAAACGAGTTCAAAATAATCCAGTATTAGACTATATTGCATAACCATAGCGGTCTAATATTTACAGGAACTGTCCCAGTGTTCTTCCAAAAATACATAAGCCTGCTTAGGGACACTTCTTCCACAGCGCAGATGTACCCATTTCACACAGATTTTAGAAGTACATGGGAAAAAGTTCTAAACAGTTTTCATTTTCAAAATGCTTTCAAGAAAAATGTTTTTGAATAGTACTTGTGAGTGAAATCATACTTGTCTCAAATAGATTGTTCACAAAAAGAGAATTTGGTGGGGTTTTGTTTGTTTTATTTTTCTAGAAATGGAAAAAAATGGTTTTGAAAATATCTTGGAGTTTGCCTATTAACATTGATGTTTCTTATTGTTAGTTGTTTTTACATGACTTCATTAGCTAATGAAAGTAGTACATAATGTACTATGTACTTACGCAAAAGATTTAGGACAATGCATGTGCTTTTGGAAGTTGTGGTTCTTTCTAATTTTATTTTGGTCTGTTTAACTTTTTTTGGAATATCTGTCTTGGCATTGTTTTTGGAAAGAATTTAAACAAAAATATTTTTCACTTTAGGTCACAGATATGTTAAGCTCTTCTCTAGCTGAACTACACCGATCACTTGTTCTGACCTCTTTCAGCTCCCGTGTAACCCAGCTTAAATAAGGTTACCTTTCTCCTGGATCATGCCCACTGAAAATGCCATAACAAGTCTTTGTGGTAGCAGTCAGCCTGTCGTGTGTGAGTGAAAGCACTGAAAATACATCCTTCAGCGCTGTGGGGCCGAAGGGCATCTTACCCATTTAGTGGTGTCTGTCTAGTTGGCTCTGTTTTTTTGTCATCTGTCGGCTTTTTTTATGGAAAGAAGCAGGAATACTTCAATGAGGAAAACCATCCAGCACCCACGTGCTGCACATTCTGGGAATGAGATCCATGTGGCTTCTTACCATTGTTTTTTTGTTTGTTTTTTTTCTTCTGTATCATTTATTAAAGCTGTTATGGAATATCTGCTTAAGGCTAAACGAGTTTGAACTCTCACTTAGCCTCATTAAGGTCTTGGGCTTTGTGTTTACTACTTCTGCTTTCATCAAAGCCACTTCCTCAGAGGCTTTTGCAGGAGATGCATATGTTCTTCTTCATTTTCTGCCTCACATCATGGTAGAATTATACTTTTTAATCAGCAGGTTTTATTTAATCTCCAAATTTTATTTCTGGTGTTCTGCCTTTAAAGCAGAAATTGGTTTTTATACTTTTATGCTGGGGGTTGTCTACTTCTATATTCACACATTTAAACGCTTCAGGCTATTCATGTGTGTTTTCTGAAGGGTTTAACAGTGCAGCCATTCCCACACAGCCTGTCAAAGTCAATTGGAGACTGTGTCCAAATTTGCTATCAGACTGCTACGATGAATCTCCTGCCGTTACTACAGAATACTCCAGTGCACGCAACATTGTTAAGAAATAGTGGAGATGCTGGGGATGATGCTACCTGGAGCTCCATCCCTACCTTCACCATGTGCTGTAACATTACTCAAACATATATATTGGTAAAGAAGTGTTAGAGTGGTTTGTACAAAAGACTCCAGAACCTCAGGTACTTAGTGACCAGGTGTAGTTGTTTAAGTTGCTGTGATAAACTGTACTTGTGCACTGTCACTCAAAAAGAGACAAAGGTGATTTACCAATAGGATATATATTTATTTTTTTTTACTGTGTAGTTCACATTTATGTTTTCTTTTTGATTACTTTGTTCCCTCTCAGAATTTTTGGAAGTTCCCTGAGTTTTATTTGTATGATTTGGAGGAAACTGAAGTGGCACAGTCTGTATCTCATGTACTTACTCACTGCAAAGATATAAGACTAGTCTTAAGTGAAGGGACATGTAGATAGCTCATTAGTTTGAATATACATGAAGAACTCATGTCTGAAAGAATTCCGGTTACTGGTAAGCGACCTCTCTTTTTATTTGAACTATAAATTTAAACTTTGAACAATGAATGTGCTTAGACTAGTGATGTACTTATTAGGTTAAAAAAAGAACAAGCTTTTAATAGGAAAAAATTATCACAGGGCAGACAGCACGGGATTTCATTAGCATTTATGAATTGCTAAACTGCAATTTAAAAGTCACATTTCTGTCTAAAAAAGTTTTCCACAATTGTCATACAAGTAACGTTAAACAATGTCTTAGTTTGTTTACTTGGGGTCAGATTTTCAATGGTTAAGGTGATTAAAGTTGCAGGGACTGTCTGCAAAGGCTGCAGTACTTAGCTGCCATTGATCTTAGTGGGACTTTGAATAAACATTAGTTCTGAAAGTCCCACCACGTATGGACCTCATCTCTTGTCTTCAGACATCTTTGAAAATCTGGCCCTTAGAACAGTTAACAGCATTCCCTGTGTTGTTTCAGTGGTTTTCCCTTAGCATTTCCCCATTTTACTCTGTGCAGGAAGGTCCACCAATTATAAACAGCATTTTGTAGTAATTTCTGAACTTGGCATTCATACTTGTCAGAAGGGATAGACTAACAGAAGAGACGTGGCCCTGGCTTTCCACATAGTATTGTGGTGCTGTGCTGTAGTAACATAAATAGTTCTTAGGATAATTCTTTTCATCCATAGATGTTTAAGTGCTGCACAAAGGGGATTAGTGTAATTAGTTTTGCATTTGGAAATGGTAATACAGAGATATGCAGTGACTTGCCTGAAGTTAACCAGCACAGGAGGAGGCTGTACCAAGTTTGGAGCCCTGGCGCTCAGTCTACTTTCTTCAGCAAATGTAGTTTCAGAGTGCTTGATCTACCCATACAAAATCTCCAGACGAGAATCTTCTAAGTGTAATGATTTGGTACTTAAGCAGTGTGAGTCATGTTCTGGGATGCTGGCGGCGTTTTTTTGTGATATTTCCGTTTCACATTCAGCTTAGGGGGCTCAGCGGGGGCTTTTGGTCTGGTTGCCATATGAAGTTCATCAGGGGTGACAAGCGAAAGCAGCTTAATGTGCTCATGCTATTTTTGCCTGTAGTAGAAATTTGTGATGGGGACTATTTCTGTTTTGCATGAAGTCACCAAAATAATGCATTGAGCTGTAAGCTAACTGGAGATGCCCAGGACTATTCACAGCAGAACAGCCTGGATATTGTTAGTTGTTGGATGTAATTATTTTGATTTCACTGGGGGCAGAGGCTAAAAACCACTTGTCAGACTTCTGAAATTGCACACCCTGGTAATTGTGGTGCTGAAGTTGGGTACCTCCGCTGGGCCTTGCAAACACAGCTTTTTGTGTATTAGTTCCCCAGCTATAAAATGAAAACATTTCAAAAATGAATCTTACAGAGGGCTGTGAGCATAAAAACATTCAAGGCCGCAGGATCTTTAGTCAAGATGCTTTGCAGAAAAAACACTAGTAGCCTTATCCAGCTGCTACTCACCACAGAGACACCACTTTTCTCTCCTTGCTTTTTCAAAAATGTTGAGGAGGGACACTGGACCATGTTGGATGTGTGTGCTGTAGGTACGAGAGGAGCTCTTGGCCCAGCTTGTTGGCTTTTCTCTGCCCCATCACTTAGAGTGGATTACAGTAAATTTTTCAGGCAGAACGGTCATGTGGTCTGTCTCCTTTAAATTAATTCCTGTAACTTCCTCAGTTGAAGTTTGTTCCTGATCCCACAGGCTAGAGACCATTCCCTCCAAGGATTCAATTAGCTGACACCAACCTTGAGAGCCCCCAAGCTTAGGACACATTTCTCCTTAGGATTCCTTCTCTTAGGCACAACAAAAAGGCTCCCCAGGGAAGACCCAGGATACTTCATGTTGTCTTCAAAGTAAAAGATTCTCAAGTTTCCTCTTAATGTACCCGATCCTAGTCAGAGTTTGATTTAGAGAAAGAACCTGCTTGAAACATGGAGGTCTGTTTGCTGAGTCAGTAAAAATATCTAATCTTTATAACTTATTTACAGTCTGCTTATATTAATAAGATACAATTGAGATTTGTTGTGAATTAGACGTTGACAGTTCTCTAGCATTCTAGGCTGAAACTATGCTGTTACCTCTTGTTGCTTTCTCCATTTTTAGCCTATGAATATCCCATGTATTTGAGTAGCTTCATGTGATACTCAAAGAATCAGTGGATGTGTCTTTGATCAGTCCCTATGGTTCTTATGATCTCTATAAATGTGTCTAGAAGGAGATGGCTATGGAAGAGAGTAAAAAGCCACTTAAGGCACAGACCAATATTGGTGTATACAGCCAGGCTGAGTAAATGCAGATCGGAAGCTAGGCTGTAGTTTCTAATCATTAGCATTTGCAGGTGGAAGAACCTGTCATGATGTCTATATTAGATGCATGTCATGTCATGGCTGCTTTTCAGTGTTTACTGTATAGGGCAAGTGTGACCAAACTTGCTCACCCTATGGATTACAGACTAAAATTCCTATATGAATAAAAGCTAAACCCCCCATACCGTATGCTTGGGAGAGTTGAGGGTTCCCGAAAGTGGGTCAGGACTTGTCTCAGTGTTGAGTGCTAGGGTGATGTTTGCTTCAGCAACCCTTGTTAACTTGTTTCTTCCAAATCCAATAATTTGAATTTATTCAGCCACGGCTGCATCAGCATGGCCTTGTTGCCAGATAAATGACTGGCAGCCTCATGGGAATCACAGGTGAAATATTTTGAGCCAGGAGTGGTTCAGGAGCTGTGCACTGGCCACCACTGGCTTCAGCAGCTCTGTATGGCGCAGGTGAGAATAACTCATCAGGTTTCTGAAATGATTTACCAGTCATGCTGTCTCACTTTCGTGCTTGTAACAGATTTTGAATATACTTCTCTATGGCATGATTTCCTCCCTGTAAAACAGCAGTATCAGCACTTTGCTATATTAGGCATTTGGAGTATAAATTAGCGGGGAACAGTTGCTAAGGCAAATACTTCCATTTTACTCTGAGGACAGGTCTGCTAAGACCAGAAGCAGATGAAGGTAATATGCCAATACTTCTAGCACTAGAAGAATAAAAAATTAGAAGTAGGAAATTGTGCATATTATTTTTGTGGGAGCAACAGACGGAGAGAAAGTGGTTTTGATAAAAATGAAGGTAAGTGCAAAACTGAAAGGCAAGCAGATTTAATGCACTAAATTGTTTGATGGCTCTGTAAAAATGGCTGGAATTTCAAGTTGATGATACCTCTTTACTAGCAGGAAATGAAACTGTGCCTAAGCCATATAAATCATGAAACCCACTATGATTTCAAATTAGTTTTAAAGAAAGTACTACATTAAAGGTAGCAAATGTTGTACTTGATAACTAAATTAGTGTGATTGTGAAATTGAGGAACTGCTAATAAGTTGTGAAAGAATGTCATGATAAGTAGTATCGTCTTCCTCAATGGAATAATCTTCCTTAAAATCTACACCAAGAGACAACAAATCTTGCTAGCAATTCTCTTACCAGTATTCTACTACTATTGCTTTGTTCAAAGGGAATGTCTCCTCTCTGGGAAGACTGGAATGTATTTCAATTTAAATTTCCTCATAGCCCAGTCTTTACTTTTTGCTGTGGCATCAGAAGTTCTGTTGTCATCACTGACTGAGGCATCCGCTGCGACAAAACCTGGACCTGCCCTCATAGTTTTTTAGAGAAGTGAATATTGTTGTTCTTACAGACACTGTCAGGTTTCAGACTTCAGCGCAGAGGGTGCTTGTGCTACAGAACATGAGCCCTACACTTGGAAACACCCTCTTGGATTTCTTTCTTGAGTGTAATTAAACAGGAGTGGCTTCTTCAGTGTTCTCTCATTGAATCTGAATACCCATCTTTCAAGAATCCCTGGAGAGTACTATAATCAAAATATATATGTTGAGTTTTTTTCCATTTTTCAAAGGTGAAGGCAATTTATGAACTGCTAAAGAATACAGCTATGATACCTTTTTTTAACTGAGGTTAAGAAACTTCTCCTGGTGTCACAGCACATCTGTACACTGCCAGGAATTTAACTTGGACATACCTGCAGGAGATACCTTCTTAAACAAATTTATTTGCTATACCGTTGAAGCTGGCTGTTCAGCAGCTGGCCATGCATTGTCATTTCTGCTTAAAACAGATAGGGGTGGCACATGAGACAGGAGACTTGTTACCAAAATAGTGCAATCTTCCCGCAGCTCAGCTTTTCTGTTTCTTAGACTTTTAGTGGATTCTTCCAGAGCGCTTATCAGGCCAGGCAGTCTTTTTTCTTTCTCAAAAAAAAGTTGCACAGATTTTACACAAGATTTTCCTTTTCTGAAGAAAAACAACAAGAAAAAGACTGAGAAGAAAACTTTGTATAAGATTTTAAATTATTAAAAATAGTATTTTTATAAATTAATAAATGGAGACATACAATTATTCTTCATATTTTCTCATGAAGCACCTTGAAATGGCAGCTAAAACATTCCCAGTAAAAAGAAGTATTACATTTTTAAATATTCAAATTTGCTTTCCAATATGTACTTCTCTTGCTTGCTTTCTTCTAGCTGTTGCCAATTAAAAACAGAAGTGAGTTTATTTTTTATTCCTCATATTTAGCATTTTCATGTTCCCTATACGCACTAAACTTTCAAAGCGATTTTGGGGTGATTTGAAATTTATTCATTGGTACTGCTTTTTAGAAAATCTTTGGGAATTTTGAGATGCTGGAAAATGGGAAATAAAAGGAAGTAAGGACCACCAAGAAAATCAGGCAGAGACAGATGAAATGTCCTGTATCCCTTTCCCACGACTGCAGGAAACAAGATATAACAAGCAATAGGGAGGATGTCAGGGAGGTGGCCTATAATCCATGAAAATTTATAGCGAATCAGCTGGACAACTGAAGAGTCTCTTGTTGTGGGAAAATCACTAAAATAACTGAAGTCAGCAGAGAAGTACTCAGACACTGTGGCGAAGTAGAACAGCAGCAAGCAGGTCATGAATGTTGGAGTCGTCATAGAATTAAGGGTACAAAAATTGTATCAGTGTGGTAGATTACTTGAAGGAAATTAATTGCCCCTGATGTTTCCCTTGTTCTTTTTTTGAAAAGAAAGATTTGCAGAAAAATACCTAATTGAGAAGAAGAGAAATCTGAATTTTTTTTTAATTACAAGTGAAAAAAATTATGTAGTCCACTACTCCTTCTGGATGAGATCCAGGAAGGACAAAGCTGAATTTCGTTTGCAAATTTTTGTAGTGATAATGTGCCTGTTGTGTAGGATTCCGAGTATCTTTACCCTATTTGCAATTAAAGCAGATCTGCACCTTCTAACATTCCAAAATTGAAAAGGCATTTCATAGTATGAGTTACATTTTAGCTGTTACTGTCTACTTCAGTCCCTTTTGTGATTACTAAAAAATCCATGTGTCTTCCAACTAGTTACCCTATATCAACAGATTTTTTCCCTTCAAGAGAAAAAATCAAGTATCTCAATTTTTTTTGTACACTTGTCTGTTTATCATATAAATGATAAGTCCAATACAAAATGCATATAATTCTTCATGCCATTATGTTATTTCTTGTTTCACCGTCTGCTACCTCCTTTGCTATAAAAGTGCAGTCTCTTTGTAATACACTTTGGATTTTATTTGGAGATTTTTTTTTCAGATTGAGTGATTCAGAGATACTACGTGAGGGAGATGCAATTTATGTGATGTAGCTATATTATTAAGCTGTAACAATGATAAAGTAGTAACATTGCTTTAGGAGTTTGCAGTCATTTTGCTTTTGATATGATTTGAAGAACTGCATTGCTTAAACTTGTTTTGTTCTTCACATACCATAGAAATTTAATAGTATGGTTCTATACAGATTCTTGACTGAATTATGACTAGATTTGTTTCTTAGTCTGGTTTACTGGAATACATTAATGTATAGATATCAAATATAATTTAATTCCTTGGCAGTGCTGTACATTTGTATTTGATTTATATTTACAAAGACAAAATCTTATAAGAAATAATAGACCCAAACTGCTTGCATAGTTTGGTTTTTGATCTTTCTTCTTATCTGCAGAAACATTACTGCAAGCTCCTAGGCTGATACCTGTGGTAAATAGCTGTTGGATGTTTTGTATTTCTCTTTTGTATTTCTCTACCATCTTATCTGCCTGTTTATCCAGCCACGTAGTCCAGCATCTCTTCCAGAACATGCTTATTCATAAAAACTGTTGACTGTTGTCAGGATTGAGACTGGAGGGCTGTAGACAGTGATGAGATGTTACACTTTGAACAGGTATCTTTGAGATAGCCATCTACCTGATTTGCTGCTCTACTGGAGAGAGTGTTTATTCATCATGGTTATTTTGAAATTAGTTTCTTGATTTTTAGGAGAGAGAATATAACTGGAGCTGAGAATTTAAATGAAACCCTATTTTTCTTAAAACCAAATTATTTGGATGTCATGCCAGAACTTTTGATTTATGTATGTTTCCCATATGCAGTCTTTTACAATAATTTCTGTAATTCCTGAGGTAAAGCTTTGGGGCAGGATTGTATCTGATTCATGACAGTGGAGTAAGGGAAGAACAGGAGAGATCTGGCTTGGGGGGTTGTCTTTGCTATTTACAGATCCTGGGCAAGCTGTGTAACCTCGCCCCCACACAACTGCCCCCACTTTAGATTGGGGGCAGGTTTTTGAAGTGCTTCAGAAGAATTAATAGAAGAAGTCCCAACTCCTTTAGGGCACTTAGAACGACACCATAGAAAACGAGTTATCCAGTCAGTATCTTTTCTTGAAAGGTTATTGATGAGCTTTGGAAATTAAATATTTTCCTGGGGTTTGGGTAAAGCTTAGTAACTTAGAGCTAGCTCTGTACCATATGGCAGGTCCAGTACTGAATGTATTGGCCAAATACATCCATTTATGGTTTGAACTGTGGGATTTTGCAGTGGAACCGGCTTGTGGCCATGGGCTGCCTGGTGCAGCCGTGGAGGATAACATTTTCTCTTGGGATTAGCCTCAGTCATCCCACGGAATATTTATTCTGCCAGTTTCTACCTGTGCGCAGCTCCTGTTACCATCCCTATCATCATGCTGCTTTTTGAGGACAGTGGTGCCCTGTTGTCTCCAGTTAAAGCATTTGGCACTCCCCTGCTTGTGGGGACCTGCCCAAGGAGCGCTCTTCATCTTCTTCGGCCCTGTCCTTGTGAGGCCCCTTCTTCGCCAGGCCCGTCCTTGCATGTTTGCCTTTATGCTCTTGAGTGGTGGTGGTGGGCATCTCAAAACCTCCTCCTCCCCTCTCAGACTGCTTTGGACATGCCAGCTTCTGTCCTGGTGTAATTCAAAACCACCATATGCAATTTCCACTGCTTTCTTAACAGTGCCACCGTGAGAATTGTCACCTTTTGCATTTAAAATGTTGTGAGTACTTCAAGTCTTGAAGAGTTGATAAGCTTTTTAACTAATCCAGAGCTTTGTGTTAATAATTAAAAATATGAGTTGTGCCATTTTTCCTCAGAGCTGAAGGTCACAGTAGGCAGGCATAATGTATTAAGAAAATGTAGTTCATGATTTCCCTTTTCAGGATTCTTTTGCAAAAATTGAAATGTGTATGTTTGTTATTAATACTTGTTTTTTATAAGAGTTTCACTTTCTTTACTCAATAAAAATAAAATGTAAAAACCACAGTAATTTTAATTTTTCCTTACTTAGAAGTGAGGAAAAATGAAATTCCAGGTGGAAACCAATGGACAATATCACAGTGATGAATGTATTTTCACTGGAGGTTTTTATAATTTATGGGAGAGTTAGTTTCTCTTGTCTGGTATGATCTTCAGCTTTTGCATTTAGTGGATAAGCAAGGCATGCAGACACCAGATTTCTAACCTTAGGGAGTGTGCAGCTATCTGGGATGTGAAGGTTTGAACCATGTTGGAATAAATACTTAATTATTTATGCAAGTGGCAGCACTCCAGCAGGGCAGCTGAGCCTGGGCTCCATCAGCTGCTCCGCTGTTGGTGGGGAACACCTCCTTGCCATGAAGGGTGCTGCTGAGGGTTCTGCGAATCCCAGGTAAACCATGTAGTCGAGTGCTTTGGTGAATCACACCTTTATTAGCCAATTTTAACTCAGGTAAATGATTGCAAATAATAACCCAGAGGCTTTACAAATATTTGTTTTGAGTTGTACATCTGTTGGTTATCCTACAGCGATCCATAATGCTTGTACAGAACCCAGGTGCACACTCACAATTGTTAATCGCTTTGCGTTGGGTATTTGGCAATAGGATAATTCAGTTACTAAAATTAAAATTACTTGAGTTTTTTTAAAAAAGACATGATCTTAGCCTGTTTAGCAGAATTGGTACATACTTACATACCCCTGAAATGCAGCCCCAGCTCCCACTGTACGAGGATCCACCTCAAGTAGTGGGTAACTATCAAAACTCCACCTACCTTTCCATCATTTTAGTGAGTCTTCAAAATACGCTTTGTCCTCACTGAAGACAAACCTTGATTATAAAACATTCCCTTGTTAAGTGACTCCTGCCATTCTGTCATATTTTTTTTAATGTAGGGTCAATAATGTTGGTCCAAATTCACCACCTGTAAAGAAAATCTGTCCTGGTGGTGTGTTTAGCTTGGCATTGCTTATACAGAATACTTGTGTGCAAACACAGCAGATATGTTTTTTAATTTTTTGTTAGTGTGCAGTACTTCAGAGAGTTCCCTTGTATCGTTTCAGGTATCACTTAGTCATAAAAGACCTCTTTGAATATACATTGTGGGAGCCTTAGAAGAGTGTTAATTGTGTTCTGCTGCAGTGGTAGCCAGAAGGTCAGGATCTAAAATTAATATATTTCTGAATAATTCCAATTTTGTAGCAAGGTTGATTTTTCATGGTTACTACTCCAAGTATCATGCTAATTTATGGCTAATATATTACATATTTTTCCTGTAAAAAGAAGGATGGCCGTTCCCTTCTCCTCACAGATACAGGCATGCTATCAAAACATTTCTACATTAGAAATAATTAAATGCATTGGTAGAATCTTGGACTTACCTCAGATGTGTGCAGAAACGCCATAAAATTAAGAAAAACTTTCTTTTGAAAGGAATCTATGAGGGATTTTTAGGTAAGATTCATTAATTTTTATTGATAATATATGCATCTGAAATCATTCTGAAAGAATGTTTTCTAAATAATATATTTATTTAAGGAAGATGTGTATTAGCTGAGTTTCGGTCCATTTTTATTCCTTTTTGGAGAACAGCCGAGTATAATTATCTTTAGATTAATCAGTTTTTGAAGTCTTTTCCAATGACAAGTATAGAGAGGATTAACAGAGAGATTACCAAAGCATTAAGATTTTTTTTCTGGTTGTTTTTAAGAAGGAATCCTTGCCTTAAGTCATTTACAAAATGATTTCCTTGTAAGAAACTGTCGAACAAACAAAAAAAAATTAAATCACCTGTAGCAGGGGTTTTGTGTCCTAGGGCTTGGAAGAGATGTACAAGTAGTGAGGATCTATTTTGGTCACGCATCTTCTTTTCTAACTCTTTCATTCCTTGTTACATGGTAAGGCAGAGTTGTCTTTTTCTTTTCCAATTACAAATGTTGAAATTCCTTTCCTCTGGCTTTTCTTCTGTGAGATGAGCAGCAATAAAGGAGAGGAATAACATCCCTTCTCACATCCTCTGCTACCATTTTTTACTGGGGAATGGTTTTGGGTTTGTTGTGCTCATTTTTCATGGGTATTAACTTGCTCCATATTGTTTTCTAGTTTGACCTTTATTTTATGTTTTGCTTTGGGTTTCATCAGAGTGATGATACAATCTAAATGCAGTTCTGTAAGGTAATTTTAATTGAATGTTTGAGTAACTCTATGTGCCTCTGTAATGTATGAAATTAACTTGATCTGGAGCTTGGAAAGGCTGTCCCATGTATGATTTCATAATTAAAAAAATAAATGAATGTAATGTTTTATTGAATAGATCTCAGATCATTTGCTTTTGGCTTTAGGGAACCTAAGTGCAGCCACAGCCTGATTCCTGCTGCTGGAGGGTTTCTTCCAAGCATCCTGTTATGTCAAAAAATTATATGTGACATAGTTCCAGCTCTGGGAGTTACAAACTAACCTTCTATAGGAATATGCTTTTGAGTAATGATTACTTCTTTTTGTTGCCTGCCTACAGTAGTCCTGGTTTAGTGCTGGACTGTATCGCATCAGACAAGTTTATGTGGGTATCGTTAAGTAGCTCTGTAATAGTATCTCCATTACTTTCATGCCTTCAGGGTTTCTTGTCTGGGTTGTTGGTTTTTTTCTGTTTTTCAAATTTTTTGGAGAGGCCGAAGAATGAAAGAGTTGAGAATGGCTTAGACCATGCTCTAGGTTGAGAAGAGTTACACTAACTTAATAACACAGTGTACAGGTGTGATCTGTTCACTGCTGTTCTCCTTGTTCTTCTGGTACCTCTGTATTGGTACATGTTCCAGTATGGAGGCTGTTCAGTGGGACTGGTTTTAATTTGTCTTTATTTGCTTAACAGAAGTAAGTTCTGCTTATCTAAGTCAATTCTGCTGGCATGCTTGCATCCATAGTTGCATGTGTATAAGAAGGCACAAGCTTGCCATTTTCATTCTACTTCCAAAGTGGCAAAAGTTTCTATTACAGACCAGTTTTTATTATAGCTATCCAACAGTCATACCCTTCTTATATCAGCAAAATACCACCCACTAAATGAAACGGCATATTCAAGCATACCTATGTACATGTGCTTCCTAAAACCCATAAAGGCAGAAACAAAGAGCAATCAGTCATTTGAGACATCAGCCAAAGCTGATTTTTTTCAAACGTCCACTGGACTTTGTTTTGGGACATAGCTGATCGTAAGTGCGAGCCTTAGCTCTTGTCTGTAACTCATTGCTCGTGACAAGTGGAAGAGGAAGGGAACGGCTTTAGGTGAGGTTTGCCCATGGGTCTGGCCAAAACCTAGATAGAGCCAGCCGAGATGGTTAGTGAAAGGCTATATTTGAGCAGGATCATAAACCTTGAAAAGGCAGCCATAAATCATAATTAAGGTTTTTTGTTTCCTCAGAGATGGAGACTGAAACTGTTTACCAAAGGCCATTTTTTTGTCTTTGGAAAGATGTTTAGGAAACTTGAACCGGGGTTTATTAAGCATATCTGTGGGAGACAAAAGAGGGAATTGTTGGTCTCCAGGCAGCAAGTGGCATTGACGGGCTGACTGGTGTGGTCAGAAAGGATATTTAATTTCAAAGGATAAACTACAGGATTCATTTTTTCTTTTTTATCTGAAGTCAAGCTTATCTGGTTTATGCCTTATCTAATTTAACTTGTGAGAACTGTAAATTCAGCTATGTTAAGCAAACTATTTTGTTTAAATTCCATTTTCTCTTTGTTTTAATAAATCTTGGTTTCGTTAGGATTACTGTTGTGTGGGTAATCCAATACAGATGTCTTGAAAGAGTAAAGAAAAACCTATAACTCTTAAGGAGAGTCGCTGAAGGGGGAAGAAAACAACTCTGGAACTCTCCTTTTCATTCCTCTGTGGTCCTACCGGAGGGGTTTGGATTAAAGTGTTTTATCAGAAAGTCATCTTGCTGCAGTTGAAAACCGTAAGAGAGAGCCCAAAACCTCAAGAAGAGCTAAAGAGTCAATGGTTTCAGCCTATGAAATTTAAATTTTAAATATTTCTAAGTCCTGTAGAGTGTTGGACTACTAAATAGTGTAGAGAGGACTAACAGGTCCTGTCTGTGAGATTGCAGGGAGTAGGCTGGGGGTGTATTCTGTTTTGGAAATGGCATAGAAAAAAAATAGTTTTGAGGTATATAGTATATGTACTATATATGTTTGAGATATACAATAATATGATCAGATTGTGTTGTTTTGCTCAGCTTTTCCAGCTTCATAAAAAAAGATCAAGAAATCAGATGTTTAAGAGGAGCTTGTAGTTTTGTAAGGTATAAATAGTGTTTTCAGATAGCGAGCATTTAGCCTGTAGAATTCACCATGCAGGTCATATAGTTTAATATTGTGGTCCAATTTTCAAACAGGGCTTGATGATATAAAAGCTAATAACAGTGACAGCAAAGCATGCTTAGAGAGGGGTAATCAAATCTTATGATTTAAGACATAAGCGCATTACATGTGAGCATCTAGAAACATCTCATTCCTCTCTGTCACCTGCAAAGCCTTCTGCAATTAGCAAGGTTCATTGTAACTATTTCTAGCATCTAATTTTTTTGAAGTGTTGCTATTAGCAATCGTTAGGGATAGGATACAGTCTTCTGTATGTGGTCGTATCGCGTCAGACCTTGCACAGAATGTTGCCTTGCTTTTCTGTGCTGCTGTGTTGAATGACACTAGCATGGTCTGAAACAAAAGAACCTGGTGATGTGGTGGTGCTGCTAGCTGCAAAAGCACAAAATTGCCTGATCCACCATCAAATAGAATGGTTTTTACATGTTACTTTGGGATTTAATTCAACTCTTTTTTAAATCAGGTGTTATAGTTCATGCAAAAAAACCCACAAAACCCTGCATGCATAAGCAGTAGTAAGGTACAAACTGAATACATGGGAATAGGTGATTTCCTCTGAAATAAAAATAAATGGAAGTGTATTTTATATCTGATTTTTACTTTTTTTAAAAAAATTTCTGAAGTCTGTTCTAAATAACAACTGCTGAAGTTAAATTATTTTATTTAAAATGCAAAATGAGGGTATTTACAGAGTTGAATTGTGAGTTCCCCCTTTCTAAATAAAACCTATAGGAAGTGACCTTGATACTGTTTATTTAGCAAATTAGGGAAGAGTAACATATTTTAACAGGTAGAAGAACATGCTATTAATCCTTAATAAATCACAGAAAGAGATAAAGATGGCTTCCGAGGCTGATGGTTTGAATTCTAGTGTCAGATGAATCCTAAATGTTTTGAACTGCTTTTCCAGCAACCTCTGTAGAGAGGAATCCTTGAAGGGACTGGGGTATCGCCTGTGAGCAGGGTGGCTCCTCGGTGGGCTGCTTACTGGCCCATGGGATGTAGCTGCACATACAGCTTCTCCGGGAAGGGAAGTTGTACCTGTGGTTCCAACATTTTTCTTATTCTACATTCTATTTTATAACTTTGTGTGAAGTTCATAAAAGTCAAGGTCCAATTGAAGGAACCCTCGTGAATAAAGGGAGGTGTTTATTTTAAATTGTTGTAGACAGAGGACATCAGGATTGAGAATTTCCACTACTTACATGATTGCAGGTTCTTTTTACAGCTGTTTGGAGGTAGTTGCAGGCAGCACATATAGAAATCAAACTCAGACGAACCAAATACATTTGCTTAGCTGCATGCTAATAATATCAGGAGGGTGAGATAATGGTTCCAGTAGGGATAACATATAGAGGACAAAGGCCACAAAGTTATAAAAAGGGATGAGAAATTTGTACTTTACCTTAAATGAAGGTACTACTGATTTGAAATAAACAGCCTTGTGACCTAGGAGTCAAAGTTAGTGAAAGTTAGCCTCCTGAAATTACTAAGGATATTAATTTTCTTAGCTCAGTTTCTACTTGATCAAGGTATTGTTGTGAAACACAAGAAAATTCTATGGTTACGCTTTAGCAGTTTCATTTTGTCTGGCTAGATAGCCACATTTATAAAAATTACACTTCTTGTAAGAAAAATGAAAAAACGTCTTACACTGCAATTTTTTCCTTAATTAAAAACTCAATCTGTCAAGAAAAAAATAATTGAAAATATACATTATTCACATTGAAAATTAGAATGTATATCAGGCAGTTCCGTTAATCAGCCAATTTTTAGAATTGCAATGATGTAACTAGGGTTATAATTGAAATTTATCTGATTATTTTTTATTTTTGAGGGGAAAATGCAGTTATTTAAGCCTTTCTCAATGAAAAACACAACTACATTTATTTTTTTTTACTTTAAACAGATGGGATAAATAAGATCTCTTCAGTTATTCAAAGAGGTCCATATGGAAACTGAAAACATATTGATGACATTTTTCATCCAAAAAAGGCAAAGTAGCAGAAAAAGTCAATAATATGGTGGCTAGAGCCCTCAGCTGAGATCTAAGAAAGTCATTTTCAAGCAGGACTTTAGACTGGGTAAGTGTAGGCGTTAGTTAAAAAAGACGGCCTGAGTGGGGGGGTGTGATTTAAGTCCAGCCACCTGAACCAGTCATCCTGTTCTCACTTTATCTTCCGTGGAGAGAAATGGTTAATTTTAGGCCTTAATTCATCTGACCTATTTGCGATGTCTGCGTCACAACAAGATGAATTGTTGCACTGAGTAGATCATGTCAAGTGTGAAGGGAGCGTAGAGTGATTAGCTCAGAAATAGATGTCTGCATTTAATCCGTTTTTTCCAATCTCTCTGTGATGTTGGAGGTTACATTAACAAAATAACACTCACTGTAGGACACTGGCTATATGGCTGGAACTTCTACAGGGTTCACCTATGGTGCCAGATACTCCAGATGAGGTGAAGGGATCTAAGATGCATTCCCACACACGTCACTTAGAACTGGTGTGTTTCCACAAACCATCTTGGTACCAATAGAACAACATTTTTTGAAGTAGAGAGCTTTTATTAAAAAGATTTTCAGCTCTATATTCATTTTTACTCTAGTGTGACTACTTCACTAAAAGGATCATAAAACAGTTGGACTAGGAGGAGAGTACACAAGCATGCAGCAGCCTTGCCAAAAGTAGAATAAACATTTCTTGATTTGGGGAGATGAAGTTTCAAATGTCCTCCTCTGAGCAACCATGCTATGGAAAGAATATCAGTTTGTTTGTCAGCGTTATTTCCTGTTCTCGAGTTGCTTAATATGCTCTCATTTTTGCAACACAGCACATAGGGAAAAGAGTTCTTGGTCTAGTGGGTCTACTCTTTCTTTACACCAGAAATCCACTCTTTTGAGAAAACTAAAACCCCAACAAACACGCAGTTACAGGTTGAAAACGCCTAGCTAAACGTTGCAGCAGGTTGAGGTAAAAAATGGTTTCTGTCTGTGAAGGAGGTTTGCGTGTTTCCTTGTTTCCTGCTCTAGCAGGAGACATTGCTCTGCAAAAGGGGGTTTTAATGAAGCTTGTGCTTTTTCCTTTGAAAACCAGATTTTCAGCCTTCCCAGCACATTTTGGGGGTAAATAGCTGCTTTCTTCTCCGAACAGGTTAGGTAACTTTTGTCGGCCACATTTTTTTTCCCAAGTAATTATACTTTAGGGGCCCTGTGTTACAACTTCTGCCTTGAATTGTTTTTATAGAGCAATGGGCAGCGCTGCTGAATGTGGTTTCTTGGTGCTTTCCATTCTCCGTTCTCTTCTCAAGTGCTTATGCTTTTGTTAAATGCTGCCTGTTTGGCAGTTGCCTACTGTAAACAAATGTTATACATTGTCATGTGTTGGACTTTTTTTGCCTAATACTGAATATATTTTCCTGTGTGAAACTGCTAGGGAGAAAATACTGTGGTTGTTTAACCTGTATGAAATAGTTGAAAGACTATTTGTAATGTGATCATTAAGTATATTCAAACCAGGCAGCACAAAGAAGAGGAAGAGAAATGGAAGTGCAAATGTAACTGCCTTTTTTTTTTTTTCCCCCCCTTTTCATTCTCTCATGGTATTATGTAGATCCCCAGCCAGATGGCTACTGGCTATAAGCTTTGTGTGGACTCACAGGATTTTAACTCCTCTGTTGGTTTCCCATCTGTCATAAACCTTGAAGCTGCAATCCAGAGACTGACATGAATGTCTGTGTCTTCTTTAGCACACTGAAACAGTTGTGCTTGAAGGCTGGGGAAGGAGCACAAACCCTAACCAAGGCAGGACAGTGTCTGGTTTAACAGCCATGCTGCTTGACTGAGGAGTAAAATTTCTTGTGGTCACTTTAAATTAGAGCTTTGAACCATGGGTGACCACTGTGGTGGCAGCAGCAGCAGACAAACACTGCCTGAAAGACTCCCCAAAAGGAGGGGTTTTTTTTCTGTTTTTGGAGCTCAGCGGAGACTGTAAACCTAAAATTGGGTTTGGTAGGAAATCTCACATCTAAAAATAAAATAGCAGACTATCTTCAACAGAAAGAAGGTGGTAAAAGTCAGAATCTCTCAACACTGGAAGAATAGATGTGAAAGCTAAAAACAATACTGTGTTCTTTCATCACTTTAAAAATGACCAATTCGGGATTCCCGGCGTTTTTTGTTCAGCATATGTCATCACTTGGACAGACACATTCTATTTCTGGTAATGGAGGTGAAAACAGTGAAAAACATCTCGGATTTCATGGTATAGGGTAGAACAAAGAGATGATCACTTCAACTGTGGGCACCCACCGAGGCCTCAGCATCACTGAAACAAAGAAACCTAGGTCCTCAAAGTGAAAGAAGCTCTTACAGTCTTGCTTTATGTCATGTCATACTCAAGAAAGCTAAACAAAAAATGAAATTAAACCTTTATGAAACAGGCATGAACAAGTAAAATAGAAATAGAGGCTGAGCACATTCTAAACAGTTTTAGAATTAATTTTAGCATGTAAGTGTATCAAAAACTTCTGTGTGTAAGCCTTTAAGGAAGTCACTACTATGATCAAGTCTTCCCAAATTTAGACATAGTTTTCTTTACTAATGGATTTGACTATGTGAGAATAAAAGTACACCTCTGTGAGAAAATAACCACTTTCCTAAGGAGCAGCTGTCTGAAATCAAGCAGTCTGGTAATCCAGCTTCAAAAACTCTGTCATGAACAAATTAACCTCTCCGTTCCCACTTTGGGTTTGGTTCTGTAGGACAGGGAGCAGCTTAAGAGGATGATGAAGTGTCAGGTTGTGTTTCAGATGTTTTCTATAGTGCTTGGTGAAGTAGCCTGGAGTTAAAATGCCCCATTTAGCATCAGGCATCACAACTGGAGTTGTTGCAGGCAGGTGCTTCAGCAGCACAGTCGACTGCAGGTCTTCTGCCTTCAGCCACGTGACAAAATAAAATACTGATTGGAAAGACTGCCAGAACTCTAGCATTTAATTTTGTCTATTTCCTGCAGAATATTATATTGTAAATCCAAGCTTCAAGTCACATGCCCTTTCTTGTAACACCATAATGTTATGATACTCTTGCAGTTCATTTTCTTTGGGTTAGGCAGAAAGTTTTTCACAGAAATCACAACAGGAGGCTATATTTTGTGAATGACATTTTCTGAAATTTATGTTAGATTCATGGTAGGATTAGTTAATTTTCCTGGGCTTTAACTTCTGTTGGTAGCCACAGCGATGGCATACTATTCACTTATGTCCTGCATTTTCATGAATTTCCTTCACCCTGTAGGGCTAAGTCTCTGTGTCAGAGCTTTGGCTTATTCATCCGCACTCAGGTTGAAAGAGTAAAACAAAAACCCCGCCAAACATTGGCAGTAGAAAACTGAAATAATCTGTAAAATGAAGTCCTACTTCTGCTGACAGAATTATTAATCCTGTGTTTCTGTGTCTGAAGGAAATGTCTGAGGAGAGAACAGTATGGTCCTGTTGCCTTTAATAAACCTCAGCCCTAGATAATGATACAGCAGGAAGAGCTCTTGAGTGTTCAGGAAGTAATTTCCTCCCTAAAGGGCCTTTGCATTCTGCTCTATGTCATCACCATCATCATCAGTGCTTGAAGAAATAGGTTTCAGAGGCACCTGCGAGAGGAGAAGCAGAACATCATTTTGCAAGTGAGAAGTATCATAGTCTCACAGAGCAGCAGAGGGCCCTTTTGTCTCTCTGACCTGTAGTTCTGGCATATGCCATGGACATGCATATAACAGCAAACTGTTGGTCAAAGAGCAGATATAAAATGCAAGTATCATCCTGATGTGAGGTGGATAGTATCAAAAAGGTGTGTAATTCAGTTGACCCACAACTGGTCCTGGAAAAGCCTTGAGAAGAATTCTCTACGTTAAAAAGTAAGACATGTTGTAAGTTGGCTTCAGGTAAGAGATGAGAAGTAAGAGTTGGAAGCACCTGAAAGTAGTAGAAAGTGTATCAAAAGAGATCACGCTAGAGTTCCCACCAAGATACCGGAAAGAAACAGCTCAACAAATTTGAGACTGCAGTCTGAGGTAGCATGCATGGTATTGGGAAAAATTCTATGCCAGAAAAGCTCATTTGCCAACCTTCTCCACACCATTAGCCACACCAAAAGCTGGTTAGAAAAATAAGTGGTATATTCCTCCTGTTCTTGCTCCCATCTATTTTAAACAACTTCTAGGAAGGAAATGCTACTCTGCAATGATAAGGTAAAAGTTTTCTTGATGTCAGTTGTTACGGGGTTTGCTGCAAAACAGGTGTTATCTGAAGTAATGGCAACATATTGTCATTACCCGACCAGTTTCTTTGGAAGATCTTTATTTCTTTGAATATTTTTTTTTTTGCTTTTAAAGTTTCTCTTTATAAAGTTTGTCATTTTGAAACTTAGTTTTTATCATTTTTCCACATTTCATTTATCAATTTTTGCAGCAAAGATAAAAAGAAAAGGATCATGATTATACACAGCTGTTTTCCACGTAAGGATTTGTTTAGTTATGAATGCAGTTGTTTATCACTGTGCATTGGTTTTCATGAAAAATGCTGTTCTCACATGTCTCTAAATTGTCCTGTAGGCAAGCTTTGTCCTTGTCCAGGCATGAACATTCTGGGGGGAGATCTGAGGGCACTCTGAAGTAAGAAAGTGCAAACAAAATAAACTACCTGCTTTTTCACATAAAAAAAATATGAAATGTCAATGCAAAAAAAAAAAAAATCAGAATTAACTTTTGAAGTGGATAGAGATTAAAGCTTCACTAAGGAGTGATGATAGACTTGGTTTGGGGCAGGAGGAGAGGAAAGCTTTATTGGAATGTGTATAATTGGTGAGTTTGGGTACTGCCTATGAAGAGAGAGAGCATATGCTCCAAATACACTTCAGAGTGTACTTTTAAGCCAGATGTCTGTGCCCAACCTAGGAAATACATTCTCTAAGAAAAAGAGAGCAGAAAACCAAGCAAGGTGAGGACCTGGGGAAAGGCTTCCAGTTCTACAGTATAGTATTCTTTTTGTTGCTCTTGTTTTGATGAACTGTCTCAGTTCTGAGATGAACAGCTGGGGGATGTTGCATGAAACTTTCAGGTCCATTATTTCTGATATTAGCCTTGAATTTCAGAAGCAGCATCTAAAGCTCAGATTTTACAATTTGATCCTCTCCCTGCCTTAATGTTTCTTTTGATTTAATGCTGTAAAAGCCTGTAAGCTTTGGCAGTGTTTATCTTTGGCTCGTCTTACCTGCATTACAGATCAATGCATTTTAACTTGTAAATTCTGAGCGTACTTCAGGAGGTTTCCAAGGGTAAGCCCAGACATTTTGGACTTGAAGGAGCTTCAGTTTGGAAACTTTAGTTGGTTCAGAATCGCACTTGTTTTCTGTATATAGTATCAGCTTTCCCCGAGATAACTGTTGACAAGGGAGTCTCCTCTGGGCTAACATTGATCATGGCCTGACTTCTGGAGAAAAGTGGTCATGCCTGCATAACACACTGACTGTCAAATAATTCAGTATCTGAGCTGTTTCCGAAGTTGTGTAGTTGTACTTTTATTATAGAGAGGGAGAGGCCGACAAATAGCTTTGAAAGAAACAAGTTCAGGCAGCCTTTGTTTTTGTTAAGGAGCAACAAAAATTGATTCAGCTGCCTTTTGTCAATAAAAATGCAGCCTGGTGGAGGAATATTTTTTACCAACGTGTAAGGTTTAAGTCCTGTGGCTCGCAGCAGAATCACAGTTTGTACTTTAAAGATACTGTCAATTGTGTGCAGTTCAGAGAAAGAGAAGAACCAGCAATTTGGAATCTCACGTTACACTGCAAAAAGTCAACATCAACTTATTTTACCATATAGCTTACATAATCTCCAGTGAATTTACATTTTTTCATGATTTAGTGCTTTTCCATACATTCCTAATTCTTTGACTTGGAAAATCTCTCTCTCTCTCTCATTGTTTAGTGTGAAACTGACTTTATGCGGAATTACATTCCCTGCTAATATACCATGAAAAATCATTTATTTATGTCATCATACCTTATTTATTATACCTTACTTACAGATGAAGAAATGTGTTGCATCAGTTCAGTTGGGGCTTACAGAATAACCCAAGCTCCTTCAATTTCAGAAAGGAAGATGATCAAAAGCTTGCTTTTGTAGAAAAAGCTACTCTTCTCATTGACATTTCTTAGTAGTTTCTAAGATGTCTTCTACCTCTCACTTTTATTAGAGAGAGCTGCAGAATCGAAGTGGCGTCTATTTATCATACAAACCGAATTTCCAGCCCTTACCGTCAGCCTTTTTTGGCCATGATTTTTACCCTTTTACGACTGAGTGAGCATTGGAGCCTGTCAGGATGCATAGCTGCATTAATCATCTCTGCTCCCTACAGCCAAGCAAGTGGACAGGAAGCATCTATTTACTAAGGGCTTGTCTACATGGGAAATAGCTCAGACTGCTCATTAGGCATTAACTCCTTCCATGAATTCTCCTCGAGGATCTTCCTGAGGTTTAGGTTTAGACTGCTTTGGAAAATACAGAATTTGGTAGTGGGATGTAGTTAAACCACAGAAAGCCTGTATAAGTGTTCAGCATGGGTTCAGAACATGATCCTGTCTCCACGTGTCACTTGATCTTCTGTAACTGACCCTCTTCATGCTCTTGGTCTATGGCAAATAGAAGGTAAAACATGTTGGTTCAAGCCTCTTACATCAAAGCATGTGTGTGTAACTTTCTTGTGTGTCTGTGTATCTGTGCATTCATACAGGGGAGCCAGAGCATCGCTGATGGCAATTTGGGTGCTAGTATTATTTGTGCTAATTCCTCAAGTAAACAAATCTGGTGAGAACTTATTATTTTTCAGTGATGACAGGGGACAAGAAGTGTGTAGGATGATCTTTTATACCTCATATGAGCCATCTATTATTTAGTGATGTTGAAATTAGTTATGTTGGACTGTCTTTTGTATAGAAGATTTTTTGAACAAAGATGAGTAGTCTTCTAGAGATGAACTTAAAGGCTGTTTAATACTAGTGTATCATCATCCTGGAAATAAGGGGCTTTGTTACTATGGCAGCTAAAGCTTATCTTCATGAGAAACTTGCATCACTCTACAAGAACTGTATTTGTTAAAGCAGTTCATACTAGTGCAAGCTCCATTGTGGAAACCTCTTCAGTGTAGCTTAATTTCATTAACTAAGCCTTAGCCAAACCACACTAAATTGTTTTTTAATTGAAATTCCATTCATTTAGAAGTCTGCTAAATGCATTAATGGTTTATGCATTTTCAGTGGTGCTATAGAATAGAATAGAATTAGAAATGGAATAGAATACAATATTTTAGTTGGAAGGACCTACAACAATCATCTAGTCCAACTGCCTGACCAATGCAGGCCTAACCAAAAGTTAAAGTGTGTTCTTAAGGGCATTGTCCAAATATCTCTTAAACACTGACAGGCTCAGGGCATCAACCACCCCTTTAGGAAGCCTGTTCCAGTGTTTGACCACCCCCTCGGTAAAGAAATGCTTCCTAATGTCCAGCCTAAACATCCCCGGTGCAGCTTTGAACCATTTTTTTCGTCTGTAAACAAAAACTTGTGTGGGTGTTTATGTTCCTATGTAACTTAATTTTGTTACTAGCTATAAAAATATATATATTCTCCATGTATTTAATAGCTATTAAAGGTTGAAATATTAAGGAACATACTGCTTATTTTAAAAGATTAACGTGGAACCTGTACACATGAAAAACTGTATTGAGACAAATCTTTAGCAGAAAATACATTATGTGGTTCAGCTTATCTAGGCCTATTACCGGAAGTAAAACATGATGGCCATTACCGAAAAAAATATAGTCAACTGAAAGAAGTTGGTGTAGCTACATTGCTACATAACAGATTTGGCTCTTTGCTTTCAGCCCTTTCACCTATATTACATTCTTTGGCAGCTGTGTTCTCTTCTCCAAACTTACTTTGCTAGATACAGTTCTATTCAGGAATTTCTGCCAGATGGGAAGAGAGGATAGTTTCCTTCCAATTTTTAGGATGACACTTGCTATTGTCTGTGAAGTTCCAGGCTGGGGTTGGCTGAAGGGGCAGCAGAATATAGGATTACATTGTAGCCGTGTACATATGTTTGTATCAGATAGCAAACAAAACCACTTTGAACGGCCTTGTTTGTGGTGTATGGCGATTATTCTGTCTTTCTCAGCATCTGTTGTTGGTGCTTCATCTTAGGTTTTGTTATATTCCATTTACACTGACTTAAGTTTCCTTAGAAATTCTCATTTGGGGTGATGCCTCAACATTTGTGTCAACTTCTTTCTAGCAGGGTGAGTTAATTAAACAAGAAAGTCCAGGTTTGGTTCCAAAAGAAAAAGAGAGTTTGTTCTACTATTTGTGTACTGATGGTTCAGAATGTCTGCACTTAAAATTCAAGTATCATATGCCTTAGCCTCAGTGAAGGACACTTACTTAATCATTTTGAATGAAATACAATACAAATGAAGTAAATGCAATATAAGGTATTAAAATAGAACTTACACATATGTGTAGTAAAAGTATTCTTGGGGCCTTTAATTCTGTACTGTCCTTGGCTCTGGTTTCAACAGTGGCTCACTGCCATCTTGGAATGGCACAAGGTAATAGCAAGAGCTTTCTTGTATTCTGTGTACTGAAGTTGGAAAAAAATTAAATTGCAGAGTGAAAGAAGCAGAACACTACAGTTTTGTATTCACATAGTCCTGTTTTCTGTCTGTACTGCACTTTATGGAGCTATGCAAAACCTCACCAAAAAGTTGTATGACATGAAGGTTGTAAACCTAGCAATCAGGAAATGCAAAAGGTGGCGTTGTGAGTAACAGCACGATTATGTCAGTTGCACATGTGAAATATTTAGGATAATTATGCTAATAAACATCTCTTTTGAATAGACTGTGTACACCTTAATCTAACAGCGAAATGAAAAGATTTTCATTAGGAATGACACACATTCAACATCCAGAAGTCTCCTGTAGCTTAATAACTTCCAAAATGACAGCATTACAGCATGAACTAATCTCTTCATACAAAGAGGCACACTGAAGAATTTGGTGACTTTTATTAATTTATAGTCTAATTTTCTGAGTTTAGTTTAATTAGCAAAGAAGTTTTTCTTTTTTCATCCACAAGCCTTCGTTATATTTTTCAGCTTCACGAACATCATTGGACACCTCCCTAAGATTTTCCTTGTGAGGATGTGGAAGAGCAGTCAGCAGTTGAAAGTTTACTGCAAAACCCTGGAAAGTCAGCAGAAAGGCATTTGTTGATTTTAATGGATTTGGATTAAGTCCAGAATAAATATCTAATGATACCAAAACCACTTGCTTTTTCTTAAACATTTGAAAATGACTTTGTATGCAAAATCTTTATTTCTAATAACCTATGCTCTTGCAAAAGAGGGTCTCCTGCTACCAGGTGCCCAGCTAATCCTGAATTATGCTCTTAGTATTGCACACTCAGGAAGACAAGTGAATGGTAAGCAAAATGTGGAATTACTCTTGCCAAAAGCTTTGTCCTCATCCTAGCAGCTACTCCCCACACTTTTGGATCACTATATGTAGAAAGCAGATCTGAAGTTAAACTTTCTCTTGTTTTTCTCCCCACACATGACCTCCGCTGCTGCTCAGTCAAAACATGTTAATGTGCACCTTCCATGTGTAAAAATAGGATGGTTACCACTTCTGCTCTCAGTTGTCCTAGAAGGAAAGAGTTTACCTTTCCACTAAACTGGTGATGAAAGATATGTTTTAACAGCAGTTTAAATTGTAAACTATGAACTTGCAGAATTTCAGAGTACAACAACGACTTTGTATAAAGTCCAGGGACCCAAACTCTACATTAACTTGCAAACCTGTAATCTGGATTTTAATAGGAGACTCCTATTTAATACAAGAACAAAGCATTAAACATTTGGAACTACTTGTACTTCTGATACATACAGGTTTTATGCTTACTATAAAAAGTTACACTTTAAGAAGTACTAGACCCCATATTATAATGTGCATATAAATATGAAGTTCAGTCTGTGTCCAGGCTTCCTAGCTGCCCAAACTCAGCCAGTCCCACAGCATGAAAGCCACAAAAACTAGGACTGAGCCTGGCTTCTTCCTCCTGTTGAGCCTGAATTCTCTTCACTGTGTGGTGTGGAAGAAATAATAACAAGCCCCCATACTGCTGAAAGTCAGAAAGTAGCTGCTGAGCAGTGGCAAGGATCAACTCCTTAAACTGTCTTTCTATTGCAATTAACTGCATACCAAATCTCAGCCAAATGGTGGCTAATAGCAGGGATGAAGTTTAACCTGTTTGACTTTGCATTGAAAGGGACGAGCGCCACAGGTAACTTCACTTACAGCAAAGTACAAACAGAAGATTTAACAAGCTACTACTTGTCAGCTCTTAATTAGCAGCTCCCATCAGAGCAGCAGCACCCAACTGTAATACCGTCTGCTGCAGTGCAAAGTCCAATTCATTAGTTAAATTTTCAGAAGCATCATATTTTGCTTGGACGATGGTATTCAACAGCTAAAGCATGGCAAGATTTGACTACCTTTCAGTTGTTTCTGTCTGTAGGGAGAGTTTCTAGCTAGATTGGATGCAAGCAGCAGGTCAGGAGGTTCATTGGGCTAAATCCCTAGACATGCTTCAAGGTGATTTTTGTTTATTTTGACTTGCAGTGCAAATTTCCACTTCCATTTCAACTACTGTTGCAACAGACAGCTGTACAGCATTTGATTTGGCCAAGCCCATGTCTAACAACTACTAGCCTTGCTGTTTTGACAGTGAGTCTGGTTTGCCACTGCTGTAAGGTCGCCACCGCATGGCAATGCACACTTTGCTGTGGGCTTTGAGAAGATAAGCCATGCTGTGTGTATTCACAAGATAAAGCACAGTTTGTTGAGCTTGGTTGTAAGAAATGTGGGTGACGTTTAGCTCTTAAGGAAAGTTGTGTACAAGAGAGTGGTATACTTCTCAGAATGTTGTATGTAGGACAGTCGAGAGGGATTTAAAATACGAAATCTTGTAAAACCTGACTCAGATTGCACTGAGGAACAGTTAGAGTTGAAAATTGAGAAGGTAAATTATTTGCTTTGGCCCCTGCACGAGTGAGCGTGTGATGGAAGTGTGTGAGCTGGCATGTCAGCCACACAAAACTTCCTTTGTTAGGAGAATCCTTGTAAACTCTGGGTCCCGTGGATGTCTACAAAACCTAAGACATATCCTGATGATATAAATTCTTAGATTTTTAGCCATCTTTTGTTTGCCAGCCTTTCTCCAAGAAGCTGTATCCTGCCATAAACTTGCTAGCAGTGACAGAAATGGCATGAAGCAAATAATTTTGAATGGACGGGGGATACCATAGTTAAACAAGCATGATGGCCAGCACATCATGTGCAGGAAATTAATGTTTACTTCAGTTTTCAGTTTTTCTTTCCAGGATATTGAAATGAATGCTATAATGGAAGAGGGGAGTGAAAAACATCTTCAAGTGTTTATATGTAAATGTACATTTCAGTGTTGTGGTTTTAAAGAGTCTCTGGAGTTCAAACTTCTTTAAAATGCTGCATGGATGAATCAGCCTCTTTTGGTATTTTACCTCTCAGCCATAGATTCTTACACATGCTGACTCTCACTGGATGTTTATGCTTGTTCTCTTGTGTGTGCACGCACCCACACATAAGCAAATAATCAGGAGTGATAAATACAGATAAATATGTCTCCCATTAAATTTTGAACTGTTATTTTCATTAAAAAGTTGTGCATGTTGAAGCACTGGGAACATTTCCTGTTGCTTGGAAGTAGCACTCCAAAGCATTTTATGAACGATTAACAGTCTGATACAAGTTATCTTTAAGATTTCATAATAATACAGAAAAATGCTTATATTTTTGCAGGAATGCAGGGAGTAGACGTTTGTGGTTAGTTTTATCATGGAGGAAGAGTGACTGCAATGAACAGCAAGAAATATGCCACAACCTTTTAATCTTTTTCTTTAATGTGAAAAGGCTCTATATTTCATTTACACTACACAATTAAAAGGTGAAAATAATGCTAAAGTGGTCCAGGCTTTGGGTGGAGTGGGGGGAGTATTTTTATATTTTTGGATGTGTGGTATATAAGAACTGCTGTTTCAGTAGTGGAGTGCCAACTCTGTAGTTTAACAAAAGTGCCCTTAAATAGTAAACAAGCAATGAAAATGTATGCTCTTTGAAGGCAGAACACCTAATAAAACTATTTTATCTGACAAAAAAAAAAAAAAAAAGAACAGAACATGTATGATTGGCATGTCCCACATGTGCAAATTCTTCCTGTTTTTATTTCCAGACAAACGAGGAGGAGGCTCAGGCCAGCCTGGTCCCCCAGAGTGACCTCGCCGTAGCGGAAGGGCACCTGGGAGACATGTGCCTGTACTGTGGGTTGGAGTTAGGCCTGGCACAGGGCATAGCAGTGCTGGCGTGCTCCAAGCCCACAGAGTGCCATAAAGATGGGGCAAGGTGGTGGTGGGATGGTTTGTTCCAAAAGCACACTCCAAAGGAAAGGGGGAGCCCACAAGGTCTTTGCAGGGAGAGGCCTTCTTCTGCCCGCTGGCAGCCATCTTGGGTGCAGCTCTGCAACCACAGGGCTTCAGGAACTCCTAACTACAGTGATCCTTCACTCTCCCACTCCTTGTCTCAGACGTGGGCTTTTTCTCGCGCCCTTGAGACAGAAGAGGGAATTCCTTAGACCCAGAGGTCAGCCTTTCCTCGGCTGCGCTGCGGGGCCAAGCTGAGGTGGCAGGTGGGTTCCCTGGGGCCCTGCCCTGTGCTGGCCCTGGCACCCAGGCGTCGCAGGGGTGTGAGAGAAAACCACCTCCTCCCCCCTCCGCCAGGCGCCCTGAGCGCGGCTCTCACATGGGCAGCCATTTTCCAGGCTGCCAAAAAGACCAGTTATTTTTAAAGTGGTTGGGATAGCAGGACCCGCTTCATTTATTACAAAATAAACTGGTCTGTTGTTTCACACTGATATCAGGGTCGAGAAGGATGAGTGTTTGTTTCCTCCTTGATCCTCACATGTGGATGTGATACTGCATAAGAGGCTCCATGTCCAGCCTGTCGACTGTCACATCAGCTAACAATTTTAAAGCAGATATTTTGTAGAAAGCTATAATAAAAAGAATAATTTCACTTTTAGTCAGTTCTGTGTTGGGAAAGGAATTTTATGCTGAGATAGCAGGGCTGTAAAGATTGTCCTTTCTCATGTTAGTGTCTAACCTTTGTGTTTTACAGGTCTATTTTTCTTAACTAAATTCTACAAATAATCATATGTTTGTCTTACAATCAGCAATCAGGAGGTTGGTTTTTTTTGGTTTGTTTTTTTTTTTTTTTTTTTGTAAAGGCTTCATGGTCTGTGAAACGAATGCAGAGGAGCTCACAGGGATGCAGTGTCTTTTTTCCCACTAATCCCAACAGAGACTTTCTCTGAATCATTCTTGGGTGATGCTATCTACTGGCTGCCACTCTTAGCTGTATGTCTGTCATAGTCCCTCTTATCCTTTCCTCAAAAATGCATTCTTGGCCTTTCTTTTCTGTGAGATCCATCCAGTTGTCCTTGCTTCAAAATCCAGTGGGAAGAGATTTCTGAAGCAGAAACGTGAGGTCAATGTGTGACCACACCATGTCTCTGCGAGCACTGCTCTGTTCTGCCCTTCCCTGCTATCTCCAGCAGCCAGAGTGCCTCAAGTGCCTGGATGTGCACATATCACTTCACATCATCTCTTTTTTTCTCCCTCTTTTTTTAAAAAGACGGGCTACATAGTTTCAAGTATAATGCTGTTAAATTGTTTCTTCTCCTTAATAACAGAACATTGCACTTCATTTCATTACACGTGTAGAGTGAGAGAAATACTGGATCTGAAACATGACAGTCCTCCTTGACAAGTACCTGTACATCCCATGGACTTGAAAATTACATTGCTGCAACTGCTACTTGAATCTGGTTTAATTTTTCTGAATTTGAGAGGAGGAACACTTTTAATACTTAAATTTCCATCTTTAACATGGCACAGATGGTGTAATGTTTTTGCATTTTTTATATTATTTTGGGTTACTGAAGTTAATATTCTGCTAGCTACAAATATCTGCGTGCATACCACAGAGTTCGTTTTGAGGACAGAGCTCTAAAATAAATTATAGACCTTGGTAGCAGTCATAAATCAGTCATTTTTTTTTTTCATTGAGAAAGTGGTGGCACTGGAAGAAAGTTATTTAGTGATCAAAATGCATCGTTAAGCTTTTAAAAAGAGATTCTGTGCCTGTAGTAGAGCTGTAGGCGATTTATGGCTTATCTGTACTCATTGCCTCGAGCTTTTGGAAAATTTGTAAACAAAGCCAGATGCTCATTATGTTCCCGTTCAGGGTTGGTTAGATGGGTAAATGCCATCAGAATCACTTTGGTCCTGTTGGGTTTTAGCATGTTACAGGAAATGGAGTTGCTCCAAAATATTTATTTAAATATTTATTGTCCATGAAAATCTACTTATAGTTTCTTCTCATAGAGTGAATTTGGTTTTAATAGTTGTAAATTATAAAAATAGGAAAGTTACACTCTGAGGACTGTGTTGTGTACTAAGTGGTGGGTCCATCTTTTCCTCTGTGTTGGAGTTCATGCTTACACCATGTGATGCAGTAAAGCATCACTCGATGTTTTTAAAGGGTTTTGGGCAATGCAGGAGCCTGTGGAAACATCAGGCTTGGGTAGCTTTTGCTTTTACCAAGTTTTAGGGAACTGAGATGTGAACTATTTGACTTTTCATAACCAGTTTGATAAGTTCAGTCATTTGGTATTGATTTGATAATTTTTACTGGTAGCCTTTTGTCTTCTGTATAGATAATGTGATGTGAAAGGTGTTCTCGTAAACTAGTTTTTGCTTTTTACTGCTCTTTAAGCACAAGAAAACATGCTGCTGTATACAAATTTAATTGCTGTAGGTTAACAGAATATTCCTTGTGATCATATTTATTGCAACATGACCATCATGTAATCCATTTCATAATTCATTATTAACTTTTTGGTGTATTTTTTCTTCTTTTTATCGGCTGCAGCTGACCAAGTAAACAGGTCATGGCACGCTTAACGAAGAGGCGACAGGCAGATACAAAGGCTATCCAGCATCTTTGGGCAGCTATAGAAATAATCCGGAACCAGAAGCAAATTGCTAACATTGACCGTATTACAAAGTAAGTGTTCCATTCCAAAAAAAGTCTTGATGAGGGGGGAAGGTTGATGCTGTTAAAAGCCGTGGGAAACAGAGACAGTAAACATTGTGAGAGACTGTTAAACAGTTACATGCACTTCTGTGTTACTAATTATCTAATTATAAAAGAAAACCAACTTCAAAACTGAGCACCTAAAGATCCTCTAGTGAGGTTTAATCCATTGAATCTGAGATCTTACTGACCCTGTATTTGTTTTGTATAAGCAGCTTTAGGAAATATGCAATATTTATAGTACTTGAACTAAGTTAAGCATGCAAGAGTTGTACTCCATAGCTTGGTCAAAATACAAGTAGATTAACGTTTAAGGAGAAGAGGGCAATAAAATCTGCACATAATCTATTTCTTTAGGAAAATGTGATAGGCCAATGGAGAACTCTTTTCTAGAAGGAAAAAATAAACCTGAAATTGGGTTGTTCAAACAAATAAGAAGCCATATTTGCTAAGATTAGCATAGGACACTATTAAAGAAAACATGAGATGTGGAGTTTGCAATGTGTAAAGTTCTATCTTGAAATACCTTCTAAGATAACTTGGAGTAGCCATTGTAATACCAATTGAGGGAGGTTTTGTGCCTCTCTGCTTTGTTTGCATTTCTAGGCCAACATGTAGGTCGCATTTGTCAAAGTAATCAATATGAATAATTTAAAAGAGCAAAAGTAACCACTTGGCATCTCTTCAGTTGCCAGAACCAATGTGAACTGATAATGAGGCCAGAGACCACTAAAGGGAGAGTTATAAACAGTGCAGGTAACTAAAAGAAAATCATTATAACTTGGTCCACTGGCAGAGTTTGGAAGCTCTGAGGTGGAGGTGACAGGCAAAACTGGCTTCGTAAGTGGAAGACGTAACAGTTCAGGTTCTCCAAACACAGTGAACAGTAAACAGGAGAAAGAAAAAAGATGATGTCCCAAATGAATTAGTGTGTACCTGGCTCCTACAACAAATAAAGATTCACCATTAAACTGAAAAGTACCTTCCCAGAGATAAGAGTTCCAAGTGGGCTTGAGAGGGAGATTGTATTTTAGGGAATTTAGGTTGCACTTGAGTTTCAGAATGCTTTAAAGCATACGTATTCGCATCATGTCTTCAAGGAGACAAGTGCATAAACTAATGCTATACACTTTCCATTTTAACATTTCAAATTACTTGCTCCAGGCCATATATTAGCTGCGTTTTTTTAGCTGTTTATGCTCGTTTTATACGTAATAAAGGGAGACAGGCCCATCTAGCTGGCGATTCATCCCACTCTTGTGAGAGATGCCTATTTTAAGGAAGTTTGAATAACATTTAGCTAGGTAAAGTTAGGTAAGACAAATACTATTGTTACAAACAATGGTTGAGAAAACGAGTAATTAGATGGTAGAAAAAGAAGTACTGCTCTTGGTAACTGAAGGGTAGTTTGATTTTTTTAAAAATAGGCTAGATCCACATTCTATGACTCATCGCTAATCAGAAGAAAAATAAGTGACTAAACAGAGATGCAAGCAGCCCCAGTACTTTGAGAAAGATGTGCAAGGTGTTAGCAGTGAAGAGCAATCTAAAAAGTGCCTGGACACTGTAAATGTTCTACATGCACATCAGTGCTGAATGATGAGCAATGATCTAGTTTCTATTATATGATATTTTTAAGAAGATAACTTTTGACAAGGAAAACATAAAGATATTTGAGTTGCTTTACGGTACTAGTCATTGATGAAGAAACACAGATGACAGTAAATGGGTATGCATGTTACATAACATTCAAAATAAAGCTCTGAAATCATTAGGGCATCAGAATATCTCTTCTTACGAAAACTGAGCAGCTCAGAGATCATTTGGCCAAGTACAAAGATCAATCAGTTTCTGGGCACATGGGCAAATGTATGAATAATAAGAAAGACCAAAACCAAACGGTGGTTCAAAAGTGAAAATTATGAGCCTATGTGCATAGTTGGAGCTGTAGGGAGAATTCTCATACTTGGATTAGTAACATTTTTTTAGAACTGTTTATACCTCTTGGGATTGACTGAAAGAATGGCTTTGCATGTTACAAGTGTTCACAAGTAATGATGACAATGAAATGTATGGAAGCATGTCTTACTCCTGAGTAAGGATACAGAAAAACAGAAAGATAATCTTTTTTTTATAAATACATGTTTAAGGTAAGTGACAGTCATGTAGTGGATGACAAATGTGTACTTTCAGAAAACGTCACAAGTTGAAAAGATGATTCATGATTTGATTTTTTGTTTTATTTTCTCTTTGATATAGTTTGAGGATTCATTTGTTGCTAGAGACAAGATGTCCTGTATATTTTGTGACCTGTTAGTCCAAACACCTTCATAGCAGAATCTCTGTTGCTGCGTTCTTTGTCAGGTGGTTTGGTACTTTTAGGCAAATCTATTAGTTGGCTTTTCTTGTAACCGACAGCTCGTCATGGTTGTCTCCCTCTTCCTAACGTATTTTATTTCATTTGCTTCTTGCTTTGCTTAGTCTTCTGGTGCCCAGTAGAAGCCATTATACATATCAAGGAGCATTTACTTCCTATGACTAGGGAGGAAATGTTTGTAATATAAAAAGAAGATTTGTTGCTTATAGAATATGCAGTGTTTCAGCTCGGTACGTTAAAAAGACAGATATATATAACACATTAAAATATGTAAAATGTAACCTGTGCATTTTATGTGTAATTGTTAAAAAATATCTGGGGTAAAGAAAGACTTCCAGAAGATACTGGCAATGGAAAGTATGCAAGAAAAATCTATAGAACTAGCCACGCATTTTCTGTAGAGAACATAAGAGTAGGAGGATAGTGTAGAAGGAGCCAAGAGCACTAGAAGGTACTTCTAATATTATCAGGAAAAACCTATAAGGAAAGAGGCTCTTTAATTAAAAGTATGCTTTGCTTTTAAAATTGATGAAGAGGAAAATCAAGAATAGAAAAATGAGTGATTAGAAGTGATTGAAAACTGTCTTACATTGAGGAGAGAGTTGAATACGCAAGTTGGAGCCTTTAAGAACATAGTAAGCTTACTGAACTTCTGGCAAGTATTTTAGAAAAGTCATTGCATGCAGAGAAGTATTAAGAAACACAAGAAAATGATCTATTTTTGAAGAAATTAAAAATGTGTGTGTGGAAAAACAGCAAGTATATGACACTGTTAATTGGAGTATTATATAAATACTTAGATAAAAGCATTGGTAGGGAAGAGACCACACTGCACAGAATTAATGTCTCAAAAAATAATAATCAACAAATCATTATATGAAAGGGATTCTGCAATTTTAGTGATATATGTTGGGGGTACATTACAGTTGGAAAGGTATTTTCCATTGGTTGGAGATAAGCATGTTTCAGTAGCTTGAAAACTAAACAAAGGACTGAAAACCAATGCTAACAGGAAGTAACAGTGTAGTGAATTTTAAGGAATCAGTACTAAAAGTGCAAACTGCCTTTTCAAGAGAACTTTAAAATATATATGTAACTTCCTATATTTGTACATAGGCTTAAGCATATTCAGTGCATTTTTATTTTATGGTAAAGCTCATTTGAAGGCAGTGGTAACATTTCTGTAAAAGTATGCAAAATAAATATTCTCACCTGGCTTATATTGTCATAGTGTATCTCAAGTCAATGAATTATAATAATCTAAAATCCAGCTACTAGAAGTATCTAACATTTTTAAACTACCAAGTTACTTCATAACAAAATGATATTTCTAAGAATTATTTATCAAGAAATATGACTTATTTTTCTGTCCAGATGATATTGGGATAATTTGACCCTAATACGTCAATTATTTAGATGAGTATTATTGGCATTAGTTATGCTATAAACACTAGCAGAGAAATGGCTTCCCGTATCTTGTGAATTCTCTGTCAAGAGTGCAGCTTGACAAATTGTTCATCCCTAAAAGTGTGTTAAAAATTATAATTATGCTTTGACTTTCTGTTTTTTCCTCATTATTTTCCATCTGTTTTAGATTTTGGGTAACCTCAAAAATTGATTCTATGGAATGAAATGCCTGAAAAAACACTGGAAAAAAGGCATGCATATTTAAATGAGTAGGATAAATTATTGACACTCACTTACATAGCAGATTGATAAGTATTTCTGTACAGCCTGTTTTTAAAGTTCTTTCTTTGGCTACTCCAGTCTTTCAGTCTCTTTTATAGTGTTTTCTTTATAATTCCCTACAGGTAATTGGATTCCTAAGATTTAATTAACTATTAATTAAATATTTACCCTTTTTATCACAAAGTATTGGGTTTTCTCAGTAGCAATTTATGAACATTTCATGATCTTTATGAATAGCTCAGAGTTCATTATCTATTAAGTTAATGTTTTTAAAATACCCAATTGGCAAATACGGTTCTAGAACAATTATTGGCCGCTTTCAGGATTTTGTCATTGTAAACAGGTATTCTGATTTCTAAACTATTTCATGAAGACTAATGTGAAGAACCAAAATATAATTATTTTCTTCCATACTTCCTTCCTCATATTTTTTTCTCTCTGCCTTTGATGTTTTTCATGATTTATTTAGTTGATTAGCTTCTCTCCCTGTTCCTTATAAAGGCAGTGTCTATACTGTCTTTGTGTACTGTGACAGGAAGAGCCCTGGCACTGTCTGGAGCAGATCTGCTGTGACCACATCACATTGCCTTTGGCTCATGGAATTGTTTCTTTGGCCTTGACATATTTTTTGTTTGTTTTGTATGTGTGTGTGGTTCTTCAGTTCTAAGTGCCAAAGATAATACAGCCCACAGCAATGCTGTTCTTGAACACGAAGCTAAAGGCATGATGTTTGCCATAGGGCATGATGTGAAGGCATCTGAGGACACACAGCATGCTGGAGCAGTGTTGGAGTGCCTTTGACAGAAGAGGCCAGTCTTGGCATGGTTTACATCTATGTTCTCTATCAGGAGCAAACTAACCTCTTGACCATGCTTTGCCTTTTTCACAGGAGGAGCAATTTGGCTTTCTCTAGAATGGAGCCTGAGAATGAGTTAGTTTGGGAATGAAACCAAAAGTGACTCTAGTCCACAGGATAAAGGTATCCCAACTTTGGGGGGAATGAAGCTGATGGAAAGACCGTTAGCTAGGATAAAACTGTCATGCTGTAATTGGAGAATTTGTGTTAGTTTCAAATTGAGCGAAACTGAAACTATCAGTTTCATCACTCAGCTGGTTTACAACATCGGTGATACAAGAAAATGCCTTGTTTTCATGAATAGGTACAAAGACTCTCATCTTTTTTAATTGGCTTTCAAATGGGATGGTCTAGCACTTGGATCCTAAATGGTCACAACCATTTTTTGTGTATTTGTTCTGTCGACTCATTTTTGTTATATTCTAATATAGTGTAAGTGCAGCTAAGTCAGAACATCTAAAAGAAATGAGCAGATCCCAAGCCTATATAGAGCAGACTCTGTCAGTCCCTTGTTAGCTTTGTGTGGACTGACATTAATCAGCATTGATGGGACAGCATGCCAGAGAAGAATTCCTCAGTATGAAAGATTACTGTAAAGTGATGAAATTTTCTGGCCCCACAGTTGAGATGAAGTCACTAGCAGTTGTAGATTGAGTATGTGACCCTCTCAGTTTGACATTTAGTACTAGGAGGAGGATTTCTTCTTCGTATACCACTCTGTGAAATTTCTCCAGCCAGTCTCTGAGAACAGTTAAAGTAAGGGCCTTTCCCATCCATAAATCGTTGGTTTTTTTGGTTTTTTGTTGGTTTTTTTTTTGCCTTAGTACTTCTGCTGTTTTTTTTCTAGGCTGTCTAACAGAAAACAATTTCTAGAAGCAATGATTAAAGCAAAGATGAGAATGAGCAATTTGAACAGGTAGAGAATCATCACAAGAGAGTATAAGTAAGAAAATCCTCAATTTGAACAGATAAGAAATAATCACACAAGTCTATAAATAAGAATATGCAATGCCGTAGCAAGAAAAAAAAATGAAAGAATAAGATTCTTACGGTATTGCGTATTCAAAGCTCAGAAACTCGTTAGAAAAAATCTGTCACTATTTATAGTACCTTTGATGAAAATTTAAATCTTCCTACTATTTTGCATGTTGCAACTAAATAGCTGTGCATAAACAAAAATAGTAAGCTGTAAGAATGATTAGGAGAGCAGATGACTGTGGATTTATAACTAGATAATCCTGTTGTTTAACTTTACATGAGCAGACATCTTGTAGCACCTGATATATCTTTGACTGAAATGAAAGCTTAGAAATGTTTTTCTGCTCTGTTGGTTTCTTACCCTTTGTCAAGCCATTCCCCTAAAATATCTGTCCTTTTTAACTGGAGAGTAGGTTTATCTGAAAACAATTTTCTGAAGTAAAATATCCTTCTGTTACACAGACAAATGCATTGGTTGCTTGAGTTCACTTTTAACCAGTGGTGCTGACTCCTTTTTCACATCTTTACATCATCCTCATGTATGGTTTAAATGTGACCATGTGAAGCAAATGGTATTATTCAAACCAGCCCTTCAGAATCTGGTACATATTAATCGAACCCTGGTCAGTTGTACTGTGGTGGAACAGGTCAATATTGAAGGAGGTGCTCAGGAAAGCTCACATTTAGCAATTAGGAAAGGATGAGGAAGAACAGTACTGTGAAATTTTTGTCCATGCCATGCGTAATTATGCAAGGGTAAGCAAAGCAAAAGTGTGGAGTATAAGGTCCTACAATGAGATGCACGATACTACTTCCTCTGCAGGCCACATAGCTGCTTTTAGTGGCAACCTGTTATTGAGCGTTCACCCTTGAGAAAACTGAATTCAGTTTGTACTGGGTTGGCTTAATTATAGATATATGCGCTACAGTAAACAAAACATAGAAACATGTAACTAGGTATGACAGGGTAGAAAACTCTTAAATACCTCTTCACTTGTTTTCTGTTATAGTCGAGGACAAAACATTTCTTTCTGACTCCCCTAAATCAATCTCCTGCTCCAGTTCTTTTACTTTCCTTCTCTCTTTTCCATGATAAGTTTCAGTTGCTTCTTTTAGCCCCAAACCAATGTGGGTTTTTTTCTGTTTTCATAACACTATTTATGTTAAACCAAGAGAATGAACTAAGTCTAGACTTCTAAGGCATGGAAACCCTTAGGCATAGATAGATCATCTGGGGTGTGGGGGGGGTGTGTGTGGGGGGAAAGTCCTCTGTGCATTTTCAGCAACTTATCAATTGATTTGTTTGAAAATCATTGTATTAATAAAACAAAAGCAGTATAAAACTGATCATTTGACTCCCTAATAGAAAAAAAATCAGTAAAAGTGCTATTTTGGTCATACATAAAACGTCTGCATTATGTGTGCATGGCTATCAGTTACAAGCATAGTGATACATTGCATAGAAATAGGATGGACACCAAAACATTTAATTTGTTTTATACGTTAATTTTTTATACTGATGGCTTTGCACTGAGGTTAAGTGATGCATTCAGATTGAAATTTTCAGACATTTTCAAAAGTTTAGATATATGCTATAAAGTAATAAAAAGGACACTGAAAACTGCATGTATGCAGGAAAGTACAGGGAATCTCACCAGCTTTTGCATCATAACTGATACACAATTTTGGTTCTAAATTGGTACAGAGACTGACCAGTGAGATAATACTGAGCGAGCTAATAAGGATTTTTAACATCCAGATTCACAAAAATCTTGAAAAGAAATTAATTAAGCTAAACACTGATAGTTTATAAGGTCCTTCAGAAGAAATGACAGATTGTCATTGCACAAGGAATTTTCGTAATGGTGTACGTTCATTAAATTTCACCTGTGTTAACTCTAGGTAGCTACGCTTGTCATAAAGGATTTATCTATTTTTAATATGGTTTTTAATCTTAATTTTGTTTGTGAGTTCATGATTTTCTGTTTTGTATATTATGTAACTTCAATATTGTTGGTATTTATTAATGGTCCATTTTAAGAGCTGCTTTTAGATATTCTTGACTAAGGAGGGTGGAAGCAGGGATGACAGGAAAATATGTAAACTTTTCTTGTAAAAAGACTATAAAGAACCTGGCTGCATTTGCTCTGAGAAGTAGAATTAAAAATTCTGAATTAGTAGATTTGGTGAAGGTGTGTCGTCTTGAGTATTAATAATTACTTTTTTCCCATCGAGCTGTTTTGTTTAATATAGATAATGTCTTCAATTTGTGTAATGATTCTGTTTAATCAAATTAATCAAACCAGTTAAAGGAATACATAAAAAGAAGTCCTGATATATTAAGCAGTGTTGTTTGTCATTTGTTGGGGATAACTGTTCCTCCAACTTGGTACTGAGCCACTGTCCCACCATGTGATAAATTTTAGATACTTTGCTACCTTTTTTTTTGCTACTTTGCTAGCCAAAACATTGCTACCTGACTTGCTGGGTTTGCTTCTCAGTGACGGCTGTTATAAGGCTGATTCAGTGCCTAGTGTAGAAAACTCTTCACCATGGGACTGACAGAGAGATTCCTCCAGCCTTGCCACCTGCTTTATGCTAACTACATGGAATGGAGTGGATGCTGTAGCTGGCTGTGCAACCGTTAACACCTGTAGGGGTTTAGGATAAATGGCTATTTTATTGAGGACTAGATCTTGAGGTGAGGCTAAACTTTTTGTGGATTTGCTTAGATCAGAAATATTAATGCATGCAAGTCTAGTTCCTACAGTTCATACTGCAAAATTAAATAAATAGGTGCTCAGGTGTTCTAAAGAATTTTGCTCGTTCAGTTTTCATTATCTAATAATTTTTCTCTTAATAATGCTCTTACTTGGTATTGCTACTAAGGCAGTTTTCTTTTTTCATCTCAAAGGTCAAATGTTCTTCATTGATTCAGTAGGTGAATGCTCTGGGCTGAGCATGAGCATGAGTAGTAAATAAAGTGATTCACACAAACAGCACAAACACATGGTTATTAATAACAGCCATACTCCTTGTTTGGTGTTTGCTAATGAGTGCAAACTCATTTGAACTGTCCTTACTGTGTGTTACTATAAAAACTGTAATGTTCAATGTTTAATACTTTTCTTAGAGAATACATGCAAAATATGAACTCCAGTATAAATACTTAGAAGGAAAGTGGTGGAAGTATAACTGACTTGACAATCACTATCCCCCTTTTTGTTTTAATAAATAGTCTCATGTATTCCATACTTCTATTAATATTTGTGTGGAAGCTGTGTAAGTTTACATGCAAAAAAATACATAACAGGTTACCTTTATTTCTGATTACTAAAAGCAAACCAGTTTACTTTTTATGTCACAAGCAGTATTGATTTTTGCTTCAATCATAACATCTTCATAATGTTTGAAAGTAACACTTCTAGCTTATGTTTCATTTCTTTGCTGTAAATAAATGAGACTTCCTATTAGAAGTAAAAGATAAAAATGAGTGTGACATGGCCATTTAACAGGTTGTTACCTGGCCTGAAGTGCTCATCAAGGCTTTTCTGTAATCAGTAGAGAGAGAATGATCTCCAAAGCACTACTCATACTGTCTATTTTACGCTGCGGTTTCATATTCCCATTCATATAAGCAGTATCATCACCAAAAGCAGCAGCCCTGCCCTGATGGCTTTTCCAATTGGTAATTAGGTGAACATTTGTGTGACAGTGTGATGATTTTGAAACTCAGCCAAGGTAAAACTAATCTGACCGAAAAAAAACCCAAAAAGTTTTTGTTACTTTCAACCCAGGTAAGAATGGAAAAATTGGGTGGAAGACTAAAAACCTGAATCATGAAAGCACTGGAATGTGTGTTTTTTAAGCATGTTTTGAACTGAGACTCTCGATATGAGCTGACTGAATATTTCATTTGCAAGGTATTATTTAGGATGTTACATTCTGAGTCATGTATTACGTGTTTGTCTCCAGTACATCCACAGAAAAGTGCTGGATGGAACAGTGGCTCTGCATATACATAGGCAATTGTCCATATGTGTGCAGTGCCCCTAAATGATTAGTGCTCCTGTTTGCCAGTAGTCCTCAGTGACATAGGTGTACATTACCAGCAGCATCCCATACAACTTTTTAGGTTGGAAAATGGGAGTATCTAAAAAAGCCCTTTTTTAGATAAGTTCCTCCTTAAGAAGATGGTAGTAGTTCTGAAAGAGAGATTTTATGGATAAGGACTGCATTGCTTGGTGCCTTGATTACGTGCTTTTCATGATCATATTGGTGGGTTACACAATCTTAAGTGCACAGTGAAGTTGTGAGTGAGAATTTACATTACTGAAACAAGAAATTACTTGAGTTAAAACTACCATGGTTTTGACATAAATGACCCAGGTGATTAAAATTATAAAAAAACTGTGTGGTGCCTGGGGTATCTAAAGGACACACAGACAAGATTACTCTTTAGCTTTGTTTTAGCAGCAGCAGAAGGAACATTAGGAAGAACTGAGTTCCATTGAACTGCTGGATCTCACTCTTTCACTATCAAGTGTGTGCATCCTTTTTGTTTTATAAAAATACTGCACAAAATCAGATTCAGTATTCATGCAAAAGCTGGATTTCTAGACTATGAAGGAGAAACACATTTTAAAAACATTTCCTACTTAGATAGTGTGTGTGTCTTCAAAATGAATGTTGCAGATGTCAGAGAAAAAAGAAAATTCATCATTTCTCTGTAATTCAGTTTCTCTGTGTCCCACACTTGGAATTTTGGACTGCACAAAATACAGAGTGTATAATCAGTGTTACATAGCATAAACAGCAGCTCTGTCAATGCTTGCGTGGTCTGTGCTGATGGTATGTGGATTGCTGTGGAGATCAACTGCAGCCTGTTCATATACATGCATCTCTCTTTGTGAAGTATAAGGACAGAGGGAGAACGTTACGCTTTGGTTGTCTTTATCTTAGTGAATTTAATCCATAATCGAAACTTGAGAAAATGTAAACATATCAAAAAGTATCCTAGAAAACAAGCATGCTAGTACGTCCCCACTGTAAAAAGTTCTACTTAGTCTCTGTGTGTCTACATTGTTTTCAGCTCTCAGACCAGCTCTGTTTCTGGCAAGTAGGGAATATATATTTCAAATATATTGCTTTGAAATACAAATACACATAATGTTTAGCCCATATTTTGTGAAAGTTGATTTGTACCACAGTGCTGTATCTGGTGAGAACAGGCAACCTGTGCTTTGGAATTGAGACCTTGAGATACGACTGACTACAAATCTTCACCTGGCTCTCCACAAGGATAATTATTGGATTCCCAAGATTTGAGCCTGTGTATTTTAAGTTCTTACGCTATGTAGCTGTATTTGTTAAAAAAAAATATATATATATATATAAAAATTCATAGCCATCTCTTCCATTTATATTTTCAGTATGACCAAGTGACCTATTCTTTGCAAATTAGAAAGTCTTAAAAGTGTGTCGGCCTTCTATAAAACTGCTGTCATACCCTGAATCTAAAGCAAAAGGCATTCCTCACCAGAGGTAGGAACACAATATAAAACTCAGAATAGATTTTTGGCTGCTTTCCTTCCATTTTATGTATTATTCCTTAAGGTCTGTCCCTGAATCTAGGACATTTTTATATACCTGTAGGTAACATTTAAAATTAATGGCAGCCTTTCAGTTGAGTTAAATGGGATGTGCTGTATTTTATCAGATCTCAACTGTGAGATGGGCTCTGCATGTAAGGAAATCTTAAGACCTCTGTTTCTCCCTGGACGAGCCGCTGTTGCCAGCAGATTGTTACTTCCCTTCATATCGTGGAGGGCGGAGACATCCAGCATAGACAGAGATAATTGATCAGACAATGACTGCAGTGTTTGTCACTAAAATTAGCATCTACCTACAGTTGTCACACTATGTGAGGCAGGTATTTCCTATATGTATTTTACTTTAGTCTTTTACAGAGATGCTTGCTGTATATTTTTTTCAGTATTTTCCATCTGATGAGTTCAGGTAGCTGAAAATGCCATTCCTTATAAGTCCAGAAAAACTGAGATTTTATTTTTGTTTTTGTAAATACCTGTGTCAGCTTTCCACCTTAAGTAATCTTATTCACTTCCTTCCTCAGCCAGCTTTGTTTTTTGGGCCACAACACAGCTGCGCCCATGTAAACCACTTGCTGCATCTCAGTAGACCACAGTTGACTTTGAGGACTCTCTAGGAGCAGAGTTAGTTATTTATGTACATTATTTTGTGGCCATAAATATTAAGAGCTTTGGGACAGGGTTTGGCTTTGTGTTGTCTTGGTACAGCACCAAGCAGGAGTTGTCAGCTGTGTGACAGCTGTAGGCGAAAAGTCCATCATCTGATCCCTGCAAGTGCCAGCTACTTTTGTATCTGTTTTGCTCCCATGGTGATCGCAGCTTTAGAGTCTGCTTCCTTCACACCCCTTAGATCAAAACAAACCCTTTTCTTGAGTTTCAAGGTATGTTGTGAAGCACATTTATTAGATGTAGGTTTTAAATAGAAAGATATGCTGAACACTGGCTAGTTTGAGAAAATGTTTTTGAAGTTTTAGGTGTTAACAGACTGACTATGTGAACTGACAGACTATAGTGCTTCTATAATGTCTCCTGTATATAGGGCAGGCAAACGGTTTAGATGTGGATTCTGGTACTCCTGTGGTCCAGTTTTGTTTAGCAAAGAGAGGTGGCAAGATCAAATTGTCACTTGGTGCTGGCATAAGTTACAGGAGCTTCTGCACTTTGTTGCTGTGAAGGAGAGAGACTCTGGAAGGCCATGTACCAGGTTTCCCTGCATATCATTCCTCCCCTGTCATTGCAACATGACTCAGGTGGGGTGTGCAGCAGGTGCCATGAGGCCTGTGAAAACTGCTCAAGTCCTCACCTCCAGCAGCGCTGACCCGTTGGGCTGTCCCCATGGTGTCTGAAAGGTGGTCAGGGTTTTAGGATGTGTAACAAGAGTAAGGTATATAAACAGAAGAAAATAGAGGTATTTTATCACTGCTAAATTTGAAAAGATCTGACTACTTCTCATCTGAAGTGCCAAATAAGTTTAACATTGTTGTTTTGCATTTTTCTGGTTGGTATTTTGTGTACTAAATACAGATGAGTATGCACACACATACACAATCTACAGATCTATTCATGGTTATCCTCTATTGTTCTCGTTTAATTTTTTTCTTTTGCTTTCAGACAGGTGTGCACATATATTAGCTATATGCACATGTGTATTTATTTACCTGATTCTATTGGCAGGATCTTGTTTCTGAAGGTCAGAACATTTACATATACTTTGGTGGTGTGACAATCCTGAGATTTGTTTTAAGGGTGGGAATGAGCAACCTAGATGCTAAAGATTCTTATCCTTTGCTTTCAAAGTGGTGTGGCAATAATTGAAAACATGCTTTATTAGGCTCTTAGAAGTTGATTACAAAAAGTTTAATTTTGCTAGATTTGCTAGATTCTTCTATGCTAATGTCAAGGAGGCTTGCGCTGCCAGTTTCTAAATGGAGAAAATACTGACCTATAAATGCTCTAATACTGAGAAGCAGTTCAGTTGCTTCTGTATCCTGCAGACAGGCAGCCTCATTTCGTGAGATTTGGAATTTAACGTGCAGATTATCAAGCCAAACCTCCTCTTTTCATCAGACAGACACTTATTTTATGTAGAAGGGATTAGCACAGTTAAATTGTATTTTGAAATGGTTGTTTCAACCCCCTATCTGATACAGACGGGTTTGCTGATTTAGGGGATTTTACTTTGTCTCCATGTCTTATTCTCACCCATCTGAGTGTATTTGCTTTACTGCTCGTGGCTGGCTACATAATAGCAGTATAGGGATTGTATTACACTTCCCAGTCTGTCGATAGGAAGGACTGGGCAAAGGCATAACAAACCCATATTGCTTCAGCTCCCTGTCTCCAAGGTAAGGCTAATCAGCTTTTGTTGAAAACAGCAATCAGGGATTGCTTTAGCTCTCTTACTTGTTTTTTAACTTCTTGGTGCCAGATGCTTCAGTCCATGCAGTGCCAGGAAAAGGCTTGCGCTCCCTGGATTACTCGCGTCACGTCTGCAGAAAGACATTTCAATATTGTTTTTCCCCAGTCCAGTAATGAGTCTGATGAGGTAGTTAAGAATCCAAACATCATGCTTTCTGTCTGTAGGGTGGAGTTTAACTTATTTTGTGCTTCTGACATCTTTCACATGTTATGACAGTTTTTCATATTTCATTATTAAAGAACTTTAACTATCTTTTCTGGTTCTAATCCTGTGCCTTAATTGCTTCTTAGTTTAGCTGCCATCCTTCTAACTGAAAAGAAACAAGATCGGATTTCATCCGGACCCTGCCAGTGTTCTATAGTCTTTGCGAATATCTAGCCACCTACACTTTACAGGTTTTAATATAATTAAAAATTTTGGGGGAGGGGGCACTTTTCTAGAGCAATTCTACTCTTTGAAGTAAAAGCATTCTCTCTACATTTGTGTGCTTTCCTATGAAAGCTGATAGCATCTTATTTTAAAAATGGAAAACATAGCACTTGTGCATCTCCAGACTGCACAGTCTGAACATTAACTAAAGTATTTTTCAAAAAGCCACTGGGGAGTTATTACTCCCAGTTTACAGCTGGAGGAAATGAGGAGATAGTTTAGATGGTAGCAGTACTTTCACTCTGGTTGAGAACACAGATTGGATTTGAGAAACGGGCAATTCTGAGCTGTGTGCTCCTTTTCACTAGTGCACACCCTGCCACAGTTGAAATAGGCAGGTTAAATCTCTTAGCTGATTAGAGTTGGTTTAAGGCTTTTTGGTTTGTATTATATATCTGTTCTGTTCAGAGATGTGAGTGAGAAATAATCACAAAATATGTAGCTTACGGTCAGGAGTTGGATTGTAACTATGGATGATGCAATGCAAAATACATGGTTTCTTCAGTAGGGTGTACTGAAGATTATGGCACTGGGTTAATACTTGGTTCTTAGACCTACAGCAGTTTAGTGTATAACTGCAGGGAAATCACTTCCTTGCTCAGTGCCTGATTTGTTCCATCAGTAGAATGGGAAGGATGATAGTACCTGTGCTGTGTGTTTTGAGACCTATTAAAGACTGGAAGAAACTGCAGAAGACATGAGTGCTGTGGCTCTTGATAGGGAGGTTGTTAGTACAGAGTTAAAATGGAAATCTGCTGAAACACCAGTAAAGTTAGGATGTGTTGACAAAGATAATGTACTTTAAAAAGCTAGTTTTGTTTGCATGAATATATACACATGTGCACACACACATGAAATACATGTAACGTGAGTATATAAACATATAAGTTGTTTTCTCTATTTCAGGCAGTTTAAAAGCTTCAGCACTTTATGCCTCAGCAAACTAATGGTGTTCACTTGCACTCTGTTTGAAAGTGAAGTAATAAATCTGAGTCTCTGCCTGTTCAAGACCACCTTGGAATCTGGAGAACTCAGAAAACTCAATTAAGTGTTTAATGCCACTTGAACATGCCCGCACGTTGGATTTTGGTTCTGCAGAAGCCAGAAAGGATCAGGTTGAGAACATGAGCATCCACCCAGTGTGGCAGAGAACTGAAGTAATGTGCTTGGCCCTCAATCCTTTTTTCTAGCCAGCATAAGATTCATATTAGCTTGGATCACAGAATTCCACAGAATTTTGTTCTTTCTCTATTAATTTAATTATCACTTACTTTTTGTGCAGTGGTAGCATGCAGAAATCAACCAGACTTGGACTGTGTTGTGGTAGGCATTGTAAAACACAGTGAATGGCAGCATCTGTCTCTAGGAGATTTTACCCTAACCTCCACCCCCCAGCCCCCAAGGATCCTGCAAACATGCTGCATTTATGTAAATGCCTCTGATACCAGGCAGAAATTTATAAATGTCCTGTGTTGCTCTCATTATTGTATAATTTTCTACACAAATATATACTTCTACTCCATCAGAAATTTGCTGTATGATTATATGCATTTAGTTTCCTTTAGAACAAAACAAAAAGATTAGATTAGCACGAACCAGTTTCAGCAAAAGCTTGAGAGTAGACACAATTGGAAAAGACCTTTATGCATCCAAAATAATAAGTTTGAAAGGCGTATGCCTTCAAAGAGGAGGGTTGATCGGAGGGTTGGCCACTAGAGTGGTCTTCATCCCTTATTGCAAGTTTATAACTTCTAAGGCATTAAAATTTCCTGTCAGCCATGTTACCAAAAAACCCCCAAAACCCAAAAAATACGAACTGATGTAGCTTTTTTCTTTCATGTAATGCTACTGCTTTAAAAAAACTTTCCCTCAAGTTCGCTCCTGATAATAATTATAATTTTTGTGAAGATACTTGTGGTGACAGTCACAAAAGAATCATGGTTGCTGGAATTCATTATGAAGCATGAAAAAGAGGATACTATAGCTGACAGCTTTGTCTTAAAGCAGGTAAATTACATATTTCTCTCCTAGGAGACAGGTAGAACAGAGTACCTTGAGAAACCAAAAGGGAGAGAAATTCTGCTAGCCTTCTAACTGTAAGAGAGCTGTAACTAGAAAAATATGTCCACAAAAAAATTGGTTCCAGGTCAGTTCACTTATCTGATGATTGCATGTGATTGCAGCTCTCGTCACTTCTCCATGTGCAGTGGCTTATAGATACGTTCTTGGAATTCTGCTAAAAAAGATCTGAAGTGTAATGATCTTAAAACAGGGAGGTCATCTTTATTTGAGGGAAGATCATTTTATGTTGTTTACTGCAAGTTAATATGTGATGTTGGTCTAGAAGTAAATTATACTGGGTAAAAGTCAATATTACACAACTGATTCTCATGTATATACACAGTGTAGATTGTATATGTTTTGTTCACACCAGTGCACTTCATCATAGTGGGATCATTGTGGTTATCTCAAGAAAAGGAGAAAAAACACTTAGTCTATAACTAGCTGTTGAGTTTTCGTATGTGATGCATAAACTTCTATTTTTTATACATGTGTTGTACTCAAGAGCATCACATAGATGCATTGGTACATCTCCAGAATCATTCTATAGTATATATGCTATACGAGATACTACGGAAATGCAAGTTTTAATTAAATTAAAGAAGTCTCTTTAGGGGCACAAACGGATGTGGAAGTTTAGCAGAGACAAGCCCAGTGTGTCTGTTAGTTTTGGAGTGTAATAATTTTTTCTGGTAGAAAATTACTGTGCTACTGCTTGTCTAGGTGTGTACATGATAACTTCAAGGGGAAGAAAAGGTGATTTGTAGCAAAGGAGTAAATTGTATAAATTTTGAGGGTTTAAAAACAACCTAAAACATAGGCTGTGTATTATTTTAAATCATTTGAAAAAGTATTTTTTTTTGCTGTCACTTTTTATAGTTTAACACTAACACTTAAAGACTTCTGTGCTTTGTGTGCAGGTATATGTCTCGAGTCCATGGTATGCATCCAAAAGAAACCACACGTCAGCTGAGTTTAGCAGTCAAGGATGGTCTTATTGTTGAAACCCTGACGGTGGGGTGTAAAGGGTCAAAAGCTGGTATTGAACAAGAAGGATATTGGTTGCCAGGAGATGAGATTGTGAGTATAAAGTCCTTGAGAAAATAAATCGCAATTTCTGGTATCTTAGCATGAAACTTGTTTTAATTTCTATTTGAACTTATTTATAGATGCTGTGTTGGTGCTTATGAACAGGGAAGTAATGCACTCTTAAACTTTTTTAACCTTTTCCATTCCATAAAGGTTCTCTCTCCTTGAATTCTGTGTTTTCTGCTATGAAACACTGTCAAAGTCCTTTGCTCACTCATCCCTCACTTGTATGTAGTATTCTCTTTTACAGCTGTACAGGAAGACAGTAAATATTATTGGTATTACTTGAAATCCTCAGATGTCCTCAAATCCCAAAGACGGTATCTTTAAAAAAAAAAAAAAAAAAAAAAAAGACAACAAGAATTGTTGATTGATCTTGCTTTAATCTGAATCTGAGGAGCAAAGAACTCCTCCCTTTCAAAAGTGCAACAAGAAGTTGTACAAACAGACATGAAAAGATGTGTTTTACAGGTATTTGTGAACACCGGGGCATTCAGTTGGGGATGATTTTCCTAGTAAATTAGTTAGAGGCATCCAGACATTGTTCCACTGGACTTATAAAATAAATATTTAAATTGAGTTAAAGAGGTTGAAAGTTATGTAAAGGGAAGAAAAGTATGTTTTCTCTATCTCTCCATAGCTGAGATGGAATGCACTCATGAAGTTAACTGAGAATAGTCCCATAGACAGGAAAAAGCTTGCACAATTCCTTTGCCTTGTTCAGAAGCCTGGTCTCTATATTTACAAGACCGTGTTCTTGTAATTTAAAAAAAAAAAAAAAAAGAGGTTGGCAAAGCTTTAAAATACTTGAACTAGGAACTGTTGCTTTGGTATATAAATTACATTAAATACTGGTAAAAAGGACAGCATTGTCATAGGCATAGGTAATAATTGAAATTTTGAGGAAACCCAGAAAATACAGGAAAATAAATTCTAAGACCTACCAGAATAATCATTGCATTGTTTCAGCCATCAATAAGATCCTGAAAGTGAAGCAACAAATAATTTTTTTATTTGAAGTGAGAGAAATAGGAAGTGGAAACAAGCAGTATCCATAACAGAAAACATTATGGTTAAAATTATCCCAGTTACACTCATTTAAAGTATTGAAACATGTATTTAATGTACATTGTTTCACTATTAAGATTCTCATTATAATTTCATTAGAAACCCTCGAGGGAGCCTTTTAAGGGTATTTAGCTTTGTTTTTACTATTCTACCTGAGAGTAAACATTTCAAAATTACAGCTTAGCTCTTTTAAGTATTTCTTGTGTCAGTTCTGTCTGTTTAGAGGTCATGTTAACTGTGTAGACTCCGTATGACATAAAGTCTGAGATCTGTAGTTACCTAAGTATTCAGTATGTTTGTTTCCTCTATTGAGAAAGGGGCGGGGGGGGGGGGGGGGGGGGGGCAGTAAGATTAAAAATGCCTCATAATAGCCATTTCTTAAGTGGTCATTCAAAAACTGTTCCTGCTACTTATTAGCAACATTTGTCTATAAGATAACCAGCATGTACATTGCCAGTGAGTCATTGGAATTACATTAATTATTTTATCTCTGAATGAAAAGAGTTGTCTTTGACTTGATGGAAAATGCTGCTTAAGTCACATTGTGAATAGCCCTTTGGTTGGAAGTATTGACTGTATTTTCAGCATGACTGCTAATCACTGATGCATTGTGCTGTGACCATACGGCTGATGGCTATCTTAGTTGTTCAGAACACCAGTGTGCACTTGACTAAACAGTTTTATGCAAAAATAGGAATCAGCTTCTGATCCAGGCCATGTTTCAACATTCCCCAGCCTCCAACTTCTTGATCCTTGAATCAAAATGCTGCAGACAGATGAAGGAAAACACACTGACTTGCTATAAAGTCATTCTCTTTGTTCTTTTATTCAAAAATTTTTAATGAGTAACAAAGTGTCATTGTCATCACTCCACATCAGATCAAGTATTCTCCATTCTTCCACAATTGGTGCAAAACCATGAAGTTTGGCATGTTCTCTACACTGGACACACTGGGTAGTTCTACAGATGCTTTGTCTGCACTTGATTGAGATGCAATTTGTAGTTCTTTGTAATTCAGTACTGCTGAGATCTGGTACTAATGACTGTTGAACCATCAGCTCGAGTTACACTTGAGTAAGGACAAACACACAGGCATCTTTTTGGAGATCCACTTGTAGGTGATAGAACTCTCTGAAATAGGGCTGTTGATGTTGGAACAGGGATTTCAGGCTTATCAAACTTTAGCCCTTACAGACAGACCCGTGATCCAATTGTCAAACTCCCTTTGACTGGTACTACAGGAACTTGGAAAGCTCATAATGTGAAGCAGAAAGACCTGAGAACCGATCCACCACCTATTGACAGCAGATCAAGAATGCCCTTGGATTTGGCTTGTTTACTGGCACCACAGTGGAAGTCAGTAAGGACCAGCTGTTTCAAAGAGTTAGGAAAGGGACACATTCTTGTCATCCCTCCCTCCATTATTTGAGTATTTGCTTGATGTTTCTTACATTTTTGAAGTTTTAGATCTAAATCTTAGCATTTTAAATCCATATTCAAGTAAATAAATTACTGGCCTGGGCCACGGAACTGCTGAGCACCTGTATCTGTTACTTACATAGATGCCTGACTAAACACTGCCACAAGTTCTGGAAGTACTGGTTTGAACGATGACTGTGGACTGATTGATAAATAGTAGCAATAATTGAAAGTATACTGATTATGAAAACACAGCTCTATTTGGAAAAGATTCATTAGATAATCTATGGTGCTTGCTTACATGTTTCCAAACATTTGCCCTATCCAATAGATTGACATGATGATAGATCTATGCAGTAAGGACACCATCTCTGATAGGGTTACTCTTAGCCTTCAGAGGAATGTGTTAAAAAAATTATGCTACTTAGCTGTCATTGTTCTACCAGGATGTTGAAGCTGTGGTAAAAAATGAAGCAAAATCTCATATTTAGAGATATACAAAAGAACAAGCTGAGGTGCAAAGACAAAACAGTTTGAGGGCATCAGGAGGTCCTTCCAAAATTAATATGAAAATTAATATTCTGAAAAACTGGGGAAAAGAATGATCAGATTTAAAAGAGTATGAAATTGTTCACTTTTTCTCTCAGATATAGGTGGGAGAAATATTTTTATATAAGTTACTAAGTTTAAAAATTTGGAGTCTGTTGCCAAATATACTGTGTTCCAAGTGATATGTAAGGGTTGGTATCTATACAAGAACTTCGCTGCAGATATTATACCTCTGGTTCTTGTGCAGGTATTCACTTATTTGCCGTCTATACAGATGTATTGCACATTTTCAGAATGTGTTCTCATCTTACAGACTTCCTTATCATGAAAGAAGAAATTATTTTCAATTGGTATCTAGGATTTTAGTTAGGAATTTTGCATTTTCACAGTTTGTCGATGCCATTATTATGCAATTCAACAAATTCTCTGCAGCTTCTTGCCTTGCAAGGGAAATATCAGTCCTGAAATCTGGTAATGGAAGTTTACTTTCTCTTTCTAAAAGCCTTATTTCTATTTCTCACAGAACTTGCAGAATTTGGAGGCGTTATTTATTATCAACATGAAAGAAAATATCTCCTTGCTTTTCAGGTTTAGGAAAAAAATTGCAAATCAGTGTTGTTAACTATGTTTTCAATGCATTTGATAAAGTAGAAGGGATAATGTAGTTCTTGAGGAAAAGAATCATGACTCTCCTTACCTATTCGTTTCTATTTTCAGTTATGTCATGATTTTTATGTATTTTTATCTGTGTAAAATAGTGCTCAGTCTAATCCCAGTGAAAGAAATCAAATTAAAACACCCATGTAATGTAGTTTTATGGGGGGGTAAGGTACAGTTCTTAGAGTTAGTCTTACTCATTTACATATTTTGTGATTTTTCTACAGTGTGCATGGAGCTATTTTGAGCATTTAACATACTAATTCTTCTCCTCATGATTAAAATCATAAAACTGCACTGACCCAGAGAGAGGCATTATGAATGTATAATTTCAATGTGCATGTATTCATAAAGGCAAACAATATTGTGCTCTTCTGAGATGGAGATGTGTTAGTAACACGGGTTCATTGTTTGCATCTGAATCCAACATATCTCATAACACTGCTGTGGTTTAAAGTTGGTTCACAGTGGCCAAATTCTCTAACGAGGTACAAAGAGTGAGGCTTCATATTTAAGGCACTTTGAACTATTTCTTCACTAACAAAATACATACAAAGTTATGATGCTTTCAAGAAGTTACTCTTTTACAGATTTCTATTTTCTGATCATTTAATTGATTATGTAAAAGAGCCAGTAACTCTCCTGGCTAGTTAAGTTTGACTTTGAGGTTTAGTTAGTCATTTTCCTGTGCATTTGGTCCTCTCCATGTCTAAATGAATGCCTCTCCAATTCTTTCCTCTAATTCTTTAGTTTAGTGGAGCACGTGCGATTTGGAGGGGTAGTTTGCTTGCTTTCCTGTTTTCAGAAAACATTCAAAATAGAATCTGCTTTTTCCCAACACACCCATGTATTCATAACTTGCGAACTGATTACTGGGGATTTTCTGATATTTTATATCTAGAAAGTACTGGTGCATGCTCAAAGCGATTCCGGATACTTTCAAGTTGCAAGGCTGCCTGAATAATCCATCTCTTCACTCTGTCTGCTTTCCCATCATTTTAACCTTCGTTATAACCCACTGCCAGCACTGTGAGTTTTGAAGGTGATTTTGTTAACCCTAGAGACCTTAGGCTCACACCCAGTAATTATTGTGATTTGATGTATTGTAGGTTCAATTTTGCTAGGATCAATCTATGAGAAGGGAGTATTTTGGCTGTTACATTTCTGTTAATCTAAATTGCTTTAGATTGAACAAAGGCTGGGTTCCTTACTTGCCATGCTTTATTGCTTTTGTAATTATATTGATTTTTCCATGCTAGGTCAGTGTTGGTAGCCAGGAGCTGTTTTTTGAACTGGCTATGTCATCTTGAGTCTGCATAAATATGAAGATAATGGTAAAAAGCTTAAGAATGGTCATTGTGAGGGTTTGAATCTTTTCTGAACATAAAACACACTTTAAATAAAAAAAAAACAAAACCAAACCACAAACCAAAAACAATCTGCATAGCTACCAGTTACTGCTAGCAAGCTAGCGGCTTCTAACTAACTAGGTTGAGGAATGGTTTTAATGTGCATCCCATTCATTTCTGTTAGGAGCAGAAGGATAATATGAAACAGTAATAGTGACAGCCAGTGCCTTCATCTTGAAAGCTCACACAACTAGAGTGCACAAAGAGGAAGAACATGTCACACCAAATGAAGAAAAATCTCCTTCAGTGTTTAAAAAATTCTCCATTTGTCTTACCCATCCGTATTGCCTTTAATCTGAAGTCCTGTGTGAATTCACTGATCCAAAGCCAAGCATAGCCCAAACCATGCTATTTACTATTTCTAACGTATTGTAACAAATCGAGGATTTTCCAGCTGCAGCATTCCAGGTAGATTCCTAATTACTGTGAAAGTACCAGTGTTCTTTACATTTGGTGATTCACTGATGCAAAGAGTTAATGAATGGTCCTGTGGGAGAGAAAAGTTCAGACTGATTCCATCTCTTATTCCACACCTCAGGGAGAGTATGAGGAGGCTCTGAGGGTCAGGCCACATAACAGTCTGGTCATGTGCGAGCACTCAAGGGAAATGAGCTTCTGGAACTCTTTGAATCTTTCTTTTCTACCTTTCCATCCTCTAAAGTCCCATCATTCAGAGCTTGCTTTGCCAAGAGGCTGCCACCACGTTAACCCACAGTGTGCTAATAGCAATGATTTTTCTTGCAAGTTACTATCACAACAGTGCACTAGTGTAAAATTATTGTAATTAATATTTAAATATTTAAATATTTAAATACAATTATTTGAATAAATGCTTATATAAACAAAAAATTAGCGTGCACTGGTGTCATATCCTGCTGTGGATTTGTGAATGTTCAGAAAGCAAATATTTTCAAATTGCCAAATCAAAGCATAGGCTATTTTGTCCTTGAGAAACAAATTAGAATTCTGAACTCCCACCTTGTGGATGAGAAATTCTTGCTGTATTGAAGCCAAGACCCTCCTTTGTCTTTGCATTAAGGCAATTAGCATGCAGCTTATGAGAATGGCTTCACTGCTGTTTCAGTGGATTTTCCTGTCTCCAGATGGGTTGAGAGTCATGAACAATTCTCTAGATTCCTTTTCTCATCTTGTTTTTTCTCTTCAGGAGTATTTCTTCCCTCTCCTCTGCTCATCCTTATATTTCATCCCCTAAAAAAAGGAGCTCACACTGTTTGGAGGATCTTCATATTGCTGAGGATGACACTAGTAAAATGCATCTTATTGCATACACCTAAGTGATGATGCTTCTTTTAAACTGGTAAAACAACCTCATCAGCATCTTCATTTGGCTCTTTCAGATTTGCCAACTTGACTTTTAAAAATTCAGTCAAGGTAATGCTGTATTCTTGTTTGAGGCTTTCAGTCACTGTTCTGGAGTTGAGATACTGATGATGTTCACAGATTTTACAAAATTTGTCTTCTGATTGAAAGCATGTTTTGAGGAATGATAATTTACTTACAGGTTTGAAGTAAAATAGTCAATAAAGCTTCCATCATGGGACTTAAGTTATGCTAATAGACTAGATGACATATTTCAGTCCATCTTGAGTTTGTTCCAAAAACATGCATCTTGGGTTTTTTCCACCTCTTTTGTGCCAACCCTGACCTAGTAGTGTAGTTTTTATTAACTTTGTGGGTTCAAAATGCTCTGCAACTCTGGCAACTGTTTTGAGTCTTCCATTATTATGTCATGCTGGTCACTGAATGAGACTTCACTGATGATGATAGTCTTATTGATATTCATGTTCTATTCACAATAAATGTACCCCTCACGCCACTGACAGCTGAAACAATACCAGCCACACATGCAGCACAGGGAACATGGACAAGAAGTTGATAATTTAAGTGAAGTGTGTAGGAGGTTCAACTGTTGGTTCAGATAAAATATTTCTGTGTGGAGAAGCATTAACCTAGAAAAATACTACAAAATCCCATGAAGAAAATAAGGCCAGAGAAGCAATATAAACATTTTAAGAAAGAAAAGGGGAGGGAGACCCCCTTTGGGCACAAGTCTTGGAAGGACACTTGGAACTACAAGCAAAGACATGGTTTCTTTCTGGTGTGGATTCATCCTCTTTCTAGGGGAACAAAACCTTCATGCATGTAATGTGGAAATAAAAGGCATTGCACTGAATAAATACCTCACTGCGTCACTGATTTATCTCCCTCATCAAAATAGCCTACAAACCTCCACTTGGCTCAATCTATGTAAAAAATGGTGATGTTAACAGCAGAAGCGAATCCAGTTTCTGAGGGGATCAAGTTGAAAGTTCCTATTAAGCTTGAACTCACTTGGAATGCGAAGAAACAAAAAAGAATATGTTCATTGGAAACTATTTGCTATTTCTGATATCCTGGAGGAGAATACTTGTATTGTCTCACCTCAAATAGTGTAAACTACTGCTACCCAAACGTGATCTTCTTGGGAGGGAAACTGAGGTTTATTCATTACTTCATGAACACAGCTCGTAGGCTGAGGAGATAAGCATGACGGGGGGGTTAGCAGTCATTTTGGCTGCTGGCATGCTACTACACTTATTGAAAAATTTTACTTCTCCTTTAGCTCTGGGAGCTAGAGACTGGCTCTGTATTTTGGGTTCTATCACCCTGAATTGTCCAGAACATAACTGCAGGGTAGGAGAGGGAATAAAAATCTACCTGTCTTGGCAGGGATCCAGAGAAGACTTTGGTGGTTTCTGCCAGAAACAGACAACTTCTAAGATAAACTGGCAATAAATTAATTAGACAACCTTAGGCTTGCAGACTAAACTCAATGAAAGAAGGACAAAAGTGTGCTGAGAGGCTGTGGAATTCACTGCAGAACCTGAGTCTTCTTGCATCAGTGCATCAGAAGAGGAAGCTTTTATCAGTGAAGAAAATTGAAATGGATTATCATGAGCCTATAAATAGGTCTGTTTGATATGCACTACAGAGAAGGAGAATTTGGTCTGTCTCCTGACTGATGATCTTGTGTTGGTTCTTTATAGAATAAAACTGATTTCTGAGATGAGAGAAATCAGAAACAATGTAAAAAACCAATTGTGAAAATCTTGGCAATAATAAATAAACAAACCTGAAATTAAGCAGATGTCTAGGTAGTTGTAAGGACATATGAACTCCTAATTGCTTTGGATTTCTTTGTGATAAAATGTGAGTAATGAATACCTGCTAAGTGTCCTACAGTCAGTTTATGGAAATCCATTTTTTTCAGGTCATCAAAGGAAAGGATCTATAAAGGCAACTGATTTACAATGGATAGATTTTCCTGTCTGTAAGAGCACACATCGTTGTAGCTACCTGCTGTGGTAGTTTTCTAGAAAAGGAAGGAAAAAATGAAGTGAAACAATTTTCATAAAGGATTTCTAGCTGCTGAAATCTTTTTGGCTTTGAAGGAGAGATGGATGCTTGTTTATTTGCTGAGCACTTTTGATGAGCAAAAGCAGTGGGGAAAAAATAAATGCAAAACAGGAGGCAGTGTATCTAGTAAATACATACATGCAAGGAAACTACAGGGGAGAAAATAAGCTTCTTTTGATGCTGGATTTACTCTAATGCATTGCTCTAACATTAAATGTAAAACATGGGCTGATCTAAGAAACTTTATCATTGTAAAGCAATCATCCTGATCAAGTATGGATCCTGTACAGCAATGGCAAAAGGGAAATAAACAGCTAGTTCACATTTACGTGCTTCAAAGATGGAGTAAGTTCTCTGAGCCATCAAGGAATTAATTATGCCTTCCTCAGTTCGGAGCCTAACCTGTCATTCTGATGAAAAGATAAAAGCGGATTCAGTGGGCTACTGAGAGCAAGTTTACAAGAGGATTCATGCTTGCTAAGGAACAGGTGGAGCCAGGGATGTTGTGGCATGAAGAGAAGGCTGACCCAAAGGGCAGGAGGAGGACTGCCCTCACAGCAGGCACAGAACTCTGGCAAAAAAGCATACACAGTGTCCCCACTGTGTTTGAAAAAATACTGGGAATGGTGTTCCGTGACACATTATGTTTGTTTGACCCAGGTAGTATTTGATGCATGCTAGTGTCTGAGTGAAAACCAATACTTCTGCCAGAGATCCATGATAAGCTGAAGATTTCTTATTAGCTACTGTACCCGACAAGACATAGTCTGTTTAAAACAGGCCAGTGTGCATGTACAAGGTGCATGCTAGTCTTCCTCTGAAAAAGCCTTACTCCAATCTGTCCAGCTCTACAGATAAACAGCCACAGTTTGTAAATCTCTTATTACAGAGTAGTTACTTGGAAGTTCAGCAGGATTGCAAAAGCAGTGGATAGGTGGGCAAGGAGAGACTTTTCAAAGCTGAGCACAGTTTAGCATTTCCGTGGTTCTTAAGGACTCTTACAACTGCTCTTGTCTGAGCCTGTTTAAGACTGTGTTTTGGATGGGACACAGATTCTGGTATTTACACTTTGAGAGAAGTGTTGGTGAACAGACAAATAATTTCAGTGGTGTGCAGTAGCTATTTACAGCAAATGTGTAAGTAAGAAGCATTTCCTTCAGGTTTTGTACTGGAGAATGGGAGTGCATATAGGTAGTGCATACCCACAGTAGTTCGTTATATTCGAGAGTCATAAAGACTGCAAAATGCACTGCAAAGTTTTAACAGTTAGCAATAGTAAAGCTCGTGTCTCATCCAGAAAGCTTTGATAGGAACATGCTGCCTGAAAAAGACAGAAAGGAACTGATTGATTAGGAATAGAGAATGTGTTTAGAAAGAAATAGATGCTGCTTTGTTTAATGCGAATGGGGGCATAGGTTCCTGTGACGTATTCTGAGACCTCTTAAGGACACAGCTCAGATACGAGACAAAAGTGATAGTATGGTTGATACACCCATGCTAGAATGCACTGCCACCACTTGTTGTTACAATAAAGGCTTCTCATTTAAAGCAGAAAGTTTGAAATACGGAAGATTAAGTACAGAAGATAGCAATTACTTCCCAACAGCAGGTGATGATAGATGTAGGTTGCAAAACCCAAAGCAAAATTAAAGATGTGAAAAAAGTAATGTGTAATTTTTGTGGGAGGCATTTCTTTCAATGTATCTGTCTACTTGATATGGACCAGTAGTCAACTTTGTGGGGTTTCAGTGAAGAGTTACTGAAAGCCAGCAAAGAAACCTTAACAGCAGGATCCAAGATTTTAAAAGTTTCCCTCTTAGGTGAAGGTGGGAAAATTGGAAGAACTCTGATATTAAAACTGATGAAGATGGGGAGAGGAGGAAGAAGTGCTCCTTATGGCTGTTCCCAAATCCTAAAATACAGAATCCAGAACATTTGCCTCAGAAATGGTATCTTCAAATTGGGCATGGCCTATCTTATGAGATGTCAAAGAAATGAGAATCTGAGAAATGGCAGGAACTCATTCTTTCAGATCCTTTTCAGTTTCCTAAGGGGTTATGAAATAGTCAGGAAAGGATTACACTCAAATTTTGGGTTGGTGATCTGAAAATGTCTTGAAATATATGTGGCATGCAAATACTACTATAAAATACTATTATTAATACTACTATTAAATAGTTTATATTTAGTAAATGTATTTTTCTGCCAGCACGGACCTTGCTGCCATTGGATTCCACCACTGTGTCAGAACAAAAGTGTTGTTATGATACAAAGTAGGTGAAATACACTCTGTATCTGCTAATACTCTTCCCTTTAGACTAAATGTGAAAAACTGTTCTTTATCTGCTAGACAGCTAGAGCTCTAGGATCTGTTAAAGCATAGACACTACACAGGGCTGACCATGAGTTGCGCACAGGTGTGTCTGAATGAAAAGCCGGTGATCTGGAAGGAGCCGTGTGTGGGTGAGTGTGGATGAGAGATACAGAGAAACACCACAGCAGCGTGTATGTAAGAAGCAAAGAAACTCTGCAGAAGGACTTGAAACAGAACACCTGGGGGAAAAAAAAAAAAAAAAAAGTCTAAAGAGTGCTATGGAACAAGTGCCACACAGGAAATGCTGGGAACCATGAGCTCCATGGAACATGCTTTCCTTCATTTGCGTCATGTTGAATTTAGGACAACAGAACTGTATGTATACTGTTCATAAATAAACATGATTGTGCCAAAGAGATAACTGACTTAAAATTGTTTTTCCCATCTATGTGATCCTTTTCTTTTTTTTAGCTTACTGGTTGGGTCCAAAGGATATCCATAATTTGGATGGTTTGGGAAATCTAATTCAACAGTATGAAACCAGCAAATCCCCGTAAAGGGGAGTTTCATGAATACAGTTTTGCCTTTTCCCCCCCCTCCCTTTTCCTCTCTCCACCTGATAGTAGAGTGACTTAATACCGAGTATCTGGGCTACCATTAAGGGACTTGGAGAAAACAGATTAACAGGTAAGAAATGAGCTATGTTAATGGAATGTGCATTATGAAAAGGCAAAGTGGTCCTTCTAGACAAAGTCTGAGAAAGGAGGTTATAATGTTTTCATGTGCAATGCCTACATATAATTTATAGGTAAACAAAAATTTACTAATTGTTTTTACATCTTTTTTTTTTTTAATAATGATTATGGACTTCTGAGGTATGGAAGTGACTTAATACTTACAATTGTGACCTCTAAGTTATTGTTAATTTTACTCTTAGTATGTACTTCACATCTCCTACTTAATGGTATGCTAATTGTACAGCAGGATGTCACATTCTCCAACATACAGATTCCCTATTTCAATTACAGCTAAGTAAATCTCCATTACTAATGAGTAAGCATTTCTTTTCCATGTACATTTGCATTATAATGGACATTTTCTTTATGCACTAAAATTATTCTTTCCTTGACAACAACTATATATTTTATTCTACAGTAAAGGCTACGACATGATGATTCATTCCTTTCTGTTGGGTTTATCTGTATTTAAATTGTCAAATGTTCTTTCTGGATAGCCTGACATTTTCTGTCCCATATTATTTTTCTGTACTTTCAGAATAAATTTAGGTATTTGCTTTAAGACAACCTACTTAAGCCAAATCACAAAAAAGTAAGCTTATGTGTCGGTCATAAATTAAGCTGTATTTTTGAAATTATTGCATTGTTTCATTCATGTTGCTGAAAAATGTCAACTATTTATGTCAGTGCAAAGTGACCTTTATGATAAAATGTTTGACTGATTTGAATATAAAGAGCAAGTGACCACAAGTGACCCATATCACTGCAAGATCCCACTCTGCTTAACAGAGCATAGCTCTTTGGCTATTAAATCCAGTCCCCCAAACAGGCATTTGCCGCCCTGCTGATGCATCTATCTACGAATGCAACGGGCAGCTGAGTAAAACGAAGGGGAAGGCCTCCTGTTACATCTGAGCTGTGCAGCTTTGCTGCCAAATCCACTCCCTCCTGGGGCTTGTGGCCAGTCGCTGGGTGCCGCTGAACTGCTGAACTTGGGCCACCGGGTGCTGCTGGCGGAGGATTCCCCGTCACCTGCCAGCACGGTGATCCAAGAGGCTTTCCCTGCCCAGCATCAGGAAGTAAGGATATTGACAAATCGAGGCGCTGTGGGGGAGATCTTTCCTTCATTCCACATGGCCCCAGGAAAATACATCACCTGTTATACACAATTAAGGAGTGTGAGTTTTATTGATAAAGTGATAGCTTAATCTTTGATAATATGCAGCGAAGTGTACCTTTGCTTTTGGTGGGGCCACTCCCTAAGCAGTAAATTATGTTACAGGGATCTTTTTTAGATGCCCAAAGAAGGTTTATGTATCGAAAAGAGTGCATTAATTAACAATCATTAATATTCTTGACAGTTTTTAAGGTGGCCTGGTGGTGGGTGTGTGTATGGGGAAGAAGATGGGTGTCGGGTTCTTGTAATGATACAAGTACATGGGATATTCTAAAGAAACAAAATGTGGTTGAAAGTGTTAGGTAGCATTCCAGAAACGCAGGAGGAAATGTATGCAACCAGATGTTAGAAGTAACAGATTTCCTGGTCACTGTGCATGAATTCTTTCTAGCCTTGTGTATATCCTGATAATCGGATGGCTTACAGTATAGATACAAAGATTGTTTTGTTTTTATTTTGAAAGGCCTACGGTATGCAGCCTTTTTCCCAGACAGCAGCAAAAAACAAGGTGAACAATTTTTGCACTATGTGGTTTTGAATTCTGTCATATTTTCTATTACGTTTCTGTCTTCCATTAGGATAGCTTAGTTTACTATATTAACCACCACCATCATCCATATCACTTCCAGTTCTGAGTTTAGTCTACATTATGTATGTATGTAGTTGGATGATTTTTTCTCTCTCCCGGGGGCTGGAAGTGGTTACTCACATGTTACAGTTCAAGCTGTTACAATGGTCGCCCTTTAATCAGTCCTTTTCGGAGTGGCTGGTGACACCTGGTGGTGTGTTCTGTAATTGCAGACTTAACCGTGTTTGCAGCTGGCGGAGAATTTTGACCTGTCCAACTCCGAGCACTGACAGACAGTTTGAGCTATTTAAAAGAATCTGATCTCCTGCATGAAAGAAATGTGTCGGGAGCACGTTATGCTCCCATCCAAACTTATGTAAATCAAGAGAAGCAATAACATTTCATTGCTGTTGGAGCAAAATTAATGCTTCTGACCTTGCTATTGAAGTCAATAGGGTAGTTGTTCACAAGGGCTATGGACCTTTTTTATTGTCTTTATTAACTTTTCAAATATATTGCACAAATGAATGTTTTGTATATACGTATGCACTAAATATACTGCATTAAACTAAAAATCTTTTCTGTGAAAAACCCGGGTGATTACATTTAGAAATAATGATGTTTTCAAAACTTTACAGTGCGAATACTGAAGGAAGCTTCTTCTGGTGTTTTATTTAATGTTATGGTTTCTGGCTTGAGTGTATGATTTTTCTTGCCAGCAAGTATATTTCTGTCTGTTTATGAAATTCCACATATCTTTGCCAGCATATTTCCTAACAATGGAATATCTGGGATATACCAATAAGTAACCAGTATGAGTAAAAATTAAGAATCCTGGAATCCTGATTCTGTGGTGAAATTCCTCCATAGCCAGGACCTATTGGGGTCTTATTTGATTTTTATCTGGATAGACCTTTAATCAAAACTGATTCTTTTTCTTGCTTAATTGGCCCTTAACTGCCATCTGATCTTTTTGTTTGTTTGTTTGTTTGTTTGTTTCATAAAGAAGATAACTATTACAGTTAATATGAAAGAAATATAAAGCAATACTTTATTCTGATTTTTCTCAGTCTACAGGAAAATCAAGTACATTGACAATGCAGTATCTTTAGTTGTTTCTAAAATAGCATAAAGAAAGGGGTCCCAAAGTGTACTGCCACTGGACTTTGTGGAAGGGGAGAGATTTTGGTGAAATGAGGATGTGTTCTTTATAGCCAGATTTGGTGGTATTATTATGCTATTCTCACATATACAGAATTGGCAAGTAAAATTAAATGAGGAGACATGATAGAAGAGTCAAGCTACACTACTAATCTGAGCAACAAAGGAGGACAGAGTTCTGTGTTCAAAAATCATTGCTTAAGGGTTGTTCGTTTTTGTTTTTTTTTTTTTTTCCCTAAACTTACTGCTCCTGCGGTCCAGCATTCATGGTACATAAAAGCGTAGGTGATCTGGATTGAGGCTGTCCCTAAATCTCTTATATTCATGGGAGCTCTGGTCAGTTGAATTATGTACACAACACAGCTGCTCTTCAGCGTAAGGGGCTAGAAGTGCCACTTTTGTGTAGCACTTCTTACGCTGCTCTGTTGGAGGAGACCTCTCACACAAGGACTTGAATGACCCCAGTTCCCAGGCACGGGAAAATGAGAATCAGATAAATGCCAGTTCTGGCAGTTGGTAGGAATTACTAAGGCCACCTTTACAACATGATGTTAAAAGTAGCTTGATCAGATTTTTATCAAGATAATTTATTGAAGAATAGGAGTAATTTTTTTCAGAGATCTGAACCCATTGAAAATTAACATGTGACATGAAAAGGCATTGGGAGTTTTATCTGAGATATGACAGCGGTTTTGTCTTCTAAGTGTAGGGAAAAGTGTGGCATTTCAGGCAACAAACATGTCTTGGTGGCCACTGGCAATTCTGCTTGGATTTAGTACTATAGATTCCTAGAGCAAAATTCTGCCTCCAAATTATATGCATGCTGCTCTCATTTACTTCAGCAAAGCTTGTGCACATGTTTCAAAGGTCAGAATTCGGCCGTTGGGGCTGAATTTTCAAGGAAGAGTGTATTAAAGACATCTGTGCATCAGCAGAACCATATCCTTTGTCTTCTGTAGAACATTTCAGAAATAAGCCTAGTGCTATTGGGCACTGCAAGTGAAACATTTTCTAATTTTTTTGAATTGCATTGGGATTGCTTCACAGAAACATTTCTTGCAGTAATAGGTTCACTATTTCATTTATTTATTGTAACTCAACACTTTGATGCTGAAAAGTTGTCAGTTTTAAAAGAGTAAAGATTGGAAGGGACCACCCTTCAGAAAATTACAGTTGAAAATATACTGTAACAATCAAAACAAGGGGATAGTCCTAGGATATAGGTATGGTCTGTTGAGGTGCACAAACTTCTGTTTGTAGTCTAATACAGAGAAGTCAGAAGTATTTTCACAAAGCTAGAAAGCAAACCCACTTTTCATTGTGGACAGAGCTCATATTTGAAATTGTTACAAATCAGACACTCGAAAAAACTAAAACTTGGCATTCACTTCTATTGGAGTTAGTATGTATTAAATTGATAAAGAACTTTAAGCATGTAGGTTTTCCCCTGTTTTTTAAACATTATACACTTCTTAAAATGTTTATAATGTCTAATTGCTGCTGGATTTCAAGACATATCAATTTTGTTCTTAGTTCCTGCAGATTTTGACAGAATGTCATACCAAAATATTTTGTATTTTTTGTAGGACTGGGAAACAGAAAATCATGACTGGTATTGTTTTGAATGCCATTTGCCTGGAGAGGTGTTGATATGTGACCTGTGTTTTCGTGTGTATCATTCCAAGTGTTTGTCTGATGAGTTCAGGCTTAGAGACAGCAGTAGTCACTGGCAGTGCCCAGTTTGCAGGGTGAGTACCTATGAGATTTCATGTGCTGATTAGAGGATTGATATTCATTAATAGATTCATTAAGGTGTCCAGATGGTCTGGCCAGGTTAATGGATAAAGAACTGAATATTGAAACCATGGTACATACTTAGAGCATCTATACAGAGATACCAAAATACGGTGCATGTAGCAGATGGTCATTTTTGAAGACTTCAGCAAAGTTTACTTATGCATTTGAACACACACAGTATACTGTGTGGGAAATGTGTGTACGTATGTATGCTACGTGTGAATGCAGTATATTGTGAATATCTTCAACATGAGTAAACAAATTGCTGTATAAGATGCTACTGTTTTTACTTAATATCATTTAAATGAATCATAATGTAACTTTTTTGTATTTTGATGACTGCATTCTTAATATTTTGTTGGAATAATAATTTACATTATAGAGCCACAGTCATGTTACTGATGAGGGCAGTATCAAAAAATACAGGGTGAAATCCTGCTTCCCATTTACTTCTGTGGATTCTATTGCTGCAGAAAGGCTAATCTGGATTTCACCCATAGCATCCGTATCTGTATTGTTTTTTCTTTAAAACTGCTATTTTTATGAGTATGGTAGGGAGACAGCAAAGAGTATTTTTTCTATACTTCCCAAGAATCAGCAGGTATGTTGTCTACATGTTATTAGAAGACTTAAACATTCTAGCCAAAATGGTGTTTACTGGTACCTGGCCTGGAATCAGCCAGATACTTCTCCTTACTGTTGTCATCTCCACGTCACCTCCCCCAGTGCAGCACATTCTTAGGCTTCTTTAAATGGAGGGAGTAATGCATATGAATGTTTAAGAGAAAATTACTGCTATAGAGTGGCGTAAAACTGCCAGTTGGATTGCTGAAGGGAGAAGAAATCCCATGCTAAAAGCTCAGATCTAGCTTTAGAGCCGCAGACTGACCTTCAGATGATCTGTGCTGCCAGGAGTGTAAGGGTTCAGGTGCTTCATTAGTGTGGAGAAGTGGTTTTTGAAAACTTGTGAATTGTTTTGTTTCAAAGCAGTGCTTTCTGACTGCTGTTACCTTAGAACCGGTTGTAAAAAACCTGTTGCCTGTTGCCTCAGACTGGGAGCTCTCAGGGTTTAGGGAAGTAGCAAGGAAATAGAGCCTGCCTCAAGGAAGTGGAAAGGAATGGGAAAAAAAAAAAAAAAGCAGTGGCAGGGAAAAAGCAGTTAAGGACATGTACTGTATGTCTCCTTATTGAGTTACTAGTATTTAATTTAGCTACTCAATATTGCCTCTGTTAAAAACAAAAATTGACCATATAGAGGTGAATTGCTTTCAGATTTTTAAATAAATCTCTTTAATAGTTGCTGGTTCTTGTAATAAGTATTGATAGTTCTTAGAAATATTTAAATTTGGGTAAACTGGATCCAGTCTTTTGTTTACCAATAATTTTAGATGACACCTGGTGAAAGTAGGGAATGTAAATGGTTTAAGCCACCTTGAATATGAGGTGGCTTATAACATCTAGCTTGTAACATGGAAGTAGTCAGAGAAATGCTGAGTAATCGCATGAAATACGCAAAGGTATGTAGGGTGGTCAGCTTTGAGAACAGTTTGACTTCCATCCTAGAGCCCTGAAATTCTTTATGGCAATGATATTAAACAAATACTTACTTCGGAAAAAAATTCCGTGAAACTCAGACCATGTGCACTGTGTCTGTCTTTCTGCCTATTTGTTCCCTTTTTGTTTTACAAAGGCTAAGGAGAGGTTTTGGGGGGCTCTTAAATGCCTCCTGCCCCAGAGATCTTTGGCTTGCTCAGTGCCTCAGGTGATGATCAGCCTATTTTGGTGAATATTGGCATTTAAAATGCCATGGCATCCTTTTCCCCCTGTGCTGGCAGCTCCTATTTTCCTTGTAATTAATCCAAATCAGTTCAACCCCTAATTCTGCAAACTTGGACTAAGGAGGCTTGCACAGTCTCTGTAAGCAAAGGAGGACTAGTTTGGCCTGGGAGTTAGTATCCTTTCTTCTGTTACTTTCACCCCACCTTCCTAGGAAATGACTTCTCTAATTTAATTTTAAAAGAAAGAGAGGGGCCTATATTAAAAAAACTATGGTAATTTGGAGAGCCCTGGCTGATGTCCAGAGGACATAACAGAGCTTAACTATCTTGCATAAGGGCAATGGGATTTACTTTGCATTATCAGCAGTAAATATGTACGTGCAAGGAAAGTAATGGTTGGGACAGAAAGATGCATATATTTTCATACTTTATTCTTGTAACTGGACATAGCACTTTTTACCTGGGGATTTCAAAGCTCTTTACAAAGGTTAAGTAAAAGTATGTTTGAAACCTAATATACTGGGAGAAATAATCTAAGAACACTTCATTCTTACGTAAAGATTGCTTCTGTAACACTGCCAAGGTCAGCAAGCCTTTGGATTACTCATTTCACAATTGCTGCTTGTACTAGTTCAATCAACCTGTGCAGCTTTATCTTGCACACTTGACTACTCAGAAACATTTCATAAAGGACATTGCCAAGGATTTGTTCATAACTTTAAAATATTTTTCCTCACTAATATTTATAACAGTCCCTTGCAAACCCCTGCAAACCTGAACTCTGTTTCCCTGCTGGTGTTTTTCTGCCCTGCATCCATAAGCGAGAATGTTCAGTTCCTGGATATTTTTTTTTAATTTGATGGTACCAATCTGAGTATTTTTTACAGGGCATAATTCACAGCAGGAGTCAAACAAAGTTCAATTCAAACCACATTGCAGTGACTGAAAATTTTCCCTGATGACTGACGGACTAATCATTGTCCTAAGTGAAATAAATTGGTATTATCAGCAAAATTCCTGGTAGACAGGTCACAAGAGAAAGACTCGAATGAACTTAGAGATTACATTCCCAATTACTGGAATGGTCCGTTCAAGACAGGGTTAATCAACTCGATCTCTGAAGGATGCAGGAGACTTGGACATTTATGGCTGCTTTTTGGTTAGATACAAGGAGAATATTTTCTCCAGCTGTTAATTTAGCACCTAAAGACTACAGAAAGTACTGCAAAAATACTAGTGGTTTTTTTTTGGGGGGAAATAGTTATATACAATATTCTGAATAGGAGAATGTTGATCACGTGTCGGGGTAACTGACTATTATTATTTCTTTTTTAAAAGAATTTTAGAGAAAGGCAGAATTATGTAGTATATATATATAGTATATAGTTTATATAGTTTGTATATAGTTTGTCCCAGAGGAACAGGTTTTGATTTGTGAAAAAAAAAAAAAAAGAATTATTCATATGATTTCACTTGACTCCTTAATTTTTTACAGTCATTTGATCAGAGATCGATCTTTCATGCATGTGTTCTGCAAGGAGTTATGTCCAATTTACCTATCATAGTGGGTGTTTCAGTATTTCTGGATTTTATATATATGAAAGTGAAGTAAACTGTAGAGCTCAAGATATTTAATGCTGTGCTGATAAATATTCTACAAATAGGCCATTTCTGAGTTCTGGTACTGTACTAAGCATTTCATGGAGTACATAAAAATACACCGTCATGCAGTTCACAATCATCTTTAGACATAATTAGACAAGTGAGAATGATAAAAAGTCGACAGAAGCACAGAAAGGTGAAGGTTACTTAAGTAACTCAGGTATTTAGATAAGGAGGTTTTAGGTACTAGCTGTCAGTCAAGATAGTAATGTAAAATGCAAGGAAGGAAGGAAGAGTATGGCTCTATTGACTTACTTTATGGGGGGTTACGGTAGGAGTTTGTTAGACAACTGTATGATGGAGCATGTTCTATAAACAGAATTTGGCATAATCACACAAATAATAGCCATGGATTTGTGGGTGAAGGGAAGTCATGGTATGGGACTGATATTAGCACCACATGGTTCAGTGTGCAAAGCCCACACCTGGGGAAGTGTTAGTCCTCAGCAGGTCCCTGCCATTCACCTTGCAGCCACACGCACCCCTGAGTAAATCAGGAAGCTGGCAGAACTGGGCACTGCATAGGGTCTATTTAGTAAAGTATAAAGGAATGTGTCAACAGCAGTAAGAAAACTGGGAAACCTCCACTTAGAGCCTCCTTCCACCTTCTTTGTGCACGTAAAAGCATATTTAATTCATGTGATGCTTCATATTCAGAAGGTGCTTAATGCACCATACAAGTACAAACCAATTTGTGGTTTCAGCTGTAACATTTTCAAAAGCGCCTAATGTTTTGAAAAGTCTCATTGAACTGCATGTGGGTTTTGAAAGAGGCAGGCCTTATGCCATATTCTGCTCATGCAGGTGCTTTTCTGTATGCTGCTTTGCACATACAGCGCACTAGTTGCTCTGAGAGCCGTCCTGTGTGCCTGTGTACCTTTCTTAATGGTGCAGAAAACCTGAGGACTGGAGGGTTTGAAGAGGGCATCAGAACAGCCCAGCTTTCCATATGCAGCACCAAATTCCTCTGGAAGTTTTAAGACCTACAAAAATCCAAGAGCCAGTGGGTGAAGTAAGGAGTTTCTAAACAGCAGCAGTGAACGTATGTTAGACTCACGTGCATAGTTCCCCTCTGCAGATATACCCCTGGAAACCTGTATTCCTCTGAAAATGGAACTGGTGCCTTAGAAGCATGTATCTGTCATTGAGCAGCCTTCACCTAATCCGTCACTGAACTGAAATGAAGCTCTTTGATGTGCGTATACACATGACAGTTGAGAGAGGAAGGAGGGGGGCTGAAATACTCGTTAATGGGAGGTTGTAGGGAAATGTAAACCTCTTTACATGGAGAACTTGTAATTTAAATGCTTATAGACAGAATGCTGGCACTAACACCTTGCATTTCTTAGAGTTTCACTATTTTTTTTCTCTTCAAATGAAAGATTGCAGCAACTGCAGCACAGTACTGCTGTCCCCCTGGGAGCCGAGAACTGCATGCCAACTTGGGGTGCAGAGGATAGTCACTTCCATCATAAATGGTGCTCCTGCAGGATGGAGTGTTTCTTGGCAGTACCCCTAGCTGCTGCTAACCTCGTGTGGTTCATAAAGTCTTGTAGTGAATTTCTGTGCAATAAGCGTGTCAGAATTGCTAAATAAGTCACACTTGCACAGTGTGATATTTTGCTACCCTCTTTAGCAGCTAGGCAGTATTATTAATCTGGAATATTGAATATAAACAGCAATGTAAATCCAACCTTCAGGTACCAGCCTCTGAGAAATAGATGTGCTGCAGAGAGTAAGGCATTATGTATAAAGTATTTCCTGCACCCGTAAGCGAAGAGTTACGTTGCAGCCTTGGCCTTCCACCTACCAGTTCTCATTAATCTTCTACATGAGGATCACTATTGTGAAGGTTATTACTTCACTCCTACATCCTCTGTGTAAGCACATATGGCTGACCAAGCCTTTGAGTTTACTTTGATTCAAAGTAGAAGGTTTGCAGGTTCTCTAAAAAATAGTGTGACTCTAGGAATTGTTCTTGTTGTGGGTTAATACCAGTAGGCAGCTAAGCACCACGTGGCTGCTCTCTTTACTTCTCCCCAACTGCCAGCGAGACAGAGGAAGAGAAAAGCAAAAGCCAGAAAACTTCTAGATAGAGTTAATAATTGTTTAATAAGTGAAGAACTGGGAGAGAAAGAAAACGGAACAAAACAAGTGACGGAAAGGCCATCACTCAACACCCATCATGGATAGACTGATGCCCAGTCTATTCTGGAGCAAAAGATGGCTAAGCCCCTTAAGCCTCCTCCTCTCCCTTCCTACTGCTGAGAGTGATGGTATAAGGCATGGAATATCTTTTTAGTTAGTTCAGGTCATCTGGCTAATTGTGTCTCCTCTCAATCTCTTGCATACCCCCCAATCTATTCACTGGGGGGGCAGAGCGAGAAACAGCAAAAGTCTTGGCACTGTTCAGCAAGAGCTAAAACATTTTTGTGTTATCAACACTGTTTTGGTCACAGATCTGAACCACAAAACCATATGAGCTGCTATGAAGATAATTAACGTCCCAGTACAATCCTATGTGAAGTTAATTTATCCTACAAATAGGATATCTGCAAATATAAAGATCCTGATAACCTTTTGGGGCTGGATTGAATCTTAGCAGTCTCTTTGAAAGAAACTTGCACTTTAGCAAGTTTTGCAGTAGCATATCTTAGTAGATCTGACTGTGGGAAAAGATGCACAGTGGATCTTGCCACTTTTACAGATTAACAAGCCACCTTCATTGTTTTCATTTCCTAAAAGTAGGAAATTAAAAGACCTAATTTTCATTTATGCTTGCTTCTATATCACTCTGGCTATAAAGGGACCTGAAAGTGGGAATATTTTCTTGTGTCAGAGCAATATAAATAGATTTTATGCAAATCATATCCCCTACCTAGTATCTATTTTCTTGCTTTAAGTGGCTCTAGGTTGACTTCTCTGAGAACACTACAAGTCTTCAAAATACAAACTAGAGTGTTTTTTTATTTAAAAAATTACACATTTTCCATTATAGCTTCCAAAGAACATGTGAGTGGTACCTCCTAAAGCACTAATCTTGTTGAAAAGTGAATGAAGCAGTTGGATTATAACTTGCTTTCTACAAAGGGTGAGCAACTTTGCCATAAAAAGACATTTTGCTGGCTCATAGGCTCCAATTCCCTAAATTTATTACCTTTCAACATTTAGTAGAGGAACCTGGAGATCAAATTTTTCTTAAAATAAATCAGGGTAGGGAATTGAAGGAAAAGTGGAGAAATTCAAGTTTGTCTGAATTGGCAAGTTAATTATATCATTTTCATTGATGCTTAAGATGATACTAATTGCTGACATCAATAACGATACAAAGCCAGCTATCTATCTTTTCTTATGATCTGAAGGATGACTGTAAACCATCTATCTCAACACAGTCTCTTACAAACTGTCTTGCCCAGTAGGGCATGAAAAATGGTTTGCGTGAATTCTGAAATACTTTCAAAGGATGATAAATTCAGAACCATGTCAGAAAAAGACATATAGAAGGACTAGTAAGTGCAAGTGAGTTTTATTGTGTCCTAGGAAGTTTCAGGCTTTTAAAATGCTGTGTCATTAGCAAGCATACAGCACTCCAGTGCCTAAAATGACATCAGCGTTTCATAATGCAGATAATTCAATGCACATACGGGTTTGCATCTGCAGTAGCAATGTTGGTTTATGCAAAACTGAATGGGTGAATTGAATTCCAGCAGAATGCACGTTCTCACAGCAGACAAAGTAAAACATGAATATACAGAAGGTGATTCACACATACAGCGCAGGGTCAAATTCTGTGTCATTCCAGAGTTCAGAAAGAAGGTCAAGGAGCCATTAATATTATGAAAATAATGCTTAAATGCACTGTAAGTGTTAGAAATGTTAGAAAGACTTGGTGCTGGCCCTTTCCACAATCGTGAGTCTTAGGTACCTAACAGTGGTAGTGTCCTGTCAGTTACGCATACGGTGGCATCTATAAAGGTTTGTGACTGAGCTGGTATTTCAGCACAGTTTGTAATGATTCTATGCATACTGTTCAGCAGTCAAATGAACAGCTTCATTGGTTGTGCTGTGTACAATTCTGATTTAAGAAGGAGGTAGCAAGTACAATCCTGAGATGTATAGGTTGCACACTTGCTGTAGCGCAAGGTCCAACCTGTGATTTTCAGGGTCTTCAGGGTCTTGCAGGAGGAACATAAGCAGAGGAGACACAGTCAAATCCTATCATTTTTTTTTGCGCTAATGTGTCATTTTTTCTCTTGCCAAGTAAATACGTAAAAGTATTTGCTCTGTACTCAATGTGTCTGCTCCCTCTATATGTTCAGAGTCATATATAAGTAATTCAGTAGAAACCAGCACACTTCTGGTGATTAATAATTCATAAGCCTCATACCTCTTTAATCTACCAGTTATGATATGGATTCTGTTTTTTCTTGTGTTTGCTGAGCAACAGTCATCTGCACAACTATGTGGATCTTGCTAAAGACCATCAAAACTTGAGGGTGCAGGTGTAACTTAGCCAGTTTGGTCCATACAATTTGCATACAGGTGGTGATGTGAGGCATGAGAAGGGCAGAACTCACCTTGGCACTTGGTGCATTTGGAGGTATGAGGAGTAAACATTTTTGCAAGAGACGTGAGCAGTTAGTGATCACTTCTGGATAATAAACTTGGAACCCATGCTGTTGTTTCACTGTGCTTCTGTTTTGGGGAACTACTGTAGGCCAGAGCAAGGAAGAGATAGCACTTTGCAGCCAGCTGTCTTAAGGCCATGTGGAACTGTGCACAGCTGCTGTGACCTGGAATTGGAAAGGCTGGTTTGTAAGAGCACACCAGGCATTGGCAAAGAACCACCTTCTCCTTAGCAGCGTGTTTTCTGTATGCAGTGCTTCCCACTAGCCTGGATTGACTTTGAAGCATGGGGATAAGTCTCTGGACTAGGCTAAGATGAAGGGAAAAGCTCTGGATACTGAACTGCTAAAAAGAAGCAGTCTGTGTTTTAGAATCTGGGTTAGATTTTGTGAAGGAAGAACCACAAAAATCAACAACTTCTATGTTTCTTGAGCAGTAAAAATTGCTCTGCGTTTTTACTGGCTAGAGCCTATTTGACTTCCTCCTAGACAGTATCATTTTGCCTAGTAAGCACATAATATGTAGATAGTACAGGATATTTTTTTAAAATAATTTCTTATTTTACTGGAAATATTAATGCCTTGCTATAAAAAAGAACATCAAATAAATTTTAAACTGCTCCCTAAAATGCCTTTCTTCATTACTTTATTCTAATTAGATACTTTTTTACATGAGAGGTTTTGACAAAGTATTATGGATACAAGTGGAAATAAAACCTGTAGCTGAAGTCCTTAGCCCAGACATAATTCAAAGCAACATATATAGTTGTTGTGACGTGTTAGTGTTGCTAATTTCCCAGAAAAGATTATAGGTAAAAAATTGTGTGGTATATGATTCAAAGTTACCTTTCTTAAATAATGTCATGATGCAGAGAAAATTTGTATTGGATGACCTTTGAAGTCAAGTTTAAAATAGTAATATGATCCTGTTTTTCTTTTGACAGAGTATCAAGAAGAAAAACACGAGTAAACAAGAGATGAGCACATACCTGCGATTCATAGTCTCTCGTATGAAGGAGCGGGTGAGTCTGAAACAGGGCAGTTGATCGAAGTGTTGGGTTGCACTATAGAGGATGCATTACTAGTGGCCAGGTGTGACTGTGCAGGGAGGAGGGCTACAAGAGGGTGTCATTTTATTTACCCTGTCATATTTCAACGTACACTTATCAGGTCTCATTGCTCGAATTAGTATCATTCTGGCAGGAGTGGTTTATGTCATGGGCCTGTGACTCCTCTGAAATGGATATTTTTGAGGTTTGAGACACATGTAGCCTGTCAGACTGGATCCAGTTTGGCCCTGTGTATTCCCCACCTGAAATGTTCCAAACTATTGTAATTTTAAATCTTTTATTTATGTTTTAAGCAGATTCTAAATACAATAACTTATGCTGTCTCGTGGTCCTTTCAGGCTATAGATCTAAACAAGAAAGGGAAGGACAACAAACACCCAATGTATAGAAGGCTGGTGCACTCAGCTGTTGATGTTCCTACTATACAGGAGGTAGAGTGACTTGCTTTCTAACTTCCACACTGTTTATGGTGTCTTTTAACAATGAAGATAAAGCTTAAGGACTAAAGCACTAATCCTGTTTAATTCTTCTTGTGATCAGTATTTCAGAATTGTATCCAGCATTGGATAGGGGAGCTTCCTCATAAATAGGTAACCGAGTAAAACCATTTTGAGTGGTGCCTAGTTTTTAAACACAGAGTATCCTCAATTTGTTTTGTACTGGGCTTTTACTAGGAGCTGTAGGTAGCTGAAATCTTTAGAGAAAGTACTCTTTATCTAAGTCACTGAATATGGACCTGAGTGCCTATGTTGGTATATCTGGCCCAATGGTTTTGACCATATTCCAATTTTAGTCATTATGCCCTTGCGTAGGTGTCAACTTTATAAACATCTAAATGATTCATAAAGAACCAATCATTTTGTTGATCATGAAAAAACAAGACTCACTCAAAACACGTTTTGCATTAATTGTTCCAAAAATAAAGTATTAGTAAATACGTTGTCCTTTTTTTCTGAACCAAAAGTCTGCCCATGACTCACGTAAACCTACTGCACATGATCAAAATGAACAGCATATTCATCCCTATTCGTTGCTGCAACTGGATTACTATGCAGTGCCATAGTATATCTTGCCCTTTACAACCCAGAAGTGAAAAGCCTTTGCTTTATTATTGCTATTGAAACACGTGGATAAACGATAGCTTCACTGACAGTTCTGGAGACCAACACTGCTGGCTGGCTTGAAGTACTGGTGACACTGTTTGAGCCTGAAAATAGGTCAAGAAGCCTTCCTTTCACTGTCACCTTCACCTGCTTCCACAGAAGGTCTTTTGACCCTGATGACATCCTAGAAACTGATGATGTTTTGTTAGATGATCGGAATTCTCATAGGTGTTCTTCACAGAGCACAACTGAAAATGCTGCATCCCTTAGCAGACAAAAGACCATACTAGGAAAACGAACTGCAAGTCAAGTTTGTTACGAGTTTGGAAGACTAAGACAATCAACCTCCATCAGAAAACACTGACTGTCAAGTGAAGAACCTGGAAGTATAAAGGCAGTCAACACTGATTTGAAACTAGCTGGTATTTTAAGGCACAAAATCTTCACCTCAGGGAATATATTTTAATTTGAACAAGTGTTTCATACCTTTATGACAAAGCTACTCCAGATTCACCCTGTTATAACCAAGAGAATATTTTTTTGTAACTTGGTCACATATCTAAGCACCTGTTTTACTTCTGGGTGTTGCATAGAGGGACCAGTGCAACCAATGTTCAGGTAGTAGCAAACCATGTCAAAGAGTTGTAAGTATTCCTTCTGTGTGCAGGAAAGGCAGTGTCTGATCTGTGTTGCATAATGCAGATTTCTGTGAAAGCTTCTCTGCATTAAACAGGTGCAGCACTTTCAAAGTTTTTTTTTCACAGTCCTGTGTTTTCTTTTGTGTAGAAAGTAAATGAAGGGAAGTACAGGAGTTATGAGGAGTTCAAAGCAGATGCTCAGCTGCTTCTACACAACACAGTGATTTTCTATGGAGGTAAGGTACTACGCTTATCACTTGCTTTCTTTGATTTACCTTTATCTGTAGGAAACTCACAAGTTCAGGATTGAATTTGGTATTAGGTAATCTTAAATGTGGATGAGGTCATTTGAGAGCCCTTAAAAATCAAAGTAAGCTGCAAGAGGACTTTGTAGGGTCTTTTTTGCCCCACCTACTACACAACTATTTCCATCCTCTCTGACTAAACCTGTCAGTAGAAATTTACTCCTTTGCCATCTGTCTGCTTCTGCAGCCTAAGTCATAAGTCAGTCTATACTGCAGATTTCTGCCAGTATATATATGTTGTTCTACAGTGGAAAGAGATCTGATCTCTGATGGGCTGTGTCAGCAGAAACATGTACTATAGACACTTATTTTTCACTTGTGGGCAATATCTGCTATATTATGACAGCAAATATAGCTACATCCAGACTAGAAATGTCCTGGTGGTGCAGTGTGTGGAGGCACAGCCATCAGAGAAGCTGCCAGCCACTGGGAAGGTAATAGGTGACTGATACGGTGGGATAGTCTGATGGCAAGTGGAGAAATACCACCACTGTGTCCAGAAGCTATAGCCAGGTCCTGTAACAAGGTTCTCCAGAGCCATCACTTCAGGAAGGATGTGATTCTCCCCTGCAAACACAGCCCACATCAGGGAAACTGGGAGGAGGGTGGGATCAGTCTATTTGCAGCATCAGGAGATCCACACTGTCCTTGGTAGGAAGAGAAGAGAATGTGCTAATAGAGAAATGCACGGCTGTAAAGGGAAGCACATAGTGATAAATAGTCTGTGAAGCATTGCTCTGAGAAGAAATACTTCTGTGATTGTACCTGTGTTCCTGTCAAGTGGTGATAGCAGAGAGCCATGTTTTAGGACAATCAGGGTGTGTCATTAAGACAATAGCGAAGAAAGAAACCGGATCGATGTTAGGAGCAATTCTGTCTCCCTGCTGCTGCTCCTCAGATGTGTACTTGTAGTTTTCAGTTTAAAAGCTCCCAACGGTATTTTTGCATAAAAATATGAAACAGAAAACAAATATTGAACTGATCGTTAGAAAATTTTAAGTGGAAGGGTTACCCAAGTGACTAAATTATGTTTTGTGTTCTCAAGAAAGACAAATATAGCATGAAAGTCATAGCATTGACAGCTGCAAATCTTTGTGAGCACTGTGATCATACTGTGATTGTTCATACCATTTATTTTTAATTTATAGCGGACAGTGAACAAGCTGATATAGCAAGGATGCTTTACAAAGACACGTGTCATGAAGTAAGTAGTACCAAGTAACCAAGTTACGGATATTTGATTTTCATTTCAGAATCTTAAGAAAATTTATTCTTCATATTACAACAATAGCAGGGATGTGAAGTTTGTTACTTTTTTTCCCCTAACTTTCTAACAGCAGCTTCAGAATTCCTTTTTTTTTTTTTTTTTTTTTGCAACTAGACTATCATTTCAAAAATACCAGTATTCGAATTTTAGTTTTGAAAATACTCTAATAATACATAGTTGGCCTAGAAATAATTGTACTTACTAGTAAATATATTGAACCTGAGGTGAGATTCCTACCAAACTCTGTAATTGGCATTGAAACATTTCTAAACATTCAGAGGAGACCAAAAAATAAAACTAGGGGAGCTGTCACGCTTTCTCCATTTGTATAGTTGAATTACTTCTTTCAGAATGTAAATATCATTAAATATTTGATGAATTTAAAGAGCTATTCTTTGCACTTTAGCTATAATAAATCATTAAGGTGTATATTAGTCTCTTCCCACTGCCTGTTTTTTTTAGAACATGAATTATATTTCTGCAGCTTGTCTTTCATCCACTCTCAGCTCACCTCAGTTTCACACCTAGTTTTTACAGATGGAAGTAACTCCACCAAATTAGCAAGCAGGGCTGAAAAATTTTACTATTTAAGAGATAGGGATACTACTGAAGTCACACAAATAGGATTTTTTGGGCTTATTTACCTTTTTTTGTTTTTCAGCTGGATGAACTGCAGCTTTGCAAGAACTGTTTCTATTTGTCAAATGCGCGACCTGACAATTGGTTCTGCTATCCTTGTGTATGTTGCTGACACAGACTTTTATTTGTTTGCTTTTCTGTATGAAAGCCTGCAGTTTTGGTGTCATTAATGCATTGAATATTCCATTTCAGAAGGCTTGTTTCAAAAGCTTGGTTAAGACTCTGTAAGCCTAGATATTTTACACAAGTGAAATGTTGATTGAAGTTCAAAGCTGTAACAATATAGGTTGTAAAACTTGGTTATCAGCCAGTTACAATGGTTTCACAAGAAAATAAGGAGCTTACAGAACTAAAACTTTGCTCCTGGATGAAGCTATAAAGACAAGTTTAATTTTTGGGCTGCTTAAGATCTGTTTTCAATAGACAGTTACACCCTTTGCAGACTTTGTATTTTTTCTACTTTGATCCAAGCAATACGTCTAACAGGGAAAAGCATATTGTAGGAAGATAAAAATGAAAATAGTACTACATAAACAGCAACCATATTCTTAAGATACTAGTGTAGTATTACAGCAAAATATTTGTGGGAGATATCAGTATAATACTTCATATCCAATAATAAATGCAACATTTTTTCCAGATACCTAATCATGAGTTGGTTTGGGCCAAAATGAAAGGCTTTGGGTTTTGGCCAGCTAAAGTCATGCAGAAAGAGGACAATCAAGTTGATGTTCGCTTTTTTGGCCATCATCACCAAAGGTAATTTATTAATTCCATGTGCTGCTTTTTACAAATGATACTTAAAAGAGTTTATCTCATCTATCATGTTGTAAATCCTGGCTCAGCTAGTTGCCAACATTAGAAAGACTGAGTACTTTGCCATAATTGTTTCAGAAAATGTAAAGCTCAGTCTAACACATCCGAAGTTGCCAAACGGCTCAGAGATTCCCTTTCCACAGTTGCCATAGGGATGTTACTTAATGCCATTTTAATTAAAGAAAGGAAGTGAACTTCCAACTGTTTCTTCAAATCAGTAGCAGCCTGCTAATCCAGGCCAAGGTAAAAATTGGACAAAAATGTACTCTTACTACCAGTAGTATTGACTTTGTGCAATTTTCTCTTCTGAGCAGGCACATTGCAATTTTGTGTTTTGGTAACATAATATACATCACAAATGTTTCTGTCTTACTGCTAGAACACAGAGAGCTCCTGCTGTGAGCCAGTTGGCAATTTCGGAGAATAACTCTTTACTTTGGAAACTTCACTTTTAGAGATCAGCTTTTACTTCCATCTCCAGTTGTTTGTTCAGCGTTTGGGGAGGCACATGGTTATTACTACAGTGGATTTTTTTCTCTGTTGGACTTATATGCCTATAATGTGAGCAGAGGAGACATTTGCAAAGTAATTCATGATTGTTGGGAAGGTGGTCTATTTTGGTGCATCCCAAAAGGGCCTAGACAGTTCAGTAACAGTGTTGTATAAGGCTGTTTATTTAAGTTGCTTTTAGTGTAACTAGTGCAGTATATAACATGGTTTTTTTTGTTATATGAACTACCAAGATTTTCTAATAGGCATAAAGTGGGTGAAGGATTTTTATTTGTGTCTCAATCACAGAATCTATTTGCAAATACAGTTTGTCTTATTAGCAGTTTTGACATTAAGTTCGCACAGCTTCATACTGTTTAATAAAGTAACATGGCATTTGCGGGATAAGGTGCTTGCAACTTCTTAAACATGCTGATCGAAAAGGCAAAATACATTTTACTGGAGTGCCATTGCTTAGTTACTGTGCTGGATTTGGACAAAAGGCCAAATTCCTGGTTGATGTAAATTAGCGTTGTTTCTTTGACTTCACTGAAATGCAATTTGTATTGCAAGATCTGAGAATCTGTCCGCAGACATTTAATTTGTTAGTATTTAATCTGCTATGTAGATGTGCATGGCAGTGACTCTTTTTCTTTAATGTCCGATGTTGCTTGGTATAACCTTTTAAAATGTCAAGCGCTGCCCATGGAAGTCTATGAGGATTCTGAAAATATTTAAGAGGACAAAGTACCTCTGGAACCAAGTCACTGGCATGAATTCGGTCCAAAAGAGCATGACAGTCCCCATGTGAGTTCAGTCCTGATAGAGGTCCAAACTACAAAATGTCGCTCTTCAAGGTCGTCATTTGGTACGTTCCTTGACAGCTTTAGCAAAGAGGTCGAAGGCTAAATTGGATTAGCATATGAGCCTTCAGTACAGATGTGTCTGACTCGGAGCGTTTAGCAAGGAAGCAGGCAGAAGGTGTGACTGCTGGTGGTGCTGGGGGGAGGTTTGTGGCTCACCAAAAATGAAACAGACTTGCAGCTGTAGCATCCACAGCTAACAAGTGCTTATAGTAACACAAATGTCTAGTGGTGTGCGGTCTTATTTTATTAAAAATGTGTTGAATATACAAAAATTCTGAGTAAAAAGGAACTGTCAGTGATTGGCCACTGTGAGAAACTGCTTCTGAAGTCAGTTTCTCACATCACGATCCTTCATCTGTATTTAATGTTTCTGAACCTGTCTGTGCTGTGTATTCAAAAGGGCCTGGATCCCCTCTGAAAACATTCAAGATATCACAGTTAACATCCATCGGCTGCACGTGAAACGCAGTATGGGGTGGAAGAAGGCCTGTGACGAGCTGGAACTGCACCAGCGTTTTCTCCGTGAGGGGAGATTCTGGAAATCAAAGAATGAGGATAAAGGGGAAGAGGAGGCAGAGTCGAGTATCTCTTCCACCAGCAATGAGCAGGTGAGTGCTGCCACAATGTTAGCAATCAGAGCAATTTATAAATGTTAGAAAGATTACGTATTTTTGATCGGTCTGCTATTAAATTAGCCTTGTGCTCTGTCTACAGTTTTGTGGTGACAAGAAGAGGGTTCAAAGACTTGTTTTCCCTATGTTTTGTAGCTCAGTAAAAGCAGGAATATAGGGGTTTCCTCTTTCCTCGGTTTATTGGATGACCTCTGGGAAGTTTCAAAATGTTTGTCACCTATAGCACCTTGATGAGACAGACCAAGATTTCTAAAGTTAAATAGGAATGTTCAAGTTAAATGTCATGGATATCAGATAGACTGCAACACTGCCTTCTTGGACTCCCATCAAGGGACAGCCCTGTAGCTGTTCAGCCTTGTCACAGCTGGAGTATGTTCGCTTTGGACAGTATTCTACATTACAGATCCCTGAGTGACACCAACCATGACATTTTCAGCAAGTCCAACTGAAGTTAGGTTGAAATGTTGCGCTTGAGAATCATGTGACCAGCAACTGATTAAAGTAATGAAAAATAATTGTGCGAAACAAGAAAAATTATATTGCTTTAACAAAAGTGAAAAGCACCAAGGGCCAAGATAAAAAACTTTGCATTGCCATATGGAAATTCCCTTATCACAGCTGAACCTTGCTAGTCATTCATTGTCCAAGAGGGTGTTATATATTCACTGTTACTGACTTGGCCATAAGATTTTCATAGGTTGCAGGATGCTTCTCTGTAGTCTTGGCAGCCTTTTCCCTGACAACATCTTTCTTCATTTAAAACCACTGTGCTCTTTCTAAGCCTGTGTTTTTAAAAACCAGTGTGTTTTGACCCTCTTCCTTTGCCCTTTTGTCAAACAGGTCTGCCATCTAATTTGTAGCTAAGAATTCAAGCTTATAAAACTGGATGTTGCATTAAGGGGATGCTGCTTATTAAAGTGGTGTTAGGTATTTTTAGCCTGGTTTGCTCAGCTAACCCCTTGTAGCCCTTTATTTAATGTTGTGTGTGCAGTCTTGCAACAGTGTATGCTGAAGCAGGAAAACAGTCACACATAGCGTTTATGAAAGATAACAGTGGTATTTTCCCAGTTTTCAGAAGTATCAGTCATAGGGTTTGAAGTGTTCATTTGCATATTTTCTGTTCCACCCCAATTGCTTATCCTTCACCTGGTTAGTGCTTATACCTGCTTCACTGGTTTCCCAGGTGCAGGAACCTAAGAGTAGCTGTCAAACTTCATGCTCTGCAGTAATCTGCAAAACCCTGTCACTAACACAAGCTAGTGCTGGATGCTTCAAAGACAGGAGTAAGAACTTTTCAGCAAGCCATATACCATGCACTTTGATCTCACCCTTGTTTCTATTGGTGGAGACTGACTTTTAGTCTAAAGCATGAAGTTTTGTACCCCTCCAAGCATACAGTTATAATGAATTATAGCAAGTCTATAATGTTACCATCTATATATATATGTACATTTTCTTTATAATTATTGCTGTTTTCTGGCTTCCAGCAAGATCTGCTGCCTTTTTATGGGTCACTGATATCTGAATATTCCAGAAGCCAAGTGTTTGAACTTGTTTGTGAAATGAAGAAAAGAATGGTTAAGAGTATTTTAGCAAATACATATTGAACGTTAGAACTTGTTTGTGAATTTTATTTCTTCATGCAATCATAGTTACCAGTAATATGGAAAGTTTATTGTATGCACTCTTCATTTAAGAACAGTATTTAACTTTATATTTGCTAAATTAAATAATTGCAGATAATCGTAAATAAAAGGTACAATAGAGATGTTACAATTAATGCTACTTATATGACATGGGGTTTGGACTGATTCAATACACTTTCCTTAATGTTCACAGCTGAAGGTTACTCAGGAACCAAGAGCAAAGAAAGGACGACGTAACCAGAGTATGGAACTGAAGAAAGAAGTAAGTTACCTCAATTACCGTGTTTGTAGAGCTAGCAGAGTACAAGAAGGCTGAAATTTTAATAGACACTCCTTCAATGTCTGTCACCTTACACTGATTTTACAGTATTAATTAGGAAAGTTCCAGCCCCATAGCTTGGTCTTCCTTGCTAACAAACATAGTTATACCTCCCACATGCAAGGCACTGGTGTCATCATGGTAATATTCTGTATCGTGAATAAGTCAACAGTCAGCTTACAACTTTTGCTTTGGCAGGAACGAGAAAGTATTTTGCACCATCAAGAAAATTCAGTTTATGAAGTGTCATATCCACCTTTTTCCATGGAACTTCCTTGTTTATCCAGCTTGCACACTGAATGATCATGTAACCGAAGGACTGTATTATGATGCTTGCACACAAGGGGGCAGTTACTAAGACAGCCATAAATCTCCTATTTCCTAACTTTTGAGTACTTCTTCCTGGCTTTGTTTCAGCTGCATCTTGAACACTAGGAAAAGTTGCACATATGCAGTCCTCTGAAGAGGACTTGTGACTCCATTACGGAGGAGGGTTCAGGTGTGTGGGATGGCCCTGGTGCCTGAAATACAGGCAATTGCCAGTCCACATATCTGGACACCTGCCTGCCCATTGTATCTGATGCTGCAGGAGGCACCTTCATCGACGGAGACATTGACACGCAGTTTGTGCTCCCTGAGGCACAAACTGTATTTGAGGGCAGAATAGGGAGACTACAGTTGAGAATGTCTCATCATTTTTACCATGTTTTCTGTCAAGCAAATGCTTTAATTTGCTTCATACGTATGTCTTAATGTTTGCCACCTTAGGTCTGCTTATATTTGATCAGTGATCCAGAAGTCAATCACAGTGACCTATTAGAGAGTAACTGCAAAAGGGAATACACGGTCAGACTTTCGGTTGCTGTGAGCAGTGCCCCATCACACAGACAGGCACAAAGTCCAGTCCTGAGCAAGTCTGGTGTTACAAGGACACTGTACGCTGTCAAATGGGCTTTAAAAAATATAAGTTTAAAAACCCCAAATAATGTCCATCTGTGTCTTCAGACACTTCAGATGTCAATAAGAGCTTGCAGGGATATTATTTCTCTGTTCTAAAGAGCAGGAGCAATTGGTGTTACAGTGTAATAACATAGGCAGCTAAATTCAGTACAGTACACTGCAGCACCTATGATTTCTTTCTTGATAATTATGTAATTACGGAAAGCTTCTGTGGTCATCCAAGACTAGTTCCATATTAGTGGAACCAAAACTTAGATGCTCATTAGCCTTTCATCTTCAAAGCACCTTTGAAGTACTAATCAATCTTTGCAGCAGTTCTATGAAATCAGTGGAGTGGTACAGATTCCAGTGGAGTCTTTTGGGCCAGAGTAAGCCCAGAGTTTGCCAAAAAAATTCAGGCACCTTGGCCACACAGCTACAGTCTCTTCAGGGAGAATGGTAGGGGGGAAACTCTTTAGCAGACTTCAGTAATTCCAAGGGATCTGCAGTAATTCTGCACAGCCTCTTCTATGTAGTACTTTTTGGGAAGCCAGGCTGGTGAGTGTGGCATATGTGCGTACTGATGCCATGCATGTGCTTCCTTCTGGAGAGCTCCTAGCTGAAGTCAAAAAATCTTGACCAAAGACCCTACCCACTGTCATGCTCGTTCTCCTCAAGGATCCCACATCCCATCGTCACCGAAGGTCTTCAACAGACACCTTTTACATTAATTGCACTGGCATTAGTCATGTAACACTTCCTCCAGGGGGAACTGAGAGTTCACTTGTTCTATTTTGATATCTGGGTTTACGAGTTTGTTCTTCTCTGTAGGAGCCAGAACCTGAAACTGAAGCAGTAAGTTCAAGCCAGGAAATTCCCACAATGCCTCAGCCCATTGAAAAAGTTTCAGTCTCAACTCAGACCAAGAAGTTAAGTGCCTCTTCTCCAAAAATGCTGCATCGGAGCACCCAGACAAGTAATGATGGAGTGTGTCAGAACATGTGCCATGACAAATACACCAAAATCTTTAATGATTTCAAGGACAGGATGAAAGCTGATCACAAAAGAGAAACTGAGAGAGTTGTGCGAGAGGCAGTAGAAAAGGTAACACTTGTCAAACACCACCTACACTCTGGTTTGAGGAGAGGAGGAGTGTGGATTTTTTTTCAAATTCATTTCTATTTTTGTAACATCCATCCTTAAGAAAATGAATAAAAAGCATTTTCTAAAGAGACCACCTAAAAAATAGTCTTTATTATTGCTTTTTAGACCATTTATATACTGACAGACCTTAATTTAAACAGAAAGCTCCTGCTTTTTTGATTCTTGTCCAGTGAAATTGGTTTGTGATCCAAAAACGAAAGTAATTGTTCATTCATGAGTATCCCTTTCCAAAGCCTTTTTCTCCATTGTCAGTGTGATTGTAAACAATGGCATTGTTTAAATGCTATTCATAAAGAATTCTTCTTTTGTCAGTCTTCTGACCTAAACATTGAATAGATTCACTGACATTTGTCTGATATCTAATTAAAATTCACTATCGAAGCCTGACCTGGTCACCTTTCACTGGAGAGGGCAGGACAATTTAGAGGGTGATTTCTCTGACCTCTTTTAAATACTTGTCTTAAAATGAGTTCCCTTCTGAATGAAGGACTATGGAATGAACCTAGAGAGTTTAAATGTTAATTCTGTAGGATTAGGATACCAAACTTTCAGATACCTGAGCAAGGACAAAGGAATCCCACTGACAATGAATACTAAAAGGTATCTCTCACTGAACTGAGGGATGTCCTCTCTTGTATTTTCCATCGTGCCCTTGCAGTAGATTTATATGCAGTTGTAGATTCAGAAAAGGCAAAAACTTTTTCTAAGATGAATTCATAAATTTGTAAACTGATCGTTGACATAATATACATGGAAGCTTTTCAGCTGGTTTTGTAGATGCCTAGCAGAATAGAAATACAGTGACATTTTTATTTTGAACATTTCTTATGAGATGGAAGTTTTGTTATAACTCTAAAGGAGATAACTTCTTGTTTTCTAAACTGGAGAAATTTCTATGTGACCTCCACCCACATCAGTAATAGAGGTTTAAAGAGTGGAGGTCTAAAGAAGACACTTTTATTCCAATAGCTGTCCGTTGACTTGTTTTGCTGACTTTCTTATGGCAGCTGCGTACAGAGATGGAAGAAGAGAAAAGGCAGGCTGTAAATAAAGCTGTGGCCAACGCACAAGGAGAGATGGACAGAAAATGTAAGCAGGTAAAGGAGAAGTGCAAAGAAGAATTTTTAGAAGAAATTAAGAAGCTAGCAGGCCAGCACAAGCAGCTGATTTCCCAGACCAAGAAGAAGCAGTGGGTAAGTGTCAAAAATGTATTACTAAGCGGAAACGTATAGTGCATTCTGCGGGCCAATTGAAGGTTCGTTCTTTCTTACTTCTAACTGCACTGCTCTTTCACTGGTCTTTCAGCTTTAAGGTTTCCCCCTTTATATTATTGCTTTCAAATTTTCTGAACCGCCAAATTTCAATTGGACGTTCTGATTACTTTCCCTCTTAATTATGTAGTGTTAACATCGTCGTCTTCTTGAGTCCAATCAGATGTTAGCATCAACATATTTTTTTCTAAATGCAGTTTTACCCCATATAAGACATGTTTTGCATTGTGTTCATAGCCCTTTGATCTCAAGGCCCCAGAGGGTACTACACCTGGCTGCATCAATTTGGATTCCCCTGCTAATAATGCTGGTAGTGATACCCTTTTGGCCTTTTCCTCTCCTAGCTTTTTCTGCAGCTCTTTCATGTTCTTTTGTATGTAAGACGTGACTTTTTGAAATACATTTCTCTCCCTTGTTCAGTCCTTAAGCCCAAATCTGCAGCATTGCCTACAGAAAACACGTTTGCATGCCCTTTAGAAAAGTGAAAACAGACCTCTAATTTGCCATCCTATTACAGACTGCAAACTTTTCCCTGGTTTTGTTTGTGTCTTGCGTGTTCTTCCACATGGCTGTACAGCATCTGCTCAAACATTGCAAGGACTGTAGTACTGTGCTGCTAGCCTGTAACACAGTACAGGTGGAAACCGTTAGGCTGAGGGGCAGTGCGCCTGGCACACACACACGCTTTGCTATTTCTTTGCTAGTTTTCATAGAACAAGGAAATTAAAGCCGTCGTTCAGGAAATCACACTGCACTGTAGTAGCTGTCTATGACATGCAGGAGGGTGGCTACGAGATTTGCTGCTCTCCTGAGCTCTGACATTGCCAGATGTGGCTGAGAAGCCTGCGGTGCCTTGCCACAAGATGGCACGCTGGCCTGAGCCACGGGGGACCTGTCCCACGGCCACGATGCCGCCTGCCTGGGGAAGGCCAGCCCTGGCTCCCCACCGCAGCTCCTGTTCGTCTTCCAGGCCAAAGGGCTGTTTGTTTATGTTCAGCCTCATTAGTCCTTGTTCTTACAGATGAAACGGTGGTCCCTGCAGAGAAAACTGCTCTGTGGGAGAGTGCAATAAATACGAAGGCGAGACAGTCGGTTGCTGACTACCACAGTTAGGAGTTTGGGTATGCTTAAAGAGAAGAATGATCTCAAATGCTAGAGCTCCTGTATAGTCTTAATTTCTGTTCCGGGTAGAGATTTTAGTGTGGGTGTTACAATACTGCAGTGCTTGGGTCTCTGTCAAGTAGAAAATTCCTCCCTGTCTACCTGTCTCTGCAGACCAGAGAAGTTATTTAGGTCTCCGACTTGATCAGGTTACTGTGTTTAATGCATCACCACCTGCTGGTGCCTGCATGCCTGCTTTTGCCTGTGGCACTTGAGAGGGAAATCGAATCGGCCTTTGCCCGCTATAGGACAGCGCCAAATGAGCTCTCTTCTGTCAAAACTTAAGAGTGGCGCATGTCAGCTGTTGCCACCATTCAGCTGATAGGCAGTAATCAATCACTGTAACTTGATTGTGAGTCAGGACTCTTAGCTATAGCTACTTTTTGGTGTTTTTGAAGGCAGAATTTATGAAAGAGGCTCCTGAGACTTACTTTCGTCTGCCTCAATGTGCCTTTGCCACATCCTTTAGCCTGATCAGAGAGCGCCCCGGTACCACATCACTGCATCTTAAGATCATGTGCATAAAGACTCCTTTCAAGCAAAACAGTTACAAATATAAAGAGTATTTGACAGTCTTGCCTCTTTCTGTGGCCCTAGAACTATCTGTCAATCACCACCTTAAATGAAGGCATCATACAGGCAGCTGATTTGCTTGTGGTAAGGGAGGGAGGGTAAGGATAAACACCTTTGCATTCGAGCTGATGGATCTGCCTGCCAACACACAGCCTCAGGCAGCTAGAGTTGGTCCAATTACAGAGCTCCCCAGTGATTTTTCCTTGGGTGGTACTAATGACAGTCCCTGGTGTGTAGTACCGCTCTTGTATGCTGCTATTATGATGATACCTCTTTACCAAAATCTCATGTAATTAACAAACATACTAAATGAGTTTTGGTGGCTTTGCTTTTTAATTAGAAGCAGAGACCTCTGGTTTTGCATAATGCAGTTGTCTAGGCTTGGAGAATACAGCTGCTGTATATTTTTCATTATTCACACTGTATTTGTCATCTTCTCCAACCTAAAAAAGAAAAATAATCCAGTGAGGGTGAAGAGATTGTTTTACTGGTGGTGTACAGGCATACGCGAAGATGCGCTCCCAGCCCTTCAGGAGCCTAAGACATAGTTAAAGAATGTTTTCTTTTGCTCTAACCGGTCACAGTCCCCTTGGCTTAATCAAGTTTTACTTTTATACCCCCCAAGAAACTGGATTTAATACAGATACCTCAAGTGAATAGCAAACAAAAGGAAGAAATGGGAAGGCAGGGATAACAATCATGAGATTATGCAGTTTGATGGCCTCCAGAATACAGGCTGGAGTGCTAGTCTTGACAATGTTTCTTTTTTTAATTTCTCCCAGTTCTTTTATTTGCATATAAGCCTCATTTAAATTGGTGCATAGTTCACTTTAACAGATAATTTTAATTTCTGTCTCTTTCAATTATATTTACAAGTATATTTATTCTAACTTGCAGCAGCTTGATTTTAAGTGAATGACCGTTGTTGGTGATGCGTAGTGTCTGAAACAGAAACCCAAGTGATTGATAATGTTTAGAAAGAGGAAAACACAAAGAAGAGACGAGGCCTGAGGCCAGCTGGCATTTTGCCTTCTCTGCCACATGTGCTGGTACCAGCTTAGCTGACACTATTTTCCTTTTGTAAGTGGAGATTTGCATCCCACACTTATGGCCAGCATATGCAAAGGGAAGTGCAGCACCCACAGATCAGTTATTCTCTCCTGTCTTAGCTTTTTTTGATCTCTTCAAGCAAGCAGATGTGAAGCTGGTCTCTGGGCTGAGGCCCATGCTGTATGTAATGGAGAGACACAGCTGTTCCCTGCACCTTTCCAGCGGATGATCCTAATGGTTCCCACAGGCTTACGGGCAGCCAGCAACATGAAAAACCAGGAAAACAGCTCTCGAGAGGACACTTGTTTGCAGACATTTCTACAAATAAACTTCCCTGGAGCTAAGTTATAAAAGTAAAATGGAGAGGTTCCCTTCCCATGCAGCTAAGGCAGTCTCTTTATTGCTGATGAAAATAAAGGTACCAGTTTAGCCAATGTAAATGTGGGCTTTCTTGGATCTGTCTTTTAGTAGTGTGTAGGGTTGATGTTTTTTTGTTTTGTTTTAAGGCAGTTTGTTTTGTTTTCTCTGTAATTCTCTGTTTTATTAACAATGCTGTAGCTAGGCAGGAACATAAAAACTAAATTGTGTGTTATTCTGTGGTTTGATAGCAGCCTGCACAGACTGTGTCATATCCCTCCCTCTGTTCCCCATCATGCAATAAGCATTTCAGACTGGATTTGTAAAGATATTCTCTGATTTTGAGCAGTCCAAGTTCAGAAAGACAAATCTGAGATCATTAGAACCTGGCTTTCAAGGGCACTGAGTGTAAGTGGTTCCTTTAGCAGCAATGCCACCTTACTTCACAGGATTTTGTCGGAATGATAGTTAATGCTTTTGCAGCAGTCTCTTAAGGGGTATAAAACCACCTGGAGAGAAGGCGCATTGCCCATCTGGGTGCCGTACCTCCTTGTTGACCACGTGTGGTGTTGACCAGCGTGTAGATTCCTTTTTTTCAGTTCCTTGGAAGCCATGGGGTTATTTTTGAGGTAGTTCTTCTAGCTACCAGGGAACTGGGGGCATTGTGTGTGTTCCAGGATAGAAATCCTTTTTGCTGCAGCATTCCCCAGAACCAAGATTTTCTGCAGAAATCACAGTCTGTACAACATCTCTTCCTTCCAGGAGTTTTGTGCTGTCCTGGCAGGCATGACAAGGGGCAAAAGCCTGTGTAGCCATCCTGTGTACGACAGGTCTTCTCTGATTTCTGGAAGACTTGAAGGAAAAGGCACTTTCTTGATCTTCTCAGTAGCAGTGATGTAGCACGAGGTTTTCTTTTCATGAGATTGCAGTGCTGTCTGGCAGCAGACCCCAATGACTGGAGCCTCCTTGCTGATCTACCCTAAATGAGCTATAACAAACCACTTGGTAACAAATTATTTGTTTCTCCAGTGATGTTCTTGTTGTGACTTTTGAGATCTTCCTAGCCCAAAAGGACCTTCCCCAGCAACCTCTGGACAGGTCAGGCTTGTAAAGAAACCTCAGTAACACCAGTTTTCAAGCTTGCACAGAACCTGTTCACACCAAAAGCGCCTGTTGATTTATCATGTCTTCTAAGAGATAGATCAAGGTGCTATTATACAAATGCAGGGTAAAAGATGGTTCCGGCAATGTGTAGCTGAAAAATGTCATTCTGCTGCCCTGAGAGATGAGTTTTCTTAAACGAGAGATGATTTTTTCAAAAGCAATAATCCAGACTCCTGAAAATAGGAAAGCATTGTGCAGATCTGCTAAAGATTGCGGCTTTACTCAGCATGTGTGAAAAATGCCCTCCTGCCTCGGGATGCCCCAAGCATAAATAAGAGAGAAGTATTGCTCTGCGTGTGCTGGTGCATCCGTGAGCAGGTGAGAACACTTGCGCGTTGGTAAGGAGGGATCCTGCGGGGGTGGTAATCTCGTCTCGTTTGTTCTCTCCAGTGCTACAACTGTGAAGAGGAGGCCATGTACCACTGCTGCTGGAACACTTCCTACTGCTCCATCAAGTGTCAGCAGGAGCACTGGCATGCTGAACACAAACGTACCTGCCGCAGAAAAAGATGAAAGAGTTATTCCTCCCCTAGAAAACCACCCCGATGATTGCTATTCTCAGACACAGCGGTTTTTGTTTCCAAGAAGCCAAAATTGTTTAGAATTTGCTTCCCATTTTGCACCAGCCTTTAAACACTTTTCGTAAAAGAAATTTTGCACAGTAATTTCAATCTTCTGTTTAATGCTCCTCCAAAATTTTGTCAGCAAAATGAATTTAACATCTGTGGGAGCAGGTTACTTTAAGTAATTTTAAACTAGAGGATTTGTTGCATTTTCAGCAAATTTTAAAACATTTTTAGGTTTTACAGAGATTTTAATCTTTAAAAACAGCAGATCTAAAAATAAAAAATCATGCAAGTTTAACAAAAGGAACATTTAAAAACTAGATCTGAATGTAAGAAGTATAGAACTGTTTCAGAAAAACAAAGCATACTACCTTGATGTAACATTTATTTCTTAACCTTGTTGAGCTGGTTTTGTTCAGCTTAATTTTACTGTTTAAAGGCATTATCTATTGGTTATACCAGTGGGTACATGATTGAATTTAGGGAACAGGGTTGACACAGCAGGTGCTTGTCCTGCGTATTTTTTCTTAAATATTTCCCAACTGTGTTTTATTTTCATTATTTCTTTTCAATATATAACTTTTATAACAAAATATTAGCTTTGATCTTGTAGTTAAAAATCACAGGGAACTGGGGTAATCTTTTACTGAGCTGGATCTTAGAGAAAAATGAATATTTAAATTTTGAAGTTTGCACATTTCATCTTTGTCCTAACATGAGTGCTTGTAACAAGAATAAGAAAAGCCAAAAACCAAGAAGAAGCAACTACCTTTATACATACACGGAATTATGAGGCATACAAATTTCTTTATTGTGCCCCTCTTCAGCCTCCCCAATCCAACGTCATTTGACTGCGATCTGGTGTCACCTGGTCCATTGTAACTTGATAATGAAAGGAGAAAAAGCACTTAAGTTTCACAGAAGCCGTTATGTTTGTAGTAATGGGTCATTGCCTAATAATGAGCTCCATCACTGTACTCAGAATGAAGAATAATGCATGTTAATTTTCTTGTATTAAAGATGCCGTGATTTGTAAAAAGTCTGTATTTTGCGGAATGTCTGGATTAAGAAGCATTACCAATAGGAATGGATCGATAGTTGAAAAATTATTTTCTTTTTGTTTGTTTTATATATAGATATATGAATTGCATCCATGTTCAGAGACAATTTTTTAAATAGATGTAAAGCTTACTTAAATAGCTTTTCTTTTAAAGTGTCTCCGCATTTTAGTTTCTTTCAAAGATTGGTCTTAGACTGAGTCATATGCCCATTAATCATCCAGCTATTTTTTGAGAAGTTAGAGGAATAATTTGTAAATATTTATTTAGATCTTTGATATTTATTGAAAGCAATTACATGATGGAACGATGGAAGCTGAAGAATCAGGAGGAAAGCCTTTAAAAAAGTTTTCTCTAGGATTTGTCAGGGTCATTGTAAAGATGAAAATATAACTAAAACTTCTGTGAACTACCACTGAAATCCTGATCTTTTTTACTTACAGTGGTGATATAAGTTAATTGACTAGATACTGCCAAATAATGCCCAATATGTTGCAGAAATTAAACGGTAAGTTGATTGGAAAAAATAGTAAGTAGATGGTAACTTGTATTACCACAGCTGCATTATTGCCTGATAAATGTGTAATTAACTTTTGTCGCCTCTGTGTTGTGACTGTAAAAGACTTCACAACTAAAAATCAATCTTGTTCGATTACTTTACAAGTTCCAAAACTTCGATCCACCCCTATGAAAGCAAGTTATTGTGGAAATATTTTTGGTGTAAAATCATTCCAGAATATGTAATATTTAACTGATAGCTGCATGAAAGTAAGATTCGTGTTACTTTGGCTTTTTTGTCTCTGTTGACACGGTTGCACATTTCCAAGTTACTACAGCGTGAAAACTGTGTGTTTTAAAGAAAAAAACAAAACAAAAAAAAAAAAGATTGTGGCCTGGTTTTGTATAAGTTTTAGGTAAAATTACAATTGATTGTTTTAGGATTCATGATTTAAAATTAATTTTTCTGCAAATCATAAAGCTATATTAAAGTGTTGAGCTTAGCCACTATGCACATTGTAATTATTCATTGTGGCTGTCCAGTTTATGATGCATTCTGGCATTTTGTAAGCTGCTCTGACTAGCAATATATAGAGTCATTTAATGTGTTAACATTGGTTAATAAATGTATTTAAAAAAAAACAAAACACCTTACTGAAAGTGTCTATGTTGATCATGGCCAGTCGTCCTCACGTCCTTGGGCGGGCACGAGGCTGCTCTTGTACTTGTTGTCACCTCGGAGGAGCGGGGCTGTGGATGGGGAGCTGCACCTGAGCTCGCGGGGACCTTGCCTCTGACTCGAGGTGAGCCGGTGTGTCCATGCAAGGGCTTGAGCATTTAACGCAGCTCTCGGCACCAGAAGTGAAGCTTTCCAGCCCGCTCAGGGCCAGCAGCCTCCCAGGGTCGCATCCCTCCTGTTCTGGTTTCAACGGCGGGTCCTGCGCGGCCGGCAGCCCGCCTGGGGCTCGCAGACCCCTTCCCCTGTGCTCCTCTGGCCTGAGGCCCTGCTCTGCCTCCTCCCTAACCCAGGCGCCAGCCCTCAGCCTGCACCCGTTACATGCTTTATTGATAAAATAATTTTATCTGGAGGGGCTGAGAGGACTCTACAAATCCAGCTCCAGCCTGAACTGCGGCAGTGTTTCTCTTTGGAACGCAGCCCTGGGAAGCAGTCTCCCCCACTTAAGTTAAAAGTCAGGACTTGCCGCCAGCGAGGTGCCCGAGGGAGCAGAGGGCCCATGCTGGTGCTGCTGCCCACGGGCCATGTCCCACAGCTGCCTCCAAGAGAAAGGCACATTTGGGGACGAGGAGCAGGCAGGGCGGGTTGTCCTGGAGCCTCACCGTGACTTCAGGGCTGCAAGAAGGACACTCTAGGAATTGCTTTTCTCTGTGGCAGTTAATAATTTCCCTGTGGGAATTAAGACCTGGCAAGACCTGCTAGTCCCAGGGGAAAAAAAAAAAAGTTAGAACCCCATATTGTAAATATTTAGAGATCCCTCAAAAGTATCTAATATATATTACTTTGCTATCCAAACTTTTCCGTTCTTACACGAGTCATAGCATTTTATGCAAAAGTGCAAATTTTATTCATTCACCTCGATGAAACTCTGTTAAATACAAATAACCAGCATAGCACATGTATTTTAAATGAATCGTTTATGCTGAATCAAGCCAGCAAGGCAGGATCAGGAGGCAGCGGCGACCCCTCGGGCTCCCCTTCCCAGGCTTCCTCCCCTTGCGATGAGTGCGGTCAGCGCCACGCACAGCACTGCTCACCAGCACCCCGCTGGCAGCCATCCCGGCTGGAAGCACTCCCCCCAGTCGCCTCCCTACCTGCATTTGCCAGTTCAGGTGTCACCAGTGGGGCCAGTATTAGGACCAAACCAGTTAAAACCTTTAGAAGTGCCACGGCAGCTTCCCACCCCCGCTGCTCAACACAGACCCTCTGTGACCTGCCGTACCCCATCACGTGTCCCTCGCTGGACCCTGTCACTTCCACCCCTGCAAAGCCAAGGAATTGTCCTTGCAGTGCCCCAAATCTGCAAATTTCCTTCCACCAGCAGCCTTGGGATGAGCAGGGGTTTCTCTGAGCTGCTTCACCTTCACCGCTGCAGGCAGGGGATGTATCTTGGAGCTTTTAGAGCATCGGTCTTGAAGGCATTATTCGGCTTTTTATTGTTGGCTTTCCCTGGCTGTTATTATTATTGTTGTTGTTATTGTTAACGTTGTTGTTGTTATTACTTAATCGTTTTAACTCTGGCTTACCTGGAGGAGCAGTGGTTTCTGCCTCCTGCTTCCTTTAGGTGGAGTGAGCTGCCCAGCTCAGGGCTTGTTTGCCTTCACAGATCTTAAGTGACCGAGTATGTGAAATATGTTTGGGATTTGTTACCGGTAGTTAGGGGCTACCCTGCCAATTTTAGCCTCACTGAGCGAGAGCACATACACAGCCGGTGCACATGCTTTCCGAATGCTTTCTGAATGCTTTCATAAATCAAATTGGCGTGGGGTATCTAAGGCAGAGAGGCCCTTCTTGCATTGTTTTACATTAAGGAAATTCAAATGCAAGAGGAAAGGTCTATCCGTTTATGAGAATAATAGGTATTTTTGATTTTAAGTGGAAGATGTTTATACCTAATGTAAAAGGAAAAAAGCATCTGTCTTGGACCTTCCAAAACCCAGAAAAAACTGTCATATTTTATCTTAATAAATCCAGATGTCAAAAGGCTCCAAGGTACGTTTAGACTCAGAGTAATGGTCTTTAAAAAAAGAAATGCTGGGTTGCTAAAGGTTCAAAATTATAAAATCAGAAAGAGAACCCAGAGAAAATTAACTTTAAATTGCCCTTCCTGCTCCCCCTGGCCATGCCTGCCCTGGGACCTCTCCAGCCCCACAGCCCTGGAGCTGGTGGTGAAGTGCAGAAAGATGCCCACCGGCATGGCAAACAGCAACGGAGGGGCTGAGATTAAATACAGCATCTGCTTAGCAGATAATTTTTACATAGAAGGGGACTAATAATTGAAGATAACACAGCAGAAAGGGCGAGAGGGTGAGAACGGGCCATGCTAAAAGGCAGAGGGATGTGTTTGTTTATGAAGCCATGGGCTGGTTTCTGTTTAACTCCCTGGAAGTGAAAACTAAGCTGGTGTAAAGCTTCAACAGAAGCAGGGTTTGCCCCAGAGGTGTACCTAAAAATAAGCTGGAGTTCTGCATAGATAAGACACTGTGAAGCTGGTTATACAAAATGCTTTACTAGTGTTTGGAAAACGGCTTCTGCAGCAGAAAACAATGTTTATTTATAAAGCCAGAGTACTATTTTATTTTTAATCACTTTGTTAACATGCAAAGAATCTTTTGCAGGTGGCTGAGGACCCGGCTTGCTGCCACGTGAGGTCTCTGCCTCTCCTCGGCTCGTGCTCCCGAGGGATGAGCGTGTGGGAGCCAGCTCTGCGTCGGGGTGGTGCTGAGCACGATCCCACCGCGCTTGGCCACAGCAATGCGCTTTTGTCCCCGGTAACAGGGCCTTCAGGGTGAAAAATGGCTTCATTAAAAGGAAAATGGGAATCGGTGCCTTGCAGACAAAGCTGCTGTCATCAGGAAAGAGGGGTTTACATGGTGTGGGCCACCCACGCACGCCTGGGCTGATCAGGGCACCCCGTTACCTGCCCTCATGAGGGGCTGCAAGAGCTGTTCCCATGGGAGAGCGGCGCGGCTCTGCCGTGCTCTCCGGAGGGAGCGCAGCCAGGGCCCAAATGCCAGCGGCACGGGCGGCACGGCCTGGGCAGGGAGCTCTGCTGCTGCCAGCCCCCGGCTCAGCCCCAGCAGGAGCTGCGCTGGCTCTTTCGCCAGAAACTCTGCCATGCGTGGCTTATGCGCGAGAAAGAGAATTTCTTTGGCTCTCACAACACTTGACTAAGCAAAATAGCCTTTCCCTGTCTTTTCACAAGTTTGTAAAGACCGTGAGTGCTGGAAAGGCTTTTCTTTTCCCCCTGAAGATACAAAAGATGTGCAGCTCAGTAATGCAATTGCTTGTTATTTTTTTCCTGAGGATGCTGGAGCCAGCAGCATTTTAACTCTGGGCTCCCTAATGTCGGTGGTGGCCGCGGCAGCAAGCAAGCTGCTCCATGCTAAGCCAGCTGCCAGGGAGTCGGTGCTGGATGCTGAGCTGGAGCCCAGGACCACTCACCCCTTCCCACAGCAGCGTGGCCGCTGCGTCTCTGTGCAGTATTTGATGGGTGCGATGCTGTGCTTGCAAAAAAAGACTCCAAGCCTTGGAATTGGTATTTCACTGCAGTCAGTGGGGTTTTGGTGCCCAGAGAGGGAGCAGGAGCCAGCTCACACCGTGGGTCTCTGCCACCGGGTGCTGGATCTGCCCTGCAGTGCCACACCAATGCGACAGCACTGCCACCAGCTCCAGCTGAGAAAGCTCTGAGCCACCTCACGCTTGGCCTGGTGCAGGAGCCTCCACTCCAAACCTATTGACAATAATAAGCATCAACTGCTCCAGGAAAAACCCACGCAGGGAAAAAGCAGCCAGGAATTCAAGCTTAAAAGCTCCAGGCCTCCCCTGCACCTCTCTGCACAGGGGTGAGCTGCACCTCGCGGCAGGGCTTGCTCCCAGGCAGGACCCCCAACCCCAAAGCCTTCCTTTTTAGCAGGAGTCTCCCAGGGACTCTAGTCTCTGTACAGAATTAGCTGCAGAGATGTAACCTATTTACAGGCTTTCCTGGCAACAGCTTTTTCAGAATTTGCTGATTCTTCATCTAATCTTCACCTCTGGTCAGGACCTCCCTGGGCAGGGGGAACATTTCCATCTCTCCCGGCTGCTGCAATCACCCCTTGGTGCAGCAAAGTGGTGTCCAAAGCCCCCTGTCCCACAACAACCCTTGCTTTTTTTTATTAAAAAAAAAGAGGTTGAATTTTGATTTAGGTAGAGGAATTATAGAGGAATGAAGGCAGGTTAATTAACAGCTGGGGGCTGGCTTCAGGGGTGGTGGGTTGGCTGATGTGGACAATGTGCAGCTGTGGCTGGTTCCTGCTGAGTAGTTAAACAGCTCTAAGGGGGAAGGAAGAGGAGTTCTGGAAGAAGAGAGACCTGGAAAGAGTGGAGGGAGGAGAGAGAAAGAGTGCCCTGGATTTAGGAGAGACAAGAAGAGGCCCCAGGAGAAGCAGGGTAGCCTGGCCTGAAAAGGATGGAGAAACAGCACAGATGGTAGGTGAACTTTTGAAACCTTGTGGGGCATTGGTGGCTGTGCTGGGGCAAGGTGCAGGAGCTACTTATTGAAGTTAACCTGGTATGGGGTGGTAAAAGCCTTATTGTAGCTGGCTGGTTTGGATAGTGCTGTGACAGATTTAGAAAGCTGTTTCTGTACATTAGCGTTCGGTGCTTGGAAGCAGAAATTGTTGTGACATTTTTATGGTGGTTTGAGCTCCTCCAGCTTGTTGAATGATTGAGTCACCAAGCCTTGAGGGCTCCTGGAGCTTGGAGGGTCTTTGCTAAATGACGACTGCTATGGCTGGAATTCAAAGCAATGTGTCAGCAGCATTTGGAAGACAAGGCAGCAGAGGAGGAGGAAGAAGAGGAAAGCCATTCTCATTTGCCTATCCGGAAGCTGCAGTAGGAAAATGGCGTGGCAGTTTGGTATATGGGTAAAACGTGTCCTTTGGCATGTTGGTACTATAGGGCTTTTTAAAAAAGTCACTTTACGACATGGTGGCAGTCACTGGGGACTCAGTGTGTGCAGGACATGTAGCTCAGCTGTAGGATTAGAGACACCCCTTGGGACATTCCTGAGCATCCTTTATGTGGGCCGCTCTATATTCCTATGAACATGGCTTCACAAGGGCTGACTGGATAAAAGACACGCAGAACTGTTTCCAAAGGAGTAACCATGGTGTCACACGGAAGGGCAGGGAGAGATTTGCTCAGTCCTGGGTGACTGATCTGTCTGGCAGCACCCCAGGAGAGCAGAGAACCTTGTGCCCGACCAGTTCATCAGCGTCCCGTTACAGGGACCCCTCACTGAATGGCCCTGCTGGATCGGAGGGCGATGTGGCTGCCTTGTCCAGGGAAGCACACCAACAGCATCAGGGGGAGCCCTTGGCGGGTCCTCACACTTTATTCAAACGTGTTACCCGCTGTCAGCAGCTGCTAACGTCCACGAAGGACTAACACTAACAGTCCACGGGATAACACTCTTTATTAATATAAAATTGTGACGGAGTAAGGTTCAGAGATTGCGGGTGATAATACGGTGACTGCAAAGCAAGCATAAAACAGTATCTCTAATAGCGGCGAGCATAAGTTAGTCACAGGAAAAATCCTTACCCGATAGGCATCCCTAGGGAGGGGAAGACAGGTTGAGCCTGCTGACTGATCCCAGAAGTTACCGTGGGGTCTTCCCTGCCTTCTCCCCTCATTTGGCTGCTTTTTATATCTCCCAGTACATGGCATTTTCATTCCTCACACCCCAGACTGGTCACCAGCCCCTCGTGTCTCACGTGGAGCACGCGCACCCTCAGCGCTGCCGCCAGTCCCTGCTGACTATGCATGTCCCCCCAGTGGGGTTTTTCTCATTTGAGGGGGGGGAATTATCTCTGTCTTATTTTTTGACTAATTTGCTGATGATGTCAGTGGACTGCAGCACCTTCCCAGCCTGTCTCCTCTTACAGCCAGAACTTTCCTCACTTGAAGGCTTCTTTCTGCGTAAGGTAGATAATGGTGTTCTTCTCACTATCTGCTCGTGGTGTCTCGCCCTTCCCAGGGCTGACTGCCTTGATTAGAAGTCCCCTCATTCATAGCAACTTAGAGAGTCCGTCAGGTTGTCCTAAATTAGTGAGCACTGCATCAGAGATGGGATTGGGGCAGGGGAGGGATTATTTTTTTTTTGGCTTGGATTTTCTTTTATCCTCTACTTTTTAATTTTTTTTAGTAACCTTTTAATCCATGGTTCAGTTGGCTTGGCTCTGTGTTCAGAGCAGAAATGCTCCTGTAACAAAGGACAGAGGAAGTTTTCCAAAGGCTTTTTGTGGAGTGAACTGTGCCCTGAAGGCAATTCTAGACAGCTTTCTTACCATTTACTGAACTCAACTTCTTTGCATGGTCACATTCCTCCAGCCTCTGATGCCATGTGTGAGCTCACTGGTGTGGCAAAGCGGGGCTCCTTGCCTCGCCCATCCCCCATGGGGCACCCTGGGATCAGGGTGCTCCTCCAGCCCAGCATTCCCCCATGGAGCGGGGCGCAGGGTACCAGCTCTGCGTCAGCGAGCAGAACTGATCATGCCGAACTTCAGAAGAGCCCTCCAAGATGCTCGTGTACTTCCTAATGGGAGCCATTTGAGCACGGCGAGGAAGCCGTGTAATTCCTGCTGCTCTTTAAGGACCCTAATGAAAATGCTCTCCCTTGGGGGTAGAGTCAATTCATATTCAAAGCAGAAGTCAGATGTGGTCTCGGGGATTTTTGTTTTGTTTCAAAGGGTGTGACTGGAAGTGCAGGTCTGCACCGAGGAAGTGCTCTCGATGTCCCCTAAATGCTATCCTTTCTGTGGCTCAGCATTTCCAAACCAAGACTGGGTAAATAGAGCAAATATATTTTACTTAAAATTGAGTCAAACTGCCAATGAGTCCAAGTGTAACCTGCACTCCTGGTTGCTTTCTCCGGCACTTACGCTTTGTCCCTTGGACTGACACATTGCATCCTGACTTCATTTTTCTCCTGCAGGTGCTCTGGCTTTGTTGTTCTGGAGATAGAAATATTGCTGTTAGTTGTAAGCAAAGTGCAATGAAAGTGCACGTGTCTGCCTGCATGCACAGCAAAAACGCAGTTGCACTGTTTTCTCAGGGAGGCTACGGGCCTGTTACGTGAGCCGCTGGAAAAGGGGGCATTTTAACAAAAGCTTTCATTTAAGCAAATCTGGGTTTTCTTGGAAAATTTTCAAAACTGAGTGATCTCTAATAGGCATTTTATTATGACTTAAACCAGCAGTTCAAAGCCTCTTGTTCTGTCAAAAGGCTTTGCCCCAAGATGGAAAAATACTTCCATCCTTTGAATGAAAAAAAGTTACAGCTGAGACTACACTTCATTTGCTTTTCTCTTTCTCTTTGCTAACCAAAGAGCTGTAGGCAGAGGGAAGGGAAGAGATTAAACGTCACCCACTCAGTTTTTGCTGGCTCTACACCCTGGACTGGCAGTGTGGGCTGTGGGTTTGTCAGTGCCCCACTGCAGGCAGCTGCCCCCCGCACGGCCAGGCAGGATGGGCGCCCGGCTGTGGGGCCCTGCAGATGCACAGGAGTGTGTGTCCTCACCCCAATGTGTGGTATGGAGAGAGGGGAGCATGCAAAAAAAAAAATAAAAAAAATCCTTCTGTGGACTTCAGGACAGTATCTGAAACCAAATGTTTGTGAAAGACATCCTAGAAATGTTAAGGGGCATGTGTGTCTGCAATGGAAAATTTAATTCCTTTGTATCTCCTTGGCCACTGACTTCCTTTGGGCAGTTGTCAGCTCGAATTCTCATCTTCCTCTGCTCTGTGAATACTGGCCGTGCCATACTCCCTCCCAGCCTTGCTTCATGGAAACGTTATTTTCTTCTTGCATGCAGCTGCTTTTCTTGCCCCAGCCTTCTCTCAGCACTCCCTGCCTTTCCCCTGATACAGACCTGGGGTTTCTTTTAGTTTCCTGAACCTTTTGGGTTGGGAGAACCTCTGTCCTCATCTTGCACCACATCTGTCCTCCTATCTCCATCCATTTCCTCTCTTGGGTCTTACCCTAAAGCCCCTTGGCTGAATTCAGCAGGTGGTGCTTCATCTGAGCCTCCAGACTGAGCTGTGTCCCAGCACCTGCAGCTGCCTGATCTGAAACGGGCTCACCTGGGTGAGAAAACTAGTGTGCAGGTGCCCGATACCATGGGGTTAGGCAGTCTCAGTTGCTTCACCCTTACCTCCACATGCACAACATGCTCTTTTCTGGCCCTTCTACACCAAATGCTCTTTCCAGACCTGCCCTTGGTTCATGGCTTCCTCCACTGGTGTCCTTCCTCTTCAGCCGGGATGCTCAGCACAGCCCTCTTAGTGCCTCTCCCAGCATCTCCAAACCTTTCCCATGTGCTGCCACTCATACCTGGGACCCTGTCATGGTGCTTCCACTGGCTTTGTCCCCTCCTTCAGACCGCTCCACCAGACGCTCCCTCATGTGAAGCCTGCCAACCTCAATCCACCAAAGAACAAAATGAAACAAAATGCCCTTGTGCCTTTAGGAACAGCTATTAACTGGCTACAGCTGCACAATATTTTGCAATTTTTTTTTTATTAGATATGTTGTGGGATCCCTGGGGCAAAGGTTTTGGTGTGTGGTGTTTTTGTTCCCCCCCCCCACGTGGAACATACAGAATGCAGTAGTGCCTTGGCTTTGAAGAAATCTTGTCCACGCAGAGCAGAATGACAAGCACTCACGGTTGGAGTGGCACGATGCAGCAGGGTGTGCTTAGGGATCTTATGGCTGGTCTTAAACGCCACGTGGTCTCTAGCATCAGGGTGCATGCTAAAAATGTATAGAAATAGGCTGGTACTGGTTTGCTGGGTAAAAAAGGGAGAGCTGCTGTTCCGGAGGTGGTGACATCGGTGAAGCAGAGCACAGAGTCTTGGGAGTATTTTTGGAGTGGTTTTAAGGTGATACTCCCCAAAGGAGAGCAGACCCCCCCTGGAAAGGAAAGCCTGTTTATCTAATTTCTGGTAAGCTGCGTGAGAGCTTTTGGGAAGGTGGGCTGCCAAATGAAGCACTCCAGATACCAAAAAATAGCTCCGGTTGAACTTTTACATTTTAACCCCAAATTAAATGATTCATGACTACTTTCAGAATGTAGATCCAGGGGTTACGGTGTTCTTCCTCTTCAAACCTCATCCAGTTTTAAGCAAAAGGCTCTTCTACTAAAACAAAAAATTCAAAGCCGGGGTTGGCTCATACCCTGGGGCCAGAGGGGTCCAACCTCTGTGGGATGATCTTCTGGGCTTTACCTCTTGCTGTGCTGCCCACGCCAGCATCCAGCCCGGACCCCCAGACCCACCTGTGTGCCCAGTGTGGGAGCCATGCTGGGATCTGTATCCCCAGGGCTGCAGGGGGCAGCTGGTGACGGCTCAGGCTGGCTGCAAAAAGCTGTGCTGGAGAAAGTTAGAAGTTACCCCAAACGCAGCTCTCCTGTGAGTTTGTTCATCAGGTGACTGGTGAGAATTTGTTGTCCATCTCTGTGCATGTGTCCCGTCCCCCCTGGCTTAGATGATAATGGCACATAAAGCAAATTTTTCTGTTGAAAAGCACACAAAAAAGGCTGCATGGCCTTTTATCAAGCTTTTTTTCCTGTTCTTACCTTGTTAGTATCAACCTGATAATGAATGAACGATACTGTTCCTATGTGCATGAAATCATGCTTCTAACCCCCCTGCAATTTTTTTGGTTGAGATTCCCCACTAGCTTGTCAGTGTTACAGCCACTGTTTGTCAAAATGATTTTTAAAATGTGTACTTGAAATATTTTGACTGTTTAAAAATCCCTACCACATTAGTATAAAACACCAAACCCCTTTCTTTTTTAATAAGACTATTTGTTAAAATTGAATCGGGAACCAATCGCTGTTCTGCCATTGTCTTGGTTCTGCAACCCCTGACTTGCCCTCTCCCTTCCACTATTTTTGGCTTGCACTCTAAATCGTGGGTCTGCTACCCTGCACCCACCTCTTGTGATCAGCAGCCTGAAAGTGGACATGGGATTTTATACCCTGAACTTCTCAGACGGGCTACCAAAGACACGAAGACTCAGACGTTCACCCTTTGAAATCACATTTGGAAAATCAGAGCTAGGGCCGAACCTCTCCTCTGGGGATGCTGCTACTCTGCAGCTGGCAGCCAGGTCTGAACTCAAGGAATTTTTGGAAAAGGCCAATGGAAGCAGGCACACCACATTTCCTAGAGGTTTTACCTCGTCGTCCAAGGCTTCCGAATCGATACGGAGGTTCTAGCCCCATGTGTGTGACCAAGCAGTTACTCATGGATTTCCACTGGCAGAAAGCTCCAGCAGAGATGTAACACCTGGATCAATAACTTACTTAAGCGACTGATTAGCAATATGTTGGCAGCAAGACCTTGCAACAAAAGTGATAAGTGACAAATTTGAGGAGTTTTACAGTACTAATGCTTGTTATTGCTTCTCACAAAATGTTACCAAGCTTACAATAATCTTTACACTTTCAGCAAAAATGTGAACAGTATATTTGAATATATTAAAAAGAATTAAAAAAACATTTCACAAAAAACATTTGTTGCCATATGAAAGTCTTTCAGCAATAAATGCCCACACCAGTATTTAAACATTGTTAAAAGTATAATGATTTGTACTAATAAATTATGCAACAAGAGAGGTAAACAAAATAAAATTACAGTATAGCTCTCCATGTTCCTCCACTGAGCATCCGCAGCTCTCGGAAGATCCATTGTAGATGACTAATTAAGAAACTGATATTTTCAGAGCAACAAAAATAAAAGCTTTTATTTGTTCATTTGAATATAAAACAGGCGTTATCACAGATGTACAAAGCGTACTGGTGGTTTAACATACAAGGTTGCTGTCCTTTGCACATAAAAATTTTTGTTTGAAACTGTGATTGGCTGAGTTACATGAATTTCTCTAACCAGTCACCACACTCTATGAAATAACGCTGCTAACATTCAACTGATAAAAGGGACAGTCTTCCCTTGGGTAAAGTGTCAAGCAGGATTAAATATATATAATAAACAAGCACCATGAGGAATCTGCTCCTGTTTGATTAGTTTTGTGTTTAAATGTTCATTGTGTACCCTCTTTTTTTTGTGCATGTGCATCAAGTTGATTACATGGTTTTGTCTGACTCCAAAAGCACAAGGTCACAAGACAAACATTTTATACATTCTCATGAATGGTTTATCTACAGTACAGTTTCTAATACAGAACAATCCTTCTTTATTGCTCAGTCTGATGGTGCTTAAATGTTTCCTTCCTTTTGCTTGCACAACAAAACCAGAAACTCAGTTTATCATTTCTCTTAACTCAGGATTTAACAACCATGGATGACAGGTTGCAGAAGAGAGCTGTTATTAACTGCGTTTCACAACTGCATTGCAGTTCTTTTATTCTCTACAAATGCAAAGTTGACTTCGTGAAGGTTAAAGTGATGCTTTGAATGACGAGGTTTGTTTTGCAGTACTGAGATCAGCGATAGCAGGAATTCACAAGTTAGTTCACACACTGCAATTATGTTTGTAATCAATCAACATCTTGTCTGAAACCTTACAACAACTTGCCATAAAGAACAGATTTTATTCTTTTCAGGGAGCAGAAAATGAATTTGACAAAATATAGGATCGGTCTGCAGAGCATGAATAGGGCTATTCACAGGACAGTGAAGGCGGAAAGGATGGGCTGAAAGAAAACGCGTCTGACATGGCAAGATGCTCTGTACTGTACATGCAGACTAAAACGTCCCTACCCTTTAAAAAGATTTTAAACACCCAGCATTGAGACTTCCTTATACGTGATATAAACATGATTACATTTGCCCTGCAACAATCTTAGTCATGCATATCCGGTAATGAGAGCCAGCACATGAACGTCATTTGGGACAATAAGAAAAGCATTCTTGGACTGCGGCTGGTAAATCCCACTCTTGATCACGAACAGGTCAATTCAGTTACAACCACATGGAGGAAGGGGAAGGTTTTAAAAAAAGGGGCATGGGCTGCAGGGAAGACAACAGAATGGGGGAATCAAACCTCTCTTTTATCCAAAGGTAGTAAAATGAAGGCAGCTGTGATGCATGTTCTCAGACTCTTCTCCCGCGATGGCCTCGTATCGGAGACCGCGGGACTCCTCCGTTCTTTCAACAGGCAGATCGGTTCCTCTGATGTTTTAATGCGTTTAGGGACTAGTTAGCAGATGCACGATTCGTGCCAAATCCGTTGTAGTGACTGTATGCTCCTCTCTGTTAAGGAATAAATTAAAGACCATCGAAACAATCGTTTCCTGTAAATGTAAACTGGATGCATTGGCCACCGAGCTATATGTCCTAGCTGAGAGGCAAATTGATAACTCTGTGCAAATAACCCCAAAACTTTTCCTTATAGCAATAAAAACACCAACTAAAACAATGAAAAGAATTGTGCAACAAAGTTTTGCAGCTAGACAACAGTGCTATTCCTCAACCTGCCTTTTCTAAGTCTAACAAGTGTATGCACATGCCAGCACGAATATTTATTGTTGCCTCCATGGCAAAGAAAAGAAAATCATTGTAGTGCATTTTTAGTCTTAAATTCATTCACTGCCTTAAAGGCAGCAATAATTCCACTTGCTGGTATCTAGAGGATTCTTTTTGACAGGGATACTTAGCAATCCAGGATTGCTTTTTTTTTTTTTTCCAAAAAATTTGTGAGTAACATTTGATTATCTACAGTGGGAGACACCATGCAAGTGACAAGTACTGCATTTTAAACTTTAAAATCTTTTGTCATTAGTGAATTTATATTTCATATATATATATTTGATGTGATACTATCCACTCAAGATAATACAACACTTTGTTTTTATATTAGCAAACATTTCAAGAGTTTAATATTCTTGAATGTTTTTTCTCTTTTATACTTCTAAAGAGATCAAAATAAATTAAACGTTTTGTACATAATTACAGAAGAAGTAGTTAACTTATTTTATCTTTTTAGTTTAGTACAAAGATATTTGCAAGTTCATTGCCGAAATACACCTTATTTATAAATTTCTTCCATTCTAATGCTAACAGCAAAGGCTCTCTGGCCTTTGGGCTTTCAGCATCTCTGACAGAAAGCTGCAAGATTTCTAATTGAAAGGTGCTACTTTGGGTATTCTCCTCGTACCACTACATAGTTTCCTAAGGTGTGGGATCTAAAATGGCTTAAGTTAGTAACGGATCTGTATTCATCAGCTTTTTATGACATATCAAAACAAATGAAGAAAACAATTATTTGTATTAGTTGTTTTAAAAGAATCCATTTGGAGGGCAGAATAATAATAAAAAAAACCATCTACTTCAGCTTACTTAATGTAAAATACAAAGCCACATTTACTCAAAAAGCAGTATTGTCCAATAAGCAAAAAAAAAAAAAAACACAAAAAGTTTTAAATGGGCTTTTCCAACACACTGAAGGGCCTTACCCCATAGTCCTTCTTTTCTAAAATTTAGTGGTAAAAGAAAACATTTCACATTTTATTTCCCGCCAATCGTGACTGCTTTTAAAAGTCGTAATAGAAACAGTTCCATTCTGATGAGTGTCAGCATCTTATCTGCACACTTTTTTAGTGGACACCAAAAAATTTTATACATCTATAGTAAAGTCCATGGAAGCTTTAAGGTACAAGACTACATGTTGTAGGCCACATAGATAGGATCTAGCTGGTCTGCCAAAAATCCATCTCGTAGGTGCATACGTTGTTTCTCTCCACGGGAGTTGATAGGAATTACACCAATGTCCACAACCACCACTACCCCTACAATCAGATAGTGTTCCTCCAGGACCACATTGGTGACCAGAGGAACCAGGTCCAAAGCTTCTTGCTCCGATCCATCCAGCTCAACTACAACGACCAATAAATTTGTCCAGGTAAACACCGCACTGGAAGGAAAGAAAAAATAATATTAGCGGTGGGTTTTTTTCATTTTTTTTTCCCATTTCCTTTTTTACCCTTTTCATTTCACCTTGGTTACTTTTTGTTTCAACTCCTAGGGCTCCTTCTGTATGTTCACCGTAAAGCATAAGTAGCAAGAGAGAACACGTCTGCAGGCAGGGGCAGGAAAACAGCCCCCGCTAACTCTCACTTGTAATATTGCTGCAATAGTAAGTAGTGGGCTAATCGTCACAGAAACTCAAATCTAATCCTCGCCTGTCACGTACGGAGGTAGTAAGCCAACGTGTGCTTGTCTCTGCAGCCAGAGAACTGTCACAGCACCGCTGTGTTCACAAAGGCATGCGTGAGCAATGTGTGGGTGGAGGTGTCTTCTCGGGGGTTTTTTGAAGAGCAGCCAAGAAGAGCAATGGAGGTTAAAAGAGGAGGCACCAAAAGCAACAGCAGGCACACAATCTGAGCTGAAAGCTCTTTGGGATAAACTCTGCCTACCGAAGGCGTGCGGAGCCCTGGGAACATTTATATGGCACGCTGCAGGCTGCACAGAGGTCCTCGGCTGCCCGGGGAGGGGGCTTCCTTGCTTGGATGGTGCTAGGTGAGCATGGCTATGTGCCTTCTGGACTGGGCTGGCTGCTGTCCAGGCAGGTCAGAGCTCAGCACAAAAGAGCTGCAATTCTTCTGGACCAATTGGTTTACACAGAAATAAGCAATGTCTCCATCTGTTTTATTTCAGCTGTGTTTTATTTCCGTTGAGTTTAAGGAGACAGGAGTTTTTACATTCCTTAGTAACAGGTGAGATGGTCAAGGGAACATCATTATTACCAGTATCTCCTCTTTACTAAAATAACTTTGTAAGACCCCAGATTTTTGGTTAAGCCTTTGAGCTGAAGCAGACAAATTTTGGTTTTTGCTACTGGGCATCTTTTCTGGCTAAGGATAATGTATTTATCCTTCCAAATGTGGAGGCTGGGAGGGTATGAACGTCTGGCGTATGCTTCCCTCCATCCTCTTCTCCACGTCTCAAATGTCTCCAAAGCCTGTGAAATCTCACAGGAGGTCAGCAGGGCTGAGCCTCCACAAAGAGCAATCTCATTCTGCCTTGCAGGTGCTTAAGACACAGACCATGGTTAATTCTCCCTCTAACTTATTCCATAGCATAAATAATAATATTCTACACATGCAGCTCTTATATCAAGCCCTCTATTTTATCTTCTGTTACCTTAATAAAGAGAGGGCTAATTTCTCAGAACTGTCTTGAGCATAAGCATCTGAAAGTTAGAATATATTATGTATACAAGCCAACTTCAAAAAGAGGTACCTACCCTAAAGTCAACACTTGATTGAGACAGAAGGGCACTGTTTTAGTCTACTAAGACATGCTGAAGTCCCCGAACTTTGGAAACATATCTTACTTTGCCCAAAAGTTAGCTATGAAAATGTGATCTATGTTGATGCTTAACAGAATGGATTTTAGGAGAAAAGTACTTACTATTTAAAAAAAATGCATTTTCAGATCCTGCCAAAGCACTATTTGATTGAACTTTTATGTGCTTATTGATCTGGAAAACTAATGGGCAGCCAAAGCAAGGCTGTGCAGGCTCATTTTGACTTTGCACTGCTAGGAAATGAATTTTAATTCGTAATTATGTTTTCACAGACCTTTTAGTAAGTTTTGATTGATGCTGGATATTAAAAAAGTTAAGTATCAGTCTGCACAGGGACCATCTCCAGAGAGGTCCTAGAATTTTGATGGATTACTGTACAAACATCTAAATTAGTATTATATATATATTTTAACAAAAAATCCTGGGGAGGTTTTATTAAAATATAAGTTAGCACTTGAAACCATGCCTTAAACCTGCTGTTAGCTTGTTACTTGGGAAAGCAATTAATGGCAAGATTCAGGAGCAGGTCCCGATTACATGGCTTAGGAGTAGTTAGTTTGAGTTCAGAAGACTGATTCCCAAAACTTTCCTGAAGCTTCTATATTATGTCCTAGAGCGACTGACATGCCTAAGAGAGTTTCCATTTAATTTAAAACTCATTTCATATGTCACGATTCTAACTCAACAATGACCACTGTAAGTAAAAGGAAATATTGCCCTTTATGTTCTCACCGGTTGAGATGAAGATGTATTAGCCAGCATGTATCACTTATGAATACAGTACCTTTACAGTCCTGATGAAAAAAACAACCTCAAAACCAAAACCCCAAACCAAAAAACTAGGGATGCAGGAAGGCTGCACTTTCTCAAGAAATTCGCACCCAATAGGAGGCGCAGGAAGTCCAGAGTCAGAGGTTGTTGATTTTGCGCTAAATTTTTTCAAAGACAAAAATACTTCTAAATAAATTTTTAGAGCTGATCCTCAATGACAGAAGTTGTACAGCAGGATCACATGTCAGTCAACAAGTCACCGCTATCCTCAGTAGTGTTAAAGGTTACAAAAATGAGCATGTGTGCCTTGGACACGGAGGCTATTTCTATAATCTAGCAACTGCACGTACCCACTGTCTTTTGTTTGCAACAGGTACTGATGCAGTTAAATCCTTAATGGGTCATTGTAACTGAAACAGCAGCAGCCTCCAACAACAGAGGCTCATGGCCCCGTCCAAAGAAAGGCATATACAAAGTATATATAAAAAGTAAGATTTAACTGGCTATTATTTTGTGTTTCACAAAGAGAAGAGGAGCACCTCTAAGAGAAGCTGAAAGAGAAGTTGAGGTAAATCAAGGACAGTCAGGACTAGGACTAAGAATGAAAACTCCACGCTGGTGGCTTGAGAGAGCTCTTAGGCAGAGCACTGGTTAGGAAGAGGCTGGGAACTGTGAACAAACCAGATGTTGTTGCTCTGAACTACTGTGTGTCCATTTTCTGCAGGGACCACATCAGAGCAATGTCTAACTCATCGGCATTCTCTCTTCTTTGAGAAAAAAACCAACCCCAAAGACTTTCAATTTTGGCCTTTGGGCAAAGGGTAGTAATAGTATAGTGTGTCTTCTGAAATCTTGCTCACGTGCCTTGCACATTATCACCCAACTGCTGGGAAGAGTTAAGGCATGAAGAATTACTCTCATGTACTTCTACCTCCTTGCAGAAATACACTGGCCTTTTTCTTCAGTCTTCCCAGCTTACCCCAACGCTTTTTTAGTTGCCACTATCCCACTCAGGATTTCAATGATAATGGAAGGAAAAGGATCCTCAAAGTGCTCTCAGTGGTCTTGGAAAAAGAAATACAATTTAAGCATTTTTGGCCACTGAAACTCACGATGACCATTTCTGCAGGGTGAGAGGGCTACTTCATTTACTGCCCATGAGTTCACACCTTGAGGACACACACATCTCTGACAAACAGGTACTGCTGAACACATCGATTTATGAATCTGTGGCCATCTTCTAACAGAGCTAAATACCTTAATCTGAAAACTCTCCATCCACTGCTGATACTGATCTGACACATTTAGGAGAATTTCACAGCATCCTTAAAGTGTTCACACTGGTCTATATCAGGACACAGAATCCACCGCCCTGTGTAACGGCTAGCTGGCACAAGACCATACCAGCAGGGATAACGCTCTATGGAAGACGGAGTAAGGCAAACCCTCAGTTATAGTCAGCCAAGCAATTAACTGCCTTAATTTTAACAGATATTAAAGAAAAAAGCAAGGTGTTTTGACTAAAGAAACCAGTCCAGTCGCTGTGCTTCATTATTAAGTTCACTGCTCCAGGTTACACCTTTGCAGACAGTATTGAAAAGAAAAATGGAGAGTCACGTCTTATCCGCACTAAATTGCTCTGGCTGTTGCGACAAGTTCACTGTGGATGAAAGGAGAACAGCCGAGCTGAGGTTATATCAAAACAAACTACCTAACTCAATCTTCTGATGCAAGAATAATGAAAAGCAATTTGTTCTCATGTCGGCCTCAAGAAATGATTACCTGCTGTGTTCATTTGATGATGTGATACATCGATTAAGACAACATCATTATTAAGTCATTGATTTACTGCTTCAATTTCCATTGTAACCTGGATTTGATCACTGTTTGATTTATTAATAACCAATTCAAAACTAACAGTGTGTTCACTAATAAAATTTATTAGTGTGTTCATTTATTTGAAATGTTTGCTTGCTTACTCCTTCTAATAACAACTCCTAAAGCTTGAACTCATGCCACTTTGCTTTTCCTGGTTAGAATATAAATCTCTAACTCCAAGAAACAGCTACTGACCCACCTGAGAGCTGCTTGGGTCTGTCAAATTACAAGTTTAATCCTTCACTTGCACTTAAAACCATGCAAAAAAATAAACATATTGAATGACCTTACCAGAAAACAGTTCCTCCTTATTAGATCTGTTTGTAGAAAAGTTTCATCCTAAGGACATATTTACAGCTGAGTTATAAATCCTGTGACCATCCTGACAGGCCAGTTCCTGGATCAATTGCAATATCCAAGAAAAAACTCCAGACGTTATAGATATTTCAGCTTTATATAAGGGCCATGCTGTTATATAATCCTTACCATTCTGTGATGCTCTTGTGTGCTCTAATTACAGAGGTTTCAATATCGATCGGATGGTACCTCATCCCTCGTAACTCCATGGCTTCATCTAATGCACCCACAACATAAAGTGCATCATGGCGTTCTGGTTGTGAGGAAAAAAAAATAAATTATTCTGTTCTGCAGTACATTAAAATAAAAAAATGTTTACATTAATAATTAAGTAAAATAAGTATAGCATTTTTAAGTTACCCTTGAATTTCTGAAACCCCAAATTCCAGACTGATAAGAATTTTCCATTACTAAAGTGGGATGAAGAGCAGAACGCAGAAGGAAGGCAGAAGCACTATTCCCATTTGAAGAAGAGAAAGGTGGAAATCTTTATCTAAAGACAGTGGCAAAATTCCTGTTTTTCTCCCAGGTGGATGCAAAACAGACTCTTTTTATTTTATTTTTTTTTAAGGTGCCCTAAATAGACAATAGGCTCCTTTTTTCTCTCTTGTTTCTTTTGAAAGAGAAAGGATGGATTTGACCCTAACAGTACAGATGATGTTTTTTCAGTAGTTTAGAGATGGTCAGTACTGATGCTTAAGGTGTCTTACAAAGGTGTTTAACAATAAATTAGAAATATGAGCTATATGCCAGATAGCAAATTGCTCATTCAGGCAAACGGCAAGCTCTGGAGCATAATGCTCTTGTAGTACAAATTTTTACTGATCAAAGAAATAAATGAGGCTGCAATGACACTTCTGAGAAGATATTAGGCTGATATATAAACAACTGTATGTTATCCATGAAGAAATAGTATTTGCTAATAGACTGAAAAAGAAGATAACTGAGTCCTTTTACATTAATGTAGATAGTTGCATGGTGGCAATGTAATGGCAATATAACCTCTACTGGTAATTAAGCGCAGAGACCTTTCTGCACTGGGAGCTAAAAGTGGGAGGAGAACAGGGACTCAGCAAATCTTTGCCAGAAGATTTAAGCCATTTAGATGCTTAAGTTGCAATATCCTCAGAGAATCCCAAATTTTCTCAAGGCTGGGCTATCATGAAATGAAAAAAGCCTGTGCAACAGAAAGTAAATCTCTTCTGGAAGATGCTAACATAAGGACACAGGCAGCAGTCATAATCCACAGTGATTACTAGGATGCTTTCAAATTTGATGAATTGACTGGTTGGCCGAATAGCAGCTATTCTAACCGCCCTGCCACCGGGGCCTTGGGATCACTCCTGGAGGCACTTGCAGCATTGCTGGAAACCATCCTGTGCCAAGAGCCTCGCCTGCCACCTCAGCCAGCCGCTGCCGGCGCGCTGTGCTCCACATAAGCCGCAGGAACGCAACGTCTGCCCAAGCAGAGCCACTGTGTTCCTGGCAGGGCTGGCTGGCTTACGGCTCTACACGAGACAAGGGGTGTCATAAAAACAATTAACAAACTCCTGTACCTTCCCGACAGAAACCCAGACACCCTGTAGCTTCTGCTGCAGGCTACTGCTTGTATTACATTTCTGTAACTATCCCCGCAGGTTTAAAGACAGGGAAATCGGAGAAATGGACAGCTTCTGTAAATAAGTTTATAACACAATAATTATCAAAGAAGGTGGCTGTCATCGGAGGGATGGCGATCACACTCACAACAAGGCTTTTCCTATTTCCACAGATGTGTTTCTGCAGGTACAATTGCGAGAGCAAATGATGGCATTTTAAGCTGCATTTCCTATTTTTCAAGCTGAAGCACTTGGAACATTAACAGTGCCAAAATGTCACTGGTGGAAGGGATTTGTGGCACCTGAGGTACAGCAAAGGAAAAGCAACTGTCTCAGCAGGGAAATCTTGCCCTCTGTTTTACTTTCCGACTATTTTAACTAAGGCTTTTTTGCAGTGCTACAGATTTCATACATGGCAGGCAGCGCAGACCAAGAGACACAGTGTCAGTCTTAAAATATATGCACAGGCCCAGATGACGAGAAACCTCTTACCTCCGTTTGCATCTGTGAGTTCCGTTCTTCTCAGGAACCCCAGATAGCCAGTTCGAGCCCAGATAGTCTGTGTGTCTCCGAAGCTGAGTCGTGAATTAAAATGATCTGATTGCAAAGATTCATCTCCGTAGATGGTAAAATACCCACTGGCATTGTGAGTGCTGTGAACCCATATCTAAGTTAAAAGCAATTATACTGGTATTAATTAAAGTAGCTTTCCAGAACGAAGCATTGTTGAAAATTTTTGACGTGAATGTTTTTAGTCATAGCTAGATAATACTATAACACTTTTTAACACTTGCTGAATTTGTAGCTGACCCAGTTTTAGGCACAGAGACCCCAGTGTGACCTTGCTGCTGTCGAAGCGCGGAGTGGAGCCGTGCCTCAGGAGAGACACGCCGGACTCATGTCTGCGGGGACACCTGCCTCGCAGCCCTCTGGCTCCTGGAATGGCTCAGCTAGTTTGGAGGTCTGCTTGGTTATGGCAATTTTCAGAAAAGCCCAGAGACCACAGTGCTCTTTCCACAGCCTCCCCGCCCCGTTTCAGTGTATTTACACCAGCAGCGCATCCTCCGTAAACACCAGACAGATTATTTTAAAGGGTGCAGCCAGGGCCCTTCACTTCTGGAGGATTCATCTCTTCTAACTCAAGGCATCATGGAAATTTTTACAGTTTCACGGTAATGAAATCTTACAGATGAATCTCACATATTAGATTGTCGTTTCAATTATGACTAAGCAAATTCTTCACGTTGTTAATTAGATCCTTAATTGCTCATTGAAAATAATATTTTTTTCTCTTCCTAGAAACATAAAATAAATTGGAGAAACATACAGCCTTGCTCAACTCAGCTAATGGGAGTACATCTTTGTGTTTAAGCACAATGATTATAAAGAGAATAGCACTAGAAAACCATCTAGGTGAAGTTGGACTAATCAATAAACTTATTTTTTCATGTAAGTTTCCAATAGAATTAGTGAAGCACCAAGTAGAAAATAATTAGGAAAAGCAGATTTTTTTTTTATTTTTTTAACAAACTTCAGCTATTATTAGCATTTATCAGGTTATATTATTAACAATTTTAACAATTATACAAATACCATGCTGCACAGCTTATATACTATAAAGATCTGTAGAATTCACAACTTTCTTAACTGGGCTTTTGATAAGACATACTATAGGAAGAAACCATTGGCCCACTGGCATACACAACAATAGCTTTATCTCTGCAATTTAGCTCAGAGCATATAAAGGTTAAGTTTTCATGACTCACCTCACCAAGATGAGAATCTCCTAAGGGTCCCTTTGTTTCTGGATTAGCAATAATGATACGTACTCCTGGGAGGATCTATTGAAAGAAAACATGAGGCAGTAAGAAATCAGATACCAGTTTATGCAATCATATGCTGGCTCTTTGTCCCCCAAAAGACTTCATTAGAAACAAGAAGAAATCCTTAAAAAGTTAAAGTAGACTTATAACATGAAAAATTAAAATATTCTGTAGATGTAATAAATTCTGAGATATCTGGGAAATGCTACAAACCCTCTTCTCTTTGTGAAAGCTGTTCCATCATGAAAAACTCTTCAGAAATCAAATGTTCACCTACAATATAAAGATCCTACCAAGTGGCCCTGTCTTTCTGAGAGTATATACTAGAAGAGAGAAAAAAAAATGCTAGTCACATGGCGCTTTGTCCTGAAACAAAAAGAAAGCCAGCAGCATCATGCAACCTCCCCAGAACAACGGCCTGCAAATGACTTCATGGAAGGGACACTCAACTGCTACAGAGGTGGGCAGGTGTTGAACTCCAAAATAGAAAAGGGAACATCTTATGACCACGAGTCTCTGCAAAATGATGGTTACTGAGAGCTTTGGATGAGCACCCACAGCACCGAGGGTGGTCAGTGAGCAGGCAGTGCCCTGGTGCCTCGGTGCAGCGGGGATGGTACCCCTCCTTTTGCCCGGAGGCAGAGCGCACTTAGACCTCGGCCACGGGCAATCGGCCAGACAGCGCAGCCAGGGACAGAGCTGAGAGCAGCATCCCCATCCCTGTGAGCCAGTCCTGTGTCCTCACCCTGCCCCAACCGCGATGCCGTGATCAGTAGATAGCGTCAGTAATCTCAGACCAGTTCTCAGTGGAGATGGGTCTCCATCGATAAAAAGTGCCTTCACGAGTGGCACGTTGGGTGGCTGTTTCAAGAGTGAGACGCGGAGGATGAAATACCTTCTTTTTGCAGGAAAGTAGGAAATGCCTCTTGTGTACAAGAGGGAGGCACAGCCCCTGAGGGAGCAGTAACACACCAGTTACTGCCATCGTGCTGTAAACTCAACAGCGAAGAAAGGTCTTCAGCCTACACAGTTGATAAAGCCCTTCTCGACACTACATGTCAAAATAAACCAAAATGGAAATTTACTGAAAAGATGTTCCACAGAAGGTACCTTTAAATCTTCTTTCAGTACTTACTTTTCCTGACTCCATGAGGGGCAAACTATGTGGAGATCCTCTTTCGACTAAACGAACTCTGTAAAATACACGTAAAAATAATATGCATAATACACAGTTGCATTTATTTGGTTTTCATTAATGTTTATTTCTAAAAGGAAAGGTTAATGGTCACAGAGATTAATGTTATTTTTGGAACGGATGAAGCTTATATCTTGTAGGTCATAATCAGGCCCAATATTTAATCTCAATCAAGACTTAGGGCTGGGAAAATAATGAAAAAATGCTGTGTATGAACATTTCCTTAAATATTAAATTCTTCAGATGTAGTTGGTGCCTTTTATTTGTTTTTGATAGACTTTTGTAAATGGAATTCCATGCACAAATTTATTCACAGGAAGAAGGATCTAAAATAATTGATTTCCCACAAGAACATTATAAATGCCAGGGCACAGACAGAAAAGCATGTGAGCTGAGTGAGCAAACACATTCCACGAGTAGTTAACAGTTAAAATCAAAGTCATATCGAAATAACTAATAACCTGGCCTCGGCTTTGAATCCGCATTTGCAATCTTTTAATTATTTTCAATGGACAGTGTTTGATTAACATTTTAATATAAAAAAATAGTTTTAACGAAAAACATTATTACTGCTGAGGTCAGGCCCTTTCTCTGAGTGTGGCTCTCTGGTCCCTTCTCTTCCTTTCCTAGATAATTTATTTTCCCACTAAAGGAACATGAATGGCAGCTATCCTTCAGTGGTATGATGGTCTGGAAGGAAATTCCTCATTTAACCTTAGAAAAGTACTCAGCAGGTTAGAACGAAAGAGACTTTAAAGTCCTAAAATAGCTGACGATCTCAGCCAGTAGATGAAGAAAATTTTGGTAACACCTGGACATCCCTGTATCCTAAGTGAGATAACTTAAAAGTTCTAACAGGCCATGAAACCCTCAAACTTCCCACTCCTGAACATTTTTCATAATCCACTTCACCAAGCTAAATCTGGACTTCTGTCAAAAGAGCTGCTCTTACCTCTTTCCTCCCCTCAGCTGTGATCAGAAAGAAAAAAAAGCGAGACAAGATGCCCTGTAAAAGGTAAAGATGAAACATCGCAAGAGAGGAAGACATAGCTAGGAGCAGGTGGGTGGAGAACTAGATCTGGTTAAACTGATCATAAACCTGCAGCCTGTTAGAGGCAGTCACAATAGATCTTGTTCAGCCTGTTTTGAGGTCTTTTATAGGCAGAGTACTCCAGTGCTCAGTTTGGGGAAGGAGCGATGAGACACAGACACCTCAGCTAGAGATCCCTTTGGAGAAGAACAAAGCCTTGGGAAGTTCAGCCCCTAACCATAAAGGAGACAGAAAAAGATATATTTTTTTTTCCTATTTCTTTGCTCCAAAAGTCTTCCATATAAAAGCTGGGACTGTCGAGGTCAAGGCAGGAATAATGAAGTGTTTTATCTGCAGTTCTGGGAAGTTTCTCAACCTTGATGGATGGGGCAGGGCTAAGCCCTGAGGCACTGCACATCACTGTGAACAGCTCCTTACGCTAACAGAGATACCCAAATACCCAGCAATTTCAGACCGCTTTTCCAAGTTATTTTGAGAAGAAAAGTATGTAAAGTGCCTGCAAGGGGCACTGCCTGGAGCAGGCATGGTTAGGCAGCTGCAGCCTGACCTGCTCTCTTGCAAGGTGTGAACAGCAACCACCCTCCAATGTTTGTTCAACTGCCACAGAACTCCCAGACAGAGCCCGAAGCACTAATTACCACTTCTGTGTGTAACCTGTAATGGTATACTGTCCTTTTTCTACACCGTACTGATCTCTCAAACCTCTGTTTTGTTACAGGAGTGCACACACACCTGTGTTTTCTACAACGTTCTCTGCTGAAAAGCAGTAGGGCCACCACTGGATTCAACTAGAGACACAGAAACGGGGCAGCAGAAACCCAGGTAACAGAGGCTTCACTATAAGGTGTATGTGCAAGGTTAAATGATTGCTACTTTATAAAGGGTATGTCGATATAAGCCGTGTTTGCCTTGCTGTTCAAATGGCAAGCTAAATCATAGGTACTTAGGAATATGCAGCAAAGGCTTTAAAAATAATCCTGTGCATATGGAAACAAAAAAATATTGCAAACCCCAGTTGTAATAATGCCTGTACTTCTGGCTTTATATATATATATCTTTGTTCTGTAAAATCCATATTAGTGTAGAAATAGAAAATGCCTTAAACTGAGTTCTTCCAAACAGCTGACATCTCCAACCTTTAGATCTGTATTTGCAGACAGGTAACTGCTCTTAGAAGAACCAGTCATCATCTCCACCACTTGGTATCTCCTTTAACAGACACAGGTATCTTGTTTATTACTTACCAACATTTGTCAAATACAGAAAATCTTAAAAAGGAGACAATTTAAAAAACCTCAGCCATAAGCACTGCTAAGAGTGATGGTGTAACAAAGGTCAGGAAGTACTTTATTTAAATTTAAGACTGGTTTAAAAAGAATCCGATTTGCGTAACAGTAGCAAAAAACCTCTGGGGCAGGAGAAGTGTTTGTCAGTGTTGTCCAGCTGCCCAGGGTCACTGCTGGCCTTTGCTCCCTTCCCATTGTTAAGACATGCCTCGGTGAAGTGTTGCTGAACTCCAGGCCTAGCAGAAATCACATATAATAAAGCCATACTACTGGAAATGAATCAACATTCATAAATCTGACAATCTCTTTCTTCTTTGCTTTCAGCATCTGTGCTTCCCACCTTGTTCTTGTTATCACTAGCGTATTCTTCTGGTTCCCTTCACCTGTTTCCTCTAACCTTGTCTGGTTTTTAGCACATGACGATCCAGAAGGCGTAATTTCTCAGCTTCCAGTTCTGTTAAACCTCTCCCACTCAGTGCTTTCTGCCTCAATCCCTACAGATTTATCCCAGCAGTGCACTAAACACAGAAATGGCATTTCCTGGAGGCTTTCTGCGAGGGCCCCGTTAGCGCTCAAAAACTTCGACTCCTTTTAAAAAAGTTTCTGCTAAGCTCACAATCCATTTGGGAACACGCTGTTAAATCTCTTAACAACTCTGAAATAATAAAAGATATTTTGCCCCAAAGAGATTTCAAAAAAATAGAAGTAAAACATTACACTCTGATGTTACCAACTCCTATGTGTATACTTAATTTTAAGTGTGTAATAGTCTTATTAATTCGACTGGGACTAGTACTGTGAATAAATTATGGACATCAGGCAATAATTTTTAAAATTAGTTTTACTGTGCCTCAGCATAAAATAATTCAATTGTTCCCACTCTTCCCTAAGAGATATCCATCCTTCCACTGACAAACACAGACAGCAGACACAACTGAAAACTTCTTTGCTTCCCTCTCGGGTGGGCAGCATCACTCTCGAGGCTGGTCTGGCAGGCAAGGTAAAAAGGCAGAGCACAGGGTCCCCCAGACCCCTGAAGAACACCTCTGAATTACCCAGGTGCTGCTGGCAAAGAAACCCAGGGCTCCTCACAGCCTTCTCAGGACCATGTTAGTGAGCCTTCTCCAACTTCACAGCTATAATGTGCTCCCAGACAGCAGGGGTGCGGCATGGGCAAGTCCTGTTTCTCTGCAGTGCTCCAGCCATTCCTTGTTGGGAGCAAACCCGATCTGTGAGTACAGAGCCTTCCCGCTGCCTTCTGCTGCCTTCCAGCCTTGCTGGGAAGGGCAGAGGCGAACGTGGCTGTAGAGCCAGCCTGGGCAAAGAGCCTGAAAATCAAGTGGATGGGATAAAAATGCTGCCCTTGGGCGTGAAAACTACTTTTGCACCTTCTGGTGGTTTGCAGCCAAGCTGAGAGGGAAAACATAAAATGAGTGACCCACTGTAGAGCAGACACAGGGTTTCTCTCACACCAAAATGTCACACTGGAGCAGAAAACATTCAAGAATCGTTGCACTGTTACAAAGCTCTAAGCAGTGATGATACACGGTGAATCTGTAGCATTTATATAGTATAGTATAGGCAAGTACGATTTTTATTTTTTTTTCCCACTGGTTCCTAAAAATTAGTCTTTTTTCTTAAAAAAATCTCTAACTGGAGTTGTACAGTTGAGAAAGCTGCCTGTGCTTCCAAATCTGGCTGCTGGGATTTCACAGGGAATGAAGCTACAACACCAGTGTGTGCTGAACTTCTTTTTTTTTTTGTTACGATTTAATACATTGGACAGATTTCATCTCCTTTAAATCAAATATTTACTATAGAAAAGCAGGATTGAAATGACTTCAGAATGAAAACTGGCAAGCTGTAACTAACTGGGCACTGTAATCACTGTGCAGCAAAGGGGATATCGAAATACTGTACCAATGTCTTTCTGCCTAACTATCTCACATGAAACTGCAAGTTTTGTTTATGCTTCTTTTCAGATCTGGTCCATTTGGTGATGAAAACTCTCTAAAATACGTTCTGCAGCCTGCTAGTATTTTGCACTAATCAGAGAGTTTGTCAGCTGAGCTATTAACTATTGCTTTGGGAATCCACAGGGGCTGAAGCGTGCAGAGTGGTACTAACTGGTGTTACGATGCCAAAACTGGGCAAACCTTCAAAGCTGGCTGTGCTGTGGCTCTGAGAAAGACTTTGGATTCTGTGATTCTAATAGAGATGGAAAGAAGCTGTGAGGTTATCCAAGTCTCGCTCCCTGCCAAAAAAAGACTTCCCTGCAGTGCACTTTCGAGTGCTTTGTCTACTCCTGTTACAGTATCTCAGATGATGGGGCTTCTTCCACTTCCCTTCAGAGTTTATTTCTCAGCTGAATGTATTTTATATTCAGGAATCTTTTTTCCTCTGTGGTGCTTGGCACAAACCGTTCTTAGCTTTCCATTGTTATTTCTAACTAGCTGTCCACGTCCAATTCAAAGGAGTTATTCCCACTGTCCCCTTTCTTTTAAAACATAACTCAGCTAAAGAGTTTATCTTTTACCCTAACACTTGGTCAAACCTCATATCTTGGACTTTTTTCTTTCCTTTATAGCCATTTACAGAAGCTGAGCCACGGTAACTGCCCTCCTCCTCCTTGCCAGTGTGCCAGCATCTTCTGCTGTTAGCCAGGCTTGGGCACTGAAGCGCGGCACTGTCCATCATCTCAAGCTCCTATTTGCCTGTTTACCCTCCTGTCCCTTCCTCCTGCCCTAAGCGGTCTGTTCTTACACCACGTCACTTTGCAGCCATGCCAGCTTGGAAGTCCAGCTTTTTGGTTTCTTTAATACTAGCTATTTTGCACACTGATTTCTTTCAGTAGCTATTTTGGGATGCTGCCACTCTTGAAAACCTTCAGCAACAAAACCTAGAGGAAACCAGATAGGATGTGATGCACACACAACCTAATATATATTGAAAATTCACTGTATGTAAGTCCCCTCCTTGCCTATAGCCTTTCCATGGCAGAAAGAAACAGCTGATGCTCTCTTTGGTTTCATTCCAGTCCTATTTCTTAAATTTTCCTGCTGATTGTCATCTTATGTGAGCAGTTGAGCTTTCGGGGAAGAAGGTGGGTGTTTTCTTATCCTGCAAAGAACTGATGCTTTGAAAATTTTTGCGTATTACACTGGAATAAAAAAGTGAAATATAGAAAGAAGCTCTAAACAGAATCTGAAAAAAATAATGTCACAGGTCAGAAAGAGATTATTTATGTTTACTGTTTCAGTTTTTTGGTTTTGTTTTGAAATGTAAGTTAATTAATTCTCCAAATTGAAAATGCTTTTACTACCACCACCATGAACAAAAATTAAAAGTTCAAGTAGGGTGTTTTGACCACTTTGAGAATTCCATCTTTTTCCTTAAGCTGAAAAAGATCTGTCAAAACTGATTTCTGATCTCAATACAATGGTGTTTTCTGGTGAAAAAAGACAACCACCTAACTAGGAATTTTAACTAACATCTATTTGTAAGGCATTTAATGCCAGACAGCACATATGCTTTCATGTTGCTATATCCAGAGCACAGTGACTTCCCAGTTCCAACTCAAATGGCCAGGAAATATTGTCATGACCTATTGCCATCATCAACACCTTTCAGATATATATATATATATATATATATATATATATATATATATGTTGCTGTCTAATGTTGAGGTGGTGCCTGGGTAAGACTGATGGTGGGAAAGGGCTGATGCAGCCTGTTCTGATTTTCTATAGCAAGAGGAAAGATGGGCGCTGTAGGTAACAGTGGGAGCCTGGACTAGTGTCAGGGCTCTTTGACACTCAAGACTTGCAGTGCATCGTCTCTTTACTCAAATACTAAAATATTTATACATAAACTATTCCAGAATTTACAAGTCAATGAGCTAATTCTACCAAAAATGGAAAAACAGAAAACATAAGCTCTGCCTTCCAAAATGACATACACAGATCAAATAGCCAGATCTGAATAGGAGGAAAATGGCATTGCTGAACACTTAGGCTGAAGGGAAAATCTAGCTAATGAAGAAGAGTTTCCCTGCATCATCCTGGTTTCCTCAGAGCAATTTTCCGCCCATCACATGACCAATTCAGATAATGGATAAATTCACTGAGACTGAAAAGGGGAGTTTTGGATTGAGGCAAACTTTATAGCCAACAAAATGAACAACCATTAAATGTTCTATATGTCCTGGACGTATTTCAGTCCTGTTAATTCGATAATCAACAATTTCAGTTAAAGAATCAGCACTAAATCACTTCTTTTAATGTAAAGACTTTTCTTCACTATAAACCTAAATTACACTTCATGTGGCAAATTCCCTGAGGTCAAAAGCAAACAGCTTCCAATCCTTCAGACAGCTGAACAAAGCAGCAGAAAAGGTTACACAAGGATTTAAGATGCTTTGGAAAAACTGGAAAGGGATTGAAATGGGGAAGAAACTCTGGTTCAGGAAAGGGATATTCAAAACTTCATAGAATAAAAAAGTAACAGCAATTTTATCATATAAGACTACGGGAATATGTAAAAAAACTAAGCTATGTTTATGTTTGTTTTCAACCTTGGAGTACTTTAAAATATTCAGCTCTCATCATATGTGAACCACATTGAACTTGCTTGAATTAACTTTTGCACATCGTTTTGCTATAGCACATTGCTATAGCACAATACGCAACCATGTCAAGTGAACGCTGTGGACTGGGACTCTGGAGAATTTGGTGTCCCTCCTGGCCCCACCTGACACCTACTGTGCCCCATCAGGCACAGCATCACCCTGCTCTGTGCCTCAGGTTCGTATTTGCAAGAACAGGCATAATGCTGCTCTCAGCTGGTATCTTTTTATTTACATGACAAACCTCCCAGGACATGGTGTTTATCACTAATTGTCTTAACAGCACTTTTCATAATCACAGTTGTGATCTGATGATTCTGTTTAATTCAACATGCTTTTTCTATTTCATAATCATCTTTATCTTCCCAGTTCTAATCGAGAAAAAAAGAGACTCCACACACAGGGAAAACTTTCATGATAACAGACTTGGGATCTGAAAACATCTGCATCTAATTGAATTAGCTTATATGGTGTTAAAAAATGATGGAAACAATTTTATCTTCCTTGACACAATATTCATATTCTACATTCACACAATGTAATCAAAGGTGGAATTTCTGAAATCAACTCATCCTCTTTCACTTGCCCTCCTGTCTTGCTGCAACCTTCAGAATTCACCCTGCATTTCTTGGGAAGAACTGGCAGAAAGTTTCCTCTCCTTAACAAGCACCAGAGACATTTCCTTTGCATGGCAAACTTCAACACACAGAGCTATTTTTTCAGTTGAAATAAAACTGCAGATTACCACTCTGAAGAAAAGGTCAGTGGTGCCAGGAGCAGCAGTGCCTGGTACACCTGAAGGGACTGAAAAGGAACTGTCCTTTTCCCAGGGGACTTACTGGGAACCCTGGCTGAGCTTCACAAGACTCTTCACATAGGTAAGCTCATCTTCTGCAAACAGACACTTAGTATATGCAATATTAAGGATATGTGAAGCTTGAAGCAACATATTAAGAGCTATTGAAGAGAGCTATTTAAGAGCGTATTACACCTCTAACCAATTTAGTGTTGGATCCTTATATAAATATAGGATGCTTTTACTGTTTTTCAGGGCCCTCCTTCCCAGCCATAACCATTCAGTATTCCTACAGGCAGAGACTCCACTGCCAACAGGAGCCAAACAAGTGCCTGAGGCTAGCAAAGCTGGAGTGGGTCTCCAAGGTGGCAGAGCCCTTTTCCCAGGGGTAACCGCCAGCACAGCACCCTCTGCTGAATTATTTGTTGCAAAAAACTGTCAGCGTGTGGGACAGAAAAGGTCCTGCCCTTCTGCAGAGGCTGGCAAGAGAAAAGGGGAAAGGAAAGAGGGATGGAAAGCACTTAGGAAGCTCCATCTCCTACACCACACCACAGCCTGCGGCTGGGTCTGGCAGAAGCTACAAAAGCTCACTCCAAATTTTACATGTATTCGTTCAACATTTTCCTTCCAGAGCAGATGTCTCCATTGTGAAATGCACTCTAAGGTAGCAATATGGGAAAGCAGCACTGTTTCCTCCACTACTGAAACAGTAAACGTACTCTGTGTTGATCACTGTTGGCATTTTAAAGAATCACTGTTTAGTGCTCCATTAGTGGTATCTACCAAAATGAGGGAAACAAAGCAAATTATGCTTCAGCATACACTACCTGCAAAAATCAATTACATAAGACATTTTAACTGTAAAGAAAATGAAATAATGAAAATTCCGGGTTTTTTAAGACATTCCTGTATGGTTAGACTCATGGCAGACTCTGGGAAGAGAAAGAAAGAAGAATGGGAATAACTTTATATATATATATGGGGGAAAAAAAGGAAGATTTTCTAATACATCTTCCTCAGAAATTTAAGCAGCCAGCTTGCTTTATCAATTCCCAGCTTCTGTAAGGAGCATGACTGAAAGAGAAGGAACTATAACACCGAAGAAACACAGTATATTCTGAAATGGGAAATCCCTTTTTAAAGAAACAGCATCAGACGTTCTTCAGGAATAAAAATGTTGGTGTATTTTAATAAGCTGAAATATTACTGGGAAATTTCAAACTGGTTTGTCAAAACAAACAAAAATTGAATGATTTTCCATTTAGTTCTTCTACTCATGGCTGAAGAGTAACATGCACATGAATGACAATTGCAAACAATAAAACAAATGTCCAACTGCAGTCCGCTGACTTTCCTGGAAAGCTAGGGCTTTTTATTTTGCCTTTGTTTTTGTCTTACTTGGTACACATGACAGTATCCTCTTTCCCCTAAGCCCTCCAGGGAAATATAACTGGAATTTCTTGATTTGTAGTTAGAAGTATGCTAAACCACATCCTCTCTCAAAACCTGCACTCAGAGCCAACTCTCATTGTCCTGTTCCACTGAAATCATAATATTGTAATCCCTTGAAGATGACTTTATCAAGGAAGAAACAGACTTGTTTCAAGGGAGGAAATATTTCAGGAGCTAGTAGTCTTGCCTTAGCAAGCACAGAAATTTGCTTTGTAGGGCTCCCATCCCCCTAGTTTAATTTCACAGCTCAGACTGACTGGGACAAGAAGGGGTGACTTACTATCTGAAAGTCATTGGATGTTCATCCCTTTCTCCTGCCCTGGAATAAAAGTTGCTTTATGCCTGGAAACATGAAGCATCCTCACAAGCTCTTAAAACAGGTATATTTACAAATTTTGCTGTAACTCCGGATCCTCATACGTAAACAGTGCAATCCCTTAGATGTTATTTGCTCCTCTTCAGTTTCCCAGGTCATCAGCTTTGTCCCTAACCACTGACTATCCAGCACACAGAGGTTCAACAAGTCTCTTGGTTTGTCCCCTGACACAGGCAGGAACAGCAAGAGGGAATCTTTCCTCTAGACAGACTGGGACTTCTCCTCTAAGCCAGAACTGGAAGTGCTGACACAATGCTTATCAGCCCAAATTAACATTTTTTTCCTGGGAGATTTGTTTCCCATAGATCAGAAACAGCACCAAGGGGATTTCTGAGACAGCAGGATCTGCATGGCAGAAACAAAACAACGTTGCTACAAGGCCAAGGCTGTATCTCCTCCTGAGCAAAACCATGAAGAACGAGGAGGATTTTGCCAGTACCATGACAGCTTAAACTCACTAATGAGATTCTGCCAGTTAACAGGCAAAATGCCTGAAAGCCAGACATTTCTACAGAGACACCTCAACATGAAGCTGCATCGTTACTTATCATACTTAAAACTCTGAGGGATTTCGGTTTTATTTTAAAGACCTCAACCCTTCCTCCTCTTAACTGAGCTACCTCTTCTACTGACTTCACAGCAGTGAAAGTCTTCTCATTTTTCCATGGGAAACCTGTTTCTGTGATAACAGAAAAAAAACCCCAAACCGCTAAAGCAACAGATAGTCTAAAAAAGAAAAAAAAGCATGGGTGATGTCTGAAACTTGGAATTGGAGGCACTCAGATGAGAAGATCCTCAAAGCTGGGGATGACCAGAATGGCACTGCTGGAGGTAGCACCTGACAATTCAACTTGTAAACAAGCTTACTACATATAAAGCACTCACCGGTGGCTTTCTGAGGCCAGTGACTTGTGAGGTTTATGTTTTGACCAGTTTCCCAGGCATATAGCACTTCAAACCTCAAAATACTCTACACACTTTGCCTACTGAATCTTACCACAAGGGAGAAGATGGCTGGGTGTCAAAGGGGGCAACAGTAGATTTTAACTACCCTTCTGGATCCCACACAGAGTGAATAATTGAGGCCTGGTATTTTCTTTAACCTGCAGATGGGCTCTGTATGCCGTAACTCATTACAAGAGCTGGAAAAAGCACTGCTCCCCAGAGCATCAGGGAGCACTCTTCGAAGCTCCTCTTTCGCTACCGTTGGAAAACGGCTTTCAAGTATGATTAAGCAAATGAAGTTTCACAAAAGGTAACTATTTCACTGTCACTTGCCATTAGCATGTCTCCTTCAGACGTATCTCCCCCCAGTTTCTTTTCCCTACTACGTGACTATAAAATGGTTATCCTCCATGCTGTGACTGTACTACAGAGCACTGCTACGGCTATAGCTTAGATAATAATTTACCTAAATAGCTTTTCTTTGCCTAGTAACCCTACAATAAGAGTATTTTTCAAACTAGATGGAGCAGAAGTGTTTGACAATTAGGAAAAAACCTCCCACGGCTTTGTTGCTTGGTATTACCCAAAACAAAAAAATATATACAACATGAACGTTTCAGTAAAATATGGAGAAGGATAAACATTTGACAGCCAGAATAAAAGGCTATTTTTCTTTTCCTGCATGAAGTCTGAAATGCTGAAATATATTAAAATGAAGCCAAAGCCTTAACTCATTCCTTTTGATAGAGTCTGCATTTGAGACTGGGCTCAGAGTATAAGCAATCTATATAAATAAATCTGAAGTAACTGTTTTCACATATGTTTGAAATGCTGCAAGTGTGCCCTTCTTTTCTTGGGGAATGTGATTCAGAATTTCCAACCTCTGAAATCACCTTTGTCAAGGAGACAACGTCTCAGCAAGTCTGACGAAGTTCAAAGATCTCTGAATACCCCCGAAGATCAAAACAAAAAAGAAGATTTAGCACAACATACAAGTGACTTCCTAATAAATCAAGTCTGCTAATGACATAAATATATACAAGGGGTACTTTTTTGTAAGAGAGACACTAATCTGCATCACTCCAAGAAGATGCCAGTGATCTCATAAGAAGAGAAGACACCTATTTGTACAGCTCCACAAACTGTTTCTTTAATAAATACAGGAGGTAATCAGGTTAAAATAATTGTTCTAATGATGGAGTAGGAGTATTTCAATGAGAGACTATGGATACCACAAGCTACCCACTGAATGACAGCCAGACTAAAAAAATTAGTAACTTAAACCCAAATACATCTTGGTGCTTCTAGTCTCTTTGGCACTATCCCACACCTGGATCTGGCTCCCTGTCTGGTGCCAGCTGCCTCACCATGCCTGTGACCAAGAACCATCCAAGCAGCTCACCATAACATGTGGCTCAAAAGGAAATCTAGTAAACCACAGCAGGGTTTAATAAATTAAACTCTGAAGTTTTCTAACCCTATGGAAAAAACACAGGCTCAACTAGATGAAATTGAATAATTTAAATGATCATTTAATGCACTCAATTATTTCACCAAAAGGAATACTGAAAGACAGGATAGGAAGGATATGAGAGGTAAGGGTGCCTGCATATATGAAACTACAGATGGCATCAAATAAAATTGAGAACATTGTTTACCAGCACAGGTTGAAAGTCTTCATCCTTCCCTAGTTTGGTACAGAATGTGGGTGTAGTTCAATAATCAGCTTAATCACAACTTGTAATCAAAATAAGGGGAAACTTTCTATTACAAATGCATGCAAAATGCTATCAAAATCTCCATCAATACATACCTGACTTGATTAGTAGCTCTCTCTCCCTGGAAGTCTAAGCCTCCACTCTACCAGAGCTCCCAAGCTGTCACTCCCTGCTGCTGAACAAGAGGACTCGTGCCATTCTTCCCTGCTTTTGGGGGTGGATATAGATTGACTTTGTTCCTTTTTACTTCTTTGTAATTTTAAAATAAATTCCAATATCAAAGCAGATCTTTCCTTGCCCAACTTAGGGCAGGACAATGATTTTCATAATTATTTTTTTTCTTTATGGGTAAGATTTTGTAATAGAAGAGAATATTAGAATGCAGGAGGATGTTTATCTTTACAAGATTTGCAGGAACTTTCAACTTTAGGGGATCAATGATCTTTCTCAGCCATCACCAGATGGATCCTTCAGCTCACTAATTAAAACTTCTGAGGAAATCCTCTATACAACATCTTAAATGTGAAAGATACAGAAATGCAGAAAAAAATGCCTATGTTAAAATTTTGAGCAAAAATTCAAAGTCAAAATATTGTAACATTTTAAATGACATTTTATTTCTTATTCATACCAGCTTAGTTTCAAATTTAAGGTAATTGCAGAATTTAAACTAGCAGATTAAAACAGTAACATTTTGAAAAAAAATTGAATTATTCTTAAAAAATATGTTTTAGAATATTTGCAAATATATTGAGACATTTGAAATTCAAGCCTGACCTGCTGAAGAACACTTAAAAAATATTTTTGCCTGTCTATGTGAAAGGAAGATTTATTTTGGAATAAATGAGGTCTATTCTCAGTTTGATGAAGTGGTTTGTTTTGCCAATAAATAATTTTTCTACCAAGAACTAACCTGCTGTTAAGAATGAGGAGGCTGTGGCATTTGTATGCTATTATCAGATGTATTTTTTGTTGGACATTTTTAATTTTATAAGCACACGTGCATATTGTTTTGTAACACCCTGGATAAATGGGATACTTGGGTTTTAGATTTACATCTTTACTGCTACAAAAGCATGTAAGCATTATAAAAGCCAACATCTTTCAAGTATATGGTGTTTTGGTATGATGAGAAAAGAGGCTCACTCTCTCTCCTTTTTATCTTCCAAGCACTTCTCAGCTTTTAGCATATTTAGGTGCCTTGTGTTTAACCACCTGAAAAGCTCTCTGAGAACATCACTGATCTAAAATGATGATGGATCTGAAAACCAGCAGTTTAGGCAGCAGGACAAGAATATGAATATATTCATTCTATTTCTTTTTCCTTTTTAGGGGGAGGGGATAAAGTTCTTTTCCCAAAGGCAGCAGCAGAGAAATGCAGCCAACAACCTGACAGGGTGCTCATGCCTGGTGTTTTGTTGCATTTGTCCTCCCCGCAGATGCACGCAGGCACATCTACATGACCTGAGTTACACGGTGAGTCAGCAACTGGGACCAGCCGTGCTGTGCCGGCACAGCCTGCTGTGCGCCAGCTCACATGTGGTGAAGCATTAATCCACCTGTTTTGCCTTTTGGGTCTGAGTTAACCTCTCTAAACAGCACGTCAGCCACTTGGTGCCAAGTCAGGAGTCTCCTGTTTTTTTTATTCAACAGCCCAGGTGAGACTTGACTGTCTTTGCTCACTCTTTCTCGGCCATCCTGGGGATACTCTGATTTTTAGAAAATCAATGAGATGCCGAGTACAATACTGGTGTACTGTCACCAAGAGCAAGCCAGAGTTGTATACTCCTGCTATTAGGATGTTACTCAGTTTCCAAAAAGAGGTGTCTAACACCACATGAGATAGCACAGGGTGCCTGGACATCTCATTAGTGCTAGCAAACACAACACAAGCTCTATGGGAGACCCTGCTGCAGTAGGTGTAGCATCTAAAACGGCACTGATGCTTGCAGTTAGGCAATCACATCTCTTCCTGGTATCGTAACTGATGCCAGCCACTGATGGAGTGGTTGCATCCCTGGCACAAGTTTCCTAAATCTCCAGGTGAGCCTGGCCCCAGCCATTTCCCTCAGCTGACAACTACAGCCAGAGCTGCAGAGTCCCAGCAGCTAAACCAGTGGGCTGGTGGCTCAAAACCACACAGAGGCACACAAAAAAGGTGTTTGAGAACCTTCAACCTGACCTAAGAAGCAAACCATCCAAATAATGTGAAAGCTGGGAGGACATGTCTAGTTTGGTTGATGGACCACCCCCAGATCTCTACCCAAATCATACATCACACAGGCATTTTGATCTAAACTCCTACCAAGCAACATTTTTGTAAGCTGTGAATTGTGCACAAATGTCCAGATGAGCTTGAAATAGTTGTATTCAAACTAATTATTAATTTTTATAGATGTAAACAGGATCTGAATAATCTCAGAAAGATGAACTACAGCTGCTTTTGCAGCAACTAGAAAGTCTTATCATGGCAACTAAAAAAAATAATAATAATGTTCAGTCTTTTCCAAATTCTGGAAAATATCTTCTAAAATACAAAATCTGAAAAAAAAAAAATTCTCACACTTTTTATGTTGTTGGGGGACTGGCTGACCTGCAAAGACTCGGTGGGTTGTTACTATACAGTCTCACAGCTATGTACAGCAGTCTTTCAGTTACTGTTAAGCAATAGTGACATTCAGTTCCATAAAAACGGTTAGAAACAGCAAGTGTGATGACACTATGTCAAATAAAATTGTTTTCTCACCTAATTTATGACCCATGAATCTAATTCCAAATTCCACAGGACTGAGTAAATGAGGCATGGCTTTAATCCATAAAACTAAAATCTACATTACCACAATCTGAGAAACCAACTCTAAAGATCATCTTCCGTGCTCTGTAGAACTAGTCAGTAAATATAACTAATATACTACCAAGTCTGATCCTGATAACAATGTCTACTTCTTAATGACATGACAAAGGCAGAGAAATAGTATGCCCATGATTTATGCAGCTTTTATTAACAGTAAATCTTATTTCCTCTATATAAATATATACGATTTTATTGTTTATAATTTTTATTAACTGTGAATATTATGTTCTCTTTCTATATATGTTTCTAAATACTTACCTTCCAATGAATAGTCTATAAGTGTCTTTCTCCTCTCAGAAAAAATAATTTCAAATAAGGAATTAATCTACATTTGCTTTTTTCTTTCCCCTCTATAGCTACAGCTTTATTTTTAATAATTCATTAGCTCTTTCTCCTGCACTTGAATGATGCTTACGTGTATCTATCTACATTGTGCTCAACTTAAACTATTTCAGAGCTCTTAGATTAGAGCAAACACTATGGGTAAATAAGGCTTACCTTACTGTGTCCATTAAAAAATAAACATTTGATTTCTAAAGTTAGAAATAAACATTTGATTTCCAAAGTTAGTCATGTAAGCTTCCTTGCTCACCAATAAAGAAATAAAACTACCTTAAAGGTCAATTCCTCCCATGCCGGTGCATGTCTGAGATAGCTGCAATACACTGGTGGGGTGTGTGCCTCTCCTGTGACTGCCGAAGGAGCCTGGCAGACCACTTCAGGCTGGATGAGATCTGTTCTGGTCACAGGGTTTGCTCCGCTCTTAGGTAATGATATGCTCCACTTCTCATTTCTTTTTTACAACATAAATCTTTCAACTTCTCAAGTAAATCTCCTTTTGAAAGTGCAGTGCAGAGATGGTAGGCTTACATAACGGTAACACCTTTTTACAAAAAAAAGGCCTTTATTTTGCTTGGTTGAGTATGAGCATGGACTGTGCTGTACACAGCAGCCCTTGCAGTTGTTTGGCCAGGAAGACCAAGTTTTCTATGGCTGGGTTATGCAGACAGTAGCATCCCAAAGGATGGATCAGACATAAGCATTAGTGTTGGTAACATTGTGTGCAAAGGAATAAAGAAATGGTGAAAGTCAAGTATCTTGCAGTTCCTTTCCTCCATCTGCCAAACTCCACGTGCTAGAAGAAAATAACTGTATGTGTATGTGACTTAACTATCCAGAGGATAATCTGGGCCTGCAGTGCCCTGAGGTCTGCACCCTGCAAGCTGAGCTGGTCACTTTGATATAGCTAAAGTTGGTATTCACCTAAGGGGGACAAATTCTCTGTTAAGCTTTTAAGAAGGATGAAAGAAAAAGAACAAAAAAAAGGAAAAAGAAAAAGAAAAAAAGGAAAAAAACACTCCTATTTGAATAATGTTTTTTTAAAAGAACCAGGACTGTTGAACACTGTCAATTAATGTTCACCTTTTCCAGAGTTAACAGAAAATATTTTGTTTTGTTAAAATTTTGTAAAGAGACTACTTGCTGGGCTTTTGACCAGAGTACTGGAAAACTGAATTGTATGTGAATGGGTATTTTCTAAAATAACACCTAAAATCAGAAGTTTCCCTCCAACTTTAAGATTTCAGACATCTCCTTAATGTTCTCGCTTCTTGTATATTTATCTAACATTAAAGACAGAACTCGAAAATACCCACAGTTACAGAATGTGGTTGCTCACAACGGCTGAAGCTGACAGTCTATTCCCTCATAGTCTTGCAGCATTAAGAATTGCAGCAAAATTCCCCCATGGTATCCCCACTGGCTAACAACCGCCAGCCCAGGGGAAACACCTCTGTGCAGCTAAAAGGCCCAACGGGACTCCATTTCTTAGGGACCAGCTGGGCTGCACCCCCAGAATACCAGCATCATGAAATCCTGAAGGCAATAAAAGCAGGGCATCTTCTTAGCCACTGCAGCACTGATGTCAGATGCTTCAGTTTTATCAATGGTAAAATTAATTAAGCAACTAATAAAAATGTCTACGTCTGCTGGCTGGTAGGAGTTAGCACAAATTATTAATGAGGATTACAAAGGTTTTCAGGGACCGTGAAGTGTGCTGAAGTAGCTTTCTTGCTAGTAACTCTGATAATTGTGTGTATTAGAGAAAAAGAAAAAGGTGGTTCCGACCTGTCATGCCTCAGTGCCCTCATATCAACATACACTGTGGTGGGATCTGGTCCAGATGTTCCCTGTAAACAACAACATCAGCTAATGAGAACCTGAAGGCTGGGAAGAGGAAAGAATTTTACCCCCCCAAATAACTGAATGTTCATTTCACTGCTAATTATGCTAATCAAATGACAAGTTATATTTAAGCTCTTCATCAAACAAAGCTCAGCTTTTACAGAATCGGAAAGAGCACTGGAAAACATACCTACCGTCAGGTACTCGTTACCTCGGGGATCGGAAAAACATCAAGCGGTCATACTACTTAATCAAACACATGTCAACATAGGTTTCATTTGCTACAGAAGGCCAAGTAATCAGGACGTGGATAGATACAAAAAATGTTAAACACGTTTTGCCATATAAAGGAAGGCTGAAATTGCTGAGGAGACACAGTTTAATGGCAGAAGCACATGGACAGGAATGTGAAGCATGGTTTACTGAGAGTCTTCCATACATGCAACAGAGAATATACTTGAAGCTAAAGATAGTCAAGGTAGCACGCATGACACGAATCAATGTGGACTGAAAGTCTGTAAGCAATTATTCTGATCCTTTCCAGTCTTCCACTGCATAATTTACATCCTTGCTTTATGTCACAATATTTAGTTACTTGAGAAGCAGTAGACTAATTTTAGTTTCCTTTCATGCAGAGATGATAAGAGTCTTCTAGGCCTTTCCACCCACAGCTTTGCTGCAGTTTTGTAACCTGCTATGATCTTCCCTTATCCAAAACTTCAAATTCATCACCACTGAACATCATGTGAATTCCCAATGCTCTAGTCTAGGGCTCTTTTCTCGGCTGCATACCTCACGTCACTGCTAAGCAGAAAGCTACAAGAAAAGCATAGCTTCATTTTCAAACACTGGAACTTTGGAAATTTTCTTTTCAGCAGATAAATTCACCTAACCTTTGTAATCTACAGGTGCAGGAACTCCTTTATCAGTTATTTAGATGTTTACTACTTGAAACAGCAGGCAACGTCAACTCCCAATGACTTCTGTCCCATTTGCCATATATTATAGAGTATAATTCTTCATATTAGGAAGGTCTAAGGCTAAACTTTGCATTTCTGCAATGCTGGCTCCTAGTTCCACTGTTTTTTGGAGCACTAAAAATTGTGATGGAGTTCCACAAATGGATAATTTTTGTATCTAAAGGGGAAAAGAATTAGCATTACCAATTGATACTTACTGTACAGATACTGATAGTGACCCACCACCAGAGGAGAAAAAGAGTAATAGAGCTGCACATGCATGTTAGCCTCTTTAGCTTGTTATACACAATACAAGATACAATATCCTCTCTAACTATTAACGACACAATTTTCAGTCTACTAGTAAACTCAGCAGTGTAACAGACTAGTGCTGAGTGGAGAACTTATTTGAAATATATGCAACATTAAAAAAACCACCAAAATCAAGAAACGATTGGTTATCTTCAAAAATAAAACTAAACCTGAATTGATTAATAAAATAATGAAAACAGTCACGTTTGAAAATCAAAGACAATCACTATAGCATTTGTTATTTTCAGTGTGAATGAAATAGTTACAACAGACAGCTAATATCTGATGAAACCTGCATCCAGATACAGCTATACCGGACTTGTTTACAATTTCATAGAAGGATCTGAAAATCCCCAAATCTCCAGACTCAATTTCTAGTCTGTCCCACTGTTGGAAGCTGATAGGTGGGTATTGAGGGAACATGAAAATCCCCTACCTGCTCAGCCAGCTTCCCCAGCCTGTGAGGCTATAGCAGCAGGAATAGCAGGGATGAGGAAGAGAAGGAAAGAAGGTAACACAAGACAAAAATAATAATAAAAAAATGGGAATGAAGGGTGGGAGAAAAAAAAAGAAGAGGAGAATGCAAAAAGCAGGGAGTAAAATAAAAAGAAAAACAATGTCAAATACAGGAATCTTACAAATTAACCATTATACCATTAAAGGTTAAAAAAAGTAAAAAATGAGGTGTCAACATTTTAGTAGAGCAACAGAAGAGACAGCTGTAGACTGCTAACCTTGGACAGACTTAAATGGTTTTAGGACACTACAGACAATGTTGTTAGTGGAAAACATGTGTCTAGCATACTGATATATTTTTTTTTGCTTGTTTTGGTGAAGAAGTCAGTAAACATTATGGCCCTGTTATTTTAATGAACATCCACTGAGGCAGGGGTTCCAGGTATGCCATTTCACTACTAAAAGAAGTTTGTAAGCAATGTCCTCTGGAAATGAAAAGTAAGCTTTCCTTTTGGAAAAACAAAATATTAGTATACAATGAAGAAAGATACTTACACCTTGCTTCATACAGATTAACCTGCTCCTAAAGTGAAATAAAATCAAGGCTTCATGCACAACCTAACTACTAGAAGACCCTAAGTAAACAGAGTAACTTCATAGTTCATAGTTCAGTAACTCTTCATTCTTAGCCTATTTGTGTTGATAAATGGTGTAATGCATGTAAAGAACAGTAAAATTAAAAGCTGATGAAACCCCATCAGTTCTGCACCATGATCGATAACACAACAAACAGACAAAATACAGTGGTGACTAATCCTAACCTGCTACTGTCACATGGAGCATCTAACACCAGATGGCTGCAGTGGGGCTTGCCCTACAACTTGTGAAAATACACTGCTCGGAGACTACTGCTATCCCACATCCCTCTTACCAAACTTCTGAATTCCAGCGAAGTTAAAGACTACAGGAAGCTGCCAGAGCAGCATCTTAAAATAGGTTTATTTTTGATGTGGGGGAAGATGAAGCATTTAAGAAAATAGGATGGATCTGCTTATTAAAATTGATGTCCCAAAATAGAAATATTACTAATAATCCAGGCAGAACGCTGCAGTGTAACTGCAAGAAAGCAGAATTGCTGAAATCCGTGAGTGATATAATCATTGCCTGTGACCATACTGCAGGTCTGGAGAGGACTTTGAGAGCACCAGAGCCTCATACAGCTTTTCCCTAAGGAAGGACTTGAGAAACAGCAGTTGAAGCCTCAGCACCGTCCTTCTGCAGCCAGCTGCAGCTGAGATGCTTTGAAAGTGTTTCAAAAGAAGCTGTCGTAGCCAAGCCCAGACTGACTGACTCTATTTGCCTGTGCACATTTATTTTGCGAGACAGAGATAGAGAGCATCTGGAAAGCTGCTAATAGTTAAAAAACGACACAACTTCTGTTCTATCTGAAACTTACTAAGGACATGCCAGGTTCTGTTCTATCTGAAACTTACTAAGGACATGCCAGGTAGTGTTCAAGGAAATAAAATGGGCCAAACATAATTTTCTGTTTGCAAACAGGTGCATCATAAAGTCACATCCCTTGGACTAAATAAATAAATCTCCTGCCCATGCATAGGCTGCCACCACTGAACCAGCCCTGGTCTGTGCAAACCTCTGTAACACGCCAGGCTTTTATTTTCTGGGAAAACCCTGCAGGTCAACACTGCATGGAGAACCACCCCAACAAGTCAGCAGTACAGATGACTGTGCCAGCACTCAGCCTGTACCTAATTTCCACTGAAGTCAAAGGCCAAGCTGCATGCTCTCCCCTGCTTCCCTCCCCATGGTTAAAAAACAGGAACTAGGCAATCAGAAGTCCTAAGAATTTAAAAAACCTGTTGTTTTGGGTTTTGTTTTGCTATCTAAGGATGTGGCCTCAGTGTTTACCCTGAGTGTGCTTCTGCTCCAGTGATGCCTAGAAATGGAATTTTTGATGCACACTTAACGATCTCATGTACGCAAGCACAGCAGCTGGAGCTGTGAAAAGAACTTCATGGCATGACTCATAGTAAAGGTGGGAAAACACAGAATGTGAGGGAACTCATCCAGAGCTGTACTGTATTGCGAAGTGTGAATCATACTGCTGATAAAGTGCATGGTCTCCTGCTGCACTCTTCACAGAGCGATCCCTTATTACTTTTAATATGGAAGATCCTCAAAAAGTGTGATCTATCACTAAGTAAAAAGAAACATTAACTGTATGCTTTGGTAGACAGTGAGGAAAGGATTTATTTCATGTAACTTCAGCCATCAAAGAAGTAAGTGTGCAGTACAAGGTAGGAAGTATCTCCTGATGGTGATGGGACAAGATGGACACCTGAGACAGGCTGGAAGAAGCTCTTCTTGAAGTACTTCGATTCTATTGACTATAGATGGATATTGGATAACTCACTTAGCCTTGCTGTCTCACGTAAAAAAGGTGACATAAAGGAAGCAAGATGAAGCCTGCCCTCCTGCCATAGCTTGGGCAGATTTGTTAGTGTATTTTCAGGGTTAACTAAGGAAAATGAACAACTTCTAGAATTTCTCCTCAACTGGAATTGAGTAGCAGGTTGAATAAAATGAAAATATTTATTTCAAGTGTTTAAATGGAAATTAGATAAAATCCTAGAGAACCATCTGTGCTGTTGCTGTTGTAAGAAACAGGCTACTTTTCATATCTACTTTTCTCTCTCTCTTGAGAATACTAAGATGCTAGGTAATGAGAATTAAAATATGCTGGATGCAATCTTTTCATCTCAGAAATCCCTGGATCATTATCTGTGACTATACAGCCATAAAAGGTCAGATATTAATGGTATTTAAGTACCTAAAGATGGAGAAAATTATTTATTTTCAGAAGCACACGTCTAAAAACCTAGTCCAAAATGACTACATCAAAAGAAACATAGGAAATTTGCTCTGAATTTCAGACGAAATGAACAGAAATGGCAATGCATTAGGCTGTCAGTGATCTTAACGCTGAAATTAAGATCATTTGGTAGACTAACGCTGTTTTGTACTAAAGGAATTATCACAATTATTTCCTTTTAAAAGTAACCTTCAATGAAACATCAAATTCTGCTAGAAAGTTTTTAGACACACACACTCAGACACACAGACACATACATCTCCCTCCATCCCCCCTTCTTCTTGGAAGGAGGAACAACAGTGAAAGCTTTTTGGAAAAATCAGGATAACCTCCCCTTGTAAACACTTGAGTCTTAAGTTTGTCCAAAAAACTGGAAATCAAGCGAAGAAGTTATCAAAGATCACATCAAAGTTGCATTAGAGGCAGTCCATAAAGAAAAAAGCCTGGGTAGGTTTTTTGCTGGTGTCAATAGCTGAATACTGAGATATGTTTAGAAAGGTGATTAGTAGGATACGTATTTTAGAAAGACCGTAGAATAGACTGGATCACAGTTATCCCTATAGAAGATGCTGTTCCAGGAACCACATGCTGATCTCATGGATGACAAAACTTGTAAGAAAAAAAGCAAAGGCAGATGTTGTTGACTCAAACATCTTCATAAGTATTTTAATTGAAGTGTGAAGCATCTAGAAATCATGACCCATTTCTGGAACATATTGGAGACAATGCTAATTTCAAGAACATTGTTGATCAAGGATTAAAATTCATTCTGTTCCTCAGCCCACAAGCTATTCTGGAATATCACTAGCCATAAACTTCCAGACAGTCTGGAAAGAGCTTTCAGTCTAATTCAGTATCCAGTCTTTGGCAGTGTCTAATACCAGATGCTTCAAAGGATGCAATCCTGTATCTTTATATTCTCTATCAAAATGACGTATTTTGTGGTGATGCTTGTAAGTAACATCTTTAGTAATTTTTCAAACCTCTTTAAAACTTGCCAAACTACCCTCGGCTTAAATGCTTCAAAAATCATTCTGCTCGGAAGGGTAATGTTACTAAATATAGCGTGTTCTGAAATGGCTTTTCTTCATTCCAGCCACACCATTCTTTAGACAGTGTATGGCTTTTAGTTTGTCCAAGTTTTACTAAGACGCAACATATTAGTAGATCTCAATGAAGCCCAATACAAAGAGATATGATCAGCCAGGCTGTTAATCACCCCACTCAAGGCTTTCATCCTGTCTTGTTCTGAAATTCATAGTCAGTATCATTAATAATATTCTTTCAGAGAGTTATCCACTTTTACAGTTTGATTCAATAACTCCAGAATTTCTGTAAAGAACCATCTAAGAAGCAAACGCCAGCTAAGTAGTTAACACAATCAAAAGGCAGATATACCTAGTCAAGCAAAAATCCAGCCTAACTCCATGCTGACTACAACTTCCAGTTTCTCTGAGTGTACTCAGCTCTCCTGCATGTTTGTAGTGGGCTGACCAAGACAGCAGCTAAGTACCCACCCAGATGCTCACTCCCTCCCCTCCCAGCAGGAGAGGGGAGAGCAAAAGCGAGAAAACCCATGGGTCAAGATGAAGACAGTTTAATGAGTGAAGGAAAGAGAAAAAAACCCTAGGTGATGCAAAAGCAATTACTCACCACCTCCCACAAGCAGAACAGTGCCCAGCCAGTCTCTGAGCAATGGCTACTTTGGAAGACCAATCCCCCCTGTTTAATGCTGAGCATGACATTATATAGTATGGGTATCTCAGGTCAGCTTGGAACAGTTTTCCTGGCTGTGTCCTCTCCCAACCTCTTGCTCTCCCCCAGCCTACTTGCTAGGGGCAGTGGGGTGGTGGTGCGGTGGGCAGAGTGAGAAATGGGAAAAGCCTTGATGCTGTGCAGCACTGTTCAGCAATAGCTAAACCACTGGTGTGCTATCAACATTGTTTCAGTCACAAATCCAAAACTCAGCTCCTACAGGCTGCTATCAAAAAAGTTAACTCCATCCCAGGCAGACCCAGTACAGTACTACTTCCAAGGCCGCATGCTCGAGCACTGAACTGGCCTACTGCTGCTTAGTGTCATTCCCTGGTTTTATTATTTGTCCTGAATAAATGACTTGATCTCGTAAATGAAGCAACCACCACAAACAGTCCAGAGATCACTGCAACCCTGAAACGGAGATTTTCATTAGTGGCAAGCAAACTTTTGCAGCTAATTTTTCCTTTTTGTCTACAGCATCCTTCATGTCTGGTCTCCCCAAAGACCAGAAGCCAGAGAAGTTCAGTTATATGTCAGTAGCTGCACCACAGCTGCAGGGGTGGGCTGGTGGGCCCCATCCTGATCTGTCAGCGAAGTCAGAGCAGTGGATGTATGCTATCACTTCCCTCCTTCCCCTCCTCTGTAAGAGACATCCCATCATCCCATGGGCACTTCACAGTGTCTAAAGATACAGGAGCAAATTAGACAAGGATTGTTACCAAGTAACCAGCTCATCTCTTTCTCCTCTGTTTTCTACTTGAGGGAAAGTGGTGTCCTTGTTGCCTGCTGTGCCCGTCCCAGCCAAGGGTTTAAGCTTGGTTAGGTTGCTGACTGGGTAAGCAGACCAACCTGCACCTGCTAACTGGCCTAAACTGGCACCATCCAAACTGTGCCGCCTCATGGGGGAGGTGCCTAAAGATTTCCTAGATGTTTTCCGAGTTGTCCTCTCTGCCTTGTCATCACTCAGGACTCTAGATATGGAAAAAGAAATAAAGAGGCCTGTATTCTTGCAAAGAAATTCAGCAGGAGAGATTTCAAAGCCTCAGTCAGTACTTTTTGTATCAAATCCATGACAGAAATACAGGGGAAGATACTGCCTGGGTTCATACATGTTTAAACTACAAGATGCATTTTTCTCTCATAACTATAAAATTTCATTAGGGTAAAACTGTTTTGAAGGATTCAAGTGCCATTTTTGAGACTACAGGAGATTTTCTTAAATTTTTATTATTGGAGAATGTTTATGACAGCAATTACAGAATGTCAAACTAAAGAACTCTACCTCTGGGACACAGAATGACTTTTAACCCTGCTCAGTTTTGCCTTGTCATATGTTTGATAATAATAATTAAAGTCACCCTGGGCTGAAGGGATACTCTGCTGGTAGTCAGAGAGGAAGCAAGCAGTCCTGGAGACGTGGCATAACTCCTGTATTCATATTCTGGTAACACGCTGAACTACAAGGTCACTTTTAGACAAGGTCTGATGAAAGCCAGGATTCTTTAGTGATGTCGAACAGGGCAAGAGGCTAAGACAAGCATAACATACAGACATATTGGTCTGTGCTGAACCCATAAGCTGTATTTGTCACATTTTTTTGATAAAATAAAAAATCTTCACATTTACAATCAGGAAAAAAAAATAGCAAGTCACTTATTTGCAAAGTCACTGAGAAGATCTGTTCTGGCTTCCACACCTAAGCAATTATGCAGGTTACATGCATGAGAAATCCTTTAATGTGAACTAGGGGTAACTGCCAGATTTGAAGTGTGAGATGCACCATATAGAGTGCAGGCAAGTTCTGCTGAGGAGACAGTGACTTTGAAGAGGTTAGAGACACGGTAGGTGACCAAATGGATATGGAACTTTACAGTCAATGTGGCTGCCAATGCAGAAGATGATCCTTGTGTTATTTAAAAAGATTATTAAGTCTGAAATCATATTACATCTAAGTAGGACACCTGTGGCATTATTGCAGGAATAGTACATGAATTCCTGATACCAGATTTAGACAGAAAGAGATCAGGAGTCATTAAAAGCAGACACAGATCAGGAAAGGCTGTCTTAAGATTCTTTATCTATTTATCAAAGACTAAGATGTGTATTAGAGTCATGATATGAGATCCTTTATTCTAGATTAGAAAAATGTAATAAAATAAAAAGTGATTGAATCTAATGTCAGATAAATTTAAACTAGAAATAAGGCAAAATTAATTAAAAATTGAACACCTTATAAAAAGGCAAGTTAATGTTCAGCACTTGAAGTTCTGAAAGATAAAATAATATACTGTAGATCAGCCTAAAACTATTTGCTTGGTGTAATCATCATTGGATGAAAACCTAGAGGGTATTCAGAAATTTGGACCAGAGAGCTACAGTGCTCCATCTGTCCTTAAAATCGTCACTCGATAAAGATTCCTGGAGAATGCAAGTTAAATCCTGCATTATTCCTGGGTACTTTCTTCCGATTAGTGGATTAAAACAGAATGGAAGTGATGTAGCAAAACAATTTTCCATTGTAAAAGATAAACTGTGTGCAGAAAATATCTAGTTAATTAAATAATGGTTGGAATTATTTTATAAACAGAAGAAATCCATTTTGTAACATGCTAAATTAGCACTTGGAAACTGGATTTTACATTACATGACTAAATACTATTTTTTGAGTACAGAGTATGCATTCTGTCACTACCATGCACTTCTCTGAATTACTGTATTCACGGGCAGAATAAATGCTATGAGTGCAACATGAGAGGGATGAATAGTTGACAAAGTAACAGAAATTTACTACCTGTATATGCAAGAACATGAAGTACCACATGCATTTTTTTTAATATGTCTGTAACCAAGCAGCCAAAGGAAATACAATGAATGCTTTTTTCTGAAAACTGTTTTCTTAAAATAATTTTGAGCTTAAGGAGTGAAAAATCTTACCTGCAAACATATTGCCAGGTTAACTCTACAGCCAAGTGATGTGCTGACAGCCCGTGGATGGAGACCAAGGTCTTTAAATAATTTTGAAAATGACTGAGTAAGAGCTATCCGAGGTCGTTCTTCAGCCACTACTACACACGTCCGTACACGTGAAAGGTCCAGTCCCCTTGCCTAAAAAGAAGTTAAAATGTAACAAAAGCCACAAATGGACAGATTTAATGAAAAAGTTAGTAGTACTTAAGTGTACTGTGATTCAAGAGGAATAGCAGAATACAGGCCAAGGTGCCAGTATAATTTACAACTTTCCTGGACGCCGGATGGCCAGATGACAGCCTAATAGCTGTAGAAGAGCAGACATACCTGCTTGTCATCTCAGTGTTAGCACGTAGGAAGAGATGGGTATGCTAATTCTGAAGGGAGGCAATGCTATTTCCTAATATTAATTCAGAAAGCCAGTGAATAACAGCAAACAGGAAGCAGTGTCTAGCCTTAGAAAAACTGATTAGGAAATTATTAAACGAGGATGGTTAAGGGCTGGAGACATTGTAAATATCAGTATCCTAAGATCTAATTTATTTCAGTAGCATACTGGAAATTCTAGATCATTTCATCAATGTAACTGGCCACGTGGCTTTTAATTCTGAGGGAGAAAAAAAATGCCCACCCCATACAATGACAAACCACTTAAAACAATACAGTACTTTTAATAAGTGATTATTGAACTACAGGGGCCAAAACCAAACTAGTACTTCATACAATCAAGGAATTCATAAAACATAATATTCAACATAATATTCTTCGGGTCTCTTGCACGTTTACAACTCTGTTTTCCAACACTTGCCTATCAACATAGGCTGCAACACAGAACAGAAAGCTTAGGTAAATAAAAGCCTTCCCTTGATGTTTAAAAGCCTCGGGATCTGAAAGAGACTGACTGATATTCGAGTATAGACTTTGGCACGGAATAACACAGGTTCTGCAGAAGCTGCCCTCGCCCTCTGATGCCTTTCTCTCGCTGCAGACATTTAGCACAGCCCTTCAGGGCAGGAAGGGCTCTCAAACCCCACCCTGCAGACGCCAGTTTGTGCAGGACAGCAGAATTACTCACCTTCAGTGACTCTGTTTGCGAACCGAGTCCCTTAGTACAAAGCTCCATGACTGAATAGGAACAAAAAGTGTCTCTCACTTTGTACTGACTCACGGCAAGAAGCCACAGAGCAGGATTTGTCTCCAGTTCTGAAGGGGGAATCAAAATAGACTGGTGTCCTGAATAAACGCTGTAAAGACACAAGATTCGTTAATGCATGCGAAATGCCCGCGCCCGCAGATGTTAATACAAGCTATGGGGTAGTAGAATACAAAGTTTATCACAGCGCTGGATGAACCATGTAAAGTCTCACAGTGCTCTACAGGTCCAGCAGTTTAACGTGAAGTTTAACTGGTTTTTGCTTCAGAGTCTACGAGGAATCATAAGGAATGCAGACAGAACATGCTCCTAAAATACTAATTTATTCAAAATGCCTGTAGACTTTGCTGTTAGAACTGTACTGAAGAGAGCAAAATAGCTTGGTTATTAATGGTGCTAATAAACAGTATTATAATATCAACAAAAATTATGTGTTGCTGACAAATAATTAAGATTGGGCAATTACCATTTTAAGATACCTTGATTAGAAGAGTACTTGATTACTTAATATGGAAATAACCTCTCTCCTGCTGAGGCAAGCAAGAGGTTTGCAATCACTTTCAAGGAGTAAATCTGGCCCCAATTTAACAATCCTTGTGGCTTCAGATTTCTTCTGTGGAAGTTTTATGAACTTTTAAAACCCAAATATACTACCTCTCTTGTTTACTGGATACCCTGTGAGTATATAAGTGTTAAGAAAAGACACTTATCAGGGTCCCTGAAGGAAACAATTCTGTCCGAGCTAATTTCCCTGGTACCAAAGATTGTCCCCAAGGGAAAAAAGTATTCCCAATTTGATTTTATTTCCCATGGGTCCTATGTTGTTCATTCATCTCAGACAGGCAGATTTACCATCAATTTTACAGTTCCTTCACATCTTAATTTGTGATTTGTAGCTATATCAAATCAGAATGGTCATAGCATAAAACCCCCAACACAGAAGTTCTGAAAAAGGACCATAAAGCCCCAGAGATTTATGATGCATATGGGAGAAATTAATTTGTGACTTGAAAACTTGAAATGCTGGCTTGGTAAAGTACAGCTGACGTTTCCAAATCCAAGTGCCCGAAGTAAGACACGAAATGGAACTTTAATTTCAGGAATACGAACATCTCTCTAACTAACACACTTTTGCAGTTCTTGAAGATATGTTGCACAACTAGCTTCCCTCTTTGGTGAGTGCTCCCACTCCTCCCCTAAACCCAGGTGAGAATGCTTTCAAAAGCTGTGCAATTTAGAACAAGGTTTGTGTGACCTGGATGCCTTTACTCAGTACAATAAAGGCATAAAAGGTGTACAAGTCCAGCCACAATGGCAGTTAATAATCCAAACAGTTTAGGTCTCCGCTGGAGTATGAGCCAGAGGTTGTCACGGAATATGTATGAACTACAGTTAAAATAATTTCATTTATCATACAATAAAAAATTTATCTTTGACTGCCTGTCCACATTTACACCACTCCTGGTGATTTATGACCAGTGACTTAGTACAAATTGATCTGTTCTCAATATGGCTGACATAACGACTATAGCGCAGGATGGTCAAATGAAGCATTATGCTTTTATGTTGCTTTTACAGAATCAGAATAAAGGATGACTGAACCCTGAGCATGTGCTTTATAAACATTTGAAAAAATATGTTGGCAAAGTTACCTACGCCTGCAAGGAGTATGCCCTGAGCTCAAGTGACAGATCAAACCCAGCTAGGGAGTAGCAACAGTTTATACTATAAATACTACTACACTCTTTCTTTCTCAGCCAATTCTATTAAATTTTTCAGAGAAGGCTGAAAGGTCTTAGTTCTTTGCAAATTTAAGGTTAGGGTCCCACAAACAATCAAGGTGTGTGGTAAGTCTGGTAAATATCTAATTCTTACAAACAGGTAGCTGTAACCACTCGAGTAAGAACCTGGGATGGGCTGCAATCTGCATGAATATGGTACACAGAGATTCAGCATCAAAACCTTCCCCCTGTCCCTGAACTCCTCTTGTTGATGCAACCAATAGCAGAAGAAAAAAACCCAACCAACTACAGAATAATAAACAAGCTGCCAGGGGATCAAATGTGGGAGAATTATTACTCAGAACCATATAAAGATCCCTTAAGTGCCACTTATTCAACATCCCAAAATAAAAACAAAATCAAAAGAACAAACTTTATCCCTGTACTGAAAAGTGCACACAAAAACTCCACAGTAATAAGGGAGGAAAAAGCTGTATTGCTTTTAGTAGAAAAAAAAAGCAGATTTGATTCCAAGGAAAGAGTCCAAAATGGTGGAATCTGAGAATATGGATTTATATCAAAGACAAATCTTTTCCCCCTCAGTAACACTAATGAGTGGGAGTGAACTGTCTACCTCTCTTGATCAGCTTGGGCTGGACAAGTAAGCAAGACGTTTGTATTTGCTTTTAACCTCCCACCAGCAGCCATGCAGCAAAGCATGAGGATCTGGGCAAAATAACCCCGTCTTCTCCAGACTGAGGGAAACAAACACCCTTACGATCAGACTTTGACTGAAAAATCACTCTGATTAGGCAGAAATAAATCAGATGTTGCTAGTACCTTTTCTGATCTTTATAATCCCTAAGAAATACTAAAGAGTCCAGAAAAACTGTAGAGCAGCAGAAAATATCTAGCAGGAAGGAAACTTTCTGTGGTGCAGAACCTCAGACGTGTGTTGCTCTTGTCCATAGTACATACATCTACAGAAAGATACCACACCTGGAAACTTGATGACCAACACAGGCTTTGGTTACCAAGCTATGGTTTAATAAACCACGCTTATCAACTGATTTGCTAGAGCAGCTGGTGGAGCTAGAAGACCTACAAAGACATATGTCTGGGGTGAACGTGCCAGTTCCAGAGCTGAAGTGGTCTGCAGCACCCGGCTGCCACTATGTCAGTCATAACTTGGCTCACCTCCTTGAATCAACTCAGAAGCATTATGCAGGTTTTGTGAATCACTCCAAGCAACAAAATGTTCCTGGTAGCTGCACATCCTTGCAAATCCGCGTATTTTATACTTCCATGTTGACCCCTGCGAAGCTGTATGTCACCAATGTTTTGGTGGAGAGAAGCTGAGGAAAAACAGCTACTCCCTTGTATAGCTGGTTGAAACATTCCTACAACTCTGGTGGTTTCGAATCACTGTTAGATGTTAGAGGGTGTTTGCTTAGTTTTAATGCCACCAGCCAAGCAGAGGACCACACACTTGAACAGACTGCAGCTGTGGAAGGCTGCTTTGGAGATGCTGGATATAGCTAGATGTGGTCCCAATCCTACTGGAAATTCTGTCAGTGCTGCCTCTGTGTAATTCTAGGTATGGTAGAGATGTTTGGTAGGCACATCTAGGTATGGTACATTCTAGATATGGTAGAGTTAATCCCAAAACTGAGGCACTAAACAAATAGACAGTTACATCTCACCTTGAAACGTGACAGTCATCAAGAGGTGATTAAGCTGTCAGCTTTGCTACTCTCATACTGGAAGCAACAAAACCATGGTGAACACTGTGGCATCAGGGGGATCAGATGGGATATTAGGAAAAGTTGGGGGTTTAAATATAAATTGTAGAATCTAAAATTACCATTCTGAAATTGCAGCTATATATGATATATTGGAGTAGGTGCAAGAATTCAGTTATATAAATATTGGGAAGGAACTGAAGCAAGATAGTTTCTTCCATCACTGTAGAAACCTACTGTCACAAAAGTAACTCTGTCTCCTGACAGAAGTCTTGTAACAGGAGTAGACACAGTGCAGAACTGCAGAGACTAGCTGACAGACCTGGACATCTGTTTATCAGTCTCCACCATTTTTAGGAAATGCAAAAGGAGCAGACAAAAAAGAAGACAAAAAAGGAGAGTGACTACAGAGCACCCCTGCATCATCTTGTCACGATGACATTTAGGATGCAGATGCAGAGTGAAATGCTGCGGTAGTTGAGGTGGGAGATCACCTTTTAGAAATGCTCTCTTCCTTTCGAGGACTGCAAAGCCATCGGGGGGAAAAAAGGGTATTCACATGGTGGACAAGTCTTGGATTTTGGCAGTAAGTGAAGAGCCTTGTCTGCCTGCACTAAGCAAGGGCTGCCCAAGGACAGGAACACTCCAGTTAAATGCACCAGGATGTATTTTGGTATGACGGCACCATCTGATCACAACACCGGTATCACCGCCTGCCAGGCTGTTTTGGCAGTGTACCTGGAAGGACATCTTGGCACTTAACTGTTCCACTGAATCAAAGATTTACCCCATGCTGTGCTGACGCAGATTAACAGTCAAGTCTGAGGTTTTATTATAGTTCCAGAAATTTCAGCAGGGCAATAAATGCTGACAAATGGCAATTGCAATTTGCAATTGCATTCTGGCAGGCTGCTGACCTGCCACTGCCCTTACTTTTGGAGTCCTTCTCAGGTGGTATCAGCTGAATTCCCACTTAACTGCAGGAGGCAGGTAGGTACTGCTGAGTCTTGTAAGTATATGCATTTAGTTTCTGCATTTCTAGAGATAATACTTGGGATTTGGTGATGAGGGAGAGGTATGGGAACTGAGCAACTGGCAGAGCCCAAAATAGCTGAGTTGCCATGCCTATAATTCAAAGTCTGTGAAAAGAGTCTGCGTGCCGAGGAAACCTGAATGGGACTGAACAAAAGCCTTCACAATTAGCTGGACCAGACCTTGTATGAAGGACAGTAGAGGTCACAGAGCAGAGTATTTGTGCATATGTCTGCCCTAGGCTTCACAGGACTTGGGCCAAAATTAAATCTTCAGTTCTGCTGCAGACCCACTACACACACCAAAAAGGGGCTTTTGGAGAACAAGTAAAGGACTTCGCACTACCTGCAGAATCCAAGATGTGCAGCTGGCATACAGTGCACTAGCAGCAAGACTGAACATGGTAAGCGGATAAGCAACCAGTACTGAAGAGACACAGGTATCTCACAAAGAAGTTTAACTAATGCACAGTGAAAGACATCATTGCATCAGGCACGCAGATTTTCCCCAAAAGGAAAAGATCTCACCCATAAATCTTGATAGGCTTCCAGTGCTGAGAATAGGTCCAGTCTTTACAATTTCCACATCAGAGTACTGGGAGCCGGCGAAAGTGGTGCTCCAACCCAGCACTTTGCTGTAACTCAAGCTCTGGTGTTGGTACTCCAATCAGATACCCCCAAGTCACTGGTTCCCACTGAAATGGCAGTATTTTGTCCCTGTAGTGCCCGCAGCACCTGCTGGGACAGTGTTGTCTGCCCAGAATGACAGCCAGAGGTTAACTCCAACTTCTCATCACTGGCACGTCTTCAAAAGGCCTTAGCCTCCCCCTTCCAGAGACATGTTTCAGCAATCTCTGAGCCTCACAAGGGAAGCTTTCTTAACATGGCTCCAGGTTGCTCCAGGGCACTTCTGAACTGTTGTGTAGCTTTTTATTGGAAAGTGTGTTGCTGACTGCTCCTGAGCACAAACACATCACCTGGCAGCACCAGGAGTGGGAATCATACACTCTGTGGAACTGGAGTGCTCAGGGCCACTTCAACACAAAGTCCCTTTATCTAAATTCGTAAAGCAGGTGAGCAAGTGCTAAAAATTTGGCCACTGTTTCTATTTCGTATTGAAGAAAAAAGAGAGATGTCTTGCCCTGCATGGAGGACAGCCTGAGGTAAACTGGAGGATGCAGATGGCAGTGCCATTTCTGTTGTCGCTGGCATTAGAGACATCCTAAGGCTGAATGCATCCAGCTCAGTTCATTACAGCAGTTTGTAAGCCCCTGCTCAGACCTGAGGACCACTCAAGTGGTGTCTTAGCAACACTCCCCCCCTTGTCCCAGCTACTGCCCCATGTACTGGCAGGTCTACAGAGAGGTGGAGTTAGTCAGTCTGTCAGCGCACCTCAGAACTTGCATATCAAGGTAACTCAGGGCTTTCAGCTGCCCTTGAACCTTCTAGACTTGAGGCAGGTTTAACAGACCTATAGTAATGTGGAAGAAACGCAGATTGCCTCTTTCACAGATTGCCACTGGCTAAAGACTCCACTGGAAACAGGCACATGGCATTGTGTGGACAGATGCACCTTTACATTCCCCTGCCCCGCTTACACACTTCACAAAACACGAGAGAGATGGTTATGTTCATGTCCTTCACTTCCCATGTCAGAATTACCCTTTTCTGGTGTGGCATTTAGGCTTCTTTATGCAGTCTTACCTTTAATTTGCTATAAATAGGCTGAAATTGTGTGAAATGCTCATGCCTGCCAGATATCTTCAAGTTTGCCTGAAACCCCTAACAATAATTAGTTAGTCGCAGCACACTAAAGTTTTCTAAAATCCAGTTCTCATGTTAATGCGGCAATTCCTTGCTTACTTCTTGCACAGTTCCACCTGTTCGGTTAATAAGAAACCTTGCAGTCTCTTGCTCCAGAAGCTCTCTGGCAGCAAGGCTGGGGACTTAAGCTTGTGGCTACAGAACAGAGACAGCAGGAGCAGGACAGGAGAAAGCCACTTCGCTGCACCTTACCTGGAAAGCCTTCCCAAGATCACTTTATAGCATTCATGCTATTTTTTATGTAGCTACTGTGGACTTGAAAATTCAGTTATTTTAAATCCAGACTGAGTCTTAGTGACTTGCACTATTACAATCTCACTTTGTGAGAATATGTATAAAAATAATTATAAATTATGAATGTACTTCATTTTAATTTGAGCAAGGACAATTCTATCTTCCAGTAGTAAAAGCGGAACTGCAATATGGGTTGGCTCTAGCTGGCCTAAAATGGGAGGGAAAATTCTTATTCTATTGCACCACTCGGCAACTATCGATTAAATAAATCCTCACTAACAAAATGCAAAATGCTCTATTCTGCCCCACAGTGAGCACCACTAAGATAGGGACATCTTAATTTCAGGAAACATTTTTGAACAATGAGATTTAGTATTGATTTTTTTACACTGGAGGACACTTTTATTTTTTTTTCTTTTAAAGAATGTAATAAATTTTAAAATGTAATGCAACCCAGGTCAGAATACCAGGATCACCCTCTTAGAATGGAGAAATGACATCATTAAAGAGAAAAACACAAAAATAAGGTATTCTTTTATTGAGCCATTAGTAAGAACCTGTTAAAATTAGTAAGTTTGGAGTTTGTGAACTCACAACAGGGCTGATGACTGCTGCCGCACCCAGGACGTGCTGTTCAATGACAAAGGTTCCAAGGAAACCCTGCTGGAGCATGCAGCCAGTTTAGAGGCAACATGGTAAATTCCATTTTTTTTTAAATGTATTGCTCTGCTTTGCAAGGTTTCTTTTCTTTATTATTTCATGCCCTTTAGGCCATAAAATAATAAATTTTTTAAAAAATAAAAACTTTGCAAAACTATGCAATATATTCTAAACTTACCAAAGGGCTCCATGCTCCAGCAGCTTTCCTAAGTAGCTTTGACCTCACAGAATGGGGCATTCTGGGGCACCGCAGTGGAGCAGCCCAGCACAACGTCTAAGCACCTACAATGGGGGATAAAAGGTTAGTTTTTCTTTTATTCCTTAGTCAATGCCTCCTTTGGTCTAGTTAATAAAGGGTTTAAAATGTACTTGTCATTTTAGCTGCACCCAGCACAGGAGGTTGCTTTCTCTTCCTGCTGGGCTCCTAAAATGAAGTTAGTTCCTATTTAACGCTCAAAACCCCCTAGCTGATCAAAAATTGAAGATCTAACTTCATTTGCATATGCCATTAGAAGTATTAATTTAGTTGGTGGGAGTGGTGACACAGAACCATACTTTACAGTGGAATCCTCTGAGGTAGAAATCTGGGCTGTGAAATGTTGGGGAGGATTTATGTTAAGCTACAAAGAGTAAAATGCAAACTTGCAAAGTTTTAAGTTACGAAGAGTCCAATAACATCCAGAATGTATTTTTTGCTATCACATCAAATAATACTAATTTCTAAAATAGTAATGGAAATTAAGTTTGTAAGTGGAATTAAGGGAGCTGTATCTGATGTCCGATTTCTCTAAAAGACAGTCAGAATTCAAGCAACCTGCAATTTTTCTGGTTTTATAGGAAGAGGACATCAGTGGCAAGGAAGAGATTGACATGATGGTTCATGTTGCTGGCCTGATCTCAGTTCCTTCAACTCCCTCACTTCTTTTCTCTTCTTTGAAAATGGTATAAAATTTTCTATTCCTACTACAAGCTACAGACAAGCACAGACCTTGATTGATTGCTTTCTCCCAAAGGCTTGCTGCCAGACATAAAAAATCTTCTCCTCCTAAAAGGCTGAATATTAGCAGTATTGGTAAGGACCTAAGGGCAGCAAACGCTTATTTGTTGCAAATACGGTTCTGGAAGAACCAAAAAATCCTGTATTCACGAGAGTCATGGGCACCACAAATTACTTGGATTTTGGACAGGTCAATATTTATCTGTATTTTATGGCTCTATCATGATGGTGCATGGAAGTTATTCTTGGATGCTCCATGTCTCAACATTATTCCATAATAATACACTCCTCAGCTGAACTCTCCTGTGGTGCTCTCAGCCCTTCCCTAGTCTCACTGAATGCACCATTGCAGATGTGGCTTTATTCCCAGCCTAAACAGTGTTGACATCAGGACATGCTGGAACTCATATGCCTATATAAAAAAATTTCTTAAAATTTTAAAAATCCTAAAAAAAATCAGCACTTAAAAGAATTAACTTAAAAAGAGTGATTTGTTTAAAATTTCAAAATTTCTGAAAGGTGTCTTGATTTTTTTTTGTAGCCTCAATATTTTTAATTATTTTTGTGTTGGGGAAATAAGACATTGGAAAGAAATGATTTTTCAAAATGAAGAAACCTCTAATCCCTACATAAAATCTGAAACAATATCAAGACAAGTATAGTTTAAATCAAGAAAGGCTGATCAAGAATGAATAAGATAATACTGTTAATCTTAGGCCCATTTAATATTTAATAAGAATATTTAATAAGAAGTATTTTAAAGGGGCAAAAACCCAGACCAATAGCCTTCCTTCAAATAAACAATAATCACTGAAAACAAATTGTTGCAGTTGCTTCCTTCAGGTATTTAATAAATTGGTAAAATTTTATCCAGGGTGTGTGTATATATATATAAAAATATATATATAATTATATATATAAAATTATATATATATTTATAATTATAATTATATATACATATATATATATATATGTGTGTGTATATATATATATATATATATATATATATATATGTAATCCAAAGTATTTCCCTGGATGATCTTCATTTTTGTAACTAAAACCAGCAGCACTGCTAGTGCCAAAGAATTTCCTATGGAAGGAGCAAAGATGTCAGACTTCTGTGACGCTGAGATGTCTTCATAAAAATGTGTTCCATTAACATTCCAATAGCTCTTTCCCCTTGCCTCTGCATCAACCCAGCAGACTTAAAAAAAAAATCGACAGAACTGCTTTCAGTGCTGAACTGTAACTTCCCTGGAGTATAGAGACTGACAGAATTGTTAAATTCCTAAACTCCTTGTTAAAGAAAAAAGCTGATTCACATTTCACTAGAAATGCCTTTTTCTGACAGCTTTGGTACTGCCATAGAAGTATCCTGCAAGAAAACATACTTCCATGTCTCTGCAAAAATCACATCCATAAGTCCCACAAATGAGGAAGTCCCCAATATCTACTTGTGCTTTCGGATTAGAGAATAAAAAAGAGTACATCACGAAACCACTTCCTTGAGGTAGTATTGGTAGAGCGCTGTCTTCATCAAACAAAACTAGCCAGACTCTGCAGAGACAGCAGTAAAACAGCAGGAGGTCAATGAGCAGCCTTTTTGATGCTCTGCACTTGTAGGTCTAAATACCTACGGCCATGCCCCGCTCAAAGAAAGCATATTCTCCGTACAGCACTCTCCATACAGCTTCCAGCAATTCCAATTGCCTATGTGAGTCCCAGAGGAACTGTCTGTTCTTCCTGTCCTTTTATGATTCACATCATCCAGTTTGTTGTGTTATAGTACAACAGAAACAGTATTTTAAAAGGTTGAGAAGAAATCTCACCTGCAGAGGCACCAGAGGACAAACCCAAGTCCACAGTAGGGGTCCAAGCAGATAGCAACTTCTCTGGAGGGATAAAGCTCACACTGCAGCTTAATAGAACGACAAAAGGCACTAGTGGCTGCATGAGACATCTGAAAGACAACAGCAAAGTAATTAAAATGATCGACTATGTCATTCAGAAGGCTCATTCCCAAACTGCGCCAAGTGCTTAAATCAGTTACAGGATAAAGAAAACAAATAAATATTGACGTTGTGCTCTATGTAAACACACGTGTAATTTATATCTAAGGAAGCATAATTCTCCTTCAAGAGGGCATCCAAATAACTGTGAAAGGGGAGGGGAGACAGAATGAATAAGTTTGAAGTGATTTAGGGAGAAAGCTGTGAGTGGTTTAAGTATGTGCTCCGAGCTTTATGCAAAGCTAATGATAACAAGCTAAATTTTCTGCAAGAATAAAGGAATAAATGACTGCAGGATCTCAGTGAAGTATTTTGCTGATCATCAGTAATATAATTCTAAGTACACGTTTCATATTACAATAAATAAAAAATGCCAATGCACTTCTTAAACTGAAGAGGATTTTGCATGTGAAAAGGTACTAAGGACCTCATAATTCATCAATAAAGACCCTTGGTAAAGTTAGTAAAGTTTCTGTAAAATGTCTTCATGTTATCCAGCTTCTAACTGAGAAACAAGCTCTTAAAATCTTGGTAGGAAAGCTCTCAGAGATAAAACATGCAGAAAATAGAAACAAACAAAAAAAAGATCAAAGGGAAATTCTGAATATTTTTCTATGTTAGGGTGTTTCCCACACTCACCCATCTTGGCTTAGAAGTTCTAACTACAGCGGGAACAGAATTACATCGTTCAATCTTTGTCCTCTTTGTTAATAACAAGAAAGATACCTATGTTAGAAATACAGCCTGGATAGGATTTAACTCATCTAACCTTTGATCTCTGCCACATACTGAGCTACCTGCTTTATATACTGTTAGAGTCAATGGAGTGGAACAGGCACTTGAGAGGTAAAATTTATTTGATCTTAAGGTAAATGGGAATAAAGCTCCAGAAGTGACTTTGTCTCCACTGCCAACGCGAGCCATAACTGAGGCTGGACATGTTCCAAGTGATGAAAAAGGACAGGCTCAAAACAGGTGTCCATACGCTGTTAACTCTAACTCAATCAAGACTACTTTTTCACACAGGACCAAACTGAACTCTACAAGTCCAGAACTAGTTTCATACTGTGAATTTTTGCACCACACTGGGTGCAAGCTATTGAAAAAGTTCAGAGTAAATGTAACTGGAATCTACTACTTCCAGTGATTACAAAACATCAGCTTTTCAGAAGCCACATAAATTGTTTAGCCATCTTTATAATTTAGCATCACTGTGTTATCAATATAAGCCTTGTGACTCTTACGATCCTTCCATCAAAAATTAATCACTAGTGATGATCTAGTAGATGGTAACTGTTTACACAAACCTGCTGAGTCAGTGATCAAGAGGCTTTTTGACCCAGATATCAGAAGTTAATTAATTCCTTGACAGATTTATCTGCATTTCCCTTTAGCCACATTAAGAAAAGGTTTGTCGACTTGCCCTGCCTTTGACCATCTTTGAAACTCTCCAGAAATGGACTCTGCATAGTTAGTAGTCATTTCTGCAAGTCTGATAAGGTGGGATTCAGACCTGATTTAATATTGATGACTGCATCTGTAACAATCATTTAAGGCCTCCTTTAGAAGAAATGAAGACTTATGTGACATTCACCCCACTCAAAAATAGATGTTTCAGGCAACTCAGATAAATTACACCCTGAAAGTCCCTGCTTCTCTCTGTTGTCTATTGAGGAGTCAAATGACCAGTCCACATATGTAGGCATTGTAGCTATTTGAAGTTAGATGAAATGAATCTTCCAGATGAAATGAATCCTCCAGGAGTGTCCAGTATGTGACCATCAGCCAGCTCAGCCATTTAACTGTCAGTTGACTTTGAGCCGGCCACTTCACCACTCTGTGCTTCAAATTCTCCATCTGAAAACTGAGAAAATGATGCTTTCTTTGTTTATAAAGTATACTGACAGCTTCTGAAAATAGATGGATGATGCCAAAGAGTACGAGGAATTCAATATAGGACATAAGTCTGATATGTCAGCAGAGATTGCTGAAGGAATCATAATCCTTGGATATAAACCAGACAGGACTAAGGAAGTAAAAGGTAAGAATAAAAGAGTGATTTTGCCTCTGCCTGCGAGTAATATGTAAGTTAGCAGCTAGGTAAAACACTTTTGATGAATAGTGGCTAGGGGGTTGGAAAATATGGTAGAACAGAGATTTAAAGAGCTCAACATGCCTGAGCTTATCAAACAAATGTATCAATTAATGTTTTACTGCTTAATCTAGTATTGTACCAAGTGAATATATCAGAGACATCAGCAGTTACCTCAATTGCATGAAGAAGAGAATACTGAAAACCAACAGCCAGTAACTGAGTTGTGATAAGGAGGAAACAATGAATGGGCACTGGAACAAGTAGAAAAAGGGTGACTAATTCTCATTTCCTTCATTAAATGGAACCAGTGGATGCATCAGTTGAAGAATGCTTCAGGCAGACAAGCTAGTAGTCTATCCACAGGGGTACTGGAATGAAATTTTTAGTCTGAGGAGGAGGAAAGGGGCTCAATTCGCCACACACAGTACCATAGTGAGTACAGAAGAACTAATTTAATGTTAACGGAATCAAATAATGACAGCAAGGTAGGAAGCAATTCAATGTCTACTACCAAAAATCAGGAGGAGTTATAAATCAGGAGCAATGTACCACCTGCCAGCCAGGAGTGATAGCAGGAATGCCAGCTTTAACAGCAAGTCCCTACCTTTACCCCTGCTAGCATGCCAGTTGTGGAGACACTGAAGTCAAGGTAAGCAAGCATTTCAGGGTTAGAAGGTTTGTAGATCTGTGCAGGCCGCTTCTTTGGCAAATCGTCTAGTGAAAAGAGAGAAAGAAAATGTGTGTATCTTACTCCCACGACAGATAGACCTCTGAGTGCTTGACAAATACAATGATAAAAGAAGACACAGAGGTCCCCTAGCCTTAGTACTCACCTGTATCTAGTACTGGAGGCCATGTTCTGACATCCACTGCTGCTGCTGCCTCTCGCGACCGTAACAATTTACATATTAATTGTGTAGTCATTAAGCAGGCAGAGCGGCTCACCTAGGAATTTAAGAAATAAATAATAACGCAATGGGATACTGATTAATTCTCCCATGAAAATGAGCCAGATCATGATTTATTTTCTGCCAGAACAGGACACAGGTATATTAGCCTTATGTTTTCCAATCAGGAGGTAGAAAGATGCACAAAAAATGCAGCTCACAAAGCAGACAAAGTCATGTGAGTTTTACAAATTACATGAAAATAGCACTTTCAGAAGAGCATTGTAATGAAACTGAAGGCACCTTAATAGTGAGAATGTGCTTTTCCAACACATTATATCAGTTATGAACCCAGAATGCCAGTGCACAAGACTATGACCAAAACACGTCCTATGTGATGGTAATATATCTTGGTTGATAAACAATATTTTCACATAAACCAAAACCTAGCCTGACATTTATATGAATAATTTTACTACCTTAAGTCAATTTTATGTTAGCCATATATTTCCAGTTCTTGTGCTAGTGATAAACCACTGGGAACTCTTCTGATATCAGCATGAGTAGCTCTAAACCAGAAATTGTGCAAATGGCACTAAGAAATGAAATGGTGAGTTTACTGCAAATACCATCTGCACTGAATTTTAGATGACACATGCTGAAGGTATTCTCCTTCTAGATTTGCTATTTTAAAAAAATCGTAAGTAGCAACTATAATAATATTTCTCACTGATTACAAAAATTAATATATTTAAGGAAATATTCAGACAAACATAAACATGAACACTATTAATCACTGAAGGTGGTACAGAGGACAAACTGAAAGGCAGCATCATTATTCTTTTCCCTGAACTTTGAGAATCTGTGCAAAAATTGTTAAGAGTATTTTTTTCTTTAAGGACTCTGAAACATTTCATTGCACGCTGAATTGCCAGTGTTCAACCTAAGGAAATCAATAACCATATGTACACTAAATTTTACCACGGAGCAGAAAAGATCAGCTTCTGTTGACAGTAATCTCATGAAGGTCAACTTTATAGAGCACGTGAGGAAATCAGGAGCATAGAAATACTGACCCAAGCTCTAATTACTTCCTCTAACCCCATGATTTTCCTGAATGGACAAACTAAATACTTCAAGCTAAAAATGAAAACAAATGAAGCCATTGCAGCATCCCTCAATGCAGTCATGTCACTGTCATGGCAAGGAAAGGCAGTTCTTACGTAGTTAATCTTAATCTATGAAAATCTTAATTTGGGACATATGAAGCAATAAAACAAAAGGAATTTCAAGAGCTGGTGGTTACCAGATGTCTCAGGAATTACATTATGTGGTATATCAGCAGGTTCACTAAAATACAGAATGTCTGTGCCTGGATAATAGCAATTCAGAGGTAAACATGTAGGGATGGTAGGGCTGATGGAAAGGAGAAAGAAGTTATCCTGGCTACAGGGTAGTAGCTGCTCTAGATGGGGCTCAATAATGCTCAGTTGTGTTTTACTACTACCAGTTCATCACCAGGACATAGTTATGTAGGCCAAATTTTACTCAGAAGTCATTCTTACTGACTTCAAAAGATGCTGTGTAGATATATAGCATGTCAGAGCAGGCTTTTGACTCCATCACATCAGGAAACTTGTATGGCTGAATTGGCAATGAAGGAAACGCCTCAATACTTTGATTTCTACAAGGTCATCCCTCTCCAAAATGAAAGAAAATCTTGTGTAAAACAGAGCTGAGAGGATTTTAAGTCAAACTGGCATTAATATGGCTAATAAATGTCAACATTTCATTTAGTCTATCGAAGGGACAATGATTACAAGGCAGATTAGACCTGTCCTAGTTTTTCATCATGAAACCAAACAGTTTTAGTTTGGCTATTAAACATCAAAGGAAAAATGAAACAACACATTTTACATAATTTCTATAATTTCAACAACTGATATTTAAAAACTGTGAATGCCAAAACACTAAAAAATGAGAAACCAGGGGACAATAGGACAATTTCTCATACCTCTACTGATCCTTTGTGGCATCCAATGCCATAAGGAAAGTCACAAATTATAACTACCTCTAGTAGTTATTACTTGAAAATATCAGCATTAATTAGAAATGTTAGTATCATGTTTGTTTCAACTTGTTTTTTCAGAGGCTCAGAATTCCATTCAATAGATTAGAGACTGCCAGATATAAAAGGTTATCTCTTGGCAATCGTTTTATTGCCCTCAGTAACAAGCACAGTGAACTTATTTATGTGCAACAAAGTCTAAACTTCAACAGATAAAACCAAAATATCAAAAGAAAGCACTGAATGAAAAAGTCCCAGTAACACTTCTCTGGATGAAACAAAGTACCATCTTCACAAGAGAACTTTGAAATTGCTTCAAACTGTGAAACAATTAGATGTACAGAGCTGAGCACAAATCACCATCAGGTCAACTAAGCTTTCCACTGGGATTTTTCTCAATGGTCAGTGTAGTGTTGCCAGGTGAGGAATCCTACCATTACTGGCATACAGCTAAATACAAGAAAGTACTTCAAATGTATTTCTTGAAAGGAGTAGCATAACTGTGGCAAAAAGTGACAGTGGAAGTCAGAAGGCTGTGTGCTGCCAAGCAGTGTTGACTCTGCAACACACTGAAGTCCTGAATCTTTGGAAGGAATACAACTCTTCAACCTGCATCCCTACTCAGATCAGTTACCATTTCTAAAGAATACACAAATCCATTGTTCATCTAATCTGCTTGTGCACTTTCAGGTGTCTGCTCACCTCCACAATCATCTTCACTGTAGGTAACGTGGTAGCTATGTTCTGGGGATGCGGAGGTCGAACCGTTATTGGCACACAGCCTGCATACAGGCATCCATAAAATGCGGCAATCAGATCTATTCCTGCATGAAGAACAAAACAAAAATCCTCCCCTGAAAATCAAATCATTTAATCACAGACACCCATGTCAGCATAAATATTACTTGAAACTCAACTCAGAAGGCTAAATGAGCGACTAAGCCCTTTAACAGACTTCTTTTTTAGCCCCTTGTCAGTATTTGTTCAGCTTCACTGATTCCTTTCAATCGTACTGTTCTTCTGAGCACGAAAAACCAAAGGCAACACACAAAGCTGCCAGCAGATATCATCATTTAGGTGAATTCCACTTTATGAACTGGAAGTAACCTGTTAAAATGACTGATTTCTACAGATTAATTATCTTCCTAAATTTACATTTATAGACAAATGAGAGTCTGCAAGAAGAGGGATGCCCCAGAAAAAGGATGAGGTAGAATGATGCCTGTTCCTATGAGCTGCAGAAAGAACATCTGGAGGTTTCATTAAATACTCTCTTTCTCATGTCATTTTAAACCTCAGATATGCAGCTTTGACTTATCTACCTGAAATTTTACAGTAAAAAAAGGAGTAATGATTTTGAAATCCTGCTTCTAATATAAAATTAGGTGTTGTTCTATATAAATGTTGACTGCAGGTGACAGATTGTGGACAGCAGACTCTCTAAGGAGGCTGAACAGACAACAGCACAAAGATCTGTTGAATACTGTTGTTTGATAGCTCCCTGGTGCTGTACACAGGCTGTGATAAGATGACAATGGGCACCATTTTATTCTTTCAGTGGAAAAGGATCTGCAGTACTGGTAGGTTATTGTTCCGTCAATAAAATGTTTTATTCATGGGAACCGAAATATAGAAAAATACCGAAAATACAAACTTACGTTTAAAATATTAGTCTTCTTTTGTGAAGACTTTTTCATGTTAATCATTGAGAAATTACTCCTATAAAGATTTTAACCCGTAGCTTGCAGCTCTTACAAACCAAATGTCACAAAACAGAGCTTAAATCAGACTGTTTATTTCACCAACACACATGAAAAGCTAAACACAACCAACCAGCACTAGATCAGAAATAAGTTCAAGCAAATGTCAAACATGGTACTGTTAACACAAGCTTAAAATTTTTTACGTCAAAGGATGAAAATCCAAGCCACAGAGAGCCATCTAGGTTAAAGATCTATAGAGAAAAGAGTGATTATAATTTGGATTTTCTTGATAATCTGTTATTTATTCTTCATACTTCTACTCTAAAAAATCATGGGTTACTTCTTAGGTATTGCTGCTTTATCTTTATGAAATGCAGCACTTCCAAGAGGAAATTCAACAGGTGAATCTAAGAACAATCAGCAGATGGAATATTTTAGCAGAAAGTGTGTGCTCATAAAATAGCGTATTTCCAGCAAATTAAAAGAAAAGCAGCAATTAAATTTGACTGCTTATAAAAGACAGGTTTTAAAACCACAAGTTATTCTTAAACTGAACACAAAGAAATAATATCTACATGCACATGCTAAAAGAAATTCTTTTAAATACATTTGACTAAGTTCAAAGAAATGCAAGCAAGGAAAATATTTTGTTTTTTACCAATTAACATCATTTACAGGTTGCTACCATCACCAGTGTAGCACTGTCTAAAGGATCTTGATAAACTTTTGGGACTACCAAGGTACAGGACATGTCAGTTCTTTACCTGGTGGGTAAACCAAAGCCACATGGTCTCCATCTTGTAAATGTCCCCGTTCCATTAACATGACAGCTATCTTCTCAGCTCGTTTATGTAGCTGGACACATGTTAGTGAGTTGGCTATCGTTCCCTGCACAGGAAGAAAGATGAATATCACAGAAGACAATACAATGTGCTGAAACTCTTTTCCTCTGCACCTCAGAAGTTAACTAGATGAGGTGCAGCCACAATATGCCATACAATCAACTCAAATATGGAAACCTCCAGCCTTATTCCAAACTGTAGTTGGAAGGAAAAAAAGATGTTTGTAAAGCAGAGGAACATTCTCTATTCCTTTCTGTGTCCCTTCTGCCCCCAACAGTGTGGTTGCTCTAATCAAGGGAGTACAGTAGTATGCTAATAGCCTGCCCATGTAACCTATACTTCCCTTGCTGCACAGGCAGCATTCCTGCTACAGCCAGGAACGTGCCTTTATGGTCTCAGCAGCAAACTGGAGAATCTGTGGAGAGCAATCCTGAAAATTGCACTTTGTTGTCTACACGCTGGAGTAAAGCCAAAGGGCACAGCAGAAATAAAAGACAAGAGACAAAAGACACAGGAGAAAACAATACTTTGTGATGGGGAAAAGAATTAGCCTGGAACAAAAGCTAAGCAGATGCATATAAAAGAAATAGAGAAGAAAGGCATTCCTTGAATTTGAGCATGAAAAAAAAGGCAAAGTGACAACATACTACAGTTTGGCTTTTGGTACCACTTCAAAAAATGCTAACCCAAAAATATCAAACAGATACAGTGTTTTAAATTGGATGAGCATTACAGTTCTCACACTTCCTAAATATATATACGTGTCTATGTATGCACACACACAAACACACATTTAGAGAAATATATACATCTCTATCACAATATTCCCTATCACAGCTGACACCGCAGAAGAGAACTCTAAAAATGAACGTGCAGGACAGACTGACTGTGCCTAGAGCTGAGCTGGCCAGGTCTGGGCTGAGATAAAGGGACAGGGCAGTATGGGAAGGGCTACACCTCTGCTTGTGCGCCCGTTCTGTGGAAAGAGAGGATTTCAGACTCCGGAACTGTTGTGATACACCTGGCACCTATCACAAGCACTAAGTTCACTTAAAAATAGGGAGTCTGAAAAAACTGGTGTGTGCGTGTGTACATTAAAAAGAATAATGTATCAAAAATGCAGTGCAATGCAATCAAAAATATTGCATTGCTATCCTTATTAAGAGAGAAAGCAAGAAGGTCTACCGTTTTAAACAAATATTCTTTACACTCTATTTTAACAAGGCAAGGAATAATATTTGGCCTGGTTGCTGGCTTCTATCTACCATCCCCATCGCCCCACTGCAGTATTGTTGACCACAAATTTCAGAGAGGAGAGAGCAGTTTGACAAAGGTCTAGTACTGGAAGTAGTGGCATGTTACCAGCATCACTTGGCATTCGCTAACTTAATTATAAACTGTCAACAAAGAGGACAATCCAACTGAAGATAAAAAGGACGAAGTCAGGGCTTAGCTTTCTTCTTCAGCATCTTCAGCAACCATACTTACTGAAAAGCAATTTTAATCAGTCTTCTGAACAATGCGGAGATCATTTCACTAAGAAAGCTTCCTCTAAAGACACATTAGACTATATGGATGCTGGACTGGAGATGGCTTCCATCTGTCCAGCCCTAAATATGGCCAAGGTCTGGGTGTCCTTGTCACTGTAGATCTGCCAGTAGGAATGTGCTTAAACTCTTCATTCCTTCTTTCAAGAAATTGCCTGTTTGCATAGTTATGGGAAGAAGGACCCTTTATATCCCCACATACATTAGAAGCACAGCCCTCACTGACAAAGAAAGGGAATTGCTGCAAATCATGTAAACTTAAGAAATCATTTAAGACTTCTGGCACTTTACATATGAACCAGTGGAAAGACAGTGTTTATATGAAGTGCAGGGAAGGAGAATCCTGCTGTTGGACAAGAATCATTGGCAAGCACCAGGCAACTATTCCCTTTAGGTCTTTTATATGAGCTGTCCTGCACTGTAAAGGTGTTGCAATCCTTTGTGACACACACTAAAAACAATGTCCTGCACTGATTTTGAAATATTCCAAATTCTCAGAAAGCTTGGGTTACAGGAAAACACTAATCTCAGTGGATTTCTATTAGTCATCCACTGCAAGATGCCTGGATGTTTTAGAACAAAGTGTACAGACAATGTGCACAGAAGAGAAAGAGGGAAAAGTCACAAACCAGAACTAAAATTCAAGATGGGTAATAAAACTTGTCTAGGTTAAACCCCATCAAACTTGTCACTCCTTTCCATAAAATATTAAATCTCTCCTCTCCATGAAGCATTATACATCTCAAACAAATTTCACGTGTTAAGATGCTCCACACCGAGAGTAGTGGTGAAACTGAATTTCAAAATTCAACTATTTCTCAATTCCATGTAATAATAAATTATTTTGTTAATCCTTGTTTTGCACGTTTTGTCTGTCCCTCCTACTGTCTGAACCCTTCTGCCAGCAGGGGAAGTCTGACTTTATGTAAAGCTCAAAAGCAACAGCCTGTGTGGAGGAGATGGGACATTACGTATCACCGACTCTCACAGCATCTTTGCTCCTAACTTACAGGCCAGAACAATGCACTAATTTAATGGTGTAATATAGAATATATAAACAGCATTACCTCTCAGGTTTTCTACTTTGCCACAGACAACTACATTAGTACTTTACCATTATCTGTCAAGTTGCACATGTTCACATAATGTGAGCTATTAATCTGGATTTAAAAAAGGTTATTTAATGACTTATTGGTAGCCTCAAACTGAACTTTGGTACCAGCACTGTAATCTGGGCTAGCAAAGCATACTCTGCAAACACAGTAGTGGTCATTTCGCAGAGGTTCACAAATTACTGGAGGTTTAAGAACCCACCCAAGTTGCGTAGGGACTACATGGGCTGAGACAACACCAGCTACTCCAGGGGGCCCAGGGGAGTAGCACTGTTCCAGGCCCCTCCTCTCCTGGAGACCCTCATACATTATGAATGTTTCCCAGTTTAGACAGATGTGCCTAGATGTATTGTGGTGGGATGGTTTCAAATCAGACTTTCATTCTCTACAGCAGTCTTGGGAATTACTGGTTTGTCATCTACAATCCTCTAGAAAGTCTGTATCACCTACTCTTAGTAAAGACAAGTTCTGTACCACATGACATGCATTAATTCCTTTTTGATAAGCAATGAAATGCTGTGCCAGGTTGGCACCTCAGGTAATCTATGCACAGAGATTTATTAGTAAACCTCTGCAGCCCTGGATGGATTCTGGACATACTTCTTCTCTTTACCTCCTTTCCCCATTCTCACACCCCTCCCAGATGGTTCAGTCTCAAAAGCAACAATCACTTTTTTACTTTGGGAAATGCTTTGATTTTGCCAAGGTTGTGCTTTTCAAATTGGAAATCAGGATGGTGAGCAGTATTAAATACTATACTACTCTTTGGTTTAGGAATGAACAGCATTAAGATAGATTTGCAGTGTCAGCTCACCCACAACACATATATGGTGGAAAAAGAAATGAGAAATGTGTAAGGCATGCTGTCTGATACAAAAGCAATCTATATTTTGACAACTGGCAATGATTATTCTCTTTTTCTTTCTGCCTCAGTGAACATTAAATATAACAGCTGAGTATTAATGGGAAAAGAAACAGAAAGGTCACGCTCAGCCATAGCACAAGGAGGTACAGCTGAAATACCAGTGCGCCACTTTCCATACCACAGCCTGTCAGAGTAATGGTCTGAGCTTATTACCCTGCAGTTGAGTAGAGTGTAAAGCACATGGTCAGGAGTGGTCTGAGCTCTCCACTGCAACACTTCTGAGAGGAAGAGGAACTAAAATAAAGCAGAGTGATAGTCATGACACTAAATAACTTTTTGACTTTAAAAACCAGGTAACTATTTTTGCTAATTTAGCTATGTCTTTCTTATTTATATGCTACCTTTTACATCAATACCCAGAAGCACTAAACATGAATTAATTCTCTTGTCATCACACATTTAAAGCAAGGCGCTTTTGCATGGTAGCAGTGCCCTCTCTGGAAGTAAAGCCACTGCTGTTATTATGATATATTGCTGCATACAGTTTCAAAGCAATAAAACATTTCTTACAGATCTCTCTGAATTTAAGCATGATTTCTTTAGCTTCCTTTCTTTTTCTTACTATAAATATACAAATATTTATACAGTTTAGAACTTACTAATTTAATTACTCACATAAGCCCCCAAAAGAGCTGAATTTCAACTTAATTTTACAGGATCAAAATAACAACAAAAAAGGTCAGGACCATATATGCAAAGAAAATTCCCTGGACTACACTTGAACTAGTAAAAAAGATGTAATAGAGGGTGATTTGCAGTAGAAGCCCCATTAACACTTTCCACCATGTTTGCTCTGTTGTCCCATGCAAATTTGTAAAAAAAAATCCATACAAATGAAATGCAGTGATCCACTCTCACATCTATTTTATATATATCTCTAAAGGGGGTTCTCAAATATTTTAGCGTGAATTAAAAACCCCCCACCAACAAATTCTGCAATAGTAGTAATACAACCTATGTACTGCTAAGCGTCTGAAGCTAACTAGCTAAATATAACCCATATCAGGAAAGTTTAGCTTACCTTTCTGGCTTGGTCATTATCTTCTATTTGCCCCAAGTCTCTACCACTGGCCTGTGCGATTCTTTTTCCAGAGACCAAGTTCCCCACCATCACAGAGGCAGGGCCAATTTCTAGAATAAAGCAGAAATGTGCTAAGTGCAATAAAAATCCTTTGCCTGTGTATGAAAATTCTTTTTATTTCTTTTGCATTCCATGATATTTTCCTCATTGCTAGCCACAACATCAAACCTTGAGCACATCTCTGTTGATACAAACTTTGGTTGAAGTAGCTGGAAGATACGTAGGCTTGGATTCATCCTCTCTAAAGGTATCTAGCTGAGGAGCCCATTTAGCATGGGCTTTCTACAGCCAGAGACACATCTTGTCTGCCTTGCTATTAGCAATCTTTAGAAAATTCAGCTCCTAATTTAGGCATGCCCATTCCAGTGCCTAAAACCATGAGACTTATTCAGGCTGCAAGGGACAATGTTCCTATTTCTCTCTTCTGTTCCCTGGGCTAAGTTGCATCTGTACTAGCAACTCCATAATGCTATAGACATGAAACGACAAGGACTAGGAAGGCAGATGATGCATATAATAAAATATATTATAGCACAATTATTTAGCACAAGGTAGAGACAGAAGAAAAATAACTTAACTTTAGAAGAAAGGAAGATGCCACAGGTGACACTTCTCCATGAGGTTGATTTCACTATGTTTTGTGGCTGCCATTAGGGAAAAATACCCATCTCACAGATAGCATTTATGCTTATGTTAACATTTGTTTTCTGCTTCTCCAGCATGGATTGCTGACCAACTGATACCAGGCTTTACTTCTATTCTGTGATGTCCAAGCTTTGTCACAGTGATGGTATGTGGTATAAGTGTCAAAATACAAGATGTGAAACTAACCAGATAACGCACAATTAACAATATCTGCAGACTACTCGACTTCAAAAATAGGAAAGAAATGTCCTCTGGGTATGTCACAACTAAGCAAAATGGGAGAATGTGATGCTATCAGTTTGGTCTCTGTGTTCCTGGCACTAGTTTTAACATAGTGATACAAAATGTGTACATAATGTATCTATAAGTATCTCCACTGCACTTATCCAAATTAATTGATCACTTTGTGAAGCAGCAACAAGGAAATACCGAAGTGAGCACTGCAGTTAAAGGCTTCATTGCTTTCATTAAGTTAGTGGAAGTCACTGTTAACCTCTGGCACTCAGTATCCACAAATTGAGATTATGGTTTTGACTTCTGAGACATTTGTCTAAAGGTTTTAAATAAAGAAACAAGCTGATGGTTTTGGCAAACTTGCACTGAAGTCATGATGGATAGCCCCCGTATTTGAGATCCAGAGGATAAAAGCACTTCATATTCCAAGCTGTTTTTCAAAGTGGAAAGTAATCAACACTTGGTCTAATATAGCTGAATTCAGGTCTTAAACTTGAGGCTATAGATCCAGAAAACGTTGAAATTAATCTGAGCACTAAAATCTGCAATTGGATTCAAAGTAAAAAAATTGCTGAAATTAGCTTGTTCATTGGGCATGAGTAACCAGTGACCGGACTACAGTAGGCGACAAGGGCTTTCTCAGTCTCTTGAGTCAGTGCCTTGCTGTACCATTTCATCCAATATTCTTCATAAACTGTGGCAGAACCATCTTAAAACTAGTTAGGGTTTTCCCTCAAATATACCTGCTGTAAGAATAATCCAGAACCTCCCTACTCAGGTAAAAAACTTTTATCCTCCTTCCTGGGTTTAATTTATTCATGACCAGTTTTTAAGTATCTGGTCTTCTTCCAACACTGTTATTTAGTGTCAACAGTCCTCTTCCTCTCTATTTTTACTTCACAAATTCAGCTTTCAAATAAGCCAAGGTTTTATCTTCCTCTGTTTTGATCTCAGTCCATCCTCTTTAAATAAAATTGACTCGGATTTTGCAAAACCTCCAAGTGTGGTCTCAGCAGTGCCTTGTAGAGTGACAAAAATGTCGTCATTTTTACTGAACTTAGATATGTGAGGCATTTTTCCTTGCACTCTTTGTGAAAGTCCTACCCTCTGCCAAAACCAATGATGTCCTTAACACACCTGGAATATTTAACAGGAACAGCTGATTGAGTTGATTCTCACCTACATTAACAGTTACTTGATTTTGCTCCATACAGTACCACAAACACATACCATTAAGTCATGGTCCCTTTGCCTTCACTTGTCTTACCTGGTTGTTTTTGCCTTGGTTTAGGCAGGTTTGTTACACATGTGTGGGGACACATCAGAACATTACAAGGATGCAGCGATCCTTCCAAGAAGAGCTGTTTGGTTTCTGAAAGGTGTATTCCTCCCAGCGGTGTCTTGGGAAGTGTGTTTGCTGGTACGAGCGCTAAGCAGTAGACTCCCACTTGATGAATACTGTCAATAGCCTAAAAAAAAGCAGGAAGCAATTTTAATGAAAGGCTAATTTTTCATCATTCTAATAAGCACATGCTGTACTGAATTACTGCATAAAACAACCCTAATAATTAACTGGCAATGGAAAGACACTTCAGTAATGTCAGTGATAAGGAGGTTCTTTTCAGTGGGAACAGGTGGACGGAAATGTAACACTGATGTTATTGTACTCATTCCAAAAGATAAAAAAGCAAACAAAAACCTGGTCATAAATACACAGAAATCTATTAAGAAATGCTACCTAGGCATTCCTCCTAGGCACACATTAGTGGCACATATCCTGGAGATTTATTACTAAGATGGGCTGGCAGCCCATGTGAAACTGATTTTAACCTGTGCACTTCTCGGAATTAAAGTTCAAAGGATTCCTATCAACTTAACATCTACTCTGTCTTGCAGAGCAAAGAAAAATTTCAGAGGCTGCACATCTATCATCATACACCTACTGATGTATGTAACTTACAAATTTTTATTTTTTTTTCTAAGATAGTAACTGTTCCACTCCCTGATTAAGGTGTATACGATTGTCAGGCAGGAATGGGAAATAACAACAATGTAAGGGAAAACTATGAAACTATCCATTTGAAAAAAAATCTGTTGAATGAAAATCTGAAAAAATAAGTATCTTTGAATCTTATAGTAATCATGTTCATTGTCTGACAAGTGGAGTAAACTCCATCCCTTTCAAAAAATCTGCAACATACAGTATCTATGTAATTTATTCAGGTAAACATGAATATCCATGCACTTAGATTTTATTTGCATACACATTTTAACTGGTTATTTTCCTTACATCAGTAATAAAAAGAAGTGCAGCAAGTGAGTCAGAAAAACAACTTCAGACATCCATGCAGACTGAGAAACAAATTACAGATAGCATCTCTAATGAGCAGTTAAATGTTCAAAAATATAATTTACTTAACTTGCATTTTAATTTTTAACTGTGAGAGAAGTTAATGCATATGTCTATTGCCTTGAAGATACAATCTGTGTTCTGAGAATCAAATAATCATTTATAGTTATGTACTTAAATGTAGACCAATAAATTACTGATTACTTCTACAGACACTCTAAGTAATGCTTTGCTTTTGGCTTCTGTTTGCTTCATTTTTTATTGATTTGATTGCAAAATTTCATCAGAAAGAATAATAAAGCAGTTACTCCTTTTACAAACATTGCAGTTGTAGTAGTGGTAGATCTCACGGTAGTATCGGAAGACCTTTCTGCTGGTCTACAGACACCTTACCTGAAAGATCAGCAATAGCAAGATATATATGACAGACAACACACAATGCCTCGTGTTTCTGGCAGACACCAGCATAACCTCCTAATCATAATGTTATTTGTAGGTTCTGAAAAGTAGTGATAAATCATAGGATCCTCACCTGACATCAGCTTGAAGGAAAAACGTTACAAGGCAACTGACCACTCTTACTCAAATGTAAAACAGTGTGGCTCCTAGAGCTGGTGAATGGAAAGCAATACCCAGCTGGGGTGGGATGAGGGTCGTTGTATATAATGATTACCCAGTGACTTCCAAACTGTCTCCTTTGATAGCTGTATCTGCAGCGCAATGCCTGATAAAATGTCATGGGTCATTCAAAATTGTCACCTTTCATATTGGCCTATTTCTGAGGCAGGGAATGACTTTGTTTCACAAGGATGAGCACTGATGAACCGAGACTTAAAATTTTGAGACAGAAGAGTACTTTAATACTGCTGGCATTTATGCCTCTTGATGAGATGGCTTGGTTTTTTGAAATTTCTTTGTCCAGCTGGAAGGAAAGAGTACCTGAAATCTCTGTCTCTCTGTTTCATTCAGAAAATGGACTAGAGATACCAGAACTTGCAGAAAGTCCAGACTGCTATGTTGTTCAAGCTGAGAAAACATCTCATTCTGACATAATTCTCTGGGCAGACACTCTCCATTTCTGCAGTAGACCTCCTAGCTTTGTCTAGTCCTGTCGAGTCCTGCCACTGCACTGGCACTGGTAAAACTAACATCCAGCCTGCCAGGTACAGGAACCACAAGGGTCAGAATAGTTTGCAGCAGCCTGGGAGATGAAGAGAGTATCTAGATCCATCTGATTGAATTCCTGGGTGGCCTGGGATCTTCACTCACACTGTCATTAAAACACCCTCCTCCTCCTCCTCCACTACTCTCAAGAAACTCTATACCCAGCCTGATCACTCCCTCCCAACCGTGCCTCTCCTAAAACACACAGATGCAGTTCAACATAGTCCTGTACGTACAGCAGCTCTACCATTCTTCAGCATTCTCCTGAGGTGCAGGAAGGGTCGGGGAAAGTCAGAATATGTGCAACCCACTGGAAAGAAGTTCTGCAAATTGTTGCAGCTCAACTCTAGAGAAGAAATGCCGGAGACACATCAAGGAACAGCAGAAGCAGGCAGTGCAGGGCCGGGCTGGCACAGGGCAGCACAAGCAAGGTGTCAGACAAGTCTCACAAATATCAGAAATGAGTAGCAACTTGGTCAAGTTTGTTATCATCGTCGTCACTGAGAGTCATGACACAAGGGTAGTATCACTATGTTGCCCATCACTAGCAGACGATTCAGATACAACTGGTTACCACTTCCTGACATAAGTCATTAAAACTGTGATAGGGAAGGAGCCACAAAGCATCCCACATGTTCCTGGCTTCTGTTTTCCATCTCTGCTCTCAGCTGAAGTGGAACCAGAAACTTCTTGTTCACATAGTGAAGCATGCCAGAATTGCAGACTTCACACATGGGTGATGAAAGCAGCCACACATGTGTATACTTTGATATATGACCTACCATTCACAGACACTGCTGTGACTTGATCATCTCAGAATAACAGAACTGTCTTTTGGCAGGAGTAACTTGACACAGGGCTCCCACAGTGTTCAGTACTGAATTCTACTGGCTATGATGTTGTAAGACATGATTTCTGTAAAAGTCACAAAAACGCTCAGCTGACAAAACAGGAGAAGTCCAGAGTTTCAACCTTTTCTTTAGGAGCTTGCTACCTGATAAAAATTACTGAAACACGGGCAATCCAAAAGCCTTTCCTTCTACAGCCATTGCCCTAGGTGCTACTAGGTGCTTCAAAGGCTTTCTTGTGTGATGGACAAGCTAGACATTCTAGCTTTTCTTGGTAATAATTTAGATGTACTGTGAATATGAGATGCCTCTAGCTGTATGAAATGTAGCTATCTTTTAAATCAAGAGAGCAGATAAAGCTGTCTTGAGATGGATAAAACCTTATTTTTCAGTTTCTTCAAAGACACGGTAGACAGATCCCCTTTCTTATCCAGAAAAAAGCAATAATGAATTAAAAGATCTTCTCTGAAATGCGTGGGATCTTTTTCTTTGGCTCTTGGGTAAAGCAAAAAGGATGTTTGCAACATATTTACCTGAGAAGAGTCCTTGAAGAATGACAGAAAGGCAGGAAGGAAAGGGAAATGGAAGTAACAGGTGACCAGCTGCAGACAGAGGTGGGACCATTTCACAAGGTAGCAACAGACAGATTTAATTTGACTACATCTCCATTAAACCTATCACTTTTGAGTAAGAATTGGCTTAACTGTGGAGATGGAGGAGATGGAAGATGACTGCTATCTAAAGTATCTAAGTTTTTGTGTGTGGACATTAGAGTTGAAAAAACTTTGAGTATGGTAATGATACTGCCTTAACTTGGATTGCTGTATGTAAGGAGAAGATCAGAACTTTTTAGCATTCAGTAGCTTCTGTCTTCTGGTCAAACTGTCAAACACCACCACCAAGGTGGGTTTCATCACAGTGGTATGTACCTTACACGAACCACCAGACAGCTGGAATGGGATTTCTTGCAATAGGTGTCCTCTCTGCAGTTAACCACATTGTAGATACTTAGATCTGAGCTAAGCAATCACTACCCTTCATTTCAGTCGAGAGAAATCAGCATTTTTAGTCTGTGTTCCATACCATTTATTTCAGCTGTCAACACGGTGCACTAGAAACATATACTTCTGTCCCACTGATTAAAAAAAAGTAACTGGAGATCTGGCTTAGATACATATATCTATTTTTGATGAGGTCAGCTCCATGTCAGTGCCGATAATTAGTAAGAGACTGTGGTAGCTTTTGACAGTAAGAGTATATAATATATTTATTCATTACCCTTCTGAAGTAATGAATGACTATATCCTTATAAACCATATGCTACTCTCTCCTTGCTACTGCTTACTTCAATTCATCCCTGTTTTCTTACAGCATTTTGATTAGGAAAAGGATCGCTTTCTGGATTGTGCATCCCAGATAGGAACTGTCACTCAGAAGAATCTAATTTTGTGCTCATTAGGTGCAAGTGCAACTGAACGTGGACTTACAATTACTCAAAGACAAATGTCAGTTACCTTGGGGGCCTGAAAGATCAATACAAAGAATATAAAGCAGGAAAAAAATAGCATCCAAACATACATAAAGAAACTTACCTGAAGAACTCTACTCATCCATTGAAAACTGTCTTCCTCAGTGGAATCTGGCCTTTGCTCAGCAACAATAACTATTCTTTCATCGTGCAGCACGCTCACTGAAAACACTGCTATTCTATAGAAGAGAAGGAGAGAAAAGTATTTAGTGCCAGGACAGATGGAAAAAACTTTCTTCTAAGTTAATCCTTCATAACTGACTTTTTTATTTATTAGTCAGACAACTAGTGCATCAATTAGTATTTTATTAATGGGGAAAAAGCAACAAGAACAGTTCTAGGTAATTTCTGGAGGACAAACAGGGGGCTTTGTTCTAGAATCATGAAAATACAGGCATAATGTCACAGTAGGGTTGCAGAAGTGAACCTTCTTGGGATACGAAAAGCACTAAATTTGGGTCACACCAAGGTTAAGCTGTTATATAACAGCCAACACAGGCACCTTCCATCTTAGAACTGCAACATCATTTTGTGAGAGGTCTGCTGTGTGATAAAGTAGAAGCGCATATTACTGCATTAGGCTCTTCAGAAGCTTTAGATGTTTCCTGCTCAATTTCAGCACGTTAGGAAAGTCACACAAGGAACTGCTGTCATATTCAAGAACTTCAGTGTTATGTGTATTGGAAATGTTCAACTCGGACAGAAAGGGTTCTGTTGAGTCAACACCTTTAGAATTAACCAGCTGTTCAACTGGAAATTTTATTAATCACAGTTTCAGATCTTGGTATCTAAAATCTGCCTCAACACTGTCTTAGGCTCCCACCTGTTGTCTCCTCGTTCTAGCAAAATGAATAGCAATGGAGGGAAACCACAGTGCAGATTAGGCACTGCCCTCTGAAAGCATTTTGGCTCGCTTACACCTGGTCTAAGCAAATTAAGGATTTCTAGATAATGTAAGAAAAGAAAGGATCAAACCTTCCCCTGTAGACAAATTTCATTGGTTCCACAGCCAGTGCTGTTGCTACAATGTCATCAGCGTTATGTCTTCTTCCACTGACAACCATCAAACCATCCATTTTGCCAATAACAAAGACAAGTCCACCTGGTCCTATAAAGCCTAGCAGTCCAGTCCTTATAAAAGGATACTCAGTGATAGGGCCACCAGAACTGGTCATAGGAAACACCTGTAAGACAAAGAAACACATCCTGAATTCTATACACAGAGATCATGCTGGGAAATATTTCAGGCATACTCTCTCAGATGGCTCTTCTGGAATGAAGTAAATAGGTCGCTAGTGATGCTCTTTACTCTTCACTGACTGTAAAGGGAGTGTCAGGAAACTCCTAGACTAGCGTGTGTAATTTTCAGTACCTGAGTTCCAGCAAGTTCAATCACACTTTTTTTACCATACACGTTTTCCCTAATCATGGCTCTGTAAATCATTTATGACCTTAAAAAATATATAAATCAACATAAACGGTACTGAAGAATAATTAAAAAAAGTTGTGCAGAGTGCAGCTAACCTGAAGTGCTATGCATATGTTACTTAGAGATTAAATCATAAACAGTAAATCATAAACAATCTACAGTACAACAGAGCTTCTTTTCAGTACCTCATCCTCGTTTCCAGTACAGTATAGAAAAATAAGCAGGCTAGAAATGCAGCTGTATTAAGGTACTGTACATTAATGACTCTTGCAGCTCACTACATTTTTATCTAAGGTCAATTAAGTCCTCACAATACCAGTGACAAAACCTTCTGTAGCAAGTCTAGAACTGAAAATACAGCCCTATACAGAACCTCTCTGGATGTCTGAACACCAGACGCATACATGACTTCCGCAGGACAGGTTCCTACAGCTTTTGCTATTCTAAATAGCACAGTGTTACCCTTCTGGCATGCGAGGTACTTTGAGCTGCATTCTGACACAACCACAATTTCTGCTGTTGCTTCTTTAAACTGAAATAGTCTAAAGGCAAGTTATTTAAGAAAATGGCAAGTGGAAGACCACGGCTATATAGTGTCCTTCAAGGTTCATCTAAAAAGGAAGGCCAAATTCTGCTGCCAGATGCCCATGGGTGACTCTTACTGAACAGAGTTAATATTTATACATCCTCAGCAATAATTCATTTCAGGAACACAAAATCTTTTGACTCTCTAAGACCTGCAAAATGAATTACACAGTAGAACAGAAAAGAGGTCCACTTGGAGAGGGCACCCAAGAACATACTTAACTTTAAAAACAAGTCATCCTGTTCACTTAATGGCAATTTATTTGCTTACCATCAGGAATAAGTCTAAATCAGTTTAAATATGCTGTTAAACTGCAGACCCAGTTATGAATTATGAATGATTTTATAATTACAGCAACTGCAACAAAATGAATGTAAGAACTTTTCTTTCCTGAAATATGTCAAATGTGGGATTATCATTCACACTGGGTATTGCCAATTGTACTTGTAGCACAGTAATCAGCTACCAACAAATTTCAGATCAAATAGCATAGTAGGATTCCTGGCTTCAATAGTGGGATGGAGAATCGTATCCACTAATCTCCATTAATTATTTAATGTATAGTGTTTACAACACTCAGATCTGCATTTTGCAGGAGATATTAGTCATGTTTGGTCTATTAAAAGTGGAAATAGCAGAGCATTGGTTAAGGGAAATGTAAATGTATTTTTCTTAACTTTCTTCTCCAATATTAAAAGAGGAAGGGTTCAGAACTTAATAAAAATCTCAGTTCAAATTTTTTCAGTATTTCTCTGATTTGTTCAGCCTGTCATATTGGCTTCAACAGATGTTAATGATAACAAGTGAGCAGGTACAACAGAGCTATCAATACAGCTGTCTGCACTGGAGCTGAAACCTACTGGAAAACAGATTCCACAAAGTAAAAAGGCTTTTACATAAGGCAATTCAAACAAAAGCAGGTAGGGACTAATTAGGAAAAGGTATCTTTCCTATTCAGATACCTCTTGGAGAGTACATCTGTCAGGATTCTGTATAAATGCAAGCCTTTAATGCTTGATGCATTGTGGAAATGTTGGAAACTGTTTTTTAAAGACACCCAGCAGCCTTCCTACTGTTTGCAACAGTCAAATTCTGCATGTAGCTAGCTCATAGACTTGTACAGTATTACCTTTTAACTTTATCTTTCTTGCTGCTTTCCTTCTGATTGTTTCAGTCCGTGGTATCTTCTTTCAAAATTAAAGTAAAAGCTCTTCAGAGCCTAAACTAAACCCACATGAAGATCTACTATTGCACTTAATGAAATGGGCTTCAGTGCAGATTATCTGGCTAGAGTACAGGTCCCAAGCCACGAGCATTGATTATTACTGCTATACTGATATTATTACTATGAATATTTAATGTCAAATACTATCTTGAAATAGAAAAAGTAAAAAAGGAAGGATTTTATGTAGCAATTTTTGGTCAGCTTACCTCAAAAGTATTTTTGGTCATGCCCGAGAGTCCATAATATGATGTACCCGTTGCAATAGCGCATACACAAAGTTCTCCTATTTCATCTGTTTTACAGAGCTGAGGAATTCCATCTGGCTTCACTGAACACATTATAGCTAGAGGGAGAGAAAAGGACTTTAAAAAGTATTATAAAATGAACTACAGAATAACATAAATGCTGTGGGAAAGACATCACCGCGGAGCTGACATAAACAAATAAATTATATGCAGACTAATGTCTAACAACTGGTTTCTCAAACATTGTGTTCAACATTATCAAATATTATTTATATTATAAATAATATTTATACAAAGAATGTAAAGGTCTTTATGTAGACTCAGTTTTTACACTGATAACAAACCCTAATTTGCCTTGCTTTCTACAATTTCAGTTGATCTGTAATATCGCTGTGAAATGTGATTGTGTTCCCAGGTTTGCATACTGAAGACCAGATTTGCCGCAGTCAGTGCAAAATGAAATATCCTAATGAAGTTCTTGATAATAATTGTACTGCCAAGGAGGCAGGCAACCAGGAAATCTACCTCTCTCAAAGTAGTAAGTAACACCATATGAAAGATCAAGATATTCTAGCAGACTAGTACAGCTGATTTACTAAAGAATTTATCAGAGCTCAGACTCCCTTTCACCATTCTTACAGGACTGCAGAGACAGCAGGAGCTAAACAGGAGGGATTAGAAAGCACTGGTCTGAGGAACAAGCACTATTTTATGTGTCAGCCATGTGAATAAGAAACAGGTATGCTGCTTTAGCTATAATCCCTGGACTGGAGTACAGCATGGGTAGATTTTGGAGTTGGAAAGAGGATACAATGAACAAGGCAGACCAAAAATGAATCGGCACGTCTTTTACATACAAGAATAAAGAATCTTGAATGACCCTTCTCTCACTCTGAAGATAAACAGGGGTGTGTACTTTTATTAAAATGATCAGAATGTAGTATGAAGTGCAAGATGGCACATCTATAATATCTTACACGCAACCAATCTTATCTCCCTTTATTTTAAGTTGTTCAACTTAAATTTTATAAGATGCATCATTATGTTTTATTCCTTTGAAGCATAACAGCATTCTCTTATGAAAAATTACAGAATTATCCTTTTCTAGTGTCTGTAACATCTCATTTAAAATCTAGCTCTCTTATGAAAAATCTCATCTTCATCTTTAGAAACAATGGTTTCAGCTTAAATTTATCAACAAGAACTGTCCAGTCATACCTCCTTTTTTTAATAACTAGGTGATAGCACAAGATCTTCGGAAAAACATTCTGCAAGCCTTCAGATAGCAATTTTGTTGATCGTTAGCATAGGTTATGAAAATAAGCACTACCGAGTCTCATCGGGGTCAGGCTTACGAGTATTTATAGCTTCCAGACACCACACTCCAACTTTCTTATTTTCTCTACCAGTATCTCACAGTTAGGGAACAGATGTTCTGATGTAGTGGCAGGTTGTTCAAAACACGCTACTAACATCAGCATGAACAGGCACTGGGGTAACCAGAGAGAAGAAACCTTGGGATTTCCAAACCATTACGTTTTACAAGGTAATGGTTTTGGACTAAAATGTTTTCAAGACACAAGTTTGTTTGACAGCAAAGTACATCCACCTATGATGTTCTACAGATAATTACTTAAACTGATGAATCATAGTAAGTTTCAAAGAAAGTTCCTTACCTCCTGGCATCACTAAGCCAACATCCTGGACAGTCAGAACGGAAAGCTTTTCTTCAGAGTCCACTCGAATTACTCCGTAAGTGAGACCATGCATGGACAGAACTCCTCTTCCTGGTGGTTGATTGCTGTCATCTGTTGGCCTGCAACCATGGGTTATAACACCAGCGCACCATCAGGCAGATGTAAGCGTTTATTTATTCTTAATGGACTACTATTGCAAATACTCCTCTGTTTGAAAGGTCAAAATTTCACCTTCTATTTTCCCCTACTAGACCTGACAGAATTCTGGTTTTCAGTAATTTCTGAGTACTTAGGTCTGTCAACTCGCCCATTCAGTGGCCACCCACATATACTGGGGCTGCAGAGATGAAACCAACACTAACATTTACCTAAACCAGCTTGTATCTGATTTTTAGATAGATTTACAAGGATTGCTTGATTATGCCTTTTGCCTTATTTTAAAAACACTGAAAGGCAGTGCAGATGATGTGGAGTGAAACTGCACTCTAAATATTTGGAACCAATCAGTAAACAACTTGATAAACTCTCTATGTTACCTATTTTGAGGCAATCTAGAACTAGGAAACCAAACTCACCTGCCAGAATAAAAGTCTACCTCTAGCGCACTGGTATAAAAGCCAAGATGAGAATACAAGCATGCTGTGTTTAAACCACGAGATACAATTTTCCACTCCCAATACTTAAGCATTTAAAATTACTAAACAGAAGAAATTAGATTGTAATAGGTTCACCGCCAAGTATCTGTGGAAGCTACAAGGACTTTACCATCTTTAATTTAGTGCACATAATTGAATTCTTCCCATTCTAATCTACCACGTGAAAATTAAAACAAATTACACCTTCATCAGTCATGGTCAAAATGTTGTGGATGCAGCCTCTTTGTAACGCCTCAGTTTGCTTAGATTCATTGCTGACACACTGTACAATTCCACAGCATCAGCACAAGCTGTCTGTCAAGTTGTTTCAATATAAAGCTGCCTGATATATCAGTGGATACAATTATACATATGTAGAGTGTGGCTTGAGCAAATGAATGTTGACGTATACAAGTTATTAAGTCAGGGGAATATGTCAGGGTTTTTCATGTCTGGGAAGATTCTTATACTGTCCTGCATTTTAAAATGCAAAGCTGGAAGCCAATGTGATGCTGATCTGAGTGTGGATAATGCATCCATGTAGAGCAGCCAGACTCCTGCTATTTTCAAGATGGATAAAACAGCCAATATTTAGTTCACGATTCTGCATTTTTCCTAAATACTCCATCATAACACAACTGCTTTTTAACAGATAATGTCCTTTTATACGACATTTCTCCTCTACTATGCTCAAAATACTCAATGGGCCTTAGCCAATCATGCTCACATAAAGCCTTGCAGTGATCAGCATTATAAATTTCAATTAATAGGTTTTGTGAGGCATATTTCTCAAGTGACGTTGTCAACAAAGAAAGATGTGGGCACACTTGAAAATGCATTAGAGCATAACAAATGGTGCTAGTAAACAAGCAGCTGTGATAAACAACATTCCCATTACACAAAAGGAACTTTCAGCGACATTATTGATCAACTCCTTCTCATCCTTGCTCCCCAAAACACACATTTTACTGCTCACAAGAAGAAAGGCTTCCTGCAGGCACACAGAGCTTCTCAAAAGCAACTAGGAGCAGAGGCCATCTAGACTTTTATCACATACACTGTCTGGTATTATTTATCACATCCAAAGATTGCTAAAAAGAAGAGCAGGTGTCACTTTGAAAGACACTGGCTGCATACGGGACAGGGGTGCCAGTGAGGGAAGCTGGAGGCAGGAGACCCGCTAGGGTCACACTGGAGAACTTGTCAACAGAGCTCCACTTGCTGTGGCTTGGGCTGAGGGAACAGCTTTGCCTGGGTTAGCAAGAAGCGCTGTGCAATGGAAGCAGGTGTGCAGAAGGAAGGAGTCGGTGCTGAGGGTGGGGGCTCCACAGGACACGCATTTCAGGGCTGCTATTTCAGAGTACTTCTGGTATCCTGGTACTCTGAAGTGGATCCTTGAATGAGACACCAGTTAACTGTGCTCAAGGCTCTTCTTGCAGGCAACTAGCTATGACATCGAAAGGGAATACAGTCAGGAGACCAGGATGCAGGAGAGAGGTAGGGAGCTAAGCACCTGGCAGCACCTATATATCCTCTTAGAAAGTACCCTGTCAGCAACCACCCTGCAATATATGGTATCTTATTTTGTCCTGTCCATGTTATCCACATGAAAACAACACTAAAACAACTATCTCTGCCAAGCAGGACAGGAATCACTTGGAAAGAAGATGAGATATAAATAATCCAGTTCCAATGTATTTATAATTTATTTTAAAGTTCACATTTTTTATTTACTTTACACGTTCAGTATTTCTAATACTGGATTTGGAATTCTGTAAGCCTGCTTGCTAGACAAAGATAAATCCTTTGGTTAAGGGAGAAGCAACTAAACAAAGGTGTAATTCTACCTACTTCATATACTAAGTAAATTTAGCTTAAACTACCAGACAAACCTACCCCTTTAGTTTCCTTAACCATGAAAGAGAGACAATGAGCATCTACTTCAACGCTGATTTTTCATAGTGAGTAGCTGCAGAGCATTTTGAGAACTTACTACTACCACTTACAGATACAATCTACTTCGCCACTATTTTCTGCCAGTTGTTTAAATGGGAAAAGACCTGTTCTTAAACTTCTGCATTCATTGAAACAAGTGGGTTCAGACTAATATGCAATGAACCAAAAGGGAATACCATAAAGAATTATTTGCATGACACAGTCACTTAAATATTAGGCTTCCTGATTCAGCTCTAAGGCTAAAGTACCCATTAGTCTATTACTGACTGTCTTTTTCTAAACTATAAGGGTATTTCAACTGAGAACTGGTTTTGTTACTTTTCCTTGTAGGAAGATCAGTAAAAATACACCATAGATTTTGAAAGAGTTGGAGCATTAACAGGGAGTTCTCTGGATCTGTGCTCTGCAGGGAGTCATTTTAATGCATACTTCAGCTGTAACTCTTTGGAACTTGTATGATAATTACTTTACTGTCAGTGGAGATGGCTTGAATAAAATGAAAAATACTAAAGCTCCCAAGTTCAGCTGGTATTATCCTACCATTAAACAGACTTCAAAAAAAGGAGATATGTGTTCAGTACCATACACTGTAGTGAGAACTGCTCTGTAATTACACAGTAAGGCACTGAAGATAAAAATGCTTTTTTTTTTAATTATTCACTATTTTATGGGCTAATTTTTAATTTTTTTTTAAATGCAAGCTCTCAACACTAGTTATTTTGAAAATGAATCTCTAGTGCTTCAGATGGCTATAGGCATAGACTTTAAATCTAGAAGGGACGTGCCAGCCATGGCATGTTGAGATACTGTGAGCTCTCCCACTACATAACCTGTGATCTGGGGCAGATTTTCCAGGGCTAGCAAGGAAAGCAAAACGCTCTCCTGTTAATCAGTGCTCAGTACAAGCAATGTCCACTGCTTTTCCACCTCCTCTCTGCACTTACAAGCAACAGCTCATTCCAAGAGAGCAAAGGTCTGCACAGCCTATGGCAGGGAAACCCACTGCAAGGGAAAAACAACATAGAAGGGAAAAAAAACAGTTGGTGGAGCTGAATGAAGGGCTCTGTGAGATCCTACAGAAAGACAACTAACCTGGACAGGGTAAGTCCCTGATGGATAGCTTTCAGATGTTTTAAGCTAATAATGAGATGGCTGAAAGTCAACCACACTCTTGGCCTCATGTCTTTCTTCCTGCGATGTTTTGTTGGAAAGCTAATTGAAAGTCTAGTTAACTTTCACTTGGACAGTGTATTATAAACTTTGTGGCAGAAAGTATTTTACTTAATGCTATTACAGTGCTTTATGCTTTTATACTGCCTGTTTTAACATGTGAAAATTATAAATGGCTGCCGAAATCCGAACTGAAAACCAAAGTGCCTACTGTTCAAGCTACAACTTTTGGAACACTCTGCTAAAACAGACAACAGTTATGCCATTTACTGTATGCCACAACTGTCATGACAGGTGACTGCTGCATACTGACATTCATGTACATAAGGCTTAATAGGTTTATCAGTTTTATTTCTAGTTACAAATCCCCTAGTCTTAAAGGGCATTTCCAGATGATTACTGAGAGTCTATGAATGGTTAAAAAGCTCAAGGCAGCCAAAACAAACCTGCAGAATGTCATCATTCTCATTAACCAGGCTATTTAAAGCATGATTTTCCCTGATAGCAATGCCACTTAAATTTCCACATTTTAATTAACTTTATACTTACAGTGGCATTTTTCCGCTCCTTTTTACAGAATTAGTTTTTGCATTTCAGTCCATTTAATTTAAAATTAGATAAAATGACAGAAATTGAAACTATATTATAAAGCACTCTGAAGTTAAATTATTACTCTACAAATTCTTCTTATATGTCTGCTTTGGACATAAACAAAATGAAAACGAAAATGTCATTCAGAAGTTAAGTATACAGATTCATACTTGAATAAATTTTTCATTTCTTTTTCAAATTACCACACATATTGTACAGTGGGCCTGTTTCCACTGGTGTAGCACAGTACCTTCGAATAGCCACAGTGAGAGCTTCTGGTGAACTAGCGCAGGGACAAATGACCTCCTGTCTTAGACCTTTACTTTGGAAGACGTTGAGAAATGCATCACAGGAAGAAATAGACCCTGGGGTAAAGAAAAAAAAATCAGAGGAGAAAAATAATCTGATTTCTGAAGTGATGCCATTCAAACTGCAAACTTACTATTGAATGTATAGGCTTTTCAGGAGAAAAAAATTACAAAGAACCATGTTCACTGGGAAAGAAGTCACAGCTGCTAGAACTATATGTATGCATATACAGTTCTGTATGCATGCATAGAATAAAGATTAATTTTTGAATCCTTTCACTTTGTTCATGTAGAAAAGCCATCACTGCTAGATCTACAATATGAATTCCATTACAGTTTTCTTTTTAGGATGAGGCAAATCAAAGATTGAATTTAGGAACTCAAAGCAAACTACTACAAACAAGCAGAACACCTATACATTGCTATCTTAAATAATACACAGAAATGGTTCTTGCTATTTATTGCCATGAAGTGTGGTGGCACTAGAGATGTGGTTCTCTAGAGTAGTGTAAGTATTCCCCTAAAATTCTCAGTTACTTCTGCAACTGAGCACCATCACTTAGAAAAAATGATCTGATCCTTTCTATAGCTTACGGTTATTTACTTCTGTCTTTATACATGACTGTCACGTTAAACAAAACTGGATTTACTGCAGCTTATGTTATGTGCAATATCAAGTTTGCATCAGGACCAACTAATGAAAAATCTGTTTTAAAAACTTCCCAAACTAATTCCTGTTTCCATAAATATCACATAGTTTGCAGCAGACAAACCCTATACTTTCTAAATGTTTTAGCTAACATGACCGAAGACTGAAACTTTAAATGCAAGACGGCAAACACTTCCCGTTCTCTACTGGACTACAGAAGCATAGCTTACATGGGTTTGCACCATCAGCCACTATGAGCATACGCAGTGAGGAAAGGTTGATGTCTCTCTGATCTCGATGCGCCACTAATGCCCAGTGCATGTCTCTGGATTTTACGCAGGCAACTTTTGCTGCAATAAGAATGGGTAGATTGCTAATACACCATATAAAAGCTATACAGCTGTATTATCAATTTGTACTTTTAATGTTGACTATCAAGCATGCTTTTGTATATTCTTGTTCCTTACCTTTGTATTGACAGACTTTTTGGATCCAGGACAGTGGATTCACTTTCATTAAGGAGTATGGAATACTTATAACATGCATCATGTTCATGACACTCTGAAATCAAATCAGATAAATGGGTTTTATACAACAATGACGGTAATTATTTATATTGTATTATGGGCAGGGGCATCGATGCAAATCACTCTATGACTGTTTTATCGTCAGTGCTGGCATTTATCTTTTTGTATCTAGCTACCCACATTAAGATGAAACAGATCCCCATTTTCTAATGCTTTAATTAAGGATTTAGACTAATCAGACCATAGCTTTGAAGTGGTACTGGGAAAAAAGAAACTGATTTTCTTTCTATTTATACTCCAGGTGATTCACTTTAAATAGAAGAAAAAAATACTGGATGATCGATGTCTGTATGTTTGCTATGTAGGCTAATATTATCCATATGCCTGCTAAACTTCAGTATATATGAAGACTCGTTACTCAAAAGGACAAGTAACAGCAACATATCTGTCTGAAGAAATCCCTCTCTATGAAGACTGAGAAAGTACTAAAGGTAGCAGGGCACAAATTATTCAAAAGAGAGTAGACAGAGAAATTGGAGTCATAAATTAAGCAGAGATCAACTTATTTTAACAGAAAATAAATGAAGGAGTTTTTAGTCCTTCTCCAGGTGGGCTAATTCCAGTGTTTTCAACAAGGCCTCAAAAAGTTGCAGGAAGTTTAGAAAAAGTAGTTGTGTGAAACTGATGACAGATCCAAAACCGATCTCCTAGTTTGAGGCAGTCAATTGCTTTAGTGATCTCTCAGTGTGACTATGGAACAAACAGCCTGTAAATGACCTGCTGCTTTACTTCTGTTACCATTTAGAAACATCTTCTGAGGGCATCACATCTCCACTCATAGCAGCTCAGGTTAAATACAGGATTTGTTTTAGAAAACCTAGGCTTAAGAAAGGTTAAGTGTCCCAGTCAATTAGTCATCTAAACACTGGTAGAAATGTAAAACATAGTTCTCCTTTCAGTCTGGCACAAGTGTAGGTATAGGAAAAGTATTTACAGGCAAGTCATGAAGAAAATGAAGTTCATATCAAGATTAATAGCAAAGGAAGGCACAGAAAACCTCCATTAGACACTTGCTTGCAACTTCAGTGATAAAGATGGTTTTTTAACACGAGCTACTTACAGGCATTAAGCCCAATAGATTGTTTCTGTTTCAGAAGTGTTATTACTGCCCTTTGATATTAAGAACAGTATTGCACTGCATGGGAAAAGTATATGGGATCCCTGTGAATAATAGCATGTAAGGCCTGTACATCCTGGGACCCCCAAACAACAGTAACCCTTCTAATCTTGATGTCTGTTCTTAAAATGATCAGGAAGTATTTTGTCAGTCACTGACTGCAGCAGCACCTTTAGAAGCAATTCTTAAAAATAGGTCAGTTGCCTCCCATGTCAATCGAGGAAGACATTCAAACAGCAAAGAGACAATTTATGCAATTTCAAGTATCAGAAATGCTTTAATGTTAGCAAAATCATCTGTTGGTGAGAGTTTTGACAGAGGAGCTAGTCAGTGGCGATATAGCAATGCCATTGGATCATATGCTTACAGAGGCAAGTACTGATTTAATTCATTCCTACTATAAAGACTGATCTCAAAGTCACGCATCAGTAAGATCAGAATAACTTGGTAAGAATGGGGCCAGAGTACTTGACATGATGCATTAAACCACAGTGGCATCTTTACCATGCTCATTATGGGTAAGCACACTAGCAGAAGATCATGGGTTTAAGTCACATATTTTTTGCTTTCAAAGCAGAAAAATTTGTACTAGAAGAAACTATAGGACATTCCAGTTTCTGACAGTAATAAGCATATTAGGTTAGTTTATTTTCAAATACTCACACAAAATAAAAAAAAAACATACTTACTGTAAGAATCCCATGCCATAAACCAACATCCTTCTTGAAATCTAATACATTCACAATTGTTTCAGCTGTCCAACAAAAACAAAAATGAGTTTATTTTTTAGAACATGGCACTGATCCAAGGCAAACCCGCTCAAAGGAAGAAAGCTTCAGTATAACATGACTGATGACCTCAAAGCTTAACTTTCATAGTAAGTCCCCATTGCAGGATTTCTATTGGCTAGGACATTATTTGTACCTCTCACAAAGATATTCTAAATGTATACATATTTTCCAAAACCAATGGAAAAAAAAACCCCAGGTTGTTAAATCTAGAAGCCTTTGACACAGATCTATGTAAAACATAAGACAGAAGCCTGATGAGAAACAAATTACAATTCATTCTTGATCTTAACGATAAAGCAAAGGAAGTGTACTTCCATACCTTCTGTGTATCCACATGCCTGGGTCAGAGCTTGGCAGTGCGTCAGCAGTGCAATCCTTGTCACGGTCACCCCAAGCACACTTCCATCTTTACATGTTTTGTACTAAAAAGAAATAAGCATGGAAAGTCAATGTGCAATAGTTGCCCTATTTCCATTATTTAATAGCTGCATTTGAAGCTTTTCCCAAGTAGGTGAATGATGGACACATTTAATGACTATTTTGAGAGGGCAGCAGTATTGAGGAGTTTGGGAGGCTTTTTTTTTTTTTGTTAAAAGACACTTTTTTCATATAGGCTCTTTTTGACTGAGGCTTCCCAGGCTTGATAACAGAAATCCGTCTGCTGTTTGAACACAGCATTACGGAAAAATAATTCTATCAATTCTGATCACATTAATAACTAAAGGACTGGTTAGATTTAGCAGAGAAAAGCCTACTTTGGTCTGCTCAGTGTTCACATTACATTTTATAGGCCAGCTCATAAACCCGAGCTGCTTCTGCCTTCTGTGTCTTATAAGGCATGGGATAAGAGCTGACCGCAGAATCCTTGCTGGGCGCTGTTATAATAATCTATATGTACACAGTCTGAAAGACACCAGTTCTTTGATCAGAAGAATATGAAAGAGTCATGAGAAAGCAGCATAAAAAAGAGACGGGAGATCATTGCTGATGATTGCAGTAATTTCTGCAACTTTATGCAAGAGTCTGAAAACTATCAGTGGCAATTAAAGTAATTTAAACATTTATCTTTTCCATGATGAAGATAATCAGCAAGATTGAGAATGGAGGCATCTCTACTTCTCTAGCCCAGTGTTCTGACTGCACACAGATAGGAAAAACCTTTGCTCCATTCACTTGAACTTATTCCCTTCGCATAATCATTTAAATTCAATACAATCACTGAATTCAAGGCATTTGAGTCAGTGCAGAAATGGAAAAAAAGAATGGAAAAAAATGAAAGAGAAAAATTAAACTTAACAGCATTGCTAATTTCCGCTTCCTGATGCTGGTCTTTTGGGGGGAGTGTGACTCACAAAGCAGTAAGTGACAGGCAAGCATTTGAACAAGAAGTTCCTTCTCTTTCAAAGGGTCTGAAGGTTGTGATAAGAGAACTGAAGCTTCACTGTGAAACTTGCTGCCTATCCATCTCAAGGCTAGTGGGCAAGCCTACAGTGTGGATGAGATTGAGGTTGGTCAAGGCAAGTTTCATATAAAACTGTGGCAGCCACATAGATGACGTAAACCCATCTATGTTAAAAAACTCCAAAATATACTTGAATATTTCACTAACTTTTCTGAAATCAAAATCCAGTATAATTTATTAGAAAGTATTACTTATTAACAGGCTAAACCAGGATGTTCTTTGCTTCTGTGACTAGTGAATGAATAATGATGCTTACCTAATACAGAAGTGCCGTATGCAATGATGCATCTTTATTAACTCACCTCAATGTAAGCTGTGTCATTGTTTGCATCCTTGATGTGTGGGAACCAGTCACGAGGCGGTTTGGAGAGGTGTTTAGACTCTGTGACAAACCACAGCAGCTTTGGCCAGCCTGAGGTACAAAGAAAAATCAGCTTTGGTCAAGTTTCTGCCATGTAAGACAAGACAAACCCCTTCTCTGACAGAGGTTTTTTCCCAAATGCCTGTGTCACCATTACCTAAACATTGTTTCTTTTAAACCTCAGTGTAACATGGGAAAGAAGATTTTCCAGAACTGCTTTCTTAACGCAGGTATCGTGGCCTTCTTAGACAATCCCTGAAGAAACGGCTGGGCAGTTTAAGCTGTTATTTGACCCAATTTTTTACCACTCTGTCAGAGGTTACTGCCCCTACCACTTAGCTATAGGACTGAAATGTACAAACACTTCTCATCTACTGCGGTCCTAAGCCTGCTGGTCTCATTTTGCTTGTGGCCACAGATGACACCGGCAGCGCAGCAAAGCCAGCAGAGAACCAGAGCTGGAGTGCCGGTTCCGCTCGGCAGCCATGAGGCGGGAGCAGCCATCTCAGCCAGCCAGTGACACACAGCAAGGGCAACCGCGTCCCAGCGGCCTGCCTGCTCCCCCGGCCAGGGCTTCACCACAGGCCTGGTCCTTGCCCACCACAACTAAATAAGTGCAATGGCTGTTACTGTAGTAAATAAGCTGTGATATCCACGATAAGCAAGGGTTATCTTACCTTTAAACTGTGGGATCTCCCCTGTGGGGCTTTTAGGCAGTCCTTTATGGCATGCATCGCTAGTCAAGGCCACAGTAACTCCGCAGCTTCCAAGCAAAAAGCCTATTTGTTGACTTCCTGCATCCTAAGGGATGACAAAATAAAAGCAATGCACAGAATTGATTAGAGGCGATCACAGGCTGAGAACATTATTGTCCTTTGGAACATTATCTTGAGAGGAAAACAGTCTCTCTCCTTTAAGCAACTTAGCTCACTAGCAAAACTCATTCGTACATCGACAAAGGAATTCCACAACCTAGATATCCTCTTGTTTGTAACAACATAAATCATGAAGAGAACTGAAGCCATTGGATGGCACCTGCTCTCATGTATCTTCAGGAACGCCAAGAAGTGGCTGGCAGGAATGGCTGATAGGCCACCATCTTGTGCCACCCAGAGGGACCCCTGAAGAAATGGGCTGACAGGAATCTCACAAAGTTCAGCAAAGGCAAATGGATAGTCCTGCACCTGGGGGGGCACAACCCCCTGCACCAGCACGGGCCAGGGGCTGCCTGGCTGAAAGGAGCTTTGTACTAAAGGCCCTGGGGGTCCTGGTGGGCACCAAGTTGAATGTGAGCCAGCAGTGTGCCCTTGTGCAAAAAAGGCAAATGGCATTCTGGGCTGTGTTAGCCAAAGTATTGCCAGCGGGTTGAGGGAGGTGATCCTGTCCCTCTACTCAGCACTAGTGAGGCACATCTCATGTGCTGGGTCCAGTTCTGGGCTTCCGAGTACAAGACATGGAGCTACTGGCCCATGTAGTGATAAGCAAAAGACCACTATGATAATTAAGGGACTGAAGCATCTCTCCTATAATGAAAGACTGAGAGAGTTGGGACTGCTCAGCCTCAAGGACAGGAGGCTTAGGGGGGAGCTCTTCAGTGTGTACAAACATCTGAAGGGAGGGTATAAAGAAGACCGAGCCAGGCTTGGTGACCTGGTGACAGGACCAGAGGCAGTGGGCACAAACCGAAACAGAGGAGGTTCCCTCTGAACATCAGGAAACACTTTTTTACTGTGAGGGTGACTGGCTGTAGTTGCCCAGAGAGGTTGTGGAGTCTCCAGCCTTGGAGATACTCAAAAGCCACCTGGACACAGTCCTCGACAACCTGCTCTATACAGCCCTGTTTGACCATGGGCACTGGACCAGGCAACCTTGAGAGGTCTCCACCAACCTCAACCATTCTGTTACTCTGTGACAATTCTAGGAAAAAATATGGGTTAGAGGTGCTTCCACCCAGAAAAAGCTTTCAACCCTTAAGATGTTATGATGGGCACACAGTGGTGACAGTATGACTATTTATGCTGATCTAACCTGATTTGTCAATAACCATTTCATTGAGTAGTTACAGACACATTTCAGGAGCACTACAGATAGTGAAGTGCCCATTAGAGAAAGCACATTACATTTTACTTTCATCAGGGGGATATAGGCAGTGAGGCTAAAAAGTCATGTAATGATTTTCAAGTCCAGGCCATAGCTGTTCTTTAAGAGATGCTGTGCTTCTACAGCATTATGTCTGCTTTATGTATAGTGCCTTGTCATGATTCTTTCATGAACTTTACATCTCTTCACTAGGCTCTTCGAAAGAGCAAAGCCCTAAATGCAAATGCACATAAAAGTATTAACCCATTCTTCACAGAATGATTCTACAGAAAATAGCCTTCACAGTCTTTAAAAATCAAATTAAAAGGTCTCTCAAATCAACCATAAAGCACACTTAACCATGGAAGCAACCAGAAATATAGAACAGTTGCCTTAATCTATTGATTTATTCAAAGCAAAAGCCTGAGAAAGAAAGCCCCAAAGCCTGACTAATTTTTGGTGTAATTTTTATGTAGTCAAACAAAGCCATCGAAAATGGGGAAGCAATGAGATCAGAGGGAAACCAAAAGTTTACTTGTTTTCCATACCACCTCAAAATATGTACATTACACCAATTTTAGAACTTAGCTGACCAAACAATGTGGGACAATAAACTGATCTGTCAAAACTATGCTATATAACTCCTTCCATCCAGAATCACTGCATTTGGTTTTGCTTACCATAGCCAGAATACATATAAAACCAGGAAGAATTTACAAGGTACTTTCCCAGGAAGGATTTTTAAAGTTAAGCTTGAGCATAATTTTTTTCCAATTAAAAAAACAGACAAGGAGAATACCCTTTGAACAAATGAGAATAATATTGGTGTATCCATGAACAACATTTTGGGGAGTGTGTGGCCAACTTCACTGTACCTGCACCATGGAAGCTCCCAGGGCAAAAAGGGCTTTATCAAACATTACTGTACTCACTGACTCTTAACCAGTTAAGTGTTAACTGGTCCATATCTATGTCGTCAAACCCCTGGGACAAGTAGTTAGTCAGATCAGATCCTGGTTCCACATTAGGATGAGATCTGGCATCTCCGCTCTTGGAGCCTGCTCAGTGGAAAGAAATGGGGGTGCCTGAACAGTGCAGGACAGATGGTTCTCCTTGGAAGACCCCCAGCAGGAATGGGAGGAAGGTGAGGGCTGGAGTGCTCCGTGGAGAACATCACTCCTTGGACAAGACATAGGCTCTGAGACCTGCTACTCTATCATAAAAGCAGACCACCACTTTTGTAAAATACCAGATCCATACTACATTACCCACAATTTGCCACTAAATTCAATCTAAACATTGGGTTGCCAATGTATGTATATGTATGGATTTCTAACTACCAATTTAAAAACATTTGCATATAAATTTCATAAATGAATGCAGCAACCGCATCACCCTCAATTTTAAATTAAAATTAAAATGCTGTTGTAACTATGACCTAGAGAAGACTGCCAGCAAACTGTTTCACCACTGTACCAAGAAAATGTAAATTCTCAAGCAAACAAAATCCATTTAATGCAGGACTTTGTAAGCAGAAACTAACCTAAAAAATTCCATTAAGAAATCTAACATGCATAAACCAGTAGAAAGTGTGGAACTTAGAGCATCAGTGTATCACAGCCCTGGAGGGTGCATGAGTTAAGAAATGATCTGTCAAGCTCTTCTCATAGCAAAACAAAATAACAGGAAAAGGAAACTTGTATTAACAGTTTGAGTTTTTAGATAACACAAGAAAAAATAACTATGCTTCCATTTAGTGCCATATCAGCCAGTTTAGAGCATGTCCACATAAGTATTATTCACTCATTTGTAGTAGTTCACACACAAGCAGAGGGAATCATGTAGAGATTACTTAATACAATCTATTTGCATGTCATTTTCTAAAAAAAGACTGCTTCACATCAGGACAACCCCATCTCAAATAACATTAAAATCTTCACCTCATTCTTTCCTGTAGAGTTAATTCCTTATTTGAAAGGACAACATGGCTGAACAATTACACGATGCAATACTACCACAGGAGGCTGGAAGAATTTCATCATGCATGGGCAATATCCAGTGTGTTTTACAGACTTTCAGATCCTGCACCATGCCTTTGTGTCCACACTAAATCCTGCCTTGCAAGAAAAAAGCGAATCAAGACACTGAAATACAAGTACTGCGATATAGACACTGTCATCAATGGCCACAGGAGCTCCAGCTGAGGATCTTACAGTATGAACACAATGAAGCTTTCTGGCAGTCTGCTAAGCTATGTCCATCATCCCCACTTTCAGTCCCAGTCTTGCACTTCCTAAACAGTTATCACCTCCTTTTGCCTGCTTCTGGTGGCTTTATCCTGACTAGAAGCAAAAAGTACTGCAGAGAACAGAGACATGAAAAAGGGGTCAATACCCCATGCCCCATGCAGGTGCCCCTGTGATACCTGCTGCCCCTCAGAAGCAATTGTTTCTAACTACCAAAGAGGTGGATGGACAAGCAGAAGGTGGAAGGAAGATCTGAAACCATCTCAAGCTGAGCACCTCATACATCCCACAGACACACCACAACATCACATACACATTCAACAGCACTTCGCAGTTCCTCATACCTCAGCATGACAGCCTCGCAGCAGTGAGGGCCTTGGGTAAAACTTCTAGTTTGAAAAATGAAGTTTGAGTTGAAAGTGCAGTCACTTGCATGAAGCAGTCAAAGCCTCCATGTGGGCCAGGAAAAAGACTACTGACTTTAAAGGCATTGATTATTTCGGATCTCAGAGACAAGCTATCGGCATCCCTTTTGAGTAATGTAAAATTAATGTCTGCAATGCTGAAAACTGCTTTGTAAGTAGAAAAAAAAAAACAAACCCCAAGATATCTACTGCTGAAAAAAAAAAAAATAATCCTCCCCACTTAAATAAAATCACTATCCTGCCTGTAAATGGAATAGATTTTCAGGGGACACTGTTTTGTCAGCAGTGTTACCTGCCATTTTGGTAATTTATGTTAATCTGCTACTCCGGCAACCCCCTACTTGCCACGAAGACTTTATTTTGCTACATTTTGGTGAGGTAGAAAAAACCTCTGGGAGACAGTGGAGACCAGGTGAAACAACCAGTGCAGTCCCAAGTGCAGATGGGGACAGGCTTGCCGGCAATGCTCATTGTCAAATTCTCCACAAGTCACAGTTTGAAATGACACGTAATGCACGTGGAAGGCAAAAGATAGAGATGAGGTACTGTAGCATGAGGTTTGAGACCAATTGCTGACTTTGGAACTATCATTTTACATTTCTTGAAGGCACAGCACTTGCTGAGGTACGAAAAATGAGGTCTGCATAGCTTTAGACTATGTCTGCACACACCTAGAGAGATCAATCTTTCGGGTGAAGCCAGTCGGAAATCCTCTCTGCTGTAGGTAGCCATTCAAGGTTCTCTAAAGACTTTTATTAAAGGTTCCCTAAAGGTTTTCACCAGTACCTAGAGGCAAATTGTCTTCTTCCCGCTGCAGAGAGTGATAATTCATTGTCAGGACAAAAAAAATCCCACGTGGGGTTGCATTTCAGCATGCTGTTAATGTCATTTCTATAATGCTTTGTGAGAGTATCCGTGTGAAAGGAAAACAATTATGTTTCTTTCTCTGTGAGTGAGAGTGCATGTCCTTATCTAATATGGAAGGAAGGAAGAGACAGCCTGTGCAAAGGTTGGCCTGATAAAGGTTACTCCTGTCCACCTGCAAATCCTAGACTGCTTTCAAAAGGAGAATTATGTGGCAAAGCATTGCAGACTGAACTAATCTTGTTTTCTGTTATGATGCTTATTTGAGCTCCACCTGCCCTTACTCTAAGAAAAAATTGCTGGTAAAGAACAAACAGGGCAACCATCCAATATAAAGGCCAAGCATTACCAGTTCTGAACGGAAAGTGAAAAGGCATCAAGGAAACCCTCTATTTTGAAAACACAAATATCAAAGATCTTAATAAAAATTAAAAGGTAAAGCAGATGCAATCTTCATAACCAGCTTTAAGATGTTGAGCTCTGTTCTCACACAGAGCTTTGATATCTGGCTGCAATTTGCACGTAAAATCTGCAACTACGAGCAGTCTTAATGTCCAAAAGTTTTAATGAAAGCAAGACAATGGTTACTTTTGGCAGGGGACACTGCACGAAATGTGATATGCTGTCTAGGAAACTATCATTTTCTAAACTTGAAAACATAAAAAGAAAACATACACTTTAAAGGACCTGAGATATACTGTGGCCAACTGAGCAAAGACCTTTGCTCAGTGCCCAGCTGCTGAAGTGCATGAAGAGGGAAGGATGGGCACCGGGCTTACAGAGGTCCAGTGGTGTGCAACAGCGGCTCATGTGGGGCTGAAGGAACTTGTATTCTTTGGATGGACTTAAGACTATGTCACCAAAAAGAAAATTCCTAACATTTTACACATAATTTAAATCCAGTGGAGAAAGAGATGCATTGCCAAAAGATGTCCAAAAGGATGCAGAGCTCCAGTGTTTCTGGCACACTACAGCCCAACAATGACTAAAGCTGACAGAAAACAAAGCTCATGTTATCTCAGGTCCTGAAACACTAGGAAAGGCATCAAGGTGTATGTCATTTGGGATACAATTCTGCCTTCAAATGGAAGGCAAGGCTGGGACAATTTCACTGTCTTTAAAGAGATACATCTCTCTGGCTACTGTTAAAGCTTTAATAACCTAACTTCTCAGGATTTCATAAAAAGAGCTTCTGCAAAAGCTGTACTTTTTACCCTGTATGAAGCATCCTTTAAAATACCCCAAGTGTCCTGGAGCGGGTATCTCCAGATTTCCTATTACAATACACAGGCACATTCCTCCAATCACACCGTCAGAGCCAGCGTATGGAATAGCACAGAAATGCCTGCTGGAAGCACACACAGCATTAAATCTAACAGGCTACAGGCTAGGAAATAGTGTTTTGATTGAGAAATAGATTTTTACATACTTTCATGTCATACTCTGATACAAATCCTCACTGCCTATGATAAGGAGGCCAAAAAGATCTATGTGGGATTGCTTTGTTCATGTTCACAGCATGTGATTATGCATAACTATGATAATGCTTTGCGGACAAAAATGTTATTTTAAGATTAAAACTGATTAGCTCCCCTGACTGTATCAGAGCATAATAATAATAATTTCCATGGCGCCCATCAAATGGAATAAAACATTAACCCCCCCAAAATCTAAAGAAATAAAATAAAAAAACCCGTATTTTTCAATCTTTTTTGTAAGAGAAATAACAAATCACTATTTGAGCTAGAACTTGACATGTTGAAAATCCCTTATTATCTATTTTGATGGCACGTTCTATGATATACAGTTTGAAATTCCCATCACATCACACAAACAATGACACGATTTGTAATATTCCAACTTTAGACAAGGTTAACAAAAGTGGCAGCTCCAAAGGAAGAGAAGTTGTATAGAACATAGTATTTGCTAATGTTTGGGAAACATAAAATATTTGGAGAGAAAGACACTATTCTGAAGGAATTTAGTCCATAATCCAAGGGATGAGGATTAGTTATAAAAATTGTGTGGAGTGTTCATGATATAGGCATTTCAGTGCTATTAATGCAAGGAAAGAGGAAGAAATTAAAACATGCTATTTGTTCTATTGCCACAATGACCATGGAACCCCTGACTGCTGCTTCGAGAATTAAAAGGTAGTTCTGATGTACTTCAGAAAAAGCCTGGGATTTCAGTTTTTAATTTTAAATCTGATTTCCAAAGTCTAAAGAGCCAAAAAAATGCTGATGTGAATGCCAGCTCCCAGGACTTTGCTGAACATTAGGAGACATTCTAGGAATAAAACTAAACTGGAGAAGGCTGCGTGGTTGCTGGGTATTCAGGCAATCCATCCTAGATGCTACATCAGACAGGTCTCCTGAAGTCCTTGGGGGAAGTACAATTAATTCTAGGTATTCTGTCAACACAAAGGTGGGATATAGAAGGTAAGAGTTAGGAGAGATGGATCCTCATCTAATAATGAACCAGAAAAAAACCCCTGCCAGAACCTTAAAAAAAATAACAGTCATGCTATGAAGAAAAGGGAATGCACCCAAAATCTATGGGCTGGTAAAGCAAAAGCCTTTACTTCCACATCGATAGAGATGTCTGCATAGCAGTATATAAGCCAAAAGGTTATCTGGCTGCAAAGGTTACTGCTCAGTTTTAAGCTGGCACACAAAATCTGCACAGAGCCATGAAAAACTCTTCTTTATGAAAATGCAGAACAGTATTAAAGCTGCTAATGCAAAGTTTTAATATTAAAAATGTGTTCATAATATAACTCCCTAAAATAGCTCATCCTGTACCAGCTTATTATTCTGTAAGTCTGTATTAGCCTATAATATAATTGATGGTCTATTTGTTAGTTCACATCTCTGTCTTCCAAAAAGCAAACCAAAAAATGTCCAGTGCCAGGACATACTGAAGCATGTAGAAAAGAGCACAAATAATGGGAAAGCATAAAAGAACAGTCTAGGCCATTGTGTGATGTCACAAATGACAACTTCCCACGGATGCCAGAAGCAATTCGCTGGCATTTGACCAAACAGAGGTATTCCTTCTGGGACTAGTCAGAACACAATTTTCATCTCATTGTTTCCACTCCAGATCCCATTCCATATAAACAAATGCAAAAATATTTGCAATAGTATATGCTGTGAGATTGCATAGTTTTATTTATAGATCATGTTGCTTTTTTAATTATACCACTGACATTTCTGTTATTGTTTTATTAATTTGATATTTAAACATTACAGAATGAACTTGGCAATAGTTAATCAGTCTAAGTCTATAGATATTCCTTTATATAAATATATACATATGTATGTGGAAGTGTGTATTTATATATCCATATATACACACATATTTTAAAAAAAACCAACACCCACCCAGGAGTTTCAACCAAATTAGGGTAAGTTATTAATTTGACATAGAGTGTTTACTTGAACAGCTGGATTTTATAGTTTACTGGATGGATGTGGTATCAGATGTTCCAAAATAAATCAAATTTACACTCATCCATGTACTTTAAAATGTCATTAAACCTTGAAAAATAGTAACAGGGAAAGACGTATTAGATTTTTTATCCCTCAGAGCCGTGTTGCTTCTTTTTTTTCACAGATTGAACACAGACCTACCCATGTGAGCACTCTGTACGATCTTAAAGTGTACATAGTCTGCTCACCATTTTTTGCTGATGCATTTAAAATCTGTTTTATATTGAAATAATGCACCATGTTATGCAACTGCCTCAAACTGTCTTAAGGTACTGCACTTATATGAATGCATGGCGATAGCCTGATGCAAAAGTGCTGTATTTCTACTAAAATAATTATCCTCATTCTATACTCATGTCCACCTCCCAGAGCTCTCATCATTTTACAAATAAAGTAGCATAACCCTATTCCTCAAAGCAGGTAGACTAGTGGAGGTCCCATTCTCTCTCCTTGCATGGCCTTTCTAGCTTGCCTGCACCTCTCCTCCAGTCTCAGCCAGTTAAGCTGGGGCACCTCCTGTCTCCTCTTTCCCTTGGTTCCCAGTGTCCTTCCTTCTACTCAGCTACCTCACGTCTGCTCAGCTGGATCATGGCCTTTTCTTCTCTAATCCACTCGCTTTCCCCCATTCTCTCCACTCCTTCCCCAGTTCACCAAACAATCCCTTCCTCCAGCTACCACCACTTCTCTCCCTGTCAGCTTCTGGTTTCATCATGGCAAGGGCTCACCACAGATGTTGGCCAGGGCATGTGTGAACACAATGCAGAAATGATGAGATTAACTCAGCCTGTCAGAGGTGAGGAAGGTTCCAACATGTTCAGTTAGGAAGGAATCTCCAGATATTTTTAGCTGTTAAATTGTTACGTGAGATGTGCAAACTGCAGCCTTTATGTGGGCTTAGAAACTTGTTTTCATGGTTTTTCATTTGAAAGGCAGGCTACCTGTCCATGAAACAAAGATCTGAGCTTCTGCTCCAGGGTGCTGTGACACCCGAGCATTTCAAAGAAAAGCCCTTGGCAACTGAAAAATTGAAACTGTGAGCAAAGCAATAGATTTCCCCAGCCCCTTCCTTGGGAACACTTCATAGCTTCAGTCAACACTATCCAAAAGAATTTAGTTTAACAAAAAAAGCTTCTAAGGATTAAAGAACACACTTTGTGTGGACAATTCCTGACCAAATAATTAAAGTAAGGTGTTATTAGTGCTAGCTAATAAAAAAGGCATTATATAAGCAGATATTTGGGAGAACCTTACTACAGGCATTGCGGCCAGCCATGGTGAAATTAAGGGGATATGACAAAAAGAACTTGTAATGAATAAATACATTTTGTTGCATTTACAGCCTTCGAGGCATACATCCTCAGAAGAAAATGCAAATTCAGCAACATCAGTGTAAGCTTCCCAGCTGTGGCTCGCCTACACCACCAAACCCCCTCCTCTCATTGCCTCCAGGCATTCTTTCTGGCTGGAACTGCTGTACCTGTCTGCTAACACTCCCCTAGGATGCTGCTGAATCTCTGATCCAATGCTGGACATGAAAAGCTTGTGATTAGCAATGGCCAGTAACCTCTATGAATGTATGCTCTGCGGCAAAAATTCCCAAGCTTTATTTGTTCAAGTGCCACCCGTGACAGAGATGACCATGGTGACAGAAGCTTCAGGATACATATGCACATACAGACACAGTAGAAGGCATTTTCATAACTGCTTTGAAGTAGCATACACAGCGCTAGTGGCACTGTAACATAGCTTGCGTTGCAGGGACAGGTGGAAAATCAGCAGTTGTTGCAAATGATTCTTTGTCAGTGGCAACACTAGAATGTTTTGAGAGGCTACAAAGATAATCCATCTAGGATTGGTAGATCTGTTCTCTTGGAAAATTTTCCTTTCCTTTTCCAGACAGACCTGCATTTACTGAAACTGCAAGCACATCCTCAGATTTCCATCACAGAAAAGAAGGATCTATATATAACTCACCACACAGCACTGTCTTTGTATCCTCAGACACAGAGCTAGTTAACCACAAAAATGTACTCAGAAAGCTATGGTCAGTTGTGATTTGTTCTGATGCAAGTTTTAAAATGCAGCACAGAGAAGAAATTCAGTCCCTTACCTTTCTTGTAAGTGGCACTTCAATAGGGACAGGGACAACTTCTGCAAGCAGGCAGCCATAAAATGCTACCATGAAAGCAGCAGGATCATTGTTAGGAAATACGAGTGTTACCTGAAACAGAGAGACATATGTTCAATGTGTTTTATCGCAGCTTTCAACTAATGATAATTGGAGTTTCCATGCTTCCTTTTGGAGAGAGATGATTACCAAAGCACTTCTATGATAAACTATTCAAATACCTAATGAAAGACAAATGAGGAATCAGACGGCATTTATTCTGATAGGTATTCCTTTTGTGAACATTTCTACTCAGGATATAATTAAAATATTTTCACACTGCATTGTTTCCTACACTGACAATACCTTTCATCTGGCTCTCAATTTACTGATTGCTTTACAGATGTTAACTAACCAAGTAAATGGAATTAATATAATTCTACGTTCCACTTTAATAATTTGCTTGAAGTTACCAAAAACTAAGTGGATCTGTGACCAATTCAGATTACCGAGACTTACTATGCCACTATGCAAGTTGTTAACCTATTATGTTTTGCCTCGCTATGCTTTGCCTCATATAACAGTTTCATTTTAGGACTGGACTGTTGTCCAAGTGTAGAAGTTTCTGTGTACTGTGTGAACACAAATACCTGATATCTAGAGAAGCAAACATCACATCCAGAGCTGGCATACAGCATGCCAACCTAGGCTTCAATTTTTTGAACCTCACAGCTTCAAGGCTAGGGCTACAGAATTACTTAGATAGAAGAATGCCAAAGAAAAGACCACGGAAAATCATCTGTATGCTTCTTAGGTGCTCTTCTTCACCTGGTGTGCTGAACTGTGCAGCTTACTTTTGTGGGCACTGCAGACAATATCTTAGATCCTGCAGGGGCAAAGGGGAAGGAGAAGAGAGAGCGCTCGGTCTCGCTGAAGATCCAGCGAGTTGGGCCATGACCCTCCTTGCAAAGACAGAGAATGCTACTGCTCTCGCTGGTGAATGACCTCAGTGGCCAGATCTTGTCTATATTTTTGTTTTGGTTCCATCAGATGGACGCTTTCAGTTCATGTCTTAAACAGCTGTAATGCAGCTGGCAACTACCCTGCACAGTCAAATGAAGTGGCATGCAAAAAGCGTGGTGAGTGATTTCAGACTCAATTCCATTGGGCTTGCATACAGCATCCCAGTGTACTATTACAGCACCTTAAAATTTGCTGAAACTATTCAATAACTCTTGAATTTTGACACCCAAGGGCTTCTGTGTTTCAATTTCTCAAATTAAAATCAACATGTTTTTATATATGCACCAAGGTTTAGTTATTAGAAATTATAAATGTTTCCAGAGTTTTCACATGGCTTCAAAGATAGTTGCCTTCCATTTATTTCTTCAAACTACAAGAAATCTAACCAACCTTGTCCATCTGGGTCCAAAATATCTGGTTTTAGGCTGAAGACTGTAACTTCATAACTGTTTAGAGAAACTTCAGAGAAAGTACATTGCTACTTTATCTGTACGCTTGCACATGAAATAATCCAACTGCTGGAGATGGCTGAGTGGAGCTTACTGTATGCATCTATATGCACATACCATAAAGAGCCTCAGGGGGAAGAGAAAGAAAGGGATTTTGCTGGGTGCACTGACTGGATGGTAGAGTTTGCTAAGCCCAGCAAACATCTGAAAGATGTTGAAAGATCCCAGTACTCTGAGGATTGTTGGGTTTTGTGTTGGTCTCTGCTTACATAAAGGCAGCGAAGGTTTGGCTGGGAATCTTTGCAAAGCAGCTGATGGAGGTGAAAAAATCTGACTGAAGTCCAGTGGGAATGAGGCATTAACTTCTCCTCCAAAAAAACCATTAATCACTAACAGACCTATACCAAATAAATAAATAATGTGTGTAAAAGCAAAAAGGGATAAAGCTGAAGGAAATCAAACCATACAGTGCCTACTACCAGATGCGGATCTGGTTATCTAGTAGATATTTCAGAGGGCAAGCTTGATTTCCATTCAGCTGTCTGGGGTGACACAAGGTTAAATTTCTGAAGTTACTATAGAAGACAAATGCAGTTCGTCATGTACTATAATAATACCAGAAACAGGGAATGAAATGCAGGCACATTCATTTATTTTTTGGCTCAGATAAAGAACCAAAGAGGTGATGTAACGGTAGTCATGAAAAATAGAGACTGTATTGATAGAAAATGCTTTTAAAGGGAAAAAGGTCTTTCTGAATTCTATATAATATTAACATATGGAAACAATTACACTTGCATTTAGAAAACACCAGAAATATATGCCTGCATTTCATCTAGTATTTAAAAAACTACCTTTAACTGTTGTCACAGAGATTACATTACTTAGAATAAAAAGCCATCTTCAAAGAGGTCAGAAAGCTTTTACGTTATTACAACAGGGGCATAACAGCCAGAATAACAGCCTAGAACATCAGAAGTACAGTAACACCTCATCTTCAGCACGAAGCTGCTTCAAATGATCATGTTTCTGTTACACGGGGATGTTTTTACAACACAAAGCATATGCTTTCAGCACTCAGCTATAAACATTTTTTTCACTGTAATCTAGGTGGACTTATTTTAGAAGAGCTGCAATTTGCTCTTTATGCGTCCTGCACTAGCTAAACTTCCAGCTTTCAGCCTGAATCATCCACAAATCCTTTCTTAATGTTAGAAGATGCCAAGGACTGCTGTAGTAAATGAATACGAAGCTGGGCAGTTAGCACACAACAGATATGGAGAGACGCACGCTGCCCATATGCAAACTTCATTCCTTTCGGAGCCTTCTGGGTGGATTGTTTTGATGTGTACACTTGAACAACTTGTTTCTTCTGCTGTTGCTTAGAGACAGACGTGTAAGTCAAGTAAAAAAGATTCTTCAGATCTCACGCCTGGCTGAAAGCCATTGTAGGAAACAACTTAGATAAAGGATCTCGAGATCCTTTAGTTAAATTCTTTATGATTTATTTGAAAAAGAAAAGTAGGAAGGACTGTCAGGTTTCATTTTAAATTTTTTTTTCTATTTTCTTCTGGGAAGCTTTATTGCATGCTTTCACTTTTGAAGCCCTAAAAAATGTGTAATGCAAACAGGCATGTTTCTCACTTGTGGCACAAAAGGACCGAGTGAACCAACAGTCTCAGAATTACTGTCAGACCCTGGGGGAGGAAGATTTAATTCTACCCTCACAACTTCAAGCACTACGGCAAGACTACAATTTGCATTTCTGACACATTTGTTCTGGAATATCCATTCCACAGCTTAAAGCCAACCTGGAATGGGACCTGTGGAAATTTCTGTGCATGCTTTGGCAGATAAAGGGGTAGCAGGCTTGGCCAGCCTTGAGAGATGAAGGGGTAGGTGTGTAAGTACATCATTAGCAAAATCACAGGATGTTCTTGTCACCATTTAACAACTTCAAATGTGACCTCTGTAACCCCTGCTCTCTACAGATTTCATCCACTCACCTAAATTCAGCATTTAGCAATAGCTGCATCAGAGTCAGGAACTATGAATGGAAATATCCTCCATGTTACCAGTCAGCGTAATTTATTTATTTCACTAGCTGCCAAAATGTGCTTACTTTGCTTGTCTTTGTCCTCCGCAATGCTTCTCTTGTTTCTACCATCTCCACAATGACAAAGTCATTAGTAAGTAGGTTTTTTTACCCACATGACACCTCCAGGCTCCATAAGCAAGCTTTTGCTGAACACTGCTGTTCTATGTCCAAAAATGACTTTCCATGGGAATGTTTATTGTTGATGTTGCCACAACTTCTAAGTTACTATTCAGTGAGTACCAGTGCAGGTTAGTTATTACGCAGTTCAAAACACCTGTCTGAATGATCATTCTTTTTCTAACTAAAAGGCAGATTTCACACACACACCCCAACAGTTCATTTATTAATTCCCTCTGACCACCCAAATACCTCATTCTCTCTTAGTCAACGTGGGATCTCAATTATTAGCAATTAAAAAATCATTAACATACTCACCCTGTCTCCAGGTCGTACCATTGGTTCTTGTTTTGTGCCTAATTTATGTAGTATATTGTAAGCAACCTTCATACTTCTGGTCCAAAGTTTGCCTATTAACACAAAATTGGTGAAATTAATTTTAAAATTCTTCTTATGTTTTACCAGCTTTTTAAAGAGAAAGAATACCTGAGCAATGAAAAAAAAAAAAAAAAGACTAGGAACATTTATAGTAGTTCTTCAACTAAACAAAACACCACTACTGGGACTAGGGGAAATATTTAAATACTTATCAGAAGCTTTGTTTGAGCTTCTTTTTTTGAGAGAGCAGCATTAAAAAAAAAAAAAAAAAGAAAGAAAAAAAATAGTTTTCTTCATGGCAGAAATTTCTTACTTTGAAGAAAATTGGATCTTTGCTCCAAAAGTTAACTGTTAGAGAATGGCGGGGACATCACCAAGTCCAGACACTATCCTAGCACCCTTAGCTGTAGCAAGCTGGACAAGTTGCATTTCAGCCCAGACTGACCTCCGAGGGTGTTGCTCAAGGTTCTTGATGGCACTTCTCTCACCCCAAGCCACAAACAGAAAAAGGAAAAAGGTCCCAAGAAGCAGAGACAAAGAAAAAAAACCCCAGCAAACAGAAAACACGCCACAGCCAAAGGGGCACACAAGCAGCAGGGACCCTCTGATCCTTAGGACATCCATATGGCCGTGTTTCACTCTTAATTCTGGCCCTTCCTCGACTTAACCTGGCTTTTTCTTCTCACCTATTCCCATACTCTCGCTTCTTTCAGTTTCATTTCACTTGCTCCAGGCACCCTTCGTTTTTACTGTCTCTCCCTTGCTTCATCTCTCCAGCTCCACACTTAGTTAATCCTTACCAAGATTTCACCCCAATACTCACTCAGTTTATCTCACCAAGACCTCATTGGCCATGTTACACGCCTTTCATTAATCTTTCAAGCGATCAGCATCTTCCAACTACAAAAGCTCTTTCAGATGGCCTTTGTTTAGAGACCTTGTTACTTCCATTTGAACAATACCGACTGTAACAGTCCTTGTTCCTGGCTGGCCCCTAGGTACTGTCTTTAAGCAGTATTCAATCTGACAGTAACAAATCTTTAATTCATGCCCACCAATAACTTCAACGATAATAGGTTCTGACAACAGATTACCTATGGGGTTCAGCAGTTGAGGCTCCCAAACATACGGTATTGCTATTTATAACTAAGCCAAGCAGTTGTTATAGTAAATTCTTCCACATCCTGGTTATAAAATGCAATACTATCCAATTAGTTTCCAGTGCAAATCTGGTGTAAATACAAAGTACAAGGAGAAGGACTGACTTTCTTTTTTTCCTCTTAAGGGAAATGGGAAGGGTCACTGCTGCTTGTTACTGAGAAAGTACTAAATGCAATTACTTCTTATGAAAATGGTAATATTGTATCATCAAACAATGTTTTGCAAAATTTTTGTTTATTTGCAATTACTCCAGTATTTGCATGCTGAACGGCCTCGATGCTCAGAAATAAACATAACTCAATTCTGTTCCACTAGAAATTCAGCATGGATACAGGAGTATGTCTGCAGGATTAATCCTCACAGCACTATGACAGAACTACCTGCATTTGATGGAAAGAAAGTCTTTAAAAGCATCCCTGCTGCACAGTCAACACTTGAATTTGACAAGTAAGCTGGAAAAAACCAAGGATGCCTTAAGAAAGCAAATATTCTTAAAGGTTTCCAACATTAAAGTTTCAGTGGCAACAAACTTCAAAGAGCAATTAGTAATGATACAGAAAATTGGAGAATGGAAATCAAAAGCCTGGCAAAAGTTCTGAATTGCAAGAAAGAACCATCTTTACACAAAACACTTTCAAGCTTGAAATGAACATTGAATGTTTAATTGCTTTTCTGAGAGACATAAGGGGCTGCTGTGAAAAGTTCTGAGCTATAGAGATTAAATCTGTTACAAGTTTTAAATTTGCATTTATGATATTCACACTAATTTTTCACCTATTAAGTGCGCCATCTTACAATATTTTCTTCAAAATCTAAGGGCTATTCATATTAAAGTATTTAGATGCATTCTTTCAGAAGTACCCAGGTATGCAGCGCAACCATCTCCACATAAGTGATCTGAGTAAATGCAGAAATTAGGTTGTCTCAAAGACTAACTAAATTTAAAAGGGTACTTTCTAGTAAAGTTTTAAATAATTAAGTCTTCAAATACATTTTGTCATAATCCTCTTTTATTGCCAATATTTTATTTCAGCTTCTGAAACATAAGAGCATATATAATGCTGCCTCCCTAATTCCTCACCTTTCCATTTAAATACCCTTTGAACTGCACAGAAAATGCCCATAATACTTCCTAACTGTCAAAGACTTCCATTTTCTGTCACCACAGCCCTTTCCTGCTCTATTTACCTGTGCAATATCAAACTATGTTAATTAGCCAAGCTAACTGCATGTGCACATGTGTATGAAACTGTGGAAAACCAGAACAAAGAAGCTAGTTTGCATTCAGCTGGGAAGGAGCTGGAATAGACAGTCTCTCCTGAAGCCCTTAAAGCTCCATACCTTCACCCCAGCCCCTGCCTGCTCCCAGCTGCTGCTGCCTCTGCTCCCGTGCAGGCAGCCCCCGTGCAGGCAGCCCCCGTGCAGGCAGCAGCAGCCACGGGCAGGCAGAGCCCACGGGGCAGCCTCGCCAGCAGGCACAGCAAAGTCCATGCGCATCTTGAACTGGATCGTGTTCAACAGGAAGCCCATAATTTTTCTTCCAGGGTATATCGCTGTGTTCCAAAAAAAATAAATAAAGGGCTACAAAAGGAGCAGTAATCCAGAAGCTGGAGGCAGGAGTGTATGAATGATCAGGGCCACATCTATGGCTGCTGCATGGGGTACCAGCTTCTGACCAGAGGTGCACGGAACCATGCATTTATTTTGCCATCTTGGCTGCTTGCCCCCCCCCAACATCACTGACAAACACAAAGGACTTGATGACTGCAGGATAAAAGCCCTCGGTAACGGAGGATGTTACAAAGAAGGAAATCTTTGAAGTATTTCCTTCCTTGGTTCTGCCTAGGTTGCAATACAGTGTAATTCTTCCTTTGCAAACTTGAGAGATTAGACATTGCTGGGAAAAAGCCGATTGCTAAAACCTCTCCCACAAATCCCAACGCTGCGACCTTGCTGTGACCTCCATACGGTGCCACATCTGTGCAGTGGGAGGGGGAGACCTTGGCAAGGAGGCCAGATGTGCTTCGTCCAAGGCTTTCTCTCTGAGACAGGGCTTAGGGCTGCCAGGCCGATCCTTGTACAGGCTAAACCGTCCTCGTTACACGGGCTACAGCAGAAATCTGGCTGTCTGCGGCTGCTCACGATATGCCCTGCTGTCCTCAGCCGGAGTGCAACGAGACACTGGTCCTCCGCAGATAAACACGCTGCCATTAATCTTCTAATAAGTTAGTTGGCTTGAAAACAGGACGGCAGATGTAGGAAACTCAAGCAAGAGTTTCATTTAGCAGTGAGTGGACCAGCCGATGTTTCAGCTCAGTGCCAGAGCTCCTTTCTTCCAGCCACACTGCCACAGCAGAAAGCTGTGGGAACTGCCAGCAGTGCTGCTGCCTCGCTGCCATTTCCCCGGGGATAGACCGGACCCCATCAGCCCTCCTCTTCCTCACCTTCCTGCCTGCATCCCCACCCCAGCACCATCCTTCACAACTGCCCTACCTACCTCACCGGGGACAGGATTTGTCCCTGCTGGTCTCTGATCTGCTTACCAGCCATACATGAGCAGCTACTTTCTTGTATTTAAAAATGAACAGGTGGTAAAAGATCTACAGAGATAAGTCATTAGTGAGAGATCTGAGTCTCTAGTGGTGGTCCAGGCACAAGGGTACCCTCCAGAAGGAGCCTGGGCTCTGCAGACCCTGTGCTGTGTCTGCCAGTCACACACACGTTGTGGGTAACACGGGGCACTAGGTGTTTACTAGTACCTAGATGTTTAAGCACTTGAATTACCACTCAGTTTTCAGGTCACAAAACTATCTCCTAAACAAAGCAGATTGGTAGGTGCTCACAGAAGAGCTTCCCAAGTTGATTTGGGAAACAAAACCCCAACAACATCCAGTTAACACATAACTTGCTGCTACTACAATTTACAACCTTGTTCCTACCTCCCATCAAGCCGCTAATTGTGGTGCTGCTTTCCAAGATCTTGTATAACGCCATAAGATGGTAAGAAATTAAGCTTTTCTCCACATCTATCATTGCCTAACTTATAATTGCTTAAGCATTTACTGAAATAAATCTTCTTTTTCTAAAGATGACTGCATCTTCCTCAGCCACTTCTGTCACTTGCCCGGAGTGCTGCTGCCAGGCTTGCACGCCCTAGGCGCAGTGTTTATACAGGGAGGCCTTTAATGCTCTTCACATAGTTGCAAACTAAACTGAGTGTTCCCACTGCCCAGCAAGTATCAGCAAGTACTGCTATGCCTCTGAACCCCAGCCATATCCAGCAGCCATCGTGTACACAAATATTCTCAGTAGGACAGGATGGAAAACAGCATCTCTCTGGCAGCTGTGACAAACTCTGTTAACACCTGTGTGGGGCATGTCCCTGTTCCTTTGCCGCTGGAATTTTGATTTAGTTGAACAGTAGCAACTCTACTATAGTAGCAACCACATATTTTACATTTAATTTGTATTCGGTCTTGTTCTTTTTTAAACAGTCTATTCGGAGAGCAGTATCTTTTACCAACTGAAATTTAGCAAGCTAGAGTTAAAAGCCAGTTCCATCTGGACAAGCAACACATTATGAGAGTAAAGGAAACCACCAGGTCTTAAAATCCACATAAAAAGGGATCAGTTAACAAAAATCAGATGTTTTCCACGTGGCACCGAAGTAAATGCCCTTCCTCTTCATTTGCCAATCTGTAAAGGGACTATACATTTGTGTTGAATGTAAAGAAGGTTATAAGAGAAAAGCTGTATCAGGGAGAAAACTCGAGAGAGAAAACAAACCACAGTCAAGTTCCTTATCATCTTCAGGATGCTTTTCAGAACCACACAGCACTAACTCAACAAAGCCAAACCAGTGGTTGCTTACCAATCTCCGTGCACAGCAATTGCGAGACTGCCAAAGTTTAACTGCAAATAATTTTGTCAAATATTCATTTTCTCAGTATCACAGTAGGACATTTCTTATATTAAATAGAAACAAGAGTATTTATTAAAACTCGTATAAATGGCAAACTTCCTAATGCTATGCAGGTAAAGCGGCATTTTTTCTGCTTTGCAAAATAATAGTCACAGTTATGCTGCTCTGTTAGCTCTTTTTTTCATAAACCTTTTTTAGAACCATCCAAAGCAGCAAATGAAGTTGCTGCTTTTTGGGAGAAAAAATCCAAAGAAAAAGAACAAAAATATTCTGTTGCAGAGAATAAAAGGCTCCAGACATACTCAGAATTGAGGTAACCTCGCTACTACAGTGCTTGATATCCCAATCTTAATCATAGATTGTAATACAGATTTTTTAAAGTCGTTTTCTGTCTTTTTATTAAAGAAATAAAGGTTTAAAGTACAAAATAATCACAAGATTGATATCTTTGTACGGACTTGAACCATGACTATCCGTACCTCTGCAAGCACTGAGTTATTTCAGATATAAGGACAATCTGGTTATGTAGCTGCTTGGTTAGGAGACACTCAGTTCCCCCTCTCCTCCTGACAATCGTGAATTCCTGGCTGAGTTGATTCTCACAGCCAGAGGACATGGGAGGAGCTGGGTCGTACACCTTGTGTAGTGTGGGTTGGGGGTGGCTATTTTCAATCTGTTAATAAGTTTCAGCCACCTCAAGGTATCTCCAGTATAAGCTAAATCACCTCTGCTAAGGCAGCATGACTTTGGCCACAAAATGTTTCCAGTTGTGTCAGAGTATTATTTTTTATTGGCAATTAATTTGAAAAAAAAATAGCATTTTTCAGGCATTTATTTCTCCACAGAATCCAAATGGATAAAGAAAAAATACTTCTGTATCCACAGCACCTCTTCTTTTTTGCTAGCCTTGCTGTCTCCAACAGGCCTCTGACATGTGAAACAATACATCAGAGCTACTGAAAATGGTTTTTAAAAAACATGACTAGAGACAGTGTTGGATAATGAAAATGAGATTCTTTGAAGCACATGTAGTTAAGTGGTACTCATTTTGTTGTTTTTAATAATGGTTAAAATAAGAAAGCTCAGAACTTGCTCATCCCAAATTACTTTCAGCTTTTTACTTTTTCCCCAGTCTTTCTGATTATTCTTAGAATAATCATTTTAAGCAAGAAAAGTAACTGTGATAGTGTAAGTACTATATAGGATTTAACTGTCCTTTATTCACATTTTTCCTCTAAGAAATAACTAAGCACTTCATTATTAATACCAACAATACCAAAACCAGATGCCTGACTACTCTGATTAACTTTGTCTGAGCCAGAAATTGTCTTCCTCTTCCTCAGAGCACATATTAGGTTTCTAGTCAGAGTTCAGACTTACATAAAACTCAGTAAAGACATCCTTCCTTCCCATATCTCAGACATTTCAATTTATGCATATTCAGTGATTTGATTTATAAAGGGATTGTGAATAACTTAACTATGATGTTCTCCACTTAACCAAGTTCCCAGAGGAACAAAATATTTGAGAAATAAGTAATATTCAGTGTTTCATTCACCAGAAGGAGTTTAAGAGTTTTGAGTACATTAAATAAAGATTACAACTGAGGCACTCAGAAGAACTTCAAGAACTGAGGCAAACCACTTCAAAAACTTGCTTGAAAAAAAGATGAAGTCTACAAGTGCAGGTATTCGTTTCTTCTATCTACAGTAATTTGAGACACATGGAGGAAAACAGTCCTGACATGCTATGAAGACAATAAGCTCAAAAAACATGCTAAAAAAGACACAGGAGATGTAAGGCATTACAGATTAGATGAATTCCTGAAGAGGAATGGGAAGGCAGAGATGATTTTAAGCAACAGCTGAAAGAATAACTTCTTCAAACTAGTTCTCTTTATGGCACAACAGCATATCATGATCTAGAGCACTCACCACTTAAATCCACACCAACAGTATCATACCCACATCAGCCGCTGTTAGGTAGGGCAATTTATTCCAATAAATCACACAAAGTAGTCTTACCACACCAACCTACCAGTGTCTGTCATGGCATATCGTAGCTTGGCCATTCATCTGACCACTCTCAGACATGTCTGGGCAAGACAGCAGAAGAGTTGTGAGGAAGGTTTTGGAGAAAGAGAATTTTGAAGACTCTCAGAGAGCTCCTTTTCAGCATGCAAGGCCACCAAGGGGAAGTATGAAAGCATCCTGGAGAGATGCAACAGGCCAACACTGCATTTTTCAGGGCCAGAGAGAGCCTGCTGTAAGAATCAAGACTAAGGTGACAGATGGGATGAGACTTCACCATGTAGATGCAGCAAAAGGTCTGCATTTGAAAAGATTTGCTCCCAAAATAACCTGCGAGGTTTGGACACAGAACAGCTGTAACAAAAGTAAAATGTCCAGGTTGTGTACGATACTCAAGCTACAGCCTGAGTATCGGGCAGTATGGCAATATTGCCTACGTGATCCACAAAGGAGGAGATAAATATGCTTGAAGTTATGAGAATAAGTTACTCCTACTCAGAGGGGCTATGACCTAGCTGACAGCTGGAGACGCTCCTGGAATCCAGTTTGCAAAGATGAAAGAAGTCTGGAATAAGCAGGCAAACCTGCAATTCATCCATGCAGAGATGAGAAACCGGAGAAGATGCTGTGTATGAAAAAAGTAATGACCAAAAGACATCATGTAGAAACCTCCTCTTAATCAGAAAGTTGGAGGATGAATCAAGAGGATTTCCATGAAGACATGAGAGAGTGTGAGACTGAAGCTGAAAGAGTAAACAGAGGTAAGATATTCAAAAAGAGTTGTATAGTGACCATCTAGGTAACATGTCAAAGACTGAACCTCTAGAAACTTAGAATTATTCTTCAAACTCTTGAATATTTCTCAAACAGTGAACATACGAAAATTCCTGGTAATAGTGTTTACTTAAATTGGCAAAGAACCTAAAATTAACTGTGAGATACAAACTCAGAAGCTACCAAAAGACTTCAGTGTTGATATTTTAAAGTTTTGGTCATCTGATCATAGCATGCACACAAGGAAATTAAGTGTCGTATTAATACCATGTGGTAGGATTATGGAATAAGCTCACCTTTTCAAAAGTTTATTACCTACTGGGGCCAGTGGAAATATGCACAAGGATAAAAATTAATGAATAAAAGTGTCTTTGCTGAGTTTAAGCCTTAATGTCTATTAATATTCAAGTTTTAAAAAATGCCATGCCCATGATTGCTAGAAAATACTAGACATGAAAGATGGACTAGCCACAGCAAAATCATTTATAAAGTCACAAATAAAATGGCAGGTGGCTGTAAAGTTAATGATATTTCAAAGCAGCTGTCATTTAAGAAAACTGCCATGGCACATTGAGTGGACATTTCCCATGAGGAAGAATGTCAGCTTGAAATCTAGCTAGCAGAGAAGAATTCACTGAATCTCTTACAAATGTTTTGGTTTGTAACATCTTTTATCAATTAAAAAAAAAAAAAGAAAAGACAAAAGAGCTGATTTTTTCTGAACTCAGGAAACTACAGAAAGGCCAAATGGAAGCAACGAGAACATGAGTTTTAGTCCCATTTTTCTCAGAATTTGGACAATTCAGATGAGGGGTTGGGAAAGAGTTATGTTAGGACAGAGAAGCAGGCTAGGTGGCTCCATGAGCCACATGGATGAGTTCCTCAGGTTGATTTGCTCAGCCTACAGCCCTTTGGGCAAAGCAGGACATATGCTCAGACTCTCTGGACAGAATCCCATATTCAGGAAAACGGTCTGACTCTCACTAACATCTTAATTTCTTTTCCTGTCCAATTTATTTAGGCCATTCAGTAGATGATATGAATTGCTCTTCCACAAGCATGTAATTGCAAACTCAAAATTCTTCTCTAGTTCCGAGTAAATGTCCTTAAGGAAGAAAAAACATTGATCAATGGTGAATCATAGGTTTGCCTCCTAATTTAAGTAACTTCTTTACTCCGAGTACCTGAAGGGAAAATGTTTCATGCATGACCTTCAGTTGCAAAGGTTCTGTTATGCTTTGAAAGCCTTTAAATACATGTGCAATGCCAAACTTGCAGCAGACATCTTTCTGGCCAGGGACCATCACTCAATCTGATTGCTGAACAGAAAGGAGCATTCAGCACTGAACAAAACAGGCAAACCTCTATATCACAGCATGTGAAAACACTCTCTGCACAGAACTCTAGGCCCCTGAGAAGGTAGAAATAAATAAAAAAAACAGAATAAATTCTTACATCCATATGAAAAAACATACATAAATACTCCAACTTGCTTTCAAAGTTGGATGGTTATTCATAACAACTCCTTTGAACATTTCCCAAATGGCCCCTGAACATCTCAAAATTAGAATATATTTGTCAGAGGTATCCTTATGTTTATTTTTATTTGGTCTTTCTTGATTGCAATAGATTGTCAGGCAGTACCTGTTGAATTATATCAACATACCAAAGATCATGCTGAAATATATCCTGGCAAATCTTTTTCAGGGGGTATATTTACTAGCTGTACAACTATGTATCAGGAGGAATAATTCAAAACACACTTACTAGAGTGTCAGTAGAACATAGGAAAAAGTCCTATTTTAATTTCTTCAGGAAGCTGGTGAGTTTTGTATACCAGGTTCTGCTTTTGCAGAACAAAGCCTGGGCAATATCCAAGGGCAATGGATTTAGAAATTAATCTTCAGGAAAATCTTCTCTAGGATGTATTTAAAAAGTGGTCTTAATTTATAATCTGTGATTCCATGGGTATATGTACTCAGCTCTTTTCCTATTTGTGAAATAAATCATACTGTAACATCTTGGCAATCCATCAGACACCAAGAGCTTCAGAATCATCTTACCTTACTCAGAAATGGAACAGATGAATCCTTAGAGGGCTTTTTTCACTGTGTATTTATGCATTTACTATACCTGCGGACACTGTACACAATATATAAAAGCACAAGGAGTTTGAAGAGCACTCACCGTAAGTGAGAATATACAGTGGTTTTCCATTAGTATCCATAGTGGTTAGGCAAGGAGCTTTCGGTGAGATGGTGCCCCATCGCTGCAAAGCTGCTTCCAGAGAAGGCGGCCAATTTGTAACCACACCTAATTGTTCCCCACGCATAGCCAACATCTGAGCTCCTTCTGGCTTTGGCTGGTTTGGATCTGGCTGTTGAACTTATGATTATGAAAAGATATACAGTTACCATGTAAATTCTATACCTTGTGTACACCTGTGTAACCAAGAGAATAAGTTACCTTTGCAAAATATCCTGAAAATAATGTTAGAAGGTATTGAGAAGCAACACAGAAATACAACAGAATAATTAACTTTTAACTTTAAGAGAGATGAAGCAACTGAAACATCTCAGGAATGCACGTGCTTATCCTTACACTAGCTCTACAAGCAGGGAAAGAAACTGCTGAGGCAGCATGCATATATTTATCTCTGAAATAATCAACTATCTTTATTCCTAAATAGGGATGGAGAATACTTCTTCCTGGCAAAAACACAGTAATGAGATGAAACTGCAGAACTACTGAAAAAATGTACTTTAACAAGTCATCAGTAACAGACCGATTTAAGTCATGCTCTGTTACCATACTTTGTTATAAACTACAATGAAGACTATTTAAATCTCCACATCCTGGCAGATCTTAATTCTCAAAGCACTGACCTCCTTAAAAAAAAAAACAACAACAACAACAACAAAACAAAAAAAAAAAAAAAAAAAAAAAAAACAGAAAAGAAAAATTCCTTCATTGACTTTATCCTTGTTTCTATCTTACATTTAGTTCATTTTTTTCAATGCTTCTCTGTTACACAAAGGATGTGTAAAACATTTAACATGCTCCCTCACTAACAGTTTTTCTCATATTGGTGTTCAAAAGCAATGGCTGTAACCCACAGCTGAATGTTCATAAAGCAAAGCTTCCCTCCACTCCCTTCTGTTGTTTCTTTGCAAGCAGAACCAGGAGCTGAGCAAACAAGAGAGACTTTTGACTCTACAGCACTACATCCAAGCTCACTACGAACAGATTCAACTAAATACCGATGCTTTTTGGTACTTGCCAATACAGGGAAGGCTTACTTGGCTTTCTAGAAAGTCAATCTATGAGACAAACATTTTACAGAGTTTTAATAAGAGAACCCCAAACCTTTTGAAAAACAGTCATTTTACCTTCTAACAATTCCTCAAAGTCATCTACAAAGAACTCTCGTAATGGTGGTCGTTTGGGCCGTTTTAGTGTATTGACCAGCTGCTGAATCTTTGCTGACACTCTGCTGCTCACTGGTACTCCTGCAGGACAGGGATCAATGGAGACATCAGTCGACTGCTATGCTGAACGCCACCAGATGTTAAGTGGGGTAAGAAAAGGTCTAGGACTGCAAGGTCACCACCACTACAGTTTCATGCCATACCGTGACTCAAGTATTCAACATTAAGACATAAGATCATTTCAGCAAAAAAGAACAATGACGCCTAGAGTTTAAATAAAAAACAGTACAACAATGTCAGAGTGAGGTTGCAAAATTAAGAGGGGAAATGGCACATAGACTGAGGGAGAGAAGCACAGTGAAAAACCCTTCCCTACAGCCAATACCAGTAACCTTACAGAACTCTTCCCTAAGCATTGGCAGTGGTCAGTGAGAAGATGGGCAGTGGCTCTCCCCATGATCACTGGCCATACCGATATTGTCTGACTAGACTGCAGCTCAGCGAGGAGTATGGGTAATAGGCTCTGGCCCATCATTCACTCTGGTTTGCTCTTTACACTGTAGTGGACGCCTGTCCCATATCCACATGAAACATGGTTCACATCTTTGTGTTACTTCAGCATGACTCTGTATTCTCTGAACATCCCTACAGCCAATCCCACCAGCCAGCAATCTCCAAAGGGAGGCATGCGTGCCCATACAGCATTTTGAAAAACACAATTCTGGTTAGGAGTATGGGGCAAGGGGCACTTTTATAATATAATCCCATCAATCACCTCCCCTTTCTTTTTCCCTAGTCGAGAGCAAAGCCTCTGCAACATTCATGACAACTGTTCCTGAACTAATGGCTTTCTGTCACTGCATTGCAGGAATTTCAGCTTCCTACCCTTCCACAAGGTTGGCTCCAAAACTTTTACCAAGTGTTTTTTAGAGCTGAAGCTGCTAAGTTTGGATGTGATACACTTGGTCAACAATTCCACACCCTGCTGAAATATTGTTTAGTAAGTTTTAGAAAAGAGGAGCAGTAAATAAGAAAGGGTTTACAAATAACTGTTTTTCAAAAAAACCCAAAAAACAAAACTCAGAAAATAAAACTTCAAACACATCACTTTTCAAGATGTAGCCATCCTACCATGTCACGTTCTTTGTAATTTAAAAAAACATACTAGCTGTAAACAGGCAGCATGATAAAAGTAGATGTAAAGAGATTCACTGCTTTCTTTTGCTGAACAATTTCTGTGGGGAGTCAGCTCTGCTGATCAAGAAATATTTCTCTGTCGGCTTTATTTATACCAGTTTGGTTTAGGACTGTAAAGATGCTGCAACTTTGTACATGTTTATAGGTGAAAAGTGCCCAGAAGAAACAAAGAACAGATGCATACAGTAACCACTAAAAATGTTACGATACTCAAAAAAACCTCCAGTTTTGCTTTGTGACATACCATCACCAGTCTCCATAAGTTCAGCATTTCCATACTTTGGTGCCACTCGTGCTGTTGATCCTTGTGGTCTTTCTACTTGTATTGAGTGTTCTGAGGTGTAAGTGGTAACATCTGGAGGGGCAGAATGATTTTCTGTGAAAAACAAGGTAAAAGGTTTAACCATGAACCTCTAGTTTTGAAGAGCTGAAAAGCAAAGGGGAAAGGACACCATTTGATTTTTTACCCCCAACATCTGAACGAGTGTTATTAATGCACAAAATGAATGTATAAAACTATAATGTACAGCATGATTTTCATAAATAAAGCTTCCACTGATTAAACCAGGGGCTGTATATCTGCAATCATGTAAGCAATAGGCTAAAAAAATGATACAATTAGGTTGTAGGTTCTCCACTGACATTTAATTTTATACTAAGCTAAAGCTTGTGAACAGCTTCAAATGGAAAAGATGCCAACAAATATACTTCTGATATATTATTGCGTAGGTTTTCTAAATAAAAAGAACACAGCATGTTGTCAATCACTTGCAAGTGTCAATACAGATCAGTTTTATAAGCTCTGTATTCTGTATGTGCCAATTTTTGTTAAGAAAGGAATTTATTCATATATATTAGGAAAAAAATCAATCACAGCAGAGTTGAAATCCAGGAGAAAGAAATAAAATTTAAAGAAACATGAACTTTGCATTCTGCATGGACACTTGCTTGTCCACTATTTTTAGACAGAGTTATTTTAATTCTTCCGCATTACAAAGACTTGCCTTCCAGAAGGCAAACACAATTTGGTCTGACTCATGCCAGCACTGCTAAACAATTCCACAGAGCTAATCTTTCTCTTTCATAGCCTGATAACTCAGCATGCTACCACAGTTTGTTTTCCCGTGTTTTCAAGTCTGAGTCTGTATTACCTACGTATTTGTACTATTTTTATGGGTTGTCTCATAATTTTTTTCCAGGTTTTTATCAGCATTAGAGTAGGTGGAGATAAATACCATGAGCAAATAACAACTTCTCTTTCGATTGACATAAAAGATCCCCAGCAGCCTCCGAGACACAAAAGAAGGCAGGTCTTCATTCTGCTGCCACTGAAGTGAAGAGGAATGCTCTCTGTTTTACAGTAGGGTAAGACTCTTTAAAAAGGCAACAATTCTGGGAAAACTTCATCTTGTTCTAATACTATTTTCAAGATGTGTTTTTTAATAAGTATGTCCTACAAGCATTACGGTGACATAACTCTACTAAAACACCAACTTCTACAGAAAATTTTACCTCAAATGTAATTATAAAGCATTTTCATGAGTCTTGAGCTTTGGATCACTGTAATCCTTGTGCTTTCAGTCCCAAATTCATGCACCATCAACACACACAACTAATTTTTATTGCTACACGTACAGTAACAGGATGCTGTATTAGATGCTTATTTTGCATACTTCTCATTTAAAGGTGGCATTTGACAATCATCATGAAAAAGTAAGACATAACATTAATGTTTGTATTCATGAACATCATAAGGACTCAACCTTATCACTCAATCACAGTACCTGGTTGAGGAAAACACAGGATGCTTTTATCGTGCAACTCAGAAACACCTCGCAACCTGCAAATGTCCCATTGAGCCTTTTGATTTTGATCACATCCACTGTTATCATTTTACTGTAACAAACATGTTATATTGTCCTGTAAGTGACCAATGGAAGTATAATAGCTTGGACGATGAAGCTTACGCTGGTAATTGTTTGAATAATGCTGTCATTTTAGATGTCTTGTCATTATCAACCATGTTAGACTTAGCACAATTTTAGCCCTTTCTTGCTAAGTAGCAAGAGCTTTTTATAGATCATGATTGAACTATTCGATAAGTCAATTAAAAATGCTGATGTTTATCTTTTTATTTTTTACTTATAATGCAGTTTGGCTATGCAAATAGGAGAGATCATGACTAAGAAAATAATTGTACTTAGTCAGCTATTAGCTATTAGTAACATGAGAAAGTATTTTTAAAGTTAGCTATAATTGTTTACATCTTCCCAGTGAAGTATTTCCATCTTTTCAGACTTTACAAGGCAAATTAAATTGGAGTTAAAGTATCCTCTTTCAGATTTTAGCACTGAGATGATATTTTTTTTAATGCATGGGAGAGAAGATACATGATCCAAAGCACCACAGAGCAGAGGTGCTCTCCCTTCTGATGTATACCTTTGAAGCCAAATACTTCTTTGTAACACATGGTGCTGGGTAGGGAGAAACAACATAAGAAAGACATTTCCTGCTCTTTAGTAAAAGGGCATCCTTTTGAACAAGCAGCACTGGCAACTGAAATCACCTAGAAGAAACTCCCTTCCCTAGGTGGCCCCCACTGGCTAGCCAGAGAGTGGGGTTTTAGCCCCCTGGCTGCCCATTCGCTGTTTAAATTTCCATTAAGAACTCTTATCCAGCAGAAGAGGAACATTCAGGTTTGTCTTGCCATATTCCTTTAAAGTATCTGCTTAACAGATGTCTTATCATGGCAGCATCTACAGCTGCAAGTTTCAACCATCACATTCACAAATCCTCAGTTGGTTCCCTTCTCAGAGGCAGGTTTGGAGAAATGAGAGTCATACCAACAAAAATTTAGTCTGAATGACTTCTAAAGGAAAAGATAATTGTTATGTGAATTGTACCCTTTTTTGTATAGAACAGTCATTCCAGGTTTAGACCATGGACACAATTGGTACAGAGCTGGTCGGTCTTGTCAGGTAACTTGAAGCATGGTTTGAGCTTTAGTTAAGAAGAACGATCCTGACACATCTGTTGACTAAGAAGTAGAAACTGTGACAGCTGCATGACTTCAAAGCATTTCCTCCACCAAACATACATATTTGCATCACCTCCTCTTCCCATCTCTTCCAATATTCTTGCATTAGAAGATCACAGACAGAACAGCTGCTTCCAGTTAAGGCGCTCCGCATTTCTGCCACTGCAGTGAGATAATTCACCCATTTCATGAAAATCAGAAAGAACCAACAACGCAGAGCACATTCACATAGGGATAGAGCATGTGCAATTGACAGACCCCCATGTATGAGGAGGAGCCAAGAGGTGGGGGAATATTTTCAGTGGAAGCTTGGAAGCACACGAGCACCACGTATTTGAAAAGTCTCCGGGAACTCAAAAAGCATTTCTGCAATACTATACTTGAAGAAAATGCAGCTTTTTCTCCCAAACAAGCTGGCTCTTCTCATTGTTAGGGGAGGGAAATCCAGAGTCAGAGCTGTAGCTTCTTCCATCAGTTAGGTTCCTGCCATACTGAAGTCCAGGTGACGGGATTTTAAACTAGTCCCCTGTATTAGGAGTTAATATTCCCCCTCAGAAGACAAGAATTTTAAGGTTGTCTGAGAATTCTCAGTCATGCTTTATGGCACATGTTTTTATATTTACTTAATAAGAAATCTATGTAGCCTTTAATGTGGATAAAAGCCTTTGATTTTTAAACAGAAACATATTTGAAGCATATAAAAGAAACATTAAATGCATCTACAGGATCAACATTTTGTAGTGAGATGTTTATATCAACTTACAATGATAGGTAAGTGCCATATGATTTTCATTACATGAACTTTGGGATGTGCTTCCTCTCCTTGATTTTTATATACATATAGGTCCAAAACATATAATACAGACAAACGAAAGCACAGATGCCGGAGCATCTTAAAGCTGAGAATAAACATTTAAAGGATATCTATCCTAAACTAGAACTTTGGCCACAATAAAGCAGCAGCAGCTAAATTAAATGAACAGTACAACATAAAAAGCATATAATAGCTAATGCAAATTATCTAAACGATCCACAAAGCTGAACTCTGCTTATATTATAGCCAAGGCCTTTTATCAAATCCCTTCCCAGAACTGCATTACAGTAAACTGGAAAAATCTCCCTTTGATTCTGTGATGCACTCTGGAGGTCAAATCCTAGTGGATATCAGAATGGAGGGGATTTATTGGTTATCATTAAAGGTCTTTCTTGTTGCCCCTTAAATTTGTATTTATCAGAATTGGTATCTTCAGAGCGTGCCAATACGTCCTTACATATTTACAGATGATTTCTCTCTTGCAGGCCGATTGGTCTCTGGAGAACAACTCCTGGACCAAACAAACATCAAGCCATGGGAATACATGTTCTTTGTGATCAAGAACAAATTGTTTCCAGTAGCTGAAGAGGTTCAGAGAACAGGATTATTGTTCTCCCTTGCCTTCTCCCCTACCAAAGAGGATTATTCATCTATGATCACTGGCACACTGCCTCTAAAAGAGCAAGGCTATCTGTGGGAATACTTGAAATTTATTACCTCTTAGAAAACAATTATATGCAAAATCCACCTTCTTGGATTGAAAAAGAACACAAAAGAGCCATTTAATTTCAAATTCTAACAGAAAACAGCTCACCCATGAAGAAATACATCCTATAGTTATCATCTATGCAGCTTCTCTTACGTTTCCAGTTATTTTAGTAACAATGACTGATGGTAACCTTAAGATCACAATCTCTGTTAGCAGATATCACTCATATTTTGTATCCAAATGACCTTTACACTACTATATCACAACTACTGTCCAACTAGAGATGTAATTTAAAGTATCTTATTGTCAGAACAAATAAAAATACGCATACGCTGAGATAAGCTTAACTGTTTCCTTCAGAGGAGAAATCTTTCTAGTCAACAAGGCAAAATAAAACAAGTAAAACAAGTAGTATTCTTCCTCTTCTACAGAATACTGCCATCTTAATTTAGCTCTATAAATGCTGTATTATTTACTGCAAACTCAGTGATTACAAAAGGAGACTTACTGTGCCAGATTTAAAATTACTGAAATGTCACATTATAAAGAAGCTATATTTAAAGACACATTAAGACTTGGTGTGTGAGTAATGTAACCTTTCAGAGTTTGGATAAATTTAATTCTCTATGCTATAATTTCCTCTAGCATTTCATGATGAAGTCACAGAAAATAACCAAATGCAATGATTAATGTGTTCAGAAGTGTATGTGTTTCTAAAACAAGGTTCTAAGCTATTCATTTAGCATGAATTTAAGAATACAATACAAATCCTCCCCCTGACTGCAATCCAGCAATTCCAGACCATGGTGAACGGACTACTTATCTGAAAATACAGGTGTTACATCAAGCTATACTCATAACAAAAAAAAAAAAAAAGGATGCAGACTACTGTTCCAGCACATAAAATCAGGAACATTTAAAAGGCTTCATGTATCTTTCTACATATACTTGAAAAGGAATGATCAGTTGAGGAACAGTCGTGCAAAACTGCATTTCGTATGTGTAGTAGAACAGTAGTGAAGTAGTGAGGTTGCTTTATCTCTTCCAATATAGATTCCAACAGATTTTCAGTGAGACAACCCAAAATACACAGCCCCAGCGAGAATGCACCCAAAGCAGATGCCTCGTATGTATGATAAACAGTTACTGGAGAATGAAGGGAAAACAAGCCTTGCTTTCCACATGCCTAATCGAATAGCTGCCTCATTTTAATGAAGACTAATGTCAATGGCACAATATTCAGAAATAATTAATGTCTGTGAAGCTTAGCCCTAATGGAAATAAAGCTCTGACTTCCTAGGATCTTTCCAAAGGATAAAAACAAACAGCTAATAATAACAGCTCCCTTCTCTGAAGGTATACAATAGTCCTTCCCAAGGACTATAATAGCTAGATATCCCAGCCCAAGTATTTTAGATTCAATTAAGGGCAGAAAAAACATACATTTAAGAGGACCTACTGTTAACAGAATTATCAAAAATCACTCAAGCTATGTAATTAAAGTGGTGCAGCAGTTGGGGAAACTCATAGGCAAGCAACCCCTAATGCTGCATGCACTGATTTTTCTTAATGATGGATTCTACAGAGACCTTTTTAGTGCTAAATAATGGAAGTCACGCAACTGCATGTTTTAAGATATTTGGCAGCCAATACCTAGACCCTGTTTGGCACAACCTAAGTCTACCTCTAAATCTAAATTGCTACTTTTTTTCTTCCCATCCTGAAATAAGAACATAGGGCTATCTCTCCATATAACATGGGTAAACAAAAAAGGAAAGAAGAAAAAGCACATGAAAGACTTCTGTAAGATTTCATAAGGTAATAACAGCTGAACGTGAAAGTCAAAATTCATGTTAATTGGATATGCTCAAAACATCCATATACTAACCTATATGCGTTTGAGCCATAACATCAGCTAGTCTGTGTGCAGCACCACTGCCTCCACTTTGTGTCGAGGAGGATGAAGTGGTTGACGTGGTAGAGCCATGGATTGCTTGACTGATCCAATGTTCCATGTTTATACTCCCCTGACTTGAGGTGGGAGTTCCCTGGGAGTCGCCCTGTACGGAGCCTTCATCTTCTGAACCAGAAGAAGTATCTAGTAATTAAAAACAGCCTGTTAAAGTGCAGTACTTTGGGGGTTTCTTAATAGAAATAAGGCATGTTGGTATTACAGGTTTAAAGATAAGTGTCATTAAGAAAAGCTCACGAAGGTACACAAACTTAGTAAGAAAAGCCTGTAATACTGAAAGCCCTGACATGAAGTCAAATGCTAACTGTGCACTGAGAGAGCTTTCCTGTTGTAGGGCCATGGCTCCTGTATTGTACAAAAATAAGATTGCAAAGGAGTCTTCCTTTATAACATGGCTTGAGAATATTCTGAAGATCTCCAGCCGTGCATTAATAGTACAGAATATCCAAAATACTTTCCCAAGCTCATTCCACAAAGTCTGTGAAACACTTTCCCAATTGTAGGAAGTCCACCCCTCAGTGAGAAATGGAGTCCCATCTGGATTCAGTGAGAATGGAAATGCATGAGATGTGGGGCATTTTCAGTCTAGTAGGTAAAAGAGCAGATAACTTTGAAAAGGAATGGCATGGCTAATTGTAAAGACAATGTTACATTACAGTGTTAGGGAATAAACCAGAAACTTGAAAGCTTTGACTCAAATAAAAGAAGACAAGCTGGCCATAGTTAGGTCTTCATAAGACCAGAAGGACCAATGCAACCTGAGATACCACCTAGGGCAAAAGCAATCAAGCCAAGTGCCCCGGCTGACTTTCCAACCATTCAGTTCACCTTCTCTTCAAGCTTACCTCAAGGCTCAGTGTGTCTCAAATGGCATTTCCATTTCTACCTACGCAGGCAGATTCTTAGTTCATAGCAGCATAAAGAACCGTTTCTAACATTGTCATAAACTAGACAGAGATGCTCACCTGGAGGTGTATAGGCATCCATTGATGTCTGCACCACCAACGAACGTCGTTTCGAGGGCATGGGGACTGCCATTTTCCTTTCTTTATGTTTAGCGAGGGCTGCCTGAACTGCTTCTGTGTGGACATCTAGAAGGAAAGAGAGATTTCAAGATAGCGTTCAGTCAGAAATGAGCCATTTGTTTGTGCATTCAGGTACGTTGTATGCCAGCTAGGCTGACAACACATATTTAACCACGAAAGGTCAGGAACGCACAGCATCTCAGAGGAACTGCATGAGCTCTCTTCATTGTAGAAAAACCAGCTATAGTGAAAAGTGCTGTACCAACAAACAAGCCCTTTGAGCTGTATGCTATTTCCAGAACAGTGATGCACTATTTGAGGAGCAGGAACGCCGCTTCCCCAGAGCAAATCTCTGTTTAACCAAGAGCTGTTACTTCAGCAACCATTCATTACTGTTTTCAGTGGAAGTGTGGTGCATTAACATTTCCCATTTTTTATGTGAATGAGGTTTCCAATTTACACTAAAGTCACACAGACTAAGCAAACAGGAACATTTGCTTGCAAAGTAGTAAGAGGTATGTGAAATGTCACAACAGAAACGGTAGCAGGTCCCCCATTCCCAAATCCTCCTCCTGCCTCTGTCACTTGGCATCATTCACAGAAAAATAAGTATTAGGTAGGGTTGGCCTAGGGTGGAATGAGAAGTAAAAGCACCCTGAGCACTGGCCTGGTACTACACAGCTCACACCAGCCCACTCCAAAGCATCCAACAAATCCTGTCCCTGTGGGGACATCCCCATCCCCAGTGAAGAGCTTCTTTACCTTTCTTATTTATTTATTTATTTATTTATTTATTTATATTTATATTTATATATTTGCCTGCCTCCCAAAGTTGAAAAGGCCATTTATCATGTCTAAAAGATGCCAGTGACATGTTTTGATAAGGACTTTGTTTTGTGCAAATTATTTAATTACTATCACAACTACACATTGAAGTAAGACTGCCTTTAGTTTACCACCTTGCACTGTTTGTCTGCATATTTCTATGGCTTTGGGACAAGACGCACATGAGGAGACTGTATGCAAAACTCATGGCAGGCAACAAAAGTCACTTGTGGTTAAAGAAGCTGCCACATATTGACCATCTGGTACACAACTGGAAGCACATTAGATGTTGCCTTTTAACCAGTCACTGCTAGTCAGCTGTAGAAACTGCAGCTAGTTGTGTGCATGATTTAGCTTTTCCCGTTTGTAAAGTAGGAGCATAGTGAAGCAGGTTTAATCCAGAGTGATCCCACTTCTACTGCTGCTGAAACTGTTTGAAGACCACCCTTGCAGGCTGCGTTGGCAGTACGTAGCCTGTTTCCTACTCCTGTGTCAATGTGGTGGCAGCTCTGAATGGGCAATGTTCCCCAACAAAAGTAACAGGAAAGAGAAGAGTATACGTATCTTTATTTAAAGATGTGTTGGTCGGATCACATCAGCATAAACAACTTGTAAGTAACAACTGGGAAGGATGACTAGAAGCATTAGATGATACACTCTGCTGATAAGCTGCAATGTCTCATTTTTCATAATGGTGTTCCCTATCTTCTGCCAAGGTTTAAACACTTTTTAGTGGAAAGACTGCAGGGAAGAGTAAGTCTAAGAAAAAGAATGTTATCAGCTGTTCCTCCGAGTTGGTTTTTTGCTTTGTTTTAAATCATGAAGAGGATTTGCACGTCGGTGAAAGCAAAGTAAGAAAAGCAAACAGCAAAGCTGGAAAAGCATACTCAAAAGAGCCGTGTGGTTGATCGACCACAATGGAGGCAAACTGCGATGCTAACCAGAAAGCAATTTCTCTCCTGTCAAGCCACTATTTTAAAGTAGAAGAGTTAAGGTCTTTCTTATAATTAAAACCTGATGAAAAGTTTATGTAAAAAGAATCATCAGCCTAAGAAAATAATCTAAGTTCTAACAGTATGTCCCCAAGATAAATTCCTACCTGCTCACTCCACACCAATGCCAATAATGTCTACAGGACCGAACATGCTCACTAATAGTTTGTGTTTCTTATCCAACAGGGTAAATTCTTGGTTTTCCTTCAAAGGATAGCAATTAGATATCAATCAGTAAAAAATGAGTTTTCCCTTTAAAAAAAAAATCCCAAACTCTACAGCAATTTTGGGAAGAGCATAATTTTTGCTGATCAAGAAAGAAGGAACTGTACGTATATTACTGTACTTAGGCGTGGTTTTTACCCTAAGTGTCAGGAGGGAGATGAGCTGTAACTCAAATTCTTCCGAAGTTTTTTAAAGGAGGACAGCTGACAGAAAATCATTATTAAAATGCTTAGTGACAGCTGGACACTGAATCATAACTTGTGAATTCTTTGATTTCTTTTTGGTGTTTTTTTGATGTAAGAAGGTAAACTCATCAGTTAAAAAAAAAAAAACAAACACTCTGCAGGGTTTTGATTTTCAAATGAGACCACAGGAGTCCAGGAATTGAATTGTTTTCTTAATAAAGCACATTCCTGATATGTTTATTTCTAATGGGTTACTGTGGAATAAACCAAACCATAGATTCCTAAAAAAACCCAACACAACAAAACCCCACAGGAAAGCAAAAACAATGGAAAAGATAAGAAACTGAAAAAACATAGGGAAGCCGACTGGGGAGAAGGAACATGCACACCTGCTTCCAGCCCAGCCTGCAAGGTCAACTATTCTGAAGGCATTACTCAGAGTATGGAGGCTACCAAAAAACCCAGGACACATATCTGGAAAAGGCTGAGGACAGACAGTCCAGAGATGGTCCTGGGACTATGAACAAGAGCTTATAGGCTTTTTTTTTTTTTTTTTTTTTTTTTTGGGGGGTGGTGGTGGTGGGGTGGGGAAGGCAGCGAAAACAGTCAAGCTTGGATAAAATAGTCTCTCCCAGGAATAAAACTCTTGGCTAAACCAAGTGTCTCTAAGCATAGCAAAACAGGCTAATGATGAGGTAAAGAATGAATAATAGCCAATGTAGTTTGTATGGTCTTCTTTTTGAATGAAAGCCTATTGATGGGTTCTGAAGATGCTCTTTAACCTATTTTGAATGTCTTGTACAGAGTTGGACTTGCTAAGCTTTGAATGAACAGCATCCAAGCCATTCATACCTAGACGCTAAGTCCCAAAGTATATTGAAAAATCTGGAGAGATGAGGGAAAGCCAGATGGGTATTTACGAATTGCACTAGACAACACCACCTATCCTGTCACCACAGCAAGGTAGAAACAGTAAGTAGGTTTGTTCCCACCAAATATCAGCTTCAGGTATGCACTTGCCATACACATCCTTTGCTTTCCTCTAGGCTCTAGCTTTGCTTTTCCGTTCTACAAGTGAACTTTGCTGATGTATCATAAGGAATGTTAACCAAAACAGAACTAAGAACCTCTTTTCCTACTTTTATGAAGTATGGATTCAAACCCACACTGAAACATCCATTCCTCACCAAAAGGTGACTGGTGATCTGCGTCTCATCAATGTGAGCAAGAGCATGGCAGCTCTTTGCCTTTATCTTGGTGAAAGATGGGCTGTGGAGCCCATCAGAATGTATGTGACCCATTCTCTCCCACTGCTTGCCCACAATCTGTCCCTAGCAGCTACTGAAAAAATGCAAGGAGACTTGTAATAGGAATTTATACAACAGTAACTGGAAGCTCCTTGTTCACTAAAGGAAGGAAACCACATTTGTGATACACACTGGGACAAAGTACAATGAGGGTAAGAAGACATATCCAGGTTCCCTCAGGACAGAAAACTGCTTATCCCCCTGAATCCTATTTGTATTCTCCACATATCACACAGAGCATCAGTTTAGAGCACCACATTAGAATTTCAAACTGTCTCTGGCAGGGTGATGCCCCTTGTCTTGCAGGTCTGACAAAAGTGTCTGAACTGTCTTTTCAATCTACCCTGGCACACTCAGGGTAACTGAATTCATCATATTGTGATTGAGCACTGCTTTAAAATACAGATTTCTCGTTAAATTTTCCTGAGAAAACCTGTTCAAGTATGAAGATTTTGTCCAGAAATGCCACACAGTTAGGAGCTATCATTAAAAAAAAAAAAAAAAAAAAAGCCGCAACCCCCCGATGTGTCCTCTCTTTCCTCACCGTGTGGCACGCTACAATTTCCCACCTACTATAAACTTCTGATAGAGTTTCAAACACAGATATACCTTGATGTAGTTGCACTCAAGCCTTCTGAAAAAGTCCCAGGTCTAAGTGGAAGGAATATACTTTTAGGCGAAATATTCTTTCATGTAGGAGTCTGTGACATCCCAACTACCCTGTTACAGCTGATAAAACCACTGCAGGTCCTGACCCTTCAAAGTACGCCTATAGGTAACAAAACCTTTATACTCTTCCCACCTGGCTTTTCCACAAAAGTCTCAATGGAAAATCTAGGGGATAAAGTGATGATATTTTATTATATTGGTAGCAGGAACCAACGTGCAGTTCCTTATCTGCTGTTGTCCACTGTTTTAGGTTGGCCAACTGTTCGTTGAATCCAATTTATGAGTTTGTACTCAAGGAATCCATAAATGGGGAAGAATAAAGCAAATGCTTGGGAAAGCTAATCGCTCAGCTTGTGCTACTGCAATCAACCTGGCGTTCAGTAATCAACCTGACACGTATTTCTTACAGGCTGCCTGATAATACTTAGCACACTTCAGACAAAACAGCTCTGTTCCCAGTCTTTTGTCTGTTGCATTCCAGAATTTTTATTTGTTTATTCTCTCCCTTTACCTTCTATGACAGGATAGAGAGGGCGAGCATACTTCTGGGAGCAAAGCCAGTAAGTAAAATACAAAAATCTGGAACTTAGAAAAAAAAAAAAAGCACATGATAGAAAGGTGGTTTCCCTTCAAAGATTTAACAATCTATTAAACAAGAGATGAGGCCTCAAAACAAAGGGTAGAGAAATTAAAACTGGCATAGAGAATGATGGTACATAAGCTCAGACTCCCCGAGTGATGGCCCATGGGTTTGGCCATTGCACTCCATAATCCGAAACTCTCATCCACTGCAAACAGAGGTAAATCACTCATTCCATCAGCAGGACAAATTGCCCAGCTTTCCCAGGAGGGGCTCTGCTTAGCGCAGTCCCTCTTTTCATCTGGTTTATCTCATAACTTGGCACACTGTTGTGCTCCTTGTTTAACTGAAAAGGCTTAGGAAAAATACCCAACCCACTAACAGACGTTACTACACAGCACCAACTCGATACGGACACCATGTTCTCCAGCGTCTTTCCCCTCTTTATCTCTCAGTGTGATCCAATGACTGTATGATCAACACTGGTGCATTTGATTGTCCATGGAAAAGACGACAAGCCCACCTCTCTGTTTCTGTGAAACAAAGTGATGTCCTACCTGCACTGGCATGCTGCTTCGATGTGATCTCCCCTGGCACAACAAACCGGCAAGAGATAGGAGATGGTGGTCAGTACACAGCCCAGCCAGAGGGATGAGCCCGTGCTCAGAGACTGCTCTTTTTAAACACGTGGTGACATGTGAGGGAGCAACCTACTCTCAAGATGAAGAACTGGGTGACAGAGGTTGTTTGGGGGAGAACTGTATTAACTGCCGATAGGTGCGCAGTGTTCAATGGTTAAATAATAATGCTCAGAAATACAGAAGCAAACACTGCTAATTACAGGTTGCTCACACTGTTGACTCCTTGTTCACAGTGTTCTTTGACCATTTATTCCCTATGCTGTTGAAGACCTGGAACCTAATCCTCTTTTCACAGGGGGACACAACAATTCTTTATCCAGTCAGAAGTTGGGTTGGCACACAGAAAGAGAGGCTGGCCAGGAATTTTAGTCTGGTTTGTACTGGTTCTGGGATAAGAAAAGTCTTCTGAACTTTTACTGAAGTCTTTTCTGGAGAACATACTTTCTCTCCTCCTTGCACAAACACATGTACTTAGAAAAAATGGTGACTTTGCTCTATGACAAGCTGTCCTCTCCTAGCCCATTACTTTGGGGGAGACAGTACGTATGATCCTTCTAGGCTCCGATGAACTCCACAAGCAAATCAGCCTTCCTTTCCTGAAGCAAAAAAGCAACTGTGTGATGAACAAGGTCACCCATTTCCTGGTCCACATATGGAGCCACGCTGCGGTATCTCGTGTTTCTCTACAGCTGCCAGAAGAGCACTCTTCTGAAGTGTGCATCCTCATTTGGCATGGAGCATAACCCTGATGTGCCCTTCCCCTTACACCCCATGAACAGGGATGCCCCATTCCTTACTTGGGCCAGATAGAGTGTCCTGGAAAGCTCTGAACTGTAACGGAGACATTTGAAATATGCTGCATATTCCTAGTCCTCCCACAGACTTCTGCAGCTTTTAGCAGCATGAGTTTGCTCCTTTTTGTTCAGCTCTTACTTTTTAAAAAACAAAAACATATTCAAAAATTACAGTTGCCTTCTTTCTCAGTGTGGAGGGGTTGTTAATTTTTTTTTCCTATATAAGTTTAACATGCCTCAGTGGCTCCCTTTATTCAGCATTAGCTGCATTTGCTCCATAGGCATGTCAAACACTCAACATATTGTAAGTAAAGTGATACCTCTTTAAGGATCAGGGATCTGGATGTTAGTTCTGCATGGATCATGAAACAAGGTGCTCCTCCCAGGAAAGCATCAGCTACATTAAAATTTCCCACATTATAAAACTGTTCTTCACACTCCTTTCATAAAATGCTGCAGTACACAAAAACAGTGACTTCTTTTGTACTTAAATCAGGTCTTGCAGTTTTGTGTCAGGTAGTTATCTTGTATCTAATTTATCACACAGCCCTGTTTCTTTTTAAGACAAGAAATTAGACTGGCTGTAGACAGGAGTCATGCATTGCTAGAATCAGGATAGCAGAAGTCTGTTTCTACCCGTTTCTGATAAAATATATTCCTTCTGTTGGTTTTACTCACATTTTCAGTTTCCCAGTAATTATACAGCCTTGATACCCCAATCACCAGCTGTTTAAGAAACACAAATATGGAAAAACAAGCTGTTGCCTTATTTTTGTTGTACAGATGCAGAATTATCTAACGGAGCCCTTATCATCTTCTGCAGCCTGGTTTCCTAGTTCTGAAGTAATGGTACTTCCATCCCTCTTTTCAGGGGACTAACTGACCCCTGGAAGAATAAAACTGCTCGGAGACTTACCTAGATGTGATCTGAATTCGTCCATTTCATCTGTTTATTCCTTTTGTCTCATGTAATTCCTCTCCCCTGAGCTATTCTTGTCCTTTTTTGATTTAGACTTTGGAAGCAATCTTTCTTCCTTTGCTTTAGTAGCCAATTCCCAGTAACATGACAATACAGCTGGGAGCAGGACAGGCCCAAGGATTCTGAGAAGGTTTAGCATCCTTGCTTTTTGTGGGATAGTCCATAAATGCAACTGACTTGCTTGCAGAATGGCAAATTATTAAGATCAAGAAGGTTGATGCTCTGCTTTAACGAGTCGAGAATGCCAAAGGATTTTTAAAAAGAGGTTATTTATGTACATATAATATATACTTAGGTCTTATTTATATTGCGGTAAAGGATCAGCTCTGAAGTCAGACATTCAACAAATAAGCAAAACTACAAATAAATCTCTGTCTCAGAGAAGTCAGCAAATGGGGCGGCATCAAGGAGAAGAGCTGGAAGAACAGGCAGAGAGGTGGCTTGCAGGAGGACACAGGAGCGAGAGCAGTCACTGCTCCATCAACACACAGTGTAACAGCTGAACCCTTTCAGCTTCTAAGGAGGCAACTGGTACTATGGGAAAACAGCACTGTCAAAGGTGAATTTTGGCTGAAAATCCTAGATAAGGTAATGCTAAGTATGTATAGCAATAGTATGCTAAGTAATTATACAGAGGAAAGGTTGGCAGCTGCTGCCTTACAGGAAACTAGTAGTTGAAAGCACGAAAGTCTCTTATGAGTTTAATCAGACCTTTTTCTTGTAGCTACCATGGAAACAAAGGATATACTGAGAATTCATTTCCTAATACATGGCCTGTAAATACTCTGAGTAGAGATAATTTGGTAGCTACATCTATTGGGAATGCAATCAGGACGTACTAAATAGGGTGAGACACAGTAAATGTGGTATCATCAAAAGAGATTACAGTTAGGCTTTGTCTTTTGATTGTCCTGGGCTGACAACACTGACTTAGATTCAGGCAGACACAGGACAAGTGATTTCATAAAAATTGCGGTGTTCATCCAACACAGTTCAGTCCTTGGAAAATCATCTCACCCCTGGGAATGTGAAAGTAAGTGAGTCCATATAATAACAGATCTTTGCTGTGGGTGACGCTATAATGCAGCAGTGTCAGAATGCTTTTGCAATCTCTCTGGGTAGTAAGATAGGAAAGTGCAACGTCCGAACACTGTGACACCTAATTTCGCTCCAGCTGCAAGCAGGTGTGCTATTAATTCTGAAATAAGGCATTCACAACAAACACAGGGAATACTCAACTGAATGCAAGAACATCTGCTCTAAGATGACACTCATTTATACAAGGGCCGTGGATGTTACCAGCAGAAATAAACTGTTGCTTACATTTCAAAGAACAATTTAAGTGTGGGTTTTTTTTTTCAGTTTTGGGGCTGTTTAAGCTATATATACTGGGTCTCTGGATTTACTGAGAAAGGGGACACATGGATATGCAAGGGAAAGTTCTGCTGACTTTTCATGAATTCGCAGCCAGATTTTGTTGACCTGAACAATTTTTGACAGTGAAAAGTCAGCATTTTAGAAAACATCTGCACTCCCACGAGCACGCGACTGCAAAAGGCCTGGCTCTTCTAGGATGCTGCAGCCAACAAACTCCACTGATGCAGGAGACTGCGCTCCGGGCACTCGGCACAGGGCTGTGCTGTGCCATCCTTCAGCCGCTGCCGAGTACCTCCGGGGCACCTGGTGCCCACCTCCTGGGGCACACATGAAGAAGCTAGAAGCGTTGTATGTTCTCAGGTGGCCAGAAAGCTTAACCCTAAGAAAGAAAAGCATGGCTGTCACTGCCCACTTTGGATGGCAGTGGTGATAACCCGTAATTCTGGGTGGGAGGAAGGTAAAAGCTAAGGCGCGGTTGGGAAAGTTGTACGTGCAGGTTGTGTGTACAGAGGTTATGTGATGGAAACAGAGGACACCAAAACAGAAGATTGAACTCTTTAAAAGACACCATGGCTAGTTTTGCTGGAAGGCATACTTTTTGCTTTACTTTGGCTTCTTCAGATATTATAATAAAGATTTTAAAATGTTTTTCTCTAAACTCTGAGATTTAAAACTATGTAACTCCACTCATAAGTGAAATAATAAAAAAAAAAACAAAAAAACAGCATGCAGGCCTCCCACTAATAATTTCCATCCCTCCATTTATTTATTATCTCATTTGTAATGCAATCTGGAAGTCAGCTTCACATAGTGACTTCATCTCAGGCCCCCTTATTATGTGATCTGAAGTAAATCAACTTTCTATTTGTTTCTCTCTGGAGATCCTTGAGTAATTTTCCTCAGGAGTTCTGCAATTACCCTTACAAATTTTTCTGCTGGGTCAAAAGCAAGGATGTGGTCATATAAATTACATCTCTGCAGAAGTTTTTATTCAACCTCTGTTTTGCCCTGATTGAGTTGTAGCTTGAAATTGTATTTGTAAGTCAGCTAAATCAAATATGAGATTAATTAAGTGTGTCTACAGCCAGGTTAACTAATTCAGATCAACTCTTCTAAATGACCCTTGCTCACCTGAAGGTTTAACAAATTCTTTGGTTTATGACAAGCCACCTTAACACTTATGTGCAGTCCCATTTTGACACATAGGACATTTGTCATATTTTTTCCTTCTCCTTATTCCTTGGAGAAATGCTAAATGATAAGGGTTCAATAAAAACGATTCCTCAAATCTTCCCATTCCATTTTTCCCTCTACCACGCACTACAACTCTTACACTCTCATAGTGTAATTATTTTTTTGTCAGTTCTGGCGAGATTGCAGAATGAGATCTTGAATGTCCTTTCAAAAACACAAAATATAAGCTACCCATATATTTTAAAATCACCATGAGGTAAGCTGTAAACACGCAAAATGTCGGCAACCTTTGTTACAGTTCATACACACCCTTACCTCATGGTAAATGAGAATAAATACATCGTAAGGCACATACCGATGCTCCTAGAGCAGAACAGCTCAGCTACTTAGGGCCTGGTGCCAACTTCTCCTCTAGGATTTGGGTCTAAAGGCAATGTTTTTTCATTGCTAGCTCCCTTATTTCACATGCCCCTCAAACCTAGCCTGGGATCATTTGTTTTGACATTTAATGACTTCACGCTCAGTATAAGCTGTTCAGTCTTTTCCCTATCGAACCACAGTGTGGGAAAGGTGGCTTAGGAATTTGAGCTGGGAGAGTTGTAGTTAGGATGCGTTTGTTTTGGCAGTATCTCCAAAACTCTCCTGTATGAAGATGTCTTCTAAAAGAAGTGCTGAGTGTGCTTGGAAAATAAGCTGCTCTCTGCAGCGGTGGGATCTCTGGAGCAGGGGTTGGCAGCCCCCCAAGAATGGTGTACTAGACTGATTTTTTCGTTCTCATCTTCAGAAGTTACATGTGAAAAAAAATCAGCAAGCGTGAGTAGAAGTGAGGTGCTCCCCGCTGAGAGTCCAGGTACCACAGCCACCTTTCCAGCAGTACCCTTTCTCTATACTACCAGCTGGGAGATGCTGATTTCACTTACGGTATTTCTAAAAACACACCATTTCTCAGCTCCCAGCTCTATGCTCATCTACTGCTATGCCTTTTAAAATCTGTCCACATAGTTCATGTAACACATGTGCTCTCATTTGCTGGGCTTTCCTCTAGGACTCTGTGAACCCTTAGCCACAGAGGCAGTGCAATTTCACTTACACTACTACTTCCCACACTATTTCTGACATCTGGAAAACTTGCTTTTAGAGCTCACCGGTCTCATTTTTCTTAAGCCTTACACTTGCTCCAGGCAGTGCAGAGCACTGGTCATCTTCAAGACCTCTTAGAGAAACAAGGGATTTAATAAACTTGGCCCAACCCTTCTGTCATATCCTCATCTCATCAGAGGAGAATTCTATGGCAGAAACCACAGAGCCAAGAGCCGCTATCTCATTCCTAACACATGCATGTCCATTTGAACATATTACACCCTATGATTTAATGTTGATTTTTTTCATTTTTGCTGGTGCATACTTTTTGTGCATTTACATAACCCTTGTTATTTTTTATAGACAGGCATGGAAACAGTAAAAGCTGGGGCCTGGCATGTGAGAAGGTGCTCTGGTTTCCAGCACGGGGATGGAAAACCTAAGCTTTTTGTTTCGGTGTAATCTAAAGGCCACAGTGGCGCCCCTTCAGAAAAATGAAGTTGCTAAGGACCTGACTTTTCATGTTTCCATGTGTTGAACACCCAGCTGAGGAGGACAACATACTTGTTCTCTGGAGAGGAGTGAAAATGGGTGCTGAAGGGCTCTGAAAGGAGAGCTGCTCTCTGAACCCCGCAGGCCATGAACGGCTGAGAAACACAGATCTGGGGGAGATTTACCGTGACCAACAAAACAACTTCTGATCAGGAGGATCTGCCCAGTTCACCCATGGGGTGTTTCCTTAGAACCGCCACCGTCTCTGCGCTGCAGCCCCTCTGCCGCAGCCGAGCCCAGCAATGCCTCAGGCCCCCGCACGCCAGCCACAGTGAGGGGCCAAGCTCCTCCAGCAGCGATAGCTCAGGGCTTTGCGGTGGAGAGGTTACAGATCAGTATTTTAAGCACCAAATCAGTAAGATCATTCCTCCAAAAGCAAGACCGCCTACATGATGGTATTTTAAATAACGGCGGCAGAAGCTCCAGGTTTTCCTATGAGGGATTTCAATGTTAGCAGGAGCAGGATGTAGCCAGTGCCAACGAGCGAGCCAACAGGTCCCTAGTGACTGCATGAAGACATCAGGGTCAACATCCTCTGAAAATCTTAGGATTTGACTGGGTGAGTTCATTTAGACAGCATGATAAGACTGTGAAAGCTAAGCCGTTCAGGTTACCGACCTCTTTACTCCACCACATAACTCCTGTCTCCTTATCTCAAGACACCATACCAAATCCATGGATTTGCAGCTTCCAAAACCTGAGAAACCTAGGTTCTAAACTGCACAAAGGAAACAAAGCTGTATGTCCAACTGCAGCTACATCTACATGACCACTATTAACTTGGTACTTAAGTCTGTGCTTGATTTTGCAGTCACACCGCTGGAGCCAGGTCAAGCCAGATGCTGACATTTATTCTGCACGCAGAAGCAGAAGTGCAAGCCAGTTCTCCTTTGACTGGGTTTTCTTGCCTGGAAAGCCACTGGCCAGAAAAGCCTCTTGGCAAAAGTTACTGATTCAGCCGACAGCAACATTGGGCTTCAGTGTCATCTTGAGCCCCCAGATAATGTTTTAGTACAGGCGCCGGCACAGGAACAGCAGCTGCTCAGAGAAAAACATCACCACGATCTACATTTGGCAAACCTTTCCAAATACTAAGTGAGTAAATGCCGAGAGGATTTTTATATTCAGTAGTAAACAAATAAAAAATGCTTTGAATTAGTATCAGCTAAACTAGCTGCCACATCTGTATAAAATCATATAGCTTAACCCTGTACTGGTTCAGTTACTACACTTATAGCACTATCTGTTTCTTTAGACACCCAACAAATGATCAAAGCAGCTGACATTTTTAAATAAATATAGTCATTTCAGGATCCCTTCCTGTATAAAAAGAAGCAGCCAGGAAATTTTAAACCTTTTTTTTAAGAGTTAGACTAAATTCCTAATGTAGGCTGAGTTCTAAAATCAAATTACCTTAACACAAAATGTATCAGGAACATTTAAGAAAAAAAATAACTTCCATAAACTCAGAGTCAATTTTATTTAGAATATAAAAACCATAGAAACCAGGTTTTGAAAATTATAGTGCTGAAAAATTCTGTTACAACATTAATGAAATAATAATAATAAAAAAGAATGAAGTGAGAAAATAGGTAGGGATTTAAAATGTCACATTCTGACATTTTCCATAATATAAGAACATAAGTTGAAGGTGATACTAGTGGCAGCAACGATTTTGAGTCTCCAAAGAGAGTTCATTAAACAATCTTCGCTGACATCTAAATTTATGTAAAAAGCAAAGGCATGGAAGGAGAGTTGGATGACTTTCAGGATGTTAGACTTCCAATTAGGAAAACCTTACCAAGAAGAGACAGAAAAGGACTTTGATCAGAACTGGAATAGAGGATTTGCTTACAGATGTTAATTGAAATAAATTGTGCAAAAAAACTAAGAGAGGGAAGTATTTTCCTAGAAGTGAATTACTTACTGGTTAAAGACTGTGCATTCATCTTGTTTTGGGCCTTTTCCAAGAAGATGTGCCAAATATGATAACAAGCACTGAACGCGGGTAACAGCTAGGATCTAATAATCACAATGTGATCAGAGCAGAGAGGCTGAGGTATTAAGCACAGCAAAACAACAAGCAAAACAAAGGCTTCTACCTGAAGCAAACCTGAACCTGAAGACGAGATAACCAAAAAGCAATCTGACTTGCAAGTTTGTAACCTGCAGTAATAGAGTATGAGCCAGGAGACCAAGAAAGAAATAGACTTCTGATCTCACAGGGGCAACGTATAGAAGGGGAGAATATAATTCAGGATAGGAACATTGCACTGTATCTTAGCAAAGCTCCTCTGCAACTACATTTGAAAAGATGATCTGATAACTTCTCAAAATTGAAATGGAAGTTTACTTTTACCTTCACTGAATTTTCTACACACTGGTTTCTTTTGAGTGAGTGAAGATGCAGTAGCTGTTCAAACCGATTTGCTGGAGAGCATGGTGACTTGGTGAGGAGTCAGGCAACACAGCAATCAGGAATCAGGAATTCAAAGCCCTGCCGTAAGCCCCCAAAATACTGTCAAGCTTTCCAGTTTTAACACCAAGGACATTTTCAGAGCAGCAGAGAGATCTGAATTTATAGACCTGACTCTCCTGAGACTCCTGCACTAGGAACAAGCAACCCTTTGCACTCAATTCCTTACTTTTCCTCTCAGCGACAAAGTTTGTGTCTTTAGTATTTTTATATATCATTACAACACTTTGCCCCATTCCTAAGGCAGGACCTTATGTACCATTTCTCTGAACAAACACCTTTCTTTTAAGGCAGCAGGCGGTGACTGAAACCAAGAGGCAGCGACACCAACTGAGAGCACTCCTGGGGTATGAGGAGAGGCACACAGGGAAGATGTGCACGATGTCTCCTTTTGCCTGTCGCCTGACTGACTCAGCATCTTAGTTTACAAATGGCAAGCACAGCTCAAGCAGATGACTTTCAGCACACGGCCAAATACCCATGTTTTTAGCAGAACTGCTCTGGAGAGTCACAGCTTGGAGCTTTCAGGACCATGGGTTGCACACCCACAAACTAGACAATTTCAGGAACAGTATTTTTACCTGTTTAAAAAGAGTGGTTAGAAATCAGACAAATTTCTGTGTAATGTGGAAGAACCTTCTAGGAGCTTATATATCAGTGAATTATTATGCAGATCCCACAACCATTATTCAGTGAAAAACTGGCAGCGTCTACAGTGTGAACCCAAGGTTTCTGAGGGGAGAGGGGAGTTTTTCAAATTTATCAGAATGCTCTGGACATACGTGAACTTTTCCTGCCAACACTTATAATTTCATTTCCCTTTAAATAGGACTGGCAAGCTCTTTGACTAATGAAATGAACCAGAGGTATGTTACAAAAAGTTTAATAAGGAGTTCTCTATCATTTTCCAGTTGTGTCAGCACAATGAGTCTGACTGCGTCCAGCAAGATGCATCACTCAAATACACCCACAACTTCCACAGCTGGCTCCTCAGCACCCTCCACACCCATCAGTCCCTGGCTCCTGACTCAGCTTGCAAGGGTCTCCCTGCCACAACGGCTGATGGGTTCTGCTGTCTACCGCTCCCTTATTCTGCAGCTGCAAAAGAGGCAGCAGCAGATAAAGCAGCTCATGGCTTCTGGCTGTCATCTAAGAGCGTTTGTACTGCAGCTGTCCTCCTAGCAGTTGGAACAACAGCTGGGCACACCTATCCTTCATCCAGTTAAGGTGTAGTACATGCAGTTTGTGCCTTCAAAGGTGAGAGCAAAGAAGTTTCAGAGCTCACTTTTCCTTCAGTTATAAACAAATCACTTAACTTTGTGTTATATCTGCAAGCATCATGAAGAAACTTGGATCGCATACATTTGGAAATGAGATTTTACCCTTTTGTTCAGCTCGGAAATTAATTTTATCTTCCCTTAATCAGTGCTTCTATTTAGGGTATAATGATGTTCCAAACTTGCTATACTTTAAATATTTTTCTTATGATATTCACCAAACTAGAATTGGTACAATAAAATCCATCTGTGCCACGGAACCAGAGATTGGTGGAGGTCAGCAGGAACCTCTAGAAATCATCCAGTCCAACTCCCTGCTCAAAGCAGGGTCACCTACAGCAGATTGCTTGGAGCCATGTCCAGTGGGGTTTTGAATATCTCCAAGCCCGGTTACACCACAATCTCTTTGGACAACCTGCGCCAGTGCTTAACTGCTCTTAAGGGTGAAAAGAGTTTTTTCTTATGCTTAAATGGAATTTTCCATACTTCAGTTTGTGCCTGCTGTCTCTTGTCATGTCACTGAGCACTGCTGAGAAGAGTCTGGCTCCATCTTCTTTACTTCCCCCCACCAGGCACTTACACACTTTGATGAGACCCCCCTAAGCCTTCTCTTCAGGCTGCACAACCCCAGCTCTTGCAGCCTCTCCTCACGTATCAGAGGCTCTAGTCCTTCATCTTTGTAGTCTTTTGTTGGACTCACTCCAGTACGTCCATTTCTCTCTTGTACTGGAGAGCCCAGCACTGGACCCAGCACTCCAGGTGTGCATCACAGTGCTGAGCAGAGAGGAAGGATCACCTCCCTCGACCCGCTGTCAGCATTCCTCCTAGTGCAGCACAGGGGGCTGTGGCCTTCCTTGCCATAAGAGCACCTTGCTAGCTCACATTACAAACATGACCACCAGGACTTTTTCCAGCCGGTGGGCCCCCTGCCTGTCCGAGCGGAGGCGGCTATTCTTCCCCAGGCGCAGGCCTTTGCATTTCCCTTTGTCAAACTTCACTAGGTTCTTGTTGGCCCACTCTTCCAGCCTGTCCAGATACCTCCGAGTGGCAACCACTTCTCCCAGTTTGGTATCATCTGCAGATGTGTGGAGGGTGCACTTTTTCTCACCAGCAAGGTCACTGACAAAGCTGTTAGGTCAGTATTTACCCCTAGAGTACACCACTGGAGACTGTTGCCCAGCTGGACTTTGTACTGCTGATCCTAACTCTGAGCTCAACACTTCAGCCAATTTTCAGTCCACCTCACTATCCACTTATCTAAAAAGTATTTCACCAGTTTGTCAATGAGGATGTTATGAGAGATGCTGTCAAAAGCCTTACTAAAGTCAAGGCATACAACATCCGCAGCTCGTCCCTCAACCTTCAAGGTAGTCATCTCATTATAGAAAGCTATTAAGTTGATCAAGCATGGATTGACCAACCTAAAAAGAGGACTTCATAAATCTATGCTGACTACTCCCAATCACCTCTTTGTCCTTCATGTATTTAAAAAATACATGAAAATTTAATGGGGAAAAAAAAAAAGGATTATTTGCTCTACTACTTTCTCAGAGACTGAGGTGAGACTGACTGGCCTGTAGTCTCCCACATCCTACTTTGCCATTCCTGAAGACAGGAATGAATCTTGCTCTCTTCCAGTCCTCAGAAATCTCCCCTGATTGCCACAGCCTTTCAAAGAATTGAGAGTGGCCACACAATGATGGTGGCCAATGCTGTATTCCATCATGTCCCATCGACCTCTACATGTTCAGTTTGTTCAAATGTTCCCTGTCCTGATCCTCCTTCATGAAGGGTAGGTTTTCATAGCTCAAGACTTTCCCACTGGTCTCAGGGGCCTTCAATCCCTAACACAGATCTCACCACTAAAGACAAAAGGAAAGAAGACATTAAGTATCTTGTCACCAGGTCCCCTGCCCCATTCAGCAGTGGGCCCACATTTCCCCTAGTCTTCCTTTTGCAGCTGCTGTGCCTGCAGAAGCCCTTCTTGCTGCCCTTCACATTTGTTGCCAGATTCAATTCCAGATGTACCTCAGCTTTGTAACTCCACCCTTGCATGCTTGGACAGTGTCTCTGTATTTGTACAATGAATATTTCCCATGTGTAGCTACTACACTGAGTATACAACAACATTCTTTTTAAAAAAGGAATGAACAGAACTAACCATTTCAAATTTTCATTCCAGTTCCGTGGCCTTCAGTTTTACTTACCCGATCTATAGCGCTCATCCCGTGACCCTGAGGACCTGCGACGGTGATATCGAGAGGAAGAGGACGGAGTAACAGGAGTTCGACGTTCTTGTGGTAATGCCTGGTCCACCCCTGCATTAATCAAAAAAAACAACAAACAAACCAGCTCATTCTGATTGAATTCCAGAAGCTTATTAGTGAGGAGGAGCTCAGCCTACATTAGAAGTAGAAAATTAACATTCAGTGGCTAAACCATGTCATGTCCATAGTTACATGGTACGTGCCTCTGGTCAGCTTTTCTGGTGTGGTTATTTTCCTAGTTCTCTCTAAGACAATCATTTTCCAGGATCATGGACTACATAAGAACAGGATACAGACAGTAAGCTTGGTGATGGATTTTTTTGTCCTAGACTGGTGACCTTTCATAAAGGAGTATTCTGGAAATATTTTAATGTGCTCATAATGGCAGACACCATTGCAATGGCTCTTGAAGCTTTCCCGCAAATTGGTTAAAAACAGTTCCTAAAAAGACTTAGCCCACGCATATTATCTAAATCCTTACGCGGTTGGGTGGTATCAGCTGGTGACAACACAATACTAACTTATGGAAACTAGACACCCTGTGGGAACTACCTTAATATCTATAGAAATTTTCAGCTACCAAGGGCCAGAAATTAAACAATAACTGCACCAAACCAGGCCGAAAACAGTAATCTGTTCCAGCAAAACAACAAAAGTAACTCAGCCTTATAATATATATATACCTGCAGCACCTCAGAATGCTGGGTCTAAACATCCAGTATTTAGGAGTCAAACCTTGTATTCATCCCTTTCTCATAGTGAATTTCCTGTTTTAAAAAAATAGGTATTTTCTTGAAGGCTCCTTAAATGACACTGTTAAAATGACTTACTTAAATGATTAATAATTAAGTATTCAAATGGATGACTAATAAATTGAAATTGGATTCAACAAAACAGAGGTTGGAAACATGTTCATATTTTTTTATTAAGACACAATGTAAAAACTCTCCACTACTATTTCTGAACTATTCAATGCCTGCTTATTGGAGAGGCATAAGACTATACATTCGTGGAAACAAGAATTTCCATGTAGAATACAGACCAAACAAAAATGCTACCTCTCAATTACGTTTCAATGGACTCTTTCAAAAGCAACTTTAAAAAATAATTAGCATTGTACACTTACTTCTTTGTGAAAACAAACCGAACTCACAATAGCGCTTCTCTCTTAAATCTCTGGACTATCAGCTATGTCCACTCTGCTTTGATTTTGTGGAGAAGTGGCTAGTCGGCTAAAAAACATACTTGGAGTAAAATCTCATTGGTGCATAAAAGACTGAATCCATAAATTTTCTTCTACTCAGACTGTGATTAATAATTCATACTCTTAAATCAAATAAAATGTCTTCATTTAACTGCTCTGTCTCCACACTATAGTACTGTGTAATTTCACTTGCCCTCAAGCCTTTATATTCTTTAAGGCAGGAGAACCTAACTGCTGAATCATTGATATCATCAGAAGAAATACATTCTCCTCATTTGTATATTTAGAGTTTTTCTTTCTTTATTGGGTCACTCTGAGAACCAGCAATGCAAAGTTAAAAATAAAATTAATTTTGACCAAAAATTTTCAAAGAACGTTTCGGTCTGTACGAGATGCTAATTCATCTCAGTCCCTATCCATATTGTCAGGAAGTAAATACTTTCTGGAAATGACATGCATTTTCAAAAATCCTAAAAAAAACACCACCCCAAAATCATGCACCTAAAATTGCTGCCGTGTGACAGAGGTTTTGTGAAGAAAGCAGTGTCACAACTTCCCATGGCAAATGACTTGTGCAGAACAGCGGCGTGTGGAGAACAAACAAAAATAATTGAGGTGCTGCTGCTGAAGTACAACATCATGATGATACAGGAAAAGGGGATTAAAAGCATCTTTCCAACAACAAAACCACATGCAATAGGCTTTAGAAATACTAAGGGGAAACGGAATTGTGAGGAAAATCATCAGTTTCAGAGGTGCACAGCTGCGGTGGGAGACCTTTCAGGTAGACCTGAAAGCCGTTGGGCAACATGCATTCCAGTCTGTGGTGTCCTTCTGCTGGCCATGTGGCTAGGAGACACCTCAGGTGTCTCAGTCTCTTCTGCAGCTGCGGGGGCGCCGCACAAAGCTCTTTTTCAAAATGTAAAAAAGGCAGTGCTTGTAAGGTAACCTCAAACACTGACCCCATCGTTGCAGAGGACAGCAGGACAGCCAGCTGGCCAGGCAGTGCTGCTGCCCAGGATGGTCCCCAACACTGCAAAGGGCTCGTCCCTCCTCCGCTTCACTACAGAGATTATGCTGCTACTTGCTCTTACTGCAGATAACAGGAATCTCTCATTTAATCTTAAAAATGAGACACTTCAACTAGTTTACCTTCCTCCTACTTTGTATCTGTGTGTTTGTTCTTTTTAAGGAAGCCTGTTCCGACACAACAGCTAACACGGAGTTCCTGCATACAGTTCGGAAAGACACAGCCCCAGCACCCTGCACTAGCAGTCATTTAAGGCTATAGCAAACTCAAGGACAGTATCAAACGCTCTGCTTTTATGACGCCTGGGGATCATTTGATGGCTTTACTTCACACTTTCCTGTAAATATGAAAACAGCGAATAAACCTCTACCCAGGTATGAAGCAGGAGATGTGAACTTGGCTGCTGACAGCACTTGATCTACACAAGGAAGTCAGTTCGGCACTAAAACACAGAGGAGAAGCTCTCCATCAGCAATGTGTGGGGAGAGCTCTCTTTGCACTAAGTTCCTTCAAAGTGAGAAAACACAAGGCATCGCCCCGCTTCGGAGAGACAGTAAGAAACCTGGTGATAGTTCCTCACTGAAGGGGCCAAGGCAGGAATTAGCTGGCACCGCCTGGACTCAAGCCTTCGCTTCCCGTGCACCTGCTCCCTCGCACAGCACCGACAACGGTGTGAGACAAAGTACACAATAGCGAGAACCTACACCCTGCCATTCCTAAGCGATAGGTAGGAGTAAAAGCCATACAGACTAATGAATACCATGAAATCAGTGAAGTGGTGCCATAAATAGCAAAGTGGTGTTAACAGCAGAATTGTTCACCTCCATGAAGGCTCTAGCAATATAGTGCAATAACAAGCATCCCTTTTAACAAGCATCCTTTTTTTTTTTTTTTTTTACACTTCTACTTCTGAACATAACTAAACCCAAAAAATTGATAGCTTTCACAGCCAGCACATGGGGTCCATGAGTTAAGTGCTAATGCTTGTTCAAGTGCAGCTTCGCCCAGATGCATTTGTGAATCAGTGAAAGTGGTGGCATAATGGGCTTTGAGAATTCATACTTCGATCAATTCCTAAATTTAAGGAGGCAGCAGAGCAATGAAATGAATGGCTTTCATAAAAGAAAGGACAGTGTTACGCCAGTGCCCTGTCCACAGACACAATCACAGTCACTGTCAAACCGGCATCATTCTTAGTAACGCCACAGTCTACCCCAGTCTTGCAGCTAAAGCAGGACTTTAAAAAGTAAGCATAACGCTAAAGATTGACTCCTACAAGTCATGAAGAATTTTAGCAAAATATATACACCTGGAACACAGTTATTTTATACAAAAGGCTGAGAAATAGGTGCTTTATGCTCATCATGTTACACAAGCACTACCAGGTGCACCGGAGCAAACAGCCACGTTCTTAACACAAGCATTAGTTCATTTATCTAATGCTGCTAATGTGGGATTCAGCCTGCAGATTAAGACACCTATATTTAGGTGTCTACAAGAAGGTGCTTAAGCTAAGCTCCTGCTATGAAAAACAGAGACCTAGGCCAGGGCTCAGGAGTCTAAACAGAGGTGTCCAGTGTCTTTTGAGATGCTGTGCGCTAGGATACCTGGCTTGAGCAGAATGGCATACGTTCCCTTTAAGACCTCTTTTATATACGCTCGCTCTGTCCAGATGTCTCCAGTACCATAGTAAATCCTGAGCAGTATTAGATACCCATCTTCAGGTAACTCCATGAGCCCAGTGAAGCCTTGAAAGCCACGCAGGTGGTCAGTGGTGGTATCTGCTTTGGAATAAGCTGAAAAGCTGTCTGGGTTTCATCACCTGAATTAACTGTGTCTCTTACCAGGTTCATAGACGGACAACTTAATGCAGATACATGAATCTACAAATCCTAATCGGCAAACTGGATTCTGCCTTGACTGTATTTAGCTAAAAATGTAAAAGCCTCCGTAAAGCTATTTAAGCAATACCACAGCAAGCTCTATAGTTGTATTTTTAAGTGCATGGAAAGCACAAAACTGTCAGCTGGAAGCAGGCTCCACCTCCTTTTTTTCTTTCTTTTTTTTTTTCCCCTTCACCTCTTTGTTCCCCCTTTATTACTTCTTCTTGTAGCTAAATTGCAGTGCTCTGTGCTGATAACTGGCAATAGCTGCATTGCCCTCTCCAACAGAGGACAATCGTTCCCTTAATGACAGCTGACAAGTTGCTTTTGATGTGTCTCTTATTCCTATGTTTGTGTCAAATTTTTCAATCTAAAAATACTTAAAAGCTGAAACGTCTAATTGACGAGAAATAGAAGACATTCTTAGACACTGGTTACATCTATTGTTCTAAAACTATCTTATGAAGTGTGTGCCCCCAGGAGAGAGCTGTAGGGTAAATCCAGCAGCTCCAGGACTAGTGGGAAGGAAGGCAAACAGTGTTTGAGTGCACTTTTAAGAAACAGTATTTACCTTCCTTTCGAAGTTATTTCCTGAGCTTCTATGCAATGGCTGGTGGCTCAGCTTTTAAAAGCAAAGTCAGGTGATAACATACTGTATTTTGTAAACAGGATAAATGTCACACCATCCCCATGGAACTTTCATTTCACTCTTCCCATCAAATGTGTATCTAAGTAATGAATTTAATGGATAAGCCAAAGGAGATTTAAAATGTGATACTCCTACCCAAAGATATCCAGGAAAGCAGAGCCACTTTATGCCAGACAAATCTGAGGAAAATGGAATTTCTGATTAGATATGTTTAATTAACCACCTTTTCTTCACAGGTGTGCTTTCACACTTCCTCCTGCACTTGGGTCTGATTTCAAACAATGCACATACTTCAAACCGATCTTCTTCTTTGCTGATTACAATCTCGATCTTGCCTTCCAGCATTTCCTTACAAGCTTTAGCTATCTTGGGCTTCTTTTTCCTCTCCATTATCTCAGTGATGGTGGAGATCACATTACAGCTCCAGTTCACATGCAATGTTTGATTTCCATTTTTATCTAGATAGTCCCACAGCTTCAGTGTACCATTTGAAGATTCTTTTAAAAGAGTATGTAGGAAAAGGCCACCTACCCCCATAGCACATTCACCAATGTGCTGGTCAACTTACACTGCAGAGAAATTTGGGCAGTACTGTGAATTCCAATAGTTTCTCATTTTGACAGCAGGACCCAGTTCTTCACATGCCTCCACTGGCTTCACCTCCTCTGCTCCATCACAGGCAAGCTTTATTCCAAGGTATATTTCCTTTCTACCCTCTACCACTCACCTCTGACTGAGCCATCTTTTCTTACCCATTTGCCAGATTTTTAGAATGACATCTTCATGTTTCCTCCTATGCTCTTATGTTTCACAGATGGTCTCCATGAACATCAACAGATATTTCATAGAAATTCTTCAAATTCTTTGAAAAACACCCCAACTCCAATGTGTGTTAAAAATATCCTCTCCCAAAAAAAAAAAAATCACGCTGAGTGCTGAAACCACTACCCACATTACAAACTGATTTCATTACGTACTCATTTCTTTCTTTACACCTGTTTTTTCGCCTTACTATTAGGGTGTAAAGTCTTTGAGGGAAGGTATTTTTTGCTGTGTTTGAACAAGATTTAATATTTTGAGGTTTTACAGCAGGATAGGAAACAGAGGTGCCATCATAAAACAAAGAATGCATAAAACTGGGCTCTCAGTCAGCATGGCAAAAGCAAAGACGTAATCATCATGCTTTAAGTGATGGCATCAAGGGGTAGTTTCTCAGATGCTTTCAGAACCTAGGCTCTGCAAGGCATCCACCAATTCAAACCAAAACTCTTTTTTTAAAAATAAGACTTACTAAGCATTCATCCATGTGCCATAGTTTCTCATCTGTGAAACATCCGTCACACTGTCTTCAGAAATGTGTCCATGAGTTGTGTGATGCATATGCCTTCCACAGAGACCCATGTTCTCAACACACATATATGCTTTGAAATGCCCCATCGTGGTTATCCCTTGAAAAGATCTTTAAGAATTAGGAAACCAGATGTGATAGGAATACTCAGTATTATTAATAAAGTGAATACATGAGGGGTTTTTTTCAATTCCAGAATCAAGCTTTGTTTAAACATTTCCTTGCAAACTTTGCAATCCAAATAATGTTGCAATCCAAATGATGTCTGTGGAAGAGAAAATGAAATTGTAATCACCAAGTTTACTTTGACTGCCCAAAGGGCTAGCAGCAGGAACAGCTGAAAGCAAATGTATGCACGCATACACATAGAAAAGTATGCAAATGTATGCACACATTACATATATATAAATATATGTGTCTTGTTAATAACAGAGGTTATGAAAATCAGCTCCTGCAATTCTACAGAAAATTACTTCTTCATACGGTAAAGGGATCTTCTGTGCAAATGTATTATCTTCTCTGCACTGCATAGCCTGAAATCTCCCCGTGCTTGTGCTGTCGGGGCTCCAGCAGCAGGAGATGCAGTGATCTGTCTCTAGGCCTGTGAAAGCAGCAGCAGGTGCCTTTTAAACACTGCGTCTCACAGGTTTATTAGCCATAATAAATAAAGCACTGGTGACTGGTCTACATGGTTACACTACAAATAGAGCTACGCTGGTGGTACCAATGATGGGAAATTACAGAAAGTAATCTAGTGTAGACACAGCACTTGATTAAGAGAGAATGAACCACCCATGTCTAAGCTGTTAGAAGCAAAGCTTAATTGATAACAACATTGTCTCTGTTCTGTGATTATTCAATCACATTTCCTGGCAAAAGTCTGGAAGCAAACTGGGCAAAAACACAGCTTATGGGGGATGCAGGTAATTTAGTTATTTTTTCATCTAGGGAGGGTTTCTCTTAACAGTGTGCATGCAGCTGTCCACATGTTATCTTACCCAGAACTGACTGATCTAATCAAGACAATCTTCAGAAAGATATTTGCAAATAAAAGCCCGTTTAAGTGGTTATTCTTGCAGCTCTTGGCTGTCATGGCTCCTCTACAGAGGCAGTAAGAGAAAGGTCACAGCACAAGAGAGAGTGGGATACATGTGCAGATATAAAGTCCAGAATCACTATTATTTTTAGATATCTGACATACGAGCAAACTGAGAAAAGAAAACCTACTCTGCACACAGAACATCTCCAGCTACAAACTGAGATCCTGAGAAGGCATTCTGAGGAAACAAAGCTGTACCTTTGTCTCCCTAAGTTAAAGCAGGTGGGGATTTAATGAGAAAGAAAAAGGGGGCTCCCCTTATCCCTTCTCCCATTAACACTGCCAAACACAGCATATCCGTTCCGGATTTCTGGATGTTCAACAGCCTGAATGGAACAGTACAAATGTCCTTTGCATATGTGCAGTCTGTGCAGCATCTGGATGTGACAGGCCTATTGTGCATTCACTGCAGAGTCAACCTGCAGATGTGCAGCCGATCCAGCATGTCCCCTGTGTGTCACACTTGCTGCACGTTTGCTGTACTCTCTGGGATTGTCCTGTCCAAAACAGGGAGCCTACGAGTGAACTCACATCACCTGGCAGAGTATCAGCCGCGTGGTTGCCCAGCTTCACCTTTCATTAACCCCATTACTGAAAAGTAACAGCTCTCCCTTTCTAAAATGACAGCATCCCAGTGAGCACAACAAAATGACCATGTATGTATGCACGTTTATATACATATATAGCCAACCCTTCTACTGCCTACATTTAGCACTTAAGTGATTTTATATCATTAATTCTGTTAAACCTGAAATTGCAATTTAATCATTCCCATTTTGCAAAAATCTTAGACAGAGGAAGTTAATCATGTCAGATTGAGAGAACCTGACTTAGAGCCAGTCCCGTGTAAGAGGAGAAATACAAACACCACAGTCAGAATCCAATACAGATCTCTCCCATAGTATTACATCAAATTGGTTTGAAAATGAGTGGGGAAGGTTTCTCAAAGGGAACATCTTTTTACAGGTACGTCTTGTCCTGACAGAACTGCAGATCTTATCTTCCCTCTAGCCATTTCTTATACCATGTCTGGACTGCCTTGTGGGTGCGTGGATAAGCACACAGACAAGAGTGTGATATCGTCCATGTGTCAACATGGCTGGCAAGAGAAAATCTGGTGTCTTGAGGGGCTGTGAATCCTCTGCAGCCTTGCTACAAACCCAGGGAGTAGGAGCAGGCTGCTGGCCACCAGCCTCTGGCCACCCCCAGCAGGCAGGACGGGTATCTGCTGAGAGGCACAGCTATGCAGGCAGGGCTGGGCTCACGCCTTGCCAGTCCACACTGCAGACACGTGGCCCTGCAGAATGTTCTTGCTCCAGCCTGCTCTACCATCCTGATGCTTGTTTCTAAAAGTCAGCCTGCTTCAGAATGGTTTGGATGTGAATGGAGCTCAGGCAGGAATCTCTACTTGAAAATAGCATGGAATTAGGGGTGCTTAGTTTTATAGCTTCCTCCAGATTCTGGTAGGCTCGGATCTGTCCAGAGCCCTGTAAAAAGGCAGTGCCAAAAAGGGAATTAGAAACACATGCCTTCCTCTGTTTTGCCAGTTATTGTATGAAACCTCCTCTGACGTATCCACCATATAGAAGCTAGAGAGATGTTAACGTTCAAATGACAGTAAGAAGGACCGTTCCTTCTCCCCTCCCATCACTGCACTCCTGGGCACACAGAATTCGGTAACGGCCTTCCAGATGTTCTCCTTGGGTTGCCCTGATTTGTCCCTGGCAGCTCCTGGTCTATCATATTGATGTAGGTGTCTACCAGAGGCTTCCAGATGAGGCACGGTTACAGACAGATATGGACTGGAAAAGATACATTCATTGTGCTCACCAAACCGAAAATAAAAGAGAGGCCGGTTTCCTGCTGTGCTGGCTGCTCTCTCTCTAGCGGCCGCTTCCCGGATGTCACAGACACCAATGTTGGCAGTGCGGAGCACTCTTCTGGCAGCTCCTTCACTGTGTTGCAGTCTACACCGTACCGCGGCAGCTCCATTCGCTGCTGTAACAAGTTGAAAAAAACTAATTAATTCACGTTTAGTTTTTTTACATTTGTTACAGCAACGAATGGAGCTGCTGCCCCCATGCAGTAGAGCACACACGCACACGCACACACAGACACCACAGGACACTCACGGAGCCAACGCGGGTCAATGTTCCACTCTGCCAACATGGGCGTTAGTAATGTTAGCAAAGGTGCAGCGAGGGCTGGATGTCCCAACAGAGGGGAACTGCCTTTGGATTTCCTTTAGTTTGTTGAACACCATCACAGAATGCAAATCCCTGCCCTTCCCCAACACCTCCAATCCCAGCAAAAGCACAGTGTCCATTTCCGTACCGTTTTAAAATACCTCCAAAACATCTACTCCCTTTTAACAGCAAGATCCAAGACCAGCAAAGCTTATAAATTCTTGCAGTTCCCCAGCAAAACAAATTACAACAGAAGTCCAAATGACTAATTGGTCATGTATGTGGTTGTTCAGATATCAACAGAGGCTTACAAAAGGCAGCATCTGTTTTGTTATCCTATTTGTTCTTAGAAATGATTCACCTCCCCCAACCCCATGAGCAGGGACCTCAAGCCATTCAGATCAGTAAAGTCTTAGAAGGAGAATTTCAAATTGAACTGTTTCAAGTTTTGTCCAAAAGGTAACACAACAAAACAAACAAAAAGTACAAAGACAGCAAAGACCCAAGCACAAATAATATCAGTTTCTGGAGGAAAACACTTCAATACAGAAGAAGCAGTGTCTTCCACGATAATAAAATAATTAATTTAGCCATCAGCTAAATGATTGAGCTTGATGTTTGTACAAGAAAACAGTGGACAATATTTCAGTACTTTTCCTCTTCATCCTATTATAATCTTCCTTCACTCATCCATATCCCACATTATTAGTGCAGGATTTTCTGGGAAGTGGCAGAGCAGAAAATGTTCACTTCATCCTATCTTTAAAGCAGACCTAAACCAGCTGCACAACCTCAATCACAACCTCTTCAAATTACTGAATGGACCCCACTATCGGACTGAGTTACAGAGATGCCTCTGCTTCTCTTTACACCGGAGAACTTTAATATCACTACAGAGACCTTGAAAGATAAACCTCAGAGGGTTCTTCACCTTCTTCCTTTCATCATTACATGCATGATGAATCCCCAGCAGTTTCAGCCATGGAAACAGCTTGACCAGAAGACTATGAGCTTTCTGGGGAAAACGCTGCATTTTCTTGTGTGAAGGAAAAAAAGGCACAACTGATAGTATAAACAAATACCAGCACCAACTGCACCGCTGTGTTGAGAATTACTGTGAGGCAACAGTCTCTCCATAACTCAGTAAACCTAAGCAGGTCTCATGAGAACATACTGTGAAGACTATTGTATGTCTGATAGTCTGGTCAGACCAAAAAACACCCAGAAATTTAATAACGGCACCTCTGGTATTCTAATTCTGTTGATTTGATTTGTTTCATTCTCTAGTGGCTCCCAATGGTTAGGAAATGTCACAGACACCCTCAAATCAGGCTGTATCACTTCAGAAAACAGATGTGTCTGTAACACTGATCTCTTTTGTGGAGTTCCCACCAGTGGAGCAGACCAAGTGAAATCCAAAGGCACAAAAATACCATTCTGCTATGGAGCTAGCTAATATATGTACACCTGCAGAAGAGAGAACAAGGCAGTGCCTCCACACATGAGCAGTTTAAATAGAAAACCATCAACTCCACCCTAAAAGCATGATTTTGTAAAAGGAGGAGGAAACTGGTTCCCAGGCCTGCAACAAAAACAGGGCTCAGAGGAAAACTGAGGCCAACACCAATACCTGCAAATACATATTCAACTTCACGATCCAGTACCTCAGAAGAGTGAAAGAACTCTGAAAAGTTCTTACACATATTTATGAAAAAATTTCAATGAAGCGATACATTATTAAACTCCGTTTGAAGATATTTTTATACCTTTTGGCCGAGTGCACGCAACCCATCCCTCAACACTGAGACCAAGTACGTATAAAGGATTGGTTGCCCACATGTTACGGGACAAGCTGAACTCTAGGGATGCTGCTGGTCTCTCTAGCATCTTCAGAAGGCAGACCTGGACAGGAAACCCAGAGATGTTGGAAGGTATCAAGCTCTGAAGTTCTCTTCCACTCTTGTGTATGCCTCTGTTCAGAAAGCTTTACTTGGCTGAGGTCTTAATGAGTTAGGACATTATGTTTTCACCTGTATTTTTGGACTGCTTCTAACAAACAATGCCTCTCTAACAAGCCTTGGCTGACTTTATTATCCAGACACGACTGCGAAACCCACAGCAACGTATGTAAAAAATGTACGCACACATCAAAGCAGACATATATATATATATATAAATACACATAAAATGGATGGAATAAGCTTTTTCTGCATAAAATAGCTTTGTTTCTGCCACATATATTTCTTCAGAGATGCAGATTTTTACGGTGGCAACTATCAGTACACTTGACATCTTCATATATTGAAAGCATAGATACACGTACCGGGAGGCTGTGGCAGGTAGGCCCCAATTAATTTTGATCTCTTCTTTTCATATCCCTTCTGTGTGATGTCACCTGCCAAGAAAAGAAAATGAAAATCAATAAGACGTGGATAAAAACAGTATCTAGCTGTTTAATGGCAGCACCATCAGCTTAGCCACCACTGCACTGTTTGTCTGTCTTGACAATTATAATGAACAAATGAAAAGCACAATATGATAATTCCTCCCAGAAAGAACTCATCTACGCCAGAGCCATTCTGACAAGTAAATACCCAGCCTTGATTTATTCCAGCACTGGAGTCCAGTGGCACAGAGTTTTAAAACCATTTTGATATGCTGTTACACAAGCTTTCAAAAGCTACAATGACCTTCATTAGGTTAATAAACAATGGATTACACAGAGTGCGGGGGCCTGTGGTGGCTGGCAAAACACATCACTGATTAGCATTTTCTATCATTAATGGGATTTTTCTAATAAAGCATGTAAGGCACAAAAGACTTGAAACTGCTGCTATATCATTTCTGCAATATAAATGTTTTAGCTGATTTCTAAGCAGTACTGAGAGGAACAAAACCAAAACAAAACAAATCTACCACAGATCTGCTAGAAAATAGTACCATACAGACTCTTTGTCTGACTTTGCAATTAGATCTCCAAAAAAATTTTGGAGACAAATGTCTGAATTTCTTAAGTTCAATAATACATTACCCTTCACTGTGTCTGCAATTTCCTCGGGTAAGTTTCTTTTAATGTAAAGATTAAAAAATACTTTTCTGTAAAAGCTTCCTAAAAAAAAGTGGTGGATAATTAGATATGTTAAAAAAACCATATAACTTCAGTCTTATTAGAGTTCAGGAGAGGTTTAGCACCAAAACTGGGATACAGTCCTGGCTCTGGAGCTTTAGAGCTACCTTTAATAGTTCAAATAGTTCTTCAAGTATAATTCAGGTATCCAGATTCTTCTTTCCAAATACGTGAACACGTGTGCACACACATAAAAGTACGTATTAAATTCAATACAAGCTGCTTGGGATGCTAAAAAGAGAGATGGGGTTGACAATTATAAGATCTTTGAAGTAACACTGTACTCCCTGCCCTTTCAATAAGCGTATCTGCTACTGTGAGACTCAATCACGCTGTTACCGCTCAGCTGCAACGCTGGACTTGTGTTTGTAAAAGGTTGAGGGCTTAGGAGGGCAGAAACCACAAAAAGAAGGGGAGCTTTGGCAGTAATGTCCTGCTAGACACAGTAATGCGTTCCACCCCTGCATTCAACCTTCACCTAAGGAGACCATTTGCCAAGAGAATGACATCCTCATTTCAACCCCAGCCGCTTGGGTAAACGGATGCTAAATTAGCACCAACGTACAGATAGAGCTTCCTGTGGGCTTGTCTGAAATCAGTAATTACATTAAAACATCTTCCAATGTTCCTCGATGAAAGACCTTTTCTTGGGGATGGTTCCAATAAGCAATAAGGAGGCAAAATTCTCCAAGCCTCCCTGCCAGTGTCCTGAGCCAACCCCTCACCCCTGGTTGAAAACAGTGCTTAAAATAACACCTATCCTCTTCACTACCATATCTCAAACTGCTCAACAAAAGAAGTCCACTAAAATATCTGTGTTTTTAAATGATGGAAGTGAGAGTGAAGCACTGCAAGTGATAACTGTCCCATATTTACCCAGGGAAGAAGTGGCAGACTTGGCAAGAGGACCTAAACCTTTAAAGTTCAAACCCAGTGACACCTGCAGCACATTTCTTCCCATTTTAAATACTTCTGGCATGTGTTCAAACTAGTGAAACTCTCCATTGTAATCACCACCTTCTCACAAACCAGACAGTAACTATAGATACCATTTCATTAAAATGTTTTAATGAAAAATGTGTTTATTTCTATTTGAAAATTGTAAAATATGGACAAAATGATCTTTAAAAGTTTTGCTAAAGAAATTACCACTGATTTCCTGTGTTCCTCAATACCAAATTCTTAGGCATTCCAGACGTATCTCAATTCGAGTAAAAATTTGGTTTTCTTATTTTATTATTGCTCTTTAACGAGAACAGAGATGTCCTACGGAGAACCACAGCTCCATGGTGGTACACGCAAGTTGGTAATGCCATTTTAAATATGAAACTGTTATTAAGAACAGGTGCTTAACTACCGGCTCCTCTTCGACACACATGGTAGTACATACACATGGCAATCGGTGTCTCAAGCTATACATTCTAGACATTGTTCGCGCAGCCTGAACCCATTCGTGCAATATAAGATTTGTCCACTACTTTCTAAACCTATATTGTCCTTAATGGGAAGAAATGCAGAGAACAAGCAATTTCTTTGGCACCGAAGTGGAAAAGATAAATATCAAGTGTTCTCTCTTGTCAATACTAAGTTTTCATTCAAGTTGGTATCCAAACTTACTTTTTTGAAGTTCACCACATAAAGGAATTATTCTGAGAAAAAACAATGGTGACTTCTTCCTTAGACCACTGTCTCCACCAAAAAAATCACCAAAAAAATGATTCTTTGAGACAATTTAATATCCAATTATTTCTACTCCCAGGAGCAAGCAGCCAATTCATTTAGAATAAACACTAATCTTTCTATAATCATGTCCATCATTGCCCTGGTAACCAAATCTAAAAAAAGCCATGTAAAAGAAAAATAGAAAATCACCAGATTTTCATTGTAGTATCACTGTTACCATTCTGAGGTGGAAGGAAGACGACTGCATCATGTAGTCTGGGAAAGTACTATGTTTTATTGATCAGGATTAATGGTATTTGTACCAATTTGTATTTTTTCAGGTAGATTGACTTCAGGATACCAACAATAACTGATTAACCATTAAAATATTACTACAACATACCATACGCAAAACTACTGCATTTCAAAGCTCTGTTGAACTCATTGTGTAAGCTCCTACTATACAATTAACATAGCTCACCAAAAGTTAACTGAGCTTAAACTCTGCCTTTATCATAAATTACCATTCACTCACTTTTCTAAACACAATATTAAGACCTTTGGTCTATGTCCTTCATTCCTTTGCAAACTAATGCAATAATTTTAGAAGTATCATCTGAGAAAAAAAAACCCTTTTCAGCTATCAGTGCAGCTAGATCACGTTCATCTACAGTACAATATTGAATTTGGGCTTGGCATTTTGGAGAATATCAACAGGATTGCAAGAACTACACTTCCTTGCAATGAAAACAGAGGATTTATGCTACAATTCTGTTTTTCATTAACACTCCTTCTCCTAAAAAGCCAGCAGACTCTCGGGATGTTGCTGCATGCATTCAGAGTCCACCTCTAAAGACAGGAGGGAAAAGGGTCTCATCCACAACGTCCTTTGAGTACATGCTGGGTTTTCCATTTATTACATGAACAAAACGCTCAAAGCCCCTGCAAATTTAGACCTCCTCGTTGCATCCTTCTCTAGCTTTCTTCTGATGGCTCCTTTGCCTGCTTCTGTGTGGTATCTCTGAGCCCGGCGGTGATGCTGCACAGCCCAGCTCCGGGAGAGACGCCGCTGTGAGCAGAGGACAAGGCTGGCAGTGGGTTCAAGGGAAAAGGCCAGGCCACGGACTGAGGTGAAGAAAAGACTCCAGCACCAGGGATACGCCGGAGCAGGCGGCTGCAGGGAGCTTTGGGGATGGGTCTCCCTGGGACAAGGCACCATGACATAATGCTGGGCAGCCAAAAGGTGGCACCTCCATTCAGCAGCTCCCTGCAGCCCTCTGCTCTGCCCGCCTGGCTCCTTCCTTGGCTCTGGCCCCAGCCCCTGGCCCTGGCTCTGCTCCCAAGCGCTCTGCCCTGCTCCGCTACTGCTCAGCTTCATCCCACAGCTGGTCCCCAGGCCCTCCTCCTCCTCGCTCCCCTCCTCCCAGCTGCACTCACTTCACTGCACCCAAGGACCGCAGCCTTCCATCTGCACCAGCGCTCTCCAGTTTTGTTTTTTTTTTCCTCTGGACATGTCGTCCTTCTCCTCCTCGCCTCCACTAGGGATCTGATGGGTTCCCACCCTCGGAGGGCCACAGACGTGCACTCTGGAGGGTACTGTGCCGGAGGGTCAGCGGGGAGAGCAGAGCACAAACCCTGGACCCTGAACTCACCAACAATGAGCAGATTTCACCCTGATATTTCCCCCATCCATATTTCAATTTGACTGTCAAGGACTGCTCTGTAACAGGCAGGCAGTACAACAAGCCTTCTTCCACAAGACCAAGTTCATTTCTTATTTCTGCTCCTCCTGAGACTCTGCAGGCACAAGAGGGAAAAATGCCCCTTCTGCAAGGGAAGGGACAGGACAAACGGAGGCCCATCCAACCCTCCAAGGAAGAAGGCTGCCCAGAAGAGCAGAGTATGTAACCAGGGCTCTGTCACTCTGTAATCCTACTGCCATCTCTCTTTATTTGTGATTTGTGCCCCTGTTTCTGCAATTTGCCAAGTTGCAGATGGCAATGCTCTCCTACATCAGCACTCACAAACAAGTATTTTGTAGCTATATTTAGCAAAGCAGCTCTGTGGTGCGAGTTCATTCGACTACGCTCACCACAACTGCTACTGTTTGCATTATACCCTCCATTTGCTTTGAAAATTTACTGTATTTTTCTCTTTCCTTCAACAGTGTTGGATTTCTGCCTCTTTACAAAGACAACGGGGACAAGCAGGGGGAGGCAGGTCGCAGCAATACAACCACAGCACATGCTCATCACAAGCCAGGAAGGAGAGAGAGCCCCTTGGGATACTCCATGTTGCACAAGACATTTTGAGGAGTAAGAAATGCCTGTAAATGTTGAAGTCATTCCTATTACCCTATCCCCTTTCCTGGCCCCTCCATGAGTCAGCTCCATCCATTTGTATTTCATGTCCTAGAATGATCATGGAATCACACCTTAAAATGAAAATAGTAAAAACGCACATTTTAAGTAACCAGCAAAATACTGACTTTTTAGCTTTTTGTTGAGGAGAAGGTTATTAAATGTGAAAAATACTTCCACATGAAAAATATCTGTACATTACCACCCTCCTTTAAAGCATTTACACTTTAAAAGCTGAGCGGCTAGAAATGCTGGTACCACAGACAAGCAAGGTGCTGTGCTACTTTCATGACAGTAAAATGCTTAGAGTCAATATAGTATAACAGTTTCCTTTTCAATTGAAATATAAATTAGCTGATCTATTATCACTCCCTGAACACAAACATGTCCAGTCCTGATGGACTGCTACCATGATATAGGAAGTAAATTAATTCAAGCTAAAGATAATTGCATTATACCTGGGGGGGGAAAACATAAACCAAACCCAACAGAAGAAAACTTACACCAAATTTTTCCTTTTTCCTGGAAGATGCCAGCGCTTCTTAAGTGATCTCAGTCCTTTAGGACACAGCACAGGTGCAAAGCCAATGATAAAACCAGGGACTACAATCACCTTGCTTAGCGCAGTGAAAACTCAATTTCATATTCAGTGATCTCGAAGCCTGACTGATGCTGCTGGTTTTTGCTACACATGTGTGTTTTGAAATGAAAAGTCAGGCTGGGACTTTGAATTAGTTTAAGGCACTTACAGAAAAATTCGCCACAGGGAATAACGCAATCAATAACTCCTCTCAAACACAGACTAACACCAAGCTCGCCGGTGAGTGCCTTTCCTTTGCCCATGATTTTCTGCCCTCTAAAGATTCAATTTTCTGTACGACTTGTTTATTGCTGATGACTCAAATTCAGTGTCAGCATCTTGGCAAGAGGGATTTGAATGAAACAAAGCTCCTCATAAGAGAACTGTGACTCATTTACTTCTCCCACTCATGATGCAGACAGTCTCCCTGTCTGGTCTTCCAAAAATATGCCAAGAGACAAAGGATTTCATTTTGGATGGTGCAAGTACAGAGATCTCAAAACCGCACAAATACATCTCATGTAACACGTACATGAACACAAAAATATCTATCAGGAGCCACCTTCTTTTCCAATGTCTTTTAAAAAAGATGTTTAACCTCATCAGCAGCACAGAAAACTACTCAGAACTAAGACAAAGAAACAAACGGTAAACTATGGCACCGGGCAAAAAACTTAATGGTATCCCACACTTCAGTGCAAACAATACCATAAATTACAGTACTGCTCAAGTGCCTGTTAAGAGGAGAATGCTGTAGCTTGAAGGTTTCAATGATAATATTATCCACATATAGCTGAATTATTATTTTTTTTCCCCCAAGGATACATTTTGTTCCTGTATGTCACAAGCAAAGCAGAATATGGCTGAATTTCAATGACAGATAAGGAAGAGTGCTCCATGTGTACTTTACAGCTTATAATGCTTTCTAAAGTGGCTTCTAATTCAGGAAAAAATATTTAAACAGATTATGCTGTTAACAGATAAGGTAAACCATATTGGCACTGCTAAAATAAAAGATACAATGTCTTCTGAATGTTTAAAGTATTACTGTTCAAAATCGGTACTTTCTTCCCATTCTTTTGATAGACAAATATCTGTTGCATAATCTGTGAAATTCTGAAGTTTTAATTCAAATTTTACATTTTTAAACAAGTGAGTAGTAAATCAGTTTACATAGAAGACACTTTTGAGTACCTCCACCCTGAATCCCAGATGACCCCTTGAGTTCCCCCACTTCCTTTCTGCTCCCATAGTCTTCAGCACATTTTTCCAATACCCAAAATACTCCTGGGTTTCAAAAGAAAGAAAGTAAAAAAAACCTCCTCCAAAGCGAACCCCAAAACTCCTAATTTAAGCTAACGAAAACAATCCTGAGGATTTTCCGACTCAGACGTTCTCCCTTTCGGCCGAGCTGGTGCGGCGGTGGGCAGGGAGCGGGCGTGCAGCCGGAGACCCCGCGCCACTGAAGTCAGTTGACCTGCGCGGTCCTCAGCCACACCGGGGCTCCCCAGGAGGGAGCATCTCTGCAGCACAACTTTTATGGCCTGAAATATTGTAAAGTAAACAGAGGCTGGTTGAACAGTAAGGGTTTCCATTCTCAGAGTCAAGAGTTTGTTTCGTTATTTAAAGCTTTAACGAACACTTTATATGATGAAAGCAATCCTTGCCATTTTTGGAATTTTATGGTCATTAGGACCCTTCATAATGTTGTTTTCCTTCCTTTATTGCTTTATAAGGCTTATAGGGCACCCTTGAAGTGTATATCCTTTTTGCAGCTGCTGGAAGCTCATCTTTCATCTCTCCACTCGCTTTCCTGCTGCCTATGAGGCATTTGCCTGTTCCAGTTATTCTCCCCGTCTCTAACACAAACTGTGCAGAGTCAGATCTTGCTCAAGATAAAAATAAAACACAATTCTGAAAAGTATGCCTAAGGAAACAGTCCTGATAAATGTTATTTAATAGACAGGCCTGATATTTCAAGTTATAAATGTTCCCTAAAGAAAGATAATTACAGCAATAATTCCACTTATCATTATTTAGAATTTACAGTTCACAGCAAATCAAACATTTCCATAAATGCTGCACTGTGCTGGGTACTGCAAATTTGTGTCCCGATTTTTTTCCCAGCTCTGAAAATGTCTGGGGAAAAAAAAAAAAAAAAAGAAAAAAAAAAAGAAAAAGAGGAGGAGGAGGAATCCTAAAGGAGGAACATATAATGGACGTATGAAACAAAATCTAGAATACATTATCCAAACCAATCTGTAAGCATATTTGCTCCTTTGGACAGAAAAATACACCCAGGCTTTCCAGAAGGAAAAACCTGCAATATCGAAGTAAAATGATAAAATTGATTAACAGGCCAATGTCTTATTCTGCCAGTTCTCTAGGAAACAGCCTATGAAAAAAACTCTCCTGCTTGTGCCTTTGTATTTTTTAACTATTTGTTTTTTCACTACTTTGGCCATTACTAAGTTTAACCAAAAAGTCCAAATGGGTTAACCTTCCTGGCAGAGAATGCAATGCTTCCAAAAAGCAACAGATTTCCAAATCTGTCATCCATCATTGTGCTTCCTTTGATACTGCACAGTATGACTGCAGCGCTCTTCCCAAATTTCATGTAAAAATAGAAATCTGGAATTCCTATTTCCATATGCTGGGAGAGGGGGAAAAAATGGCTTTTACCTGATGTATTGCAACTCTTTCACTTTTGACTGGGGTTCACATAAAGCTTTTGTGTTTGAGATTAGTTATGCTAGTCAACAATCAAAGTGTTTCAGCACTACCTAAAATAATTTTATTTTACCGTAATGTGGGTTATTATGTTGATTGAAAAAAAAAAACCAGGTATTTAGAGCAGTTGTACTACAGTATTAGAGCGCCAAAATGTCCAAATATCTTCCCACAGGTTTTGTAAAAATAGAACCTCTTCTGGGCAAAAAAAAACCCTTCATGCAAATGCAAATTTCCATATACTTTGACAGCTGGATGTAAATGCAGAAAAGCCCCGATTTCTTAACTACCAAGGGGAAACTGAAGCAGGAATACTTTTTTTCAAACAATTATAAGACCGCTAATGGTTGTGGAAGAATATTGAGAAGTTGTAAGTAGTTGTGAACAGGGACTTGAATTACCATAATGACTATGCTGAGTGACCATAATGTCTTTAAAAATGCATCACTTGGGAGATCATCGTGCTCAATAATCTGGTCTACCAATTTAGTACATACATGACACATACGATTTTGATTAACTAAAAAAACATAATCATTTATGAAGGGAACGTAAGTGTCTTCCATAACAATATTCACATTTTTCTCTTGAAATGACAGTGGTTAATTTACTAAGTCCAGTTAATAAGTTACTTCCTACTGCTTTAAGTCCAACCCCTCAATCACAAACTTCATCGACAGTGCTCAAGAACCATAAGTGCCTTGTGCCCAGAAACACCTGATACACCTATCATCTGCTTTCATATTTCCAACAGCTGAGACACAACCCTAACGCAAGCTCAGAGTGCCCAACCCTAATTTGTTAAGTGATGCTTGAGGAAGCCTCCAGATACCTACAAGTTCTGATAAGCAATCCTCCCAAGAACCTAACTCGCACCGCTGTTACCTCTCTTCCAGTCCCTAGGAACTCTGGTTCACTTCTTAAGCTTCCAAACAAGAGTAAAATAACTTTACTTAAAAAAAAAAAAAAATAATCTTAAGCATGGAAACATATTCATTTTAAAAGCATACAAAAGGGAATAACCCCCTCAGGCACCATGTCCAACATCCTGCTCTGCAGGAAGAGCAGATCAAAGCCAACATCCTTCGAGTGATGAGCACTCTAGCAACAATGTTCACCAGTTGCTCACATCTTCTCTGTCTCAGCAGATTTTTAACATTTCTATGCAAAACAGGACTACTTTATTTAGAGTTTTCTTCTTAGAATGCCCTCTGCAAGATGGTTAATGATGGATTTACTTAAAAGGCAAGATGTTGCTCCAAATCTCCTCTGGAAGATAAACGTGCTCTAACATGTGCATTGAATGAAGACATCTTCCCCAGTTGTATTTTGTGAGATGGGCTGCAGATGGTCCAAATCATAAAGTAAGTCACAGAGTTTTCAAAACCCGCACCTCTTTCTACAGTATTTCTTCTCAGATTTCAATTACATTCTTGCTAAGATGGCTGTGATGGTCCCTAATGCTATTTGCCTGGAAACCAAGGTTTCAGCAAGCAGAAGAGCTCTCACAACTTAGACACAGCAAGAATTAGCATTCAGGGGCATTTGACGGATCTAATCAACATTCCCTGACCCACAGCCCAACTAATCCAAAACAGGTACAAAATTGTGTTACCCTTCTCCCTCTCACGCAGTTGAAAAACAATTCTGGTGTTACCGGTAGACACAGAAAGCACTCCACTCAGGGATTTCTGAACTGTAATACCACAGCACATACATACTGGTGCTGACTTTCGAAGAAAATCCATTCATCATTTTGCATCTCGGAACTTCACTTTAGCACAAAATTACACCCCAGCTACAGAGCAAATGCTCTGAATTACTACATCTGTCCCACTGCAGGTCAGGGGCGAACTGCCGACCGGTGAGACAGAACACGGAGGCTGCACACAGAATAAATGGAGCCACCTGCAAGTGATGCCTTCACTGAAGCAGCATTGTAGGGGGAAGGACTATACTTTTATTCACAAACCTCACTGCTCACTTTCACTTGAGGAAAACCTGACCTGCTGTTTTACTAACCTTATCCTTCAGGAGGTCTTAAAAGGTGTCATCAGACGGGTACATGGCAACTTCTGGGTCACTGAGTCCAGCCCCCTGTACTGCAGCAGAGCATGTCAAACCCTTACAAAAATAATCCATTTCCATCCGGAACTAAATTCAGCTGGACTCAACTTTTTATACCAAGTTATTATAGCACCCTCTTTACCTTTTTTTGCAATTTTCCCACTGGTCTGCATCTTTTCATCTTGAAATAATTCTTTTGCACCCTCTCCTGTACGACAGGCTTTCCTGGCCTCCATGTAGACAAACTTTGTTTGTCTAAAAAAGTGAGTTACCTTAACAAAGCAAGAGTCTTGATCACACCTGTCTTGTGCAACCTATCTTATCAAAGATAACTCAGGTTGTACTTTATCAAGTTTTCCATTTATCTCCTTGTCTTTCTCTACATTGCCTTCAAAATGCATCTGAAGTACCCCATTCCATTAAAATTATATGAGTGGCTCAGATCACCTTTTCTCCCCATTCCTAAACGTCATTCCTAGTCATGACTCGTAAGTCTCGTAATGCCACTTATTGTTTGAAAATTACAAATTCTTACCACTGGACTTCCCCCCACGAGTATTTTTGCTTTTAATATTCCAGCACTGATATTACCTAGGTGCCTACTTCAGCAAACTGAGTTTTTCTCCCATTGCTGTTAACATATAATAACCACTATCCAAACTGTTTCTAAAAAGATGAAGGCTTCCCAACCTGCACAGTTACTGGAAGTATTTATTTTCCTGCTAACATAACTAAATATTCACTGCAATTAATTTGCAATTCAAAGAAAACCCAGTTTGGATTTTTAACCAAATCTGGGGCTCAAAACTAAGGAAGATGTATACAGAACAAACTGATCTTATGTCCAATTATAAATGTTAGAATATGCCTGTCCTGGTAATGCAGAGTAAAAGAAATCTGTCTCTGGTTTCAAGAAATAAAAAAATTAAACCTTGTTTCACAGCCTGCAAATGCAATTTAGGATGGTTTTTCAAAATACATTTTGTTGACAGCTTATTTGATCTAACAGGCAGATACAATAAAACGAAAGCTATTTAAAGGCACTCGCAATACATGAACTGCAATGCATGTTAATAAGGTACCCAGATCACTTCATCTTTTCTATGTAAAAAACAACATTTGAAAACTGTCACTAGCGTAATTTCTGTATGCACCTAAGTACTGAAATTCCACTCTTAAAAGAAATAACTTAAAATATATTCATGTCATTTTCCCGCTTTGTTCCAGAAAGACCTGAAACAGCAAGATGAATTAACGTCACCTGGTTGCTCAACTCGATTCAAAGTGTGTTACTAAAAGAACAGAAGAGCCCAAAAGCAACTCGCTGTTCTCTGTTACGGGGCCAGGTGTTTATGAAGTGCTGAAAATACGCATCCTCTGACTCAAGGACTTCTGTTACCCAAAGGCCGACTCAGATCCTACTCTCTTAAGCCTGCAAAATAACTCAAAAGGAAAAATAGTTGCATGCCTTCAATTACCTCAAGACACAATCGGTGTCCCTGTACTCCACAGCTTCCACAATATTTGACAATACCATTTTTTCCCTGCTATAGCACCTCTGAAGGCTCCTAAAGGTCCAGGACATTATTACAGACCCAATGTGACAGCTCATACTGATGTTAGCACACAGCAGCTGTTCTCATAGGAGGCATTATCCTCTTGTGCCTGTGAAATATGGCACTTGGAAACCTGGGACTTTCTGCTAGGTCTGAGGCACACACTTCTGTGCGCTTGGAAAATCAGATCTCCCTGTTCTCACCCTTCTTATTTTTCTCCACATCTAGCTTACAACAACTCTTGATCAAGATACAGAAATTTGCTGCGGTAAGACAGAGGCACAAACATTTTCTTTTCTTCCCCTGTTCTGAGTTTATGATTTATTTCATATGTTAATGAGGTTATGCCAAGATTTCTGTATCTTTTTCCCTCAGATATCAAAAATAATACAGTATTTCAAATCTGAAAGAAGGTACCGCTTTCACATCTTTGTTACCTTCTTTCATGCAGTACAGAGTTATTTTAGAAAAGAAGCTGGAATTAAACCATAGCTATACTTAGTAAAATAAAAGCAGCAAACTTTCACTGAGTAATGTTCATTTTCATCGGTACTAGAACCCAAAACTAGAAATGCCCTTCTCACAGGCGTTATCAAAGGTCATTTCCCATGATGATAAAGTTCAGCACTTCAGTTTGGCTTTCATGGAAAGGACTGATGGTTTGGAAGTAGACGCTTCTGAGAAAGCCCATGAATGCACGTTTGTATCAATATGTCAAACCCAACACTGTTCTGTCCTTGTTTCTCAATTGTTCACAAGGTGACAGGTAGTTAATTACTATCAGAAATGTTTCTTAATTCACTGGTTTGTAGGAACTGCCATTGCGGCTTACTTCATTTTGTGCATCAGCAGGTAAACTGGCAGACACGCAATGCCTGAGGTCCAAAGGAACATGGATCACATACCTTACAAAAGCCATCGGCCCATTTGTTTTTACAGTTACAATACAGCTATACTTTAGAAGTGCCAACAAAGATTACTTAACATGCAGAAAATCAACAAGAGACTTCATTTCATACTCCGTTATGAACCCCTAGCTGGGAAATAGGACTAGCAGAGCCTGGCAAGTAGCTGGTTGGTTTTTTTTAAGAAATGAACAATGCAAGAATTAAGGTAGGATTTATAACCTCTTATGAGTCTACACAAAACACTGACTTTTCAGCATAATTCTGATGGAACGTACACGAAGACTGCTTCGGACAGAAACGCCTGTGACCAACATGCACACATTGGCTGTCAGCCTTCAAACCTGTACACAGAAATCCAGGATTCTCAGTCCTGCAGCTGTGTCTTCAAGCAGCTGCTTGGCCCCCAAATGCTGCTGATCCAAGTGCCCAGCATGAGCTGACAACTGTCCACTTAAACCTGACAAAGCCACAGATGAAGTCCCAGCTGAAGTTGTACCTCTGCTTGCTGTCCTACACAGACAGATCCATACATCCAAACAGGTCTCCTCTGACTGCAAGTCCACATCAGATCACCTGGTGGCCTGGGTAATTATTTAGAAATAACTTGATAATCCTGAAATACAAGGCATGAGCCATGCTTTTACCTTCTTCTGCTTATTTCTTACCCAGACTTGATACTTTACCCATTCCTCTCTTCTTTCCAGTGATGCTGCAAGGCTGGGTCAGAATCACGTTTGCAGTCACCTTCGTTCCTTTCTGCCTTGCAAAACAATGAGCTGCTCGGCTCTGCTTCAGGTCATGGGTGCCCATGTCCCAGTCTCCATGTGCTACTCGAGCACTGGCTGGCCACATGCAGAACTGCTGATCCTACAGCTGCACTGCAAAGGTCTTTAACCACCCCTGTGCTGTGTAATACTTGCAAGGCTTATGATCTTTTTTTTAATTATTTATTTACCTTTATTAATCATCTACAATCTCAGATACTGCTCATCCTAACATCCTGGTGGATCAGCGGCTGTCCAGCTAAGGCTTTCCATGGCCAAGGCTAACATCAGACCTCACAATTGCTCCCTTCTGCACGCAGCCTGGGGTTCCACTATCCGGCCCCCATAGGAATGCCTCACCATTGCCATCTGATGTCACACCTACTGGATGATTTCATGTCACGGTAAGACTGCAATGCCTATCTCCCCACCTGAACATCCCAGATTTCACTACAATCTTCATTTTTAGAATTCAAACATGGACAGCACAACTAGAATCAGATGCTTTCGTCAAATAAAATGCGATTCCCACCCTATTATGTAATTAAAATAGTGAGAGGCATCTGAAAACTTGTACGGGTAAGATGGAGAGGGACAGCATCTTCGTGTCTTCCAGCACACAAATAATGGCTTTTGCATCTTCTCTAATAAACTTCATGCTTTGAATGTCTGAAGAGGTAGTTACTAGTTTTTATGGCAGGAAGAGTGTAAGAAACACAGGCACGACCACACCGGATTCTGTCCAGAGTCAGAAACAGAGGAGTGGTCACACTGGATCCCTCCCAATGCTCCTTCATGTCTTTCAGCGCTTACAGGTACTTAGAAGACAAAGTAAGGCAAAAAGTTTGAAACAGAGAAAGTAAATAATCTATCCTCCTTCTCCGCACAGTGTCATTTGATCAAAACTGTTAGAAACTCACCTAAACCTCAGAGCACGACACTATAGAAAAACTTCTGGGATCCACTGCTACAGAGTACCTTTTGCTGCCCAAATAAAACTGAAATCCTGTTCTGAATCTTGCTGAAGGCTTGGCTGAAGTCTTTGGCCTCAATAACTTTCAATGAGGAATTAATTCCACAACCTAATTACAGTCACTGTGAATTTGCCAACTTTTAAGTTAATTAAATATCCCCCTACCCTCTGCCATGAAAAGTTCATGACATACCTTCTCTGCAGCATTCATTATTTGACACACTTTTGTCAGTTCCTCCTCGTCTGGCTCCTTGCAAGGTAATTAATTCCAGATTTTCAACATGCTTTAGATACAGATTTTTTCCATGCCATTCATCATTCTCACCCCCCTATCACTGCTCCAGGCCAGTTCCCCCACGGGTAAGGTGAGGCAGTGGGTAGCGCAGGGAAAAGCACTCAGCATGATGCTCCAGTCCAGGGTTTCCCAGTGCTCCCAGTCCATGGCTCCCAGCTGCCAGCCCTGTGCAGCACTGCTCACCTACCCCAAGTGCCCACACCAGTGTTCACATCTCTATTCCGACCTGACTGTTTCCATCTAAAAAACTCTAAATACAAACCTTCATCCCAGAGTGAGCTCCCAAAAGCAGAAATTAGCTACACTTAACTGAGAAAACTTGACAGATCTGATTTTATAGTGAGGTTAAGACTCAGGTGGTCCAAGGCCAGAGGTTTAAAAGAAAAATAATAATTATTCATCCTGGCACACGGATCCCACACAGAACACATTTGGAGTACCTCATACATGTGAAGAAAACCAAAACTTCTTAAAAATTTATAATATTATTATTTAATTCTACATTACATACACTTGTGTATTAAAAGCTTTCCTTATGATGTTTGCAACTTTAGGACCATCAATCATTATGTTGTCATTAGGACTGAGTTTTTCTGTTGGTTCTCTGTGTTTTTCTGCTTTGTACTTCCCCCTCTGTTTTCCTTGGCTGCCCAGTACTGACTTTGAAAGGCTCTGATGTAAAACCCACTTTTTCTTCAGGATGGCACAACTTCAGAGGGTTGAAGAGATTGCAAAGACGAAGACCTATTTTTGCTTCCTCAATGTTACAAAGAAGACTTTAGCTAATAAAAGAAAGTCGCTTTCCCCCTTCTTTCTTGTTAGGATTCTGTTCCAAATCTTTCAACAACAAAAAACCACATTGCATGCACCACACTTAGTAACCTCTTCCCTACAACTTCTCTCCAAAAAGTGATTAATGTAATTGGCAAATGTATAAATATTTCTAAGTATCTTAGTAGTCTGTGCTTTTAAATCAGATAAGCACATACAGTTTCCTTTCCTTTATTTGTCTGAAATGCAATATATATATATAAATATATATATATAAAATAGAGGGGACTGAAACTTGAGATACTTGAGAGCTGCAACTAGCGAGAGCAATGTAGCAGTCCAAAAAAGACTAACAGCACGTCTTCTCCCCAGGGGCTATCAATTTATTTCTTATTTAAGACGCTGGAGAAAACAATCCCAGAACAGTTTCCATTTTAATTCAAAAAGCAATGCAGCCAAGCTTCTAAACCCAAAATATTTGCTGATTTCTTTATACATGGCTACTCCTATACAAGAGTTCTGCATAAATACAGGATTACTGTGAAAAACTCGAATGCAAATGTCCTATCAATGAGCACCAATGTGAAAACAGTACCCATCTCAGTAAACTAGAGCCATAAATTCCTATAATCTCTAAAGTCCTTCAGTTTTCCACTTGCATTTACACTGGTATTTAAGTATTTGTTGTGTAAAGGTTTCTGAGACTCCTTTTGCACAAAATTATGGTACAACATAAAATCACTCTTTGGCCTTGTAAATACTGAAAGGGCTTGAAATAGGAGAGGATGCTAAAGCTGCAGCTACGGTTGTGATTACATGTATACTGCAGGCACGTCCAGGCAAGACTGGCTGATGCTCTGAAGAACTTGGGCAAATTCAGGAGTGGCTCTAAAGGTATCTTTACCTACCAGCGGGCCACCGCTGGTAAATAGCTGACTACAGGAAAGTGCATGAACAAGGATATGAGTCTAATTTTTTTTAAAAAATATATTGGCTACAATGGTTTTATTAGGGTAAGTTCCTGCCTGCTGAAAGAGCTGTAAAGGTAACAGCTCCTAGGAACAAACACTGACATACCTTCCTGTTAAATTGTATTAAATTGTATTAATTTACAAAACTGAGACTCCGACTTCTTTAGACCAAGAAACCATCCTGGTTTAGTGTTGACTTATTCTGCAGTTTCAGGTGCACCGGCAGAGCCTTATTAGGTCACACAGAGCCTCGGAGAGCACTCTCCTCTGCAGCTTCTAAGTACCACTGTAATATAAATAATGCATAATAACAAACAGCACATTTGTACCACCACCATGAAAAAACACTTGCCCTGGGTTTTGTAAATCAGGCTGTGTATACATTTTTACTCTTTAACCTCTGCGAGCTGTATGTCAAACAGCCCCTTTAAAAAGCACAAGTTTTTGCGAAGTCAGGCACTGTATAATGGCTTATTCCAGAAGTTACACTCTGCATACATATGTATGAAGAATTTACAGGAAAAAAAAGTAGCTCAGCTTATTTGTCTTTTGGTCACCTAATCAAAAAGGTGATTGGATTCATTTTTACCGTATCAGTGAAGTCACTGGAGTGCATTCGCAATTTTTTTTCCCATCTGACAGATGAATGACCTTCGCCATGGACCTAACGTAATGAATGACAGGCCCATGTTTCTTCCAGGTACATGAAGGCCATGGTTCACTACTTCTGCTTGTCTATGTAGGGAATACCAGATGTACTGCAGTAGCATTCACTCTTCTTTCCACTCTCAGCATGTATCTATCAAGAGGCTTACTTAATTTCTTTCTACTATAAGCAGAGGAGGTTGGGAGGACACTAGCCAGAGAAAAAGGTGAGCCAAGAAAGATGCTTGCTGTCCATGATTAGAAGGAGATACAGGAAGGTATCCTGCATTTCCCAAGGGAAATAACTGCCCTAACGCAGCCAAAGTACTTAATGCCACATGTGAAGATCACAGGGTGGGACAAAGACCTTATTTAAAATACAACAACCCAAACACGCATCCCCAAAATCCAACTCGGTAATTCTATTGACCACAGAGTATCGCAGATCTGTCCTGAGCCTCACCACTGCCTTCCCTCCCCCAGAAACTTGTTCGATACTTTCCTTGTAATTTTATGAATTCCCTTTCCTGTAAGAGTCATTCAATGCACTTTCTTCAAGACCCTACCAGACTCACAGCTTGAGTCCTCTCTTCTTGACCGTACCTATGTCCTACAGAAAATGGCACTGCTTGCTTTTATCTCAGAATCCGCCAAGCCACTGCTGCAGCCTGCCCTGGGCTGCAGTGATGTTATTACTACCAACTGCACAGGAGCTGGACTTCCACGTCCCAACCTGCAGGCAGGCACTGCTTCCAAGTACGAGTCTTCCACACAAAGCTGAAGCCCAGTGACCTGACTGCCGTGTCACCCTTCCTCCCCTTCTTCTGTCCTCCTAAAGCACGAACCATGGCAGGTCTCTCTCCTCATGCAGTGCCTGCAAGGCATGGCTAATCCACTGGTGGATCTTCAGAGATGGACTCACCAGGTATTGCTCCCACTGGTAAATACTAGAAAGATCCTCAGGTAAGCAGGCTACTTATTTATCTGGCTACCCCACCAATACAGGACTAACAGAATCTGTTAAAACTTGCCACCTCCTGCAAAGCCGTGGGCTGCAATGGCTATCTGATAGGAGTGGAAACTAATATAAGAATGGAATATTATTATATTACTATATAATATTCCATTATGTATTTATTTTTATAAAAAGCGAGTATATAAATCCATCATAATAAATACATTATTGATAACAAATGGAACTAAGTAAAATAATGGAAAGTCTCTGTTACATCTGTCAGACACCAAAATACAGAGCCACAGTAAACTTTGAACAAAACTACCTTACGTTCTAGAACAGGGAGGAAAGGGGGAACACGGGGAACCCAGATGGAACGTTGGGACCCAAATAGCATTTAAACCACCTACAGCTTCTTCTTTTAACCTCAACCTGTTCTCTTTCAGCTATGGGCATATAACCCTCATTCTGCTCCTGCTGTACTCCAGGCAGTGCTGAGACGGCCAATCTGAAAGACATTAAGAGCAGAACTCTGCTGCGGCTCCCTTCGTAAACTTAAAAGCAAGACATGGGATGAAATCTTTGGTTCTGGCTGAGAAATACGAGCTGTACGGGGACAATGTTCAGAAAAGTGAAGGAGATAGATTGCAGATCTGTGAACCTCAGCAAACAACACTTTTCTTTTGTTCATGAAAATTCAAGAGGTTGCAAATCTTCAGTAACAACATTACATTGGACAACATGGAGGCTGGCTGTGTTCTCATTTATACAAACCTAATTTAGTATTACATTTCCTCTTCTTTCAGCCACAGCCTCCATTTTTTGCAAGCAGCAATCCCAGTACAGACACAAGAAAAAGCCTCTGAAAGCTCAGCTTTCTGCGTATTGTTGTGTAGTTACTTGCATCTGCAATTTGCTCTCACAGAAATAAATGCTAATGTGCTTGAAAAATGTGACTTGATTTTATGATCTGAATGAGTTTTCCTACGTAAATCTCTCTCTACAATTTATATGTTATTCTTTCAAAAAAAAAAAAGAAACTACTACTGCATTCTAGTTCCAGTTCCAGAGTGAATACTGAGATTTATAATCCAAATTTTACCACAGCATGACACAAGGGAACCACTCTAACTTCCCTTCCCGATTTTACGAACAACAGAAGTCTTTTGTCCATGTCATACTCAGCATTTAAGATGGATGCAAAAAGATGGATGCACTTACTAAATGTGAAATAAAGTTAATGAAACACCAGGTACTGAAACGACATTTCCATGTATTTCACAAACCCACGTAAGAAACTCTTGGTCATAGGTGCAGAAGGCTTTGACGTGTTACTCATCACAATTTTACCTCATAAAAGGGAAAACAAGGAATATGATTTATCCCCAAACTCCTACTTCTCTGGCACCCAACCACAGGCAAACTGATGGCAAATCGCTGTTTTACATAAATCTTCCTTTAGATGCTCCAGAGAAAGAACAGGGAAATTCAGAAAAAATAATAAAAACCAAAAATAAATCATTCTTTAAAGAAAAGAACTACACTATAAATAATTATAGATATACATTCATTTCAGAAAGCAATACTACACAAGGACAGCTTTACAGAAGCAACAGTATCTGAGATTTTGCCTTCTTAAAGCAGCTAATACAGAATACTTTTTTATATTTGCACGCATACATAGGTCCTGCCAAGTGGCACAGGGATGGAGTTTTGATGAAACTGTTTCCAATACCACATGCCACCCACATATTACAAAAGCCACGGAAATGAAAAGCTCAACATATCCATCTACCCATCCATCATTTGAGGTGTCTGATACGCAGCAGCTCTTGTCTCCTTCAGTTTGAGGCCAGAATACAGGATCATTTTCATTGCTCTTCTGCATACGACAGTGGCAATATTCCATTTCAAATCTTTCCATGTAAAGCAGTGATTATCGACAGCATCATAGCATCATATCCTCTTGTTATACTTATTTTAGTACATGAGGAAATAAAATAAGTGTGACTTGCCAAAAGTCATGTAGGCAGACCACAGCAGTAAAGAGAACTGATTGCCAGCTAGCGTATTACCCATACTATTAAACTACCCCTTAAAGAAAAGTAGAAGATTCCTAAGAACATGATGTTTTCCTTCCTTTCTGATGATTAACTGGATCCTGTGTTCCCTCTTTCTTGCTTTCATAGGTCACTGGGCTATGCAAACGGCTTGTTCCGAATGAGAAAAAAAGACAGCTCAGTTGAATTTGGCTGGACTGATTATACATCTTGTTTAAGTACAGAGGCTGACAAATGCTTGGGCCCCACCGATTTTCTTTATGATTGATGTGGCCTTTTTGATTAATATTGGATAATGCTCTCCTGCAGTCCTGGCAAGGTTGGTTGCATATCATTACCAGCTCACTCATGCTTTTCTTGGGGAAAAGCTATAGGATGAAGAGCAAACCCATTAATGATAGTGATTCGCATGTCTGAAAGGAAGAAAGGACCTGTCCCAAGACATTGCATCCAAACGTGTCCCCCATAGAATCATATTAAATACTGAGCTGTGGTAAACATCACAGCCTGGCAAAAGAACATTAAAACAACATGAAAAAAATAATCTCTACTCTTCTCTTTTATATAATAATGTACATATCCAATTCAAGACAAGAAAAATGTGTGAATTATTGGGATTAAGCCTATGAAATATGATTAGAAATAACGAGAAGCCAAAAGCAAACAGATTATGGAAATAATATGAGAGAGTGGGAAACTACATACCTAGAACACCATCTAAACTCATGGTGAGCCTCATCCTGCAGTGTATTTAGTGGTAGTCACCCCACCTTAGAGAGGATATATCTGGGAGATAACAACAGTGAGGGCGAAGAGACCTGCAGAAACATTTCTGTATAATGAAGGTCTATGAGGACACAGTCCCTTCAGGAGATATGGTAGATTTCTATATAATCATGAATAGCAGACGCATGGCAATACAACGGTTTCCCATTTAACAAAATAGGAGAAACGGGTACCCCAAGGAAACTATCAAGCAGCAGATTTAAAAGAAACTGAAGAAAAGTACTTTTCTACACAGCATATAACTCCCATATGGAACTGATTGCTCCAGCATGTTGTAAAGGACAAACAGCAAGGTCAGCTGCAAAAAGGGATCTATGGAAAAAGGGGGTCCAGACCTATGTTGGACCAGATATAAAATGACTTATCCTCTTACTTTCAGGAACTAGAAGGTTCTATGAGAGGCTGAGTCACGTTATACCTAACTTGTGCTATATTTTCCCCTTAATTATCCATAACTGGTGGCTGATGGAGCCGACACAGGCGTCTGATGAGATGAATGATTTCAACAATGCAGTACATCTGTTGTGGTGGAGTTCTCAGATATCCTGGCTCCTCTCCTCTACTGAACCTTCTTTCATCCATGGGCATGGTGCAGAAGCTGCTGTTTGCACAGGCTCATCTTCTCCTTAATGCGGATAAAGATCAACTGCTATCAAGCAGGGAATCTCATCAAGAAGTCTCATCTGCAGCCTCCAGCAGGTACCAGATGAATCACTGCTAAGCGGATCTCAGGCACTGTTTGGAGTGCACGAGGAGGTTGTCACCTGGGGCCTCCTCCATCACCCCTCCTATCACTGTGTGTGTGAGGTCAATGGTGAAAGGAAACCAGTCACCTGGCTACATAGACACTGATGTCAAACTGCCAGGGCTCGGTTTAAGAAGCAGCAGGAATGAACAGCAGCCTGTTTTCTCCAGGTTTTCTCTAAGAAGGAATAATTTCTCCCCTTCCCTTGGAAATGACATAATTCAAGCTTTCAGTCTTCCAAGAAGTGAAGAGTTGGAGGGACGCGTGGCTATTCATGTCAGTCTGGGCACAGTTGTTTCATTAGGCAAGAAGACAAATCATATGAATTAGGCACAGGAATTCCTGCTACATTTGTATGATTTGTGTTTATGCATGTAAAGCACTAGCATGGGTATTTCTGGCAAATGAAGGAGAACATAAATTAAAGATCGTATTAATCACACACTGTATCTGCAATCTAAACTAGCAGGTATGTTCATTTTATATATGAACATGTTCTTGAAGCTGCAGGATACTAATTTAAAAGACAAGCAATTCAAAGCTTCTTTGGTTGACAGTACAGGTAATGAGATTTTTTTCCCCTGACATCTTGTGTTTCATCTTACCTCATAACTAAATAATTTAGTGTATATATATATATATATATAAAAGCATTTTAAACAGTAAGCTGTGTATGACCTACTTATTTTGAGTTTCCAATTTAAAAATAGATATTCCAGGAAAAAAGTATTTCCTAAGCAGTTGTCAACAGAAGGAAGTTGATTTAATCTATGAAACAAAGACTTGTGAAGGTGAGACACACGCACCACTAATCATGAGAAATCTTTTGAACTGCTGTACTAATTCTAAGAAATGAGTTTTCAATTAAAAACCCAACATTTCCCATGTGACCATCAGCCGCTAAATCACATGACAGCTTCAGCTGGTATCAGTGTGCTGGGTGTGACAGGTCACCCTGCAAAGGATGTTGAATGTGCAACTCGATATGTGATTGCAGGTATTTGCATATATATAAAACATGGGCTGATGTGAAGACTTCATCAGCATGAAATGGAGGTGGTTGTGTTCTCCATGCATGACCAAAGCTGGGAGGACACTCAAAGACTTCAATGTCTTGAGTATCTTTCGCCACCTTTACTGAGTGCACAAATACATTAATGGGACAATAATGGAAGCTGGATCATCTGCAGGTTTTATTATTGCTACATATTTACTCTGCCCATGCCCTTCTTCCTTCCTACTGGAGAAAAAAAAAATAATCAGCTGAGTCAATTGTAAGGGATTTAAAGGCTGTTGGAAAATGGTCCAAGTGCTTAAATTTCAAAGGGCTTCTAAAAGACCCTTTGAAGTCTGCGGAGGAAGTCTGTGGAGCCGCCATGGCAGCACCTCTGAAAGCACACCTGCAGGGCAGGGAGCATGACCACTCTGGAGGGAAAACCACCCAAGGAAATTCTCAGAAGGTTGGAAGAAAAAGAAGAAAAAGCAAGTGGCTAAATACAGTGGGTAGCCAGTCTGGAAGTCCCCCTCTCCCTCACTGCTGAGCTACCAGATGGCTCAGGATAAATACCACTCTACCTCTGAAATGCTCACAAGGCCCATGTCTGATGAAGGCATTCCCTAAGAAAACCTCCTTGCTGTTCCCAAAAACAAGGGAGAGCTGGGAAAGCCTCTTTCTGCTGTACAATTTCAGCTTAAACCACAAAATTCAGCAAACAGGTAAGAATTTATATGAGTATTTTAGCAGGCAACATTAAAGAAGGTATAATTATCTTCAGCAGGTGTACAGAGCCCTGCAATGTGTGCAGAAGGGGCTTCATGGGTACCACGGATTTAGAATAAAGCTCTGACAAGGAGAAGAAATTCTTCCCTTGTTGCTTTATACAACCCAGTGACATGGCTTTTTAATTTTCTGGAGATCCACAAGCCTCCACGCCCACATGCGAACACACTATTCCTGCATATGAAGCACAAGTTCAAGCATCTCTGCACCTGGCTGCCTGTGCCAGTGTCCACACGAATAGTGTGTGAGTTATTGAGGGCAGAACTATTCAAAAAAGGGAAATAACTGCATATAAACTGACAGCATTGAATAGTGTATAGCTAAGGGTGAGAATGTTTAAAAAGCATAGATGTGTGCTCAGAACTACCTGAGACTGGAAACATTAGAACTAGAAAGAGTTAATAATGGAGTTGGTTTCACTAATATTATAGTACTTTAAGAAAAACCCTACATCTCCTTCCTGCATGTAGGATAGATGGTGTTAAATCAGGATGAAATTTTTCTGCATGACAGAACTTAAAAATGGTGCACCTCACAAACTTAAAATCCATGAGATTTGGAATATTTCTAGAATATATAGCTTTGTTTGATATTATTTGCCAACCCCTTTACCATTTTACTTGAAAACCTAAAATACAAGCCACAGAGGGGTGGGCAACTAAAGTAAAGTAAAATGAAAATTACAACTACTGCCAAGTTCAAGAGAGTTTGATTTTGAAAAATAAAAGGCAGAAACCTAAAAGCCCATTCCTGGGTTTTCTTGTTAAGAAAATTGAGTGATTTTCCAGGCTGCACTGGATTTAAGATTTTAACAAAAATATTCCAGAGAGCAATTACAAGGTCACAGTCAGGAACATTAAAGTTTTTAAGCAGGCAAAAGAAAGTTATAAAGTTTTACAAAAATATTTGTCTAGAAAGTTTAAAATGGACAGCATGCATTTATCAGACACTGAAGCATAATTTCCAGCCTACACTTCCGAAACAAAATGGTAAAGCATTTCCAAAATGTCTCACAGCTGACACCTACCAAGAAACAAAAGGTGAAACCATGCAAAGGGATACCACCCTATCTCTCTGCATCTCTGAATCAAAAAGCACGGGGAGTTATTCTAAGACAGACATTTGGATAAGAAAGCAATTAAAATATATGTTTTAAATAAACTTTTTGGAGCCAATCATTTCAGAAACATAAGTTAAATGACACTTCAGAAGTTGTTTGACCTCCCCCATTCCTGTGCAAGACTGAAACAGAAGCTTATGGTTTCAGAGTTGTCTCAGAAACATTCTTTTGCCTACACAATTTTTGCCTTTTCATTGCAATGCAATAAAAATAACCCCTTATCTAATGCAGAAAAGGGTGCAAAGGTATTTCAGATAGTCACTAACCCTTCTCACAAGTGGTTCACTGCCACAAAATGTTAAAATGGGAATACATGCTGCAATTTTACGTGGTGAAGAACCATATACCTGCCAGCACCTTCTGCAGACAGGGAGGACCATGGAGTCAAAACGATGCCCAGGAATTTTGCAGGGGGGGAAATCAACTAGTACAGACTGAAATTAAAAAATGAGTTTGTGTGGCAGCCATGTGTATCCACAACGTCTCAAGCTCTAAGATTCCTTCAATGAATGTTCAAAAGTGCAATTTCACTCTCCCTTTTCAGACAGTGAGCTGGGAGCAGCTCTGGGTTCCCTTCTCCACCGTGATAACCGGGGTCTCACAAACACACACCAGAGCCTGACACAAAGGCTTTGGGCGAACCAGGCAAACACCGACGCAGGCCTTTGCTGTATGCTTGTGCATGCGCATGCTGTTTTTCTGCCGGGAATTTAAATTCAGTAAGAAGTTGAGCGCGTTCTGCCTGTGAAGCCTCCAGCAAACCCAGCAGTGGCTGCAGACCAGCAGTCTCCAGTGGCATTTGCAGCGCTGAGCGCACAGGGTGAGGGCTTGAGCTCCAGCACAGGGCTGCTGACGGTGCCAGCTGGCAGGTTCTGGCACAGGGGCAGGGATGGGTGGCATGACAGCATGCAGCAGGGCTCACTTCCACCAGGCGCCAGGGAGGAGCAGAAGGTTTTGCTCCTTCAGCGCTACCCAGCACCCTCACCTGCCCCGTGCCTTGTGCCAGGGTATCAAACGCACGCAAAATTCCTTCCTTACCCGTCAATGCAGCCCTCATGTCCCACCGCTTCGGACCGGGGAAGACCAGCAACACAGAGCCGCACAGAAATAGCCCTGCGTCGGGCGGGAGTGCCGGAGGAGGCCAAGCGCTATGCACAGGAGATGGCCGGCCAGCTCCAGGAGCACGGCCCCTGCTCCTGCCCTCATTCTCCAAGCAGGCAGCAGCCAGAAAGGATCGGGTAGGAATTTACAGTTGTTATCATGGAAATTTCCCACTGTAGCTTTCACCACAGGGTAACAATAGGGTCCTATGAGAAATTAAAGCTTATTCGAGCTGGGTGATTTGCCAGCTCAGAACACAATGGACCTCTTTAGCAAAGGTGAGGTGTAATTTGCAGCTTTCTGCAACCAGGAAGGATGGTCCTTTCTCCACAGCCCACGTGTAACTAAGGGCACGACAGCTAGGGGATGCAAACAGCCCTGGCAGGAACACAAAGCTCCCTCCATCACTCACGAGGAGCGATCTCGAGCCATAGGCTGGAGAAACACCAGCTTCTGCTTGGAAACAATGGCGCCTTCATGGCGCCAAAACTGACGGCTGCCTGTGACCCAGCGCAGGTTTCCCCCTCCCTGTCACATGAGACAGAGCCCCAGTGTGCCCGTTGTTAGCACGACCTTTCCCAAACAGAAGCCCAGTCAACTTGCGGAGTCCCTGGGTCAGCTGCCTTTGCTGAGGGCATGGGGAAAACAGGGAAAACACCAGCTCCGGGCCCCACTGCGAGGGCCTGATGTCACTGGTGGGATCTGGCCAGTGCCCGTCCCTCCTGGCTGCAGAACTGGGGTGTCACACCATGGAATAGAAGCGCACACATGGGCACGGAGGTGTTGCATACTGAAGCCAGCGAGGACTGGAGCTGCTTCCCTGCAGTACTGTAAAAGCCCAGGTGAGGAGAAGAATAGGAAAAACTCTCAACATCTTCCCCTCCAAAATCCTCCTCAGAAAAAAAATCCCAAACTGTCAGAAATGTCCAATGGAAATGAGATGATGGAGAATTATGCGGGCATTTAAACCCAACAAATCCAAACCCAGCAGTACTCAGTTGTGTTAGAAGAGTCCCATCTTCTGCAGGAGCAGAGATAGGCACGGGGGAATTATCACAGACTTTTAACGAGTTTTCTGCCCTTTGGTTTTTCCCTGTCCTTTCCACTAGTAAGAACACTCCAAGACCATCATTTGTATACCAAATAGGTATGCAAATATAGTTTATATTTGCTTTTATTTCTCCTGGGTAGGTGGCCTTTGCTTTCCCCACCTGACAGGTGCCAGAGGCAGGGACTGCTCACTGACCTAAGGGGCAAGTCCAGCAAAGAAGGGGCAACGCAGTGACGACAGGCGATTGCCCCAATTCAGCTCCCACGTACAACAGATAGTAATTCAGTAGAATTAAACTCATCGGAATCCTTACCAACAACATCCAAAACCTGTCTTACATCACTTGGATTGACAGTGATGAACCCAAAACTGAGGCAAGGCCAACCAAAGGTCTGCAGTCCTTTCCTGCCAAATCTGAACCCCATACATTCAAACTGTGCTGTGTTTGGGTTCTCTACCAAAACCACACAAAAGCTGCAAGTTTGGGAGAATTTAGATTTGTGTTCATTTAATTCCACAGCGAAAGAGCAGATAAGCATACATGCAGTGGAAATTATTCACTTCCAAACATCCCGTAAGGGCCGCTCGCCCCTCCAGCTGGCTCTGCTCAGAAACCCCTGGGAACTACCAGGACAGAAGTCCCGACAGGTGACACAGCCTGCATCAGCCACAGTCTCCCTAAAACAGCGCCTCCAGCTCACTTCCAGACAAAAGGTACTTTCAGTACAGCTCTTGCCCACCAAGTAAACTGATAGAAACCAAATAAACTTGCAGGAAACTCATTTGGAGAGAATATAAACCCGTTTGTCAAAGTCGCGTGGCAGTGCCAGCAGCGCCACCAAAGAGTGACCCTGACATCCATTACGCGCTCACATCTGCAGTTTAACATGCATGACTTCCACAGAGGTCAATTACTCAAAGGCAAAATGTACAGTGCCTCTGTTCTTCAGTTATTGTTTTGTTTTAAAGCATTCACATACAGTACACCATCACCCCCATCCCAGAAAAAATCCATTCTCTATTAGCAAGAAGACGCATGGAAAAGAATCGCAGGCTTTGGTTCTCTCTTCTGCCTGGGTTTACCTGCTGTCTTCGCAATTTTAAAACTTCATTTGTGTAAGCCTGACTGAACTAAGTATTATTTTGGAAGTCACGGCTGACGATTTCTGCTTTTGATTTTAAATGCCAGTGCTTTGATTTACTGGGCATTGCTATGAACAACAGTTAATTGTCATGCTGCTACTTACTTTGTGTGTGGTACTTGAACTATTTTAACGACTTCAATGTAATATACATTCAAATAGCCAGCGATAAGCCAAACACCTATAAGACTGGTGCCAAACCGAACAACTTTTGGCCTTAAGCCAAAAATCTACTTGGTCTCCATAACTTACTGCAGTGTTTATTTAAGTTCAGTATTCTCCCATCAACTTACAATTGGGATGTTTGGGTTTGGGGTTTTTTTTTAATCATTCTTTCAGATCAAAAGGTTTCATCAAATTCAACAATGGCTGAAAAGACATGGAATTAACATCTCTTGAATTTCCAAGTGCTAAAAAGTGGAATTACATTTATTATTTGAGTATCTGCCTGCTTTTTCACATTAGTGTATCTGTTTTTTATCAGGTTTTGTATTTTGCTCATTTTGCAAACGTTCTACGCTTGCTTAATAGTTTGTAAACAGAGGCAATTAGTTGACAACAAACATGACTGAGGTTAAGCATGCGTGAAATTATTTTCAAGATTGGGACCCAAATTAGTTAAGCTTAATTCAGGTCATTGTTAATAAAATTTTAAACCCCCACTATTTTTATGGCTGTCTTTGAAGTAAACTCTCTTACTTCTCTTTGATCTTCTTTGTTCTCTTCACCCTACTGCTTTGCTGGTGACACTCAAAAGCAGAAGTCTGCATTTCTTAGGTAGTAAGACTGTAAAATTTATCCACAGTTTTCTATACTGAAAAATAAAATTATTAAAATCATGACTTGGAACTTATTGCCCTCCTTTCCCCATACTGCAACAAAAAGCTTTTCCTTAGAGTAACAATATAAAAGCAATACAATTCCTTATTTTATCAAGTTGGCAGCCGCATATATGTCTTTAGACCGGTTAAGAAAGAAGATTCTTGGGGAAGTGGTAGCAATATATTCTTATATATTCATATAAGAATATATATATATAAGAATAGCTATATTCATAGCACACAAATGTCTATGTGACAATACTTCATTACAGCAGGACAATGATTTTGTATTTCTATATGTATCACTTCTCTCAAATTTCTACCCCTCTTTTCAGACCACATTTTTGTGTGCATGTTTATTACATTTATGTTGGGTGTTGCATAGCATTGCTCAATTTACGTCTGTCTAGGTCTGTACATATGGCAAGCAAGTGTATTATTGAAAGTTGTATTTACAGTTAAGATGAATATTGAATTTATTCTTCCTACTACCAAGCACAGCTTGTGAAATCTAACATTTCTCCTCCCACTAACTGCTAAGACATTTGTGCTCCAAATCTTCTGTCCATTTAAAAATAAATGAATGACAGGAAATTGCAATGTAATTATTACATGAAGTCTTCTGTTTTAGTAGGAGGGAAACAACATGGGCATGCCAGGGCCAAAAGAACACCACAGGCAACTGTGTGTAGTACCCCACAGCCCAAAGTATCTATACCGCAGATGTTTAATGAGAACGGTCTACAAAACACTTACCCCACGCCCTGCCCTGGTCCATCAGTCTCATCCACCCTTTTTAACCTTTTTGGCTTGTTTAGAAACATCCCCTTCAAATGTAATTCCAAAAGGGTCCTACAAGAGCTTCAGGAATGAATAACACTAAGCCAAAACAGATCCTTTCCTCATCACCTCTGTAAGCACTGCCATGTCTCCTCTTACACCTCATGCAGTTTGAACATGAAGAAACCATTCAAAACACTTTTTTGAGAGGAAATGACCTCTTAGGAAGGAAGCCAGATGACCACGTGGGTTCGAGGACTCTTCAGACCCATTTCCCCGTGCTATTCTAGCACCTGTACCCATTTTTGTCCTGTCCCTTCTGCAACAGCGCTGGCAGAGGACAGTAGCTATTCTCCATCACAGAAGAGACAGAGCTTACACAACAGTAGAAAATCCATATAAACACAGTTCCTCAAGCTATTAAAAAGTAGATGTTATTACTAAAGGCATTAGAGTGAACATAAAAAAAAGGAGAGTATGTATACTTAATTAAAAGGCTGCCCCTCATTCATGAGGTTTGAAAGCAAGAAAAAGCACCTTCCTCAAGGCTAGGAAACATGTTTTATGGAACAGACACATTAATTGTGTACAGAAGCACCACGTGTTCCTCGCTGAAAGCTGGTAGTGATAACTGAGTGTAGATCCAGACGCTCCGACAACTCGCCACAGCCAAAGCAAACACTTTCAAGTTGAGGATTTCTGATACAGCCTATACGCAGGCTGTGCATACAGCCTTCTGGCCCAATCCCCCCCCCCCGGCCCCGTCATTCCCACTTCAAAGCACATACAAAGCATTGTTCAAAACTCTTCGCATATTTGCAAAAAATACAAGTTCATTATGCATCAAAGATTGCTTCCACCATGCAATTTCCAACCAAACGTTAAAAGAAAAATAAATTTTCATGTAGCTAGGCATTTGACCCGTGAACCGATATTTTAAATTGTAGCCGCTCTTCTTTTTAAGTAGCTTTAAAAGCAGCAAACTTAATCAGAAAACTCTTTAAATACAGTACAGGTGTCACTGAAGAAACCTTTACATTTACCCTTGTGCTTCAAAGCCACACCAAGCAGTGGTTCAGAGCCAGCCACTTTTGTTTCGGTCCAGCTGGGCAGGACTGATGTTACTCGACCCAGTGCAAACTGTACAGCTGGACAGAGAGTGCTCTGTCCGCTGGGAAAAGCAAAACCAAACCCCTTCATTTTTAGTTGAAAACACAAAGCCCAAGAAATGTTTATTTGGCAAAAAAATAAAAATAAAAAAACAACCTTCGGGGTTTTTTTTTCATCTTGTACGTCTTGCCATCTCAGCTGGGAAGCATTTTGCCCTACGCAGGGGTGTGAGGCTGCTGCGCTCCCCTGTGCAGAGGCAAGCCAAGCTGGTCCCCGGTCATTGCAGTGCTGCTCCATGGAAGCATGAGGTACGCAATGACAACCTTAGACAGCTCCAAAGAAGAGATCCCCATGTTTAAGACCCAAAGGTGGCCATCAGGCTGCCTTTCCTCCTAAGCCGTGCCAGAAAGGAAGCCTGAAGAGGAGTTCAGCTGGAGATTTGCTTCTCCTCCCTCACCCTTTGGCTGGGGCGAACATACTCCAACTGAGGGCCAGACCCTCTGCAATGTCCACCTGGCCACTGGACTTCTCCCAGGCAATGGAGGGAGGCTCCGGGAGCAGGGCCAGACCCTGCTGCTACGGGAGAAGGCAGGACCGATACAAGGCATCGCCCCGGCTGCTCAAGCACACTGCCCCCACCTTTCCACCACACGCCTCAATTTAAAGCTTAATGCTTAAATTTAAACCCATTTTTCTCCCCCTGCACACATCATTTTGAAAAGCGCAAACCCATTTGCAAGTTCTTCTGCGTTTTTCTTTCCATTGTCACAATTTAACAGGATGGAGGGGAGCGGGAGTGCCTGTGTGTGGGAGGGGAGGAGGAGCGGATGCTTTGCCAAGTGCTCCCCAATTTTGTCTACCCCACACTGGGATGTCAAAGCCAGTGATATATATATATCTATGTAGCAGGACAGGTTTCTCCAGGGGCTCAGCCTTGCATGCATTTTTCAGCAGTTTATGAGACAAAATCACTAAGAGCTCTCCCTTGGCTCTCCGCTCCCCTGTATGCCAGCCTTGCCCTCTAAAGCATATATACTTATGCAAAAAGCACAGCCCTTTGTATGATTATCCCCCCATGAAAGCCACTACAGTATCTGAACAGTGGAAGGTGACATCGATAACTAAAGCTACAGAAATAGCTTTCATAGCTTGGTGAAAGAAATATAGGCAAACTAAATATTTCAGCTAAGCCCCATTTTATCATTCCTGATGCAGAACAGCGCCTGGGCTCTTCTGATTATAGAAGACTGCATGCACTTCTACATTTTCATGTTGCTAAATTATCAGATGTGATGTCTAAACCAGAAAACACCCTTTCCAGCGGCAGAAACCCAGTAGTCATCAGAGAGCTCCCCTGTCACACTGTAGCCTTTAGATAGTGGACTCTGAAATGCCAACACCCCTCCCTCTTATTCTTTCCACTGATATTTCCCATAGGGTGCCTTTATCTGCTGGGACAGCTCGGTATTTTTTCCTGAAGAAGCTAATATTGTTTATTTTGTCATTTATCTTTATCCTTTTGAAAACAATTTCTTTCCATTACGCGTTTTCTATTGACATTATTCTCTATTATAGCCATCATACGGTCAATAATAGTATTTTTCTTATTTAGTAATCCTATGTCACTTCAGTTTCCACATTCATTTAGCCCTTTCCTATTTTTCAGTAAGTTCTAGCATCGGTATCTCTGCGTATTCCTTGTAACATATCTGGTGCAAAATGACACAAGTCCAAACAAAACTTGGTCAGAGAGATACTCCTGTTATTTTTTTCTTTGTCCGTTTCTAATGAAAAAGCAGGAAGAAGTAGGAGCCACCACGGCTGGGCTGATGTGATGAGACAAGCGCTGGCCAGCCAGTTGGCTACCGGACAGTCACAGAGGCAGACAAGGGACAAGCAGCCTGCACATCCCCGTAGCCTTTTTATTTTGGACATTCAAATAAGACCCTTCCTTCCAGTCAGTTTCTTTCTGAAGTGCAAAACTAATTGAGAGGAAGAGGACCAAGCATATGGAGGAGATAGCCTGGGCTCCAGCCCCACAGAGGATGGGATAGCTTGGAAAACAGTGGATGAAACCCAGAACAAATCCTATTCCTTGGGCCAGTGGCCCTGCAAACCCAATGGGGGAGACAGGCTGCTCACAAAGCCTGAGGTTCGGCAAGGCAGGCCGGCTGTACAGCCTCTTTGATGTATTGATTCTATACTCTCTGAAGGGAGGATGCATGTGCTTGCAGAGGGAAGAGAATCTGTGCACCAGGAGGAGGCAGGCCCCGGACAGTGCTGTATTTTATTTGCTGGATTTCTTTAGTTCAATCCAACCATATTCTTGTAGGTCTGCACATTTAAAGACAGCTGCCTGCTGATCTGTAGCAATTATAGCTCAATTATTTGTGAAGTCTAATAGAAAAACCTGGTAAAATGTAAGCTTCTTACAAAAAAAGTTCAGCAAGAAGAGTAACCTGGCAAATATCTAATGACTCCAAGGGGGTGACGAAAAAAGAAGTTATCAGTTGGAAGGTAAAAGTATTAAGCAGTGAAAACAAATTGTAAACTTACTTCAGTATTGCGGACACACAGACAAAAGCCAGATGTTGGTACAATAAACACCACAATCACTGGAATTAGGAGCAGAAACATTCGGACTTCAATCGAAATGCTAATGTTTTACTTCACCATGCAGGTGATTAACCTTCCAGGCTTCACCCCGTTTTCATTTTGTCTTTGGAAGGACAGAAATGCTAAGGGAGAAAGCTTTTCTGCACAGCCAGCTTCAAAATGTACTTGTTCAACAGTCCCGTTATGCAAAAGTTTGGAAAACTCATTTCCTTGCCAGCAGATTGCTGGTAGCCGGCTGAAAGGATTTAACCTCTCTGCTGCCAGATATGTGATCCCAGTATTTCCAGGCAGAACTGGTATGTCAAGGGACTGCTCCCAGCCACCACCGTACTTGTCCTTACTACATCTCCAACTGCAGCACAGTGACAAAGTTCAATGCATTCCGACTTACCCTGGGTTTATTCCAAAATTACAAAATTTAAAATGTGGCTCAAACTCTTCATAGATCTGTTACTAAAATCATTCACAGTCCATCAGGAGAAAAAAATCACATATTTTACTTCTAAGGCTGTGAATCAACGTATTTTATGCACATCCAAACACTTCGTTCCCACCTCAGAGAGATTTCAGCTTTCCTCGAGTAACTCTGGTACCCAGTTGGGTTCCTGCAAGCACCCACTGCCTCAAACCACCGCAGTAAGTTCTTCACATCAAAAGAGATGCTGGGGGGGGGGGGTGTCATTTCTGAGTGCTTGGTACAGGGGCAGCAGCCACCCCCCAGCCCTGCCTGCTCACTGCCAGACTCCCAGCTGAGGAAGCCAGCAGGTACTTAGAAAATATAAGTAATAATTTTAATTCAACCCAGATGTTGCTTTGCCACATCACTTCCTTGAACAGTATGTCCTAGTGTGGCGCTTTGTTCTTCTCTCTTACGTTCTTTATCCTGTAAAGAAATCTGTTGCAGGAGACGCAGAAACCCAAAGCATAGTCAAATCAGTGCATTTCTCAGCTGGAAGGCATACTAGGTGCATCAGAGATGCAATTTTAACAAGTCTAGATCATTTTTCAGATTATATTTTTTTTCACTCAAGACAATCTCGTACATCGGTTAACATCACTAGAAAATTAGAAGATATTAATTTGGTTTCAGGTGAAAGGGCTGTTGACGCGTTTTCTTTATAAAGATTTCATTTAACGGTTTTATAATTTGTAATCAGAGAGTAAAATTGGGTTTTATATACTCAGGGCCTCAAATTACTATGCATTGTCTCGACAGCAGAAAGATTTGAAGGAGATGCTGTCACCTATCACTGGTTATTTAATGCAATATGGCCACAGGGACCAAAGAAAAGGCATTTTCCCACTGGTAGTAAATGGTAGAGGTTGAACTTTAAAGTTTGCTAGGATAATCCTCTCTGTGCAAGCTCTGGTGGCAATCCACTGCAGGCGTGTACGCCTTTGCTGCCTCACAGAAAAAGAAATACCTGCGTGGGAAATGAAAAGCAGCCAACAGGGAAAAAGAAATAGACAGTGTTTACAAAACTATTAAAGGCATTTAAAAAGCCATCTAACAAAAAAGTGGGAAAATCTGCGCTAGCTAACAGTCATAGCAACTCGTTTCAAGTGGCCCTTTCAGTTCTATACAATATCAAAAATTAGGTGCCACGGTACCATAAAAATTAATATCTCACCAAAATAAATACCTTGGGAAAGAAGCAAGTAGATCTATTAAATGGTAGTGAACTAAGCAAGTTCTCTTCTGAAACTCTGGAAGGCAAAGGTTGCCTGTAAACATGAAAGCGACACCCATCACCAGCGAGTGGCAATGCCATGTTATTTGCCAGTTTACAGTTACGTGGACCATAAACACATTACAGAAGGAGTATAGATGCCTGGTGAGATGGTATTCAGTCAGAAAGGCAGAGCTCCACCGCTGAAGGAAGGCTGAGAGGGACCTTGGGCAGTGGGACTGCAGCCACCTCGGCTCGGGGAGGCTTCATACCCATGGCCATTGTGACACCTAGGTGGGTAGATGGGATCTTACAGATTGTACTTTTCAAGTAACCCTAAATTTACCCTCTGTTGCATTTCAGAAATGAAGATGTGATTTTTTTTTTTTTAATTTGGTCCTGAGATCAGATTCATTTTAGTCATATATATACTTGACATTTGTTCTGCAGTGATGATTGATACTTCCTCTAGAATGAGCAGTAAAAGACAGGCACTTTCAGCTAGTGATTCACTGGATCCTAAAATAGGTTTATAAAACAGGAATCTCCAAGGATGATTCAATCCACATCCACTGACTAGGACTGAACTTAGCAGCTAAAGTTAAATGAAATTAATTCCATTCGAATTTACCAGTCGCAGCAAAAAATATCTGCCAACTGGAGAATAAGAAATAAAGCTGAGGAAAGGAGGTATAGTAAAAAAAGCCTCATTTCTGGGCGTGCTTCATCTGCTAATATTTAGGATTTTTTGATTCATGCAGCTACACTCCATGTAGAACAACCATGTGATTTCTTTTCTTTCTGATAAACTGTCTATGAATCTAGTTTTCTTCCTCAAAATAACCACCAGTTCCTAAAGAAGGTGTTATATTACATACTACTTCCTCTTCTGAAACCTAGTTTTAACTGGCAAGTGTGTGTTTTGCTCCTGACCGTAGAAGAAACTACACTGGCAGCAGATGACCCTTTCCTTGGGAAACCTTAATAAGAAAACCCACATGCACTCACTCAGCCTAATGTCTCCCAATGCACAAATGCAAAGATGTCTGTTTAAGTCTAGCTAGCACTCCAACTTCTGATAAATCAGTGGCAAAATAAATAGATCTCAAAATAAGTAACAAAAATATGAAAATTTATTACTAAAAGTAGACTATATTCAACTACAGATGCCTAACTCAACAATGAAATTACTCTCTTTATGTAACAGGGTAGAACATTTCATTAGGAAGGTTTGTTACACAGAAGTAGCATTCATTTCCTCTTGAAAAGCTAACTCTTTAATCACACAATATATGTAAAAGGCCATAGGAAAGATAGGAAAATAAATAACACACTCAGATCGCTCATAACACAGCATGTATTTTAAATTTCTAGGGATATGGTACTATAAATGAAGCCAGAAAGCTTGTACAAACACGTAACTGACTTCTATGCAACTAAAATGAATATACTTAAGTATGTAACAGACTATGTAATTTCAGGGGGCTGCTTCTCTATGGATGTCCATGGAAAAGTCAGGCAGACATGCAAAGCAACACAAAGCTCTCCATTTTTCTCCCTTTATGTAAATTTAGGCCAGACAGATTTTGTGCATTTTCTTCCTTTCTTAAAAAAAAGAAAAAGCTTTGCACGTAAACAAACTCAGTAATAAGTCTGAGATTAATAGATTAAGCAAAATAAAAGGAAGCATTAAGTGCCATCAAAAGACATGAAACAGTCAACAACAATATTGTGAAGTGAGAGATTGTTCCACCCGATACTGGCAATGGTAAATATCCACCATCGATAAAAGAACTCCTGGGACCTACACTAATGGAAAATGAATGGGCCTTGCACAGACCTCTCGGCTGCAAAGGCAGAGCATCACAGCAAAGAATCTTCATTCCACAAACTAGAGACATCATGCAAACTCAAAGGTCTCATTGTATAAACTCTGGCAGCCAAGACCTTTACGGATTATTTTTTAACATGCATAAAATGTTTCACAGAGAACACTGTAGGGATATTTCTTCAAAATGCCACAAAACAAACCGTTTGAAAATGTGCTAAAAATTCGCCATCTCCAAAAAGAAAGCCAGATATACATAAGAAAAGAAAAAAAAAAACTCCGATAAAAAGATTACAAGGCAGTAAAATATGTATATAAACTGAAGCCAGTTACACACTTCTGAGGAAAAGCTGTATCCTGCAGTAGGGAAGCATCCATCCCCCTGAGCCCCCCAGGAGCACCCCCAGCCAGAGCAGCCTGGCATGGGGACCTAGTTAAACATGCCCAGCAGCATTCTTCGAATGCAACGAGATGTGGCCAGATGGCTTGAAGGCATGTGTAGGATCCAACAATTCTGCTTGCTGGAACCAGAAAATAACCTCTTCTGAGAGGTACATAGCAATCGCAACTGATCCAGACAGAAGCGGTGCTGCCAGAGTATAGAAAAAGCATTTCCCACCCTTTATTACCCTGTAATGCCATGTATTTTTTTCCACACGTTGGAAAGTACACCCTATTCAGGGAAGTAACATGGCAGCTGTTATTACAATTTGACCGCTGTGATATTAAGATAATAGTTTTTGACATAGCCACACTAAATGCCATTCCTCATTCTTCCATGTCACTACCAGTAAATCAATACCAGAAACTAATTTATTGCTGGCAGAAAAGTCCTCCTGTCTTTTGACTGACATAAAATAACGAGCTAAATAACATCAAATTATCTGAAGTCAACTGCTATTTGCATTAGTCCTACAGAGGTCACCAAGCAGATGGTATGCATACCTGGCAAAGCCCCATATCAACGGCAAAGTTTAGTTTACATGTAAAATATAAAACAGGCTATTTTTATTACCAGGATTTTTACATTCCTCCTCTGCTTCAACAGGCTGGTGCTGTTCTGGCTTCACTGGGGCTACAGTGACACCATTGCAGTCAACAGCGTGATGTGTGAGATACAAATCATACCAGGAGGAAAAAAAAAAAAAAAAAAAAAAAAGAAAAAAGTCATAAAATGCATAGCTAAGGGCTGAGTCTTGCGGAGGGGTGGAGGGGATCATAAGGCTGCAAAGGATTGGCAGTATTCCGCTGAATTAAAGCTGCAGCTCGCACTTGCAGTTTGGCTATCCATAAATAGCAGAGCAGCCGCGCCAGGCAGCCACGGGAGACTTTCTCAGACAGCAACCGTACACTGTCCAGGCTGAATAAATTAAAACCCTTTTGCCATTTCCAGCTCACCAGAGCTCCTTCTCCCCTCCCGCAGCTTTGCTGACCACCACTAAGGTCTGGCCAGCCAACTGTCAAGTACAATCCTTCCCCATGGTGGGGTAATAAACACCGTAACCCTCCTGCAGCCTTAAATATCCACTTTTATATAAAAAAAAGAGGAGATGTTTTGTAGCAGGTGACTAGTTGATTTGTTGGGAGGAGTGTATGACAATCTTGAAGCTACAAAAGCAGCCTTCACACCCACCGCCTGTCCCTAATTAAAGGAGAAATAAGACCTGTCACATCGCCCCAGCTGCACAAAGCACTCCCGTGTGACGCAGAAGACAGCACACTCTGGTGAAAGGGAAATTCAAAAGGCAGCACAGCCCTGTTTTCTTACTGGCACCATTAAAAAGGAAGGAAGAAAGAGCGTCAGAGAGCAATGGCATTTAGAGGCAGAGATCACCAAAAGTATAGCTTTCACAAAAAACTTGCGGGTCCAAAACCTTCTTGGTTCCTTGCAAGTATTTTGGTTTAGTGCAAGTTGTTACACCACCCCACAAAACATCTCCCAACCTTAATTTTTTCTATGCGATTTAAAAACAACTGACAGAAAATCCAACTAATAGTCTTTTTTTTTTTTTATTACTAAACCTCAAACTGAAGGATTTTAGCATATCAATGCACATTAAAACAGAAGTATTGCAAGTAAAACTGAAACTCATGCTTTAAAGTCAGCATGAAGCAGGTCTACCTAAAATAAAAGATGATACCACCTTGATTTAGCAAGCACTTGCCTCTGGTTTATTAAATTACAGGGATGTCTACGCAGAAATACTTCCGTAACCTGAAGAACAGCTTGTTATATCTAACTACACCAGCTGACCAAACCTTGACGTCCTTGGCAATTACACAGCCTTTGTTAGAATCTATTATAATCACAGTTACGTATTTTGGCAAAACACCCCAGAAGTCAATGCAGAGAGGAGATCTGTATACTTCCACAAATCAATCAATTTTCTGTAGCTGCTCGCTTTGCTGACGCGTTGTTTGCCTGGGTTTGCTTGTGGCACCTTGCTGTTGCCCTTGCAAGAGCTCACTCTGCCCAGCACATCCATTTGCTGCTGCCTGTGCAAACAGAGTTTCCCAGTTTCCTTCACAAGCTGTAGGTTGCATTCCGGGGCTGGTTTCTGCTTTAAATAATGCAGTTTTCAGTTGTTTCATTAAAAGAGAACTGTTAAAAAAAGTTAAAGTTAAAGGTTTTCTCCTCCACTTGGAAGCTCAGAGAAATCAATGTATATAAATCTAGAGGCTCACCACAAGTGTCATGTCTGCAGAAAAATGGGTGGAGGATACTATGTCCCGCACGCAAACCTACAAAAATTATGCAGTCCTTCAGCAGCTTCGTATGAGCCGGAAAAAAAGTACAGAAGAGAAGAGAAAATTAAGAAAAGCATGAGTCTGTGTCAGGAAAGGCAGAAACAGGAGAGACGGGTCCCAGAAATGACAGCCAGCACCACACAGTGACAGAACGGAAGCTGAGGGAGAAGGTGGCAGCCGCTGGGGTGCTGCCAGGGGTGAACTAGAACGGTTAAAAAAAGAATTTTCTCTCTTAAATTAAAGCTGGAATGCATGGAAGGCCCCACAACAGAAAGCATCAGTTCTCACCCTGGTGCAAGTCCCATGGACCATCATCTCTAAAACCCTTCCCAGACAAGTCTCTAACCAGTAGTGGTGATTTTCTTCGGAGCAAATTAAAAACGGAGCCTGAAGCACTGCTGCCTGCAAGCTCTGAGTATAGGAAACACGCCTGATACTGGTCATGGCTTTTTCACCAGCAAAAAAAATCCTACAGATATTTAATGGAGTAATCATGTGTAAGCAAAACTTGAAAAAGGTCTAAATGGTCTAGTTAATTTTAACTCAGAAGAGTCAACCTCCACCAAAAGAATCGCGTGCTTCTCAACGGCTCTTCCCCTCCCAGTAGTCACATCTTTTCCCAGCTCCCTCTGCATGGAAGGAGCCTTAAGTCCTCGTGCTTCCTAAATGCCTCATCGAATATGAGTTATTCCAGGACCTTTACGCATCATATAGCTTAAAATGTCATCAAACTCTAAGAGTGAGCTTTGCCAACCGTAGGTTTCTCAGACGTGCTGTGTTCAGTACCAATGCTGAGCAGGTAGCGCTGAGCAGGGCTGTGTACTAATAAATTTGTTCAGCAAGTGTTCAGTTTAAGATCCAAGCACCAGACGCATCATTCATTACTCCAAATGAAATTACTTACAGAACTTAAAAATACGTGCAAGACTTCTGCAAGAGACAGCAGAATATAGCCCGTCATTTGCTCTGCATGCTAAATTAATAATCTGCACAATTAAATGCTTGCAATTAACAGGCGTTTATTATTTTTGCAGTGTTATTTCTGTAATTGCTAATGTAGTACAAAAATCCTGAAAACTGTCTGGGGGTTCATTTGAGGGATTTATTAAAATTCCACAGAGCCTTATAACAAGTACCACCAAAATGGAACAACAGCTACAGGAGAAAAACTACAGACATTTAATTACCGAGGAAGGTTTTAATCAAACCTTTCTATTTTCCTTCACGATGACAAAAGAGACGTTTCGGCACTGGGCCAGGAAAATAACTGTAAATTTACGTGTTCTTTGCTTCTGAAGAAAAGAGGTTAAAAATTCATTTTTAGCTCAATGTAGTAATTATTTAAAATCTCTGACATAAACTGTTGAAATGTTAAAATGCATTTAAAATTTAAATGGGAAACAAGAGGGGAAAATGGGATAACAATGAAAAAAAAAAAAGACCATTTCTCCTCCCCACCGACTCTTCATGGATTACTATTTTTTGTAACATCAGGTAAACTGATTCCTAAAGTACAGTCAAAATGCGGTATGGTTTTCAAATCCGCACAGCTGGATCCCTCCGGGTTATGGATACCGCAGCCATCCCAGCCTGGCGCAGAAAGCCTTGGCACAAACTCTGCACTCCGCTGCCTTCCAGTCAAGGACTTTTCAAGTGAAATGTAAAACTTTTTGTATTTCTTCTGTTGCGGAGCAATTTAACTCACTGGCTAAGTTAAAGCAATCTTTCCGATAGTGGGAATGGCCTGAACCCTACCACCCAATTACACGATATGCTGCAATCCATGACCACGTTAAGTTATCTGTTGGCCATTTAAGTACACGTAGTCGTACATATTCAGCCACATCTGGCCGACGATGTTGTACTCTTCCATCTGCAGCCTCTGTTTAAAAAATGTATGCGCTACGCCAAGTAATGCAGAGCTCTTTTCTGCAGGCACTGTCAGCACTCCAGACCTCCCCCCCACCCCGCAGACACGGCTGATGGTTGTAACTGGTACAGAGCACAAAAGCTTCCCCAGATACCAACTTGCTCAAAAAATTTTGCAGTGCTGTTCCATTCTTTTTAAAGGATACAGATTCAGTATAAGTACCGTTCTATTCTTCCATTCTTGAATCACCAAGGTAACATTAGGCTTTTATTTATTTGTTCATTCATTTTTCTTTAGGAATAAAGTGAACTTTTTTCTAAGTAGGGTAACGAGGAAGAAACTTTTAAGAAAAATGAAGGGAAACATTTGCCTAGCATCATAATAACTTGAGTTTACACAATTTTTGACGATCACCTTGTACACATCTGAAGGATTTTAAACAATTCAAACAAAAATGATGCTGCTCCGAATGTAACACGTACCAAGAATGCAATGCTTGGCCAAAGGTTTTAAGAAGAAAGCTCTAAGCTGCTATCTGAGTTGTGAAAGCAAGAAAATCAGGCAAAGTAATATTACAGTGATTACCTTTACTACACTACTGCCTCCCAGAAACCTCCAGCAGTTACACCTTGTGCATTCAAGGGAGTTATCTCCACTCTCACGACTAATTTGCAAAAAATGACTGAGGCTCTCTTGGGTGGGGAGAGACTCAGTCGCACAGATCATTTTTCCTCTGCTACTGCGCATTAACGGTTTTGTACACTTAAATGCAGAAAAAAGTGTAATCTTTAGGAAAGGCAATCTATGGGAATAAATCTCTAAATAGGACGTCTGAAGTAAACTGAGTCAATCACCTCTGTGAGCATGACTGGCAGGGCAGCACTCTGCGGAGCCCGACACCGCAGGCTGTGCATGTCCCTCTCTCCCAGGAGATGCCGGTCTTTCTTCAGAGCAGTTTTCCACTTCCAGTCTTAACTCTCCATTTCTTTGCAGAAACGCCATCATTTGGTTGTTCCCATGACCTACTTACTCAATAGCACATCTTTTCCTTCTGGAAGCAACTTAACCATATCCACTGATAAAAAAGCTAGAGGTAGGCAAAGAATGCTCTGTACAGACTGAAGGTGAAAAGATGTTCGGATATAAAAATAAGACAGGTTTTATGCATCTTCTAATACATCTGCAGCAAAATCGCGTATGCCTACATTCAGCTAACAGGAAACCAGCTGCAATTTATTTTAAAGTAACAATATTGGGAAAAGATTAAGAGATGAAGAAGCAGAAGGCCAAGTGAAAAGAGTTACATTTGCAGTGTTTTAAAAAAAGCATACATGAACTGCACGACAGCCATCCTGACAGAGGCCATAATGCTCCAGGGCAGTATTCCCACTCCACACTGGCACCAGCAGAGAAAGATGCTCAAGCTCATGCTTAACTTTCAGCCCTCAGCTGACCCTAGTGGCTACGGTTTATCAGTTTGACAGTCTGCCATACCAACTCAGCTGACAACAGCCAAGTACAAGCACAATATTCACATGCTTAAAATTAATCGTGCTCAAGTGCTTCAAGGTATTGATTCCATTTAATTAAACCGCCACGTTGCTCAGCTCATAGGTATTTCTGAGCACCAAGACAGGTGTAAACGACTGTCATCGCTCGTTTTTCTGTTCCTCAAAATATGGCAGGAAGATGCTTTAAAATGCCAAAATGTTACAAACAGTTTTGATCCATTTACCAGTTCTCACTATTTCAGCTAGTTGCTGTCAACCCGAGCCTGAGTGTATCTGCCAGCCAAAGCGATAGCAGGTATCAAGGCACCATGGAAAATGTTCTTGCACGCTGCTATGGATGGTATGTATTGTGCAGCACTGTTACATCTCACGTGGTTAGATAGGACACGTCAGTACATTTAAAGGTGTTAAAAGTTAATAGATTTGTCAAATATCACATGGTGGTCTCACTGGCTGGCTTAGCTGTTGTAAAGGCATCCTGCCTGCAAAGTGACTTGGTTTAATGTTCTGCTTTTCACATTGGCATGGTCTGAACTCCTACAAGTTACTGTTCGTGCCTGTGTAAATTTATTCCTGCAAGTCCAGAAGACACAGATGCATGTTGTGGGGAGGGGAGAGATAAGCATAGTCTAAATTAGAGCTTATGATCGCTGCTAGCACTGGATCAGGAATGAAACTCCATCAGTCACATGATTTGAGTTTAACATCCTGCAGGACCTGGTCCTTTCTGTCCTGAAGGGGCAACAAATCAAAAATTACTGTGTCTTCCCTGATTAAAACGTATTTCATCAAAACACACTGAATCTAAACTAAAAAAAAGTATTTAAGGGTGCTAGCAACAGTTCATTGCTGTTGGAATAGGGGTGAAAGTGGGCCAGAGCATGCTGGTGAGCTGGTTGTGTTAGGGCTGCACACTACTTGGCTATGCATAGATATATTCAGGTCATTTTATGTGCTTTCTACACTTCATAAAAGATTTTTTCCTGATTTTTCTAACTTAAAGCATATTAATACAAGGGTTTTTGCAATTCAGGAGAAAGTGTAATAGTCAAGTATGTGCTCACTTTATAAGAAAGTAGTTTTGTTTCTGCTACTATGTATTTTAAATTCATCAATTCTACTAGAAAAAAAGTTTTTTTCCAGTGTAAATTTTTATTTAAGTGAAAAACTGTATTTAGAGTTGTTTATTAAAATTTAATTTTGCTGTAATATTATCACACACTACACCAATAAAATATAATAACACCTTGGTCCAGCACTAATTTTTGTTTCTAAAGCAATCCTTGTGTGGACCTTTGATTTGTAACTCGTGATTGCTTTTTGCCTGGAATAAATATAGAAACTGCTTAAGAGCTCAGAGTTGCTAACACTTCGCGCACTTCTACCAAGACCATTTGAAGATGAAGGCAGGCTGGCTGAGTCCGCTGCCCTGAGCTGGCCAGCGGTCAGGCAACTCTACCTGAAGACGGGGTAGCTACGTTAGCGCTGTGCATCACAGAACACCTCCAGCTGCCTGGCAGCAGGGTGTACAGTCAGCAGAGAGTCTGATCCTGCACCCCCAACACACCCCCTGACGCAGTTCTCAGCTAATATCTATTACTACTAGTTATTGCACTGGAAATGCATTCCTTGGCTTACACCTCCTACTCGGAAATGAAAACCAAATTTCTTCTCTTCCACAAAGCAAAGTTTTAGCAGAAAACCCCCTAACAGAACCATATGGAGAGCATAAAAACTGACCACAAACATTTTTTCTTAATTCAGGGTACCACCTAAAAGATCAATGGGATATAAATTATTTGTGAGCCTAGCTATTTCTGTAAACACTACTGAATGTTACATCAAAGGCAAAGCAAAAAGCCCATGACAAACAGTACAAAATAATTTCCCCTGACCTACTTCAGTCACTGACTTCTTAGGTGTTTCTCCTAATGGAAATAAAGATATTTCTATGTGCATCATTTCAAAACTGATGTTGACGATTTAAACTCATCGTTCCTTACGTAGTCAAGATAACTCCAAAAGCGTCACAATATTTTCTATATATACTATAGCACACCGGCAAAGTGTGGTATATTAAAACTAGTAAGTATGCTTCCCTTTATTACATCTTTACTTCATTTTGGTTTAAAATTACTTTTTTTTTTTTTAATAGGATGCTGTTCACAGATATATCCAGTGCTACGTAATTTTCAAACACAAACTCCAGGGAGAAGCTCTCAAAATGCAAAGCAAAGAGTCAGCCACTAGGCTGATGTTTATAAAAACACACCAATTTTATGGAAAACAATAAAAATGGGTGGAAAAATCACTGTTCTGTGTACAACAGATTTGACACAGCAGAAATAAACATTCCTTACTCTTCCTCAGGCAATTCCTTTGCCTGCCCAGAATTTCAGCATTAGAGGCATTTCCGAAGATGAATGGAAAACTCGGTTCATGCAGACCGTATGACTCTTTCTCCACAGGGCACATGATGCGCAGTCCAGGGCTCTCAAATGTTAAGTAAGGATTGTGACCAGCATCTCTGCTGTGGCAGAGGGAAATGACGCATTGAGTATTACACTGTTCCCCTTACCAGCCATTTTTTGCTAAAACAACTTTAAAAATAACTGGACACTTATAATTTGAATGTAAAGCAAGCCAATGACCCTGGAAAAAGCACACAGGCCAGTAATTTGATACACTAAAATATGTTCTCTCTTTCCATGCAAGTGGTCAACAGACTTTTGCTAAAAATATGAATTTTGCTGCTTATCTAGTTCAGACACAATAAGATTATATTAAGATAATATTTTTTTTTTAATGATCAATAAGAAGTGAGATATAGTTACATTTGATTTGTTCACTTGTAGCTGAAAAGGAAAGGGCATTTGTTTTTAATTAGATTATTGGCCTTTGTCAAAACTGGCTAAACCAATTCTGAATCCCCTCCTGCTCCCGAATGCCTGAAGGCTCTCTGTAATTAGTGTACTGCTGGCATGCCGAGGGGCAAAAGGGAAATTGCTGGGTTAGAGCACCCGCACCCTTAGCCAAGGTCCCTTTTCGTGGCCGTGTACAGAAAATGCATCATCTTACTTTGTTATCCACATTTCGAGGGAATAATATTTGCAGAAATGTGTGCAAAAGTCCAAAATTGATTAACTTAGAAGAGATACAAATTTAGTTCTGTTGCGCTATAAACTGGGATTCCCAACTGCAGATGGACCTGGACATCCCATCTGCATCCTGAAGTGCTGCGGTACCTGTCCGCGTTTCTCCAGCAAACAATATATTACAATTCTGGCCGTTGCCATCTGGCAAAACTGAGTCTCAGTTTCATAAATCACCATCACTCTTATTTATTTGGGGCATATTCCATAAGCATACAACTTATCACAGCTAATAATATGATTTACTGTATCTACATCAGATTTGTTTGGCTGAGAAGTTTTCTGTACTGTTGGCAGTTATTTTCCCTTTAGCTTCTTTCAAAGTTTTACAGGAACAGAAAAGTTGGAGCTCAGCTTTGCCTCTCACCACTCAAGAGCTACCTCTCCAGCACACAGCTGCTTCCACACATTCTATGTCTATATTTGCAGTTATATTTGTGTATATCTATTTACACTATATTTAATAGAAAATTTAATACTAACATGAAACAATAAACACCATCTTGAAGATGTGGACATTCTCGACTTAGGGAAATTTGACTTCTTGTGATGTCTGCACACTTTTTAAGTGTGTATGACCACCTAACTATCGTTTTCAATTTTAATAAAAGCATGTATATTAGGATTAGGCTGTTACGAACACTGCAGTGCAGATCTAAATAACTCAGTCTGCCAAACTAGTGTTACTATGGAAACAAAACTAATGTACTGTGACCACAGCTCTGACTGCATTACTTAAGACCATCTGGTTAAAACAAATATTTCTGTGGCACAGTATTTGTTCTTAATTGTGCCCTGAAATTATTTTTTTTTTTAACATACCCAAATCTATTTTAGGTATGTTTGGTTTTTTGTAGTATTATACTCTGTTCAAATTTTCACAGCGCTGTGTGTGATTTTAGTTATATTTAACATGCTTAATGACTAAATCTGTAAGTCTCTAAGTTAATCGAGGATGGATGAAAGTAAATGGTCTGAAGTTCCCTGTTCTCTTGCACCGTGTTTTAGATGAGGTACCCTTCCATATTTCTGCACCACAGTACTGCTGTATAAACGCTCTACACCATTTCTTTTCCACTGGGAATGCAAGCCTGTTGGAAAGGGAAGCCTGACAGCGGGCGGCACAGCTCCCACCTGCCCAGTGCCAGCCTCTTGGCTGCCCTGAAGGTGAAACAAGCACCTTCCAGGTCCCTTGGCAGCTCCTCCAGCAGCTTCTTGCTAGAAAGGGGCAAAGCGCTTCCAAACTGCTTTCTTGCTCTGAAGCATTTTTTTTTCAGACTAATAACTCCTTCCCTGTCTCTAGCCCGGAGAAGTTTAATATTCTGAATTGAGATGTGTCATCACAGATACTGTTCTGATAAGAAATGAAGTATTTTCAGAGCTAGATGCTGATTGACCAGATCGTCAGCAATTACCAATACAGAAAGGTGAGGAGCACCTTTCCAAACAGTTTCAAAAACTCGAAATCTATTTTATTCCAGGGAAAACATGAAATTAACAAACACCTGAACTAGGAAACAAAAAGATCCGTTTACTACTTCAGTGCTTCTACAGAACTGCAATATTCAGTTTCTACTTAACAGGGGCAGGGAATATATTATTATTATCATTATTATCATCGTCATTATTATTATGGGGGGAGAAAAATTCGGCAAAAGGCTCACAGATTGTGATAAGGAAGATAACGACAGGGAGAGATCACTCACAAAGTACCATCATGTGCAAAATTGACTCGACTTGGGAAAATTAATTTAGTTTATTGCCAATCAAATCAGAGTAGGAAAATGAGAAAAAAGAAATCTTAAAACACCTTCCCCCCACCCCTCCCTTCTTCCCGGGCTCAACTTCATTCACGATTTCTCCCCCTCCTTGGCATTGGCCAGCAGCGAGTCCCTCTCGGAGCTGGCTGGCATCGGATCTGTCGGACATGGAGGACACTTCTACCAGCTTCTCACAGAAGCCGCCCCTGTAGCCTCCCCACTACTGAAACCTTGCCATACAAACCCAATACAATCTTTTTTTACATGTGTTGTACTTTTTAATTCAGATCTATTAAAATAATCGGGTGTCCACAAAAAAAACGAGGAAGCCCCACAACACAAATTTGTCTGGTTTTTGCAGGCTCTGCAGAGTAAACCACATTTTGCAAAAGACAGGCTTCCCGGCTGCATTCGTGAACTGCATTATTAGTTTGAGGACATACGACTTGAGAAAAATTGAACACAGTTGGGTTTCGAATGATGAAAGGAACTAAACGTTGTCCATTATGACAACTAAATATTAACAGCAGAATGATTTTCTCCCCGCCACAGTCCCTGGCCCTAGAGGTACATTCATTTTCCTGGGCTCAGTTTGAGCGCTCCTTAAAAAGATGACTTGGAGAAGCAAATTTATTGTGGCGTGAATTTTACACGCTGCCAGAGGTGTGAAAAGTGCACAGGTTAATACCGGCCAAGTGACCTGCAATCTTCTTTAGGTGGCTTTGTTGCATAAAGCCTGTGAGACCTGCGGTCAGGGAGGGAAGGGGGCTTTGCCCAGTGGCAGCAGCAAGCCCCAGAACTGACACCAAGTGCTCCATCAACGCCGCTGGAGAGCACTGCTGGCCAGAGCTGGGCTAAACGCACAGCAGCTTTAAGGAATTGTGGATATTTTAAAGAAAACACAGAGCAATTAATCTACTACATTTGCTTGCACGTCTATCTACACGTTCTATCTAGACATACTATCGTGCTCTGTGGGAACGCGTAAGGTTTCAAATTCTATGAGGTGTTGTATATACATCCTAAAACTACCGCAGGAAGTTAAGAATTCAGCTAGAGCCTCCACCGTTTTATGAAATATGTATCTATGGAAAATACTAATGTCCTAAATTATGTGCTTCTGAATGCCACCACTGCAGACAGAAGAAGAAAAGCAGTTCTCAGTACAGAGCTCCTCCAGATCCCCCAGGGCAATACTTCTTGGAACAACCTTTACTCAGTCCTGCCACTATTCCACTTTTTTTCTCTAACTGAGAAGACGACTGGGAGAAGATAATTTTTTTAAAGCTCACGAATGTTAAGGAAGCATAATCTTGCTAGTTCGTAATTACAAACGAGTATCAGATTGCCAGCCACTTATCAGTCAAGCACTTCCCATCATGAAGAAATCAGTAACTGCAGCAGGAGATGATTAAAGGAAATCAGCCAATGTCTCTAACAAAAAAAATTATGTCACCATTTATCAGATGGATACAGGAAAGTGAACATCAAATTCTGGCTAAAGGCTCCAAGAAAACATGTCGGGAACTAAATTCAATATAATTAAGAGGTGATTACACAAGAACTTTACCTACAGCGCAGCGCGCAAAACGCCGCACCTCCCCATGCCACACGCAGATCATCCTTCTGCCAGGAGCCATTCATTCGGCTGCTGGGAAGGTATTCTCCAGGGGACATTCCCAAAGGGATCTGCTAGCGAGGTGGGAGCTGCCAGCCTCCCTTCTGCAGCCAAGAGCTAGGCAAGCATCACACCGTGTGCGGGGAGCTGGCTCAGGACATCGGGGCAGCAAGTGCCACCTGTGGAGCTGCCCCCGCCTTCACTCCATGCCTCTTGGGTGAGCTTCAAAGAAGACATTAAAATAAACTTGCACCCCCATCACTGATAATTAACGATGGAGTTGCTGCCATCTGATGGCTTAGTAAAGAGAAAGAAAATAGGAGAGAGCAGCTACTCCGACTGCAAGACAGTGTTAAATGCTGAATTATGTTTGGCTGACAGAACAAGAAAAAGTAAAGTAAGTTCTGTGATACAGGTGGTCTGAGGGTAGGCAACCAACAGAGCCTTCCTTCACAGCGTGGGGAAATGTCCAGCAGTCCTTACGGTCTTTGCAAGGCCACATAAATACGCAATATACTTAACAAAAGAAATCTTGTTACACTTAACTATGTTTCCATTAATGACAACACAGTTCATGCAAAACAATGGTGACTTAATCACATCACCTCTTTGAATGAGCTTTGCAAAATTACACTATGATCAGCATATTTTCCACTACTTGTCCAGTCTCAGTTCCTAGCAGAAACCTCCTTACAAGCTCTATTGAAATGAAGGAAGTGGGGAATAGCTGGTGTCTGGACCCCACAGTGGTTGAAAAATCATCCAGGGGCGTAGGTTACTTTGGGGTACAGCACCTCGATGTCCAATGTGGTAGAAGAAAGGTAGGCAGGTGGAAAAGCCTCCATCTCCCCACTCACAGCAAAGCCACAAGGTGACAGACTCACCTTCAAACTAAATATATAAGATCAAATTTCTTTAGACTTATAATATCTTTCAGATTCCTCAAGTCCCTTAAAAGTGTATCTATCTGCTTTTAGCATATCGGAACGTGAATGTGACTGTATTTATGGTCCGTTTTGGCATGCAACCCACTATGGGTGCGATGACAAAATCAGATCAGCTCTGATTCCTGCTTCTGACACTCTGCTTTGATGTGATGAGCATCCATACAAGTCCCATATTTCATTCTATTCAGTATTTCAGGTGACCTCCCCGTCACGAGGATGGTGAAAATAAGGAAGCCTGTGGGCAGAGTGTGGGGCAGGCACAGGGACCCCCCTGGCCTGCCCAGGTCTCCTGTCCCTCCCATGAAGGGGGGTGGCAGGGCAAGCCGGACCCCCCAGCTCTGCCCACTGCCCAGCCCTCCAGCCACATCTGCAGGTGGCCTCTCCGGCAGGGAGCTTCGGCTTCACTGGAGACAACAGAGACAACCATTCCCCCATCAGCTCTACCACCTCCAACCCTTGGACCTGCCACCTTCCTTCCCCTTACTCTGGCTCTAAAACTCACTCCAAATTCCTTGTATTTAAGGGAAAATATTGCCAAAAGCATCACGACTGCAACTCAGAGTTCACACCTTCATACCGGATGGAGGTGTGAGCATACACTTACATGGATGAACACACTGCATGACTTCAGCATCGTTGCCCTCTCCTTCCCTCTTGACTGCTGCTTCTCATTACCTAAATTTAGATTGCAAGTCCTTCAATCCAGATAGCATGTCTTGTCATGTCTGGGACACAAACTTACTTCTGTCCCACTTCCCATTTTCATGTACCTTTCTTCCTCTTTGCATGCTCTTGACGTGCACAGCAGTGCCAACACCTCGATTAACTCTATTCCTGACTGCATTTTTTTTTTCCAAGGGATAAAGACAAACAACCCAGTGTAAGTAACGAGTATCTGCACTAAAAAACTGCTTTGTAAGATTAGCATTATTGGATTTGTATTTGAAGGATTTCAGACACTACCATATTACGGTTGCTTCCTTTGCAAAACAAAAAGTGTTTTCACCCAACAGCCAGAACCCAGCCCTCCGCCTGGACTGAAACTCAACTTCTTCCTCTCCATCTTATGTCAAGAACAGTACTACCTGCACAGAATATCCCTCCAGTTGCACTGGGACATATACGCAGCCCTAAGGGTTTTTAATAGGATTACTATGGTGTTCCTGGGGTTTAAAGAGAAGAGCTGAGAACTCAAATCTACTTACAGATAAATAAATAAATAAATAAATCAGAATTCATAAATATCAATTCTATAAAGAGTAACACTTCTTCATAAACAGAAGACGTGTTTAGAAATTACATACACATACATTAAATTACATATGCATACTCCTCTATTTCCACTTTTTCAGGTATATGCAAATATCTGCAGATTCCTAACTGAAAATCACTCACAATTTCACAGACCAGCATATGGAACTTTTCCTTGTTTTAATAATAAAATGGGAACACCAAATTTCTAGTAACTTCTATTACCTGTAAGTAAATATGGTAAGTACAGTCAGTGCCTGTTTAAGCAAAAAACTCTAGATACCCTAACTCAGAAGCCTATACTTGGACCACTTATTATTTAATAACATGCCTTTGGTACACACTGTTGAGTCTTGTTCAGAATACTTTCTTCACAATAGAAAAGGATTTTTAAAAGCCCAATCTTCAGTGCCTGACATGAAGATCACCAAGGAAACTGTAATTATTTGACTCAAAGAGAAAAGTGCTTAAATCTAAGGACAAAGCATGCACAGGATTCTTTGGGAACTTTGTTGTGTTCACATTGAAATGCAGCATGTCCAAATCCATCTCTCCAATTTCTAAAACCTATTTATTAAATAGTTAACATACTTGGGCCCTTCAGTACATATAAAGACGACCCAAACATGTAGATCCTAATGAAAACTATTTATGACAGTCTTCCCAAAACACAGCTTCTTTCTCCCTAAATCACATATTTGGGGCACCACTTGCATGCTCCTACTGGGAAACTCTACCCTCAGCAGCCTGGACCAGTGCTCCAGCTCCACCTGAGGGAAAAGCAGCCACATTAGTCTAATTTACAGCCTGGTCTATATTTCTTTATATGCCACTGCATTCAAATATGTTGTCTTTCAAAACACACTTTTTTTTTTTCCTCTTTTTTCTTTCCTTTCAAACAAAACACTTTCCAAATGGGTTGTGAATCTAAAAGTTTTTCAGGCCTACCCAAATTTAATCTTCATGTAAATTCTCTGCTGTTAGGTAGACAATGTAAATGTCTTTTTAAAAGCAATTTCACTATTTCAGCATTTGATGCTTAAATTGTACACACTGCACTTTATATTTAAAAAAAAAAAAAAGAAAAAATATCAGATGCCTCTTCTTGAACCTCTCCGTTAAATCCTGAAGTGACACACCCAGGGAGTTACTTTCTTGAAGGATGAAACACAATTTGGGTAATTACAGGCATGTCCAAGTGTCCAGAGGTATCTATTTCTGACTGTTAACATTCCAGAGAGCTTTTGCTCTATTATAAACCTGAGCTCTGCCACTTAGTTACCAAGTTACTATAGTAAGCAAGAACTATTTGATATCATAAAATGCAACAGCATTTTCATTTTGCAAGAATCATCCAAAATGGCTCCAGCAAGCCCTGATCTGCAGTCTCTTATGATTCAACTAAAGTTTTCATATTATTCTAAATTAGGTTTTGAGTAGATCATTAACAAGAAAAGTAGATACCTGCCCTCAGACTATCTCCATGGTTCGAATACCTAAACAGCGAACAGCTGCAACCCTTCCACTCATAACATTAACAGAATAATCTGTACTTAAAAACACACTCTGATCCTAACAGGAGTACAATCCAGTGGCAGAAGTAATGGAAAGAATAATGGAAAGAAAGTGGAGATAGGGAGTCAAAGTGACCAGAAGGAATAAAATGTACGCAGATAAAGGTAATCATCAGCAATACATTTAAAATAGACTGAAATAAAACACATTAGTTGTTTTTTCTTAACCCTCCTCGGCCAAAATTTCTTACTCGGTACTTGTAATTCACATACGCTGCATAAAATAGTCATATAATCATCATCCTATCATACAGTGTTCAAGGTGTCCATGTGGGTATTGGTCTCAAAGCTTTTCCCTCCAGTGCTGGGCAATCACACCTACTTTTAGACAAAATCCTGGCCACTTATTTTGGCAAAGGAGATTAGTGATGAGCCTCAGCCCTGGGAACAGCTGCTAAAGGGAAGAAGTGACAGCAACAGGAGCCCTGTCCCTGTAATCAACAGGATAGACTCATGAACTCCGGGGTCATGTTAGTGATGAACCAGATCTACTGATTAATGACTGCCAAAATAACCTTGCTAGATGACACATAAATTAGTATTCACCCAAGAAGAGGGAGATCAAACTGGGGTGGGTGCATCCTCATACCTGAGCTTCGGAGTTGGGCCCTCTGATGAAGATCTTGGACCTCTCAACCAGAGAGTATGGTGACCACAGTGTACACGCTGTATTTGGAGCATCCCACCATCAAGCATGTGACGTGACTACAAAAGGAATCATTTCTTTAGAGTTATCTTTCTCGTGAAATTGAACTAGGACTTTTTCTTACTGTTTGGAGGAGGTTTGGGGAGTGGGAGGAGAAAGGCAGGGGATTAAAAGCCTCTTCTTTGAGACAAAGATTTTTTCTTTAAGATGAGTGAGACTTTAAACTGGTAAGACAAGGACTAGAAAAGTGGGCATGGCAGGTGGAAAATGTATCCTTGACTCAAAGGATGGTCACCAGTGTGACCATCCAACTAGTGGCCAGTTTCTAGTGGTATCTCTGGCGGACTGATGTTGGGGCCAATACTGCTGAATGTCTTCATGCCTAGCCTGGGCAGTGGGACGGAGTACGTCCTCAGCAAGTCAGTGGGTGGTACCAAGCTGGCGGCCAATATGCTGGAAGCCAGGCTGTTATTCAGAGGGACCCCAAGAGGCTGGAGGAATGGTCCGACAGGAGCCTCCTGATGTTCAGCAATGAAAAGCGTGAAGTCCTGCGCCCCGTGTGGTATAACCCTATGCAAATATATGGAGTGGGGACCAACTGGCAAGGAAGCAGCTTTGCTCAAGAAGACCTGAGGGCTCTGGTGAATCAAAGTGGCAAACACGAGTCAGCTGTATGCCCTTGTGGCAAGGAAGGACGACTGCATTGCAGGCTGTATTAGCAAGTGTAGCCAGCAGGCTTACAGAAATTATTATTTCCCCCTATCTGGCATTTCTGACAACATTTCTAGAATATTGCGTCCAGTCTCAAACAAGACTGTAAGAGGAGTGCCACCGAAGGCTAGATTGAGTCTGATGTTTTAATACGATCGGCTTCACTGCATCAATTAATGATATTCGGCCGACAGACCCACATAAGGAAAGAAGGCTGCTCTATGGAACATTCAGAAAAGAGTGTGTTTGGTACTGATTGCTCAAGATAATATTAAGGAAAATCTTTTCAAGAATTTAGGAATTTTTGTTTTGATTTCTGCAACACTTGAATTTACTTCTTCAGTCTGTTTGTACTGAAAAGTATTCTATTCAGATGTTTGCGCAAAGCAAAAGTGAGCGGATGGCTATGGTTTGTCCAGTCACAGACCATAAAGTGTTGCAGAACAACCATCTGATCAAAAGAAATAACATGCTATTTATGTTATCACCCATATAGCCAGCCTCTCTGAACCACAAAGATTAACCATCCTATGGAACAGGTGTAATGAATTATTCCTGAGTTATTCCCAGGATTTAAACTGTGTACAAAAATGTGTGAAAAACAATTACATGTGGCAGGCAGGAAGGGAAAAGGTTGAAAATATTTGGCTCCTATACTAATTCTGAACACAAAAATGGCCTGAATTCTATTAATTAGATGTTCATGGTAATTCCTTCATGCAAATTGATTCATAACACTGTTGCCAATTCTTTTAGCCACAAACGGGTCATTCACATAACAGCACAGCTCTATTTATCTTGGCCACCCCACCAGGATCAGAAGCACAGGCAGTATAGCCAAAGCTGAATGAGGATTTACACATTTTTTTATTGAGAAACTTAATTTTTAAAATTTCCCTCACATCAGTAATAAGAAAGCAATTACTTTATTTTATGTGCTGCAATACCACTACTGTCAGCATTAAAAAATAATCTTGGCTTCAACTTCCAAATTGTAAGATTGACATATAACGGGCTCAAGTTCCTCCTCCCTTGCCTCTTAACTTATAGCGTATGCCCAAGTCCCATTTTCAACATTTTCTCCACATCTTGAGGATTACTGATTTACTTAAAGGGGGATGGGGGGGGAGAGGTGAGATTGTCACATAACCACCAAGCACAAAGAAATAAACCCAAGAGGAAAAGGCACAGGGTCAAACCCCCACCTACTGAAGTCACTGGGCATTTGCCACAAGGATTGCCCTCTAAGCAAGATCAGGAAGGTTGCCAATGTGACATTAAATACAGAAGCAGCCGTCATCAAGGATGATCCTCCATTACCTACCTAGTGCTTACATACATACTCAATCCTTCTCCTACCCACTGATCTACAGTAGCTGTTCAATGGCAGTGAGCATCAGTACATAATACTCCAGAAGAGGAAATAATTAATTTGCTGTGGCTCACTAAGAGTTTTGCCAAAACATTGGTCAATACTCTGTTACAGTCACTGCTGTGTAAAAAAAACAAATGGTCCTCAGAAAAGACAAAAAAGCAAAACCACCTTCCATAAAAACCATAAATAACATACTCTAAAAATTACTTTTTCTGCTCCAGTTTAAAAATGTGATTAAAACTGTATTTCTGTGTACAAGTGAAGAGTGAATGCACATACATCAGTACAGGATTTGTTGCGTTGAATTCATGAGTTCTGCAACACTTCCGTACACTGCATGGTGTGGCAGAAACCAGAACACAGGCAAAAGAAAACTCACATTTTTCACAGGGCAGAGCATGTTCTCAGGCAGCTCATTCACACGTCGGTTGTCTACACCCTAGCTTACCTCTCACAGCATATGCCTAAACCTTAGTTGTAATAAATACAACTGAACTGAATTAAGACCATTCCTCGTGCATCCTGAAATGGATGGTGAGCTTTCCTTGACAGTGGATAGGATTAAGCCTTCCTCTCACAACTGATCTAGAAAAGGCTGATACAAAATTATCAAAGCTAGTTCAAACCCCTTTTCTTGCATGAACATCCTGTGCAATCTTTAGAAATCACATCACCTCTCCTTTGGACTGTGTGAATAACAGTGTTTTTTCCATTACCTGAGCTCCATTACAACAGCAATTACATTATCATTTGCAAGATGCTCACATGCTACAGAGACATGGGCCAGAAGAGCAGTACATCTAGGGAGACAGCTGAAATGTTTACAAAGGAACATGCCCTCTCTTCCCACAAGAAATAAACAGCGGTTGTCACAGATAAATTAAGGAGTCATTCCAATTTCTGTTCATTTGCCACTGTTTTAACAGTAATAAAGAGATGCTGTGTGAGGCAAATGAGTTTGATATTTATTTGCTCTGATTTGGGGGAGAAGGGGGGTGGGGTGGGGAAAGAGTTACACAAACTGGTGATTGATATTGGGAAAAGGCATTGAAACAATTCCTGGTAGACATCAGGAGACTCTGCCCATCTGGCCCTGGCTCCTCCAGTGCATTCAATGCTGCCAGGAATCCAAAACCGTAATTACAGCTACCCAGTGCATGAAACACCCATGCTCCTTTACATTCTATTTTCTGTATTCACAAACTAAAGCTTGTCCTGCAGCTGGCTGTTTCCTCCAGAGCCCACAAAGCCCAAGCCACGTGCCATGTACGTGATGGAGCCTCCAGAGCCTTGGGGCACCAGTGCTGAGATGTCCCACTCTGGCACCTGTCTCCCTGCCCAGTGCCTGGCTGATCCCCGCACGCCTGCCACAGCCTCTCCCAAAAGCTACAGGGGCAGCACAGGGCTGGCCCCCCACAGAGACCGTGCTCCTGAAAATCTAGCACTGTGTAAGGCAAGATGATGGCCTGTTATTTCAAGTGATCCAGCAACAAATCATTCGTTATTATGGGGCAGCCCAATGCCAACAGTGCACTGCAGGCACAGCCATCTCGTGCCAGATGGGCCTAGAGCAAACAAGGAGCATGAAAGCATTCTGACCAGACATCTGAGATGTAGCAATGATGGACCGCAGCTCTTCCACTTAGATTAACTGCCAGCAGCATTAATGAAATGCAAGTATGTGTGTAATTTATGGTACAAAACACAGCAAGTATTGAACTGACAAAGGGAAACATTTACTCGGTCATTAAGGGCTAGAAATACAACTGGGTGTGGAGGGTTGACCTTGGCTGGACACCAGGTGCCCACCAAGCCACTCTACCACTCCCCTCCTCAGCAGGGCAGATGGGGAGAAAAATAAAATGGAAAAAAACCCTCATGGGTCAAGACAAAGTCAGTTTAATAAAGCAGTATCAAAGGACACGTATGGAAGCAAAGAAAACCAAAAGATGCTACTCTCTACTTCCCATCAGCAGGTGATGTTCAGCCACCTACCAGGAAGCAGGGCTTCAGTGCATGTAGTGGTTGCTCCAGAAGACAAACATAAAAAATGAATGCCCCACCTTCCTCCTCCTTTCTCTGAGCTTTTATTGCTGAGCATGATGGCATATCCCTCTGGTCAGTTTGGGTCAGCTGTCCTGGCTGTGTCCCCTCACAGGTTCTTGCTCACCACCAGCCTACTAGTGAGGGGGCGTGGAGATTGGAGAGACAGCCCTGATGCTGTGCCAGCACTACAGCCAGCAGTAACCAGAACACGGCTGAATTACACCTTCTAGCCTCCAGTACAAGCACAGCACTATGAGGGCTGCTGCGGGGAAAATTAACTCCACCCCAGCCAGCCCCAGTACACCGGGTTCTGTAACACAGAGTACCTAGCGCTGAAGCATGACTCCTTGGTGACACTTCAACTTGAAGAGCAATAATTTAAGTTACCTATCAGGTACCTGCAGACCATGCAACAGCCTGTCCTCCTCTTCTGCAACTCCTGGCTCTGCAGCTGGCCCCTTTGCTTTTCTGGTACAGCTTCCAAAACATTGGGAGGAATCCCCTTCCCAAATACAAAGCTCGCAGCTCAGGCCTAAACTCACCTGGAAATCTGCTCTGACTACACTCAGTAGAGAATCTGCTAAATGCCATAATTACAGAAGGCAATTTTTTGTATTTCTCTGAGTTTATCTGTGCAAATACCCATTTTGTTAAGATGCATTCATTGTTGGAACCTATGCAACTACAGCAAGGGTCACAGAAGCAGTCTGATACCTAAACATAATCTTAGACGTTGCTGATAAGTAAGTGTATCTGCTGCTCCTCAAGCCTACATCCCTCTCCTGAAAAACGGTAGATGAGATGGAAAAGCCAGGAACACATGAACTACAAGTGCTATTGCTAATAGCTCTGAGAAATGCTCCTGGGAGGAACAGCAATGGATGTTCGCAGTATCTCAAGCACACATAAGTGCTTTCTGTTGGTCAGATTCTATAGGGAAAATATGTTTTACAGGGGAAGTTTCTTCAAAAGAACACAGCAATTTGTGGATCAGGAAAAAGAAAATCCCAGCAAAAGTAAATTTCCTACCTTTGCCAGTAGAAAAACCTGGCTGTTGCATTACATTGCAACACTGTCTGCGGAGTTTGTGGTATTATATTCTGAAATTCTATTTTAAGTCTTTGCATTGCCAGACGCCTCAGCTGGTATCAAGGCCCCACTCCACAGGATGTTCAAATACAAAGAGACATGAAGTTGGGTTGGGGAAAAAAAAATATAGAAGTTACGAGTAGGAGAACAAATATATTGGTGAAAGGACAAACTACAAGGACTACTGTAGAACTGCCTTGGTGCATCAAGATACTCATCTTCACATACTTCATTGGCATATAACTGTGTGATGTATGTTACAATATGATATCCTGTAACTCTAAGGTTAGAGAATTCCTGGCTTCAGCATCTCATCACATAAAATAACAATGCCCTAAAATAAAAATATATTCCTGATGTTTGTAAGCGTGGCCGTAAGTGTGTGTTTATTTCCTTTACTTCAAACTTTGCAGAACAATTGCTGCAATTTTCTCTGTGAAGTAGTAGGAAACAAAGAATTAGTATCCAATGTTGGGAGATCAATTTTCACAGAACCCATCGCTTGATAATTTAAATGCTAAGTACTGCAGCCAATTAGTCTAGACTGAAGTATCTGATGGGGGCAAAATTTAGGCTAACAAATACAGCATAATATTATCTAAATAATATGGAGCAGACTTCCTACAAAGATAGATTTTGAATTTGCCCATTAAATGAAACAGGTGCAAAGAGTGTGTGGGAGAGGTGAAATCATCTCTCCCCTACATGGCAGTATAAAATAAAATTAGGATATAAAATTTGGGGGTGTCTCACGGGGCAGTTTTTAATTATATACTTAGCAGCATCTTTGCATATAATCATTACCTCAGCCTCCTCGTTTGCATGTATATATTCTTTTGTGCCATGATCAAAGAACAAAGGTTAAATCCTTCTGAAACTCTATTCAAGCAGTGAAAATTGAAAACAGCTATTTTGAGGCTTTGGGCTTTTTTGTATTTTTCAACTGTCTGTATAATCTGCTTAAAATTCTGGTTCCTTATGAAATCATGTATTTGTAGCGTGACACTCAGACAATTGCCGAACACAGGTGAACTAGCAGAGTTTTAAGGAAGACCCTTTCAACAGCACCTCCCATGAAAGACGGAGAAAAAAAAATGGGGTCTCCAGCTGGGACCCCGGCTGGCTGCCAGAGGACTTCCACCAGACCTTCACTCCTCCCATTCTACCCCCACACCCAGTTTTGGTTTGCAAGGAAAGGTTTGGTATGGAAAAAACAGAGTCCTTGCCTAGTCCTCTGTTGCCATACTCATGGCACACAGAGTCCCCTCTCTGTCCTGACAGCAGTGGACAAACACCCAGCCTTGGTGCCTGGGGTGGATGAGAACTGATGGCGGGGAACAGCTCTCCACGTGGCAGCGAGGAATGAGGAGACTGTGTCTGCCAGGGTGATGGGGCTGCCTTGAATCAGTGCCTCTCTGTTCCAGAAAATGTCTGTTTGTGAGTTTTTCTTCTTCCTCTGTTGCTACTAGCTGGCCTGTATGTACATCAAGCTGCATGTTATGGCCATTCAGTATTCCTGGCTACCTCTGTGGAAGTCCTCCGTGCACTCTTAGCATTCCTGTTTTGTGTTTGGGCTTAGGAACAATGGTGAAAACAACCCACATACTAAAAACGCCCTCCTTTTTTCTAAATAGAAGCTGGCAGGACCTGACCAAGGGTTTAAAACTCTGGAGTAAGACATGGGGAGATGAACTACTGAGTAAATGAAGCCCTGCCAAGGTACATGGTACGGAAACAGCTCAGCAATTCCTCATATTGATAAAACCCACCCGGATGTATTTCTGTAACACATCCAGCTGATCCTTGTGACACATCACCAAAGACAAGAGAATATTGAGATCTAGGATGCTGACACTCAAATACCACATTCACACAGGCCACAGCACCAGGAAGTATTTCGGGGTTTGTCTAGACACCAGATACCTAAATTAACCTGCCATATCAATCTCCCAAACTGACACAAATGCCAACTGCTGGAGAAAACCTCTTCCTTCTTCTAAACACAGGTTCCTGAAGTGATACCCACTGAAGGCTAGGGAAGATTTTGTTCCTGGGCTAGTAACCACTCTCCAGTAAAGGAATTTATTAACAGCTTAAACTGCGCTACTTTGCAGCCCTGCAGAAATTCTGTCACTGAAAAGTTACCAGGTCAACTCTTCCCTCCAACCTCCTGATAAACTGAAATCATGGAATGAAAATACTCCCTTTCTGTCCCAGACACACAATCCTTAATATCTGTTATAAACACCTAGACAAACCCTAGTTGTCTTCAAAGAAAGAAAATAAGACTTAAACACCGCATACTCACTTCTAAACCTATGAAAATATTGTAAGCAAGCTGTAAGGGTTGCCCTTACTGTGTGACAGCAAAAGTCCAGGTTGGCACTTCTGAGTGTATTTATAAACTACACAGTGCCAGTCTCCAGAAGGGATCAAAGGGATATTTTTTTTTTTAAGTTTAGTGTTTTGCAACTCCTCGCTAAAGCTACTGTAAAGCCCTGTGTCCCCTCACAGTGGCTATTAGCACTATGCAAATTAGGCCAAATCCTTCACCATACTGTAAATGTTTTCAAAATCTTTACATTTTCTTTTTACCTCTGTTTATTACTACTTGATATCACTAATGTTCAAAGTAACACCTGATAATGACAGAGAAATTACAAGCGTAATGAAATCTTTCAGGGAGGTTTTGCCAGCAGTCCATTTTAGAAACTGTTCCTTCACCTTCCCTCAGCTTGTAATTTTCACGTCCTGCTAGCTATAAAACGATGATAGGCTTAATTCCCAAAGGTTTTCAATCTTTCCACTCACTAGAATTGAAAACTTCAAAAGAAAGAATTTTATCCTAAGTTACAGTTTTCTGAAGCCTAGGCTCACACTGATCAATGATATATGGTAGAGGGGGCAGGGGAACTGAGTTTGAGCCAGATCAGGAGTTAAAATAATGAACATTTAACATCAGGAGTATTTGAGCATTTTGCTGACTTAAAATATATATATATATATATATGAATACATAAATGCTGATTTATCTTTATACTGTCTTTTCAAACAGATGAATTTGCTAACCATTGCTTATATTCAGCTAGTTTTATAAAACAATCCACAAGAAAGATTTGTTCGCCTGCAAACACTGAGGATTTTTATGATCACGACTTTAAAGTAGATTTAGAGCCCTCACCACCCCAAGTAGTACTGCAGTCATGCAACATGTTTTTAAACCGGAGAAGACACAGAAGCAACCCAACAGCACAGCACGTTTGGAACAGACCCCGGCAAAAGCAAGGGCAGCCGGACGCTCTCAGGGTGACCCCAGCAAACCACGCTTTGAGCTACATCAGGAGGAGCACAGCCAGGATCACGGGGCGATCCCACTGACTCACCCCACCTGGGCCACACTGTGACCATTTTCAGGCATCAATCAGTTCAAGAAGCACAAGGAAGAAGGGAAGAGGGCCCAGGAGATAACTGGGGCCTGAGGCACATCATCAGCAAATGGAGAGGGGAAGATGAAGCTGGGGTAGCAGCCTGCAACTATTCCAAAGGACCTTATCATGCACACACATATGGAGAGATGCACAGAAATTGTATTAGCCCTTTATAAGTTAGAGAAGGAAAATGAAGTTCTAAACCTGTCAGGAGGCCGCAAGGGCTACGAGGAATCCTTGCTTCATAAAATCATTGCATTAATAATTACATGGCATTAATATTAATTCCATCCTAAGCACAGGAACAGTGTGCCAGTGGTGTGTGCTCCAGGACTGGAAAGCTGCAGCAGCTACTTCTGCTGCACCACAGGCCATTACAAAGAAGATGCCAAAGTTCAGCCTTTCTCAACAGACCCATGGCTTAGGTTTGCCATGAGACGTATCTGAAATTCCAGTTACCAAAGGAGCTATTGGGATTTTCACTGATAGTTAACTGTTTCCCATTATGCACACATAAAAAGCTGCATAATGGGTGAACTGACTGGAAAATACTGTAATACAAGAAAAAAAAATGTTTTTTGACTAGTAATATGCTCGAGAGCTCTTCACTGGACATGTGTTGTATCCTTTTACAATGGAAGTCTTCTGGCTAGATTAATTCAGTTCAGGTTTAGCCTGCATCAGATTTGCTGGGGATAAAGTGAGGATGATTCAGGAGTGACACTGTGAGATACGTCGTTCAGCTTCAGCCTCTTCCACAATCTTCCATTAGAACAGTTGGCGAGCAGGAAGAAGCAGCAGAGAAGGAAGCCCAGCAGGGTGTAAACACCAGGTAAAGGCTCTCCATCTACAATGCCCAACATTAATAGCTTCTTGGAAAGAAAGAAGAATTTGAACATCCTCCTCTTTCTGTCATGCTCTGCCAAGGGACTATTTTGGATGGGGATGTTGGAGCACTTCTTTTTACTCCACCAACTCTGTCCTCCTTTCAAAAAAATGTTTCTACCATATGGTAGGAGTAGTCACTTTAAAAATCACAGAAAAAGACATCTGGATATTCAGTCAACTGCTGTTTCCAGAAATGATGGCATCCTCAGTCATATAGGAAAAAGGTAGGAAAAAGTAGGGCTTCACCTGCAAGTCCAAAGCCGCCCTGGCATCCTGGCCTCTTCAAGAGTGGCTGAAACTAGGTTAAAACCTTTAATTACAAAATGGCAATTCACTGAATATATGGACTATGAGGTTAAAGAACACACCGTTGCTGTATCTGCCCCTTCCCATCGCAAACCAAAGGTCTGATTTTTACAGTTATTGTGTCCACACACAGACAGAACCCTCCACCTGAAAGGGGACTGCAGATGCTTAGTGACATCTGAAAAACTAAACTATTTATCAAAGGAACAGCATCTAAAACAATAAGAAAAAAGTTATCCAAAGGGCAGCACGCCATGCTGTTCTACACTACTGCAATACTACTGTCACCATGAATCCTTTTCCCCTCTTTCTTCCCCTTAACCATTATCAGTATGCCTTTCCCTTGATGATGGCAAAGGCATGCAGGCATGCATCTCCTGTCTTCCAACACCATGTCAATAGTTCAGGTTTCTTATGCAGCACCTGTCTGAGTTCACTGCATTGCTCCTGCTTCCTTCAGCGCTTGCCTCCTACGTTCAGAGGAAGAGCAGCTCAACTACAGTGCACCACAGCACACAAATTTTATACAACTGACAAATTTACTTTACATGGAATAACCAAGCCCTGACACATCCCCCCCAAAAATGGAAAGAATAAAGCCAAAGCAGCTGACATTCTAAGAAAGCAGAAGTTTACAAAATACACTCTCACTTAGATACAATTTAAACCCCTTCATAAAACAAACAAACCAACCCCTTCATAAAACAAACAAACCAACCCCTTCATAAAACAAACAAACCAACCCCTTCATAAAACAAACAAACCAACCCCTTCATAAAACAAACAAAAACTTTCAAAGCGATACAATGCACTATAATTCAAGCCTAATGCTGCAAACACTGAAAGATCAGCAATGAAATGGATGCCTCATGTGGCTGTTTCCCTATCCTGTGCATATAAAGTGACTTAGAAAAATATGCTCAAAACTTGCACTTTTTCCTCCTTACAGTGGCAAAATTTTATTCTGATGATCTTTCATCATTTCAGAAAAAAGCAAGTGTCAAAAAACGCATAGGAAAAGAAAACTAATTTGAGCTTGTACCTATGTAGAAAAGAGATCTCTTAAATAATTAAAGGTATTTTGAAAGGCAGCTTTTCTTATCATTATCCAAAAATCAGATTATATTGCAGCTGAGATTAATATTTTTAGTATCTGAATGGAACCGAACGTCTATTAAAACTGTGCGATGGCCTAAGGCTTTATAAATAACTACGTTCCCTCTTTGCCAGTTGCAGCGATGACTACCAATGCAGCATGCTAAGTTATTCCATCCCCAGTCACACGCTCGCGGGAGCACTGCAAAGTGAAGATCAAGGTTAAATAGTTAGCAGGAATTTCTAAGTGGGAAGATGGCCATGTGACCTTGCAGCTCTGTCAGGCTCTAATTGAGGAAAATACAGTATATAAGTCATTGGATGTTACCGATGTTCTTCATGGGATAATTGTTTAAATTAGATACAAAGCATTTCACATGTAAGAGGCCAGCTAGAAAAGCCAAGAGTTCACATCAAAAAGTGTGCTGTTTCTAACCGCCCCCCCCTTAAAGGTCAGAGGACACTGTACCCCCAAATCCCTTGCTTGTCTCCATCTGCTATGGAAATCTTTCCTGCATTGAAACCCGAATTCAGGCAGCTTTTAAAAAGACTCGATACAAGTATTTTCATGAGAAGGTGTGCAGCTGCTTTGCAGTCTTTCCCTAAAAATACAGCACCGTTCTCACAAATGGTTTCCTGATGTGAGCCGATTAATACTGCCACTAACGGTACCGTCCCAAACTTCGCCTGGCATTTCCTCCCACGGAGAGTCACACTGAAAATGCATTTCCATAATCCAGGCACGAAGGTGACTTCTGCCAAGCAAAGGAAGCGAGACCGGAGCCTGATGGGGTGCCAGTTCCCCTTGGCTCCATTCAGGGGCAAGAAAAGCAACTCGGCGAGGCCGCGTCTTACAGAGAGCTGAAGGGAAGTGGCCAGGACACTTCATACTGGGATTTTTCCCAGGTTTAACTCCATATATTCAGCTGCAGCTTCCCACAAGTCAAGGTAAAGCCCAGACTGCCTGGCGTGGCTGCAAACCTGGTAGGAGGCACAGGTTTGTGTTCTGTCCGGGGTTTTTCCTCCAGGCTGACTCCATCTGTCCTTCCCGCCCCCCCCTCCACCATCTCCCACCTTAACCAAATAGTCCCACTATCTGCTCTGAGCAGCCTGTGTACTCCCTCCCAGAAAGGTACCTCTTCAGAGGTTTAAAAAATTGGCAAACATTGGGCTATACTTTCACAGGAAAAGAGGCGAGGGGAGGGGGGGAGGTAAAACACTGTTATGGGTTACCGATATGTCAAAAAAAAGCATGGTTTTAATGGGGGAAAAAAAAATTTTAAAAATCTTTCTTGCTCTTTGTTTCAGAAGTAGTTCGAACAGTTTTGGAAGCAGTTTTCACACTGGAAGTTGTTACTGATGGAAATTTTGGGGCAGCCAAAATTAAAAGAAGCTCTATTACAGCTTCCAATGGTACTTCCATTAGTTTTATTACCCCTATCTCTACCTTAATGCCCTTAAAAATTACTAAAAACATTAAAATGCCTCTAATTTTCCATCTGTGTCTAAGGAAGCACACAACATTACCCAAAAACAATTTCTTTAACCAAAATGACACTTCGGACATCTCATTATAATTTGACAACCACTTAGTTTGTCTTCAAATCAACACCCTCTACATTTCTAACTACACATAACACAACACAGCTGGGGATGACCCATGTTTACATTTTCCAAGCCTAATTTACTCTGCTTTCTGGACTGCTAGAAATAAGAGCTTCTAAGGACCTAAAAAAAGAAGTTATTATTCCTTTCTAAATGATTATCAGATCAAGACAAGCCTCAGATCACTCCAGCGTTAATAACTGCTGCCAGAGTTGTTTCCACCTATTTAGCAGTTGTGAACAGATTGGTTTTACTTAACTGGCAGCCTCACTCAGCTTCACTGAACAGCATCTCCCTGGAAAAGAAACGTCGAGTTTGCAAACCTTCATGTGAAGAACATTAACACGATGACTGCAGTAATACGCATTTCAAAAATGAAAAGTAAACTGCGCACAGAACTTCAGGATACATCTTTGGTCTCCTGCTTTTTTAAAATTCCTGTCATCTAGCCATGTATTCGAATTGGCAAGAACAATACAACCAACATCCTGAGACAGCAGAATTTTGCATTAAATATCTAAATAAAATTAGAATGTTGAAAAATAACTTGAGTCGGGTTTTTTTCCCTAAGTATAGCTCCAACTCCAACTCATTTTCTAAGCAGATCAAGAGTAATTTAACACTAGAGAATGTAATAAGACACGGAGGAAAACACCTTTTCAAAAAGAAAAAGAAATCAAAGCATCCCAGACCTCTCTCTTACCTGCTCAGGTATTTATTTAATAACTAGAGCAGAGCAAAGGGTTAAGGAGTCAGGAGCGCCAAGCTACACTTGTGATTTTGCTCATTGCTCTCACTGTGACAGAAAGCAACTGGAAAACCTATGGCAATTTCTTTTACCCCCTAATTAATTCCAAAATTAGATTAAATTGAAATTAAAGGAGGAGAAAGATTAAATGAGCTATAGCAGAGGTATCCCTGCCCTTTACACATCCTGCGGCCTGGGATGCCTTGCAAGCAGAAGTCTGCCCAGGCTTTGCACAGCAATACGGATGCCTGGCACCAGGCTGGAGACTGATGCTCTAGTTAGGTACCCGGGGTGGGGGGTGGGCATGGAGCCTCTCCCTCTGCCTGGGGATGCCCGGTAGTCAGAGAGGAGACAGAGGTACCCATCATGGCACAGCTGTGCACAGGTTTCTCTCAGTAGCCTGAGCAATTGCTGTTTTCCCCTTCTATTTTTAATCGTTTTTATTTTTGGCTTCTGTTATAAACAGTGTTTTTAGCCTCACGAACAAAGCCTGGCATGAAGAAAAGGGAAAGGTCTGGCAGAGGAGGATGCTTCTGGGGTAAAGGCATTTGATAGCTGGACCACCGTGTGTCTGCTATTAGTACACACTATCATTTATATTAAAAGAGGAAATACAACCAAGCCAGTAACACAGCAATTAGTGGCTACAAGGAGCACTGTGCCCAGGCAGATGGAGACACCTGTCCTGCTTCATGCAGCATCTGCGGCTGGGCTCAGAAGCTTGCTCAGAAGGAAAATAGCCTTAGTTCCCTCCTCTTGCTCCACGTACACCATTTCTTTACAGAAACAGTGTCTGCAGATGAACATTGGCTGCCAAAAATGTGATAAATTCACACAGACAGGCTCTTACAATTACCAGAGCAATCCATATACAAAGGAGGAACATGAACTGTGTTCCATGAAAAAAACAGCCCCAACAACATACATGAAAACAAGACAAAGGAAACTGTTGTTGAAACAAGACTTGCCAGCTCCCAAAACATTTGATTTTTTCTCTTCCCTTAGGCTTCAGGAGTGTAAATGAATACCATTTTCTGTAAAAGTGAAATCATTCTGTCATTCTGGGAGAGAAAAATAAAAAATAAATAAACTACCCTCTCCTCCAACCCCCTCCCACCCCAAGCAGCACACATGAAAAAAAAAGGGAATCGCCCATCTGAAAATACCTGCATTCAGAAAAAAAAAGTACTGCACAACTACTAGAGGCATGTAGTTGTCCTACTGCACAGCATCTATGCACCAGCAGTAAAAATTAATAACCGAAAAGTTACAACCTGCTGCCTCAGAGTCACTGTACAGAACTTGTTGTTGCAGGCATGGAGCAGCAGGGCAGCAGGGCAGCCTGACAGGCCACATTCCAACTCCAGCTACCATGGAGGAGTTATCTTTAAATGAACAACACCGAGCATTTTTATCATGTTCCTTAACCCTCTCTCTTTTGAGGATTGTGCACTTTGGAGCCGGCGGTGCCGCCCTGCCCTGCCCCAGCATCCTGTGGCAAACTGCGGTCCCAAACACGAAGGCAGCAGCATCCCATTCCCACGCTGCCGGACACACTCTCCCATCATCTTGGCAACAGTCATCATATCACACGCTTATTGTTTGCCGTTATCTCTCCATTGAAAGCTGATCTGAGTAAAATTGCTTTTTTACCTCTTGGTTCCTTCCAGTGTAAATCACCAACAGTAACTTGTTCTCTTGTGACCTTATCCAACTTTATTTTTTATAAACAATTCCTTCTTTTTAAAATTATACCTTGAAGTAACTCAGAATCTAATAGCTGCCATTTAGCACCTCTGTGAACAGCAGAAAATAATTATATTGCCATTTCTCTCTCATGAAGTTTTCCGTTTTATTTCAGACTTGTAGTTAGGATTTTCACGAGAATCCCCCTCCACTCCATAGATACGTGTACAGGTTTTACAGGCGTTTTTGTTATGAATAATGTACCTAACATACCACTTCAAAATGATGCCAGTATGCCAAAAATGCAGTGCTATGGAACTTGGAAACTATTCCATAATGCATTCATGAAAGAAACTGGATCACAAAAAATGTTATTGCTATTACCTGTGAAAGTCATTACTTCGAGGCCTAACGACTGCATTAAAGCAGCATCACACGCTAACGGAAAACCTTTCAAATACATTGGCTGCTAATAACAAGTCAGCCTATGCCAGCACATACCACATAGTAACTACAATGATTTCCTTTTCTCGACAGAAATCTCTCCACAGAAATTTGCCCTACACTAATGCCTAAAACTGATTTTTATTGGTACAAATCAGACATAAACGAAATGAGCTTATCTTTTCAGAAAAAAACATTTTAAGGCAAATCCAGTGGTTTCAAGATGCATTAGAAAAGAGCTAGTTCTGCAGATACAATTCCTTTTACTCTGCTGAGTTTCAGAGGAATGCTTTGCTGACATTTTTAACTTTCCTGCTTGTTCTTCGACTTGCTTCAAAAACAGTCAGTCAATCACAAAAATCACTCTGTTTGGAACCTGTAATCTTGTGATGCCCAAGACACAGGCAGGTTTGCATGCTCTCAATTAAAAGACTGGCGCATTAATTTGCCAGGTCTACAAAATCTGGAAATCTTCTGACTGACACATATCGCACAATAACAGAAATTCTCTTTAAACTGATTACATCATATATTGCTCAGGCTCTGTAACTTGCCCTCAAAATGACAAATTTCATGACTTGGTAGGAATTATTTCTATCACATTTGTAGATAAAACAAAAGTAGTGCCGTTTTCTCAGAGCATAAATTGGTTAATAGCACTAAATAGGATGTTTGGGTACATTCACACAAGAGCATCAAAGGTTGACTTCACTTTTTTAATATTGGAAGGGCATGTTTATTAAGTTGCTTTGTTAAAATATTTTGGCACATATCTGGCAGAAAATTGAGATGAAATGCATAACATTGATATAACGACATTTTCTGTGAAACATAAAATAATCTGGCACACTCTTCTCTCCACCATACGACAAGAAATTCAACTAAAATATCTCTACTAGATATATAATGCTCTCTGAATTAAACATAAGTTTAATTCAGTTTGAAATCTTTTTCCTTTTCTGGTTTAAAAAAAAAAAAGAAACTAAACCAAGAAATCCAATTTATGTTGCCAGCTTTATAATGTTGTTTGGATCTATTACCAATTTCTCTTCCTAGACCAACAGTCACATATTTTAAATCTTTAGGAAAAACAGCAAAGGAGTAGTGCAAGAAATCCACAACTGCAGAAAGCTAAGAAAGTATCCTCCAAGGCAGGAAACTTAACTTCCAGGGCTTGTCTGGTTCTGACGGTTTTCAGCTCTGCAGAGCTTCCCATTTTTCTGTTCTCTCATTTAGCCTTTGGAAGCTGGTGTGGGAGGTGTTATCTATTTGAAGGAGATTTCATTTTCTCCAGATTGTAGCCAAAAAAAGAGGGTGAGATGGAAAAAAAAGAAAAAACTCATGTAAATAGCCTCAGAAGAAATGATTTACGAAAGAAGAGACCTGCCCACCACAAATTAAACCACACCATGTTTATTCTGAAACAGAATTAAAATGAATAGCATCACCGACTGCATCTGCTAAGAAGTTAGCCAGCTTCCGTATAGAGTAAGTTTCTGCTAAGGAAGATTCCTTGCCTGCATCTTGTCCATGGGGTCTGTGTGACAAAAACACACACTGACTGGTTTCTCATTTCAGACAACTGAAGAAGTCAAAGACAGAAACATACTAAAATGGGTTCACCACTAGAAAAGGATTACACAACCGTAAATATAATTTATACACTCAATGAAGAAGGAGAAAAAGAGGAATGAAGGCATTCAACACATAACTCATATATATATATATATATGGGGGGGGGGGGGGGGGGGGGGGGGGGAAGCTCACCACTTCAAAACCCAGTAATAAACAATTTACTCCCATTATATTATATTGTCAGGACTGCCAAGCAAGTCCACAGAAATTAATAAAACTATGTAACTGTTTAGACTGAAATGAAACACAGCAATACGTAAAATACTTCACAGATGGGATCCAAGACTATTAAGTCTGCTCTTGATTCTAAAGTCTGTTCTCAGACACTCTGACCAGGTGTCTAAAATCAAACAGAACAGGCTTTTTATTTAACTCATTCTTAAAATCTGATACTATAAAGCCCAAGTAAAGCAAAAGAAATACAAACCTACTCCCAAGTTGCTGGGTAGAGAGGGAGGGCAGAGCTTGTCTCTATCTTTACATGATTCCTGAGTAATTGAAAAACAGCCCTTAACAGTTTTTTTGTTTTCAGAGCTGTATATGACAACTTCAGTGTTGGAGAAAAATCGACGCATCTTTGTCTACACAGCAATGAAACTTCAACAGTGTCGTGTACCTACCCTACGTCTGTGCGATAATAAAGTAAACCCAATTTTTTTTTAAAAGTGCATCTTTGACAGAAAAGGAAGAATTATTTTAAAATTAACATTTGAAATTTCAGTTGAAAAAATATGGTCAGCAAGAAGGACAAAGTGCATTTCTTCCCAGACAACAGAGAACCAACCAAACTACTGAACGTCTGCTTCACAGGCAGCAGAACAGTAACTGCGTGTCCCAGCGATGAATGACCAATGCAAACTTTTCCATCATGTCACTTAGCAATAGCTTATTCAATCTCCTCTTTGAATAAAGAATGCTTGTCAGCAATCAAGGGGTTAAATTCCTCTTCTCATCTTCCTCCTCTCCTCGACTTCCCACACAAGACTGAACCTACTTCATAAAATCAGAGCTGTCCTCCTACGTAAGATTTATATTAATAAAATCACTCTTTGAGGATTGCAGGCTCCATCTATCCCGGCACATTAAGCAGTGCCAGGGAATGTTCCCTGGAGAAGGAACCTGATCGTCTACACTCTCACAGTGGGAGATGGTCCCTGACAGTGCCTGGCCCCAAACCAAGCAGTGCTCTTCCAAGCCAACGTCTGGCCCAGCTCCGGAATGAGCTCTGCCCATCCATGAGTTGGGATGTGACCAACCTGTTCTGGAGCGTAACGGATTCAGTGGTACTGGCCGGGGCTCCTCTGTGCCAGCTGGCCCCACTGCCAGAGCAGCCGCAGCGTTTTCGTGCACCGACAAATCCCAACAGCAGGCCACCAGCATCACACAGGGCACACCAGCCTTGGATCTCCAACTGTTTTACATTTCATTGTCTTTAACAGTCTAATGTACAGCCACTGAAGAGCAGAACCAGCTCCAATGGTATGTGGTCCACACAAGTTAGCTTCTGCCCCAGCTGTGGGCCCAAATCTCCGTCAGTGTTTCCAGCAGACAACACACCGTAAGACTGGGAAGTGATCTCCTGTGGTCCAGGGGAAAGTATCTATAACCAACTTGGTAGCATTAAAAACCCAGTGAGTTTAACTCTGGGAAACGTGTTCTATTTCTGTTAGTATACAAGTCTGAGTGATATAAAAGTAAACCATTATTTAAAAGGGACTTTATGGTTGCAGAACACAGGCTGTAAGTACAGTTCCCTTCTACAGCTGCACTGAGGTTTCAGCACAGGCACTCCAAAATGCCTAGAATATAACTCTTTAAAATGACAAATTAAGCTCCTTTCTCTACCTTCTTGCAGCCCAAAAATATTTTGCTGTACATTGGAAAGGTCAGATGTGCCTTTAAACGTGCCAATGGATTTTATGTTATTGTTTCAGTTAAATACACGGGTTAAGAGAGTAAGCGGTCCAAGGGCATTACTCCCCTCCCCAGCCAATGCTCCACGTTGTGGAGCTCCCAGGACTCAGACCTGTATCACTCCTAGGTCCCTCATCCATCTCCTGTGGTCAGAGGTGTCTACAAAAGCTAATTCCGATGAAGCTTCCAGCAAGTCTGGTTTCAGCACTAACTCTGCCAGCATTTTGCTTAGCACCTGAAGTGAGGTACGGGGGGGAAGCCACATACACAGGGTCCTCTAATACAGTAGAGGATGGTGCATAGTACACATTCCATCTGTGTTTCCCTCCCTTTGGACCCCACGAGCTGAGCACCAGTGGTACTACAGACAGTCAGGAAAAGACCAGCATTTCAGCTGACTAGCTCAAGTATTGCTGGTGGTTTAACTTTGCAAACTCAGGCCACAGGACAAGCACCGGCGTATTCTGGGCTATGACAGATGAGATGCAAAAGTTGAAGGTGTTACCACTAAGTCTTACCATTGTTTCCCAAAGCCTTCGTTTAGCCCTTCTGCTGGAGGTGGCGAAAATGCGGTGTGCACCCAAATGCACCAGTATCTCAAACTGTCCCTGTGAATTTTACCGGAGCTCGGCTGCCACCAGCCTTTCTTAGCTCTGCAGAGCATCCGACACTGGCCTCCCACCTCCTGGGCTGCAGTGCTGGCAGTGCCTGGTCGGGCTGGTTTCAAGGAGAGCTGGGTATCTCCTACCCAAACCCACCCTCTGTGATCAGCCAGTGATGAAGATGCAGCTCTCAAGATAGAGAGGGCAGTTAATTACCAAAATCTATCACACCCAGCATGTATTCACAAACACCTTTTCTTTAACACCACACCGTGTAAAAGGCAGCACGATATTATATACTTTTGGATCAGAATGCTCAATACAAGTAGAATACAAGAACATTAAGTAAAAGCAAAGATAATCTGAAAAACATGATCTAAAAATCACACTCAGAGTGAAATGGAGTTTTCATCTTCCAGATGACCGGTATAACACGAAGCGACTTAACTCATCTGACAAGATGGATTACAGCTGGCCCCTTATCTCTTGGCCTGCTTAGTAACATGAAAGGAAAAGAAAAACAATGCATTAATTGATGGTGGAGAACGGTTTTCTTCCTAATGGTTTCCAGCCAGAATTTTTGAGCTCGAGCCATTTCCCAAATAATGGCTAGCATTTGTGTACACATTACTTTCTTTCATGTGACAAGGAAATGTAATTTTCCTTTGAAAACATACTCATTAAGGAAGCAAACCCCTTCCCCCCACAGAAGCCTTTGCACCCCATTCATAAGTGTGACACAGTATAATCACTTTAAAAGTCTGGAGGAACCGCAGATCCTTTGAAAACTCCCACAGCAGAGACACAGCCTCACGCCTGCTCTCCAATGCCCTCTATTAGATCAGGTCTACCCAGTATTTTAAGGTTATTTGCAATGCAACAACCATCAGAGATCTCAATTAGGTTGAGAGTTATTCTAGGAAAGCACACACAAAAAAAAAAAAATCAAAGAAACTAATGATTATCACAAATAATTGAAAGAAGCAGGCATCATTAATACAGTCATAATATTACATAGGTTGATTATACGTTCAGAAGTCACTTGGAAGTATTTATTTTCTCTGATAGAAGCTTTTCAGTTTCACAGAGCTCTTTCAAGAAAAGGAAATGCACAAAGGGAGTTGCAAATGACTGTGCAGTACTTTTTACCAGCCTCTGTGCTTGGGGAGATGTGAACTGCAGGGATGATGGTGGATTAGACTCAGTATGGGGGGTAAGCAGCAATGCACCCTGGCTGAGGCACCCGGAATTCTCCCGTCTACTGCTAACTCTAGATCTAGAACTGCTAGATCCTCAGGAGACAAACCCAACTGCAAAAGGGCTCAGTGCAAGTCTCCAGCCACTGCATGCTATGCCTATTAGAAACAGAAAACAAATACCTAGCAAAAAGATAAAACCAAGATAGTGTGTCCTGTAAGTTTGTGCCACACTGTCTGTGATGCCTTGGGTTACATGTATCTGCTTGAGCCTCATTTTTCTCGCCCTCTGTTGAGATATGGCTCAAAGCACAGAGGTCCAGCAGGGAGCACGGTATCTATCTGACACAGGGGCCTGAGCTGCTGCCAGAACAGAAACCATTTAGCACAAGACTAGGAGAAATTACAGGGTTTTTTTCTGTTACAGCAGAAACTGCCCAGTCTCCCTGCTTGGGCTGCACCCCAGGAGAGGCTTAGTTAAAACAAACAACTACAGCGGAGTTCCCTGCCTGACATAAAGCTGGAGTTCAGTTTTACGAGTGAACAGACTGATATGTTATGAATGCGCAGGCATACATACGTCATTTTAAACACACACTGAAAACAGGGAGCTGAAAGATGCTCCATCATGGAAACACTCCCAGCACTGCTACTGTGACAAGCACTGCCTACCTGACCGGGCACAACAAGACGCTCAATGCCCATCATTTAAAGCGAAGACAAGCCTGATGCTATACATCAAGCCCTGTTTATAACCCTGGTACCGAGATGCACACTAGCTACGCGTGGCAAGGTACACTTCCCTACTCCCTTTCTTGTGATGTATCGATGGAAAGCTGGTGCTGCAGATTGCAGCGATCATCTACAACTATCACCTAAGGCTGGAGGCAACCCATGAGAAGAAGCAGCCAAGCAGACACACACTCTTCCATCATGTATGATCAAAAACTGGGGATCCCAAAAAATCCAGTTGTTTGCTGCGGTGGATCCCAGGATCCCACAAGACACTTAAGTTGGGAAGGCCTCGGAGAGTGCCATATTTTCCGGGTGATGGCAAGGTATCTAAAAAACGCACTTACTCCTGTCAGCAAGTCTCTGAAATATTTAGAAGTTCATTTTCAAGAGTAATAAATATATTTCATAACCATCCCAAAGGAGTGTTTTCTCTTCACTGAAGCTACCCTACTTGGCAAGAAAGCAGTGTGACATTTTTTCCCCAAAGGCTTTGGAATGATAAATGATAGCTAAAATGAAATTTCTATTAGACTTAAAGCCTCTGCAGTGCAGGCTTTAGGAAGCAAGGTTTGGATTAAAAAGTCCAAAATTTAAAAATCCTGAAATGTAAAATGTTTGATTATTTGAAACAAAGCCATGACTGATTAACAAAGAATAAACTATTTTAAAGCAAACTCCCAGACGACTCTTTGGTATGAAAGAACAGAGGGATAAGAAACATCCTCTTACTGTCTTTCACACATTAAACATCCCTATGAAGATGCACCATAAAATAAACAAAGATAATCTTATTAAAATGTTAAGATATTTCATAGATATCTATTTATACGCAGATACTGATACCAAGTTCAAATGTCTTTCAGTCCACGCTAGAAACATGCTTATTCTTGAATGAGTTCCCTTGAGGTACACACAGAAAGTAAAATTATCAGTTTGAGGGGTTTGCCATTTTGAGAATCAAGTTGACCCACAAAATCATAAGTTTAGGTAACCAAATTATAAAGGTTTGGGGTTTTTTTGATTCAATTACTTCTCTTGTGGTTTTGAACTGTTAGCTATATACTTCAGTCATGTTTTTATTAAAAGTTTTAATGTAAAACTATTTTGGTTTGGTTTTAATGGAAACAGATGTAATTTCATGATTTACCAGGCTGGCTACATGCTGAGAAAAATGTTCCAAAGCGTCACAATTAACTTCTTGACAGCTTGGTGTGGAATTTAACTATATTGAAAAACTGCATTGACCCATGACAACCTTATTGAAACGGCACTACCTAAGTCTCCCAAGTTCCTGTGAAAAAAGTCTGACCTACATGTGCTCTGAGCCGCATTACGGTCACTCAGACTAAATTTAGTTCTGGATCCGGAGTCTCACATTTTCTTAGAGTGAAGCCCTGGCTGCAAACTGGATGCTGGTCAGTCATTCCAAAGGGAGACAGCAGCTTGTGATAGCGCCCAGTGTGAGGAAATTTGTGAGATTTACCTCCAGGTCTGAAGCTGAGGATCAGGACTACAGAGCAACATGGGAATTCATCTTTTCAATACCCTCTAAGTAAAATAACAGGATAGACAATGGTTGATTACACTGGGAAAATGTACCTTTAAAAACTTTTCAGCAAACGTCTCAATATATAGTCATTTTTAAGCGTACACAACAAATTTGTGAGTGGCAAAATCTTCAGCTTTGACTACCGTAGTCACCAATATCCTGAGCTGCAAATGGGGAATCAAACAATTAGCAAAAGAAAATTACTTTTTAAAAAATCCACCAAGCTAAACAGAGCCTTACACCATTACATACAGAAAAACAAGTACTAACACATTCTTTTGTTCCCATTTGAGTAATGCTAGAATAAAAAGTCAGTGCCTCTACTATCCATTTGGATTCATTTCATGGGTATCCCTTCCACTCCCATTCCTAGCAAAACTCATGGGTATCACTCCCATTCCTAGCAAAACACAGCAGCTATGAAAATAACTCAAATGTTTTCTGTTTTCTAACCTGTAAACATCTGTTAAACCAAGAGACATTTTCACAGGTGATTGAATGGCCCAGGGGAGCAGTTAATCAGAGCATTTCACAACTTGGTCACTGGTTCCAATCCAGACCCAAACTGACAGTGCATGTTTAAAACAAAACTAACAAAAAAAAAAAAAAAAAAAAAAAAAAAGAAAAGCGACCCAAAAAGCCCAAAGTTTCCAGCAGCTGTTCAGGAGTATTTATTATCCACCCTGGTAACAAGCAACTATTTGTACAATCTCCCTGTACAAAATGTGGCATTAAAATAAAACCTCAGCCAAAATTACTAACATTTCAGTCCCAACAAGATTATTCACATGTTTAAAGTCTCCTGTCTTGGAGAATGAAGACCAAGACGTGTTTCTTTCCAAATGGCCACAATTTCATACCAGAAGCTGCTGAACTTCAGCAGCATTCAGGCTGTGGCTCTGGGCTGCACCCTTCTATTAGTTATAATCTGTATTTTCACATGATACACATCATGAGGGTCTAATGCACACAGCCAACAACGGATTGCGTTCATCTACAGTCAGACTTACGTGCTGAGTCCTACAGTCTCTGTTCAGTGGAAAGTCCTCCTAAAACTTAATGCCGAATGTAAGGCTGCTACTCACCTGGCTCTCCAGGGGCTCCACTCAGCTGCTGCCTGTCCCGGTCCCTGGCTCCCGTCCCCTGTGCCTGCCTTCACCAGTACAGTAGTGATAATGGTTCCCAGCAGTTCCACCAGAGCCCAATTATGAATGCACGTTCCTAAGTGCTGCATCATCTTGTACAAAGCACGGAACAGGAAACACACCTTAGTCACTGTCTGGTATTTCTGAGTGGTGAAGAGCACCTGAACTCACCCAGGTAAAGCAGCAGGAGAGCTCATGAATTTCTGTCAGTGCTGTGCTTATAAGAAAAGGCAGGAGTCTTATTCTAGGGCAGCATTCCCATTACCTTCAGAAGTAGGTGGAGGTACCACGTACAGAAAACACCTGATACTTGACAATGAATTACTGCGGTAACTGCATGGCATATGCAAGTCAAGCAACTTCAAAAATTGTGCCTGAGCACTGGTATCCCGCAGAACCACCGCGCACCATACCTGGGGACACGACCGGCAGCAGCACTCACATGCACAGCCCCAGCACCCCTCAGCAGCTATTTATTTGTTTGCTTGGATGGTTGGTTTTCCAGAAGCTCAGAATGACTAGCTCAGCAGTCCCTGTTCGCAAGTCAGTGTTATAACAGGGCTTGGAAGCATGAACTGCCCATTGAGGTCAATTTTTTTTTTTTTTTTTTTTACCTGGGACTTCAAGTAACGTTTACATGCCCTAAATATGAATTCCTTAGTATACTTTAGCACAATTAGGTGACCAAGCAAAGCTACAGCCATATATTTCAGCTAACCAGCCATTAACTGCTGGGAGCAGCAGCATTAGCAGCTGGGAATTTATTTTAAGGAAGAATGCTAACACCTTTCTCGTGACGCAAACAATCCCATTGGAGAGTAGATATGAAAGCAGAGATAAATTAATATTAAATGAGAAATCACAATGAAACAAAAAAAGATGTGACATAAATAAGCAAAAATTTTAACCAGAAGATAAACTTACTGAATGTGAGAGAGAAGAAAGAAAGAAAAAGGGAAGCAGACAGATTATCTAGAATGCTTTAAAAAAGACCAGAGGCATTTTGAATTGTTACATTTTAATGAAGTTAGAAATAACTGGATGAAATTCTATGACTTGTGTGATACAAGAGAGCAGGCTAGAGGATCTAAAGTTGCTTTCCAGCTTTAAAATCTAAAAGCCTATGAACAGAAAAGGAAAGAAACTGGAGAGGTAGAAATGGAGAGGGGCTATACAAAACTTGTTATTTCAGGCAGAGAAAACATACTGCCAAAAATAGTAAGAAAACATGTCTAACATATGCATATACATGCTCTGTACTCCACTACCCACACCAGTACTTATGTACTTGATGTATAATTTGGCAGGGAAAAAAACAACACAAAAAAGGATACACTGGATCCCAAGGGAATGGCTTCACAGGTGCCAACAAGCTTACACCATGTGGAACAGGAGAATCCTCAGCCGAGGTGGGTCTTCAGCCCTGCAGACAGCAAACAGCGAGGGCACAGCCCACCAGCCCCTTGGACTGACGGAGGTACCTTCCTCAGCAGCCTCAGCCTCGCTCCACCCCGCACAGGGTGTGCAAGAGCTGGGCAACACCAAGACCAAGAAGCCATCCCCAAGTTGGGCCCGAGACCAAGTTGTTCCAGCTACTCACAGCTGCTGGATACGCCCTTGGCATCCAGGGACAGCTGGCACAGGCTGGGCTGCCAGCGTTTCTCAGTAAACAAAGAAAAATATAAGGGGGAAGATAAATACCCAAGATTTCTAATAAAATCATGGCCAGCTTCACTGCTCACAGCAGCAACTGGCTCTGTCGTGTCACATCAACCAGAGAGGAGCACCAGGCGCTCCTCTGCAGAGTTCGGACATGAAAACTGCTACACAAGTATGAACTGTCACTGCTGAGTACCTTCAACTCACTATTTTTATCACATATTATGAGCAAATTTATCTCTCAAGTTAAAAAGAAATACTGCATGCAAAGCAACACTCACAAAGCTCTTTGGCTGCTGGCTTTGGTGGCAACCACAGCAGACATACTGGTATAATAAAGAACGAGGCGTTTTGAGGCATGTGCTCCAACCCCCATAGCAGATGCTCCTATAGGGCCAAGACGGAAGAAGGTCCAACGTCAAGCAGAAGTGTACACCAAGGGCTGTGCCCAAGTAAATTGCCACGTTACAACTACAGTGATAACACCTCACTGCTTACACCAAAGAGCTCTGATATTCCCTCTGGGTAACCTATCTCACTAAGAAATCTCTAGCACCAAGTCTTCCTCTGTGAGGCTCCTGCTGATCTCCTACACCACCCACCACAGTACATGTCTCCAGCTGCAAGGTTTGCCATAGCCTGGTTCTAAATAAAGCAGCGAATGTAATACCTCAGAAATCACCAAAAATACACAATTAAATCATCACAGCATTTTATTAAATCACATCTTAAGATTATTATTGTGCTGTTCATTGCACAGCAATTAAAAGCAAGTGCCACGGAAGCCACTGCTTATGCTTGTGCCTACATAGACCAATCTATGCAAAAGCCTGCGACTCACGAAGGTACAGTGATAGGAAAAAAAGAAAACAGAACAGAACCAAGAACCAAACTCCCACATATTTGCAATTTTCAGCTACTTGTGCCAATAATAGCCCAATTGTTTCCTTATAGAAAACTGCAGGGAGAGTTAATTACCAAAGTAGAACTTAACGCTTCTAAGACTGAGGAAAAAAAAAACGCCTTCCTTTATTTCCTGGGCTTTAGCACAAAGGTTTTACTTAGAGATCTCAAATTAAACCTCTGGTGTCACTGGAGATTTTAAAGCTATCACTCTTCTTTTTATTTTTTTCCCAGATCGCCCACCACTACCACAACACACCAGCTCCCAAGAAAAGAAAGCAGTTAACTTCTAATTCGTGAATGTAACTTTTTCTTACAGTAAGAGGGTGCCATTAAAATCCAGGAAGAAGCCTTGACTCTCCAGTGCCTGTACTGAAATCAAAGTGCCATTCACAGACAACTGGTCTTCCTATACCTTGGTCTCCATTCCTGGAGTTCCTCAGGCACTCACTAGCAGAATGCATAAGCCATCTTGCATTCAAGTTATTTATCTGAGTACTTCAGATGGTGGAACTAAGATGTGGCAACCATAACTTCAGTTTCACATTCAGAGTGTCACGGCCAAAGCTGCAAGACACTCAGTACAGTCAGCTGGTACAGTACTGTTAGTCTGTAATAACGACAGTAAGACCAGGATCACATTAACCTTCAGACAACTCTAAAATAAGTTATATAAAGAAAAAAAAAACTAAAATACACACAAAGGAGTTTTTCCCCTTTGGTTCTAGATTTAAAACCATTAAGCCACAAAATCTATAGAGGTGGGAAAATAACTTGCTATTATACACTTGGAAAGTCAAGAATTTAGATGGGGTTCTGAGGCTGAGCTGTATTTAATTTCCACCCACATGTCACTAGCTCTGGTGTTGTATGTCAATACTGACAAAAAGAAGGCAGCAGATTTCTACTTTCTTTCTATTGAAAAAGAAAGAAATTTTTCCCATGTTCTTGAGCACCCCATCTATGGAAATGCACAAGTAAACAGTAAAATAATTATAACTAACAGTAGTAGTCTTAAAATGACTCATTTATTTTGATGAATAAAACATGATGGAGAGCTGTCATAAAAAAAACACAGAGATCTAATCTCCTCAGACACACAAGTGCATTTCCTGTTCATGTCAGGAAGAATAAACAGCCCTGTGCAAAACCCAATGAATTTACTGCAGCTTAAGTGTCTCTTGCAAGAAAAAAATTACTTATGATTCCATGTTTCACATACAAAATGAAGGAAAGGCGGAGAAGAATGAGCAATGGCGGAAAATACGAGGAACAGTCACAAAACTGAATTCTAATTCAGAATTATACTCCATTGTTTTCATGTAAGTTTTCATGGATAAATGAAAAAAATTAATATTCCTGATCCCACAGGAAAACTGCATAGAGCAGCGTCTTTCTGCTGAAAAAAACTGATTCTGGAAAAGATCTCCATCTGCTTTCAGCAAAGAGGAAATTCAATGGACATAAGGGGTTGCTTATATCCTAAATTTTGTGGTACTTGATCCATTCTTAGCCTGTTATTTGTTTTCTCAAGAGTTCAGAGAAAAGAAAATTTCACACACAAAACTACAGAAGGGGCAACAACTGGTTTTCTGCAGAACACATATTACTAATTCCACGCACTTGGACAGCAGCTAAATCACCTCATTTTGGATATACAAACAGGTGTTTCGCCTACACAGTACCCCAACAATCCTGCCACAGTGTTCAGCTTTGCTAGACCTCACGTGAAACCAAGTCATCAGCTCTGGGCACTATACGTTAACACAACACCTATAAAAACAGTCTGGAGTTACTCAACAAGGAACGGCAGAGGTCTAGAAAGCTTCCTCTGTGCCCTGTTTAGTGTCCAGGTGAAGCTTTGTTATTTTGTTACACACACACACACACACACACACACACACACACACACACACACACACAGAGTCGCATGCACACACGCACACACAGAGACACACACACGTGTGTGTGTATAAATATATATATATGAAAAGCCAATATATGCAGCTGATTCCAGGCAAGAGAAGGCACAGACTGGACAATCTCTCCAGGTCAATCCAAACCATATTTCCTAAGAACGTTATCAGTAAAGTCCCTTTCTGCAATCCCAAGTGAATTGGTTTTGACCTAAGGCCTTTAAATCTCAGCAAAACCCATTTTCTATTACTGCTATAAATTCAATGTCTGTTGCACTATACCTGCCCAAGGATCTCAGCAATACAGCTGTACACCAAGCAGTTGCTAAAGCCCAACTTCAAAAATGAGGAATTACCACACGGTGTAGGAGACAAAATACAGAACTGCAAAGACAAATAGTGATGGCTCCAGTAACATCTTAGAGCCATGCAAGGAGCGAGATGATTGCTGACATCTGAACATCTTTTGACAAGCAGTTCCATGTAAGAAAACTGAAGAAGGAATTATTTTAATATATTCTAGGGAAAAAAAACCCAACCAAACTATTTCTTAAATTCACAGTTAGCAAAGTCCCTCTTTATTTGTGAAGGTTTTCTCCTAGCACAGCAAAACCAGTCTCGTGGTCTTAAAAGTGTGCTCAAGTTCAGAAAAGCAGCTATGAGAAAACCACCCTTTCTTAATAGACATGCTCTGCATGTGACACCCATATTAGCTCTGGTTGCTTTAGAGAATAAAATTACTTTTCTACTCATTTGCAGCTCTTTGCAATGCAAAATCAAGCACAAACTGAAAGCAGGAACTAGACTGTTTCTGGCTCATACATCATTAGACCTGTTAAACTCCAGCTGCAGAGCTGCTATTCCTGGTTGGAATGTGTTGAGCCATGAAAAACATGGCCCAGCATTCAGTTTATAGGGTTGGCACTTTGGTGTCTGGAGACAGAGAAAAATGTTGATAGATGATGCGTATTTCAGCTAGAAGTCATTAAACAGTCTTGAATAAAGAATGCCATTTCCAATGAACCAGTATTCAGAATTTTATCACATATTAAGCATTTCTTTAACCTACAAAATTTCCCCAAAAGTGTTTTTGGTTTGTTTGCCTTTTTTTTTTTTTTTACAATCTTATGTTCAATTTATAGAAAAGGGCAACCAAGAAAGCACGCTGGCTGAAATGGTCTGTTTTGACAATAAACCAATAGGTGTTAAAATAGAAACTGAACGCACACGTCTCTAGACACTGTTCTATGAATCTTAAAGTGATCTATTATATGAAAGAAATACTTTAACAGATAATTAAACTTCTTACTCTGAACTAGTAAAAAGAGACTCAGTAAAAAAATCAGATGTGGACTGATGTCTGCAGGGATGTTTTCAAATACATAGTTTCTGTAGAAAATTTACGTACTTACTACACTTACACAGGCTCATGACTTCCTTAAGGAAATTGAAATATTAAATCGTTTCCCCAACCGGTTCTAGTTTCCATTATTTTTGACTGCTCCAAGAGAATAAACAGGTGACTTTGCTCATTGCTCCAGCCACATGACACCATTAGACTGACCAAAATTAATAAATAACGAATGATTAAACGAGGAAGAAAGAACACAGGAACTGGCTTTAATTGGGATCACTATGTTCTGCAGAACTGAAGGAAGGCTATAATGTAAGAAATGGGTTGAGAGGAAAGTACAAAGGAGTCAGGATCTGGCAGGCAAATGTGATGCACATGTGGTGAGGCAGCCTGTCATCCATCTTCCTAAATGGAGATCTCTTTGTTGTTCTGCTGGGGCGGTTTGTAGATGTCCAGCTTGTAGAGTGCACACGACGAAACTGGTGTGCATGTAACAAAAACAGTTATGTTCATAAAATTTAAAGTGATGCAGGGATGAGCCCTGAAAACAGGGATGTTCTTGGTTGTCAAGGTAACATGATCACCCCAGACAACACAGCAGGAATCTGCAGCACACACTGGGTACCCAAGCACATGAGCCTTCCTGCTTCCCTCTTGTAGTTAAGCCACAGAGGGATGTAGGTAACTGTTGCTACGGTGTGGCCCGGTGTTTTACTGTATGTTAGAGGAGTCCAAGAAAACCAAGAATCTGGCTGATGCTTAGAAAACTCTCTTACTGGTGTTACCCATGCAACTTCCCAACATAAATGAAACAAATCAACAGAGAGCAGAAAAACAAAGTAAAACTATAAGGAACAATCCTTTTGTTAATTATAGCAGTGTCCAGCAAACGTGATCAGATCCAATGATACACAAAAGACTACTATTACTTTCTTTTTCTTTCGGGTACCACTCATGTAGCTTTGCTTTCATGGAATCAGATGCCCATTGCGTACATTCTCCTCAGAAGTTAATGCACAGTTTTCCAGGTTTCCAAGATGTTGGAATAGAGTAAGAACACTGCCTTCTCCGTCAAACCAACAGACTTTAAATCACCACTCCACTGTACATATGCAAAGATTGAGATATAAAATAGAATAAATGACCAGACAAACAAGTTTTGCTTCTGTGCCTTGCCAATGGTCCCATAAACCAAATAAAGTGAAGTTATATGACTGACTAAAGCAAAAATGTGCCGTTTTCGAGGAATTTTTACTAATGAAAGTAGTTACATTTTCAAACAGTCACGGATCCCCACAGCATTACCAATGTGTGTTTATAGATCACTCTTCTATTGCAGTCTACTCTGTGTTTTGGATAGACCATCGTGGTTTAACCAGCAGGTAGCTACACACCACACAGCTGCTTGCTCACTCCCCTCCTGCAGGGCAATGAGGGAGAGAATTGCAGGGAAAAATTCTAAAATTTGTGGGCTGAGATAAAGACAATTCAATAGAAGAGAAACGGAAGGGAAAATAATAATAGTAACAACAACAATGATGTGATGATGATGATGATGATAAAATAATCAGAATATACAAAACAAGTTGTGCACAATGCAATTGCTCACCACCCGCTGACTGATAGCCACCCAGTTCCCAACCAGCAGCTCCTGGCCAGCTTTCCCACTAGTTTATATACCGAGCATAATGTCACATGGTATGGAATATCCCTTTGGTCAGCTGGGGTCAGCTGTCCCAGCTGTGTCCCCTCCCAACCTCTTGTGCCCCCCAGCCTGCTCGCTGGTGAGGTGCTGTGAGAAGCTGAAAAGTTCTTGACTTAGCATAAACACTGCTTAGCAACAACTAAAACATCAGTGTGTTACCAACATTATTCTCATCCCAAATCCAAAAAACAGCATTACACTAGGAAGAAAATTAACTCTATCCCAGCTGAAATCAGGACACTCTGAAAACATTTTCAGGAAGCTATCGAGATGAAAAGAATTCCCATGGAGTAGAAAACATTAAATATTCTGAATTTTGAATATTAAAGTTGACAAGAACAACCTCATGGTTTTTTAATCTTACTCTGTGTCACCACTGTTGTTTTCTTTAAAGAATACCTTCCTAAAAAAAATTTATTTAAACCACTTTGTTTAAATCTCTCTAGAGGTTAGACCACTCTAGCACTATTCAGCTATTAAAAACATTCAGTCACCAAATGAGATACACATTAGTGGTTGTGCAGGAGAAGGAAATAATACGATTTAAAAAAACATTCAAGTAGAACTAAGTTTATTTTTTCATTGTTCTGATATTAGAGAACAATTTATACTCAGCAAGGATTAATGCGAGATAGAATTAAAAAAAGTATATGGAGCAAAGATGAAGGAAAAAAGGTGGAAAACATCACTCAATTTTCAGAGTAGCAAACTGTACCATCAGTGTAGGATAAAATCTATTCTTTTACTCCCAGCTATGACTGGGACCTATTTGTAGCCAACTTTGCAATGCAGCCTTTCCCCAGCTGGCAAAAGATTCTGCTTTTTCACTCCTGAAGCCCAAGAAACTTAACTGTGCTTGCCTTTCCCTCTTTCCGCCCTTGACACATCATAATCTGGCTGGTTTGCATTTAGGGCTAATAAGGCACATACAGCACATGAAAAGTCTTTCCACAGTAATTTCATAGTCAATAGTAAGACACCAGTGAACTTTCTCTGTTTTACTTGAAACTGAGTTGGTGTTGCTAGCATAAATATTTACTTTATATCCATAAACACACATACACTTTCCTCACACACACCCTTGTGACCATTATGTAGCTACACAGCTCGTATTGCCCATCTACATATAAAGAGATTTTTCGAGTTATAACTTGAAATCTATTAGCAGATGTAGGAAACCAACAACATGAAACATCAGCAAGCACTGAAACTACCTAGAAAACAGCCATACCCTCAGCTAATATCTTGCTTCACATAATTTACAGATCGTTAGCAATCTCAGGTTCGCTTCACCAATACCAGAACGCCACTTCCCACATTTAGGCAGAAAACATCCCTTGTTCTCCCAGTGGTGTGTACATCCCTCCCTGCATCAGCTTTGCGGGTCCCCCTTCTCCAAGCCACGTGCCCCCAAGCTGCTGATGAAGAAATCCCCTGGGTTTCATTAGCGTTGCTGCAGAATTAAGCACAGAATACTCACAATAGCCACAAAACATCGACGGAGTTAACACAGCAGTCAGGTAGCAAATGTAAGTTAGAAATAATAACAGTCAGTTTGTGGTTTATATCAATCATCATATGCATTAAAAACAAACAATAAAAGAAATAGTTTTAATGTATCTTTTTGTGCTTCATATTAAAAAGCTTTTAAAATCTCTTGCAATTACTGCTCTACCCCAGGATCTAAAATATAAACCAAAATCAGGCAAGGCCAAGCATCATTTTAAATTAAGTTTAAAATCTACATTAAATACCTCTCTGGTGATGTTTAAGGTAAAAACAGATTATAGTCTTTTTTTAAAGCATCATATTATTTTCAATACCACTTGATCAGACAGGAAAAGTGGTTCAACACCTTCCTTAGGGGAGCTCTGCCATCACCCGGGCCAGGGCACGTGGGGATCAGCCCAGGGCACATGGGGATCACTGACGGTTCGAGCCAGAGCTCAAGATGCCCCTAAAATAACACGAAAGCAGAGCTGGATCTCAAAAGCCCACTGTATTCCTGCCTGCCCTCATGACTTTGGATCTCAAGTAAAAGCAGACCTTTGTCTCCATGCTTGGCTACACAAAATGAAGTTACTAGACAATACTAAGACGTTACAGTTCATTCAGTTCTTCATAGGAGAAAAAAAAAAAAAGTGAGAATGAAATTACTTCCTTAACTGGGAGTTTTGGTGAGCTTCCCTGAAATTGTTTTTTTTTTTTCCTTTCTTTTCTGTGGCAGAATAGCATTTGAGGAAGCTGAAGTTTACCTATAGGATGTAAACATGTAGGCAACTAGCTCAGAAAACTCTATAGGTGATCTCAATATTCATTTGTCAGCAAGGTCAGCTATGACTGTCATTTCTTCCTGAATTCTTAGATACCTACTGAATTCCTAAATAAGAATGCACAAGCTATAACAGCAATTTATTGAAGTCAAAGAACTTGAAGCTAGACATATTTGAAGGAATCAGATGGTTATGAAGCTTATACACAGAGTCAGTGATACAATGACTTTTGTGACTCTTATCGTAAAATCCCCAGGCTTCAGTTGAAGGACATATGCTAAATAGCTCACTGCAGAAAGACCCAGAAGAAAAGAGTAAGTCTGATACACTTGCACAGACATAACTCAGGCCAGGATTAGGCTAAATATATCTAATATTGATTTAACAAGTATCTACCATCAAATCTTGATTTGCATCAGTCTTCACTAATTGGCTTACATGAATCCAGATTCCTCTACGCGTTGTAAGTAACTGTCCTCAACTGTTGAATTTATTATGTTTTCCATTAAAAAAATTACTCCTGGCAGAAGTGGTGGCAGTGACCCGTCATATTTTTGTTACTGGTTGCAGAAGGGTACTAGTTGGGAGAGCTGCAAGGAAAGCAGGGTCTGGCCATTGCACTGGCTAGGGGTTCTAGTGTTTTCCATCGCCAGTCCCTCCTCCTTCTACCCACCAGGTCTGTCCTTCTCTCTCCGCTATGGACTTCACACCTTCCCGGTTCTGCCCATTCTTGACTGCTCAAGGCTTCCCCTTTTCCTACTAAAACCTCAAGAGCTGAAAGTTAATTATCAACCATTTATCTCTGCGACATTTTTACGTATGCATCCAAGTATGTCTGTATGACACTCCAGGATCAAGGATGATCTCTGTGCCCCTCCCCCCTCCCCGCCCTTTCAAACACAAAAATAATCAATGCAAATACTTTAATAGTAATGCCATGGCCATTCATCCTTCCTGATCTTAAAACTAAGATTTCTGCTTTGAAGTGAGGATAGGTTAAATGACAGTACCAGCCCCCTCAGTAATTATGTCCCTTTTCTGGCACGTTTTCTGGTATACAACAGCTGGTTTTATTATTATTAATGCTGCACATTGACTACAAAAGATCTGACCTGAATGGGATAAAACCAAACCAGCTGTTTCATCTCCTTTCATCTATCCACATCTCAAAGGGGGCTTTGTGCACTATCAGTTTCCACCAAAGAGCTGAAAAATCACGTCACAACAGGGGCCCGATGTATGTGGGTCATCTAATAACCAGCAACCCAGAGCCCCGCCGACAGAAATCTCTGCCCAGCCCATCCTCCCCCACTTAATCTCACCAGGCTGGATTGGCATGGAGGAAAACAACAAGCACTCACTCCACTTAATTTCTCCAGTGAATAAATAAATAAACCAGACAACCAGCCTGTGCAGTTGTAGAACCTGCCCTGGAAGTCCAGAGGAGCAGGAGATCTTGGGAGGGAAAGAGTTTTAGTCCGCAAAATTGGAAAAACAAAACGCAAATGCTATCTTAGATCCATTATGTTGCTTCTGCACACAATATAGAAATCACCTTTTACACTGCAGAAAATTATTTCTCCCAGCCCTCTCCCGCACAGCCTCCTTAGCTACCCTGGTTTTGCATACCATACTTCTGTCACCAAAGGAGATACATCAGTACTGCCCACCAACTCCAGATGATAAAAGCTCAAAAAGAGAACATTTTAATTACAAATCTCTTTTAATTTCACTTGCCAAGAATACTTAAAGAGCAAAAGAAGCCCACGCAAAACCCAAAAACTTCCCACAGCCACTCCGTGGACTTCACTGAAGTTCACTCCTAGCTCGCATCTAACAATCCCAGATATGACTCCGGGTAAAGCCTGGAAACAGAACAATTTTACAGAAAGACGTTAAGTACAAACTTAGCTCACTAAGAAACTGCAACAGTTAATTAGCGCAGCTTTGACTTGAGATGACATTGCTAGTACCAGAAGATTACACATGTAAAGTATGTTTTAAGGTATTACTTAGCCATGGCTCTGACATGGCTGACTCTTTTCAGGAGTCTTCTCAAACAGCAGTAATTACATTTTAACAAAAAGTCACTCAATGCATCACTTTTTGTAGTCTGAAAAAAATGAATCACTCAAATAGATGTTTATTTCCAGTGGCAATAATTACTGAAACAGGATGCAAAGAACACGCATGAGCAGTTATTATACACACTGCTGTGTTTCCTATATTTTACGTTGTTGCTGTAACAATTAACGATACAGCACCTCATATGTCCTTTAGCGAGTTAAGGAATCGGTCAACTTTACAATGAATCCCAGCTATTAATTGAATATATTTGGTGTGCCAGTAGTTGCACGACACATGGAGGGCAACCCTGACTTCAGGACTACACTGAGAACCCCAGAGCCCACCCCAGCCTGGGGCTGCCGGGGCCAATCCAGAGCACGGTGTCACCAGGTGGATCTCCGCTCCTACACCAGCTCCAGTGGGACTGGCCAGATCTCGGTAGCCTTTGCCCATGGGAGCTTCTGGAGTATGGGAGTGCCACAGAGCCTGGCAGAAATGAGGTGCCTTTAATCAGGGAGCACCCTGGTGCAGGTTCCATAGCCCCCAAAACTAGGTGAAAGTGAAGAGCCTGGAGGGAAACAGTGGGATACTGAAGCACAAACACCCTGAAGAAGGTGAGGAGTTAGCCTCAAGAGCAAATCCTGAACCGAAAGCCTCCCTGCTCTTCAGCCCAAGACACACAACACCAGGGAACCATTCCAATGCTGCAACGCAGCACTTCCCTCTGCACGGAAAAGTGCCTGATCAAAAATATTCCTGTAAAACTTCTACTGTGCTGGTCCAAGGCTCAACACCGCAGGTGCTCCAAGTTTTATTTGGATCAGAGGGCAGGATTTTCCTCCCTCCTCTCTATACCAAAGTGCCACAGCACAGAAGCTTTCCTCAGAGTAACAACGGGACATGCTTGCCCATAAATGAAGAAAACTGCATTCACACCATTATACCCATGAGAGAAGCACATGTCTTTGTTAATTAGCATTATTGACGTAAAATGCGATTTCAGTAGCAAGTCAGCTTCCCACAACTGGCCTTAAATTAACAGGCCTGCCACAGCGCAAGGCAGAACTTCACACTGCTCAAGATGTCTACATCTCTGCATTTCAGCACGGAAACTATCAGGCGGCCAGCTCACACTGCACGTGGCATCAGCACCAGAAGCGTCCTTAACGGGACAGAGCTGGAGCACAACAGCATTCAGACTTTCAATTAAAACATTTAACGTGCAAGTTATTGTGCATTTTTATCAGTTGAAGCACTTCTACACAGTCTCTCATCTCAAGTTTATTGTTAATAGTTCAAACAATAATTACAAAAAATAACTGATCTGGGAAAAGACATGATAAGAAATGATGAATAACTTCTTTGGGGTACTTCTAATGCAATAATAGCTACAATAATAGCAAAGATTAATCCCCAAGCAGGGAAAAAACAAAGCAAAGCAAACCACTTGCACAGCCCCGCTGGGGTAATTCCTCTGCAGTAACCATTCTTTGCAGCATCAAGGATTTAGTGTTATATCTCATGATGTTCTATTAAAAGCCTTGGAGACAGCAGAAACTCTCTAAAATACAGTCTATTATAAAAATTTCAATACTACAACTAAAAAAAACAAACAAAAACTACTTGTGAGGAACTAGCCATAAATTTGCATCTGACTATTCAAAACCCCCTTGTTTTTAGCATTACATAGACAACAAAGGTGCATGATAAACTGCAATGACATCAGAATACACAATTAGAGACAAAAATATTTAAAAGTATCATGAAGAGCCACTGAAGTTTTGATGATGGATATAAAGATAACAGTAAACGATTTCCAACTTGGCAGAACAACTCAACTCAATCTGTTACGGAGTTTAAACACTTGGCAGCATATCTGCACATACCTGTATTGCCACATAACAAAAATAAAAACAGAGATGAAAACTTCTAACATCCAAAGTTTTCACTAGCTGCTTTTATCTTACATGCTGTGTCATATGTGAAAGCATCAAGGATAAAATACGCAGTCCCTCTTCCGAAGGCAGTACCATTCAAAAGTCAGATTTTCATAGGTCTAATACAGGCTTAAAGGGGTATATAACCCCACCAGCTATGTGGGCATTTCCCTCTCTAACCTTCTCAAGTCCAAGCTACAGCCATAGGAAATGGGGATTAAAGAGCAAGGCAGGCGCCAGCTTCTGCTGCCAAGAAGTTGGTGGAGGCAATGGGTGAACTCCAGGCTCCAGCTCAAGGTGGCCCCTGAGAATGTGCAGCTGCCACTTTCTTCCCCAATCCTCTATGCAAATGTAACGAGTCAGGGAAAAGTGAGCCTCAGCACGTCTGCACGGTCAGAAGCACACTTGCGGTGGCTACTGCTGGCCATCCATGCTGGAGCTGTACACCCTGCTGCAACGGGGCCACCATGGGAGAGCCAGGTCTGCTCCCAAGGCCACCCCAGCCCCACGGCGCAGGCTGAGGCAGAGGTGAGTCACCCTTGGCAGGCGCCTGCCTCCCTCCAGTGACCATAAATAGAGCCAGAAGGACCGCTTCAGTCAGGGGCATCTCAAAGCTGGACATCTGAGTGAAGGTAGATGCATCCTACTCATCACCTCTGAGCCATGGTTCCTCCCCGGTTTTCCACCTGAGGCTGCACAACGATGCAATGCCCACAGGCAGGACTTAATATCACATCCTGGCCACGAGTGATCTGTAAAACGGAGGACACAAAATTTGACAGTTCTATCATAAACAGCCCTTAGGCCTTCTAAAAGGAAGTCATGCAGGGAAAACAATTACTGCCTGATAACTGATGTTTTAATGGGAGTGCAGACCTCCTCTGAAAATTAACTTCAAAATGGTATTGTAGGGATATGTTTATTGCTACTCAATGATAAAAATAAAACTATCATTTAATTTGACCGCCAGGGCTGAAACCTCCATCAAAGCACCAAAGCTGCAATCTCCCTGGTTTGCACAGCACCGTCAGACCCACCACTAACACCACGTTAGCTTCACAATCCTGAGAGAAGTAAAACTCATGCTACAAATTGCTTTGGTGATCAAAATAAGTAGACGATACTTGAAGCTGCAGAGAGAAAGCATTTCTGTTGTAGCAATTTTATGCTGTCATTTTAACAGGCTATAAATAGATTTAAAAATATTTACCGAAGGCCAAATTCTGCAGAGCTGAATTTATCCAGCGGCATTACATAAGAAAGGAGCGCAGAACAGAGCACTAAATGGGGCTGATAATACAGGCCTAGAAACAATGTATTCCATTTTCATGCCTTCTACCTTTTTTTTTCAGTTTCTTCAACTGATAAATTTGCGCTGATATTTTTCTCTTCAGATGGCATTCACAAATCTCTAGTATTTGATCATATAAACTCAACCAAAAATTACAGAAGGGCAGATTTAACTGAAATATTCCTCAAAGATGATGAATTAAAACCTCTCTGAAATACTTATATCATTGTCATTTAATTTCACTGAAAAGATTTAAAGTACTTGCAATATTTTGGTAAGTATAATGGATTAGCGATCTGCCAACACGAAACGGAGATGATCTGGGTCAGGCATTTCTGCCAGCTGCCTGTCCTGCCTGCCTGCCTGGGGTCCCGCACTCCCAGCTCCCCAGGCTGCAAAAAAACCCCAAATTCTTGAATTTATCCTGTGCATTCGGGTGCAGTCAAGTCAGTAGCACTGACAATGAAACAGCAGGTTGCCCTTGTACACCGCATTTTATTTTTAAATGAAGACAGCCCTTGCTTTTAGGCCTACAAGCAAGCATACTGTAACTTCTTTAAGAAGTTAGCAATAGGAACTCCATGACACAGTTCATTTTTCTCAGGGCACAGGGAAGTTTATCCTCACCCACACAGTTTCCCACCAGTACAGAAAACATGTTCAATGGCACAGGTGGAGAGAGTCTCCAAAGCCAGAGGAAAACAGAAACAAGACCCGCCACCATTAACTCCCCCTCTACTTCTACCTCCATCAGTTACAGTAAGGGAGCAGGGCAAGCAGCCAGGCAAGGGCTCACAGCAGCAAAACTTCCCTAAGGTGCAGGATCCAAGACCCTGTTCCTGGGAGCTCCACAGGGACCCACACGGGTTGCTGGCCACATCCACCTCCCCCTGAAAAGCCACAGATGCTCCCAACAGAGGAGGGGGGATGCTCCCATCCTCAACTCTAAGGGTAGTTCTAATTCTCATCCAAAAAAATCCCTTTTAAACCTCAGTGGTGATATTAAACCACCATGATTTCCTTGCCTACAAGACAGAACTTCCAGGCTACTCTCCATGACCCACCATAAATGACGATGTGTATTTTTACATTGTCATTTATGGTTTATGCCTTCTGGTTTATGCCCTCAGGTGAAACAGCGTTTGACTGAGAAGGATCGAACACCCATCGTACCCTCAGCACTGAAATGCTGAAGTGCAAATGCCCACCCTGAGACGCTCCAGTTTGGGAGTTTTGCCCTGAACAGATGAACATCTAGCTTTTGGTATGGTGTTTCAGCTAGTGGTGTTATCACGGTCAGATGATGCCAGGGAATATAATAAAAACCAGAACATATTTCTAAATCACCATTTCACACAACAGCCTATTGAAAGAGGATATAAAGTCTGACTCACTGTAATCTTCATATATTTAATGGATTTTTCCACACTCCAGTTGGGCTCCATACCAACAGGAAGAAGGTTATTTTCCTCAGTGAAGATCATTAACAATTCATATACCGCATATTCTACCATATGTGGCTCATCAGCTGACTACCTTGATCTGTTCACCAGTCTGGTGGTGGGGTTCTTGTAGCTTATATAAAGATCACATTATTTTATACTTTTAATAGTATTACAGAGAATGATACTAAAGTCATTTGCTGTGAAAGAAATGTTGCTTTTATTCAGAAACATGGTTGTTTAATCACCCTTTAGCTAAACATGTTACTCACTTTTTTCCCTTTCTCCTGTATGCTTGCGGGGGAAGAAAGAGATGTGGGAGGACATTTGCAAGACATAAAAAGCTTCAGAAGTTTCCAATTGGTACCATGCACTGATAAAACCTTGTTTCAATTGGCTAGAAAACAAGACAAGAGAGAAAAGGGGGAAAATTCATAGTAAAGAAGTTTTCTCACTTCCTTCCAATCACTGCTTAGTTCACCAAGAAAGGGGTGAAAATGTCTCTTTCCATCAACCGAGAAATGGCTGGGATTTCATCAAATACTTTAGAACATTTACAGATTTCAAAGCATTTTTCTACAAATCTCAGCACTACCTCTACTGCACTTCCTTCCCTGTACTGAATCACCATTTTTTAAGTATCCAATTTTTGGTTAAATATGAGCAATTAGAGGAAACACAGCAAAAGAGGAAATCACGATTCCACATCAGCCTTATGCAAAGTTATTTACCAAAAATCAATGGAATTATTATTGTGTGGAATGAGAAAAAAAAAGTGTGATACATTTCTTCAAGTTACTTACATTCTGTGCCCAATATGAGACAAAGATACTCTCACCAGTACACAAGACTCTGGTCAACTGTCCAGCAAATTTATCCATTAATGATGGTACTTCTACTCCCACAGTCAAACACAACATGCTAAAGTATCTGCTGCATTCTGGCCATTTTGTTGCTAAAGTACTGACTTAATATCTTTCCATAAATATAAATTATGGTCATTCACTCAATGAAATTGTATTTTAAATGTGCACTTCAAATCTGTTCTGAGTCCCAGAGCAGTCTGTATGTATCACACAAGCAAAATTTACCTTGTCAAGGAAATACAAATCTCTGCAAAAGAAAGCACCAAGAGCAACGAGAGCATTCATGCATCAGATGGTTTAGCCCAGAACAGATCTGTTTTCAGAAAACAGTGATGGATCAAACATGACTTTCGATTATTACTTTTACCATCCAGATTCCTAATCCTATTCTATGAAACCTACATCTACTTCACAAAGAAGGTAAGTAAGCTGTATCATTCCAAACCCGGTATTTAATGGTCTCTGCACTAACAGGAAAACACAGGAGTTCTTAAGCTATATAAAGATACTGCCAGAAAATAAGTAAAGGAATTTTGGCCATTTTACTATAACATTCGTACAGCCAGAAACACATATTTTACAAACACAGCAAAGGGCCATGAAGAACCATTCCAGTTGTGTTTGGTATGAAAAGAAAGTTGTTTTAAAATAAAACTTAATCTTGCACTCACAACCAGAAAGACAGGGGAAGGTCTAGCACAGGCAGCTCACCTCTCCTGCAGTTTGGGGCAAACTATTAACCTCCACAGCACGCTTACCACCCCTCACTTTTCATCTGCCTATGGGGATCTGAAATGCAGCTGCAGAGCTGAGATGTAATAGACAGCATTTTTGGTTCAGTGCTCCTCTAAAAGAAGTCAAACCTGAGATTAAGATATTAGAATTCTATCGAGATTCTTCCTTACAGTGTTCAAGGGATTGGTCCACACATTAGTATAAAGTATTTTTTCTGCCTTAGATACCAATAGATTTGGGTATACCAAAAATCTGTGTGGTGTTGTTCTAACACTTCATTGGCATAGACAGCTGAATTAAGTACCTGCATTTTTCAGGTTTTGTTCTTAGATGGCACCAACAATAAGCTTCCTGTATTACCAAAGGCCTGTCTTCAAAATAAAGAAATAAATTCTGACAATCTGGGGAAGCTGCATATCGCTATTATAGCAAGACTTAAGGAATTTGTTTTATGGTACAGTAATAACATGGCAAATTGTTAGTAAGCAATCAGGTTAGTGGACACAGGAACAGAGGTGAAATCAATTAAGATTCTTTCTGTGAAAGGAAAAGATGACTTGACAAAGACAGTAATCAAGAGTTATTTTGTGAATTGATTGGGTGATGCTTCCAAAGGCATCAAAATGGCTTAAGTTATTTAAGATAAAAGATCCTGGTAAATAAAAATTATACTGTTTCATTTATAAATCCTTTCTCAATTTCATTTCTAACTAAATTGGATATTATAATACACACATAACATACAAGAAAATATCTTCTGGTCTTATTTCTGGGAAAATTAAAACCTGTTCCTCTTTCTGACAAATGAAAGGAAGATTTCTGTCCCAATAAAACATGATCGATCTGTAAAAAGGGTATAAGATTTTTGTGGTTTGTTGTTGTGTTTTTTTAATCTCTTAGCACTTAGATTTATTTTCACTTTGACTGAATATTCAGGAAACACCAAAGAAATTATTTCAGTGGGACTGAGGGAAGGAAATTAACCAAGAACTGGGGACCAATTTCTACAATGGTTTCATGGATTTGAGTTTTCTTCTCTGATGGATGGATGCTGATACACTTTGAACCCACTTAGAACCCAGTCTTCTTTTGTCCTTCCGCAGCTGAGCAGCTTCAGCTACAGTAGCTATCAGCTTCTGAGCTGGAATCAGTAGCAGGCGAAGGCAGAAGACTATCCTGCTCATGCAAACAGCAGCATGTTTAAATCAGGTATGATCAGTACTGTAAATATAGAAAAAACGTGAGCTAGTGGCAGCGGTATTTTTACAGGTAGCCAACCTCCAGAAGGGAAATGCCATCCTGAGATCTCATACTAGACAGTGTGCTTGATAACAAAACGGTGCTTACGAGTTGCCAAAAATCACAAAGCCTCCGAAGCTTTATGCGATATTGTTGCAGTATTTGCAAGATGTGATTCACTGATTCCAAGTGCAACCCCCTTCTGCTTCAGCTCACCAGCTGAAAACATATCCCCATGACAACCCGGGAGGCGCGGAGGAGAGCACAACACCCAACCCACTGCGAAGCAAGGCTGAAGCCCTCCAAAGTAAGAATGCACCAACACAGAAGAGCATGTTTTATCTCACTGCTATGGGGCTCATATACATGTGTGCCACCCTGGCTTAGAAAATTAAAATGAGAATGGCATTAGGTGCATGCCAACAACCTTAACACTCAGCTAACTTTTTAAGACATTCAACAGTGACAATACCATTTCTGCAATCTAATACATTGCTCATGCGTGCGCAGGCTTAGCAGCACAAATGTCTGCTGCTTGAGCAGGACCGATGACCAAGCCAAACTTGCAGTATAAATCCATTACATCTCAGACCAGGGAAGCTGGTTTTCCTTCTTAACAATATGTAAAAGAAGTCTGCTAAGGTTTTGGTTGTGTAAGGTTTTGGTTGAACAAAACATTAGTTCTACAACTGCATTTGTCTCGATCAACACTGCAGACAGATTATATTAATTTCACCACTAAAAGCAAAATAATTAGCTACATTTATCACAAATGGCATCAAGCGCTGTGTATCTCAGCAGTTGTACTGCTGGTTCAATTATTCTGCCTCTGTTACATAAGCTCCACTTTGCAGCTCCAGGTGATACAGGGAAAACCCATATTCATGCCACTTTTGTAGTCTACATTATAGCACAGAGACAGAAAAAAGTATGCTGGGAAAAATCAGGAGAATCACCTGCTACGATATTTTGCAATAGTTCCCCTTCAGTCATTTCACAAACGTAGGTCTGATCAGCTACTTCGGGCAAGGAATAAATAGGTTTGGCAATCAGAGTTACCCAAACATTGAAATGATCCCCAGTTAAAGTATGATTGTAACAAGCTCAAGGTAGTTGGTACTTGTGTGCACTATTTCATCCTCATCAAATACAATTAACTCCCATGGTGAGATCCCAGCTGAAAAGAAACCAAGAGCAATACCTCATTACTTTGAGGCCACGGTGACCTTTAATTCTCCTAAAAAGACTCCACAAATCCTGTTAAAACAGAGTCCCTTTATTACAAAATTATGATGAGCACATACGACGTGCCACATTTTTTTCCTGACTATTGTTTCCAGAAATTGGTTCTGGAAAACAAATCCGACCAACACAGCCTTCAGGGGCTGGCAGGCTCACAGCGCAGCTCTTCCCAGAGAGCATAAAATCACAATCAACAGTGTTCAGCTGGCATTTAGTGTCAGCTACGCAAAGACAAAGCTGTTGTTCAAGGATTGCATAGCTATCGCTGCTTAGCGCTTAAAAATTTCTTGTGTTTATAACTAAAATACAAGATTGAAACCTGGTATTTTTTAATCATCTGTCCTGGCAATTTGTTCCGGTTTGCGTGTATCGTACTTCTTATTTCTTAATTTGGTAATCTGTTGCTGAGTAAGTTCACAGCATTCATAAATTCGTTGCAATTACACAATGGCAACAATAGCTCTCACTAGGAAATCAGGCTCTAGCTCTTCAGATTCTTCCATATCCCTTATCCTTTCCTTGTCCGTATCCATATTCATCACCTGCCGCATGAGCCAAGCAAGGAACGAGGATGCTTGGTGGGCCAACGCCACTTGCGAGAACAGTCTGCCAAAGCTGGTTACTGCAATTTAGACTGACATTGCTATACATGTGCTCTTCACAGGTCTTATAGGACACACCAGCTTAAAAGTCGACAGGCACCTCAAGGCACCTGGCAGGAACAGCACGGGGCCAGCACCCACAGCATACCTGCCACCTTCTGGGAGCGTCCCCGCTCAGGGAGAGCCCACGTGCTTACCTGCGCCCAGCAGCCTGCGAATCCCATCTGTCTCCTTCACAAGCGATTTCACATTCTTTCTAGGAAGGATTTTAGGACAACTGCCAAAACACACTTCTTCCAGTGTTTCTGCCTCGTGCTGTCACCACAAGGACACGTGGGACGGCTTGAGATGGGGACCTACCACAGAGCAAACGCACATACCTGGCATATCCCGGCGGACATACAACTGGTGCTGTTTGACATGGCAGTACACGCAGGGAAAACAGGCCATGAAGCCAAGAAGGGAAAAACAAGACCAAGAAGCCGCCCAGGGACCAGCACTGCTCCACACCACAGCAGGGAGTCGGTGCTGCCATCTCACATGGCGCGTTCATCCCGCCCCGTCCAGTGCCGCAGCCTGCATGGGCTGCCTTGAGTGTGGCACCAAGTGCATTCTGGGGTGAAAGTCTAATTTTTCAAGGCAGATTAGACACACAAGGACTCACATTAATTACGGGTTCTGGGCAGTAATCCATGAAGACAGGTGCAGAAACCACAAGTTTACTGCTGCTTCAAGAGTTTTGTGACAGCAAGCCAGAATCAGTACACACTCCCGTCCCAAGGATACAAGCTCTTCTGTGTCTAAACAAAAAGAGGGAAGCAGCACAAAATAGCCAATATTCTCATGTGAGTGCTGCTCAGAACTCAACTCCGAGAGAAATGCTGCTGGTCCCCTTACAAAGCCCTCTTTTGGCCTTCTTCGTACTTTGTGTTACTTCATATAGTCATTCTATCACAGAAATAAGAAATAAGCTTTCCCGTTGAAACGACCAGTCTAAACACAAGCTTTTTTTCGGAGAAACTTTCTATTAACTCCTTTTAAAGAGCCAGAACGGGCTAAAATGGCATTCCTACTGATGAGCTGTGCTGAGGTGCTGCTTACCACTTTGCTCTACCAGATAAAGCCAATACCTGGCACGACCCTTGTTCTGGTTGAGGAAACACAACTCCCTCTGAGGCCAAAAACTCTAATTTGGATCCTTAGGCATAGGTATTGTTACCGAAGAAAGTAAAATGTTTCTCTCCTCCAGCAGCTGAGCTCAATGCCACATTCCCAGCCTCTCCCAGCTCAGAAAATACCACCCGTTTCAGGTCTCCAACTGACTGGCAAGACAGACACACAACGCAGCCTTTATTTTGAAGGTAAGGCATGCATGAAGGTCCCACTCCCCCAGCACCCATTCCTGCTGCTTAAACACATCCAAGATGCAGAACAACAGGCACCTCCAAGGAAACGTATGCAGCTAAGGTTGAATAATACCTATGTTTACGCTACACCAAAGCAACAAATACCAAACTCACCAATGTATCTTCAGAGTAAACCTCTCTCTTCCTCCACGATAATACTTTTGTGAATCCTAGACACGTACATCCTAGAATCCTACTTTACAACTCAATGGGAACTAACTCTTCCTCATCAGACCTTTATGGGTACCATTAACCAATTACTAGGCACTTGAATGAATTCCCACAGGTTTCTGAAGGTAAAAAAAAAAACAGTTACCAGTGGGAGAACATATTTCAGAATCACTGAATCCCTTTTCTCGCCCTCCTGACCCACAAGCAAGACCTTGGAAGTATCTTCAAAACAAAACAGTATCAGCGCAAAACCTAAAATGAATTATTTTTCAACATTACAACTTCCCATACACCCTTCCCTCAACCAGCCCCTAACATGTTTTCAATTATGTAAGTAATTTACATAATTAAGTTAATTCAGTACAGCTTTTTCAACTGGACAGAATTAGCATTAACTTAAGAAGTTCTGCTGTCACGATGATTTCATTTCTGTACTAGCAATTAAGGCAACCCCCTAAGCCTCTCTGGTTTCAATAGCTTAGTTTGATCCATCTAGGGCAAATCTAGGGCAAATTTTATTGTAATTTGGAACCTAACAGGCATTCTGAACCCACCATTTTTGCCAGTATTTCAACAGCATGGTTGGAAAGTGCAAACATACAAGACATACACAAGGTCAAGTCCAAAAAGTCTAAACTATATACAACCACTACAATTCAGGCATAAACAATCCACTGTGCTGCAGCATCTCTGATTCCAACCTTTCCTTGGCAGGGAATTATATAACATTTCTTCATCCAAAATGTATTCTTCTACTCCTTTTCCACCTGACCATGCCCAGCCCACTGCAGCTACAGAGTTTACACAAACCTCATAAGTGCTCATAAAGTATAACTTGGTCTTTTTGACTTCCCCTGTTCCAGTCCTCCCCATCTCACTTTTTAGGATATGGGCCAGAAGCTCTTAAAAAGGATCTAGTTACTTTACAACAGTTCCGTTCAAGTCAGGAAGAGATACAGATGGCTTTCAGTGATTTCTTGTGTTCAGGGGATGCCAGCTCAGGGAACAATTGTGAATGGTCAAAAGACTGACTTAAAAACATCTTGATAAACAAATACACCCATAACCCTTAAATGATTTTGTTTGCCAATAAGTAAATGCTTTTAGCTTTCCAAAGCTGAAACACCAAAGATAAAAATGTTCATTAAAATCTAAAGGCACTATAATCAATACAATACACAACACTCATTAAATTAGCATATTCTAGAGCTCAAAAGGACAAACGGATCTAAGATTCCGCATTTTTGTTTAAATTGCATAGCATCTTGAATTCAGCTGCTTACAAGCCAAAAACTGTGTGCCTCATTGATACAATATTGTCCCAATGAAGTCAATAAACATATTTCTGTAATAAAATAAAAATAATTTAGCTCTATGTTAACAGATAACTTCTCTACATCTAGGGGAAAATATTTTTTTAAATATCACATCAAAATGTAAATTAAGCAGCGGGTTGGTGCCTGCCATGTACTTTAAATGAAGACAGCTAAGGGAGATTTCATTTTGAATGCAAAGAAGCCAGGATGCCTTTTGTAGATTTGAGAAAATACAATACCAAAGCACCACTACAACTTACCCAGTGAGTAACTGGGTAGATACTGTAGGCAGTGCTGATGCTACAGAAGTGTTCTGGAACATCCTTACAAGCACCTATCCAAAACAGTACCTTTTCTTTCAGTGGCAGCAGCAGCATCAAGGTCTCACATGTTCTCTGGTTCTTCTCCATCCCCCTAAGGAGTTTTGGAAGGCGAAATGTGTGTGACCCTCCCTCAGCTCCACAATACACGCTGCTGTGACAGTGGGGGTCTCCGAAAGGCTGCAACAGATGCCAGCTCTCAGAGTAAACAAACAGGGCCTGTGGGAAGTACAGCTACTGCAGTGCAAGTAGCCATCTTTTTTTTTCCCTTCCAGTCCCCGTCAGCATGTTTCACCCCTGCAGTGACAGGCCAACGGTACCCTTTAGGATGACAGGGATAAAGAGTTTCTGCTCTCCCAAATTAGTCATTGAAATCAGCAGCTAAGAGCAGAGCAGCATGCTGGACAAAGGTCAGTGGGCTCCCACTATATTGGTGCTTTACAAATCTGTGATCCTGTGCCAATACTGAAGCAGACAAAGAATACTGTTTGCACCATGATGAAAACAACCTTGATGTTCAGTGGGAAAGCTGTTCATTCGGTCAGTGGCACCCTGTTACACTTTTCAGTATCTTTTGTGTTGAGATCTCGACTGACTACAGCTGAAAGCAGCGATGGTACAGTGTGGTCCATATAGTAAAATAAAGTAAAATCTTGGCTATGTCCAGGAATTCCTTTATTTTCTGAGGGACAAGTGTGGCCCCAGAAAGTAGAGAGGCAGGCCAATTAACTTGTACACGGCAATGAACTCTAGTCATATCTCAGACCTTATCCCCGTATAGGGATGTTTAACTCAGTGCCTGAAGTTTCATACATTTCTGGGCGCCACGTGAAACCGTTCCAGAGCAGGTCTTTTGAGTTCCAGGGCAAGTGCACCGAGGTCCAGGCAAGGATGGTCTCTCTGACCAGCACATAAATACGCAAATAACTTGTAAGAAACTTCCATTCCTACAAAAACAAAACACAACCCCACAAGCTGAAAGGGTTGTGAAATGGAACTTTAATTGCAAAGGCTGCCCTCTTAACTTCAATAAGCAAAGACCTTTGGATGTGGGACTGGAATGGACGTCAGATGGAAGCCCCTCTGGGTGGAGGAAGAGTTCCCCAGATGTCCTCAGTGTGGGCCCAGAGGTGGTGGCCCACGGAGCCCTCCCTGCCCATGGCACTCATGTTGACAATGTTGCCAGCATGTGGGCGGCATCCCAACCTGGTGCACCTTGGGTAGCATCCCAGATGTTTTCTAGCTGTACGCTGACCAAAACAGCTCCCAGCAAGTTTGGAAGTGGGAATATGCTGGTTCTTTTCTTTTCCTTTCAGGACATATTAAGGAACCTAGGAATAGAAGAACATACCTGGCAATGTCCCCAGATGCAAGTCAGCCATGAACAAAAATACTCCTTTTTTTGTTATTTTCCCTTCTAATAAGCAAGTGTTGTAAGAGAATCAGCTGTAATGCATCCCTGCATTGTAACTGCCTGTGATACATCTATCCACAGACTATCAGTCTGAAGTTGGACAGCTGTAAAATCTGTAAAGCAGCTTTGGGAATTAAAAGGCCCCTGAAGTCTGAAGTAAAAGGACTTTTTCTCTATAACAAACAAATCTTATTCCTGCTGCAACAAAAGAATTCATTCTTTCTTACATGAAAAGGCATATATATTAAAAAAAAATCCTTCTTTTCTACTTTTCTGGTTATATATACAGTACTTAAAATAACTTTTACTAATATACACTTATCAAGTTACTCGGATTTCTAGAATACATAAAAGTTCCAGTCAGAATTCACGTCCCATTTTTCCATTGTTTGGCAATAGAAAGAATCACTGAGTCAATCCATCTGGGGCATGATGAGAAACCTTATTAAAATCACTAGTGCAATTCTCTGGTTAGGATGTCTCAGGTTTGTCAAACGAATCCATGTCATTAATCTGGTTTCTACTCCTAGACAATGGATAGAGACAGGCACTCCTAGCCTACAATTCACTTGACCCTCAGATGTCTAAAAGAGGGATCAGAGGAACTGTGTCCAAGAAAAAAACCTATACTTCTCCCTTGATTACATATGGATCCTAGTACAATTTGATCAGAGGCAGACACTTAAACTGCTATCTGATGTTATACAAGATAATTCACAGCTTCAGTAGCTTTGACAGAATTTACATCAAAACCTCCGTGCAGCCATTAGCCAAAATATACCAATACCTTCAAGTGCCAGGACCCAGCGTGGCTGATCACACTGCTGGCTGATAAAATATGAAGTAAATATACTCTTACAGTTCTGCTGCTACCTTGGGGCTGAGTTATCACAGCCAGATAGGAATCACAGCCCTTTGTCCTAAGGTAAGTCTCTTGTGTTCTATATTAAAATAACATTTCCAAATGTTACACAAAAGAGAAATGCCAAAACAGAAACATTTTGTTTCAGATACCATTTTTTGACATTAAATTCTACATGGAATCCAAGCTCTAATGCCCTGGAGTGAAAATTTCTGGCTGAGTAGCAGGAACACATGGAAATCCCAGCTCGTTACAAAACACACTGTGGTCCCTTCATTTGTGTGATCTGGGTGATCCTATAGCACAGCAGCACACAGGCAGGCTGCCTTCAATAAGACAGGCCAACAGGTACCTCCCAACTTAAAGCAGCCTGCCTGCATCTTGCTCGGAGACTCACCAGAGCCTACGCAACAAGGTCTCCTGGTTAGATCTGAGGGGTTTCTACCTTTACGAAAAAGTCACCCTTCTGTTTGGTTGGTAAGAGTCCTATGGCTAAGTACTCTCGTCTCATTCTGAAATAAAAGCACACCTGGGCAAAACCATGCAGGATTAAACCCAACACACAGCACTAGCAGAGCAGGCAGGAATACTCGAGGAGTGGCTGAGGGAACTTTTAGCCTGGAGGAAAGGAGGCTGAGGGGAGACCTTATCACTCCCTGACAGGAGGCTGTAGTGAGGTGGGGGTCTGTCTCTTCTCCCAAGTAACAAGCAATTGGACAAGAGTAACTGGCCACAAGTTGAGCCAGGGGAGGTTTAGATTGGATATTTGGAAACATTTCTTCACAAGAAAGGGTGGTCAAGCACTGGAACAGGATGCCCTGGGGAGTGGTTGAGTCACCATCCCTGGAGGCGTTTAAAAGACTGTAGATGTGGTGCTTAGGGACATGGTTTAGCGATGGACTTGGTAGTGCCTAGGTTAATGGTTGGACTCAATTATCTTAAAAGTCTTTTCCCACCTAAATTATTCGATGATTCTAAGAGACAGGAGACACAGAGACAGTGAAATAAATACAGGATACAGTGACAAACTTTGATCAAGTTTGGCGTGATACTGATTAATGGGACCAACCTGGGGCTAGCAGAATGCTAAATACTGGGTTCATTTCAACAGCAGCATTAATAAACATATTTCACTTTTCTTATCAATTCTTTATACAGTGTTACCATGAGCTTTTACCAACTTTCAAAGTCTAAATGCAAAATGATTTCATAATTGATGCAGTTTGCTTTCACACAGATAACTTCATACAGAAGCACTAGCTATTCTTATCAGGCCATGCTTCTAGACACATCTGTATGGAGAACAGTCCCGTCAGAAGCTTCGGCAATTATGCTTCTGCAGTGTCACAACAGCCAATAGGATAGTCAGTACACGGCATACACGTACTTTTTAAGGAACAGGTGAAAGGATGCACACAGGTTAGATAAACTAAACAGTTCAACAAAAATCACAGGCATAAATCTCCGTTTCATTCTTTCCGAATACTTGAAAGATGCTAAGCATCTGCATTTCTTATCAACAGCAGCAGAGCTAGAGTGCACTCAAAAGACATTTATCACCTGGTGGAATAAGGAGTATATTCTTTGCATGAGGACCTGAAGAGGCCTTATCTTGCAAGATGCCAAGAGCTTCCTGTGGTTTGAAAGTTACTTTTGCATAGCCGTGAGGTCTGTCAGCACCGTGATACACACACCTTCTCTTCCCTGCTTCCCCCTCTTGCAACATCTGCTTGCTAGGACTTCCTCTGAAGCTGGAATGTAACGTCTTTGGGGTAAACATTGTTTCTTTTTATACATTTGTATAGTAAACTGGAGAGACTGAGCCTGATGCTGACTGTATTAAGCATATATATCAGCACTACACATTTATATGGCTCCTCCAGGAGACATTAATTAGAACAATTGATATTATGACAGGGCTCTGATGTCTCCTGTCTCACCTCAGATGTCACTAAGGTGGTTCAAACTAGATATATCATTTTACTTTTTACCCTGTGAGTTCATACCTGGGGGAGATAATAATGCATCTCATGTACCAGCTTTCATTTCTCATGTCTATTTATATTGTCAACTCCTATGACAGCTTTGCCTCTTACTTTCCACAACACACAACAGCAATGGTTTGAACTACACACTACTGTAATTAATTAAGAATCTACACCATTTATTATCTCCAGACCAGAAAAATGCCCCAAAACGGCTCAGCAGGACTAGATGTCTTACACAACTATGGCAGCATACTCCAACAGAGTACAGAGCCTAGATAACACCATAAAAAATAGACCAAAAAGCCGGGGTGGGGCGCAGAGAAAGAGTATGATAATGTAATAGCCAGTCAACCTGAAAGTCCCCTGAAGAACTGTTGACACTGGCGATGACAAATGTCACTCTGCTCCAGAAGTCCTGGCAGAGGTCAAAGGAAGCCAACACATGTTTTTTTTCATTTAAATTCTCAGATTGCACATAAAAGTTCAGGACATTGGAAGATTTCTCCTGTTGGCTAGGAACACATCCACCACCATGCACCAGGATTTGATAGCATTAAAACAACGGGTCTTGCACTGGCTTGAATACATTATAAAAGTAACAGCTCCACTTAAATAATGAAGTGTCATAATACCCCTGGCGAAACACTAATCTATGCAGTCAAAGCCAGGCAAGAAGAAAAATGTGTCTTACCGCATAGTAAATAAATTTTAAGTGTTTAGTAAACTTTTATAAACAACAGAATTTGAACGCCAGGACAAACCCGCAACAATGAATTGGCACCAAGGAATGGCAGGCTGAGGAAGCACATCCCACCTGGGTGCCTGAGGGCTCACCCTGCGCAGGGACACCACCCTCCGGGAAGCCAGGACCGATGACTGGGATGCAAACAGCACAGGAGGAACCAATGACGGCCCTAGGCCCTTGGCCTGACGTAAAGAGAAGGGGATGGTGCTGAGGCCACGTTCTCCTGCACAGGTATAAAGTCCTGAAACCACCTGCCACGGTTGGGGTGGGGTGGGGTGGGGTAGGCAAGGCAAGGCAAGGCAAGTAAAGCTTTCTGGGTGGCCCAAACCAAAGGAAAAGAGGCCGGGTCACTTGCATCAAGGCCTACTGCCCAGCAACCCTTAAATTTAAAAGACATTTAAATTTCATGACAAGGGCACAGTCAAACAAACTAGCTACAAACACAAGGGCCCCTTGCAACTATCAACATAACACAAACAGTAAAAACTGCACGGTTAACTAGACATAGTTTTAAAATTGGGGATCTAATTGCCAAAATGATCAAAAAGGTAAAAATTACTCTTTATGAAACATGTTTCAATTTCCATTACCTGGATCCAGACAGCTCTTACCTTGGGAAAACCTGTAACGTCTCAATTATGAATGCCACAGAGACCAGACCAGCTTCTCAGCTGTAAAGTCTGGCCCAAGACCGTACCCGTGGTGCCAATATGAAAATCGCCTGTCCCATCGCTAATGCTATCTAAATGCTAAAAGGCAAGTTAACAATAAAGATAATTTGAACGATATATGTTCACACACTGGCACAGTATGCATTGTAACCCCACAGGCACACTGGCAACTGTATGTTAGATTTTTGAGATACTTCTTTTTGCGTGGTTGAAAGGTCTGAAAAAATATACTGGGACACAAGCTATGATCTGTCTTACATGAAAATGAGGTTATTTGGACTCCTCCAATACAGTTGTTATTAAAATAGATTTTCATAGAAACATACATAGTGACAATTCTTGGTTGTATTTAAATAAAATCCAGCTACAACCAAACTGTATAGTGGAGATTCTGTGAAGAGCTTTTTCCACCATTTATGGTATTGTTTGTGCATCTCACAACTACAACATCCATGAGAAAAAAGAAAGACATATCTAGGTCCTACTACTAGAATTATCTATCAGGATAAAGCAGCTCTGATCTCAGGGTGTATTTTCTGATTTGTTGATCATTTGAATGCTTTCTGACTTGACTTTAGCTAAAATATTCTCTCTCGAACTACAGAAACTCGACCTAAAACTGCATGTGAAGTTGTGAGCTGTGCTGCACCATCTGTTTCCTTCAGACATTCATCGGGAAAAGGAGCAGCCACCCGCGCCACATTTCCATTCAGTTTGACTCAATTGCTATAATACAAATTTTCATGCCTGTGCTTGAGGAGCTCTGACCATTCTGGCCTTTCTTAATTACCACATATTTTCCAGGCCACTGATTAGGTTTTGCAACACTCAATTCTTAGAAAAAGCATTGCCAAGATCAATAACTTTACAGATCTCCTGCTCCTTTCATATTTGAGCTTTACTTAATCAAGGTTTTCCAAGCTTTCTTTTGAAACCATTTCCCTGAGAATGCATCCAGAATGTTATTACTAAATTCTGGATTCCTCCTATAGTTTAGCAAAATACAGTACACCAATTCTCTTTCTTTAAATAGTGTGAAATCAAAAGAGGACAAGCATACCTCCTAATACACAGAGTCCAAAACATTTAATTTATGCCCAGTATAAAGTAAAAAATGGGAGATTAAAGTATACGCACTTCTAAATTAAATATATATACATACAACCAGAAATTTCATGACTATTTAAAACAAAGGGCTCCAAATAATTATCAAATGCCCTATTCCAAAAATGCAGCTTTTAATCTGATGTGTGCAATGGTTACAGTTTGTGTCATAAATTGTTGCAATCAACTTAAACATACAGTATTGCTTGATCAAGGTGGTTTATGTTCACCCTACTGCAGTTGTTAGTGCACCGGTTACATTTTTGAGAGACCATACTCCCCTTTTTAGCATAAAACAATAAATGCAAGAGGGCATTTTCCATTGTATTCCAGCCCTGCAAACTCCAATGCCTACGTTTCATTTAGGCATGGGCAGTCTCATTTCAGCCAGCGGGAACAGTCACATGTTTAAATTTGAGCAGGCTCATGGCTTAGCTGTTCACACGTAATAGTCAGAACATAACTCAGATCACACTAAAAAACGCCTGTTAAATTTCTTCCTTTTGCCAAAATTGGCTATCATTGCAGCCTGCTGACCGCAGCCTTGAACTTAACCCAGACTAGATGCCATCGCCTTTAGGCCCAAGACTTTCTTCAGATACACATAATGATTCAAACGTGTCGAAAGGCAATGTTTGCCTTCCAAACATTGTTATATAAACCCTATGGTGAACATACTCTTCAGGTTTATTACATGGACCCACTCTGTCAACAAATGTAATTAGAGAAAGAAAACAGAAGTCAACTAGCCAAGGAATTTAAGTGGTGTTTAAAAATTGGCATAGAAAAGATGGAGCGTAACACACCACCCCATTGGGAACACACTAGCACTTGTGACTGAATGGACGCCTCAGTTTCTAGCCCAGCTACCACCGCATTGATTAACAGCAGATACCCAACACATGTAAGGAAAGACTTGCTCAAGCCCTGATCCGCTGCCATGGAATGTGCAAAAAAATCCCTGTTCCCTGAAGAAGCACCTGAGAGCCCCCTGTTCTGGAGAATCACCTGTCCTGAGGAAAGCAGAATCATAGAGAACCCCCCAGAGAACACCGAGTGAGCAGCAGTTATAAACTGAAATAAGGGGAAATACATTTTTCCTTCAATTCTGGACCGCTAGGGAAGCACCCTTGTGAACACACATGGGCAACCCGTTCTTGAAGTAGCTTGTATGAAACAAAAATGCTAGACGCATTTGAATCAGACTTGTCTTTTACATTCTCACCATAAACTGTTCTTGTTTTGTTTTTAAATAAAATAACTCTTCAGTGCATAGTGACACAGTAATACCTAATACCCAGATATGATTTTGAGCTGGAATACATTATCGCTCAATAAGAACTACACTAATCACTGTAATTAAGACTGTATTTAAACAATTATTTTGGTATTAAAACTATTTTCCACAGCCTTAGTTTCAATGCTATTAATCCACCGTGAAGTTCCTTATACTAAGCAAGAACAAAAGTTTTGTTGAGAAACTTCTAAATCTCACAGTAAATATTTTAGTTCTAATGTTGATGTTTAAGTACTTAACAAGAAAATCTGTTTCATTTACTCTGGATAACAAGGAGACTTTTGACACCGTTACATTGCACCACACCAACTATTCTGCTTTGCAAAATACAGAGAATTCAATTCTCATTACAGCCAGTTACACTTGAATCTCAAGTAAATGTGTGGTCCTGTACATAAGTAAATACGGAAAAAATGGCCAGAGTTTTTAATTTCTCCATAGAAAAGACTGCATGGCTCTGCTTTGGCCACAACAATGCATCACAATCAAGGCAGTTCTGAAAACATAAGATCAAGTTTGCCCATCAGTCTGCCATCAGCAGTATGCGAGGTCTAGTTAAAATCATCACCATAAATCTTTCCTTGTTTTCCTGTCATTAATCTGAATTAAAACCAATACTGTAATTTCCAAAGTGTAAATAATACCAAAAAGGAGGCAGAAATCAGAAAGCATTTTGCTGTCTGAGTTACCGACTGTTGCTTTCCAACCCACTCTCATTTTTTCAAGGCATTTCAGTGCATTAAAAGAGTATATTCCTTAAGTACTGATGGGTTCTGTCTGTGGTTATGTTCCTACTAAAAAGATTACTGCAATAAGCTTTTCCACATTGAATTTTGCCTCCACTGAAAAAAACCTAATTAGTCACACACTAAACAGCATCCAAAATTCAGAGGTTATGAAGATTCAAATGCTGTATAAATACCTCTACCACTTTTTAGAACCCACTGAAGTCTTCTAGTTAACTAATTCCTTTCTTTTGCAGTGCATGCCACATGCTTTAGACACATTATCTTCAGTAAATTTTTCCATTTCCAGTGAGCAGTAGTAGAGGCTATATTCAAAAGATCAAAATGTTTATGCCTCCGTAAATTATGACCTTAAAATGCAAGATCTACTGAGTTACATTACCTTTGATTGCAGCTTCTGATTGTTGTCTTGATACTTCTATTATGATCAAAAAGTAAGAAGGCAGCAATATTCTTAATATAGCACTCATACACAATTCTTTACATCCCCAACCTATTGAAAATGTCTTTATTAAGTGTGAAATGCCATTCAGAAAAAATCACAAAATAAATTTCTAGTGGGAGTGCAATATGTGCAAGGGTAATGAAAAACAGAACGAACATTTGCTTTATTACAGCTGCCATTAACATTCAGATGTAGTTGCAACCTACTTCATTGTGTGTTGTGAGTAAACTAACCCCTGAGGGGTCCTATTACAGTCAGGCTTACAGAGAGCAAAGCAGAGGGCTCAAAGAATTTTAGACATTAGGCAAAAGTGAGTTTGACAGACACGCAGAACTTAACAAAATCCAAGATGGAAAAAGAAGAGACAATCCTCCTTTGGGAGCACTATACAGAATTTGCTTGCATGTACAGACTGCATTTGAAACACTTGGGAAAAAATAAATAATTAAACTATGGCAACCCAGTACTAATTTAAAATCCAAGTTCAATGTAAAAACTGATTAGCAACAACTTTCACTATAGTTACAGAAGAGGAAGAATAGAATAGAGCAGAGCAGAACAGAGTAGAGAGTGGAGAGTAAAGTAGAGCAGAGCAGAGTAGAATAGAACAACAGTTCATTCGGAAGGAACCTACAATGATCACCTAGGCCAACTGCAATGTGCCAGTTTTTCCAGCAGACCTGGAAATTGAAGGTGTTTGGTAGATGATGCATCAGTCATTAAACCTTGCACACCACTAAAGAGACACCGCTGCTTTCCTTTAATAAAAATTCTTATTCATCACGGTGAGTAATTTTAGGCTTCAGCAACCTGCATCCTCACTTTCAACACATCTAGTAAGTAGTATGTCCAATTTTACTTTCAAAAAGCAGTACAATGTGATGAACCTCCACAGAAAAGTTATTTGAAACAGAAATCTTAAGTTGCATTAGTATCATCACCACTGCCATAAAGGAATGATCCTCTCAGAGACACACACAGTGCTCTCACACCGTGCAGGAGCCTAGAACAGCAACTGCCAGGCTTTAGACTGCTCCTGTTGTATTGGCAGTATTTAATTCATAAAGCTTTAACACCTCTAATGAGAAGCGTTAATAAGGGGTAGGAAGAGAGAGAGAGAAAACTTGGAGAAAATGGTATTGTTCAGGTGTTACTGAGTGGGAAAGCAATCACATGTATGACGTCTGAAGTCCTGGGGGGGGGGGGGGGGGGGGGGGGCGGGGGGGTGACAGCAAAACTGTTACTCCTATATTCAGATGTTTACAATGCTACCAAACCCAGATCTGTAAATCCCAAAATAGAGTCACAGATCTACTGAGTTTTGCCTTGCCAACACGAGGAATGACATCAGCGTGACTCACAGCGCACAAGCTGAAGCGGCAGTGAGACAGCTCAGAAAGGCAGAGAGCAGCCACTCAGCTACCCTCCAGCTCCACATCACAGAAATCATTTACACATTCATGTTCCTGAGCCCTCATTTTCAAATGAAGAGGACATGCTATATTTAGCTCGAATCTTTCTTGTGACACGTTTTAAAGTCTTGGTGGCAAGCTGTGTGGAAAAGCAGTGCAATTAGATGTTAAAACTCTAAATGTAAAAGGTCTGTGCATACACACAAGCCTGAAATTGCATGTTATGGATAAATAAATCTGTTTTAGAAAACCCAGTTGGCTCATGTTAACCTTGTGAACTGATTATTTTATACAGAATTAATCTAGCTGCTTAATCCTATGCTTCAAAACACTCTTGAAAACCTAACAGTTCATTTTCTAGATACCGTATTCCCATACTAAATGGAAGCTGTAACATCATCATGATCAAACTTTTCTCACACTGTTTTTACCCTAACAATAACAGTGTAATTCCATCTCTGGCAATCACCTTATGAAGCACGCTTTTCCTTTTAGTCTTCTGTTGTGCCATTTAGATTCTCTGGAGTCAATACAAAAACCTTACAATTAATTATACAGGAAAAAGCTGCAGCATAAACATTGGTTATTCTTTTGGAGAAAGCAGCAGCAGCGTTAAAGAAAAAAAAAGGAAGATCCATTGACCACAGGGATAACATACCTGTTAAAATGTACACATCACTAAAAATGTGTACCTTGCAACAGCTGAGCCATATGAAGTCCCGCACCAGCTTTAGGAGAATGCTATTTTAAACATCCATCTGTATCACAGCTGTAAATAACTTCACATGGAGTCTTCATGAAAAAAACGGCTAGCTGAATGAAATTACAAAGTATAATTGAATTTGAAAAGACAACAGATACAGTTTAAATACTCTGTGTTTCTTTCTCCTACCATTCGAGAGGAAGGTAAACGCAAGTACTACACAAACCAATAGACTCAGCTAACCCTGACAAGAGCATACTTGGGGGGGGGAGGCTCTGGGTGGGAGGATGATGAGAGGCTGGAAGAGGAGAGCTGTGTTTCCTCTCCCAGACTTTCACCAGTTTTTCCATCCGCAAGTCAAAATCAAAAACTAGGACAGTTCTATTTGTTTATGATCAGATAACCATAAACTAAGACTCTTTCGTTATAACAGAGATATTCCATCAAATGTGAAGTTTGTTTTTCCAAGACTGTGAAGAGATTTTCAACTTTTTCAAACCCTTACCACCAAACTACCCTTCTCCAAATAAGCCTAGGTATTTTTTAGTAAGAAACAAAATCACCTGCTTCAAAACAGGTTGCAGTAAGACCCAGACGAATTCCCTTCCTGCTGTCACTGCTGCTGAACTCCGCCTGGTATCTGGTTAGTATAGCTTGTTCTGAGTGTGACACTCTAAAAAATCTCATCAGTTTTAACACAACATTTTTATTCTTAAATCTGTAAGACCTCTGTAAAAGGTAAGTAATAAAATACCTGTTAAAACTATGGGGAAGAGGAATGCATATGCTAAAACACATCCCAAAGAAAAGAAAGCAAACTGCAAAATTTGCAGCTCCCCTTTTCGGGTGAGTCTGCTCTTACATGCCTTTTCCTCATCTCCTGTTCTCATTTTATTCAGCCATTCTGGAGTTAGAACAGAAAGAGATGAAGAGCATGTATCTCGATTTTTTTTAACCTTTGAGATATCTTATAACTGTATTAATTTCTCACTCCACCTCTTCACATCTCAAAGTCGCTGTAGAAAGCTAACGAGAGAAACCATACAGAGAAAAATGAAGCATTTTAATTCTCTGTTTTTCAAATGAAGCTTGAATACTTCAGATATCTGTACCCCGTTTCTCAAAACATACAGCTCTCCTGGCTATGTGCTGATTTTCCCATACTCCTAGATACTGTTGCCTACTGAGATACTTCAGTGCTGAAGAGTAACTAAGGCAAAAACCAGTGAACATGAACATACCCTCAGAAGAATAAAAAGTCAACACGAAGACTGGAGCTGCCCAGTTGTCTGGAGTTATCACTTTCCTTAAGAATTACTTACAGGACTTTACAGGAATTTTACCTAATCACTTACAGGAACACATGAATTGTCATACTGGATGAAGCCAAAGGTCCATCTGATTGAGAATATTTTCTCTAGCAGCTTCGTTTTTTATCTAACTTTCGGAATTACTATTCCTTCTCTTGTAAACACAGAAAGCTCATGGGGACTCACAGAAATTATCATTCAGCAGGTTTAAAAAAAAAAAAAATCTAACTAAAACAAAAGGATGGACGTTTCCACACAAACAAAATCATTAGATTGTGAAACTCTATGCTGCAGAGGCCAAAAGTATAAATGGTTTTATGGAAAAAATTCAGGGGAAGTAAATTCATCGCTGACTATTGAACAATGTGACCAAGCTAACAGTGTAGCTCGGAAAGTCTCCGGCTGGCCAACTACAGGAAATTCAAGGGATTCACCAGGGAAAGAACTGCCCTGTGCTGGCCCCTTCCTGATACTGTCTCTTACTGGCCAGGAACATGCTGGGCTTGTCTGATCCCGTATAGCTGTTCATGTGACTGAAAACAGCAGCAAGGAGTCTGCTTCTCGAAGGACTGAAAATCGATTTCATTTTACACAGTCCCGGGCCATGGGTTTTTTTCCCCTCATGTTCTTAATAGATAACGTTAGCCTGTGTGGTAATGTGTGGGCAACCAAAAGGGTTAGAAAGGCCTAATGAGTCTTTCACAAGGCTCTTCAATCAACCCATTTGCCCAAGTACAAAACCACCTAATGGATATATATCCGAAAGTATTTCTATGGGTGCAGCATCTCCCTAACTTTGGGCAGTGAAAAACAATTCAACCCTGAAACACATGAAAGAATTTTCCCATACCTGCTTAAGCTGACTTTACACTACGGACACCTCTCAAAGTAATGGACAATAAGTAAAATGCTTTTAGGGGTGTCCATACAAATAGTCTGTATCAACCTAAGCTGCCAACACACTTACTGATATCCTTGCAGCCGTTTTGGTCAGACAACATCTAAGTGAATGCTACAGTCACATGCACAGTGTCTAGTACCCTCCACATCAGCTCTCACCAATTCACAGAATCACCAAGTAGTTGGGGTCAGCAGGCACCTCCCAGGACCATCCCAGCCCATGCCCAAAGCTGAGTCACCCTGCTCAGTGCCATGAACAGGTGGGTTTTGAATACCCCTAAGGATGGAGAGTTCTCAGCCTTGTTTGTTGTGTTTTAGCAGAGTTTTCTGTATGTCAGTTTGGGCGCATTGTCTCTTGTCCTGTGACTGGACACTCTGAGAAGAGCCTGGCTCCAGCTTCTTTACTCCCCCCACCAGGTATTAGTACATACTGACTAGACCCCCCCCTGAACCCCAGCTCTCTCCACCCCTCCTTATATGGCAGATGCTCCAAATTACTTAATCGTCGCCATGGTCCTTCATGCATGCCTATGTCCTTTACAAAACTGGGGAGTCCAGCCCTCAACCTGCTCGTGATGCTCTTCCTCAGGCAGCCCAGGATGCTGTGGGCACACTCTTCCTAATACAGCCCCACCTTCCTCGTTTCACAGACAGAAGCCAAAATTCAGGAAACCTGAAAGAATGTAAAAATACAGCTTCACTGCCTGATCCCGGGCCAAAAAGACAGTGGTCTTAGGTGCCTGCCTCAGGCATCTTACCACCGCAGTTTGTATGGCCGTCTCATTCAACAGCAAATACTACAGAGGCTGACCAGCTGCAAAGCAGTGCAGTTGTACAGGAGGAAGGGAGCAGAAAAGTCCTTCTCAAGCAGAACGCATACAGCAAATCTTATAAGATAGTTAAAACTCCAAGCAATCTATTAAGGTACAAAAATCAAACATCAGCAAGAACTTTTAACATCCCCAGAAGACAGACCATTCAACACAGAAAGACGAAATTACTGCTGTATGATATTTTACTCCTCCCATATAGTCCTACAATACCACACAATATAAAAATACACCCGCTCTTTCACAAATGCAATTAAATAAATAAAATATAAAGCAACTCAATACCCTCCGGGTGCTCATAACAGAAGGCCCAGATTCTCCCCATCACGGTCCTTTACCGTAGCATGCTCACACAACCACAAGCACACCACCCTTCCGTGCTCATGGAGACCCTCTCTCAGCCATCTGCCTCTTGGACGGACACTTAACCAAGACCCATTTGTGTCCCAGTGCTTTCCTGAACCTTTTTTGCTTTATTTCTAATCATGAATGGCAACTGGTAGCGAAATACTAATGCTGTCAAACAGATCTATCACTTTCTTGAAGCTGGACTAGGAAAGATGTTTTCCAGCTGTTTCAGTGCAAGTAAGTTTTTTAAAACTGAGTTCCCTTAACCAGCCAGCTCAGCCGTCAAACATACCTGTTCTGTACCAAAGAGCAACGCTGCATCTCAGAGGTACAAAAGGTGGCTGAAAGAAGCCAGGTGGCAAAAGCACCTAATCCAAACCCACTAAAGAACCCACTTTAAACTAAGAAGTTGGCCCAGAAACACAGGGTATAAACCAACCTGGAGGAAAAACTCTAGAATTTGAAGTTTTTCATTTGTGCTCCCTCTTCCAACCATAAAAACAAGAATTCATACTGAAAATAGGAAACTGAATACAGAGAAAGGATGGTGCAAAAATTAAAGAGGAACATGCCTGCAAATTAGCACACTGACAAACTTATGTAGCTAAGACAAAGTAAAAAGAAAATGTGGAGGCTCCAGTGCACTCCTCTGTACCATTAGACAGCCTCCACTGTAAATTGTCATGTGGTGTCAAAAATTGTTGTAACTTCTGAGCAATGAGTTATGCTAGCATAAGCTTTTTTATTCAGAAATAACCTTCCATTGGACAACTTCAAATCTATAAAATTCTTTTTCCTCTTTGTTCACAGGATACTGACCTATAAATTTAACAAACTAGATTAGAAAGGGGTTTTTTTTCTACAAACCCAAATTTCTGCATTGCATTCAAGGCAACTCTTCAGGGCATTCCCAGTTCTCCATCCTCCCTGGCAGACAGGACAAGCCTCTGCCTGTGTGGGAAGGAGTGGGTGCTCGGTTTTGCTGCTCCCCTGTCATCAGAATAGCTCCCACATGCAAAGAGCTTGTCAATCAATGACCAATTATAAAAAAGAAGTGAAATGTCACATTCCCGCAAACACGTGGGGACAAGGAGCTTACCTAGAAAGCTGGCATAAGCACTTGAAGCCAACGAGGTCAGAAAAAGCCCAAGTCCCTTTGCCTACAGGCAGACTTTGAACAGTTTCATGCTTCCCCTTGGCATTTCCAGGAATGACCCCCTGAGTAACATGTCGATGAGAGGGATACAGAAGAGGGCGATTTATTCTCAGATAACCCTGAGCCTCTCCTTCAGAGTAAATGAAGTCCCTGTATCATGCAATGCAGTGCTAGACTTGGGTGGGACACAGGAAGGACACTAGCCAAATCCCTTACAAAGAATTTTAAAGCATTATTTTTGAAAACCACAAATTTTCAAATAAGACTCTGGCCGTCAGCAACTGGAATGTGAATGGAAGGTATGGAAGCAGCTGAGGTAACCCAAGTTGCCAAGTAATCTGACTTGGACAGGATTCAAGGCACCTAAAATTGGTCTCACTGATTTTACATTCTTGGCAGGAGAAACTTGATTAAGAAAACCATTTTTCACTAGCTACTGCTTTTAATAAATAGCCTACCACTTGTAGCCTACAGAAACTGGTATAGTGACTAAGAGTGGGTGAAGCAGAAGACAGCAGATGACTTGCTAGGGAGTTATTATTAGATATCTGATGTCAGAGCACTGACGGATACCTCTGTGCAATCGCTGCTCCCAAATGCTACAAGGTTCTTCAGAAAGTTCATCTCTCAGTCACTCCAGGGAGGGAAAGAGCAGGTGGAGACATCAGCAGATCCCCCTGCTGTCCCCTGGGGAATATTAATCCCTCCTCCCCCTTTTAAAACAATATTCAAATAATACAAGGCATCGTGCCCCTCTATGGTACCTACAAAACCATACAAGTAGGATGGTCTGCCCAAAACCGCTGTGATCGTCTGCTCTGACATGGCTGCAGGTGATCCAAGCCACTGTTGCAGGGCAGCCTGGACATATCCTCCTATTTGCAAAAAAACTTCTTTTGACAAGGGATCTTCTTGCGAATGCATCTTCTCACATTTGACATTATCTGCTGACATTTGCCAAATTACAAAAAACCCACCAAACAAACAAAAAAATACCAACCTGACTACAGGACAGAATTGCGGTTCTAGGAGGAGCTTGATCCTCTCAGACACTTGAAAAGCATACTGAAAATCCAAGAGCAGCAGGATGGAGGGTTTGTTAGACAGCCATTATGCTGATAGAGACCACCTGAATTTCAAGAACAGCACATAAAGCCTAAACTCAGGTACTCTATTAGAAATGAGAAACCTTCTGAAAATGGAACCCAGACGGATCACAACATACTCATTTTTCTTCCACACAGAGCACAGAAAAAGTAAATCTTGGCAATCATTACCTCTGTACAGAATCTATACTTTTCAGGGGAAAAAATACAATGTAGTCAAAGAACTGAAGGCAGTAATACCCCAGGCTTTAGCCAGACAGATGCCCACCTCTCGAGCACCATCCTCGTCCACGCACCTCAGCCACCCATCAGGCACAGCCTGCAGTGCCCACATCCCCTAGAGCCGCCTGGCTGCACAACTGCCAACAGTTTCCCTCTTCCTATCACTTCTCCAGCTTCCCCACACTCCCCTCCTCCCCCAAATTACGAACAAGGTCCATCTGTCAGCATGTACTGAATTAAGCAGTCAGTTTGGTATCTCATCCACACATAATCACGCATTTGTCTTCAGCTGGAGACATGGGGTGAAGTCAAAGTCAGGAGACTGGTCTCCACGGTCAAGTAATCAGATAATTTTAGCTCATAAACTGATGTTCAGCTCTACTCCAGCCGACTGAAGAAAATTTTTAAGCTTTTGCATCAGTCGGAAGGCTGGGGACTGTCCGTGTCCTCATTTCTGCACTGGAAAGTCACTCCCGGACCAAGTAGCTGGGACTGGCTGTGGCAACACAGGGACGTCAGCAGCCAGCCAGCATGCCCTCTACATCAGGGAGTTTCTTAACTGTCCCTTGACACTTTAAGCAGAGTCAGGTCACTGGCTGGCTTTGACAAGTTACTCAATACTTCAATAGCTTAAATTCTACTGATCTGCTGGAGTCATTTTTGGCAAGTAGCAGAAACATTGAATCATCCTACATTATCCCAGAGCGACTTCATAAATAAATCCTCCTATCCGAGGAGAACTTGCTGAAGGCTTTTTATATGAAGGAAACTATTTTGGTCCTGTAAATAAGTAACAATGATTCAGTCCAATAAATGAGCCATTTGCTTTTTCATGTTGATCTTTACTAGAGAATGACAGGGCTGGTATACTGCTGTACACCTCCAGATTTCATTCATTTCCCTCCAGCAACCTATCAAAAGAGAGAGAAAAACGGATATAAATTCTCCTCCTACATGTTTTTAACCCAGTCCTATGTATCCCTCATTTTTATTTTAAAAGCCTCCCAAAGCAGAGGTGACTCAGCAGTCATTACCTCAGACTTCAACATAAAATTAGAGATGTTATAACAATTATGTCAATTAAATTAGCCAGACATCTTTAGCAATTCTGATTATAACCAGATATTAAATTTCAGACTAATTTGAATTGCAATCATAGCCCATATTTACATCTTAGATGAATGCCAGATAGCAATGTCAATTAATTTGTATATATTGTTTGAAAAAACAATTATGATCGTCAGGCACAGTGCTAGACAGTATCGGTACAAGTGGTAAACAATCTGATTTCTTTTCAAAGGATGAATCTGCCAATTTCCCTCTTTCTGATGGATTTTGAATTATTATTGCTTATTATTCTGGAGGCGGAAAAAAGGAAAATATACCTATTTCAATAAATGGCCTTGGCTTTGTTAAGAATGTTAAAGAAACTCTCAAATCCAGTAAGCCTATAATGTGCATTGCTGACAGCATACAACTCTAATAATTAGTCTTTATTAGCAAAGTAAGCTGTACGATTTTTGCTGAAGTATAAAAGTCATTAAACAATGAGCATCTGTCATACAACGGTACAATACATCATGTGCAAAATCTCCAGTCTGTTCAGCCAACAGTAAAGATCTTCTCTGTCTATGATAGGATTTCTGAGTAATGAATGGGGCTTTCTTTTCAGCATAATCCTTTCCTAATTTAGTGTCAGGATTTTATTATGTAATTCTTCTATTCTGGAACCGAAACAACTTCCAGTCTCTCTTAGCAAAAATTAAACATTAATAACTGTCTCATTGACATGCGAGTTTTGTAAACACTGAATTGCTTTTCTTTCCAGAAGACAATACCAGCACTTTCTCTTTGCCATCCAATGTCCTTATATACTTACAGCAGTAAAGAGTATCTATAAAATTGCAGCTGACATACGAATACCACGTTGGAAGAGCTCACACTCACTCGGAGCTTATGGAGAACTAAACAGGCTGTCAAGCTGTTTAGCAGCAAATTGGATATCTTATTGTTCTGAACAGGATTGAAACAGGACCTGTATTGTTGTACAGAATTAGGAGCGACAATGCACATTACTCAACTGAAAAAGGAAGAGAAAGAAATAACTGGACCTGAAACAAAAAAGAGGGGTTACAGTCTCTCACCTAAAAGCCTTCCATGAGCAGAGAGGCATTTTTTTTCCTTATAAATACATCCTTTCTTTTCATATATACAGGTAGATTTCCTTTACACAGGTAAGGACAAAATTATGTCTGTTATATTTTTGTAAGAAATTCATTGTTGGAGAATAACTGGATGGGAATATTCTCTCTCTGGTCAGAACTCATTGGCATAAAAGCTCACTCCTACAAACTCACAACATGTCACTGATCTCTCCAGTGTGCACAACACCTCGGTCACTGGTCAGGAAAATCAAGGATTCACACACAGGTCTGCAGTTCTGCACTGAATGGGAGGATGGAGGACAACCAACCTTCCACATACACACTCCAAACCACTGCCATCGGCAACTCCATGGAAGTTTTCAAAACTTCCAAGTATGAAATGACTGTAAAACAAAAAAAAAAAAAAACCACCCTAAAATATCACTAGTTCTAAATTTGCCAACTTTATTCCCATTTCTGTCCCTAGCATTATGCAGATAACCACTGCTCAGAGTGCAACATCACCTCACAAGGTAGCAGCCCTTACTAACCGGCAAAGCAGGTGACCAGAGCTAAGCAATGCCCTGCATATAGATTTCACTGTACAAACCTATTTTTCATGGTTTTTTACATAATTTCAAGTGCATAGCTTTATGTGCATAACTACACACGAAGACAGTTTTGGATAGTGAAAATACTGCTTTGTTACATGCAGTTTTAAAGGGAAAGAGATCTATTTTCACAACGGGACTCGAGAGTGATATTTTTAGAATTCACATACGCTACAGCATCTCAGCAAAAAAAGAAAGCAGCAAAATATTTCAAAGCTGAAATATCAGTGTATTTCTACTCTGTATTCCTGACTCATTAAAATCTCAAATCGCTTAACTTCAATCTTCCACACAGTTAAACAATGCTTTTTTTGCTTTATGCTTTTTCTTATCTGCAATAAAAATGCTTCATTCCATGTTCTTCCTGTATGAGCCCTAAATAAGTTTTTCATTAAAAGCAATTTTCTGCTATCACAATTTACACTGCAGTATCTTTCTGCTCAGCCCTTTTTTTTTAAGTAGATCTGGAATATCAGATCAGAGCAGTCAGCTATTTGGTTCAATATCCTATCCCTGACAATGGGGACTTATAAACACTGTAATGAAGGTTCAGGAAACCACTACACAATAATCTGCTCTTGTGGAAATTTCTCCATACTACTCATTCATTTACAACTGCTCTTAGCCCCTGGGCATGACAGTTTATATCCATAATCTCCACCACTTACTTTACTTGCTATAATTGAAGCCTCTTTTTGCTCACTTCACCTGAGTGTTATTTCCACCATGTTCAGTATGTATATTTTCTTGGACTAACTTCACAAAACTCACAATGTCACTTCAGTGCAGTTTTTCCTGCTTTTTTGTTGAGGTTATACACACCTCAGTGATCCCTGTGTGATGCTCCCACCGGTCACAACCGTCACCTCTATGAGCATGTTCTCAGGACTTGCATGCTCAGGCAGATCTAAGGGATGCCTTTGAACGAAAGTCTGGCAGGGTCCTAGACTGTACGCAGGCAGATGGCACATTTGCCACCAGATTTAACCAACAGCTGAACTACGCACTGCTAATGAGGTCTTGTCACAGATGAACTGCAAAACCGCCCATCAGCCCTCGGCTGGATTAGCTGGCCTGCCCACATTTCTTAGATGCACACAACACAACTGCTGCTTGTAACATTTCAAACACAACAGTAAGAAATCCAATGACTCCTAGCTCTTGGCCCTTCCCAAAATCATTTTAAACACTCACTGTCCAACCATGTATAAAATGGCCTTGAGGCTGCAAAACAATTGATGACATGTAAGTCATATGAGTGAACAATATTGAACATGATCCTTTTACTGCACAGGGTTTTCTGGATAAGATACACCACTCTTCCAATCAGGTGGAAAGCATACCTCTAATTCGGAAATGTCCAAAACACATTTTTCTAACTTCTACCCAGTGTAAACAGTACACTATAAAAAGATTTTCACACACCAACTGTGAAAGTCAGATATGCTGGAGATTCTTTCATTAAACAAAACAAGATAATAACTAAAATACCTAGAGAGTGTGACTCTACTTTCCTTACTTGTGAACTGAGCCTCTAAAAGCAAGAGAAAATAAATCAGAATACTATCAGAAATCATAATAAGGTATTTTATAAACTAATAAAAATGTCAATCCATGATCCATGCTGTGGCATTAGATAAGAAAGATAATCTGAAAGACCTCCATGTAAGGGGAGAATTCAGTGTTTAAGTAAATTCCACCTCACCACTGAAGGCATGCAGATGGAAGTAATTAAACAGATCTCATTATCAAGGTTCACTCTAACTTATGGTCTTTGCTTTCACTTTTTACCTGAACCTGTTGAAGATAAGGATTATAAAAGGAGGTCAAAGATTCTAGCCTTTTATCCACAATCCATTTTTCAGTAAAATTAAAATGGGACAAAAGTGCCATAGCTGATGACAGCCATTCCAAGACAGCCCAAGACTCCACCAACTCAGTCTAAATCCATTTTCTAACCCCAGTTCCTCCCTGAATATAGTATAATCCATCACCTGTTCATTTTCCAAAACAGAGTGTGATTCCCCCTCAACAAAATGCCTGAATGTTTTCATTTCAGCTTTCACTTTTTCTATTAGGACCAGTAACTAATGTAACTGAGGGAAAAAACTCTCAAGTGCTTTAAAATGTAACAGTTTTATTCAGGCTTTGATGACAAAGCTCTTGAGAACATGATGTATTGTGTTCTTTTTTGCTTTATAAAGTTATACATCAAGTGTAAATGGATTATAAAAATTTCACTGTAATTCTGAACCACTTGAGCAGATCCTTTCTATGAAATTGCTTCAACAGATCCTACTTCTTCCCCACACAATGGCCAGGACTAAGAACAACACGTTGGGCATTTCACGGGAAAGCAACCGGCATGACGCACTAGACTAAGTACTCACAACAGATTAACCAGCTCCTTCTCTCTATGACACTGTTAATTATTCAGTACAAAGAGACGGTATCTCTGCAGTCTCTGCATTACCATTTATCTCTTCTCACCTCATTACTGTTTTCCAACTAAATACAATGAAAGTTTTGCAAGTCTACATCTAACTTATTTTGCTGTTTCCAAAGGCAATGTCTCACTATGACACCTGCTACAGAAAGTGAGCACACACAGCTGCTGCTTGGCAAAGCCTGCGACGGACACCAGAGTATCTGCATTGGCCACGCTTTCACATTTCAATTTTCCTTCCACTCTGCTGTACCTTTCCTGCCAAAAAAAAGGCCAAAACCAAAATCACAACCTCAGAGCCTTTTAATCCGGGGAGAAATACAAGCCTAGTTCATTAACTTGATTAAACTCAGTATGATTCTCCATTTACGATCTTGAAGGTGATACTAGGAATGATTTTTTTTTTTTTCTGAATTTGGTTCAAATCCACGGAAAACCTAAAGCAGATCTCTAGGAATCATCCAAGACTGGTTGCTGAAACCACCATTTTCCATTAGGAATACATGTTGACAAGGGGCTTTTGCTGGTCGATTCTTGCTCTTTGCGTTACTTGATTCTATCCATTACTTCTGCTGTACAGAAGGGCACAAAATTTATCAGAGAGAAATGCTGTGGTCTTTATAATCCAATGGCAATGTCAATGAACATCAAGCAAGGAGAGATTCTGCACACAGCAATCTGTGTGTTTGAAGCTCAAATGTTCCAGTTCTTATTTGGAATCATTACAGGCTTGTTCCTTATACAATTATTTGCTCTGTTAGGCCCAGATTTTCCGATGGCTTTCTCAGCCATTACAGCCAGCATTCGCTCGAAATAAATGGCAACACTGCCTAAGTAATGAACACAGAAATTCCCTCTTAAAGTAGGTGGCATCGGCACACATTATACACTCAAAACCTGTTTGATGTTTTCAGTGATCCAGAAACAGCCAGTGTGAATGTCTGGACCCAACCTTCTCCTTTCAAGCAGGAAAGTGCCACCGTGACATTTTAGACCTTTCAACCTTTGCCAAAGGCTTGCCATCCCCTTGACCTCAGTCCACTTTTCCTATGTTTGGCCAGTTCAGTCACGCTCCAGACAGCTGATCCCAGAACACAGTGAGCTTGGTTTACACCTTTCCTTTCTCCAAAACACAGGCATGTAACTTTCTTCCTCACAACTGAACTTCTTCATGCTTCCCTGATACGCTCCACTATTCCCTACACTTTTAACGCTCGTTCTTCAGCTAGTCTCTGCTGTGTGACCATGGAGCTCATCCAGTGGTCCCTACCCCATGCAGACAAGTGACAGCTCTCAACCTCGCTCCGCCAGCCAGCAAGTCCGACACAGAGAACCTGCCTGCGCTGAGAAAGAATAGCCATGACCCCGAAGTGCCTCTCCTAGGAGAGCTTTACACGGGGAGACCGAGCCCTTTAGCAGTAACACTGAGTCAAGGATCCTTTCACCGTGACCTGTCCCAGCATGACAGAGCACAACCTCACGACCTGGAGTCTCTCAAATCAGTCTGCTGAATTCTGATCATCCAGCTCTCAGGTTTGGCGTGACTTGTGGGAGGAAGCATCCCTCATTCCCTTCTCCTTTAATTCTGGTTCTGTGTTCAAAACGTGAAAGGCCAGAGCCAGTCATGCTATTGAGAAGCCCTGAATTCAATCCCAGGGTTGTAAAAGAAAGCCTTTATACCATTATGTAGGAAAACAAAAGAAAAAACACTTGAAAGTATTCCTCCACTTTCCTTGGGCAGAAAAAAGTAACTCTCTTTGTCCCCAGGCTCCATTGAATTCTGTCAGATAGGCGCTTTCTGAAAACACTGCCGCCCCATACTGCACATGAACTACTGACAGAACAGGCTGCAATTAAGAAAGGAAAAACAAAGAAAAAACTTACTCCTGTTTTTTAGTGGGTTTTGAAATCACAGTCAGGCATTTTAGCTTGCAGACTCAGGTTTAAACCTGGATATCCAAACAGAAATACAGCCCTAAAATTGGAGAGACACTCGTGCAGCTGGCCGCTGGATGAATGTGAAGAAAGGAAAACATGCGAACCCAAAGTCTGCTTCTCTGAAAACAAATCCTGTATTATTTCTTTGCAAACTAACCTCCAATTGGGTTCTGGCTAGCACGTTAAGCAGCACACCCTGCATCTGCCAGCTCCAGTCAAATTAACACAGAGCCTCATGACAGTGACTAAGAGCAAGCATGGAAACTGGCCCGAATACAGAAGTGCTCACAGTTTTTAAAGAAAGGGATAATGGGTAATTTGTAGGAGCTGGTTGTCAAATTATATATTTAATTTTACATATTTTTTTTGCAAGCTAATAATAGGCTTAAGCTTGTAACTTGCACTTGGAATTATGATTGAAGTAGCAAGCTTCAGCAGTTTTTGTCTGTAGGACTCTCTCAGCTGAACTTCTATAGTCACAGCAAATCCAAAGAGAAAACTTAGGAGTGGATAATATGAATCACTGCTTTTTTAAAGCAAGAAGGATAATACAGATTGGCAACATTTTTTTTATTTTTTTTTAAGAGCTAAAACTTGTCATGATATAAAATCACTACTGACCCACAGGAAGTCACCAGCACAGCCACTGATTAAAAAAATCTCATAAAACACATCAGTGATGTGACATCTTTAACTCTGAATGATTTTTTTACCATTTTAGATGATAAACTGTGCTACAGGTTAAATTCCCTAACTTCTCCAAAGAATTTTTGAAAGTGTTTGAAAACATAAAGATCTACTTAATCTTTTTAGTGATCAATACCACTATATTACACAAAAGAAAAGGAAATTAATATTAAGAGGTGATGTGGCAAGCTGAGGACTGGTCAGGTAGAAAAAATTAGCACCCTTATAGAAAACAATTTTCACTTTCATAAAACCTTGATTGATAAAGCACTGTCTGAACATCTAAACCATGGGGTGAGAGAGGCAAAAATTCAGTCCTGCACCTAATTTGAGCCTTGTCCACACATCAAAGTTGCATTATGGTAATAGAATTGGTTTAGAAAGAACAACCAACAGTGAACATGCTGAAATTATTTCAAGAGATCTTTATAGCAAATTACCTTCACTGTATTTTTCCAGCAATTCAGTGCTCATGCAAGAGCTTTTTTCCCTGTTTTAAAGATACTGGGGTTTAACATCATTAAAGGCTCATGTTCTGTCAGAGCTGTGTAGAATCAGAATGCTGTGTACCGCGGCTCCCCAGTAACCTCCATCTGCCTTTTACCCATTTCCAGTACAGTGGACAGTCACAGGGACTAGCTGATTTTTTCCCACCGGTTTTTCCATAAGCGCAGTATTCAAAGCACACGAGAAAAGGAATCTCAAGAGAAACAACCACAGTGGATAACAACAGTTTTTTCTAAAAGGAATCCTCTTCCAAAGGCAACAACCAGGCTTTAGACAAATGTTATCATCAGATTAAGCTTTGGTTACTTCGCATAAACGAATCTATTCATCACAAAAAATACGAACCGTAATACTTAGCATCGGAAACAAAGTGTGAATCTTAGTGTGGAACTAAGCCATTATCTCTTTCAAAACACTTTCTCCATTCAGTAAAATACCTGCTGCCATTTTAAGTTGCTAAAGTGGAAAAAGGAGTCAGAAATGAATGCACACAATTTTTACAGTTTTTCATTCCGTTGCCGTTAAGTACAAACATCTTCAGCCTACAACCAAAAAAATAACTTACATCAGGGAAAGAAAACAGTAAGAAAAAAACAAATTAGGCCTCTGTTCTTTAAAGAATATAACTTTCATAACTTTGATATTTCTTATATATAATAAAACATTTCAGACCATTGCAATAATATCCCTACTTAAGTGATCTATTTCAACTAAAAGGTTAATTATAAAGATTGAATAATTATGCAAAATGAAAAAATATATAAAAACTCATCATTAATCTTTAAGATGACGTCTTCATTGCGGACTAAGAAATGAACCTTGTTGTTTACATCTTACAAACAGTTATGTGTTTACTTTATGAGATTGCTCCAAAAAGTTCATGGTTATAGCAGTAAGGAACCACTAACAGTAGTTAGATTCTACTTCATTCATATCAGAAAGAAAAAATGAATATAAACTAACTTCATCCTTCAAGCATAGAGGTTACTTCAAGGACATTATCACGAAACAAGTGCATGTTTTCATCAGAAACTTGCTGAGTAAAATGCACTCGGTCTGTCACATGCAGAATCAAACTTACAACTGTTTGACACCATTATGAATCAAGTAGCTAGCTTATTCCCCCATGCAACATTTTTCATCTCAATCTGAAAATCAAAAGGAAGCAAACCAGGAAGGTAACTCAGATCCTTCATTTAAATGGGTACTTGTCTTTACTTATTCATAAGCTTGCTTTTGTTTACCTTGCCATGCATATCTTTTGTCCCAAATAGGGGCAGTCCCAAATGTCCCAAACACAGCTAGTCCAGCCATACCGATTCCAGTGGGTTTTCTTCCCATTTGCTAAAAGCACAGGGCTCAGATTCTGTGGGGTCAGAGAAAAGTAGCTCAGGACTCAAAAAAGGGCAACGTTGCTTAAGCCTTACACTTCAGGAACGCTGCCTGTTCACTTGCTACAGTGGATGCTCAGTCGAAGAACACCCGTAAGAAATTCCAGTCTCCAAGTCTGGAACCACAGTAAGCCAAATGGTTACAACTGGCCTATGAAGGAGGACTGGCTTATGCAGGAAACAAAGCAGGATGAGTAAGTATTGGAAGTTTCACTGCTTTGACACTTGGCTACAAAAGCCCCAGCCATGTGCAGCAAGGAGCCCTCCGCAAGGATCACGGCAGTTTAACACAAGCAGCCCTCCGAGATGCAGGGATTGTGTTCCTTAGAACATACCTACAGCTGTCATCGTTAACACAATTTCACACTGCCTCTAATCACATTTTAATTTTAAAATAACACATTTTCAATGGTGAATTTCTACTCCTTCCCATCTTACATGGAATTTGCATTTCTTAGAAGCAACTGCCTTCTCTGGGCTCACACACTTCATTTGAGTCATACATTAAAACCTGTTCTGCCGTTAAACAGCCGTTCCCTTTTAATAAGATCCAACAAGAACCAGAAATGCGGACGCACCAAAATAAAAAGAGTAGGTTTGCATCTAATTTGATGCAGACATAAAATAAAGAGCAAATATAAATGCATCAAAAAGTACCATTGAAAGCCACTTCTCTTCCAAGTCCAAGCTCTCATTCCACCACACTTAATTGCCTAGAAACTATGATAAATGAAGCCCTATGAATACAATACCTAGAAAAATAATTGCAGCACAGAACAGGTAATTTGCATTCTATATTTAGCATGTATGCATTATTGTTAATGCTGACAAGAAAAGCTATTAGAAATGCCTGAAAACACCTCAATCTCAGTTTTTGCAAATAGTTTTTCATGGTAAACGCAAGATGAAATACTCAGCTCTTGAATTTTGTATTTTGGAGAGGCTTACATCTCAGACTGTTCATCATAGCTTATCACAAGTGTGCTACGGGTTTTACCTTAGCCAGTGGATGGAAACATCTTGAAGCGACAGCTTTAGAGAAAAGCATAAATAACTGTTTGTATTTAAGGAACAAATTGAGATATATTCCTAGACTGGTAGATTAAAGATACTAGATTAGAACTTCCCTTTCCTCCCTCTGGAGTGGGGAACACAAGACAACTTGCTAAGGGACAGATAAATCAATATTACTTTTAGGAGAAAAGCACCAAGCTTATACTAGTAAGGAAGAAGCTAGAAAATAAATGTAATTAAGTGATCTAGCATGCAGCTAAGATGGAAAGGTACTGGATTTCCATAAACTTGGAAAGATGCTTGCTTTCTGTGGCAGGAGAGGGAGCCCTGCCACATTTCTTCTCCTTGCCACATCTCAGACGAAGTGGGGAGTAGGACAGCCTGCAAATCCAAGCCTGGGCTGGGCTTCCCAAGAACTTCACTGAAGACACGGAGGTGAGGACACCAATCTTGGCAGCAGTCATCCCATAAGACAAGTGCTCTTCCCTAAGAAACATATAGCTGGGTTGAAACTGCCTCACTGCAAAATAGCATGGTCTCTTAACACAGGAAAAAAATCCAATGATATATTAAGAATCACCTTAAAAGCAGTCCTGAAAGATCAACAGATGAGTCTTCTCAGCTGAGAGAAATACCAAGACACGAGCCTACATAATTATCATTGTACTAATTCCTTCAACTGTGTTCCGGGCATTTCAGGAGAAAGCAGAGAAGCGGCACAGCACTGTTTGGAGGGCAGAATCGAGCCAAGCGAGCTGCCAACGCTGAAGCCTGGTCCCCTGCCATGCCTTGGAGAGCATGAATCAAAGCAGCATCTCACCAGTAAGACCCCCTGCCGCAAAGCTCCCCGCCGTGGGAAGCCCCCCTGCAGGGGCAGGGCACCGGCTCACTGTGCTGGGCAAGCGCCACAGATGTCCCACCAACGGGGAAGATTTCCAGAAGGGCCTAATGTTTTATGAGCTCAATCACCACAGCAAATCAATGAGCCTTGTCTTTCCAAGCCATTCGAACAATTAAACATAATATGGTGTCAAGTACATCAAGAGAACAAGCAGGAGAGGAAAAACAAAAACTGAACCATTTTCTCCCAATCTCTTGAACCAAAATAACCTAAGATACTGCCTAGAACACACGTGCTGTGGGCTGAATTTAGGCAGACCTTGCCGAGATTTGGAATGATGCTATTCTTCCAATAGGACCTTCAACAAAATTTTTCTGATGTCTTTTTCTCGTTAGGTAACCAATTTGCATTGCTATTAGCTAGCCACACAGTTCAGAAAACTTCACGTCACATTTCAAATTCATGCATCCTGCCAAAGTGTATTTGAAGTGTAGGCGTGAGGAGAGAAAAATACAGCCTTTTTGAATTTTTAAAAGAATGAAAAGAAGAAACAGGAAAAATATGACTTTAAACTGTGGAACATAATCAGGTTCATAAAAAAGGTGAAAAGATACAATATAAACAATTCTCCACATAAATCCATTTTACTTTATATAAAATCACTGCCAGATATGCCCTTCCCATTTGCCTTCAGATTTGCTACCAACTATGGCTCCTAAAACTAATGAAATGAGGAGGAGAAGGAGATGTTGTCACCGTACTACTTTTTACGGAGGAACTAATACACAACATCAATTAATGACCTCTCAAAAGAAGCCTCAAGGAGCTTCCAACCTTTTATCAGCCTGGTTTGAGTGTCCCATTGACACAGCAAGAAGTGTCTCTTCCGAGTGCACATGAGCCTGTACCTGAACCACAACAGTCTTTTGAACACCGGAGGTGACCGTGCCTCTGTCAGGGCAGTTTTGCTACGATGTGGTGATCTGGCATTCCTCTTGTGCTACCAAGCAGAGAGCACAGCTGCTGTCAACTTGAAGACTCTTCCTGGACTACTACAGACAGCTTTCTAAGGGCAGTAAGTGGAAATACTTAAATGTGACTGGTGTCTGATTTAGAGTAACTGAAACTATCTTACTGCATCCACAGAAAAGGCAGAGCAACAACTGAATCACCTTGGTTCCACCCAATCCGACCACTTGGATTATATGATTCACAAACGGTGCTTTTTCAGGCTTTTGATTTCTGCTGACTAGAAAGGTTTGTAAAAGTAACATCATGATACAGAACCTAACAACTTAACAAAGAAATAAGCAATTGACATTGCCCACCTCTTACTTCACCCACTTTGCCTTCACTTAGAACATCTGGATGTGAATATATGAGAACCTACAAAATACGGACAAGATTCTTCCCATTCTGACAGGCAAAGCTTCCATTTAAAACTTCCATAAGGAGTTTCCTACTGCACCGTGATCCTGAATATACATCTCTCAGAGCATTCTGCTGTCAACTTCAGAAGTATCATAAATACTTCACCAATGAACTAGTTACCAAATCTTCACCACCACGGTATCAGAGAAGAGTAGTCATTAGTGGAATTTCTACTTGAAAGATTATACTGAGCTAGAAACTGGAAAAAAACACCACAAATAAAACAAGTCCTGCTCATGAAGGATGTCTATGGCTCAGGCAAGAATTGAGAACACGTTTATGAAGACTCTCTATCCAGGTACCTTTCCAGGAATGTAATCTTTTTTATGAAATATGTGATTCCCATTTATGCTCTACATTCAACGAGGATGCCATCTTCAGAAAGAAATGGTAGCTTTGGTAAGGTACAGAAAGAGAAATCCAAGAGCTCATCCTGACTACCTGTTTTGATCTGCTGAGAGTTCCTAAGATGCAGGGCATTTTGTCGTCCTGACGCTATTTTTAAGCAGAAGCTGTATGCATTTTCCATAGGAAAAAAAGAAAAATAGAGAAAAAAATGTATCGTGTATTTAATGACTGATTAAGGTAAAAATTTGAAAGAATTTTCACACCTCATTGTGTTAAGGACCTTTTACAGAGTAATCCCTGGAAGTTTTATTTGGAACAATTACAGAATTGTATTACCCTTCTAGAAAGTCTATAACTGGGAATCTGCATGTAATTGGCAATGGTTTCAATGCCTATTCATAAATAACAGATTACTAAATACTATACCTCGGGCTGTAAGGAAACACCCTGTTCATTTCTGAATGATTTGAGTAGTCATTGAACATCCACCCTTTGGTAGCATTTGTACCAATAAACATGGTATGTAACAGCATATGCAACAGTTCCTTGCTGATGTTAGGGGGGAGAAAAAAATATTACAGACCCAAGTTATTATTACAGTCTCCTATTTACAGGAAAGGAAAGCTAACTATTTCAGAGTTGCAGCCTGGTGAAACAGCCTAATCAGCCTTATTATTAGCTACACACACAGATTTGGCTTGGAGTATTTCCATTTTCTCCAGTAACGCTCAGACTGCCAGCGAGTGAACCCACATTAGCACAGTTGGTGTTGCTAGGATCTACCAGGATCATGCCAGTTCTTAGCAGTACTATTCAAATGGCATTAAGACTGTACATATTTCTCCTGGTTTAATATTTGCTGGCAGGTGACAAGAGAATGGATTGAATTTTCAAATAAAACATTAGTAAAGACAGCACCATTGAGCTGCAGACACTGAAATTCTATATACATACTAACAGCACTGTATATAGCTGGAAAAAAGACTCTTATGTTCTCAAGCCTTCTCCTCCTGTTCTGCATAAAAAGTAAAATATCTATGGAATCTAAAACTGCATAGTTAACTTATTTTAGGACAACTGAATTCAAGGTCTAATCTTATGTTTCAAGTAATATATTTTGGAGGGAGAAAACCAGAATTGCATAGTAAGCTAACTCATCACTGCACAATGCACAGAAGAAGATAATAAAAGGAGGCAAACTGCTCTGCAAGCTATTCTCTGCCCTCTTTGTTCTAGCATGCCTACCCTGTCTGTATAGCCCATTACAGAGTGTTTTACTCCCATATACACTAGGGTGGATTGGGAATTCATCAAGCCACAGACCAGAACTCCAAAGCTATCAAGGCAGTGGAAACCAGCAGTGCCAGCTGTGGATAGTAGAGGAAAGCGAATACAAAAGGTATGGAGGATCACCACCTGCTACTTTTAGTGTACACCTTCAGAGAGCATGACCAAACACCTCTCGGAAGTAAGAGCTGCAGACAACTCAAGAAGGAAATTAAGATGTTGATGCAGTAGGAGTGAGGCATCTTTGTATCCCCAGCAGAAAAAGCACTATAGAAGAGCTGGAATTTCAGATATACTGTTTTGTTTAATCAGTAACAAACAGTATTTATTGTTTAGTCAATAAAGGACACTATCTGCAGGGTAAGATAAAACCCAAGTAAGCTGTATATAGGATTTCTGCATTTCTTTTTAGGTAACATGTAAAGGCAACTTCGTCTCATGCAGGACCTGGTTGCATGTGGAGGGAGATAGCTCTGGTTCTGCACTCAGCTACGGGGGTCAAGCACCCAAAAATGACGTGCTGTCATGCCCACAGACCTCCAGAGGTTTCTCTCTTGATTTGTTCATAAGGCTATGTCCCCCAGTGAAGCAAAGACACCAGCATTTCCCTACAAGAAAGAGCACTACAAGGGTGCACACACAGGTAACAATGCTATGGGAACTGGGCCAGGTCAATGAATTGTTTAATTTTTAAAGGACAGAACAGTATTTTGCAGAAGATACTCTACAGGTTATCAGATTTTTGTTATGTTCAAATTGAAGTATCTGTTATACTCTTTGTAATCACACACTAGAGTCATTTGTTTGCTTGACTGCACAAACAGCAAAGCTGTTAACTAAATTAAGAAGTTGCAAAACCAGTATAAAACACAATGGGAAGAGTATGAAAGTAGTTTTACCATCTCTGAATTATAAATGCATCCTGTGGTTTTTCTACCATAAACAAAAATTAAATTCAGCCTAGAATCTACCCTTTATTTATTGACTGATTTCTTGATTTATTTACAAAAGGTACTATGCTTAAATAAAGTATGCTTTCACAGTCAACACAGATAACCAAACTAGCTATAAGGCAGTGGCTTCAAGGCACTAGTAGTCTCTGTAAATTACATATAAATGCTGCTGAAGGAGTTAAGTTTCATTAATAATTCACACTAACATCACACACAAATCCAAGGCCACAAAAAAGAAGCAAAAAAGAACTGCAATGTATTTCCTAAACACAAGGCAGAGGATTCTTACAGTAAACTTAAAATCAACTGAAATAGCACCAATCTCACTCATCTCAGTAGAGAGCAGCCTCTTGGGAAAAGAAATCACCATAGAAACATACAGTCGTAGAATCATAGAATGTTTTGGGTTGGAAGGGACAGTAAAGATCATCTAGTTGCAACCTCCCTGCCACTCGCCCAGGTTGCCCCAAGCCCCGTCCAGCCTGGCCTTGGGCACGGCCAGGGATGGGGCACCCACAGCTGCTCTGGGCAGCCTGGGCCAGTGTCTGAGTGAAGAACTTATTCCTAATATCTAATCATGTTACATTCTTTGCTCTTTTATGAAAGCACCAAGGTGGGAAAAGGAGCTCAAACCTGAAGAAGGCTTCACGAGTAGTAATACTTTTAAGCATTAAAGTGCAACTCCCAGATCTTTCATTCTGTCGGCTAAGAAGTCAATATTAAATATTACCAGTTTTCTCTGTAGGAAATGCTAGAGAGTAAACTAGTAACTCATGCTCAGTCTGGCAATAAGAAAAGGAATCGGAGAGCAGTAATTCTAATGCCTGATTTCTCCTTCCAGTATAAACAGACATCAAAGCCGAGATTTGTGAAGAGTTAGGAGGAAAATTAAGCTCCACAATAAAGATAAGATACTCCCATGCATTCAGTCAGCAACTGACCCATTTATTATCCAAGATCCTCATAATCTGAGGTGTTCCTCTCTTCTCAATGCACAAGTCACACCATTACTGCAAACACCTGGCAACACTGCTAAGGCCAGAGAGGAACCCTCATTTCTGTTGTGCACACGAGGAACGCATGTCAGAGCTGTCTGCAAGAGAAACCCTGCCTGAGGCTTTCTACAGCCTCAGCTAACTTACCGTGCACAGAAAATCCCTCCTTGCTAAGGAGACCTGTTACAACAACACACATGGTTTCTGGCATCACATTATCTGAGGGTTAAAGATCTCTAGGTAATACAGGTCGCTTCAGTCTGCGATCCAACGCCTTTGCCAGGACAGATTTATTTTCTAGCTAACACCAATTAACCCAGTTAAACAGAATGAATCCATTGGGAGGCATTGGGGGGGGTAGGGGGTGGAATGTAAAAAGAAAACAAAATACCCTCAAGTGTTTTCTTCTGGGATGAAGTCTTTCAAGGCAAAAACATAGGATGCACCAGAGCATGACAGCATCACAGGAACAGAGGCCAAAACATTAGCCATGGCATACTGATTTAGAAAGACAGGCTACGATAATTGCTTTTATACAGACACTTTGGCATATAACTATTTGAGATTAGTGAATAGAGGTAAGATTTGACAATATCAGTTCCACCTGTTGCCCTACCATGGCTGAAACACACATTTAGAAGAAGCTGCCTCCAAATGTAGTGAGCACTGAGGGGAAAAAGGACCCCTGCAGTCCTAAACCTGCCAGAAACTAGATGCAGATGGAAAATTGATCTTCTGTCCTTCATCCAATTGACTGAAGGTAGAAACTGACTTCCTGCAAGTTATTAATCAAACTTACCAAGCAAAAATTAATCCTTTGTGTGTGGCTATCACATTATCTTTCATTATTCAGAAGACTGAAATCATACTGTTCTAACTCACTTCACCTTCATTTCCTCAGCCCTGGAAGGAGTACTGAAGCGCTACCCACATCAGGCTAAGTCATTAACAGTGGCATCAATTATTGCTACTATTCTTGCTTCTGGGTTAATTCCTCTCAGACCTAAGATCCAGCTTTCTTAAAAGCAGCCATTCATTACAGAAGTTCAGACAAAGCAAAAGAGACTTCATTCACGAAGTAAATACAAATGAAGCACAGACCAGCATGTGGGCCATGTCATCTGTAGTGAATTAAATACAGAAGGAGCTTCAAAAATAGGAGTGCTTTAGATAACTACTAAGGACTTGCCCTGGAAGCAGTTGTTGACTGTGTTGGAAAATGCCAAGTGCACCTTGCTGCCTCCCCCTCGGATGCAGCCGGGGCAGCTGCCATTGCAGAGGAAACAACGTGTGGCCAAGCACCGGTCCCACGCTTGGGTTGGAGGGGAAGGCTTGGACTGGAGCTGCTGCTCCAAAAGCTCTTCCCCAGCAAGAGGTGTTCACAGCCCGCAACATCCGTACAGCGTAGAAGGATGGGAAAGTCACCACCACAGACTCCAAGAGACGCCTAGAAAATAAATGCCCAAATTTTTCAGAGATGAAAATCATGACAACCAGTCTATCGTACACTACCTATGAAGATGTCCTCAAGTACCATGAGAAACACTAGTTTAAAACTACAACAGACACAGGCACATGCACATTATAACTGCTTTATACACCCTCGCTGGTGGAAAAGGTTGTTGTTACCATCCCACTTTTCAAGGAGATAATTACACTCATTACTACCAGCCACCGGAAATTACTCACTTGCTTGGGCAGAGGAAAGAGAAATTGTTATTACAATTTCACTAAAAAGAATCCTCTCCCTGGACATTTCCAAGTGACCAAAGACTCTACAGGCTCAGCTCTGCTCCGTATTTCATGAGGAGCGAAATATCTGAGAGGACAGTTTTCACATGTTCCCCATTTGTCCATACACAGCTTCACACATGCACCCTACAAATGATGGCATGCCAATCACCCACGCTTGCAAACACATTTCTTTTCGGCTGGCCCAAGCAGGTGACACGCAGCTGCCTTTTCTGTGCATTGGTGAGTGTACAGAAAATTTAACACCATAAAAACATATCACTCACATTAGAAAACAGACTGCAATAAAGTAAGGATTGAATTGGCCGATTATCTAAGTATGTGGTTTTAATTACCTCTAACCCATGGCAGTCTGTTCATTTGCATATTTCAGATGAGACCTTAAATATCCATACCCTGTGTGCCTGTCTTGGACAAAGAAGATAGCTTGGGGCTTTTTGGAAAAAAAACAGATTCCTGCCTCCTTGTTCTTGGCTGCTACAGTCCTCCGAGGTGACTGCAATTCAGCAAAGAAATAGGCTTGCAGTCTGGGAATTAGGATGGAAAGTGTTACATGAATACAAACATTGTTCTAGGTGTTTTCTTAAAATATTGGTTAAAAAAAATCATAGAATCTTACCAAAAAGCATCTGTCTATTCACCAGCCCTTAAAAATGAAACAAGGTTCTAATAAAGCACCAATAAGCCACCAAGAAAAGACTTGACAAGAGTATCCAAAAAGATCTAATTTAAGATTAATTATATCAAATGACTAAGTTATCATTTAAAACAAAGTTAATTAAAAAGAACCAAAGGAATAAAGGGAAGATGGTATAATTTAAAATGGGTTTAGGGTGAACCAAGAGAAAAGCAGAGAAAATGGAAGACAAGGTATAAGACTCTAGCCACAGGAGCTGATTAGAGTTTATTATTGTCTGAAATCCCACTTTGTTTTAACAAAAATGCAAAGTTACAGTCTGAATGTGCCTGACTCTTTCTAGGGCATCCAGAGAGGATTGATCTTCTGCCCCCACCTCCTTTTACACAGTAGCCACAATCTGGCCCTTCAAGTCTGACTACAGCAAAAGGCCAATCGATTTTTACAGGAAGTGTCAACTTCCAAATTATATTTCACGGCATCTTCTTACTTTAAATACAACAAAGAGTTTGTTTAAATACTAAAAATCAGACATACTACACAGCTGTTTTTAAGCACATGAATTAAATGTTTGAAGTTACTGGTAAGACACTGCTGCAGCTTACAGCCAAAGCATGGTAAGGAACCGAACACTGTATCTGAAATCCTGTAATTTTAACCAAGTTGTCATTTCATCCTACAGCTAATCAGCTTCCTTAAATATATCTCAACTGTCTATCACATCTGCAGAAGTCTGAATCCTTTGCCTTTACTTGTTCTTATAAGAACCCACTCCCAAGCCACAAGCCTGAGGATGAGGACAGGTACAAAGTAAGCCAAATACTTAAGAAAGGAAAATCACTTTTAATTACCAGGCCTGTAATTTTGATCTTTGCCTGAAGATACGCTTGGCACTAGCGCAGTCTTTAGTGACACCGGGCTGTTTCAGACTGCAGGGTGGCAGGAGGTTGACAACTGCAGGGTTGTGCAAGTGGGGAGCACAGGAGGAGGCTCCAGCCCCCAGCTGGGTCAGCCAGCAGCCCTGACAAGACAGCAGCGCTGCCCAGGGAGGGAGAGCCGGCCCATCCTTACAGGAGACTGAGCCTCTGAAAAAAGTTTAAATCACCTGAAGATCTGCCCAATAAAATCATCTCCAACTCAGAAGAAATAAATCTTAAATTCAATACTAAAAGCCAACTCTATTTCCTTCTTGATGGGAGGAGGATTTTTTGCGCTATTTCATTTGAACTGGTTAGTCACGCAGCAGGAGGTAACACCAGAGACAGTTAAAAAAATAAATAAATGTATACAAGCAACAATTAATAGTTTTAAATAAATCAGGGTGATTCCATAAAATGCTAGCAGGCAGTGAGAGAACTCAGAGAGTAAAAGCAGCAGGTGAAGTCATGGGTTCCAGGCTCCAGGCTCAGCTCTACCCTAAGCAAAAAGTTTGTTTAGAAACAAAGCGGCAAATACATGTTTGCCATCACATGTTTATTTTGTTTTGACTAAAAGGTTGTTTTCAAAGGATGAGCAATTTTCAGCACAACCTCGTTCAATCCTCTGCTACTGTTCTCATGAAAAAAGCGCACAAACGATACATCCTACAAATTCCATTTCTTTGTAGTAAGTATATTACAGAAACAGCGTTTTCATACTAAATATTGGCAGGGCAGTTCTAATAGAATCAATAGCCAAACACTGTACTTAACATCTGCCATTTTAATATCTATATTCTACTGAACAGGCTTTTTGATTTAATAGACCGTTGTAAAATTCTAATAAATCTTGAGACTGGCATCCATCCCTCTCTATTTTTTCTCACTTTAGGTTTCTTGTTTACTATAATTTTGCAGAAATGGTAGCTTTAGTTTTCAAAAAAACAAATGAGCGTTTGAACTTGAAAAAAATAACGATACACACCCCACAGTTTCAAGACAAGATAACAAGCACCTCCATTCACAACTGTAACGACTGTTCCTACTCTGAAGGACACTTTCACAGCGTAACACCCACCCTCTCCTCTTCTTAAATAAGGCTGCAGTTGGTCTCCAAGAGGTTCTAAATTAATGCAGGAATGCAATACAAAGTGCACGTGCATGAATTCAGATCTCTCCACACCCACTGAAATGCATCTTCAGAGAAACAAAAGGACAGTACAGCAAGGGATGGAGAAATCTGCGCTTGCGCTATGTGATACTAACCTTACAAAAAAACTGCTAAGTGTGTTTCAGGAGTTAACTAGTTTACCTTGGTAACTCTTAATCATCTTTGACTGGTAAGAAACTTAGAATATTAAATAATATGTATTTTATTACAGCTTGTGTTCTTTCATAGAGCAATAAGGTATCATAAAAATTCAAGAGAATACAAAGCTGGAGATTGCAAATGATGTTGATAAATTCGTAAGTAACATGAAATAAAAATAAAATAAGATCAGAAAATAAAATAGTCTTTTAAAAGACTGTGGTCTCAAAGTAAATAAGAGCAGAACAATGTTCAGAAATAGATAATATTTATCTCAGAATACCTTCACACGTTGGAAGTTAAAAGGTCAGATTAATGCCATGTGCACTCCATAGAAGTCCAAACCCAGCAACCAACACCCAGTTTCTCTACTACCTGTGTGCTCTGTTTTTGACTTCTTATTCCAGGAGTAAAACAACAGCCTCCTGAAAGTGAAGTGAAAAGGCTTTGCATCTCCTGTGCACACTTTCATATATACAGTAGCTGTCCCTGTGTTTCTCACACTTCCAGTCCAACCAGACATAGAACACGGACAAGTACCTGAGGAAAGATGGAGCAAGGTATTTCACTAGCCATTTGCCAACTGACCATGTATATTAACTTCACAGTCTGAGCCTATGATCCCATTTACCTCCCCAGATGTTAACCTCCCTTTTCACTTCTGTCCTGCATTCACCATAGGCTTCCATTTCTCCTCTCCTCTTCCTCCTCTTGCTGCTATTGTGTCCCCTATTTCACCAGTAGCTTGTGGGTTTGCATTTGCTGCCAGCCATGGTTCACCAGGGACCTCCCACCTCGGCCACCACTAAGGCTCACCCTCTACCTTCCTGCATTGGTACCCTCTGTGGAGTTGTGCTGCTAACTGCACCAAGAATGGGATCCAGCTACAAAACACCTCTGCAAAGTTTTCAAGCCTGACCAATACCCTGGTATGGAGAGCTCTGCAGGGATGGCACAACAGGGAGTGCTTGGGAAAAGAGAACAGCAGGAATCGCTGCAGAAAGCAAGCCTAACATCCAACTGCGGCCGTAGGCTGGCCTCTCCCTACGCCCACCCTCCCAGTGTTCTTGCTGCGACCATCACCCCCACCTGGCAGCGCTGGCAGCTCTTACCAGGAATTCCTCATCCTCCATGGTCTAAACAAGTTTCGCTCAGCACTTTCCCAGCAGCGACATGTGCAGGCCAGCCCAGCTCAAATCTCTGTCCCAAGAACTTCCACTGAAATGCTGTGGCTCAAATACCAGATTTTAAAGCTTTTCAACTCATACTTTATGTTCATTAAAGAGATCGAAGAGAAAATACACTTCGATGAAATCCGGAGGCATACTCTCGTGTTATTCATACCAGCACGTGTCTAAATCATCATTTATTTCTGTACATATATAAAGTGATGAAAGATGAGAAGAATGTGGTGTTTTTTAAAAAAAACTTCCTATTAAAAATGAACTAGTGAAAAATTTCCAACTTACTAAGCCATTATACAGTCTGACTCAATAATTTTGAGCTATATTGATTTAATGATATTACTTGGAGTTAAAACTAACTTATATGTTATTATGTATTTATAGAAAATAAACGAACTAGAAATCTAGTAGTACAGGTTAATCAAACTGTCAACAAACATTCATTTGCTGCATAGCATAAACCACACAGCAATCTCAGAATACACTAAAGAGAATTTTATAAACCAAACAAACTTTGCAGGTTTTGTTTTATAAAATAAACACTGTCACCTCTAAGGAACTACAATGAGGACAAATGAAAAGAAAAAAGCTTCAATAACACCAGAGTTGGAATTCTGACTTGGGATGCTGCTGTACATGTTCCAATCTGGGCAGAGTTCAGAGAGATCCCAGACATTAACAGCAAAGCCCCTTTTGTGAGATGAGATGACCAGGAGCTCAGCTAAAACTTCACTGTTGGACCCACATCCTCAGTGCAAAGCTGCTACCGATCATTGCTGTGCCACAATGTACAGGCCACAGGACCAATCCGACATGACTGGAGATTTCAAAAGCTCATTTTATTTGCAATTTCCTGATGAAGTTATCTAGAAAAAAATCCAATTCCATTCAAAGCAAGAGGTAGCAGGAACTCCACCAGATTAAACATGGCCTCAGTCATACCACTGCCCTAACACTCACGCTGGCCCAACAGGTCTTACACCAGAATTTACAGCTGAAGAGTAAGAAAACAAGAAAGAGAGCGATCCTGGTGTCAAAAGCTACCAAAACCGCCTCAGCCTGCTCCAAGGCATTTCAAAGACGTACAAATCCTTGCAACCGTTACTACATTATTTATTTACACACATAAATTCAACTGAAATGGGGTCTGAACCCAGCAAGGCCTCTTCCAGAGGGGGGAAGCTGACAGTCTCTAAATAGGTGGTTTCAAACACCTCGTTGCAGCCTATGGAGGCTGTTTTTATAACCTCCCCAGTCTCGTTCACACTGCCTAATGACAAAACTGCGATGCTAAGCATTGCATGGGCCATGAATCATAGTGTGGCAGCAGTTACTCACACAGAAAATGCATGACATACTGATTCAACATGCTGAACAGAGTAGATCCCTGTACTATAAGGTAATTTGAATTATTCATTTAAATTAAACTTCGTCCTCAAGGCAGTGGGCTTGTATTCAAATTTCAGGCAATAACATAGACACCGGTTTCAAGTGCCACTGAAATCAGTGGAAAGATTCAGAAATGCTTCCAAAGGCTTTGGATTGAGTTCATGGAATGCAGGATCCCATTTGAGCCTACTCATCACCCACCAGCAATCCCGGGGGAAGAAAAGCAGAAAAAAGGGACTATAAAGGACTCAAATTACATAGCATGGCTTCAGGCCCCAGCAGCTAGTCATCCAGGCTACATAACACTGAGTGTTTGACCATTTCTGCAATCCTTACTTGGAATTCCTAAGACTGGAAAGGGTACTGGATCTAACTTCAATCACTTCGGCCCACAGTATCAAAACACTTAGACACATTCATACTTCCCAAGTTCTTCCAAAGTTCACCTCCACAGAAGCTGTGCAACTCTTACATCTCCCAGAAGTCAGTGATGCCTGGCAACATCAGATCATACGAAATCTTTTCCCAAAACCACTAAATATGCATAAAATTCTGCTGATATTCTACACAAATTGGAATTTCTCCTATGGGATAAAGTGCAATATCTTAAGATTTAACATTTGTAACATTGTCGCACTCTCACTTTAAAGAAGCCTAAACATCAAAGTGGAAGGTACCATCCTAGCTACATATTTTGTAGTTAAAATTATCTAATCCTCCTACAATAGTATCACCCAGAGACCTCAACTGACATGCTGCATTCTGTACCTTCTGCAGCAAAAGGAAGGCAGAACGGAAAATAACAAAACATGAAAATGTGTTGCTAGGATAAGACGCCATGGAAACCAAATGCAGTCCACTTAAATAGTGTGCCTTTCTGTATGTGCTCTAACACAGAAATACTTAATTTTCTCCAAAGTTTAATCTTTTCCCTTTGATAGCTTTAGATTCTATTTTTCTTTTTTTGTTATAGCTCACCTGAGTTTAAATCTGAAATGTGTTAACCAAATATTGTCTCAGATCTTAATCTGTAACACTCAATAAGGATGATGGGATAGAATGGATCCAATTCAGGCAGATTTTCTCTGCTAAAATCTTGCAGAACTGTATTGCTAAACGTCATGGAATTATCCCTTTATATCAGATGCATCTCTCTTCCCTCATCCTGTAAGTTTGCAAAGCCCCAAGGACACTCTGAAGGAGAACAAATGGAAATGAAAAATTAGTTGCTGTGCAGAGCCTCAGGGGGGGTTCTATTGATGTCTCCGGAGAGCAGTGAGCTAAAGTGGGAAAAAGTTTTCAAGAAATAGAATTTTTCAGCAACGTACTTCAGGCACAGCCTATGGTTTTCTTGCTTCTGTAAAAAAATCCATTAAAGGTTCAAAAAAACTTCCAGTCTTTCAAAGATTCTCTCTGCACACTTGAAATTACAATATCACGGGTTTCTAAACAGTAAGCCACTGTTTGCTAGCTACATCGACAGAATATAAAAAAGGCACGCTGCCACTTTGTAGAAGTACATCTCACTATGAAGCCACATACGCGGTATACAGTATTTTCAGGGTGCTTGCCCATTTTGAGAGCAACCCACGACATGGGTTATATGACCTCAGAATACCTGAGCACAGTCTCCAGAATGTCATGCTGTCACTTTACCAGCTAGGGTACTGTATTTTTTCATTAACTAAATACATTTCATCACTGCAAAAGTGCAAAGACAACAGTTACAGCATTTTCCTATAGTGTGATCAGTATAATAGTTTCCTCTTGTCATAATAATAACAATAATAATAATAGTAGTAGTAAAAGTGATTGCGCTTGTTAGAATTCGGATGGCAGGCACTTCATAACGTCAGAAAGATCACTATTCCTTCGCCTGCTGCTCTCTGATGAAGAGCAAAGGTGTTACTACGATGCAACCTAAAGTCTTCCTCTAAGAATTCAGGCTTTGATTAGGAAAAAAATGTTGGGCTGTGTTAAAAAAATATCTAGATGGTTCCATTCCACGCATTTCAAAACAGGCTTTTTACTTTGCCAGAATACTGGGCAAAACTGTCCTTGTGCAGAATGCGTATCTTTTGAAAAACAAACAGATCTTCCAGACAGGACAAGATATTATTTCACAGAAGTATACCATAGGAATCAACAGATTCGCATGTGACTTTGGGAACAGGATAAGGTCTCACAGTCACAGGCTTGCAGAATTAAATGTACTAGGCCAGACATGAGACTGAAAAGGATTTCATGGCAAGTCCTTCATTAGTCCTGGCAGTACCATAGAATTAGTTTAAACATTTAGCAAGTTTTGTAATATATTAATATGCATCTATATGGCTTAAATATATCCAAGAGTGGCATTTTCATGACTTCTTCTAATCAAGCTCATTTTGGGAAACATTCAAAACAGGCGTGGAAACAAATGAACTGGAGTTAAAGCATACCGTAAGACAACTACAGTCTACCCCAGAATGCAAAAACTCCGTGGAAGTTTAAGAGATTTTCCTTTGGAATAATTTTCAGATATTATCACCTTTCTAAATGGAAAGATGACTGCAAGTCTGACTATTTGCTATCAGAATTCCAGCATTTCTGCAGCATCCAAGAGCTAGGAAGGGCATTCCTTGATCTGGTTAATAGGGAAATATGGGCACAGAGAGTGCTTTCTTCAAAGAAAAACAGCTGTATCAATAAAAACTATTTGTGAAAGAGCTGAACAATTTTCTCAACAGAATTATATTTAAGTTCTTTAAGCTGAAAAGGGAGAAAACCCTCTAGTTTAACAGATACTGCCGAATCCTCCTTATGATGAGCAATCACTTACAGATATGGAAGTACTTTGCCCACATTTTCAATCTACTACCCTCACACAGAGCCCTGCTAGATCTCCTGGGGGAGGTCTCTGACTAACATCTTATGACAGCAGAATAGCTTATGTGGCATCTAACTTCACTGTGGAAGGTCAGTGAGGAAAAAAAGGGATAAATACCCTTATTGACACAAACTGGGAAAAAGAACCCTTCAGGATAAAGTCCGGCAGTAAGTGTGAAGCAGCATTTGCTTTCTTACCAGTGATGTCCAGGGAGATTTCTAAGCAGTTCTTTCATTCTCCACAGCTGTATCCTGGGTCTGTTGCTATGTGCCTTCTCAACACCTAACCCATGGTGTTTGCATGCAGGCTGCCAGATGAACACAAGAGGAATGTGGGAAGAGGAGGGATGTTAGCTCACTACCAGCACTAGCTGAATCCCAGGTAGGATGTGCATTACAAATGTGCGATTCCTGCAAGAGAGCCTCTGAGCTGTGACAACGGATCAGCAGAGAAACTGGCAACCAACAAGCGCTTCCAAGGCACCAAGGTCAACAAGGAAATCAGTCTTTGATTTTGGTTTCTGCTACCCACTGCAGCACCCCTCTGCTGTCTGCCCATCTTTGCTCTGGAGCCCTTCAAAGCAGGGGTTATGTACTTGTGCAATCCTTGCACAGCAGCACCCTGATCGTAGCTCCTCTCCACACCTTACTGTAGCAATGACAAATCAGTCTTTGTCAAATTCAATGACGATAATGAAGCAGAGAGTGAGAATGCTCTGACGCCAGATTTAATTTGTTAAGTGGCTATAGCAAGGCCCTTGTTACTAGCAAGGATCTTGAGTATTTCTTAAACAGCTTTGCTTTGTTTAAAGTTCTGTTTCCTGGATGTGAATAACTAACAAATAAAAAAAGGCCATAAATAACTGTTCAAGACATTAACTCTTTTCTCCCCTGCTGTTTTTAAAAGCACTGCAAGCTATAAACTACCCTATAAATGTATCTTGAGCTTCCTCTGACAATGCAATAGTATGTTTCCCATTCCCATTCTGCCTACAGATACACTTTTAGTCTCAAGTAGAGCCTATTTTACAAGCCTGCTCTTTTATTAGGTCTCTGCTCCGATTATCTTAATATGATTCATTTTATACTGCTTATATTTATTGTACAATATTGTGTTGTACTGTTCACATACTTTCACGGCACACAGGGTGTGAAATACTGCTCTATGCAACACAGCATTTCCACTTGCTTTTGCAATTTTACATAGAGAACACTACCAGGCTACAACACTATTCTGAAGCAGCGTACTTCCTTGCATAGACAGTGTAACAGATACAAGTTTATGACATGCTAATTATAATTTTACCTTTTATTTTACTTAATGTTTCCCTTCTCTACAAAAGATTCTTCACTCATGATTAATTGACTATATATATTTATGCAGCACATACACGCATTATACCCACCACCACTTCAAAGACTACTGCTAAAAAACCACAGTATTAAAAGAAGTAGTCACACAACACGAAAAAGAGCTATGTATTACTTAACAAACACTAAGCTCACAAACCTCCATCTGGCCAAAAGGCATGTCATAACAAAAAATTAACAGCTGGAACTTCTGCTGTAAAGTTCTGCTTTGCCTTTTTTTTTTGTTGTTTTTCCATATATATGTAATTTAGCACTTTCCAAAATCATCTTAGCAAGAATTTTTAAGATGAATAACAACGTCATCACTATCAAACACACACTGTTTAACTACTTTCATTGTATATTTCAAGTGCTTTTATTATACCTTTCAGCATTGTTTTATTCACATCAGTCAATCTGCCTACAAAAAGCCACTCATCAGGAATCCTTAAACTACTGATCAGCCAAGGCACAAGCTACCAGCTGATACCATTCCAGTCCTCTCTTACAGAGAAGGCCACACCAGCAACCAGGCAACCAATCCGGATAGGAAGATTTTTATAGATCTGGTAATTTTAAGTAAAGAAAAAACAGAAAAACAGATTTGCAAGCCATGGTCTTCAACCAAGCTTGTTTAGTGGCAGACGTTTACTGTAACTGGTGTTTAGAGACTGAGATCTACAAAATGCTCACAATGATATTGCCTTAAATCTCCCCTGCAGTCCAAACCCTGGAGTAAAAATACAGAATGAGCAAGCAGAGAGAGACATACCGATGGTGTTAATGTATTCATCTTCAAAAACAAATGCATTATAATCCTGCCTGTTTGACAAGGCAGCAAGAAAAACATCTCTAGAATAATAGCCCATTCAGTGATATTCTTACATTTATATGCTTCTGTGATTTTGACTATTTTTTAGTAGATTAAAAAATTGATACTAAAACAAGTAACTATTTGTTTTCAGTGTCCAAGTGTCAAAAAAGAAGTGAATTTTGTTAAATGAACATTCACTTCTCTAGACTATTCAGTTAAGATTTAGTAATACACACATTCTAGCATGAGAAAACACTTTTGCATTTGAACCACACTTCTGCTATATATGTTACGGTGCATATGGTACCCTGCACGGCTCCCAGGCTGCTGGCAAGAAATGCCTGTGCAAGCAGCAGTAATCCTCACGAGGTTCGCACCAATTCCTCTCTGCTGTTACCCACCAAACCACTGGGATTAAACCCTGGCTCCACAGGAATGGATGAAAGCTTTGCATTGGCTTTGTCTGGGCTAAGACTCACTCAGAACTTTTTGCTGGGGAAAAATGTGGTCTATAAATCTTGTCTGGAAGGGAGACAGGGTGTTTACATAATTCTGTAATACCACTGACTGATCCTTGCACTCACCAAAAGCAAGGATGCTCCCAAAAAGAATAGCCAAAGAAAAATACTTCAGTCTCCATTTCACAAATTTTGAAAGCTTCACGTGCTATCACCCAAAGAATGAGCAAGGAGCATCCACACCATCTCCCCATGTATCCAGAGGTAATACCTAGGAATATGACATGTCTGCCTCTTGTTTCACACTGGACAAAACCAGTATCTTCTTCAGCTTCCTGTTGATACAAGCTATTTACAATATTGGACACATTCACCTTTAAGTCTCCGTTTCTCAGGTCATCAGACCATAACATTTTTGCAAGAAGATTGAAAACAGACATTGACGTTCAATCTGCTTTGAAGTAGTTTGCATAAGAAGTACATCACTGCTATACAGTATGCAATAAGTTACCATTTTTCTACAATACTACTTTGTTAGTCCAACAGACCTGAACTAAAAATAGAAATATAATTTAAAAATACAATTAAAATTTCCCCATACTACTCTATTGTTATAGCAAAATCCACAAATGTGAACTAGATACAATATCTGAAGGTCAAACACATTTTTACACTACATTTTAAGCCAACAGTCACAGAAGGCTTATAAAATCAATAAGCCATATAAAGCTGATTGCAACCTTATAAAAAGCCTCAAATCTTTATCTTGGGTGACACAAATATAGCATTTCACACTGTAAGCATTTCTCAGCAATGTAGGCCAGTTTACCTTTACACTATGAAGGGGCTTTTGCATCTCTAGACTAGGAGTAACTGCAGTGGTTATTTTGGATGCAGACAACTCCTCCATAAGGCACCATAAGAGTAACAGCTCATTGCTGCTAATGGGTAATGTCGAAAATGGGTCCTCCCACACCTTGTGCAGAAAACTGCCTGGCTTTGCTTTGAGGATGGGATTAAATGATTTTAGCGTTGTCACATAAAGCATCTATGAAGCCAGTTATGAGACATACTAAAAATAAATAAATAAATCAGCTAGCAACAGAACATATGACTAGGAAAAGTAAGAGTGTACGTGAAATATTCTCCAAGAAACACAGTAAGAGTCAGAATTTTCCAGTTAACAGCTCCTCAGTATTTCTTGGTATTTCTCTCCTAGGTAAAAGCAAGTAAAATGAAAATGAAAGATTTGTCTATTGGGGAAAAGGATGCAGGGAACAATAACTTAACAGAAGCTTTTGGTTTTATATATAGTATCTGATGTAAATATTCAGTCTCAAACCCTTGTTTCCCCAGTCAACCATTTCTGAAGACCTTCCCAATACTCCAGATAAGATGGCAAACAAGTATAGGTGTTCCAATTTCTCTATACCTAACTGCCCTCCATGTATGGCCAAGGTGTACTTCTACAGCAGCAGGCTTCCACAAGGACAGTCTAGTAAGATCCACAACAAATGGTCTAGAGTTGATGTCAGAACATTCTCATGCCTCCAGCAAACCGCTGCTCACGCTCAGAGGTGCAATCATGCACCCAGGGTATCACTCTTCTCACTGGTCTCAGCCAGGTGACTCCAAAACCCTTAGGGACCTCTTATATTCAGTTTGCGGAGTCTACACTACATCCAAAATGTTCAAATCACATAAAGGTTCTCGATTGTTTTTAGAAATTAAACTGATAAAATGGGCATGTATGCTGTTAAAAATTTTAATAACTTTTTCTTTTTCTATAAACAGGCAGATTAACACTTTCCACAAGTCTATCATCTTTGACTAATAAAGATTTAGAGGAAATTCCAATGAATGCCAGCAAATCCTAAATCTTTAAGGACCGTTCCTTTAAAACTTGCAGTTAAAACATGAGCAAGCAGATGCAGCTGGTAAGGAAATTCTCACATTGGTGCTGGGGGTGCAGGCAGCAGAATGCTCTTTCAAAGAATTCAAGAATATCTTTGATACTTTCTGCATCAGAACACCAAAGTTAGAACACAGACATTTAATCTTGTGGCTGTCAGCGGAGCTAGGACACAGCTAAATTTGCTTTGTGGATATGCCCCAAGCAGTAATCTGTATAGGAAGGGAAAAATAGTAACATAGAAGGTATATATATAACACCATTAAGATTTTGAAGATGTACTGAAATAGGAAGGAGACGATATGAAATCTTGTCACATCAGATCTTTATATAGCTAACCCAAGAGAAGATAATGCTGCCCAGAACAAGTACGGAAAACGTGAAATTTGTTAAGAATTTCTTTCCATCTATATTTCTGCCTGATACTGTATGGCACTGTTTTCTGCAACACAATGCACTATTTCATACACAAAAAGAAACACTGTCCACTGAAAAATTAACATGTGGTAGGAACATTCCTCTGCAAGACGTACATGATGTAACAATGAGATTTGGGATTATGTCATCTGACCATACTGTTTCTACGGTCTTTAAGACAAATTAACTAACTTGCATTTCCAGCACCACAGTCAGGCCTACAGTTTTTATTGCAGGTTGATATGCACACACAGATGCACTAAGAATTAATGAGATCCACTAAACAAATATCACTGTTGTTAAAGGTGCTACTGCTTCAAAAGGTATTTTGTGATGTCGCATTTTTGTACACCTGGAATAAATTTTTGCCAGTTCATGCAAACAGATGTGGCATAAGGATGTTCACAGATGTGGTGGCATGATACCACTGAAATGCATGAGAGGCAACCTCACCCATCTAGGGCTGAGAACATTAAAAGAAAATTCAGCTATATACTTACGGGTTGCTTAGTCTGTCACTCAACCAAAATCAAAAAACAAATGGAATTCTTGGCAGAACATGGTTAACTATTAACTTTATTTATCATTTTACAAAGCAAACTGTAATAGTTCATAACAACAAATATCCAGAATATCTGAAACCACACATTAATAATAATAAAACCCCGAAACTGCAGATCACAGAATTAGATTCCATTAGGCACATTGTTGCGGTAAGTGGAACCCAATTAGAAGATGCAAGAGAGCCAAAAAGTCTTCTATGCAGAGATCCAACACAAACAAATGGAGCTAGATTAATACAGCAAATTCATATAAATCTGGGATAAGAATGGAAACCGGGCATGTTTTTCCATTGTTATTTTTTTTCCTTTTGCTAAGACTGAAAATATTTTGTTTGCAAAAACAGAGAAGATTTATGAATCTAAACACAAACAAGTAAATAACAACACTGAACGATTCCGTGCTGTTACCCGCGCTCCCCGAAACAAACACCCTGGCATATACCCTGACAATCACTGTCCTTCAGTGGACAGAGCCCAACCTGTGTTTAACGGACAGAAATTATTTTAAATAAGAAAAAGCATCGATATACGGGGTAACTTTTAAATAAGCTTAAATAGTGTCCTTCCTATGGCTTAATGTAACCTTATAATGGAGTATTTTTTTAAATCATGTCACAGTCAAGGGACCGAAGAAATGATGTGTGGTAATATGAACACCCTCTTTCACAGGAGATCTCCTGACCTATCTTGCCTTTGTTACCTCCTTTATTTGGTCTTACTGAAAATAGAGCAAAAACCAAAATGCTAGCCCCAGATAGTTTCAGATATTACAAATTCTCTTTGCCACCAACAGCTGGGGTCCAGTTATTCTGAGTGGCAGTCAACCTCACTTCTTTTAATTTAAAGATGGGACACAAACTAAAACAGGAGAACGTATCTGTGTTATGATGCAAGAGAAATATTTTCAATATCCACAAATGTAAACATTATTACTTTTTAGACTGAAAGGTTATAATAAATAATTTCTCAAATCTGAATGCTGCACCTTCTTATGACAGTCATTACTGTCATTTACTGGTAACTCTCTTTATCATTATTTCATTTAAAACAGTAGGAAATTAAGACTTCACACTTTCTTGATGGCAATCCTACATGGTTAGGCACATATCTGAGAGAATCCCTTCCCTCTGAGCATAATTGCACCCTCTTAGAAATAAGTATAGAAGCAGTTTAATATCCAGCTGGTGAAGGGTCTAGAGAGCAAGTCTTACAAGAAGCAGCTCAGGGAACTGGGGGGATTTAGTCTGGAGAAGAGGAGGCTGAGGGGAGACCTCATGGCTCTCTAAAACTACTTGAAAGGAGGTTGCAGTGAGGTGGGGGTCGGTCTCCCAAGTAACAAGTGACCAGACAAGAGTAAATGGCCTCAAGTTGTACCCGGGGAGGTTTAGATTGGATATTAGGAAAATTTTCTTCACCAAATGGGTTATCAAGCATTGCAACAGGCTGCCCAGGGAAGTGGTTGAGTCACCCTCCCTGGAGGTATTTGAAAGACAGTGTAGGTGCAGTGCTTAGGGACATGGTTTAGTGGTGGACTTGGCAGTGCTGTGTTAATGGTTGGACTCAATGATCTTAAAGTTCTTTTCCAACCCAAACAATTCTATGATTCTATGACAGTTTCAAACTACCTACAAGCATGTGGCTGGCTCTTCATTTTTACTATAAGCTATCCTTGTTTTTAATAATACATTCTAAACCCTAATCAAATTGAAAAATACATCAATAACATGCAACAATATGGACTGAAGGGTCATCTTGCGTGTATTTTCAGAGATGTGACAAGGGGACAGAGGGAAACGGGTGATAAAAAACAAGAGGAGGCGACAGCATTTTTTAATCAATGTTCTTCCATACCCACCTATTTCCCGCCATATTCCCAAACCTTTGGAAACGCTCACACTAAATACAAGCATAAAATTGCAGTTTCCAAAAAAAGTACCCACTGAAGTCACAAACAGCTTGATTCCAGCTTGCTTTTGTTTCTACAGTTTGCATTGCTTAAAACTGATGTGATTTGGTTAAAATGGCATATCTGCTTACCGTACTAAAACAAGCATTCTGGGTTAAAACTGGAAAGTTTTAACACTGTGATGCAATTTAAAGCAGTATTTTTGAAACTGCATGGTGGATCCAGTAATGACATCAGCTCATGGAAAAAAAAAGGGCCAGGGGGGGGAAATATATTTGACCAATATACAGGATGTCAAAACTTAGAAAAAGTATTTATTAGCATCTCTGATTAAAAGCAAATGCTTTCAGTTCAGAAACTATTTTTCTGTCAGTTCTATTTTCTTCTTCCTGCTTCTCACTAACAACCTCTCCTCATAAGGAAGCCAAGTAGCCACCTTCATGCCAAGTCACCAACTACAGGCTCATAAATTCTGAATCGACACCACACAGTGCTCAGCCCAGACTGCAGTAATGCTTTGTGTGATGTTCCCTCTTACTGCTTTCAACAAAAGGTGTGCATGCCAATACTCGAAATCTCCATATCTCAAGGCAAGGCTATTTCATCACTCTTATCCTTCTGTTAAATAGATAATTTCTAGGAAATGTAAGTTCTCTACTGTTCTCTACTTACCCCCTTAAGGAAGAAGCAAGGCAAATACGATGGCAAAAGCCCCACACAGGGCTGCCATGGGACAGTATTCAGGCTGGCTTGCAATCTTCCACTGACTTTCTTTTCTTTGGGAAGAGCTTCAGTTTTGAGGTTGTTTTCATGTTATCTTCTTAAAAACAAAGGTTTTCATTCACGGTTGAGAAACCCAGGAAATACAACCGGGCCAGGGCACAGGGTCAAGCACAGACCCACACTTCTTTTTAGTAGTTGGTGCTCTCACTGACACAGTTTTGGCCCATGACAGCCAGCACTGTCCCAGATAACGCCCAGCCACAGTTCAGGGAATATCACAGACTGTTCACAGTAGGCAGTTTGGATATGACCATATGCTGCAAAAAGATTTAGACAGTTACATGTGAGCCAGGCTGAGCCACTCGATCACAGGACCTGGTTCCTCTCCCTGCAAGATTTTCAGTGCTGGCATTGTCGATCAGGGCTTAGGCTTTCAGGTGTTACTTTTACAACACACACACACCCCAAAATAATATTCTGTGTAGGAAAGACAACAGATTGATTGAACTCTTATGTTACATATCAAATCTTAACTATGAGAAATTGTGCAGCAAGTGGTCTAAGGAATTATTTACTCAAGTATATATTGCACTTACGAAGCTCATACAAACCTGAACTCTGGAACAGAAACCAAATGCTGTTTGGGTAAACTGTTGCCTGATTTTCAGATCCTAATCTTTCACAGCTGAATGATGTGGATATCTCATTTAAAAGACGACAACCGGGCGCTCTGAGACTCTACCTAAACTAGCTGCCTCCAGAGGTCTGACCTATCATCCTTCATCCTCTTCAGTATGCTCCAAACTCCCTGCATTTTTTTTATTAACTGAAGAAATTCTAAAAGCTTCAAGAACACTAAATGTTTTTGAGCCATGATAAAAGCTTGTGATAAACTACCATGATTAAGTCTGAAAAATCGAACTTTTTTTTTTTTTTCAGTACTATACCCAGCATGAAAACTAACACCCATAAGTATATTTAAACTTGAGATGGGCTTTAAAATCCATGAAGAACAGAGTGTGAGAGTCAAATAAGTCTCTTGGAACACCAACCTAAACATTTCCAATCCTGCTGCATCTTTTGGGGTAAATTGCAGAGACCTGCTCTCATTCTTGCTGGGATTCAGCTGCCACCATTTCCCTCTGAATGCAGCCACAAAAGCCACGGTATATGTGGCAGAAGTGAACGTGTGCCACCAGGTCCTTCAATCCACAGTTCAGTACATTAATCATGATATTAGTGAATGTACAGAACTAAGCAGTGACACAGCTGGGTACCACAACACATCTGGTACCTGCCTCAAGCTTCACCCACAAGCAAAGGGACAGTACAGACTCCAGGGGCAATGCCACCCTGAGGGATTCCCACCTCAACAACAGAACGTGTCTGAAGGTAAATTAAGTCTTGGTGCTGAAGAACAGATGCTTATTGTTTCATTGCTAGAATGTTCCAAATTTTTATTTTTCCTGTTGTCCACTGGACACTACTACTGTTTCTCCTTCGCTGCCTGTGCCAGATATAAAAAAGGGCAAGAGAGAATAAGAACCATGTGTTTCCAGGACTACGGTTCCTGCCTATTAAAAGAACATTTTTAAAAAATTACAGCTACATCCAGAATACTATTTATCCAGCCTTAAAAGTGGAAGCATCTAGTCCAGTAAAAGACAAAATTTAAAGGGCCTTCAGGCTTACTCCTTCTTTAAGACTTCTCTTGCAGCGTACAGTATTACAGTATTATAATCAAATATTGTTTAGATTATTAAAAAAAAGTGAATAAAACTATTCCAGATGTGAAAGTCTTTGAGGCTGAAGAACTCCACATCACATCAATACTGGAAACATCATGGGGCAGAAGCAGGTTTTGCGGTCACTACAGTACTACTGGAACTAAAAATGCTGGACCAGCTTAGTCTCCCAAAATGGCTGACATGCCTCATATAGTCTTGGGCCTTCCTCGTACTGAATCCCTTACATCACCAGTTGAACTCTTTCAGGATTTTCAAGGTATCCTTTCTTTTTACATGCCCTTGTGGAAGCATTCTTCTTCTAGCTCCAGGTCTGCAATCCATCCCAAAACAGCAGAGTCCTTAACCATCCATGCCCTAAGTATATGCCCACTTTTAACCATGTGTCGCAGTTCTTCAACATGACTTAAGCCCGTAATAAAAACAGTATGTCCCACACAACTATGTTTGGACCTACACACTTCCATAAACAAGTAAAATAATCCATAGTTGCACAACTTCACAACACTATTCCCATATAAATTTCTTCTATGTGAATGTCATACTGCAATTTCCAAACCAGTCAGTTTTTCACAGGACAGTCCACAATAAAATGCCCCACAGCCTTTTACAATACACTGTAAAGAAAGATGTAAGTACTTGCTCTTGGCTTTAAGCGGTAGCACAGTGCTCCCACAGCAGCAATTCCATTTCTTAAAAGTATAATAGAGTCCAACTTCAATATAATAAGTTATATCAGCCTCAAGTTTGTCAATAATACATAACTTCACCACCAAAACTAATACTTTTTTTAAGAAGCCATAAACAGTACTGGTTTCCTAAACATAAGAGCCTTTTCTAAGACCTGAGGATGAATCACTGCTGGAGAACTTCAAGTTGGAAACAAAGCACAGTTTTTTCCCCCAGCACAGGAAAGGATGTTCATCTAACAAGAACTGTAGTTCATCCACAGGATATTAGACCCAAGGTATGAATTAGTGGGATAACCTTTTCATGTGTGTGTGGTGTGATCTGCAGACATACTAATTTCTTCTGACCTGAAAGAAAAACTCAAACAAAACAGCTATCAACTTACAAATCCCTGAAATATCACAGGAAAAAAAAAATAAAAAAAGAAAAGATAAATTTAAAAATCCCTGCTCATGCCTTGAGCTACTGATACGTCATTATTTATATGCTGGAGCAATATGCTGGAGCACTTACTGACGCGTTGGCTGGAGACATAAATTGAAGGGCACATGTTCATCCAGAGACATTTCAGAAGAACTAGTCCTGGACATTGGCAAATTAAGCTGCTGTCGGTGCAGCCACTGCTTCACAATGTGAAACCACTGAAGCTTTGCTGCCTATTCTGCCTATGCAAACACTGCTTCTGTCGCTGACAGGGACGTTTGAGCACCTACATTCAGCCACCACCCCAAGGACAGAGGAAGGGCTCCTGCTCAGAAGCTGCATTCACCTCTCCTATGGTTCAGTTCTGCCTAACGCTGCTGAGAAGTCTTTGAGCCAGCTTTGGATTTCAAAGCTCTTTTGCTTCCATCCAAAGACTTTCTGTACGTCTGTGTCCCCGTCTGCCAAATTGATCTTTCCTCTCTCGTTATTTTCCCAACCAATTATAAGGGTCTGAATTTGCTCCAGTTTTAAATCTGGTTCAGTGGGAGCCAAAGTATTTTGTAACAAAATGCTCCTACAGAGATCACCAGATACAGCAAGTAGAAAAGCGCAATGTGTTAAAATAAGCCTCAAGATATATACAATAGGGTTTTACTTTATTCACTCTGTATCTCGAGGTACCAAGGGTTATTATGGTTAATTGTTCTGAGTCAAAAGACATTGCTGTAAATTCAGCAACAGCAGCGTGTAATTCATTTCATGTGACCGAGTAGAAACATACACATCACAAAACTAACTGGAATAAAGATATTTCTTAAGTCGGTTTAACAACAAAAGCATCGGTGACTCATTAGAAAGGGTGTGAGTCAGTATAAAACCCAAAACACTACTGTGAAGTGATAAATAAAATAGGATTAAAATTATCTTCTTGTACCAGACAGTTGAGACTGAGCATCAAGAAACCCCACATACCCTGGTGTGATTTAGAAGGCCTCCCAGTGACAGTGATCTGTCCCTTGCCCTTCCTGACCTCAGCAGTTATTTAAGGAACTGGGAGTGTGGTGGGGAAGGGGCTTGCACATTTGAGCCACAAAGCTGAGGAAAAATCCATGACTCAGAAGGGGGTAACTTGTACATGCCTATGCCTAAGGGAGTTGCTGCTTCCCATAACATTCCCTGAAGTGGGAAGATTTGTTCAACTGGGGAGTCAGTGCGTGAGGTTTTTCCTTCCCCATCTTCTCTGCACATATATTCTTTTACATCTTTAAATATGCCTGCACACACACACAGCGCATGTAAAAATAATGACGTCTGTGTACAGATTTTTACAATTTCAGAAGCTACTTCCTTAAATATCACTGAAAATAAATCATTGCCTCAAGAGACGTTTCCACAGCTAAATTCTTAGGTTCTCTAATGTGTCACATTTAACCTTTAACAGAATACACAGTCCTTGCCTAAGTAAGTTTTTATGCCTAAATTTTAGTTATTCCATCACGGTGACAGAGTAACTCACCTTCCTCACCCCATAGCAGTGGGTACAAACAAGAATTTTGTACTGGACTTTGCAAACCATTTCTTTTACTGCACGATCAAAAGCTTCTTTCATTACTCAGACCTTACAAAACACTGTTAACAGAGGACTAAACCACCATAAACGCAGGATGTTGCAGGAGGACCAAGCACCTTGCAGCCCCTTTGTTTTCATACAGCTTAATGAAGCAAAACAAACTCAGTGCGAAACAATGATCCCTCAGACCAAGTTCAGTAGATCCCAGGTACACTGAGGAAAACACCATGATGGATGGTAAAAGGAAGGTGAATATAAAAATGCAAAACAAGTCATAACCGTATTCTGTGATCCTGAACGGAATCTTTTCTTTCATGCCCTGATCATAGTAATACGCTATCGAATTCCTAAAACTTACACAATTTATGCTGCCTTTACCATAAAATGTCAAAGGATGGAGATACCTATCACTTGGTCTCTCCCATTCTTTCTTTGACCTTTTGAAAATCCAGAAAATGAAAGAAAAAATATCTTCTCACTCATCCCTCAACTGCCCCTTTCCCATAGGGAAAGTCCAGGGCTTGAGTATAGTCTTCGGGAAAGCTACCTGCTTGGATCTAGATCTTCCATATGCCTGAGCTGCAAACTCAGCCCTGGAAAACAGAAGACAGGCATTTTTGTCTTTGGCTGGCGACGACAGTAATTGACCTATGAACCACTCTTGTTAAGGCAGTACTAGAAGAAAAGTAACAGCTCCAGCCTCGCTCTTTCTTCCTTGTTTCCTCCCTCTTCCTGCCTTGCAGCAAAAGCTAAAGAGAAACACACTCAGAAGATGGGTTCCAGAAAATGGGTGCCTAGATCTCCTTGTATTTAGGAAGAAAGGCAATTGCTGTAAACCCTCATTCGCTCACTGTCACTCAAAGGCACCAGGTTTACTGAATGCAAGGACCTGCCTTGGGCTTTGAAGATGACCGCACTCCTCCGGCTGCAGACAGAAAGCCCCTCTCCATGACACATGGCTCCTGACAACGCACTGCACGCGTATGGAATGTATTCTTCACCAAAACATTTATTATGTTATATTCCTCTGCTGACGTGCACCATCTCATGGAAATAAAAGTAGATTTTCTCCTTGTTATCTGCTTAGTCTGATTTTTAAAGCAGGTTCTCAAATATCACAAGACTTCACACTTTCCTCTCCTGCCCGTCTCAGAACTGGGGCTACTACCGTAGCCTGCAGTGCAGGGTTTTGACTTACTTTCATCAACCTGATTTCAGGTCTTGAAATCCAGTACTGCCACACTGACACCTGCAATCACTGTCTTTACCCTGAAGGCAACCAAAGACACTTCTTGAGACAGAACGTGGGTGATGCAATTCTGTTTCAGAGGCTGTGGCACAGAAGCAAGCTAAGTTTGAGGACCTCCAGCCTCATACTGTAGAAATGCAGAATGTCATCACCCAAAATCTTTTAAATCTATGAATTCAATAAAGCATGGAGAAAGCAAACAAAATGAGAACCAGATATGGGAAGTTCTGTTGTTCTTCATCTAACAACCTGACAATGTTAAATATATAGTGGAGCGTCATTTAAAAAAAAAAAAATGTTTTTAAGACTCCTAACTTTTCACACAGTAATCGCACAGAAAGATTGCTGATCCTTTAATTAACACTGAGTCTCCTTTTTAGGCAAGCAATGAAGATGCAAAGATTTGGAAAAAAACAAGATTTTTTTTTCTGTGCAGGAATCAGATATGCTCGCTCTGTTTGTGACAATTTGGTTTAAGTTAAACTGGCAGTATCAATGGGACTGAAGCACATGCTTAAAATGCTTTGCTGAATTGGGACCATACTCTACATAACTTTCTCTTGCAAAAGCTATGTCCAGCTGCTCACTGAATAGTCAGGAGACGATGTGGATATGAAGATCTTGCATATTTAAAACCTGTGTTCATACCCAAAAAAATACAGTCCAGCTTCCCTTTTTATAGACAGGAAAAGCAAGCCTGGCGGCTGGGAAAGAATTAACAGCGTGAGGCCAAACTTTCAGGAGGGGACCACAGCCACCAAACAGCTTTCAGAACAAGATCTTACTGTGGGTGGTTCTACAACGCCAAGTTATCTGGTGACTGCTTTCCAGCTCAGTCAGGAGCATTCATTATTGCATTACTGACATAAAACTCTGAAAAAATATGTGATATTTAAATGCATTATTACAGCTGCATGCAACTCTCAAAACAGTTTTCAATAAAAGATCTCATCAACATTCTAGATATTGTCATCTCTAAAATTGGCATTAATAAGTAATCAAACTGATTTTCAAAGCCTTTCAGTTCTGTTCATTTCCCTGCTCCTGACAGAACCAAAGAAATTACTTTTTCACAGATATAAACAGGCATATACTTCTAGTGTACAGAAAAAAACCCTAGGAATTGTTTAATTGGCAGTCATATACCTGAGCGATGATCATAATGACAGTATTAAAATCATCACAAGCAACCTTACCCACACTTGAATTCTAGATCATTTACATAAGATGTAAATTTTTTGCCATTATGAAGTTTTGCATATAAAAACCAGTAACATTATTTTAAGTGAAACTGTTTCAAAATGAAGTATCTGTTCAGTTCATTATGCTTCACCTCCCATGTTGCGTATTTTTGTTGCCTATCACTAATGTGCACATGACATAATTACAACCGAAATTTAAAAATGCAGTGTTACAGAAGGTCTCAGCTAGGGAGCCACTGATGTAGCAGGTATGAACATACTGCAGGAGAAGCTCAGCACGTCATTCCAAGAACCACATACACTGTGAAATCCAGGAGAAATGTACTGGGACACACAGAATTATTTATCAGTGAAAGGGTGGAAATTTAAGGGTTTATGACAGAACGGTTGAGGCTGGAAGGAGTCTCTAGAGGACATCTTGTCCAACCCCCCCTCTCAAGCAGGGCCACCTAGAACAAGTTGCCCAGAACCATGTCTGGAAAGCTTCTGAGTATCTCCAAGGATAAAGAGTCCACAACCTCCACGGGCAACCTGTCCTAGTACCTCACAGTAAGAAAAAATTTCCTAGTTATCAAAAACATTTTATTCAGCAGCAAAACTGGATTAACATGTTTCTATACACACATCCCTCCCCAATGCATTCATCTTTGCCTCCACCCATGCTGTTGAGATTGCTGTTCTCAGTAGAATGCAGTTACTTACGAAGCTGCACTATAGAGCAGATTGCTGAATTGACACAACTTCTAAAAGCTGCAAAAGGAAATTTCCTTGGGGTGGGGGGAACAACCGACAAGACCTTCTTCCTCTTCTTGTTTTCTTGTTTCTTTTGGTTTTGCTTTTTTCTTTGTAAACCCAAGCATCACTGGAATCATGACCCACCTGCAAAGAGCAGCGCGGCAGCAGCGACCCCAGGTAGGACTTTCAACAGGCAGCTTCACCCCACATCATGCAGCACCCTCAGTATTGCTGTTGCAAGTTGAGCTCCCCAGGGGAGTATTTTGTGCGTACTCAAATTAGCACCGAAGTCTAAACTGAGCGTAACACTTGCACTGAGCAGGGAAGAGGTGCAGGATATAGCAATCATACACTCCCCAACTCTTCCCCTGAATACAGGCTGTGCTTGAAAATACATGCAAGTAACAAGACTCAGGAACGGAGCTAGGAAGTTAATACAAGCCAAGAAGATGGTTATTTGTTTCTTCTTTTCCATATACAAGTGCAAAAGGAGACACACTTGATTATTTCAGGGATGTTTTATAGCCGTACTGCATGCTGAGCATTGTGCTAAATGACAGTGCCGGGGAGGGGCAGGGTGGGAGCAGGAATCTTTATATAGAACAGAGAGCAGTAATCCAGCCACTGGCAGTCACATGAATACAACCCTGCTGAACACAAAGAGTATCTTGCTCTGGTATTAGGCTATTGGGCAGATAAGGCTTCACTTTGGATTTAAAAGACTAAAACTGACAAACGATCTCGTTTTTCTTCACCCTGCTCACCATGGCACAGGGCAGAGAGAATCTCAGCATTTCCCACTCCTTATGTAACAGGTGTACTCATACATATGCAAAGATGGTTTGAAGATACGGTCTCTAATCCATGATATATGCCTGAACAATTTAAATGAATTTTATGTCTTCATCATGTAGACAGCATTGTTGGCTCTTGCAAGTAGTTCCTTTATAATTTCGGGCTCTATAAGTTGTATATTTTTGTTCAGTGTGGGTTTCATGTGAATTAAAAAAAAAAAAAAAAACAAAACACAAACCACACTGGGGGTATTATTAAGAGAAATGCATTTTTAGATGGAAAATAAATGTCATGACTTATCTGCAGACCAGACTGCAAGACTTTTAAAATGCATGTTTCTCCATAAATGCCTCACACTGCATGGAGAAAAGCCTAATCTAGCTCTAAGCAAACATAACAAAGTAGAAGTAGACAGCAAAAACCAAAAAAGCAAACATCAAGCATGATTAGCAGAACACATATACTTCACCTAGTATCTCTACAGTCTTTGAGCTTCAGTAGTTAACAAGTTTGTTACTCCAAGACAAAAACCTGTTTTAAATCAGCTTAAGAATAAAAGATTTCAGTTTTCAGCATGTTGGTTCTGACATATCTCATGGGCACTCTCTCATGTGAAAAAAAGCAGCTATTGCAAAAGGAGGTATCACATGAATTATCTACTTTGTGATCCTGCACACAAGTCTGCTGTTTAATAGGACTGGTGGAAAGACAGACGACCAAGGAATGGGAAATACATGGGGCAGGACAGAGGACTAACCCTGACCAGCCATACAAGGGTCAGATGCTTTTGGTGAGAGTCAAAGGTCAGTTTATGAGGGGAAAAGAGAGGTGAGAAGAAGGAAAAACTGGAAACAAAAGGAACATATGCTGGCTTTCTCTGTCTGTCACATATGAAGAGGTAAATAACAACCTTTCACGAAGGACCAGAAATGCTACAGAGCTTTTGTGACAACTGGTTGCATCCTGCAAACTGGTAGCAACTTCTCTAAATATGGACCGGTTTCCCAGTCCTGAGTAGGGTCCCTATCTTTCCACCAGGAGTACATCCTGGCCTGTTGTTCCATATATATAAATGCTCTGTCTGAAATGCAAAATGTTCTCCTAGTACCAGCAATGACTAGACACAAAGAGAGGAGAAGAAAAGTATCTGTTTCTTCCTACCATACTCCCCGGCACAGATCCTTAAGTACCACAGATTGTTTCTGACTATTCACAGACATAGCTTTAAGTGGAAGTACACCCAGTAGTGCAGTCCTGATGCCAACATAGTTTTTGCCATTTATTTTTAGGTGACCTGGACTTGATTCTGAGTGAAAAAATAAATACAAGAATATATTTTGGCAAACCTTAGACTCCCACCTTCTTTAAGCCCCTGGAAATGAAGCTTCAGCTTTTAAATTGAGAGCATTCCCATGCTTCTAGTTTGGGGAGACTTCAATCACCCCTTTGACCGTAATTCCTATTGTAATTTTACTGTAATTCCTATTGTACGCTCAAAGGAGCCCAGCTCGAGGAGGCACAGCTACTTTATCATCCTTGCTGGGCTCAGGGGTGGAATGCAGAAACCAGTGAGGGGGGTGACCCAGTCCATGACAACAGTCATGCAGTATGTTCAAAAGGAGCCTGGAGTAAAACAGATGCCACGGTATTTCAGAAGGATATGGTTACTTAGATGCTCTCCCTCTTAACCCTAACATACCCATGTGAGCAATTTTTGATGAAGAAGCATACATCACATGTTTTATCATTACTTAAATAAGACATTTAGATAGCATCTATCAGCTGCCATTTTCAAACTATTACTTTTCACAAGGCCTCTACCAGCAAAACAACCTTGTATCTAGGGAGAAGTCAGGGAAGACTTCTCCGGGCAGCTGAGTTAGACCAGATTTATGACAGAAGTAAAAAGACTGTGTAAAATTCAGATCACTAAGCTGTTCATGCTAAAAAAACCAACTCTTCTTTAGAGTTGGCTTCTTTCTTCTTAATTCCAGCCTACCATAGTCCTAGAGACTCAATTTGCTTCAGTCCTAAAAAAGTACAGAAGAACAAGCTAGCAGATGAGGACTGGAGTTATTTCTAGTATATCCTGAAGCAGAATGGCTCATAAAGGAAGTTAAATCTGAAACTACATTTATTATTTACCAGAATTAACCAATTACAGTCACCAACAGCCAAAGTGCATCTGAAGCAACATACATATGCAATTTGACATTTTGAATGATGTGCAACAGACCCAACACTGCAGGTAGTATTTTCCTATCAAAATACACAGAAAAGCATTGTGCAGGTCAGCCAAAGCCAGACCACCATCTAGGAATGACAAACAGCATTATACAATACCGGGACCTCAGACTGAAATTCTTCAAGCTTCAGAGATGCTGTGGTCTTTGCATGATCTTCGGGACAGAAGAAAGCCCAGCCCATTTCTTGAATGGTACAAAAAGCTGGTGCATGAACCAGCCTAGATTCCTCCCAGGAGGCCAGAGAAACTGGCACTGATGAGAAAAGAGCCCAGGCTTCACACACTTGTTCTAAAAGTATACTATGGAGGGAAAACTGTTACAGACTAGGTTACCAGAAGTTACCAAATGTCTCTAAAAGGTCCAGCAGTCAAAGATGACATTTAACACCACTGTGCCTATTTCTGCTTCAAGGCATCCCACACACAGCTTCTTCACTCTTCCACAAGGTGACCCTCATCATCTCGCTCGGCCACACAGCATCCATTGTGGAACAAAAAACAGATAGGAGGCTGACCTTCAAAGCTGAAGAAGAAATATCAGACTTGCCAGGAGCCCTCATCATCCTCAGAATTACCATCAGCAGGTGATATCAGCCAAGGCATCATTGTGCTCAAGAAGAAAAACGATGGCTGGGCTAAGCCAAAAGGAAATACATTACTTCTCCCACTGCAGACAAAGGAATATGTTCTCTCCATGTTGAACTGTGCTCCAGAAGTAGTTGCCTCTGGAGGTCAAAGTTACCAGCTTTGTGAAACTCCCAGTAAACAAAACAGTTTTCACAGACCTTCCAATGTCAGCACAAAAGCACAAAGACATTTTCACTGCTCCTATACCTTTCACCTCTAACCAAGACATCGAAGTTACCATGACTGGTCAGTGAGGCATAAGCAAAGATACCAGAGCAAAGAGCAGCTATCCTGATGAAATCCTCCAGTGACATCTGAGTTTGCCTTCAAAGTAGGAAGGGGCTTCTCATTACCTGCAACTTAGCATGCTGGAAAAGCATGGATTCAAAGTGCGTTAAAATAAAATACAGAATTACAAATAATTATAAAAAATTCAAGAAAAACTAAAGGGGAATGAAAGAAACAATATTCATAAATCTATTAACTGAAAATATATACCCCGACATATATATATCTACTGTAAGAAAGCTAAAAGGAAATATACAACTAAAGCAGGAAAATAATACACTGTCTTACTGCGACTCATTCCATTGTTAAGTACGGACCTCACCTCCCTGAAGTATTGGGGTACAGGATGAAGGAAGGATTAATCTTCAGAGGAAGCGAGTTCTTTCTCACTCTTTATCCAAATGATTAAAAAGGACAATACCTTCACGTAAAATCCAACGATCAAGCTACATCTAAGAAATTGTAATGGAGCTTTTAAAAATGTTATTGTTCTGCCACTTCGTGCTTATACAGAAGTCCCCTGAGCTACAGGTCAGTATTTAAGCAAGTATTATCAAAGCAACTGCATTTGATACCCTCTCAAACTGTAGTGTATGCACATCCTTACAGTGTTCAACATTGATTTAAAACAAATTACTACTGCAAGTAAATGTCAAGCCATTGGAAAATACCAAAAACATACTAAAACTGAAATTTTCAACTGTTGCAGTGTTTTTTGAAGTTACCAGGAAAATATATATATCATAATATTGAACTAAAACATTTATAAAATGCCACTACAAAAGCACTTAATCATACTTAAAGCGGTATATTTCTGATGAAGGATGGATTCAGTGGTTTAGATATCTATCTACATATACAAACTTCTTACATTCAGTATTTCTTAGAAAGGAGCCTTCTATCAAGTCTAGTAGAGGGTAATTTTTTTTAGAAAGCTGTTGAGTCTTCTTCCCTATGCAAGTGTTTTAGTGTTTATCTAGCCTTATCAATATTTTCTGTCTTACCTCCAATCTGAATTTGTCTAATTTCCATTCCCAGAAGTTGGATCTTCTCATGGTTTGTAACACTAACATTGCACTAACTTAGCGCTATGAGAAGCAAAGCATTCCTCCTGCCCCAACACAAGGTTTGTCAAATAATCAAAATTAACTTCCTATCTTTCTCCTGGTTAACGATGTTTATTAGGACTGATTTAATCCCCAATATCCATGACTCTACTCTTGGTCACTCTTCAAGACCTCTTTTAAACTGTTTCGTCAAATTCTCCTCAGTCTACGGTATGGATATTTGTACAATTAAAGTCTGAGTTTGTAAAAGACACAGATAAAATGTTATGACTGGAATATGTCAAATGCTTTAGCAGCATAAAACTCATAAACATAAATGCAATACTTTTGTTTCATCATCATAAAAAAATCATTAAATTTAATTCCTGCTAGTCCACTGTTGCTGCTCAACACAGTAAACCAACTTTCTCCATTACAACACAAAGCTGATTAAAAGTAGAGCCAACTAAAAATATTGTCAATCTGTTATTTTCCCTCTAAGAAGTAAAACTCACTCCACAATCCAACAGTATTTTTTCATTTTTTCCTTAAAAAAAGTTAAATCCTCACTTCACAACACATAGAAAAACTTATGCCATCTTCTAAACAATGTATTCTTTTTTTTTTTTTAGACTTAAAAACATGTCAAATGAAACCGGACTGTTCCAGCGAATTCAGCAGAGGGGTTTGCCGTTGTCATCATTCAGGAAAGAATAGGGAGGTTTCTGCATCTTACTGTTTTGCTAGATAACTGTTGTTTGTTCATCCTCAGGCATCTGTCAAAGAAGTCTAGCATTTCAAATGCAATTTCCATTTTAAGATTCCTTACCAAAGCTGAACTGTTTACATGTCACCGCAATGCCATCATTTTATTTGTTCAGGCATTCATCAAAAATATTATCCCATTATTTGAATAACATTTATTTCAACAAGGATAAGAGAGGCATGGCATGCAAAATCCTAGATTTTGCTCATTCTCCTTGCAATTATAACAATGAAAAATATGAGTTAATATAACGAAGGGTATACCCTCCAAAAAAAAAAGTGAATTTTCATTATTTGTTATGAACTTTAGGCATCTAGCTGTACGAGACTGTAGTTATAGAGTATATGGATGCTAGAAGGAAACTTTCTGTACAGTTTCAGAAGCGTTCCGTAACAAGAGACTAGAATCCCAAAGACCAATTCGGCCAGTTTTCTCATTAAATGGTAATAGATGCAATAGCCTTGTAATCATTCTGCTAATACCATGTAACTCTATCTGGAGAGGCCACACAGAGGGGATAATACAGTCCTGCTTTCTGCAAAGAGATTGTTGCTAGGGCCTTTATTTTGCCAGGCTGTTTATGGACATCCACACGCTAGGAAAAAAGAGCGCCAGCAAACTTGGTTTAGGTGCCTAAGCCAACCAAAAGTCTCTAAACTTATGCTAGTCTAGGCAGACTCAACCACCAGTCTACCAGCAAAGAAGCTGCCTCCGTTACTTACATTTCAGTATTTGTCCCAGATTTCATTAAGAAACCTTTTCCTGGCTTCTGAACAGCACCTACCAGACCAGACTTACAAGATCTTTTTTTGACATTTTAATCTTACATATAGATCAAGCCAAGAGTTGAATGAAGAAACTGCAGATGTCATGGTTAGTGTGGTGGTACAGTTTCTGGATGCAGAGAGAAATGGGAACAAACACAGGTCCTAACATCCATTCTTACTTCCATATAGCAGACAACATCTGAAGAATCCCTTCTTCCCCTCAACTGCCACCATTCTGCAGACCCAGCTGCACACATAAAAGCAAACACCACCTCAAGCATCCTAAAAGATGGCCTATCCATGGTCCAGTTCACTCTGGAAATCAAACGGCCCCTCTCAAAGTCATCGGAAACACCTTCCCTTCCAAGTTATCAAGATACTTTACAAGAATTCTTTCTTTCTCTAGTCACTCAACCATTTAACACCATACTCTTTTTAAGAGGTCATCAAGACCAGACATCATACACTTTTCAATGTTAACTTCTGCTGTAAAATAACGTGACAACTATCCACACCCCAGCACTTCATGCTGCTCTAAGCACTGCAGGTTATGTGTCATGTAGACTATGCCCATCAAACTGCCAAGAATGAGCAACCGCATCAGCTCCCAGAAAAGGGACTACAAGAAGCACCATGGATGTCTTTGTCCATCCTGCAAGAGCCATGCGTTGGCTGCCCTGGTAGGACTCCATAAGGCTCCAGGGCAAAAGCCTCCTCTTCTGCGGCCAGAGGCTCCAGCCAAAGCCACAATTTTCCCAGCATCTATCTCCAGCAGAACTGCTTTGAGTATTTCTATTCCTGTATGTGCTTTTTTATTGCAGAAGAGCATGATGTCCCCCGGATGTTTTATACATGTTTCAAAGTTATACTTAATCCTAGTGTTAAATAATACTGGCTAGCAATTAGAAGCCCTAGCTAATATTACTTGGGGGGGGGGGGGGGGGGGGGGGAACTGATTGATTTACACAGGCCTCAAATGAGCAATTCTCTGATGCATTCTACCCAGCTGAGTTAAATGAAACCAGTTCCAGTTCTTTAGTGTATGTTTACCCTAGTAATACAAGAAAAGACCAGAAATAACCCTACAGAGCAATCATGTTTTGGAAATGCCCCACCACCACCACCACCACCACAGTCAAGAAGAGAATCAGGGGCCGTTAACAATCTGGAAAGGCTCTGAACAAGTCAGGGAGAGACTGCTGCACCCAGACCCTGTGGCTGGGGCTACTGGCAGCAAGGAGGTTCTCAAGAAGAAAGGGGCAAAAAAAAAAAAGGAGGTGAGGGAGGAGAGCAGGCAGAATGGGATCGTCAGGATTTTGGCAAAAATGAAGCTCACCCACCAGGAAAGTAGGGGAATATACATACATAATTTTACACGGATTAAGAGTTTGTGTCAAATCTGTGATGTGCTGTGGTGAATTCTTACACTGCAGTGAGTCATCTTGTCTGACAGTTGCCGGGGAATTAAAGCAGTTATTTTTAAAAAATTATATGTCCTGCTTGACGCGTTATACAAATAGCCTCTTAAAAAATTAAAATGCAGTCAATGCATTTTTAAGCATAGAAGAGCTATGGTACATTTAGGATTCTCTGTACCACACCACAAACATCCATTCTGAGCTATGAAAACCTAAAGGAGCCTATTGATGTCCCTTCAGAGAAACATTGATCTTTCTGCTGCTCCCAATCCAAGCCCTGCATCAAAAATTAGTTTATTAGATCTGCCTTTTATACAGCGTGGAAGTATTTTTCCCTGAGAAAAATTAAACACAAAGGGAAGAGGTGTGCTAAATCTGTATTTCTTCGATACCAAAGGATATTTAGTTTGCTAGAATAAAGACTATTCAAATCAAAATGACAGCACTCCCCTTATAATGGAGTAACGAAGGCAGGTCAATACCCTTCTAGGGAAAAGCCGCACGTTGACTCACAGCCATAGGTGTACATCGCGCTGCTGGCTTCTGCTCCATGCAAAGTGCAGCCGAATCACCCAGACGTACCCTGAAGCTGCAAAAGGCAGCTCCTTACAGTGCATGTTCTCGTTATAAATACGTTGCTTACTGCCTGTTTTGCCTATAAAACTGACACCCCGTCGGCAATTTTCACACATCCTTGGGAAAAGTTTTTCCACGTATGTCTGTTGTGTAATACAGCAAAGATCATCTGAACGATCTATTAAGTGTAACCCTTGGGCATCAGTGCTGCTCAACATCAGCTGGCAATAAAGGTATATTTACAGTATGCCTTCAGGACAGCAGGAGCATCCTGGAGATTTGCATACTCTATTTCACAAGGCATTACAATGTACTTCAAGTGAATGAGTGACAGAGAATGCTTTCAACACACCACCACCCATTAAAAGTCTTTAAGTCCAAATAGCACAGCAAAGTGAAGTAGGCAGATAATAATAAAATAAATAAAAAAAACCCAGAACAACAAAACCTTCAAATTCCAGTGCTTTAAAATGCAAATGGTTAGCAACTCATGAATGAATTTAACCTGTTTTTAAAGTAAGTACTGTCCCTCTCCCACTTGAGCACCAATCCAGAGACAAAACAGCTGATGAGAGGAGCTCATCTTACAAAGAAAGAAAAGTTGCTGTTGCCAGCACTCTCAATTTCATCATAATTCCCGTGGTATTTGGTAAATTTTCTTGAAGTCTTAGATCTTGTACGTAATTTACATGTAAATTTCAGCTTCATGTATTTTGAGTAAATTAGTCCTCTCACTGCCAGAAAAAGAACTTAAAACTTGAGCCAACTGCACCCTAACAGCTCAAAAAAACAATAAGCAAATGTGACTACATAATTTCTTAGTCTGTTTCTCACCTAAACTCAGAAAGTATTAACACTTTGTCATTGCACAGGTGATATCCACTTGCTAAGCAGAGCACTATCTCTCAAGGAGTGAATTAAAAGGATGATTTTGTGTCCCAAATCACAGAGGTGTGCTAGTTATTGAAATTTTCACACTTTGAAACCTCTCCACAAGCGAAGAGTCAGCTGGCAAATGTTATGGAGAAATAGTAACTAGCGGAGCTAACTCCCATTCTCTGGCCCCAACCCAGTAACTCCATGCAGACAACAGAAGACAGAATTTATACCAAATAAAATAATAAACCTGGCTGGACAATGACCCAATCAACGCAAATACTATTACGGAATATAATCGAGCTACTCAATACAACAAAAGCTGAGGACAAAATTAATTAGCTGAGTGGACGTCCAGTGCCTTTGGGAATAAGTAACCGCTCATTAATGATCTGCTGATACTTTTTTTTAAAAGTGCTCTTTGGAGAAAAGTCCAGACTTCCGAAAAAAAACCCAAAACCCAAAACCTGTTATGCCTCATATGTTTAAAATGGAAGAGGACTGGAAGTACAGTATGGAATATAAGGAGAATAGTTTCTCAACAGAACAGTTTTCACATTTTCCATGTGGCCTCTATGGTTCTCTAAGTGTTTCTGCTATGTTATCTGACTCTTGCATAAAACACTGGAAGAACTATACAAAGAGCATCTTTTCCCAAATAATTTTGGTTCAGGAAGTAATTGGAAGGGCAATATAACCCTGTATACCCTTAAATTGAGGGGAAAATGAGAAAAGTATTTAGGAGGCTTTTTTTTTTTTTTAATTCTTAAGTGCTTTTAAGAATGAAGGGGTTAGAATTAGATTTTTTTTTCATAAGACAGCACATTTCAGGACTCCTGGTTTTATTAAATCCGTTCGTCAGTTAACAACCCCCAAGCTATTCTAAAAAACAAGATGATTCATCTATTTCCACCCAGTACAATTTTATACATCGTTAGAAAACTAAAGCCTCGTAAAATTCTAAGCAGCCCTAAAGAACAACTACTGCAGAGTGACACGTTGATTGCATCAGCCTAGAAGGGTTATAGTTTTGAACAATGCAAGCTTTAGTATGCTCAATGGAAACTTACTAGAGCGTCAAAGAACACACATGTAACATACCAGCATCACGCACATTCACTCAAACACAGCAAAACAAATGTCTTCAGAAGATTTGGTGGGATAGGGAGATAGGGATGATTTCACAACTCTAATATTCATAAAATTTAAACTGCTGCTTGCACGCCTGTGTTCTGAGAAACACAGAAGCAATTTCCCCCTCCCAAAATTAAGTCAAAACACTGTCAAGAAGTGTGCTATTGATGCCTTAAGCTAAACATAACATGCCAACACATCAACGTGAAAGTCACTCTCAGCACTCATCAGAGCACTAGGCTACCTCCGTCACTCACTCCTTGCGTGAGGCAGGCTCCCAGCACGCAAGCACGGAGGACGCTGGTAAACATTTCTGATTCTGACTGATCTTCACCTTCTAAATCATCATAATGAAACTAACGAAATCTAAAATGGTTTTTCTGATTTGCATCCATAGTACCTTTTAAATAGCTATGCCTAAAACAAAAAAGCCTATTCAGACCACAACAAAGGGGAGGTAGAAGGCATGTGGCTTGCCCACAATAACCAAGGGGTTAGGATTGCCACAGAGGCAATCTTAGCAGAAAACCAAGTAAACACCTTCCTGATGAACTGCTCCTCCCTCTCAACCAACAAGCAGCGCAGAACTGCCTGAACACTCCCTCCCCCCCAAAAAAAAATAAGCACTTTGCTCTATCGTCTAAAAAACACAAGCTACCTGTCCGGCAGCCACTTCCTGAGGTTCTCCTGCCAGCATCCCTGCCGTGAAGGAGGCTATGCCTAGTGCACAGCTGAACAAGGAACTCTGAATTTGGCTATAAGGTGGGGGGGAAATGCCACGGCCAAATGTAAATGTATGCTGACTTACCAGTGAAGACTGTAATTACAACATCTGCACAGTGCCCGCTGTGCCAGTGACAGTAACTAGCGGTCTGATCACGCAGACACCAGTTATTTTATGTTCAGTTTCGAGATGCTTCGCGTGGGCAGGACCCACGCTCTTACACAAGACACTTCCAAGAGCTAGGAAGGAGACAGCTTTAGGTCACAGCCAAGAAATGATCATGCTGGTGGCTCCTCTCTTTGCCACAAAGCAGCAGCTTCTTTCAGAAGCTGTTCCTAAAGCTGCACTGTCTGTAACAGGTTTTGGCACCAGAGAACTGGGTTGCTTGGGTACCAGCCATAGCTGTAAGACCCACAGCATTCAGCGGCACCAGAACTGAAAATCTCATGCTCACAAACCAGATAAACCGACCCAGGCATCCAGCATTTGAAAAACATTTTCCCAGCAAGTCTGGCTCAGGGGAGCACTTTACAAAGGGATAGAATCTGCAGCAGTCACTCAGTTCCCAATGTTATCAATGATACCCAAACACATGTTTAAGCATGCAGTTGCCAGTCTATTGCCTTCAACAGTTTCCTGCTTCACGAAGGCAGCAGACACCCTGACACACCACAAGCATAACACATGGTAAAACCTCAGTCTTGTGAACTTTTATGTACATGCCTAAGTGTACCTCAGTGAATGCACTCAGCTGAAGCCAATGGACTGGCGTAAGTTAAGCACATACGCAAGGTGCTGCGTGTTCAGGGTGTAAAGATGCACAGCTGCCTTGAAACCCATTTAGCTCAGCGTCAGCATGGCCAGAGTATGCCCAGTCTTCTATGGCGCAACAAAACTCTACAACTTACTGATCCCGCTATTTGCAGGGATTAGTTTTGAGAACAGGCCAGGAGTTGCAACATGGGTGCCTAAACATAGGAGTTTTAAGCAGTGAATTATTTCATTTTCTTAGGCACTGCGCGCTGTCATGTGCTTGATTAACAGCACATCAAGAGCAGCTTGGAGGAAGACACTGAAACCAGGATGCTGACCCTTCCTCCACTGCTTCCCAATTCCAACTGATCTTCATTCAGGCTGCCACAGTCAGAAAACACGAGCCATCCCGTCTGCTGGGTGTAACGTCAGTGGCACAGAAGGAAAGATATTGTCAGTGGGCTAAATTCATTCCAGCTCTAGCTGCAGGGAAGTTACAGCAGTGCAGATACAGATGTCCAATTGCAAACCACATCCCGCTTCCTCAGAGCCTTCTTGGATGATGCTTACAGCAACAGAAACTACACCGTAAAACTGTATCACAACTTCAGTGCACTGAATTAACATATTTCTTAAGGAAGGTCTATGCCACTTTGATTTTGGTCTGCTGCAAGCATTTACTAACAGCTGGTTTAAATAGTATCTCGTTGGTGTGCAGACAACGATGCAAGACAGACCAAGAAGCATTTTCTGCATAAAGCAAGACCGTTATGTATACCGTGATATAAACAGTCCTTCCTCCCACCCTCACTACCACAGAGAAGGGCCAATCGACTGGCAGTGCATCACAGAAAAGCAATACTGCATTTAACTCCTCTTATTTCAGGTTTTCAGGGCACCCTTAGGGAGGGGGAGGCACAGAAATGAGAGCCACAAGCCATCCGACCAGCTCCTTCTCCTCTTCACCCTCAAAGCGTTAAAAGGAAAATACAATGTCAACATCAGCTCCTCCCTGCTGATGAAACCGACTGGAGCGCATTTTACTTTCTGGCTCGGAGCCCTTACAAACCGTTACAAAAAGACAGAAAGACAGACAGACAGCTCAATGTATCGACCATTTCCAGCCACTAATTTGGGACACGCTGGGTCATTTGCCCCTCTGTTAAGTGCTGTAGCCTCTTGGTGGTGACCGTATCCTGATATTTGGGGGGGTTATTTCCAGAAAGGGGAAGCTAACAGCAGATTTGCATTTCAGGCAAGAGCTAACCCTAGCATCGGTATATATAAATATTCCCCAGTCTCTTCCACTGGGAGGAACAGATTACATCTGATACACTAAAATTGTCTCCAAGACTGATGGACGCTCAATCCCCATCAGCGAGGGATCCTGACAGGCACTAATCGCCGCCTGCCTCTCGTTCCTTAACCGGAGCTGACACACATGGAAACCGGGAGCTGGAGCCAGGCTGTGGGGAGGGCGGGCTGGAGCTCCTGCTATCCTCCCAGCCACGGCAACAGCAGCATGGGGGCTGCAGGAGAGCCCTCCCAGCCCCGGCACCGGCCGAGCATCTAAACCCACCACGCCAAGAAAACCACCGCAAGCTTTCAGTTATACATGGAAACAAATAAATAAATAAAAGCCCGCAATTGGGGGCGCGGGGAAGGGGGGGCGGGGATGTTTCCTCTAGGCGACCTAACTTGTATTGTCCAAAACGACCTTATCGCGGGGTGCTCCGCTGCAGCCCACACACACGGCGTGGACCCGGCGGCGAGTCTCCCGGTACGGTCAAGGAGGGGCGTCTGCACGCAGGTACCGGCGGTTCCCCGCGGCGCCGCGTTCCCCCGGCAGGGCAGGAGCCCCTCCGGGCCAGCCCTACGGATTTTTCCACCTCCCGCACGGCAGCGTGCGAGGCTGGGGCGGCCGCGGAGCCCCCATCCCGCCCCCGCCGGCGCCGCGGCGGAGCGGAGCGCGCGGCGGCAACGCACCGGCAGAACAAAACCCCCGCGCCGGTACCCTCCGCCGGGGCGGCGGCGCGGGGGCCGCGGGCAGGGCAGCCCGCCGGGGCCGGGCGAGCAGCGCGGCAGGGCCGCAGGGCGGAGGGGTGCGAGGGGAGGGGGCCGGGGGCTGCCGCTCCGCTGCCGCGCGCCCGCCGCCGCCCGCGCGAGGGCCGGGCCCGCCCCGCCGCCCCTTTACCTTCGGAGAGCTCCAGCTCCAGCTCGGCCAGCCGGGCCCGCACCTCCAGGGGCAGGGACACGCTCTCCAGGCTGCGGTCCGCCATGCTCGCGCGGCGGGGACGGGCTCTCCCCTCCTCTGGCTGCCCCGCTCTCCCCCTTTGTCCGCGGCGGAGCGGGGCGAGGGAAGGCGGCGGGGCCGCGGCGGGTGGCTGGGTCCTCCCCGCGGTCTCAGCCGGGCATGCAGGGCGGGGGGGGGCGGGCGGTCCGCGCGGGGGACGGGGCGCGGGGGGAGGGAATGCGGAGGTTTCTCCTCTCCTCCCCTCTCCTCCTCCTCCTCCTTCGCCGCCTCCTTCAGCGGGGCCCCGCCATGGCTGCTCCCGCCGCCCGCCCGCGATCGCTCCGCATCGGCGCCGCGCCCGGCCCGGCCCGCCCCCCACCCCCCGGCACCGCGGCGGCGGCTTGCGCCTCGCCTCGCCGCGCCCCGGCCCGGCCCGGCCCGCTCCTCCCGCCCGGCTCGGGCTGGCGGCGGCGCCTGGCGCTGCGGTGCCGCTGCCGCGACTGCTGCCGGCCAGGCAGAGCGCCGCTGTCACATCCACGTGACCGCGCCGCGCCCCCGCCGCCGGCCCCTAGGGGGCGCCCCAGCGCCGGCCGCGCTCCGCGGGGCGCTCCGCGGCCGCGCACCGGGGCCGCCCCACCGCGCGCTCCCGGCGCCGCGGCGGCCTCCGGCGGCCTCCCCCCACCGCCGGCCCGGGGCCGCCCGCTCCCAGCCTCCGCCGGCGTGCGGCGGCTTGGCGCCGAGGCGGCGGAGCGCTGCCGTTCTGCCCGCTCCCGGCCGGCCGCTCTTCGGGTGCCCGTGTTCCCGAGGGAGCGGGGCGGGGGGCGCGCCCCCGGGGCGGGCAGCTGCCCGGCACCGACCGGCGAGTGGCTCCGCACCCCCTCCCGAAGTGGTGTCAGCGCCACCGCTCCAACGGGAGAAGGGCCCGCTTTGAAAACATTCGGTAAAAGCCCTTTCCAGATCAACAAACGAATTTCTCAGGGAACACCTGCCCTCCCCGCTTGTTCTCCCTGTCCATGTTCTCTCCCTTTGTTTTCCCCTTTGGGTCGGGTTTGGGTGGGTTTTTCTTCACGTCCCTCACAAGACGGAAGGACGAGACACCACAGCACCTGTCGGCTCAAAATCCCCTGGGAGTCCCCATGGTAGAGCGGGTCCTGGTGGGACACAGCGCCAGCAGCAGAAAGGCGTGATCCTCCCCAGGCCGGCCGCGGCCCACCGCCGCACGCCTCAGTCGGTGCAAGAAAAGCGGGGACACAGGAATTTCTTCAAAAGGTAACTCTTAGGCCCTGACTATACCACAAAATGTAATTTTTTGATACATTGTGGAATGAAAACAAATGATGTCATATTACCAGCTGTGCGTCAACGCTGGAGCAGTTCCTGCAGCGTGTGCAGGGCTGGTGGTTTCTCCTGGTTTCGCTGGTTACTAGCCCCAGACCCAGGAGAGCTGTTTACACCCAGATCGTGGCCAACGCCAGCATCGCTTCAGCCAGACCAGTGGCAGAACTGGTTGGGATACTTTGGTGAGCTTGCCTGCCATAAACAAAGCTTGAGCAAAGTCCCTTGGTTTTATTGTGCTACTATTTTTTTTTTATTGTCATGTATGTGGATTTCTAGCAACCATTCCTGGGCCACCCTTTCATGCACTGCAAGATGAGAGCCATGTGTCTCGCTTCTCTCTAGAGGGCCATCCCTCGTAGCAGCACGGTGACACGCCGTCTAGGGCTGTGCAAACACCTCTCCCCAGCTCTGTGCTACGAAAGGGTAAGATTGTTTTACCTTTTGTTGAGCACTGCATGTTTCAAATACAGACATTAAAAAAAATTATCCAAGTCTTTCTTGTTCATTACATCAAGACCTAAACAATGAAAAGCAATTAAATCCAAATATGCTTCAGGGTTCCTACCTGAGAATCAGAGCGTTGTTTGTTTGTTGTGATGTGTGGGATGAAATAGGCTGAAACTATCAGCCTTCTGCAGGAGTGGCTTGTTCAAGAATGATGGAGGCAGCCAGAAGCAAGGCAAGGGAAGGCTTTGCGGTGATCCAGCTTCCTTCGCTTACATGTATCTCTGAGTTGCACCTTCAGTCCCTCAGTCCTGATAGGAGCTGATTATTGTACTCGTTATCTACCATTACAGAATCTGTACTGGTGGTGTTCACCCTGCTTTCCAACTTCTTCCTTTTGTGAAGTTGCATAAAGGAACCTAAAGGGAAATATTTGAACGTTCACATCATCGCACCTGAAATTTTCTTGGCGCTTCCACAACAAGCCCCGCGTTTCAGGCGTCAGGTCCTTCTCAAGGAAGAGCAGTCACTTGGGGTTGGAACTCATCTGGCAGAAATGGAAATGGCTGAATTCAGCAAACTCTCTGCCAGGGCAATATGCTGGGTGGTGGCTCCAGTGGAGGGGGTTTGGGGGGGCTGTGGGGGCCCCCTGGGCAGTCAGGGCCATCCCACCACCTGGGGCTGGGTGCAGACAGGAGCAAGAACTGTGGCAACCTTGACCTGGGGCTCTGGATGGAGCCGGCATGGGGATGCACGCGAGGCCATGGCAGCCTCCCTTGGAAAGCCCATTGGTTCCCCTAGGGTGATCTCAAGAGGAGAGATTTCTTACTTAGGCAAAGCATCAGGGCCCAAGCTCCAGGAATGAAACCTCAAGCTTATAAATTTGCACAATGATTTTGATGAAACACTGAAATTCCAGCGAAAAATAAGCAAGTCAGGAGATTTGACTTAGCTGGTCTGAATTCATGGATCCTTTCAGATTTATAGGTAAGAGGCTGCATCCTAATTATTGAGGGGTAGGAACGTGACTCCAAGAAAAGCAAGATATTATTTGTATTTTAGATGGAGTGACTAATTAGCATGGTCAGGATCTGTAGAACACCTTTCTATCAAGATATGCTTTTTGATAGGCATGGTGATAGTTGCATGGTGTATGGTGTCATCTGTTTTCAGGAAGAAGAAATGATCAGTGATGCCTTTCCAACCCTGGCCCTGGTCAACACAGCTTACAAGTGACTGTATGCAAATGCTTTTGTTAAAATTATTTGTGTTATTTGTGTGCAATGATCCATTTGAACACGTGTTTCTTCATGAAAAAAAAAAAAATTGTACTTTTACTGAACAATATTTACTGTAGTGGTCAAATCCTATTGGAGACTATGCTCCATACAGGTCACCTTGTGGTGTTGGTAGCCAAGCGAAACCTCTGAAGGACCACACAGAATTGTCCTTGACTAGATAAATCCAATGTATCCAATTCTGCAGATATTTAGCCCAAAGCCAGGTCTATACTAGAAAATGTTTCCAGCATCATAACTTTAGGAAGGGAGAAAGGCACTAAAGACATTTAGAAAAAAGAAAAAGTTCTCATGTAGGCATTGTTACCTTGACCTAAAGATCCTAAAATAATGTGTGTGTCTTCTGGACACCGAGTTACAAGGAGAGATTACAGGAGTGCTTGCTCAACTTGCAACAGCAAGGGATGGCCCAGATAGCTGCCCACGATTATTTGAAAAGTAGAAGCACCGAGGAAGTTGAAGAGGGAGAAAAAGCAGGGAGAAGAGGATACAACTTTGAATAATCGGATGGAAATAAGAAAGGGAGCTGAAACATATCAGGGAAAGCTTCCAAGGGATGAACAGCATTAGACTGCAGAAGAAGCTCTCAAAGGAAATGGTGGAATCCCCGTAATTTGAAACGTTAAAACCAGAGCAGACAAAGCAATCATGAATGTGCTAAGGGAAATAATCCTACTGTGGGATGGGATGAACATGCTTGTCTGGCATTGCTTATGCAAAGATGTAATGCTGGTGGTTTTTTTCCCTGTTGAACTCAATCTGGTTTTTCCCTTCACCTCTCCACTCCCACTCCCTCTATCTGCATCTGACTGCTTCTGTCTCATACGCAGGTTGTGAACTGTATTATTCTTTTACAGTGTCTACCACAAATGTGGCTGGATGGCTACCTGCTGCCATGCCTCAAATAGCAAAATATAATTGATTAGATGCATTAATCAAATTACCTCCGAATGGCATGCAAATAGTTCTTTAATTAATTCCAAGCTGGATTCTAATTTCTTTTAACATGTAAAAATTAAAGCCAATCTCATCTTCTAATTCCTCTCCTGGGGAAGGGAAAGGGAAAGGGAAAAGGGAAAGGGGGGGCAGCCGCTCAGCACTTCTCACCTATGATTTTCACTCTGTGTTGTGCTGCCTGGGCGAAAGCCCAGTGCCATTTCTCCAAGCTGTTTAGACACCCTAGATCCCTTTAATTACTGTGGGTATGTGACAGATGTAAATCATTGCATATCTTGGCGTTTATTTCTCTGCCTTAATACTTTAAAATAATGTAGATGTTCCTGTCTTAATTCACTATGGTTTATGAAAGTGAATGCAAGGGAAGCCAAATGAGTACTGCAGATAGACTGATCTACCTCAGTGTACAGAAAAGTGTGCAAGCAAATCCCAGACATCTGAGAGGGACTATGATCTTCAGTTGTTTTCTTCCTTCGTGTTGTTGCAGATGAGCTCTGATAGTGGGGGAACTGAGATGTTCCTTTTTCTGCCTGTCCCTGTGCCAGAGCTTACTGGCCTGGTAGCACAGCTGGCAGCAGGGAACATAAATTCATGCCTGAGCTCCTTCTGCACATAGTTTGGCATATTAGTTCACATGCTGATGAAACTGGATTTGATCTAAGATGCATGAAAGGGAACTTTCTTGGCTAGAAGTGAGGTGCTGTACAGGAAAAGGAAGGAAAAGGAAACCTTGGGAAATATCTTTTTCCCTTAATATATTCTTATAATTCTCCACTTTGCCTTTCCCTTGTTCTTAGAGGAACAATCTGATTACTATCAATTTAAAAGTATTTTTTACAATGGTATTTTGTGCATTTTAATAATTCTCCTACATCTTTCTTTTTATTAAAAGAAAAAAAATATAATAAAAAGCCTTTACTGGCACAGTTTAAATTAGCTTTGGTTTGACAGTTAGCCTTGCATGCAAAGTGTTTATTAGGCTCCTGCAGTCTGGCGAAGTCTGCTTACACAAAAGATCCTCTCCACTGCTGCATTTGAGGTAGGAGTTGAGAACACATTTCAAAAGTTCAGAGAAATCGAGGGAACTGGCATCTGGAGATAGGAAATGTCCCAATATTCTACTACAAAATCCCAACACATGCATACACACAGCTGGTCTCACTGCACTGTGCATCTTACAGGAATAATAATTGTCCACCCCTTCATCTAGGTTTGAAACTTCAGTGATGCTGACAGTTTTCTGAAAAGTCAGCAGTTTTTCTTCAACAAAATTTCTTAAACTAGATTTAGTGAATTTTGCAATCTACTGAAACTAAAATGTGAAATTGAGTATTTGAGAACAATTTTCCTGCAGTAAATTCCCTGAACTAAATTCTTTTCCATTTTCCTGTTTTCCTATCTTTTTTTCAAGTAGAATATACATGTATGGAAAAGAAACTAATAATTTTTAATAGCTTGTCCTCCAGTAAATGCGTATTTTTTAGCACAAAAAATCAGATTTTTGCTTTAAGATGTTGTCACACAAAACTGTTGCCATACTGTAAAGGCAATATAAGTAATATTCTGTCACTTAATAGGCCTCTCTGTGATGCCCATCTTCACCTTTTCTGAAGAACATTAAATTTGCAGCAGGTCAATGCTCAATTAATGTACAAAAATAACTGTTAATACCTGGAAAACATTTTAAGATTCTTTCTACTCTTTGGACTACTCAAGCTCCTCGTTGGACATGACTTAATATTTTTTGGTTTAACAGCAGACAATGTAAAATGTCCTTTACAAATGTGAAATTATTTGGGAAACGAGGAAAAAATACTGTTGGTTTTTTTTATTACAAACAAAAGGCTATTTTAACTATTGAGCATTTTGCCTGGTTTGCACTATCTGAGATAGGTTAAATCCATTTCAGCTTTATTGTTGTCACCCAAAGTTAGGATTGAGTTTTGCATCTGCAATGAAGATGCATTATAAAAATTCAAAACGTTCCACTTTTGAATACTTTTGATGGTTTGAGATAGTTCCAGCAGAATTCCATGCTTTCTTGAAGATAATCAAGGAGATGACAGCTTGATCTTTGTTAATGCAGAGTAACAGATATATATCCAAAATATTTGAATAACTCTCTGACTTGAGATATCAGTGGTTACAGAAAAAAATACACTCTTCTTAATCTTCTCTTGTTTTCCTACCTGACATGGAAGCTAGTTTACTACTGATAAGACTTGGAGCATTTATGCCACCAAGGTGTAGCATTTGAATTACCAGTGACTCTTGGAAGCAAAAATAGTTTCTTGTTGTTGCATCCAAATGACCCATCTGAGCAATAGTGGAAACATTCTGAAATGCTTTCACAATGTCTATGGCACCTCCTTTACATTTTCATTTTTTTTCTTACTTAGCAACCAAAAAAAAAAGAAAAAAAAAGCTTGATTTCTTTTCTGAGAAGCTGTGTTATAATTATCTTTACAATCTGCTCCAATTGCATACTATCTTACGTCTGACATCTACCATTAGCAATTTGGCACAATAGGCAGTAAATGTATGACAATTACTGATCTTACTATTTAACTGTATAAAGTACTTTCTTCTATCTTTCTGGAAGCTAGAAAGCCCTTTCTTTTCTGAGACAGTAAGTTGTCTTTTGAGACGATGCTGCTATCATCATCGCTTTCACCGTCACGATCCACATAAGAATGTAATTCAGCTGGATAGAAATAAATAGCACTTAGACTCAGTCTTAGCTCTCACATTTTAGTCTGTGCACCTTGGTGCTGGCTCAACAGTGTCCAGATACTTGTTCCAAAAAGCAAGTACGTGCTTTGCTCAGCCTTCAGCAAAGGTAGTCCAGATGCAGTGATGCCCTCTGGGAAGTCAACACTTGTGATATTCCTCCTAGTTGTCCTGAGATTCTTGCCTCAATTCTGGCCAGACTCATCACCTCTGAGCTCTTTCTGTAGGAAAGCTGATTTTTTAATTATTTTTTTTTTGAGAAAATCTTGTAATCCTGAAACTCCCATCCTTATTTTTGTCTCAGAGCCATTTCTACCTTCCAATCTTACCATGAACCTCTGAAGGATGTCTTCTAACATTTCTCTGTATTCAAGTTTGCAGTACCAGCTTCTCTATGGGCTGATGTCCTTTAGGGCTCTCTAAGTCCAGGAGAAAACTTGCAGAGAACTGTACAAAACTTCTTTGTAGAAATAATGTAGAAAGAGTTGGCCTGCTACTGTCTTTTAAAACTTTACCCTGCAAAAACTCTTCTCACAGATTTTTTGCAAAAATAAGTCCTGCCAGAGCTTAAGTGGCAAGCATTTGCTGTTTACATAACCATTAATGAAATGGCCCAGTTGTTTTGTTCTTCGTGTGCCATTTCCTTACTTGGTCTATGAGTGGAAAATCCAGGGCAATGTACTTGCATGGTTTTGCATGAAGCCACAGTCCCAGTTTTTATTTAAGGTGCGTGATTTAGCACTACCTCAGGGCACCTTGGAAGAGGAACTTATTTGTGATTTTGTGTCACTTTTTTTTTTTTTTTTTTGTTAAATAATTACATGGAAGTTAATTTCAGTGCTGAAAAGATTAACCAGCAGTTGTTTTGTTTTCTGTCTACTCTCTGCAAAGGCTTACTTAAGTCATTGATTTAGTCTTCACCTCACTTATGCAGCCAATTAATGAATTAAAGTATACCCTTCAAATGAGAAACCATTGCTCGCTGTTCCTGACATATGGACAAACGCCTGCTGCGGTGAGCAGCGCTGTGAGCACCCACATCTGGCAGCAGAGGGGTACCGAACAGCTGGGCAGCACCACTCGGAGCCGCAGGCAGAGGATGGCTCACCGCCTTACTGCTTTTCATTGTGCGTGGAGGTTTTCTTTTCCTTTCTAAGCTAAAAAGGTTAATGTTTGACTATTTATTCATCCAAGCCTCCTCAAAGGCATGAGATCAGCAGACCATTTTAATAACAGCAGACAGTGCTTCCCACCCCCTCTCCTCTCTGGCCATGGGAGCTATTCTTACCAGAAAAGACTGAAACTCCACAAACGCAACATCATTGGCCTACAACCCCATGTCAGGGGCTCGAATTAATCATCCCTATACTGTTTAACTTCCAATGACAAGCTCTTACATTTATGTTTTGAATAGTCCAGGAAATTCAGGTCAGGATTGGCAGCTAGGAGCTTAAGTTCCCAAGTTTAAGATTACTTTTTTCTTCATCTTCTTAATGCTTTTAAGTACACACACCCATCTAAATTCTGTTGGCTTCTGGGACCATTGGAGCTGACAACGAATTCACTTAATTTCTCTGGGTCATCGTCATCCAGAGAATGGGGTAACATCTAGCAGTGTAGAAATAGGATAATATTTACTTACCTCATCAGGTGTTGTGAGGACCAGTTATTTAATAGTACTTGTGTGTTTCTCTAGGAAATGCCATGAATGCCACAGATACCATGTTTATCTAATGATAAACATTTCTTCAGCAATATAAGAAAGCAATATTACTTAATAACAAAGACAACTCTATGCATTAAAATACCTCCAGTATTTCCTTCTGGTTTTGAGAAGAATGTCCTTGAGATTTTACAAAAGTGTCCTTTAACCATAATTAAGAGGAACAGCACTTCGCTTTCTGGGATTTAGACCTTTCAGAGAAAACAGGATTGCTTAGTATTCTCTGAACAGGGCAACACTGCACCCCAGGAACTGGTGATCTTTCAGTTACGTGCTTTGATCTTGCTTCATTCTCTTTTCTTGCTCTGAGTCTACTGTTTCTTGGTCTGTTTTTTAGCTGATCTGTTTACTGACCTTTAAAAAGCTCTCCTGCATCACTTCAAAAGGACTCTTGCCTCGACTCGCAATGTTATCGAAGGTATGTAGTGCTGAACCACTGAGAGTTGCTGAGTACACAACCACAGGTTTGTCTGGGCAATAATGAGAAGGAAAATGACGAGATGGGCCGAAATTCAAACCTTTGGGTAGTTTTGGTGCAAGTCTGTATATGAACACGTTTATTTTGATGTGAGGTCTCCAGGTCACACGGGACTAACTTTCAGACTGCTTCTAAGCAGAATCACGGAGCAGTCAGGGTTGGAAGGGAGCTCTGGAGACCATCTAGCCCAACCCCCTGCTAAAGCAGGGTCTCCTAGAGCAGATTGCACAGAGCCATGTCCAGGCGGGTTTTGAATGTCCCCAGAGGAGACCCCACAGCCTCTCTGGGCAGCCTGTGCCAGGGCTCTGGCACCCTCGAGGTAAAGATGGTTTTTCTCATATTCAGATGGAACTTCCTGCATTGCTGTTTGTCCCTGTTGCCCCTTGTCCTGTCACTGGGCACCACTGAGAAGAGCCTGGCCCCAGCATCTTGCCACTCACCCTGAAGATAGTTGCAGACATTGCTAAGATCCCCTCTCAGTCTTCTCTTCTCCAGGCTAAGCAGGCCCAGCTCGCTCAGCCTTTCCTTGTAAGAAAGATGCTCCAGTCCCCTCATCATCTTATAGCCCTCTGCTGGACCCTCTCCAGCAGCTCCCTGTCTCTCTTGAACTGGGAAGCCCAGAACTGGACCCAGCACTCCAGATGTGGCCTCACCAGGGCAGAGCAGAGGGGGAGGATCACCTCCCTTGACCTGCTGGCCACTCTTCCCCAAGGCACCCCAGGATCCCATTGGCCTTCTTGGCCACAAGGGCACACTGCTGGCCCATGGGCACCTTGCTGTCCATCAGACCTCCCAGGTCCTTCCCCACAGAGCTGCCTTCCAGCAGGTCAGCCCCAGCCTGTACTGGTGCATGGGGTTGTTCCTCCCCAGGTGCAGGACCCTGCACTTGCCTTTGATGAACTTCATGAGGTTCCTCTCCACCCAGCTCTCCAGTCTGTCCAAGTCTTGCTGAACAGCAGCACAGCCTTCTGGTGTATCACTAGTTAAAACCTATATAAAACATTTTTTAATTCAAATTAAACTGGGGTTGTATCAGTTAGCTTGCATCAGTTCAGAACAAATCAAAACTAAGATGAAGTAGAAGTGTCCTTAATCCAAAAAAATGGTTGCACCAGTTTAATTGGTGTGACTGTCTGTAATAGAGAAGACTTAGTACTGTGCACTGTTGAAATAATTTATTCAGATGAAATTCTGCCCAGGGGAAGTTTTCAAGTATCTTCATTTTTTCTAACCTTCTTTGCACAGTTTATTAAATGTCCCAATGCTTTCTTGCTTTTTTCTTATTGTTAAGAAAAATATCTTCCCATTGGAGTTAAGTTGTGTCCTCAGGTTTCTTACATGTAATTCCTCTGGAACAAAAGAAAAAAAAACCCAACCAACCAACCAACCAGTTTGTATTGCGTGAAATAATTTGATTCACAGTTTTTCCAAGGTGTCACCTTTCTCCGAGATGTGATGTTATGTCAGCACAGGTGAGGTAAGTCCACGTTTCTTATAATGCTTTCCGGGACTTTATCTGAAAGAAATCCTGATGCGACAATTTCGCACATATAAAGGAAGAGGATATTATTGCCTTTTTAGCCGGAGTAGTCAGTTAATACCTTGCTTGAGTGCATTTGCAGGATGAAAATACAGATTATACAAATTTGGTATACTCTTTCATGTATTGTTTTCATTTAGCAATGTTTTCTGAACACACTAGAGAGAATTCACAGGCAATTTTGTTTCTCTGAGATGCCCAACTTAATTTTTCAGTTAGTCGTTTAGCCAGAAATCTTTGTCTTCACTGCCACTCATAATCCTCGCTTCTCACAGCCCTCTTGTGCACTGGGGCCCTGGCCACCGGGATGGGGACCCTGTGGTCCTTGTGACTTGGCTTCTGAAGAGCCTCTGCTGTTTGACCCAAAGCCTGGTGCTGGGCACATCTCTAGCCCCAGGGGCTTTTTTGTACCTTCTGCTGATCCTGAATGAGGGATCAGCCTGGGCTGGGACAGCTAAATAATCTAGGACCTTCAAACAGCAATCAGGAGATAGCCCTGAGTGGGCTGGTTCCTCAGGGCTGGTGTTGAAGGAGCTGCTGCTGGTGGGTGAGGAGGGCTGCGCTGGGAGGCTGCACTCCAGCTCAGACCAAGCAAGATGTGTCAAATGCTCCTGCTCCTAGGAACTGCAGCTTACCCACCTTTCCGGATAAGATTAATGTCAAGACCTGGTAGCATCTGCGTACCCGTTGCCAGTGACACCTGAATGGCTCACCACCTGCTCCGTTATCTGAGCTGTCATTTTTCCAGGCACATAAAAGGATGACAAACTTCTGTCCCTCCAGGTTTCTTTCTGTTACAGAACGGGGAGTAAAACAACTTGTCTGTGTTGTCTTATTTTAATTACTCTGGGACAAGAGTGCTTTTTATATAGCTTGAAGCGTAAAATAGATGTTGCAAAACAAATCACTGTTATTGTATGTAATGGGTACTTTTCAGTGAAATAGCTTTTTTTGTACATTACAGTGTATCCTGTCATGGACACTTCTTTTTTTTTTTTTTTTTTTTAATAGACTACTTCAAAAATGGTGCAATTTAGAGAAAGAGGTAGTATCTAGAGCACAATTACGGTGGATAAATTAATGGAAAGGCATACATCAGAAAAAAAGATCTGTGCAATGCAGATGTGATTGATTATTATAGGGATATCACATGAAAGGTAAATTACCACTGTGAACAAAGTAGCATTTAAAAACTCTTGAATTACCGTGCTAACAGTCCTATGATCAACTCCGAATTTCATATACTTTTAGGATCATGTCTTGTTATGTGGCTCTATCATGGAAATGACGTATAGACAGTTTTTCCTTTTCTTCAAAAATTCAGATTATTATTGTTATTAGGAGTGAAATTCTATAATGTTTTCTAATACGGACTTAAATGATGCTAATAAAACAAGATACTTAGTTCACTAGCATGTCAATAAACCATTATAATAATCCATACATAATTCTAACTGTAATTGGTAGCATATTAAGGGCCTGAGTTTTTCTTAGTGATACAGAGTAAATACATACTGTTTTCAACTGGAGTTATATATATTGTGGGATGGTGAACTAGGTGGCTACTGGGATTTTTTCTTGGCTTGGATTTATATCCTTTTTGTTTACATATAAGATAAAAAGTGTACGATGTTTTTTCCTCTGATTGTTTTTATATGGTGTATGAGAATTGTTACATTCAGCTTTCCCTGCGAGAGGGCTTGAGAGAGAGACACCCTTTCACTGCCTCCCTGCCCTAATAAAGGAGTGGGAATTCCAACCTCAGCTCCTCCTTGGTTCCCAGTCCCCATGACAGGGCACGATGCCTCAGCACACCTGGGCTTGACCCACAACCCTTCTCTCTGGGACAAACAGGGATTTGTATCCCTTCCTCTGCCCACTATCCATTTCCATGAAGTCTGTAGAACTTCAGTGTCTTTCCCTCCTCTGCCAAATTCAGCAGAAAGGGATAAAAGCAAGAAGGCAGGTTTATTTAAAAAAACTGAACAGAAACAAAAAGGAGCTTAAGTTTTTTTTTACTCTTTGTGGGTCATTTACTTACTGTCAAAAAGCTAAAAGATGATATCCAATGCCAAAAAGGTTGACACATGAGTAGAAGCTATTGGTCTGTGGAACAATCATCATCAGCTTAAAATATTCCCGAACTATAACTATTAAATAGCCTTTTTAAGTACACTGGATATTCAAAGTTTCTGTCTTTAATGAGAGTAAATGAAATCAGAGCCGGTGCAGTTCATGTTGGGAGCTAGCAGAGGAGGTGCAGAGCCAGGAAACAGAGATGAGATAACAGTTAAAATGAGAACATGAAATGGACCTCATCACAAACATTAACAGAGTTTAATATGTAGATTACCTGATATTTGGCCATGTCTCTTATAAAAGTAGGTGTAGAGTATTATTTAATATGACTTTTTTCATACAAAAATCAAGCCATGCTTGGTAATGGTAACATGCAAAAGGTCAGGGAGGGAGCCCTGAAACCTGAGCGCTCTTCAGCAGCTGGGCTTGCTGGTACTCCAGGCTTTTCCAAATCCACAGGAGCATCCGGCTAGCAAGTTACACATCTGTCTTCAGAGAACAAAAATCATGGTATTGTCCAGTGAAAAGGTAAAAACAACTCATGAGATACCCAGTGCAGTATGTGTAAGCTAGCAGCAGTGCTATCAGCGTAACCTGACTGTGATGATCCTTTGCCCTAATCACGTCTTGTAAAGGGTGTCTGGTTCAGTGCAGACAGGGGTAGAACTGCTTTCAGAACATTGTCTACTATCCCCGAAACTAAGATGCTGACTCAGCATTTTAAGTAACTAGTACAAGAAAAAAACCCTTGAATATATTTAACATCAATAGATTCAAGCAGACTATTTTCCAGGAGTGCTGAGCTTTTCTGGATCCCATTAAATTCACAGCAAGATGTTGTATTCAGCACCACTAGGGATCAAAGTAACCTTTAAAGACCTTTGGAGATCAGTGTCTCAAACACACAACTGAGCAACCAGCACAGGGTCTGGCAGCCCTTTCGTGAACAGTGCCAGGCACTCCTTTCTTTCCCAGACTGGAGCTTGAGGAGGGTGGTAGCAGCTTATTTGCACTGAGTGCAGAGCAGAATGTGACTCCTGGTTGGACATGCTACTGAGCATTAACTGGGCCACTGTTGTGGAGGACCTGCAACCTCCTGCCAGCTTTGCCACAGGTGAAGGGCATGTCCATGGTTAGCTGCAGCAGCTCAGGTGGTCTGTGGTGACTCGTTAAACTGAGGAAACTCAACCCTGTGTCTTAATCTATACTCTCTCCCACTCTGGTAGATACATCTCTTGCTGTCTTTGTGAAATCTGGATTCTGATTTGTGTTCTTGATGCACAGAAATAACAACAACTTCTGAACACATTTTGATATGTGCCCAGGGTATAGTTTAGTCAACATGTGAAACAATTTTCCAGCTCTCTTTCAGCAAGCAAGCTATATTTGCATCAGTACCATCTTGCATTAATCCTACCCACACAGCAAGAGGTTTCTGAGTATTATCAGTAATGCTGCACAAAATTATCATGCAAACCCCAGTAAAATCAGCACCGTGTTTCCTGGGAAGTGGGAAAACACCTCAACAACTATTATGCTCCATCAGATTTCCTTCAGGTACTTCAAGCAATTAGTTCTGAGGACACTGGAACTACATTCAGATGATGTGCATATTTCCTTCTTATTTTTGGTTACATGGATGATTTTTTGTATGGGATTCTTGAAAATTACAGGTGATCATAGATTTTCCAGAGTGCTCTGTCTCTATCAGACATTCTGGGAGGTATATAAGGACAGCAAACCCTTGGTTTCCCTCATCATCCTCAGTAAGGTCAATAGTTACGGAAAGCAGGCACTGGAAAGCTATGAGCTTTGCAATTGTAGTTTCAAGCTAGCATGGTGGAGAAAATGAATATTCAGCCAGAAAAATGGGGAAGAGGGAGGGAGGGGACAACACACCTAATGTGGAAAGCCTGTCAAAGCAAGCTTGTGAATTTGCTTCATCATAAGGTCAGGGAAAATACTGTAATGGAGCCTCTTGTGTACTTAAGCTTGGCTTTCAGCACTCATTTCCCCAAGATCAAAGCTTGGTACTTCCATCTGCCCCTAGACCAATATGAAACATTGGGAAAGAGGTCCTGAGTGCTCACTTTCAGAAATCAAACCACACAACTGGTGTTTTAAGCCTAATTGAGAATTCATACCTAAGGATGCAAGATTTATTGAAGTGCTTTTAAATTCAGGCTAAGGTGTCTTTACGGACTTGCCCGTAATGGAGTTTGAATTGCATCCGCACCAGCACACTCCAGCAGGTTGCACACTTTACACGTCGGTTATATTTGAACTGTTTGCTGGTGAAGCAGGTCTGCACAGATCACAAATGTAAGTACTCACCTCAGTACTTGAATCCAAGATTTGTGTTGTCCGACCAAAAGGTCTGGAAGTGGTCTGTCTGGTGAGGACTTGGTGCTCCAAGCGGTGCGGTGCGTGGGGGAGCTCCTGGCAGTCCTGCTGCTGCTGTCTGACCTGAGGCACCGAGCACGCTTGGTCCTTTCTCCTGCTGCTGGAACATCACCTCAGCAAGAGGGCCAGCACTCTCCTTCTTAGCCAAGCTGACAGCAAAAAAAAATTATTGCCCTATATCTGCATAACTCAGAGATCCCCAGCAAGAGATATGACCATTATATAAATATGAATATAGCCAGTCTATAGTATGGCCCATTTTGGTTCCTTTTTCTCCTCTGCCTTTCCTCTCCTCTCTTGTTATGGACACTCTTTCATAGCTGTTCTGTCTGCATCTCTGCTGCTTTTCATTTCTGTCTCTGGCCACATTTCCATTACCTCTTCTGGAAATGAACTCACGGCCGCGTACTATCAGCAGTGGAAAATTTCAAGGTGATATTTTAGAAGGGAGTAACTAAACTGAATATATGACCCATTAATATCAATTATGAGTGTCAGATCAATACCAGTACCAGTGATGTTGTTTAGAAGCTTGAATTAATACCATTATGCTACCCACTCAGCTATGGGCATTTTCAGAGACAGTGTGCTATTTGCATTTTATTATAATGTATCTTTTCTGAAAATTCCCATCATTGTGGGGACATCAGGGAAACGAATATTGATGGCATAAGGCAACCATTCAGATAGGTGATACACAGTGCTGGGCTGACAGGAGCACCCTCTGGTTGCACCGCTGGGACAAGGAGCATCCTCAGGATGGACGTCTCTGTGCCAGCCTCCTCCCTCCCCTGCCAGGCTTCCCATGTCCATTCATGCCCCAGCCTCCTCCTTGCCTTGCACAGTTCCCGGTTTTCCTTACTGGTTTCTGTTATGAAGCAGAGAGTGTCAAGCACCAAGGCAGGGAAAAGGAATATGAGAAGAGCATTTGGGCTTTAAAAAAATATATGTATTACAAAAACAATTACTTAAGAAATAAGAAGTAATGCTCCTTGTTTCCCTTTTTCTTTCCAGACTGTGTGTGGGCTGAGATGCCTGGGGACCTCAGCCTCAGCAGTGCTGTCTCGGCAATCGAAAGGGTTGCCACTCCATCAGCCAGGTGCCCATAGGCGTATTTTAAACAGCCTCGTCAGTCTGGGTAGTTTTTATAGGTTTCTTATTCTCAGACCTGCCAGAATTAAGAAAAGAAAGACTCTCAGGAGGCTTTCCCCAAGCAAAACTAGGAAAATATTATTGCTACTTACACAATGTACTGGTGAATGTTCATTGGAAATAGTCTGTACGTTTCTAGCAGGATCAGGGAAGGGGGGGGGGGGGGGGGGGGGAGGGAGGTGTCAGCATCAAGGAGACTCGTAGAGCGTTGCTTGTTTAGTCCAGCAAATGAAGGCTGAGAGGGGTGCAATTACTGTTACATTGTGGGGTTAACATCAAGAAAGCAGGAGAGCTATTTACACCGAAGAGTGGTACTGGCACACAATCAAATGCATAAAAACTGGTCGTGAATACATTCAGCTTTGGTTTTAGAAGAAAGTACCTGCTACCCTGGGGCAGTGAGGCCTTTAATCAGAACAGTGGGTGCCAAAAACTAGAGTTAGATTTTTAAAAAATAGTGCTATATATTTATGGGGAGAGTTGTATGTTGCAGTGCTGCCATGGGAGGGGAGTCAATTTGGTGACCCCGAAGGACCTCTCAGTCCTGTTTCCATGTTCCTCACAGCCTTTTGTCAGAAAAATAAATTGATAACAACACTGACACTAAAATCAGCCTTCAGAGACAATCTTCAGCATCTTCAGCCTACTGAGATGAAAGGTGGGAGATGGGGAGGGAGTCATCTTCCTTACCTCCATTGATTTACTATCTCAGCTCGTTGCAGAGAATAGCACCAGTTTGCACTCGCTTCACACTTGAAAGTTGTGGGATTTTTCTCTTCAAAACCAGAGACTATAAATGATTTTTTTTAAAAATCAAAGCCCGTATCCTGCAGATGTTCAGGAATCTTTGATGGGAGAATGGGAGGGACCCCTGATTGAACTGAAGTGTGTTTGAGTAGGATATCATTCTTTCATTACAAAAGATAATAGAAGAAGCAGGAACACCAACAGTAGCTTTTCTTCTTCATTTCATAGTACTCAGAAAGCAATGATGTGTCCCATTCAGGTCTTAGATTTGTCAAGTAGCAGTATCAGCTTTGCATAAAGTCTTTTCCTCTGAACCACTCTTGATGAGAATTGGATATATAATTCTAGAGCGCCAGTCTAAGAGATTATTGTGTATCACTCTTCAGACAATTTCTAGTTAGGAAATTGAGAAGATTGTTTTCCTGGCAACCCAATTTTCCCTTTCCTCCTATTTTTTTCTTAAACTGTTTCATGCTTTAAGAATCAATTTAGGGTAATAGACTCTTTTCCTTTTTATTTCCTCCTTTCATGCTACTTTAAGGGAGTCTGTCATTCAGTATTAAAAGGAAAATATTCTAGCAAAACTTGTGATTGCAATTCCTTGATAATTTTATCCAGTCTGCAGGAATGTTGAGGCCTTTCATGAGATGTTCCCCATAAATTTGTTCTTTTTAATATAGCATCCCGTGTGCCAGGCCTTTATGTAAACCTATTTACCAATGGCTGCAGAATCACTTACACAGTAAGGAATGTAGTAAGTGCTCTCATTTGTCATCAAAATATGAATTCCACATGTGGGTAGTGTAGCAGACTACATGGTTGAACTAAAGACACCCTTTGAAGTTGTGTCATCCCATGCTAATTATTTATTTCCCTATTTCTACATAGAAGACTGGAAGAAATAATTTCTGTTGTGTTGTAATTCAAGGCAGATGATTATAAATTGGCTTATACCAGAAAGGCTGATTTTTCATTGAAAGAAACAAGTATTGTTTGCCTCATCAGCTCATTTTTGTCGAAACATTAATTTTTAAACTTTGTCAGTTATATTTCTAAGAGGATATCTGAATCTTCCCTCATACAGTTGCAAATAATGAATTAGAAACACCAGCCTTCCTCCATTCAGTCTCATCTGGATGAGCATCGGTTAATTAAGGTGCCGGCTAATTAGATGTAACTGGCAATCAGCTGAAGGTACAGCAGAACCAAGACTTCTGACCAAGGCAAATCCTGAGCAGCCTTGTTTGCTGCTGCTTCACACATCATGCAAGAGCTCTTGTCCCTGCCGAGGCCCATAAGGCTCTTTACATAGGTGAAATGTTTACAAAAGTGGTGAACCTGTGGAAGGGGGCGAGTGCCTCACCTGCAGTGATCCTGCACCCTTTGCTGCAGGTACCCCGCAGCCGTCTGTCAGGCATGTGAATCTGGCCCGCTGAAAATTTAGACATGAATGCATAACAAACACACCTTCAGCTGTGTGCCGTTACTTTTATTGTGAAAAGCCTTCCTACATCCGTACCTCCAAAGCCATCCCTTAAACTCTGCACCTACCGCTTTCCTGTGGCACACGCACTGCAGCCAGGCACTCGCCGCCCTGCTGGGCCCTGGGTGGCCGCTCTGCGGGCAGTGGGTGGCCGCCCTGCTGGGCCCTGGGTGGCCATTCTGCTGGGCTCTGGGTGGCCGCCCTGCTGGGCCCTGGGTGGCCATTCTGCTGGGCTCTGGGTGGCCATTCTGCTGGGCCCTGGGTGGCCGCTCTGCTGGGCGCTGGGTGACCGCCCTGCTGGGCCCTGGGTGGCCATTCTGCTGGGCTCTGGGTGGCCGCTCTGCTGGGCCCTGGGTGGCCGCTCTGCTGGGCTCTGGGTGGCCGCTCTGCTGGGCCCTGGGTGGCCGCTCTGCTGGGCCCTGGGTGGCCGCTCTGCTGGGCGCTGGGTGGCCGCTCTGCGGGCAGTGGGTGGCCGTCACACCTGCTGCGCCTGCAGCACAGCCTGGCGGGAAAACTCTCCCACACTGCTCGACAGTGACACTGCGTCCCTTCACAGCAAAGTGCACGCCTGCATTGCAATCGATAGAACATCAGCCACAGGCCCTGCCTTTCCTCTCTGCAAGCAGCTGTCATGGGAATTTCTCTCTCCTGTCTCTGATGCTGTTCAGTGACCAGTTACTCTTGCCTGCAACAGGAAAGGCACTGGGAAACAAACCTCAGGGACTTACATTGTGCTGGAGCATTACTCACAGGCCCATGAATATAAAGTTTCATGCAGAGCGACAGACGTGTGAAAGATGGCTTATTTAAATTATAAAACAGAAAATGAAACAAGCCATTGTCTAAATGAATTCTGGCAAGATTTCTGTTCGGGACCACTGCTGGTTCCCAGCATTGAGGTAATGGCAAAGACACTATTAATACTTCCAGAGAAGATGAGGCATGATGCAAAGGCTACATGGGAAGAAAGAGGTAAAGCCACAAACACGGACAGTTTGCAAGGACCACGCCAAATTTGATCTCCAGGCACATTCACTGGATCAAAGAAGAACTGAGAGTGTATGTGGAATTAATGGGACATTTCCACAGTAAAAGAAAGGAATTTAATCTGTCGCCTACATCCTGGGCGAATGCTCCATACGCTGCATTACTGGCTATAATGAGAACTGCCTCCTTTCTGGGGAAAGAAAAGCATATGTAACAATCTGCTTTTTGCAGCGCTTAGTCCTTACTGTTTATTTTGAGGTGACTCAGGACTAGAAGGCACAATAATCTGAGGGAGGTGGAAAAAATGTAAATGACACCTTTCTCTCACCTTAGTGTTGGTACCTCCTGCTCTGGGTACCCAGGTGTTACCCAGCTCCTACCTGTAGGTAGGAAACATCTTCAGTCCTTTAGTTGTCTAGAAGCCAGGCACCACCACACCCAGTGTGCTCACACCTCCTCTTTTGGATATAGACCTCAGATAGTATTGTGGTGAATGTAATAGACTAATGAGGAAATTTCCTATCTAATCATCTTTTTCTTTTGAGCAGAGTATAAACAGTTTGCAGTACACAATGCATAGGACCGTTCTTGCAATACAGATAGTGAATCGTGAAACACCTGCACATTGTGTGAGCACACTCCTCAGCAAGCCTTCAGGACAAATCCATCAGCTGCTTAAGCTGATTGGAATATCTCCATGATATCTGGGGCCACAGAACAAACGACACACAAGTGCTGCATCAGGTCTATGCAGACAAAGCCGTTGCCACACAAAACACAGGTGCAGGTTTGGCTCCTCCTGGAGGGAGTAAGGTCTTAAATGGACTTTGCAACCTTCATGACAAGCAATTATGTCCAGGTCCATGACATTAAATGCACAGACGTGGCAGCACAGATCTTGGAGACTGTCACAAATTGACACTAAATAAATTGTCCAGGACCCTGGCTTGGTAACAGCAGTTGCTTTCTGTGAAAATAGTACAGCATTTTTTCTCTGCAGACTAGATTGGAACAGCAATGCAATTACTTCCTGTTATGAGGATTAATTGACCCACTCTGTTACTTCGAGCCAGTGAAAGTTAAATAGGGACATAAAATCTGAGCATTAGTCAGTTATTTAGAGCCTAACCAAGGACGCTTTGTTTTTATCGCATCTCATGTGCTGTATCACCCTGCTGCCAAAATATATCTGTACTTAAAATGATGACATGTGAATATGTGCTCTGTATACAAACTGTATTAAAATAAAGTTATTCCAAGTTACCTGAACATAGAAAAGAGAGGGAGTGTCACACTTAACATGAAGTGCATTAAGGCTAAAGTCTGCACACTTTCCAGCTGAGTTCCTAGAGCAAATTTATTTAGCACCCCTCACTAATAACTCTGAATGGGACATACGTGCTGGTACAATATGTAAATCTCACAGCTAGCAAAATATGCTTTGAAAAGAAGTGCCACATTTTTAAGGACTGAAACAATCCTTTAAAGAAGTTTTAGTTTAGTTTCTTGTGTCCTTAAAATCAAAACAAGAAGCTCCGAACTACAAGCTACGCTCCTTTTGCAAACTACCTGAGGTCATAAACTAAGATCAATATTAAATACAGAGTGTTACTGACTTGTTCCTCAGCCCTATGGATCCATAGCCGTCATCTATACTGCAAAAAATAGATTTCTTTAGTCATCGCTTTGCTGTGTGTGGTTCCAGCATGAGTCACAGCTGTTGGTTGCCTGGTTATGGAGCAGGGATGTTTTATAGACCACTTGAGGTAGACGGGCAGGTCTGCTTGGGCTACTGAATTCGGCTGAGTTTCCTGCTCTTACGGGTAACATATCCCATCTTTGAAACTAGTTGAGCACCATTTTAAATCTTGAGATATTTTTTTTTAAACTCTAAGATGATGCTTCTTAGCTTCTTAAATCTCTAGAATCATTTTGAATTAATTAGAGAAATAGAGTTCATTGTAAGTAATGTCTCTTCAGTTGGTCAACCCCCACCATATCCCTAGTACAATACCTGCCAAGTTATTTTCCCAAATTATGTTATGTTTCCCAAGTTATGTTTCCCAAGCTGCAGTTACTTCTGCATGAGCAAGAGCAACTTCCAGAAAGTGAAGAGGAGATGGGACTGATGCAGCTGGAATTAAAACATATTCCTATCTGGGAGATAGAAATGCATGTGAATATAAGATGCTGGAAGAATAATTCCCATAGAAAAATCTAATTTAAATCAAGGACAGAGCAACATTTGCAGAAATGGTAAGAAACATTACACTGGGAATGAGTCTTCCCTGGAATACATAGATTACTTTGATCTTCCACAGAAGTATGAGACTGCAAGTTAGCCATAATTGCTTTGCCCCCTGTTTTTAACCTTATAGTTATTCTAAGCTTTCTCAGACTTTGAGAAAGTCCTAAGAAAAGATGATGCCCTCTCTTCAAATTAGATTCATACAGCATAAATTTTGCTCCACGTGGTACTCAGAAGTGGTAAGTAGTTATAGTTAAATCCATCCCATAGTTGACGTGATGGACAAATTTTGCCCAACGACCTACCACGTTCCCTTTTTCTTTATGTGTGTACTGGCAAGATTGCACAAGAGATTGTGCCTCAGTGCTGAGCTCCTTGCCTGCGTTTCTGCATGCCTCCAGCCTGTCTCAGGAAGACTCACTGGTAGATGTGACTTTCTGGGAGTCTTGGAAGAATAAGGAACAGGTAAAACCAAAATTAGAGCTGGATCTGCCTTCTAACAGCATACTTGAGGGGTCATACTATTCTTATTCATTCAATGGGCGTAGAAGCACATCCATAACATAAGGAAGCTTATTTGTATGAGTAAATGCTCACCTTTGTGAGTAAAGCTTTCAAAATCTGTTCTGACATTTTAACGTGTAATGGATTGGTGATTTAGGAATGAAATAATGGGAAAAGTGAAACCACCTGGATCTCACAGTTGAGGCGGATGTACGATGGCACACCCAGCAGTCACTTCTATGAGCCAGTCACAAATACAGACTGTAAGGTGGGAAGACATTTAAATCCAGGGAGAAAATAAAACATTAAACATGCCTGGGATAAACTTCAGTGAGAACTGGATCTTGTAAGCCATGGTAAGAAGAAACCCCTCCGATGGTGCATACCCAGGAGATTGCAGGGAGCACTCGTGACACCGTGCTTACTTTCTTGGAAGCAGTTTGGGTCTGATGAAGTTGGGTGTAGTTTAGATAACATGGAAATGTCACCACACCCTTAAGGCAGGCCCAGGAGACAGGCCACAAGACTAAGCTGTGCTCCAGCAGCTATTTTTCCACACATGCACACCACAAAGGTCCTTGCCATGGGAGTTACACAAAAAAACCCAGAAGCTTGTGCCTACAGGGCAGAATGACCAGAAGGGGGAAGCCCCGTGCCTCAGGATACCCCTTCCAAACTTCGGCCTCCAACCTCCAAACTCCGACCCAGGCACTGTGTTATAAATCCCAAGAAGATTTAGTCCAAGGGTTGGATTCAGCCCTAGGATGAGGGCACAGATGCTCTTGGGTTGGTATCGGAGATAGGGCATCGCTGGTCACCTGGGTAAGCATAAGTGCAAGTGATGGGTTTCCAGCCCAGGGCTGTGCTAGTGCCCTGCTGCAGTTGGTGTGGGACACTGTTGCAGAAGCCAAATACAGTGAGCTGTTTTGGTCAGGAATTAATTTTGTCTGTGTCACAGGCTGTACTACATCCTTGGAGAGACTGTAGCCCAACTCAGACACCCTGCTGCTAGGGAAAGAAAGTTGGTGAAGAAACAGTCCAGAGAGATGTGTCAACGTTTCTTTTTAACAAATGTGATTCCTTTGTAGCTTGTAGCTTTGCTTACTCTGTCATGGTATTTGTACTATTTTAGCATCTGTTTCATTGAAAACTAACTTTTTTTAATTCCGCAGTTTTTTCTATTTTTACACAGTGTCTCTCCATGCTGCAGTCCTGTAGCTAGGCTATCACATCCAAGGTAATTAACTGCTCATTAATTATGTTATAAACTGGCTGGAATTTGTCACTGATTTCCACACATTCCCAGGAGTTTGTGACCAAACTGTCCAGCTTTCATTTGGTCATGAAAAGGTGGCAATGTAAAAGGCTCAAGGAAGCTCTGCAGTGCCTTTACTACTGCTTTAGCATGGAGACATCTGGACATACATCTGCAGTGTCAAACAGAGATAGCTGAAACCGACATCTTCCTCGTATCCGAGGCGGGTGACACATCGCTTGGGTCCAGAGAGTCATCCATCCCAACGGGAGCCATGCTGGGGTGAGTGAGCCCAGCCTCATGTTCTGGGTGTGAGCACACAGCTGGTCCTCACCGTGCGCCTGAGCCCTTGGCTCCCCTCGGGGTAAGCTGCAAAAGAAAAGCCTGAATTAGGCTGTTGTCAGTATTGGTAACTTCAAAACTCTGTGTTGGGTCCTACCGTGGGTTGCATGGACCTTCTAAGCCATTGCCTGTCACGGAGAAAAGGCCATGGTCAGGACCTCACTGAAAGGGAGACACAGCAGCTCCAGAAGTAAATAAAAGGGTTGATCCTCCTTCACTGCCAAGCATCCCAGCCACTTCAGTGAGCTTGTACTGAGCTCCAGGAAAACCCCTGTGCCACAGCAGAGATCTTCACAACTGCCCAGCTTCCCTCACTCCTCATTTACCCCGCAGTACTGAGCAGGGTCTCCAGCTTTCTGCAGAGTTACTCCTCTGTGCATGTAAAGGAAATATAGCTGCGTCCTTGAGGAGGCCAGGCAAGAGAGGGGTTACCTGGAAAGACGGGGAAAGATGGATTTTTTCTGCAGAAGGGGCCACAAAGCAGCTCACAGTTTCCAAGGTGGTTGTGTGGGATGGAAGCTGCAAAGTGATCTCAAGGCATCGAGTAGCATTTCCCTTCCATTTCTGGCTGTGTCATAAATCCCTCGTAGTAAATAAAGGCTTTTGTGTGTACCAGGTGTCCCGATGGCAGAACTGAGGCACGCAGAAAATAAAAGCACTGGTTAAGCAGCACTTTCAGAGCATGGGGATGGTTTCGTTCAGAGTTCAGGCTAAGGGGAGGATGATCTTGTACCTAAAGTATTCTGACAGATTCAGTCAAGCCCTGGCTTTTTTGCAGGGAGCTGTGGGGATATGTTTGTAATCTGGTGGGAGGCAGAGCTGAAGGCCATATATGTAGATAAAGAGAGGCTGAAGAGACAGGATTTTTTTTGATTTATCTCTTCTGGCTCAGGCATACATCTTAACCCTTCTAGCATTAGCCCTGGTGAGCACAGCATAGTGTCTCTGCCCAGGCACCAGGAACCTCTGCATCTGCCATCAGCTGTGCTTCCCTGCTGTTTGCACAAAGCACAAAGCTAACGGCAGGACAAATCTGTGCAAACAAGCAGAGGCTGCGTAACTGTATCCTGGGATGGAACAAAATCCCCAAAGCTCACAGCCGTTTCCTAGAGAAAGCTGGGAGGAAGGGCAGAGCTGCGGTCCCGGAGGAGTTTGGATTTAATGGCAGGGAGGTTTCTGTTGCTTGAGGGGGTCCCCGCAGTGCTGCCCTGCCCTGGCTCCCAGCTGCCTGCCCCAGGGGTCTCACTGCTGGAGGGGGCACACGTATGTGGTGCCTATAGGGGCAGGGATAGTCAGGTGCTGGTGTACATGAGCAGGTCCGGGCTGGGCACTCGGCAGAAGGGGGGAAGGAGAAGAAGCTGCTGAACTCCGAGGGCTGCAGAGAAAAGCAGTTATGCTCCCTCTGCGGGCTGGGAACACGGGGTGGGGTGAGAGCGGTGGGAGCAATACGCCTCTGGTGTCCCCTCCGACACTGGCTGAGGGGAAAGCCTTGTTTCGTTGGCCCTCCTACCCTGCCCTTCCCCAGCGGCTGCAGGCACTGTGTGGGCCACAGGGTGCATGGATGGGGCATTTTGGAAATAAGCAGGAAAAGGACCAAAGGAGGATGTAGCCACAACGATGTTTCTGCTGAAGCTGCTGAGACCCCACCATTGAGTCTTCTCCCAGGCTTCACGTTCAGTGGTCAGAGCAGCTTCGCAGCAGCCTCATCAAGGTGTCAGTGAGGACACCCAGCACACCACAAAATCCTTTTTCTACTGAGCAGGACTTTTGAGATAACCAGCCTTCACAACACAGCTTTCCAGACATACTTGTTTTTTTGGTCATGTCCATCCCTACCAGCCAGGGGGACCAGCGGGGTCTTGGTACAGGCTGTAAGTAGCTGAATTGTAGCACTTTGTTCTTCACCAAATGCAGTTTATGCCTGTCAGGCTCTCCTTCTTTGTGTGAACACGTGCAAAGATGGAAAACTAATGAGCAATTACTTTTCCTGGAAAATGGTGCTGAGCATCACTTACCAGAAGTGCAGAAAGCCTTCCACATCACACAGGGCCCCCACAATCAAGAGGGCGATGTGGAGGAAAGGGTGGCCTGCAGGAAAGGCTTGTCCCAGTGCCATCATTTTCTTACTCATCTTTCAGCAAAGAAAATAAATGCAAGCAAAATCCTGGATGTGCAATAAACAGAAAATATAGAAAGGATTTTCCTGTATTAATCTCACCATCATTACATATGAATTAGGACATGGGATTTTTTTTTCTTTTAAAGTATAGGAGAAAGTGAAAATGACAGTCCAACACTCCATAAAAATACAGGCATTGTAGATGAAAGTTGTTGATAAAAGTCACCTTAATTTAAACAGTTGAACAGAAGTATTTCACTATGGATCAGCTTCCTGTGATCAAAACCTCTACTGGGAAACTAGTTTCAGTTCCCTCTTCACTGTCATTTGTTTTTGTGTGATGCTGAACAGGTTCCTTAATTGCTGCACATCTCAGTTACCCATTCATAAACAATTGTATATTCTTTTCTGCAGATTTTTTTTGCATTGTCTTATAAATTATATTTTTAAAAAAAGCTGCTCAGGATGCAAAAATGTGTACTGCAAAGTTGGGAAATTAATGCTGCATTAAAATTGTCTTGATTCTGCCCCTTGAACTTCCATTTTAGACTCTCCCTGAGGCACAAATGATTCAACAATTAAATTCTGTAACATAATGCAGATAGGGGACAGAATTAAGGTTGCACACTAATCACTCCTTTCCTTCATCTCCAATGCTTGACTTTGAAGCCTAAATGGAATTCTTTTAATGTATTGCTAAATACCGCTTTCTATGTAATTCCAAATGAAGAGGAAAAAACTCAATTATTTTATGTCTGTTATGTCTTTTTTTGTCTGCATTCATTATGCAGTGTTACTGGGAAGGGCACACTGACTACTCGGCATTGCGACCACCTCTCCCACCTTGCTGATGCCTGGTCACACCAGGAGGTGCTTGTGCAAAGCTGCCATGTAGGTTGCTGCTGACAGGGTGAGGGGTGGCCCGCCAGGAGACAGGAGGAGAGGGGAGGGCTGAAGAATCCTTGTCTCTTTCTTTCCATTTCCATGAACCAAGCCAGAGCTGGTTGTCAGACCTGTAAGGGCCTCACAGGGCAGCTGAGGCCACTCCAACCCACCCTTGCTCTGCTAATGGGAGGCCCCAGCAATGCTCTTGCTGGAGGAGCCTGTCCTGTTGGTGGCTCTCGAGCTGGCCCTCCTACACAGCCCCCCTCTGCAGGCATAGATGTGCTTCGGGGCACAGGAAGAGTCATGAGCAATTAGTTTGAAAAGCTACTAATAACTTTTTCTAGGGGAAATGTGAAAGGACAGAAGAGAAATCAATGTTTTCAGAATTCATAACTCAGCAAAACCTAGATTAATTTTTACTGGGAAAAAAATGCATTTCCATAGCTCCAGGGATTCCTTCCACAACATTTCAGAGGCCAGCTGCAAACATCAGCAATGCAGAACCTCTGAGGAACACAAAGTATTAAATGATCAAAATAGATGAGCTTGTATTGACAGCAGTGGTGATAACACAGTCCCGCACCAGTCCATTTGGATGTTGCTGTCATCAGTCCTTAGGTTAGTGTGAGACTGCTGGGGTTCCTTGTGCTTTGTGTGTGTGGGGGGGGTGTCACTGGGAACCTGTGTGCTGGTGTGTGCGTGTGTGTCCCTTCTGCATCAGCCTGGTCTGCTGTGGGAACCAATGTGGTGAGCTATGTCGGTCTGATGCTCTTCCCTAGGGAATGCTGGCAGCTCTTGCTGCAGGGGGAAAGAAAATTTTCATTGACTGTAAAATGTGGGTCAGTGTAGCATTACGGGCATTTTTTGTGATTTATTTTGTTTCCATTTGCTATTAAACAATAGTATAAGAAAGGCCTTGTACAGCAAATGCTTGCCCTGCCTGTGTTGTTCGGATTGCTTGGCAACAGGCAGAGATGTATTGGTATCAAAACGTAAATGATCTAGGGGACTGAAAACCTGCTGGTAACATCACCTGGTGACAAGAGCATCACAGCCTGCCTGCCCTGCCCAGGACATTGTGGCAGTCACACAGTGACCAAACTCCTGGCAAATGGACTGAATCTGGTCCTCCTACCAAGAAAGTCAAAGACCTGAGTGGGAACCGATATGGAGGGTGCAGCTGGGGTGGCTCCTGTTTATTCACAATCAAACTGAAAGCAATAACCATTTCTGAAGAGCTGATCAGAGAAAGGAAATAAGTAAAGAAATACACAGAATGAGCAGGATGGGCCATTTAGTCTTACTCAGATCTCAGGTTCAGGAAATGCAGAACAAGTGTTTTCCATCTTACACCAGTCAACTTGTACAGATCCAAGTGACGCAGCCTTTTTTCTAGGTGCCGAGCCTCCTTATTCTTTTTTTCAGATGTTTTCTGAAGATACTTGGAATTAAGTGTGCTGGTTTTGGCTGGGATAGAGTTAATTTTCTTCATAGTAGCTGGTATGGGGTTGTGTTTTGGATTAGTGCTGGAAATAGTGTTGATAGTTTGGGGATGCTTTAGCTATCGCTGAGCAGTGCTTACACAGCATCACGGCCCCCTCTGCTCCTCACCCCTCCCCACCAGCGAGGAGGCTGGAGGGGGACAGGGACTTGGAGGGGGATAGCCAGGACAGCTGACCCCAACCGACCAAAGGGATATCCCACATCATATGACGTTATGCTCAGCATATAAAGTTGGGGGAAGAAGAAGGAAAGGGGGAACATTTGGAGTGATGATGGTGTTTGTCTTCCCAAGTCACCGTTACGCATGAAGGAGCCCGGCTGTCCTGGGGATGGCTGAGCACCTGCCTGCCCATGGGAAGCGGTGAATGAATTCCTTGTTTTGTTTTGCTTGTGCACATGGCTTTTGCTTTAACCATTGAACTGTTTTTATCTCAACCCACAAGCTGTTTTCTCACTTTTACCCTTCTGATTCTCTGTCCCCTCGCACCGTGGCGGGGGAGTGAGCGAGCAGCTGCGTGGTGCTTAGTTGCCGGCTGGGGTTAAACCACAGTCATTCCAAGATCATTTTATTCTCTGATGTAGCTTTGACAATAACTGTTTCATGTAGAAACATGGCCTTCCATGTTTCATCAGTTAGTAAAATCCAAATCTGAGTTTATTAACCCTTGGAGGGGGAAGGCAAAGTGGTGGCAGTGGCTTATGGCTCTGACCTCAAACATTCACAGACCTCATCATTTAAGAAATGAAGGAGGAGAAAAAAGAGGGGAATCAAGCCTCTTAATCTGGCAACTCACATATTCAGAGTTATTTCAGTAGTACTTCTGAGCCCTGTCTCAGCTTGGTGTCCAATGAGAGAGTTCACCGCATTTATTGGTGACACCATGCTCGCCTCCTTCAGAGCAGGACTTTCTGCTGGGGGTGAAAGTCACTGCAATATTTTAGCTGTGCACTGACCGGGCTGTTCACAGCCCCAGGCCAGCAGCAGCACAAAGCCCCATGCCACGTGGGTGCAGGTGGCTTGCAGGGTAGGTCCCCATAGGCCCTGGCCATGGCAGAGCTCTGCATGGTGGCAGAGACAAGCAAACCACAAAAGCGTGAACCACATGCCTGCCCAGAAGTTCAAGGTGAGACTGTGCTTCCCTTGAGTCACGTGCAACACCAATGGCTCCAAACTCCCATCAAGAAAGGCTTAAAAACCTGCAGAAAAAGACAGAAGGTGAGTGGGAGCAAGCTTTCCTCCCTGCCCCCTGACTGAAGAGACTCGGAGTTACTGTAAAAATAAATGGTTGGTGAAACTTCGTATTTTGCCAGTGACTTCACTAGGACCGAGATCCACTCTATCGATTTCTTCCTCCCGAAAGGTAAGCGTAAGCCCGTATCAGTGGGTAAACATACTGTACCCAGGGCTTTGTTGAACAAGGTCATAGCAAAAGATGTAGTAAACTCAGATATTGGATTATTTGCAAATTGCAGCAGTGAAACTAATCTAACCTTTCAGCGGCTCTTTTAAGTGATATTATTATTAGCCCTTGTTCAGAGGATGGCAGGCAGGCAGCCAGTAAAGCACTTAGAGTTTACCATCATCCATCTGCTCCTCTATAGATTTGAAGACTGTAGAAATTTTCCTTTTCGGGACATACTTGGAACATGATTAGTGGGCCACTTGCCACGTTGCTATACAAGTGTGGCTGTGTGCTTTAGGCAGAGGTATGTGACAGGTATTTTATCAATGAGGGACTCCTGACTGAACAGTATTTCCATTCATTCCTCTGCTTGTTTATTTGTATAGCAGAACTACCCCTGGTGTTCTCAAAACACATATTAGGTTAACAAACATTTTGCACTGCAGTAAGAGGGTTATACAAGCATATATACATGACCTTCCAGCTCTCAAGGAAGTTAAGGTTAAAATTAAAATGCCTTATTTTTAAATACCTGAATGATGTGGGTTTCTCTTGATTTTTATAGCTGTAATTACAAGAATAGCTAGTAGGGCAGTATCTGGGATCCTAGGTAGATGGTAGTCAGGGGTAAGTATCATGACACCGTAGGGTGATGAGACAGGAAAAATGTAGCCCGCGTCTCCAAATTTGTGCAGTCTAAGCAGTCGTTTTATGCTGCTTTTCCTGTGATTTTTCAAAACGTAGCCTGGCCAGCAGTGGCCTGGCAGAGCTCATTGCAGAGCTGACATTAACAGGGCTGGGAGCACTGGGGGCAAGCTCAGCCCTTCTGTTGAGGTTCTGGCAGCTGAGAAAGGTGATTTACAATGGGCCTTGATTTATGGAGAGGGTTCATATAAAGTCAGTTCTTCCTTGAATCCCTTCAGGGTTCCACATTTGCTATTTCGTAAATGTGGACAAGATCAAAGGTGTAATTATGTTAAATTATGTTAATTTACAAGAGCCTTCTGTTTCAGGCGATCTTGTGCTATCGTGGCTTTTACCTAGGTTCTTGCAAGCCTCTGCAAAGCTCCTGCATTTTACCTACGCTGCTCCACTGCTTCCCGGTCCCAGAAGGTGCCTTTCCAGAAGCTGTCGTTTTTCATTTGCTCTCCGATGAGCTTTGGAAGGGCCTGGAGCATAGTATCTCCTGGTAAGCCTGCAATATTCCTAGCAATGTCTCTGAAATTGCCTGTGTGCCAGAAAGCTGGAGCTTCTCCTTCCAAGAGGGAATTTGACCTGTGGGGAGGTAAGTGGTGTAAATATACCTCATATTCACTGTGCAGCCTAGTTCATCCACATTATGCTCCGATGACCATAGCACTGTACATGCTGCTTGGTTTCTAAATGCAGCTGCTCATAGAGAGGCAGCCAGTTCCATTAAGACACAGCTCCTGCTCCAAACAGATACAATTCCCTAACCCAGACTAGGACACGGCAAGACTCATCCAGCACATCTCCTATCAAAGGGACTGGACAGGTAATTTCCAAGAGACCCAAAACTTTAGGCTGTAGATGAGCCAGTTCTACCGTGAAATGCATAGATGGACAGAGGGACAAAATGATGCTTCCTTAAAACTTTTGCCTTGGAGATGGGCAAAGTTCCTGGAGAGTAGTTAGTACTTGTGAGAAGGGCTGACAAGATCATCATTTGGAGGTGGCACCAGGTCACACGCAGGGTGACTGCTCCCAGCAGCCCCGTGCAGGGTTATCCCGACGGGGCACCGCAGCCCGCGCGTCGGCCCCTGCCCGCATCTCCCAGCCTGCCACCTTCCCCAGCCACATTCTGAGCGAGTGTCTGCTGACTTAACCCACCACCAAACCTTTGAAGACCCGTTTTGTGTGTCTTTCACAAGTAAAGCATGTCACACACTATTTCCTCGCGACTTTTGGTGAGATTTGAGTTGGCACAGACCACAGGTTTCAAATGAGCCAGGGATGAAACTCTGTGATCTGCGGGCAGCTTTACTGACTTGTTTGTATTGCTTTGGCACATGCACGGACCAGTGTGTGAGGAACACAGAAATAGGGGGAAAAAAAATAATACTATGGCTTTGAAAGCATTGAAGCATGTGTTCAACTCCTATGGACTTCAATGGGCTGTAAGGACCCGCTGAATAGGGCTTCTGACTGGAGTAAATACACTCGGATTAAACTTGGACAGGGAAATAACAAGCTCTTTCAGATTCAAAAAATACATCTTGTGGCTCATTAAAAATGGTCTTCCACAAGGCTCCTCTGAACATCTGCAGTCGGTGCTGCCCCCTTCTCCCACACAAACTCTGATTACAGTCTGTCTGAATCCTTTCCTTGAATATAAATGTGTTTTTATCTAGGAGACCGTCCACTTTACCACAGAGGGCCCCTCTCGGCAGGACTTCACATCCCTCCTTGGCAGCAACCTCCCCCCCAGAGACCGGAGCCTCTGGCTTCCAGGATGACCAGCCTCACACCTCACACCTCTTGGCAGGCCTTAAACATCAGGCACCCCATCACCAGTTCCCACAAGCCAGACACCATTGTCACAGGTAGAGCAGAAATTTATGAGTATTTAAAAGCAGCAGTCACATTACTTTTTTCTTTGTATCCTTTATGCCTGGAGAAGACATAAGGGAAATGGATAAAAGCTTTCAGAAAGACTGGTGGCAATAGATTCCCTGCTTGAAATACCTTGGCAGTGGCATGTCTTTTGTTTTCTGGGTTTCAGGGTTGGTTTTTTTTTCAGAAAGTACTGAGCACCCCCAGTTTTCAAATCAGGTTTCTCTGAAGACTTCTCAAATTGGCTGTCCAGACATACCAATCATTTTTTTGAGCATTTAGGATGTGAAACTCAGGCAGCCTGTTCCTTCTCTATATAAAACTGAAAGAACATGAGGAATAGGGGTAAAAAAGAAACTGTTTTGCATAGAAAAATGGCAGTTAGCAACTACACTTAAGAAAATTGCAGAATATAAAAAGAAATAAGAATTTCTTCACAAAGAAAAGCACTTTTACTGTACCTACTAAGACATCCAAATTGCTGCACAGGCAATTAACAAAGACAAGGCTATTAAAACAGGTGTAATTCTGGTTTTAATATTATATAGGTTTGGCATTAATAAAGAACAGTGACCAATGGTCAGAAAATGTTAACTCTAAAAATATTTGGGGTTTGGTCTATTTTGAGAAAACATTACTTTGAGACACTTTTATTTTCAAGAGGGCTTTGGGTGAGCCATGTCAGATATAGGAAGGGAGCACTGAACATGTAAAGACTTTCTTTACTAAATTATTTAGTGCTCATGAAAGGTGCCAGATGGAGCGCCTTGGGGACTTAAGTCTTCCTCTTATCTGCAAAACTTCCATAGAATAAAAAGTGACAAATTCACCTAGCTCCTCTTACAGGCAGCTTCTGTGGCTGCCTGAGCCCTGACCCAGAGTTCCTGCCCCCCAGGGGGACGGGTTTGCTTTGCCCCCCTGCCTGTGCAGCCCTGGGTGTTGCTGCTGCAACATGTGCGGCGAGAGGCAAGGCACAGCCCCACTCCAGCAGAAGAGCTGATGCTGGCTCACCCTTCCCGTCTTCTGCTGGCAGGTTGCTGATGAACCCGGCGGTGGATCAGCTTTGGGTTTGAATTGGTGCAAGAAGATGAAATGTCGTGTCGTGAGTAAAAAAAGAGATTGCCTTTTCCCAGTGGTGGGGCTGGATGATTTAATGGGCTATTTATTATCTGTCCCCCAGCTTTTATCATCCTGTAAGTAATGAGCCATCCATTCTTCTGCAACACTTCAGATTTGTAAAGCCCAGTCAGTGTGTATGTATAGTGCTTTGCAGCTAAAAAAGCTGATGAATCTCTGTCCATATGGTCAGAGTCAAGCATGTAACAAAAAATGATGCAGTAAACAAGAGAAGGGCTAAGGAAATCCATGGCTGCCATATGCCAAGGCACAAACTGGTACAAATTTTCTTTATGCGTTTTTGTTACACAGGACCAAGACAGAAAGCAAGCCTGCTCAATTTGAGGCGAGCTCCTTAGCCTAAGTGCAGCAGAAGTCTGAACTGTGACTGTGTTATCCTTAGTCCAGGGATAACCTATCACTGCTGCTTAATCCAGTGATGCAAAATGCAAAAATCTGAAATCTCAAAAGTGACCCGAGTCCACCTGAAAGAAAGATTGCTTTCTTCAAGCCAGAGTGGGATCACACCACCCATTAAACAACCGGCCGTACAAATAGCAAAAAAAAGACAAAAGGTAGAAGTGCTGACAAAGCTCTCATCACAGCCTAGTAGTGTGTGAATTAGAGATAAGGAGCCTCCAGCTCACAAAACAGGTGTGCCCATGACTGATATATGGGATTATGCTCTCAGGGCTTGAGAGGAATGTTTCCTTCTCCAGCAGAAGAAACCTGACTGCAGAAACAAGCTTCAGGTGCTGAGAGGTCCTTGTAGGAAACCACATCAGCTGTCCAGTGATGTCTGACTGTAGACCTGTCAGGTGGAGACAAAAGCATTACCAGTTGCCTCAGAGCCCACAGAAGAGGAGGGAGGTTGTGTGTGCCAGCAGGTTCCATGCCAGACTGCAAGCAATAAAAGGAGTTTCGTCAGCCCCTGGAGAGGGAATGTGTATAGGATCTGGCTTTGATGCTGTCCAGACCTTGTCTGTTTTCTTCCAGTAGGAGTCTCAGGACACCAGCAAAGGCAAATAGTCTTGCTGAACTGTAACTCCAGGCCATACCTCTGGAGATGGCTAGTGTACCTGGGGCTGGCTTTTAGCACTGAACCAGTGCCAGAACATGGATGAATGTGACCAGCTCTATTCTCAAAGATGAGGTGAAGGAGAGGCAAGAGGTATGGCTGTCCTGCCTCCAAGCACGGGAAGAGCTAGTTGTAAAGTAAACACCAAGAGAAGATGGTATGAGGGACAGGGTGCCAGCTTCCAGATGTTCACACACCTGATCTTGTGGAAACACCAGCTGGCTCTAAGGAGGCAAGCCCCAGAGGGGTCTTTTCTCAGAGCCTCTCTGAATCAATGGTCTCAAAGTGACCCAGGCAGCTGGATACATTATTTTGTGGATCTGAGCCATGGTGTCCTACATAATCAAATCACACGCTGAGGCCTGCAAATTTAAAAACAACAAGTCTCCTTGAGTGTCTTGGTAGCTTTCTATTCCAGTCTCCCACTGTCTCATCCTGAGGAGCCACAGATTGGACACTGGGGCAATTTTACAAGTCCTGCATGTGAAAACTTGTGAAAACCACCTCCCTCGACCTGCAAGCTGCACTCTCAGGAACGCAACCCAAACACAACTCAGTGATACCAGCCTGTCCCTGTTTCCACCTTCTTTGCAGTCCCTTGCTGCTTTGAGGCTCAGTCAGGCATTCCTTCCCAAACCAGCAGCTCTTCCTTTCACAAAGATCATGTGGTGCAGGAGATGCCAGGACTGGTACCACTTCATTATAAGGCAGGTGGGAAATAAAGGCTGTTTTCATTTACAGAAGAATTACATTCATAGCTACAGAAAATTCTGAGTTTTCTGAGGAGTGGCTGGAGTCAGAAAACCCCAGCACCCATCAGCCATCGGAGACAAAGCTGTGTCAGCCTGCAAGTGGGTCTCAGAGATCCCTGTCTCTGCTGTGTAACATCTTGCCTTGACCAAAACTTGGGTAGTGGAAACTCTGTACAAAGAAGAAAAAGCATCAATCCAACAGAACCAGGATGATGAAGAGGTTAGGGGGTGCTGCACTGCCGTGAAGAGCGCTGCAGAAGCTCAGGTGCCGTTTCAGGAGTCTAGGAAGCATTTCCCATGGGAAGCTGGAAGGCATGAGAGAAAAAGCACCTCTGCTGTAGAAACAGCCCAGCTACGGTGCTCAGAGTCCAACAGCACAGGCAGGCAATCACGTACCACAGCGAGAGGCATGCTGCCAGAGCACAACTTTGATGGAGTATCAAAATCTTCGTCACAAAGATTCCTAGCAAATACAAAGGAACAGGGTAGGTAATCTATCACAGAAACATCTGAGATTTGAATTAACTACCCTAGGCCTCAAATTTCATTGCTTCACATGGGGCTAGTGTGTCTCAGGTTAATTGTGTGGACCCCTGGTAATTGGCCCAAATATAGCACAAGGAGATTTTCATGCTAAGCCAACATCAATACTGTGCATCAAAGGCTGCCCTGAATTCTCCCCCTCAGTTGCTCAGTCATCTTTGATCTAAAAAATGAAAAGAGTAAGGGATTTTGTTGTTATTTTTATTCCTTCTCCCCCACCCCAAGATTGAGGTTACTGAAAATGCAAACAGGGAAAAGGTGGCAAAACATTAAAAAAAAAAAATTGTAAAGAGAAGCGGGGATGATGGAGTGAAGTAGATAGGAAGAAATAGGCTTAGAAAAGAAAAAAAGAGTTGCTGATGCGAGAAAGAAAGATGGTTTCTCTCTCTTTCACGGGAAGAGACATGGGATATGACACTGAATGGGGTAGTGAAAAAAAGCCCAGGTGTAGTAATATGAATGAGGAAAAGGGATCAGCCCATGCCTTCTGTAGGGTATGAGAATCAGGTCCTGTCTTCTTCAGCCATCTGCATGCTGGCCACCTGACCTCACAGTGGTCTGCTTCAGAAGCCACCGGGAAGCCACTAAGACCTGCAGCACATACGCAAAAAAGCCTTATACATTTGAGCCTCATTGGGAATAACAATCTGGGAAACAGATGTTCCCTATGTGACCCTCGTACTATTCATATGAAAAGCAAAGGGGGCCCAAGCCACCCCCCGTTGCTGCCTGCGGAGGAGGGAAGGAGCTGCTCCATCCACACCAAGCTTGAGGGAATAAATCAAGACTCTCATGGGCAAAAGAAGGAAACGAGAAAAGCCAGAGAGAGGAACGTGTAGAGGGAGATAGGAAGCAGAAAGGAAAGGACACGTGGAATTTAGGGAATCTGGGGATTCAGAGTCTTTGTTCTAAGACTGCACTGGGGACTCAATTCTCCCAGTGGTCCTGAGTGCTTCGTCTTGGCAGCTCCACAAAAAGAATAACTTGCTTTTAGCAACACTGAGACCGAGTAGAGTCGAGCCCCAGCATTATGAAAGTTTGGCTTCACGAAGGGTTGTTCACAAGCTTCCCATTCAGACCTGAGGTTCAGGCCCATCAATTACAGAAGGACAGGTCCCCAACATGGATATTTGGATGAACTCATAAAAAGCATGAGGACACTCGGACCTGAATCCTTCAGTCTGGCCTCACTCCTAATTTACAGCCCCAGGAAGCTGTTTCCAAGAAAGCGTCTTCTTCCTTATCCTGTGCTGTTATCATCTCTCCTCCAGGATTCACCTCCACAGAGCTCAGTTCTGGGGAACAAAGCCCAGCAAAGCGTTGCAGACAACAAAAAACAACCAGGAGAGATGGATTCATGACCTTGCAAAATGAAATGTTTGCTCTCGTTTGATGCCAAGCTGATTTCTTAAAGGGGATAAAAATTAGCTCCTGATGAAATACTGCATTTCAAATCAGCTCCAAATGCATGTAGTTCACTGACCCTTCATTTTCCAGCTTGGCCACTACACTGGAAAACTTGCTGTTTGCACAGCTCGGATCGTGAGTCATTTGTGTTCTTGGCTATAAAAATGATTTAAAAAATAAGCAAAAAAAGAACAAAAAGAAATAAAAAATCAGGAAAATGCAACAAACAAAGAACCAAGAAAAGAGAGAAAGAGGAAATTAATTCCTGAAGCTGTTTGAGCTAGTTTGATAAAAATGTCACCAGATTTTTTTGCTGTATTCAAATAAAACCTCCCCAAAAATTCTTCCTGTTCTGTAACTAAATTAAATACTGATCAGAAATACCTTTCAAAAAGTTGCCAGTGTGAATCAAAACCAAAAGAGACTCCATGCTTTCTATCAAAAATTAAAGTTATAAAGCAAAAGGACAAAATCTTCTTAGGAGTGAAAATGTGTTTGTCTGGGCATCTGATGCGAGGGAGCGCCAGGCACCATCACCAAGGTAAACAGCTGAAAGACGAAGCCCCCTTCTACATTCCTGCCAGAAAAACAGTAGGTATGTTTGACATGCTAAACATGTGCCTACCGCTATGTTGACTTTTAATTGGAATCCATCCGTAGAAGAAAAATTACCTCAGCAAACGTGGCTTTACCTCCCCACCTTTTGTTGCTGTATTTTTTCCAGGCTCATCCGTGTGCTCCTGCACTGCAGGCTGACACCTGAGCCTTGCCTTTGCTGGGTGTTAGGGCTCTCACCAGCGTGCCATCTGGTATGAGCAGCACGCTCATACGGAAACCACTATCAATTCCCCTGCAAAGCCAGGTAACGGGATCTACTCTCCCTTCTTCCCGTTACAGGCTTCTAAGGGTCAAATCCTCCCTCCACTTACAGTCCAGAAAGCCCCACCCACCCAGTGATGCTATGCTGCGTTTACACTAATGCAACTGAAGGCTAATTTTGGCCCCAAGTTATTTGTATACTCAGATATTAACTTAATGTAGGCCATTTTCCGAGCTTAGTTCCTCTCTGCATCGTATATCAATTTACTGAAAGCGAGAGCATCCCTCTTAGCTTCCCATATCACAGGTACACATTCAGGGCATAGGCAGGGAGAGACTTTTCATTTTGCCAATTATGGCTGTGGTGGCAGTAGGATGAGATTGACTTGCATTTACGTCCATTACTGTGTTGCAAGTTTTGTTCGGAGTGGAATATTTTATATGATGGGTTCCTTCTGTATCATTTGGCAATCAATCCTTCATAATTTGAAGTTCCCTTTCCTCATTGAACTGCTCTCCTCCCAGTGGAGCTGGTTTGCATGTTGATTCGGAATAGAATGAAAACTCAGTGAACTACAAAAGCCTGTTGCAGAGATTTTTGGCGATGTATGACCAACGTCCTCTTTATTCCCAGCCCGTTCTTTCCTTCAGCATCTGCTCAGCTGATTAGTTTTAATGAGCGGTAGCTCCACTGGTGCATAAGGGAATTCACAGCTCAGTAGGTAGGGGAAAAGAAAATGAGCAGTGGAAAATGGCTGTGTGCAGGTGGTGTCCCCAGAACACGTACCTTCATAGGCACATCAGACGGGCAGCGAGAGGAAACATCCTGCTTGTATGCGGCAGCCACCGAGGAACTGTCCTGTACCGCGCAGTGGTTCCCACTGGAAGAGGCTCTTTGAGATCCAAAACCGCAAATAGATACTACAGATACACAGGGAAAAGCAAAGTTAAGCCTTGGAACTGTTGTGTCTCAAGGTACAAGTAAGCCATGATGGGTTTTTTCCCCTAAAATGTCCCATGTCACGCTTTGCATGATTGGAGGAGGAAGCCTCCATGCCTGGGTTTTAAATTTTGCAATTTCCCGCTGCCTCGCATGTTTTTCCTGTGTTTTTTCCCTGGGACCAGGTTTCCCCCTCCTGCCCTGGGCCCGCCAACGCAGAAGAGCAGCTCTGTGCTGAGCAACGGGTGCAGCAAGCAAACCAAACAGCGGCGGTGGGAGAACCAGGCCTGCAAGGCCACATGCTTCAGCTCCAGCATTTGCTCCAGTTTCCATGCCTAGAACATGCAAAAACCTTCAGGGCATTGGGTTCCCGGTCATTAACAGGACTCGGAAGCTGGTGAGCACCTTTCCCTAGGTCTGCTTGCTGGTTGCGTATCTGAGGTAGAGAAATGTCAAGGTAAAACAAGTCAAAACAGAAGCAAAGCTGTCTCACTCCTGGCGTGGTGTCTGTCATTCCCTGGAACCACCTTCCTCTCTCCATCACTGCGGAAATCACTTCAGCAGGAAACTGAAGATGCTGAAGACTGTTGAAAAAAATTGCAGTGGAAATGGTAACAGTCAGGTGGGAACTGTTTTATTTTCTGTAACCAGACAGTACTAATGTCACAAGCCCTGCTAACAGAACCACGTCCGTGAAAACACATGGAAGTGATCTCTTTGTTTTCCTTTTGGCTTTTCAAACTGGGATGAGAGCTGCTCGGCAATCCCCATGTCCACATCCCCACAGAGGGAGCCCTGCAATTCCATCACATGGTGACTGGGTGGTTTTGGGTGAGCGATCCCCAAAATGGGCAAGGCAGGGGCTGTGGCTGGTGGACACGAGCCACCCCACTGGATATTGCAGCCCTCGGCAGCAGCGTGGTCCCGCTCCCATGCAGGGATGCTGTGAGCTGCAAGTTTCCAGCACACAGATCTGGGAGGCTGTGCTTGCGTGTGCAGCTGTGGCATGGTGCTGCAGGAGAGGCAGGGCAGTGGTGCTGAGCACCGCTGTCACCTTCTCATATCTCCCCCATGTTGGGCTAACTGCGATCAGACCTTAGGGTCTCCTTGCCCACCCATGAACCCCATACCTCCTTCAGCTTTGGCTGTCTTCTCCTGAATAACAATAACAATAACAATAATTTTTATATTAGCAGCAGCAGCAACAGCAACAATAATAACAATAATAATAATAATATAAAGAAAAAGAGGAAGATGAGGAAAAGGAAAAAGAGGAAGAGGAAGAAGATGAAGAAGAGGAAGATAAAGAAGGGGGAGAAGAGGAAGAAGAGAAAAGGAGCTGGTTGTGTTGCTGCGTTGTGCAAGAGGCTGGGGCTGTCTGAGTGAGCCCAGCCACATCCTGCTGGGTAGCTGGACTGGTTTTGACATCCTTCCCTGCATCCATCCCAAGTGCTGTGGGAAACAAACCCTTCCTGCTTTCCCTTCCTGTGTGCATCTCTCCTCCCTAGACTGGTGACAATTTGCAGCATCAGGTCATATTTGTAAGGTATAGTTGACAAAATGAAAGTTTATCTGTTGTCATGACCTGAGTGAAAGCCATCTGATGCGCTGATTGTCAAGGCTGTTGGAGGAGTAGGTCCACCACTGGGATACCTCTCACCGTAGGTCTACTGCTGCCTGAAAAAAGGCTGAGAGAAAAGATCCATGGTATGTATGGTCAGACCGCACTGCGCACAGCCCATATGGAGTCTATCTTTAGCCTTAAAAAAAAAAAAAAAAAAGAAAAGAAACAGCGATGGTTGCTCAGAGATACAGATTTTCTCCCCTTGGCATCTTACACAGAAGGAGCCCCCAACATAATGGTGCTGAGCTACATCATGTAGAGGAACTGCTTTGGCCCAGCAGCACCCAGCTGCTCTGCCGACAGCCATGCCAGTCTCTGAAGCGCATGAAGGTGGTGAACACCTGGAAAGGTTTTTTAGGGTCTCCTGAAGCCTGTCTGACTGAGCTGTCAGCTGCGGTGGGGCCGGGCTGGGTCAGGCTTCTGAGATCCATGTCTCCACTCTGGGGAATACCACCACCGGCACTGCCAGTACGTGGGGATTGCAGCTGACCCCTAAGTCTCATCAGTCCATTTAAGCACTTTCTTCACTTGAATATTTCCAGCAGAGGCTTTAACAGGTGGGCTTTGGGAGCAGAACGGGCAGGGGAAGTGGTGGCATGTACATCTGTAGAGGTGGACCATGTGGAGGCGACCATCTGCCACAGTGGTGTGAGGCAGGTGGTGGGACAGGGGGTGGGCACCCTGTGCCCTGGGGTAGCTGCTGCCAGGCCAATAATCCCTCTGTGCCCTCAGGTGCCATTGTGACTGACACTGGAAATGTTCCTCTCACTTCCTAAAAACTGGTCAGAACAACAGAGCTGTAGTATCACACCCCACACGAAGGAAACTCACAGAAATCCTCTTTGCTCTCCTTTTTTCCTTTTTCCCCAGCAAACAGAATCACAGAAGCATGGAATGGTTTGGGTTGGAAGGGACCTTAAAGATCATCTAGTTCCAAATGCTGCCACGGGCAGGGACACCTTCCACTAGACCAGGTTGCTCCCAGCCCCGTCCAGCCTGGCCTTGAGCACTGCCAGGGATGGGGCATCCACAGCTGCTCTGGGCAGCCTGTGCCAGTGCCTCACCACCCTCACAGTGAAGAATTTCTTCCTAATATCTAACCAAAATCTCCCCTCTTTCAGTTTAAAGCCATTCCCCCTTGTCCAGTCACTACATGCTCTTGTAAAACATCCCTCTCCAGCTTTCTCACATGCCCTGTTTAGGTACTGGAAGGTCTCCCTGAGGCCTTCTCTCCTCCAGCCTGAACAACCCCAACTCTCTCAACCTGTCTCCATAGGAGAGGTGCTCCAGCCCTCTGGTCATCTTTGTGCCCCTGCTCTGGACTTACTCCAACAGGTCCATGTCCTTCTTATGTTGGAGGCTCCAGAGCTGAACTTAGCACTCCCGGTGGGGTCTCACAAGAATAGAGTAGAGGGGGAGAATCATCTCCCTCAGCCTATTGGTCACACTTCTTTTGATGCAGCCCAGGATTCAGTTGGCTTTCTGGGCTGCAAATGCACATTGTCAGGCCACGTCGAGCTTTTCATCCAGCAGCACCCCCAAGCCCTTCTCCTCAGGGCTGTTCTCAATCCATTCTCTGCCCAGCTTCTTGATACTGGAGGTTGCCCCAACCCATGCGTAGGACGTTGCACTTGGCCATGTTGAACTTCATGAGGTTTGGAGGGGCCCACCTCTCAAGCCTGTCAAGGTCCCTCTGGAAGGCATCCCTTCCCTCCAGCACGTTGACCACACCACACAGCCTGGGGCCAACAGCAAACTTGCTGAGGGTGCACTCGATCCCACTGTCCATGTTGCTGACAAAGATGTTGAACAGCACTGGTCCCAGTATGGACCCCTGAGGAAAACCGCTTGTCACTGGTCTCCACTTGGGCATTGGCCACATCTCTTTGAGTGTGACCATCCAGCTGATTCCTTATCCACCAAGTGGTCCACCCATCAAATTCAAGTCTCTCCAGTTTAGAGACAAGGGTGTTATATGGGACAGTATCAAAAACTTTGCGCAAGCCCCAGTAGATGATGTCAGTTACTTTTCCCTGATCCATCAATGCTGTAACCCTGTTGCAGAAGGCCACCAAATTTGTCAGGCATGATTTGCCTTTAGTGAAGCCATGCTGGCTGTCACCAATCACCTCCTTCATTTCCATGTGCTTTAGCATAGTTTCCAGGAGGATCTGCTCCATGATCTTGCCGGGCACCAAGGTGAGACTGACCAGCCTGTAGTTTCCCAGGTCTTCCTTATCTCCCTTTTTAAAACATGGGGGTTATGTTTCCCCTTTTCCAGTCAGTGGGAATTTCACCAGACTGCCACAACTTCTCAGATATGGACAGTGGCTTAGCAACTTATCTGCCTGTTCCCTCAGGACCATAGACTCGCTAACCATACACTGGCTAACATACACCGGCCATTTCTCTAGCTGTCTTGAGCACACTGTTGTGCTACAAACCACACCGATGGCTTTTCTGTGCTAGAGACACCGCAGCTGGGTTAGACAGAGCCCTAGGCTAACATCTACAGCTGGAGGAAACCCTGGCTGGCAAGAGCTATGCTCATTCTTTGGCATGGTTCCTGTGAAACACTTGCATTGCTCCACAAAATCATTTGGGGAGCCACTAGTTCCATAGGCAATACAAACCAAAGCAGCCTGTGCCATCCTCTTTCATGTTTCCACCTTATTAGGATGAAGGTGAGCTGAGGATGAAGGAGTAAATAAATAACATCTCTGTCCTAAAGAGCATCCAGCTGAAGGAAAAAGGACAGAAATGTGCAAATGTTCTATTACCCAAAATATTTCCTGGAGCAGTTTATGGCCAGCCAAGCACTGGTTTATTCTGACAAACAGTAAGAGGTCCTGCTGGCTCTCGGAATCCAGAAATTTTCGGAAGGATGTGCACCTGTCCCAGAGAGTGATCTCAGTTAGCTTTTTCCCTGCAGTGATTTTGAGTTAGTTGGTACTTTTTGTGCTATATAAAAATATTATCAGAGGTAAAATTAAATATTAACAGAGGTAAAAGTTTCTTCTCCATGGGCCTCATAGGTCTAATGTATTTGCTAAGGAACAGAGCAAATGAAAATGCTCAGTAGCGGTTTAAGGCCAACAGGACTGAACACGAACACCTCCTGCCTGAAACTGGTTATTTCCACTGGAGAAAGAATAAGTCTTATTCCATGTGAGTGAGGTTAATTTCCTATGCCTGTCCCACATCTCTTTGTTTATGTTCACGTATTCCTGAAATCTTCCAAATGTTACCCTGGGTGAAACACTTCACGACTTATTCCACCTCCTGAATGTTTGGTGGTGGAACAGAAGCCCCAGCCTGGATGCCCCTTGCATTATGCTTTGGATTGTTGAATTACTCTTTATTCATGACTTATGGCAAGCACGTTTTCTTTTTACGTGTTATTTGAGAAATAATCCTAATTGCCATCAAGGTATGAGTTATTTGCTGAATAACTCCTATAAACCCATTTCAGACAATGGATTACTTGGTCACCTGAAAACCTGTGTATGAGTGTGTATCATTTGTTAACCGCTTTCGGAGGATTTCTTTCAGAAAGACAATAGTCTTCGAGTTAAGCAAAGGCTAATTCAACAATCAAGCCTCGCTACAGAAGTGTCGGCTGTCCAAACAAAGAGTTCAGGTACGACACATTATTTCTTCCTTGACAATGTCCTTCTGCTCATCTGCCCTAGGGCCAGGAGAAGGAGCTGGACATCGCAGCGGCTCCTGAGGGCCAGCAGCATGGACCCTTCCATCCCAGGGATGGAGCACTATGCGTCAGACCATGAACAAAACCAAGCTGCTAAATTAGCTTCAGGATGCAATTATCAGCATACTGACCTTGCAAGACAGCTCAGGGAAAGAGCACCGTTGTGGTCGGTCTGTGCAGAGCCTTAGCACAGCTGGGACCTAGGACATCGCTCCTTCCCAGGTGCTGCTGCAGCGCGTGGTGCGACAAGGGAGCGCTGGATTCGGTCCCAGCTTCCCTCAGCATTCAGCGCTCCGTTGGTAGGATGTGGTCAGGAGTTCTGACAGTCCTTTTGTCCAGGCAGGAAATGCTGATCAGTTGAAACCAAAATTTCTGCTTTAAAAAAATAGGGCTTTTGAAAACCCGTGCGTAAGAGGTCAAAATGGCTAGACGACAAACCCAGTATCAGCTCTTCCACAAATTAAGTGTCCTGACCAGGGGACTACTTATTAGCTCTTTTGGTGTCCTTTATACTGTCAGCATATGAAATATTCCTTTTCCTCTGTGGAAAACAGAATAAAACTCATAATCTCAAAAAGTGTGGCAGACTGTGAAAACCCTTTTCAGCACAGTTTCATTTGTATTTAAGAAATTTAGTTTCTCTCCACTACCCACAACTGTCAGATCATTTCATCCTAGTAAGTGTTACATGGAAGAGATGAACCAAATGAAAAATAAAACGGAAGAATATCTTTAGTTGTATTTGTTGATTAAATAGCTGATTATATCATGCATGTTAATTACAGACGTTACAAAAATCAGAAGAAAAATGAAACTAACTAGTTCAACAGGGGCATAAAACCAGTGAGTTGCTATCGGCTGCCATCTGCCCCTTGCACTTCAGCCATCAAATAGCGGCAGCTGGACATGCAGAAGGAGCTGGTTCAGTTAATTTCTGCTTCTCCTCATCCCAGAGGAGAACCAGTGTTAAACCCGCCGTGGCTTTCCCGTGGCGACCCCTCCTTATCTACAGAAGGCAACAAACATCTCAGGGGCTGGGGACCTCCTGACCAGGACACGCGGTGCTCAGCCTCCGGGGCTCACATGCTCTTTTCTCCTCCCGACAAAGGCAGTCTGGGAACCGGGGCATCACGGCGGGGTTTAATCCTCTGTGCCACAGCCTTGGTGGCTCCCAGACAGCGTTTCTCTGGCAAAGAGAAGAAACATGTGATGAGGCACCCAGCTGTGCACACCATGAAAATGCCCCATCTTCACCGATTTTAATGAGAAATCCCTCGAGCCTGTGAAGAGCTGGTATTTCCTGGCTCCTAACCTGGCTCCATCAGTGCCACTGGACAAATCGCACCCTGCACATCCCACTTCCCTCCCCCCTGCCCTGCGGTGGAGCTGCGAAATACCCTTTCGCAGGCGCTGGGCTGGCCGGACAAGGCTTTCAAAGTAAAAGGATGCTAAGGGCAGGCAAGGCAAGCAGCCTTGCTGCAGGGGAGAAAGCAAGTTCTCCATGACACAAAGTCATTTCCCAAATTGCAGAAACCACAAACACTCACTTTACATCCAGAGCAAACTGGGGCGCCGCTTCGGCATGGTGCCTGCCAAGGAGCACGTAGGGTTGCTTTGCATTGTGTTACCTCTGAAATGCAACATTGAACTATTAAACTTTAATAGCACTAAAGAGGCTGGGGCATGAAACCCTTGATTCACATTTGTAATGGGCAAAGGGAGGAGCCTTTCAAGCCAGATTTATTTCTGCACCTTCGGCTAGCTGCTGAGAAGAGACAAGTCTGGGTTGCGAGGCTTCACCATCCTTCCTTCTGCCCTCTAGTGCCAGATAGAAAAATTAAATGTAAAGAAAAAAGACTGCGATATTTTTTCTCACAGTGCACTAGATAAATAGAAGAGGAGGGAGAAAACAGTATTTGTGGCTGCATACTTTGATACCGGTTAAGGTAAAACATTGCCGAAAAAGCAATGTCACAGGGGCCACCATCAGGGAGGGTTTATGGTGTGGTTTTGGAGCCAGCCGCGCTGCTGTGAGGGGCGTGCGGGGGACAGAACATGGTGCTATTGCTTCTGCTGTTGAACCAGACCCAAACCTGCCAAAGGCGATGGAGACTCCCAAGCAAGGCAGGTGCTCCCCACTGGGTGCCGCAGGTCGGGATGAGTGTGTCTCCACAAGCGCCCAAAGTTACGTCTGTTCCTGTCTCACTGCTTCCTTTAGATTAAAACCCTGACAAAGCTTTGTGCCAAAATATTTACACTAGGGAAGTGCCTCCTGTTTAACACTTTGAACCTCATTTAATTCACACTTGTTCTTAATCTCTGCCTCTGAACACCACCTCATGGGGCTGAGTCAGACCTGTTACCCTGACTGCTCTCTTCCAAAAATGTGGTGGGAAAGGCAGCTGCGCCGGGGGAACACTCTCGGTGCCGGCGTTTGCTTTTGCATGCTTCTAGACTTGACATCTTTTTGCTCACCAAAGGCGTAAGGGAAAAGCCACGCTGCTACAATTTCAGCAGCCTCTGTGAAAAAGGGGAGCTGTCACCTGCATATTCGGCTGCCAGAAGTAGATGAGAGCTCCAGGACATCCCAGGTACAAACAGCAACAGGAGAAAATGCAAAAGGGAGGTAAAGGACTGGCTCGGTCCGAGCAGCGGGGCTGACCGATGCCACCCAAGGGTGATGCTGAGGACCTGGTAAGCCAGCGCGTGGGCGTGGAAATCAGTTGCCCCAAGGTGACTGATGGCAAGCAAGCCTAGTGAGGGCTAATGTGGCTAAGTACACTTGGCTACCAAACAGACGAGGGGCCCACGGGAGGACAGGCAGTGCTCCCCAGGCCACGGAGCAGTGCCGCACCTGCCTCAACTCCCATCAGGCTGCGGTTCCGAAGCTCTAACGTCCTGCTGATGCTTAGGGCATCACATCAGATGCAGGTTTCTGACCAACTGTTTGTCCCTCTGAAGGGGCACTGCCCTGGGATACAGGAACTTTTCCTCCTTGCATTTCTTCTAAACCCCGCGATTTTTCTGCCGCCTTCCTCACCTGCTGCTTTGCCTTTCACCTGGGCCAGTGAGGTGAGACCCTGACCCACCCTGTCCAGCCCCAGGGCCCGGCTGCCACTGATGGCTCTCTTGGAGCTGCCCTGGGCACCAACGACATCCCAAAAATGCTGTGTTCCCCCAGTCTTTCCCATCCTTTCCTTTTTCATCCTCTGTGCACATCTTGCAGTCACAGAAGAAGCAATTAGGAATGACCAGAACAAAGTCTTCCCTCTTGTCTTTGTTGCTTGACAAAATAAGAGCTTTAAGCCACATCCTCCCTTTGAAACACCCAGTTGTGATTATGTACATTTTGCCCAACTACTAAATGTCAGTTTCAAAATGCTTAGCCTTGATTTTGATCTATTTCTCTTGTGTATCCTAATCAAAATGTTTTAAAACTCTGGCGTGAACTTTCCAGTGTGTTACCCTCTCGACTCCAAGTGCTGCAAGGTGACGAGCTGCTCAGGGTCACACAATGACAAGTTGAGGTCTGAATTTCTGCTTCTTTCAGTCTGTTTATTTGCTCAGTTAGTTCCTCGTACCCTCCTACACACAGAACTCCTGCCTGCACAGGGCGCAGGAAGAGCAAGGTGCCCAGGAAGTTCTCCAGGGAAGTCCCTGCCAAACCCAGGGTCTACAGGGTTCTGCAACTGAGGAGATGAGGGGAGGGCACAGCAGTGCAGCTTCAGCTAAGATACAAGGAGTCAGCTATGACGATGCTAGTGGAGGCAAGATAACAGGACAAACCCCCTAGTTTAGTCAGGGGTGTGCTGAGGTCTTTCCTCCAACATCAAAATTGGAGTTTCAGGAGGATGCTCGTTTTCTGTCCTTTTTCTTCCGCTCCCTACTGTTCTCAGGGACTTACAATCTGATATACACTCTGTGGGAAGAAACGATGAAATATGGGAACTTCTTATGGCAACTGCTTCTGCAGGCTGGTACAGGAGGACATTTCAGGTAAGTTAGTGATGTCTTCAAATGCCAGCCCCCACAAACCATGCTGTAGAGCACAGTACATGCTCATTGCTTTTTTTTCCAGCTGGCTGTGGGAAGCCCCAGTCTTCTCTTACAGTATCAGATTGTGGCAATAGTCACAATTCCACAGCAAAATGCCAAGACCTGAACTCCCCTGAAAACACAGCCCAGGCAAGGTACAGGGGGTTCTCTGAAGGTTGTGAAACATGGGGGAACAGAAAAGCATCTTGTACAGGCAAGCCTGGATGGAAAAGCTGAGGAAGGGCACTTCTGAGGTTCATCTTTGCCCGTGAGAGGTTGAAGCTTACCTTCACTTCAGTTAACTCCTGTGATGCAGGAAAACATTACATGCTCTTTGTGAATAAACAAAGGGTAGCACCACAGGAAAAGAGCTTTCCGACATAATTTTCTTCTGTTTATGGTAACCGTACTCAGGATGGTTGGACAAATCTCAGGTCACATAAAGAATAAGACATGTACACGCACGTGTGTGTTCCTTAGGCTCACACCTGCACAAGAACATTTTCAGATGCAACTGGGCAGCACGCAGGGCGATGCTGCGGGTTGGGTCAGCAGCCTGTTCCCTGCCCCACGAGATGGAGTCCCGGCTCCACCAGCACTAAGCCAGGTCCACAGGCACGGCAGCCTGCCCACACTGGCCGTAGCCCAGCAGTGCCAGCTCCCACCCACCGTCAGCCTGCCCAGCCAGACGAGTGCCACAGCAGCCAGGGGTGTTTCCTACCTGACACGGATGCCTTCTTCCTCAGCAAGCTGGTATATGCTACTGCCCAATTATCTCAGCCTGAAATTATGTTAAAAACTCTGACCTGTTACCAGTTAAAGCCTTTCAAATTTTATAAAAAAAAAAAAAATACCCTAAACAATCTAAGCCTTTTCTAGTTATCTTTTTAGGGACAAACTCTGAGATAGGGCAGCTCAGTGAGAGCAGTGCTGGAAGTCACAAGCATTGCCTTCATGTCACACAGGCAATTAAAAAGAAGTTCTTTTCTCCCTCACCTACCACTGAATCTCCCTCAGTCCAAAGATAATGTACCACTTTATTGCACCCCAGGGAAGGTGAGGCATCCATCTCACCTGACACTGCTCAACAAGGGGAAGACCCATGGGCTTCACGGGGAAAAAGACAATACCAGAAACAGCTTGTTGAAAGCTACGCATGGCTGTGCCAGCAGGTCAAATGGCCAGCAGGAGCTGGTGGAAGGATAAAGGAGCATGACCACACAACCACACGTTGGCTGAGAACATCACGGATCCCTCGAGATCATCCAGTCGAACCCCAGCTCAGGCAGGGTCAGCCAGAGCAGGTTGCTCAGGGCTGCAACCAGTCAGGTTTGAATACCTCCAAGGTTGGAGGTTCCACAACCTCTCTAGGCAACCTGCTCCAGTGCTTGACCATCTTCATCACAAAAAAAAAAAAAAAAAAAGCTTTTTCTTATGTTCCCATGTAATTTTCTTTGTTTCAGTTTCTGCCCATTTTGTGTCATCCATTCCTTGGATAGCCTGAAGAGATCCTGGCTCTCTCTTCTTGACTCCCCTCAGCAAGTATCTAATACAGACACACAAGAACCCCCTTCAGTTTCTTTTCTCCAGGCGGAACAGTCCCAGCTCAGGACTGGAGAAAAGAGGCAGCAGGAACCGTGTAGGTGATGGATAAAGAGCCAGTGACAAGGTAACGAGGATCTCAGCAGCAGCAGGTCCCACTGAACAGCTGCTACTCCCACTGATGGCATGAGCACCATAGCCCAGATGCAGCTCTCCCCAGCCCAGCCCAACCCAGCGGTCACCCATAGACACGGGGGCTGGAGCACCCTGTGTGGCTGACATGCTGGGCCTGCCACCGAAATGCAAGGAAAGCAAGGGAGAAAGAGAGATGATGTGGCACGTGCTTTTCTTATAGCCACGACACACGTGTTTTTCCTACAGCAACATTGTCCTCCTGGGTTTTGTCTTCTGCTTTGTTCTCTTTCCCTTCTCATGTTTGCATTTGCAGAATCCATCCTACGCCCTGTGTCAACCATCCATGCTATCAGTAAATGAGTCGCCTAACACAAAGTGTTGCCTCTCCAGCTAAGCCTTCTCAGCCCAAGCTGAACGTGTCCGATTGCCCAGGTTGTGCCCTCTGCTGCTGCACCCAGTGGAAGGTGTTGAAGCAGCTGCACAGCAGGAGCCGCGCTGCCCCAGCCCGCATCTGGACATGCTGGGAGCACCCAGTGGCCAGCACAGCAGGGACCTGGCAGCCCATGGGGGCAGCTGCCTTCCACTGCTTCTGCCACCTCTGGTACCGTCCTTGGTCAGGCCCTGCCTGGGATCTCCTCCTACCCAAGCTACCTCAGCTGCTCGCGTGCCTGCAAAGATGCTCCCGGCACCCAGTGTGGTTTTGCTCCCTGTGCCAGATGTGTTGGAATGAACTCACTCTACAGTTCGTCACCACCGGTGCCGACCTGGATGAGACCAAACCTCTGCTTCCCAGCTGGGCACCCAGCGGAGCTGCTGGCCGCAGGTGCCCTAGTGCCTGAAATTTCAGCAGCGGGGCCCAGTGACGGCTCCGTGGCTGCTCTCTGTCCTCTGCCGTGCAAAAACATCCCATTCCCCATAGCCTGGTCCCAGGTGACTCAGACGCTTCAGAGGCAGCGCAGCGCATCAGCTGCTGCAGAGCAGCACTGACAGACACGCCGGGGAGAGGAACAGCCGAGGCACAGCCAGAGGCTCCCGACATGAGATGGCATTTATTTTTAGTGCTGTAGCAGTAAGGATATGGCATGAGCTGCTTCCCTCTCGTCACTCTGACGCCATCACCAGCCGCCCACGCGCCCGCTAAGTGGGTTATCGCAGCCCATCAGGCTCCCAGGGAGAGAGGAAGAAAGCAAAAAGGTCACTTCTCATGCCAATAAACAGCAGAATACAGTCAGAGCTGTGGTATTTATTAATGGACTTTGGTTTAAAGTGCTGAATGTGTCTTGGGCAAGACGTCACCTTTCTCAGCTCAGAGCTCCAGGACCGGCTATAAGTCACCTTCCTCCTAAATCCATGAAAAATCCCAGAGCACTTACAGAGGGCTTTCCTCTATCTCAGCTGAGAAACCACTTTCTGTATCCTTGGTTTTTCCCTGACCTGTCAGCATCCTTTCCTCTCTGCTAGACATTGCTAAAATCACTGTGATCTCAGCTACCCATCCCACTTCCCAGCTGCTTTCTCTGTCATTTTAATTTTCCCACCTGACATACCAAAATTCACACTTGCCTGAGATGTTTGCATGCCCTTTGCACCACCGTATTTAAAGGGACTCTGGGCCGGTGTCGTTATGCTCATCTAACGCAGGGAAGCTGTGCAAACTCCCCATGCCCCATGCCACTGAGAGATAAGCAACACGCTCAAGGCAGCAGAGATCATCCTAGCCCTTCACACCTCAGGGTCACACTGTTCCCTCCTTTCCTATTTTCCCTTCAGAGTCAATTCACCGATCCACCACAGACCTCACTCCTCCCCAGGCGCCATCCTGCATGTCCTTCCAGCACATAGCTCCTCGCCGGGAAGTTTCAGCCCATTCTGTTGCACTTTTCTTGCACATTTTCCTTCCTCCAACTTGCTTTTTAAAATTTCTGGCACCAACAAGGCGCTTGCTGAAGTAGCACATCTCTGGTCTTCATCTGCCTAACCATCTGCTTGAGAAAGCGCAGGGCAGGGGGTGTTTCTGCAGAGATTTGTAGACTCAAGTCCAGAAGGAACCAGCGTGATCTAGATCAGCTGCATGATAAATGCCATAGACAACCAGGCAGCAAGTCCTTGATCCCTCAGTGCACTATCCCTAACCAGTGAAGACTCAGCTTTCCTGTCTTTTTTTTTTTAATAGCATTAATTAAAATATTTTTTTTCTGCTATGAAAATATGTAAATTTACAGGGAAAGGAGAACTAAGGTTCAGAAATCTTAATGACTAGACTTGGGAAGACTGTGAAGTCTCAGGAGATCATCAGTTATTCGGGTACACGTACAAACAGACCTAGCTTTTTAAGCTTTCACAGTTTAATTAGAAAATAATTCTATCCCATAAAACATGTTGAAATTCCTAAATGTTTTGTTCCAGAGAATAATGATACCTGTTTCCTCAGGGAGAGCTACAACGGCCAGGAGCTGGTGCCATGCTGGAGCTAGTCCCCTGCATAAACCCAAAGGAGCGTAATGGGAACCTCCTACCCACGCCAGCCCAAACGCTGCTGGGAGAAGCCCTAACAGAGGCCACCACAGCCAGGGTGCCTCTCACCTTGCCATCCAGCCCCAGGCTCACAAGCCCTTCAGGCCCCACGGCTAAGGTGATCCCGAGGAGCTCTCTGCAGCCGTACCCACCCTGGGTAGCTGTACCCCCACACGCACAGACCTAGCTTTGCTCCCCACCACCAAAAAGCTGCCACTTCAGCTCACCTACCTGGGGAACACGATCACCGTTCCTCGGCCTCAGGAGACTGAAGAACCTAAAAACCTTCACCTAGGTGGAAATCTGCTATGCTCCGTTCCCAGCCAAGGGGCACACAACAACGCAGGGGTATCCGCCCAATCCCAGCTCTACGAGGTGTCCTATGTATCTCGATTTTCATCTTGCCTTCCCCTAACGCTGCCAGGCACAGGAAAGACCAAAACCCCCTCACCCCACAGCCACAACCAGTGGACTCTCATTTGGCCCCAGCAATAAGCTAGCTCTTACTAGCTCAAGTCAAATCTGGCAGCAAGTCTTCTCAAAAGCCTCATTCTAGCCCAGACGACCAAAAATAACATGAGTCTGGAAACATCTGGGAATTCCCTTCTCGGTGTCAGAAAACATCCAAAGCTGAAGCCCAGCAGCACGGGTCTAGCCCCTACTCCAGGGCCTGAGGTGGACTTGGGGGGATGATTTAATCAGCCAGTTGTTTCCCTAAATAAAGGGCAAGAGAAGCCAATAGACTCATTGAAAATGTGCATGAAAGCATTGATTTTCTTTGTATTTATAAAAAAACCCCACCGGTCTTTTAGTCAAAGAATCGGTGCTTCCTCCCTAAGATATCACTAAAGCTTCCCCAGTACAGGCTCAGTCTCTTTAACAAAGGACAGCATGATACATGGTGTTCATTTAGGTATCTACACATGAGAACATGCTGCAGGCATCCCTGTGAAGTACTTCGTAAAATGACTTTTTGCATCACTAATGAAAACCAGCTTCGGCATCTCTCTGGGTAGAAGCTGACATCTTGTGGATAGTTCACTTGGGCCTCTCACGGAGAAGAACATGGAGCAGCAACACACTGCTCTCCACTGCTGAGAGAAGGCTGGTGGGCCAGGCTGCAGTTCATGTCCAAGAACATTTGTGTAATTGGACAATCTCTTAGATGCTATAAAATATAAAAAGGATCCTACAACTCTTTATCTGCAGATTTCTTGCTTACTAAAAACCACGTCGCCCATGGTGACAGACAATTGACACTGGTAATTCGGTATTTAATGCCACGTTTTAGTAATTTTGAAAATCAATATACTCTAAATTGCAAGGCAACTTGCTAGCTCTGGCAAATCCCTTTTATTAAGGATGGACTCAAGTAAAAGTAAAGCGAATGAGAGAGTTGATTTAGCAATACTGGTGGCTATTTCTTTTGAAGGACACTCTTAAAGGAGTACTTTCTCCCCAGACCTTTGGGGTTTGACTCATGGTTACCACCAGGGAACACGCAGGCAATACGCAGTAATCGACCCCGCGCGTGCTCTTTCTCTCTATCAAATACAAGCTGATTTGAGTTCGCTCAGCCCTCTCCCGTACAGTCCTAGGCTGGTGCTAAGAGCAAGAAACAGCAGATGCATCCAGATGATTTCCTTTGAACAGAGCAGCTGAGCTACATCCAAACGACTAAGTTCAGATAAATTGAGTCATCAGATGCCCACTTAAGACAAATTAGTTTAGAATGGCTACGCTGCATTTGTCAATGGTTTAATGCACTAGAAGTGTATTTATAAGACAGGGCTAATTTCCTAGTCCTTGAAGGAGAACACTCTTGAGAAAGCAACTGCTCCATCTAGCAAAGTATTCTCAGATGCAGTCAGAAAGGCATTCGGAGCATTAGTTTACTACAATACATCTTTGGCCAAGCGTCACTCTTAAGGTTGAAGAGATACGGTCTTTGGTTTTTATAATATGCACAGCTGAAGTGCCAAAACACTGAAGACACCATAAATCATGTCGCACAAGCTCTCTGCTTCTTCTCTTTGACCAGATCAAACAGCAGCCGAAATGCAGATCAGCATGCCTACTACATTATTTTTTATAAACTGGATTTTTAAATTCCAACAAGGAATATCCTCTTACTTCAGTATCAGCAAGACACCTCACTTGAGCCAGCTCTGTCTGGGAGAGGCGTTCAAATAAACGCACCCATTTTCGCCCACGGTGAGGCTAGCGGGGCCAGGCAGGGCAGCACGACCAGCCAGCCTGGGCAACCTGCCTCCATCGCCAGCTGGCACACAGGGCCGCACGGGGTGCTGGGACCCTCCTCACAGCAAGAGGAGCAAAAAGCCTGGTTCTTCAGGACTGTGATTTTCTTCAGCTTTTCCCTGTCTTTCCTTCGCTTCTGCCTGGTTCACATTCCTTCCCTGTGTCTAACAGCAAATCCGAAAACACGCCGTGAGTTGCAGCCCTCTCCAAACAAAGGCTATCGGTTAGGCCGCTAAAAGTGCGCTATGTATTTCTCTATTAATGAAGAATTGTAGCACTTGGTCATTTTCATGTATGAAATTGAGTTCACAGATCAAACGCCAAGCTACAGGTGTCTACACCAGCTGTGTATGTGCGTGTCCTCATGTTTCAGGGGAGCCTGAAGAGCCACTCAAGCTGATCGAGATGCAGATGAGCTGCTCTCCAGGCTCCATTGCCTATTGATCCCAGCTCCACAGACTAAGCAGACAATTCAATTTATCTGCATCTGCAAGCTGAGTCCCGACCACTGCCTAGTAGTTTATAACTTAATTTCTGCATATTATATACACATTCCTTGCTCTTTTATGCTGTATTAGCAGACAACAGCCTAACACAATTTCCCATTTAACTGCTTACAAGGCAATTCTAGTGTCATTTGTTTGGGAGATTTTAACCATGCTGAGCTCACCCACAGCTGCCAAGTCAGGCTAAGGGATGGGAAGACATTGTAAGAAGTGGAGTCCAACAAAACTTCTTATACACCTCAACGGGGAAGTATCTTGCAGTCATGATGCTCATGTCTCCACAGAGCACGAGAAGCCCCTACAGTCACCTGGCTAAGCCTGCCATTCCCTTCCTGGTGCAAAGTACATCGTTCCCTCTGCACTCTTTCTTTCTCTTTACTGGACAGTACCTTTTATTTATTTTTAAACCACCAGCTTGTACAGAAGTAGAATCAAGATAGAAAACATTTAGATGTCCCTGGAAACGCTGCCAAACACCTAAAGGTGGCTGCCGAGCACACCATTGCTGCTGCTGAATCACCAGGATTGCCCACAGCCTGAGGGCCCACAAACAAACGTGTTCCAACTCAGGACATGCTTGGAGAACTTGGAAGGCACAGGGAGATCCCCATCTGCATCCAAGCATCACATCACACTAGCAAGACTCTGTGACTGTTTATTTGGTAGTGACAGGGGCAGGTCCCATGTGCTGCCATGAAACACCAGCATCCTGTGTCAGTCCTTGGACCTACCTATGCAGGGCATCACTTTGTGTTACCTTTTTTTCCTAAAAGGGTAATAAAGGCAAATGTGAAATGGTCAATAGTCAGAATTTGGACTAGTTACCCAAGTAACCTGGCTTCCATTTTGACATGCAGCTGGAATAGCTAGATGGAATTTGTTGGAATATAGGAAAATAGTACCACTTTCTGTAGAGATTTAAGTTCTTACTCAGATTTGGTCATTCAGTTTAGATGTTTAGAACAAGTTATTTAAATAATATGTTCTGTAGAAGATTTCACCTTTACCGTACACTTGTTGATGGCTTTGAGGCAGTTAGTAAAATGCATCAAATATGAACTGTTAATGCACAACATGGCAGAACCCCCCCGCACAACCCACACTGAAACCTGCCTGCTGGTAAGCCAGAGCAAAGGAACCAAACTTCGTCTCTGAAGGTCTCTGTGCGAAGAACTAACAGTGGCTCTCAGTTGGAATTAAATTACTCAATGATCAGTACGATTTGAATTTTTCTATCAATAACTAAGCCACAGTAAGACTATCTCCCTTCCCAGCTAGCAGCTGGGGATCCCAAAATCCCAGAACAGTGAAGGTTGCCAGGGGTCTCTGGAGATCATCCAGTGCAAACCCCTGCTCAAAGCAGAGGCAGGCAGAGCAGGTGGATCAGGGCTGTGCCTGGTGAGAATTTGAGTATCTCCATGGATGGAGACCCTACAACTTCCCTGGGCAACCTGCACCATCAGCCTTACAGCAAAAAAAGGTGTTCCTTCTGCCTGAACAGAATTCCATTTCAGTTTGTGCCCATTACCTCCTGTCACAGAGCACCACTGGGAAGAGCCTTTACCCCCCCCCCCCCATCAGATATTTGTACACGTGGGTAAGATCTCACTGAGCTGTCTCTTCTTCAGGTTGACCAGTCCCAGCTTTCACAGGCTCTCTCGTATGACAGATGCCCCAAATCCCTTAATCACCTTTACAGCCCATCACTGGACTCTCTCTAGTTATGCCCACTTGTTGCCCACCTGGACCTCCCAGGTCCTTCTCTGCGGAGCTGTCACCCCCTGGGTGCATGGGGTTGTTCCCTCACCAGGTGCAGGACTTCCCATGTCCCTTTGTTGAACCTCCTAAGATTTCTGTTGGCACATTTCTCCAGCTTGTCAAGATCACCAAGTCTGCAACGTTCAGGTCAACAAAATAAATGTTTGATGTGTCATGGCCAGCGATCCAACAGATAAACATCAGCAACTCACCCTCTTACAGTTAAAGAGCAGCCCTCAGCAGAAACTACAGCTTGAAGTTACAGGAAAAAGGGCTAGTAGCTCTGGTTTCAGACAACTCTGCATCATTTGATGCAGAAACAAAGTAGAGGCTTTTCACACCAAAACAATAGTAACATCTTCTGGGTCCTGGGGTGTCAGAACCACTGCAACAGCAGCACCTGCTACAGCTGAACAGTGAGGCATGCAGTGAGCTGTTTGCATGACTTGCTAAGTCCACCTCCATTGCGCTTCCCTACCTTCCCATTCTGGAACCACTTGTGGTACCCATATCCTCTTTTCCACGTCAGAACTAAAACCCAGTTCCAAAGAACATCTCTTGTTTTCCTGATTTTCAAGCTCAACGCACATTAAACCTGGCACCATACTTCCATGTATCCAGCCGTGTGGCTGCCTTCAGATTTTCTAGGCGAGGATGAAAGTGTGCAGCAGTGTGCGGGATGGCAGCCAGCATGGCTGAGCTTTAGTCACCATGGGAAGAGCAATTCAAAGGGAAAGTGAAATTCAAAGGTTGATCTGAAACAGGATTTGCTACCAAGGAAGCATTTGGTTGCCAGTCCAAGCTATCAAAATCCCCTGAGAAAATCACTCTAGCAAATTCATCACTTCGGTATCTGGCTGAATCATCAGGTCTCTTCCAGCACCTTTTTGCCATAGCTTCAAGGCAGGCATCTTCCCAGAGTACCACCACGAGTCATACCAGAGAGGAGGAGCTAGCAAACGCCAGTACGTAGGAAGGAGACAAGATTCCAGCCAACAGAAATGGAGAACTTGGCATCAGACAAACACCACAAACCCAGCAACAGCTATAAATATTCAAAGACAGAACACACTTTTTAAAAATTTATTGTACACATTACACTTTGGGAACCTAGAGCCCAAGATTTAACACATATCAGGATAACTGACCTTTGAGTATCAGATCTGCTTTAACCAGTGGGACAAAAAAAAGTTCCAACTGAGACGTTTCAAAATGCTGAGCCTATTGTATATCTGGAAGTAGGTGTAATTCTTAGGAGCAGGGATCAACAGCTGCCATCTTCCACAAGTGATGCAGCTCGAGAATGAGAGCACTGAATCACTAGAAAGGAGAAGGAGGAAAACACACCAAGAGAGAGAAAGTGACTAAAAATCTTACACATCCTATTTCTAAAGGGAAACAAGATAGAAATCACATTCCTCCCTGCAGAGGAGTAAGAGACTGCGTAGGCAAGGCCAGCCGCAGACACCGTGGATCCCCAAGAAATTTCATTTAGGAAAGAGTCCTTCTCCCCCAGAGCACCTATTTAACCGCCCGTCTCCAAACTTCTGCTCCTACCACAGAGCGTGCCCTGGGGCCCTTCCATCCCAGCAAGGCCCCCAGCTGCCTCCCACACCGCGCAGGGCGGGCTGGTGGGAGCTGCGAGCCACTGCAGCGCACAGAGCCGCTGCGCTGCACGAGCTGCACGCTGGCAGCCTCAGCCCAAGCTACGTAAGTTGAAGTCAGAGACAAAAAAAAAGTAAAGAGTGACGAAAGTTTCTCATGTGTGCTACAGCCTCTGAACTGTAGTTCCCGGGAAACACTCCCAGCCTTGGCATAAGAGCTGGATAGGCTAGACCTGCTGACTGGGCTCACATCTCAAGCTGCACAGAGAGCACACATATGACTTTGGCTCCAGTTTTGGAAGGTATTAGACACATTTCATTAGGTATCAATAATTCCATCCATGTAGATTCCATAGATCTGTCCAGCTTCAGTATGTTTTACAACTCTTAAATTCATCCCTTTATCCCTCCTGCCTCAGAGCATCCTTAGCCACGGTAGATTTACTACTCTGCAAACACTGCCTACAGTAAATGGGATGTAAAGCCATCAGACTGCAGGATGGTTTCCATACCGTACGTGCGTAACACAAGCACACAAAGCAATTTGCCTTTCAAACTGATGAGAATTTAAGAGAGATTAGGGGGCAATTTTATCTTAAGGCTCCCTTCCCCCAGTACATACAGTGAACTGCTCCCAAACCAGTTGTGACAAGATGATGCATAAAGTCTTCTAATAGCCTGCCAATGCGAGACAGATTTAAGATTTAGCACATTTACAGCTCGTACATAAGAATAACCAAAAAGGCTAGAGCAAATCTGCGACCTTTTCTCCTCCCCATTGTGAAAATAAGGCTCAAAACCGGCCAAGCTTGATGAGCTGAGCCATGCTCACCGCGCAAGCAAAGCTACATTTAAGCCAGGACCTTTTATTTTCCATTCACCTTAAGTTAATCACACAAACACCCCGTTTAATTCAGCTGATATAAGGCACTGTCCCTGCCAGGACCGTTACCACATCAGTCTCCTCTGGGCACCGACTGCGTATTCCTGACTCGTTCTACGTTCTGCTTATGGTGCAACAACAGCTTCTGATCTGTTTAAAAAAAAAACCACAACAAACACAACACACAAAACCCAAACTTGTTTCTTGGTTGCTTTTCAGACAGGCCAGCGTGCTGCTGTGGGGGAGCCGACAGGAGGGACATAGCACAGCCCAGGCAGGGCAGCCTCTTCACAGCATTTTCGTGCTTATTTGGCACACTAGTTCAGAACAGTATTCCACACACCACTTCAAAAGGAGCAAACTACTTGGTCAGCTTAGGTTGAACATTGAATTACGAGGTGTATACCCATTCTGAGAGTCGATGCTGCAGTAACTGAGCTACTGTAACCAGATGGCACCAAGGCTCTATACTGCTACGTAGTTTATTCTCCCAGAAGCAGAGATGAAGTGGGTAGCGTTACATCCACCTATAAACCAGCAAAATCTGAAATTCAGTCGCTCCCCTGCCTTAAGTGGTTGCACTCATAAAAGCCCAGACATGATAATCAACAGAAAAGGAGCTTTTAACTTCCAGAGGTTTCTGAAGTAAAAACCTATTAACAGACTTAATATTTCATGAACTTTTTTCTAAAGAAGCCTTAGGATCAAAATTCAATGAGTCACAGTTTCTGCGACAGTAAGTAATCTCTGGATACTCAATTGCATGTGATCTTCCATATTCACTTTTTCTCCTCATGCCCAAGAGGAAACAAAATTTTTTTCAACATGAACATTGGTGCAGCCGTCACTGAACATCTCTTTGTACTAGGGAAAACTAGCACAAGGGGACAGTGCCCTATCTGGTTGTGTGAACAAACAGCTACCCGACTGCTGCCACAGCTGGGCTGGTCCTGAAAAGCCACACTGGGACTACAGCAACACTGCCGACCAATTCCATGTTTTCACACGTTAAGGAATAGAAAACTGATTTCCAAGGGCAAAACAGGATATTCCACGCTGAAGTGAAAACTGGTTGTCTGCAACTACTTGTAGTCCATGTCACCACCAAAGCCTAATGTTTAACTGACTATTGTACCATGCAGTGCCCGGTGTACATGGGTATTTCTGCATTGCCCTAATTCCGTTGAGCACACACTAGTGAGGAAATAAAGCAGCAAGCAGCCTAACCTGTCCAGAAGCTTACAGAGTATCCAGCCTGAAGAATAATACTGCAATACTTCCCAAGATACTTATAGAACACAGTAATTGTTAATACTTCCATGCTCATGTCCTTTGTTAAACTTGTCAGATACAGCTGAGAAACCTAAAAAAAAAAAAAAAATAAAATTTAAAAGGGTTTCAAGTATTTCCAATATAGAACTTTTACTTACAGGGAGGATATCCCAGCAGCAGTTCTTTCCTAGCAGCATGACCAGAATAAGCAGCGAAACCAGCCAAAGCCAAAAGTAATCCCAGGACTTCTCTGGATTCAAGAGCCAAACAAGCAAAGCACTAACCTAAATGTTAAAATCCATGTTTAAGACCAAGCCAACACCTTATCTAATAATTTGTGGAAAGCACTAATGAAGATTATATCCCCTAGTAAACAAAACATCACATCAGCTTTTTTTTTTTGTTTTAAGAAGTTAGCCACAGTTACCTAGAGATAGATACTGCTGCCTTCAGAGGTACATTATAGGTACTCCTGCTGCTGCTACATAGCCTTATGTGATGGTTGCAACAGCTGCATTGAAGAAGTAAAGCAAGCAAAGATTTTTTTTCCCAAAATTAGAAATATACAATTTCCAAAAATGGGAGCAAAAGACAAATGGTAATAAAAAATACTGCTGAAGAAAGGTTTAATTAAAAAAATCAGGAATTCAACAGTGCCTAAATCTTTATTTTTCATAACCTACATATTTTTTTCAAATTAGACAGTTTTACATTTTTATGACACAAAAGGAAACTTAAATTACTGATAGTTTACATGTAAGCTTGATTCCAGTCTTAATGGAAGAAGAACAAAAACAAAAACCCTCAAGAAGGCTCCCATATTACACTTCTATTTCGTGAATTGGCAGCTGTTAGGTCTCCTTAGAAATCTTCGATTGTCTGCTGCTATTAGTGTAATAGGTTACAAAGCACATAAAAATCCCTAACTGTAGCTAGCTGAAGGAGATACAGAGGAAGGTATGCACCATTACAGTCAGCTGTTGCTCCTGATACACTGCACCACACTCAAACAAGGGCCTTTCTGCCAGCTGCTGAAGTCTTTGAAGGATAATGCAGCAACGTAAAAAAATTGCCACTGTTCATAAGATTTCTAACTGGCAAACGACAGCGTCACAGTGGGGGACTGATCTGAAACAACAGTAAGTTTTAAAAGCAACCTTTTTTTTTTTTTAACTGAAAGTCTCAGATCCCATTTTGACTTGTTTTCACAATTAAAAGCATGGCCAGAGTCCTACAAGGTAAAATGCCAATTTCAATTACTGTATCCCTGCACCTTTAACTCAGCTACTGCTTTTCGGAGATTTTGAATTTTAAAAGCCACAGTTTAATCCTTCTATGTATCGTAGCAACAGTCTGCATGCAACTTCACAACTCTACTCCGAAAACTCCATTTTGTCACTGAGTGGAAAAAAAAAAAGAAAAATCTCAAAGTAAAATGCAGTAAGGATAAGTTGTATATTACACAGCTATTTGGCGTGTCACTTTTTTTCTTTTTAAGAAAAAAGCTATAAAAACCACATCAGAGGAAGGTTTAAACTTTCAATGCAACAGACTGTTGCTGGGTAAGCAGTAATTACAGTGTATTGACCTAGCACAAATGGCAGCAGAATACATTAGAACGGCACAACACACCCCGCTGGTGTCAACATATCACCTTAGGTACCAGTTGAGCATTATGACTAGCTGTACACAGTCGCTGTAAGGAACCACTTGTGATTGTTTGCAGCTGGTAAGCCTTTCACTTGCAGCAGACAAACAAAATGAATCATACAGCTGGCCTAAACCATACACAAACCTAGCTGCCATTTTCACTGCTGCTGGGGAAAGGAGAAGCGTATTCAAAATCCAATGACAGAACTAGTTGAGTGGTTTCGGTGACGTCGTCTCAAGAGTCCTATCTCCTCTCACAGCAGTCACAAAGTGCGCTTTTTAAACAAGAAAAATCAGATCCCAGCATGCCCTACTTTGACCAGTTCTGCAGCATACAACAGGCTGGATTTAAACGGTCAACTAGTCACCAATTGATGCTCATAATAGGAAATTTATCAGGAGTCAACTTCTATAGTTACTTTACAGTTCTATGATTCATACGCTAAGGAAAGCACTGATATTCTTGAAAGCAGACAAGTAAGCTTCAGTGTGTATTTTTGTAGCAGTCTAAAATTCTTTCCAATTAAATTTGATTTTATGACAAAATTATAGTTTGACTGCTAAAATTCACTATTTACACTTTTGAATTGGTTACATCACTTGTTTTCAGAAGGACACAGGAAAGTATTTGAGGGCTTTCAAATAAGACTTCTATTCCATTTCCCTTTTGCAGTGAAGAGGCAGAGTCAGTTCAGCACACCAGAATAAAATAAGAAAAAGAAAAAACAACAAATTAAAGTAATATTCAAACCACAACATTTAGTTTATCTACATCCAGCTCAACAGCAACATTTATAATATCAATAATTTTTATCAGATTTTTTCTTTAGGGTACCTTTTTATATGTTCTGATTATTTACAACTGTACAAGCAAAGCACACACTTCCAAGTGCACATATTTAATACAGTATTGACTATTTGCATTTACAGGTTTTTCAACAATCTGAAAAAGATCAACTGTGTAAGATCTTTAAGGTATATTACAAAAACTGCTGCTAGTTCCTGTACTACAGTATGTTTACCCAGTAAGACCAGTGACAATAGATACATACTGTAACTGAGTAATTCTGTATTCCACTCATGCTAACCCTCCACGGGGTCAGAACTCATTAACTCTAAGCTGTCTTGTACAAAAGTTAAGGCAAAGTCATTTTCAAGTTTAAATAAAATTCAAGTCTTTAAATATTGGATGGAAATAATTCTTTAAAAAAATCAGTTGTTTAAATAAACATTTTTGTGGAATAAACTGTACTGTCATAATCAGCAGGAATGATTTTTGTCTGAACTTCCTGCAGTTTAAACACTTAAAGAAAAACTTTAGGCATTTTAAAACAAAAATAATTTATATTCAACTTTATTAGAAACTCGCTAATTTAGTGCATCCTTGTCCTTCAGAAAGCGCATCACTTCTAAAGTAAATAAGTGTGAGAAACCTCATCCCAGAGGTAAATATCAGGGATCTCTTCCTCTACCACACAAAACAAACACCATTATCTCACGTCTTGAAAAATTCAAATCCATATGCCAATGCTCGTAGTTACAGGAAGACGTCAACACAAAGCTGACTAAGATATGGACTCTTTCAAAGAGCACTTGGGGCAGAGTTTAAAAAAAAAAGTCTACACAGAGCACAGGGGTAACCAGAACATACAGCGCTGACTCAGTTAACTCCCTTACAAGCACAGGGAAGCTAAGGTTATCACAAGAAGGCTACAGTGCTTTCTCCTGATAACATCCACTAACAGGCTTCACCACCATAGAAGCTCACAGACTTAATTCTTTCTATTCACAATGTGCTTTGTATTTGCAAATTATAACATCAGTTTTATTCTGGAGTGAGAAGATGGTTACTTGCTTGCAGTAAGTCGAAAAAGGAAGTATTTTAGAAAGACTGCTATGGTGCTCCGTAGGATTCATTTTGTGTGTGCAAAACATCAATAGAAGATTAAATTTTTAAAAATGCTAGAAACAACTACTCATTTAACCTAAAAGTGCAAGTTTGTTTGCTGACACTTAGTACAGCAGCCCAATAAAAAAAAAATCTTCAAGGTCACATACTAATTAATAAAATATATCTACTTCCTTGCACTCTACACACTAGCTGCCGTTACCAGTCTTTTGGACACTTTAGATATGTACTTGCAGACCAGTTTATTAAAAATATTGCAGCAGCACGTTTCTGCTTAACAGTTTAGAAAAAACTCACTATACAGAGCTTGCACTCACACAGCCACAGAGAGGCTTAATAAAAAGTTGATTTTTTTTAAAGACGAATATTTTACATCTTGAAAAAAAATAATCACACTAAGCTTCACCTCCAATTAAGCACCAACCTAAATGTAAGGTTTAGAACAACTATCCAGAAATATCCAGAAAAATAGAATGTTTGTTCAAGAGGGGAAAAAGTATTTCACAGAAAAATAACTTGCAGGCATTGTTATATGCCTAGTATCACTGCAAGCTCCTAACCAGCAACTCATTCTCAGGTATCTTAGTGGGAACATGGGTTTAATTTGTGGGAAGCAGACCTCTTTTCAAATCCCTCCCAGGTGTTAGTTTCACTGAGGAGATTTTGGAGGGGTACTCTGTTCTTTGTTTAAGCGTTTGCCAACGGCTGGAGGTGATGATCTGCGTCCTGACTGTCTCCTCTGGTCTTTGGGTTGTCCAGGATGTGACTTTGCAGGAGGAGGTTCTCTGTTTTTTTCTATTGTTTCTGTGGGCTTTCTTTCATCTTTTCCACATGCTACAGTGTTTGGCTTCTGTTCCTTCTGGGGTTGCAACGTAGGAGGATCTTTAGTTGTTCTCTGGCAAATTTCTGCATAACTAGGTTTTCGCAGTTCCTGTGAAATCAAAAGCAAACAGGACAGCAAAGTTAAGGCATCCTGAGGAAGAATAAAAATCATTTACTTTTATGAACAAAAAAGGTAAAAATCTTTGCCCCAAAAGACCGCTGCAGTAAAATATGCAGATGAGGGCATGAGCACAAATTTTACAGAAGTTGTACAGACAATAAGGTTCAAGACAAGGTAAAATGCAAAACAGTATGCCAGAAAAATGGGGTACTGTGACATGGCAAAATATTTCTGATTCAAGCAAACTAAGACAGCTGAAAGACAATGAATACTCTTGTTTAAATACCAACTTCTGTATTATTAACGCTTCTACCTCAAGGATACTACCAAGAAGAGAATTCAGACAGAGCTATCATTCACCAAGTTATTTTAAACATTTTTGCAGTGTTAACTGCATAATTGTATTGTGCAAGTAATCACGAGGCCACCAACACAAATTTAAGGATACTAGGCTCACATGATTAAGCAACACTGGGTAGCAATGAAAGCAATATTCTGTTAAAAGCATCAAACTGGATCATTAAGAGAAAGTGAAGTAATAAGGTCACTTACTATGGCAGCCCCATTGACTTGTACCGATTTACATGCAGTGCTGAGTGTGGAAGAAGAAAGCCTTTCTGTACTCTGTGTGTCTCTCTGCTGTTTATCCACAACCTTGGAGTCCCTGTAAGCATCCAGCAAGAAGCAAGGCTCATGAAAAGCAAAACTTCAGGATAGATGAATAATCTAATAATGGGTCTAAAGCTGTTGAGTATGATTATAAGAAGTTACAGCTATAGTTTGCCTAGCACATAATGACTAGCATTGCATTTAAAAATGCTATCAAATATTAAAGAAAAGATATTCCTGTGGAATTTGACACTACTTGTAATTTGCGACATTGATAGCATTTGGTTGTTATCTTAACACCTCTATTTGATTTGCAGGTTCTAAATAAGGTCTTACTGAAAGCTTTATTTATTGTATGGGCAATGATACTGCCCACAGGACCATAGGTTTACCCTCTATGCTTCAAAGACAGTAAGGTATTCATTAAACTTCTAAATACTTGCAGAGACTGAAACAGCACAAAATTTGTCTGCTGAATGACTGACTGAATCTCTATTATGATACTGCTCAGAAATTAAGCTTTATTGTCTTTATTACAAGTATAATATGCAACAAAATATTATTCTTTTCACTGATCAAGATTTGAATAGCCATTTACAGTGTTCCACTGATCCTTCTGATGAGAGAAAATGGAAATGTGATTCTGAGCAGAATAATTACAGCTATGTAATTAAGTGCTTACTCAGAAGACGGGGATGGCGAAGGAGACCTTTCAAACGTCCTGGGCAATGTAGAAGAAACTGGCAACAACGGCTCTCGAGGAATTCCCGATGAAATAGTGTTTGTACTTGCATCCACATTAATGTTCTAAAGGAGGGGAAAAAAAGAAGGGCAATCTTAATATCTGATATATGGTTTACCTGAAGATTAACACAATCAGTAAACAGTTTACAAGTTGATTTATGAAGGTGAATTGACCATAGGAAGACACAGAAGGATCCAATGTATCTATTGTAACAAAAGAGATTTTTCCTTTACAATTATTTGGAAACACAGACAAACAAAATCGCACACTGTGGCTCCTCCCCCCAAAATTGGGGGAGGAGCCACAAAAATTAATTCCCTTTGGGACATATCTGGATGACAAAAGTCACTTCATTCAACCTGGCAAATTCAGACCTGCTGGTGACAAAGCAGGCTTTGTTCCTCTTCACATAACCATAGGTAGCCTATTAAGGTGTAAGTCTCCTAGAGTTACACACCAAGAATCATCTTCAAAGCTCTAGCTCTGCATCATCCCAAATAGCTGGTGCTAAAACATACTAACCTTAAAAAAAAAATATGAAGCTTTTGCAAACTAGGATACGACCATAATCTGAAAGTCCTTTTCTTATGCTGTAAGGGTGATCTGCTACGAAGCAGAAGAGGTTTTTTTTTCATAGCCCTTAAAAGATTCTGGTAGGGCCAAGTGATACTGTGCTTCCAGGTAAAAGCCAAATAGGTTCAAGATGCATACATAAATATACATTGTCACAAAATAAGAAAAGAGAAAGACTTTATCTTGAAAAATGGATTTCTGACATTTATAACCATTTTGGTGGTGGTGGTGGGTTGGGTGTTTTTTGTTTTGTTTTTTTAATGAAGTGCTGTGTCCTTTGTATTGCTTCTGACCTGTCTGACTCTAGAACCAGAACAGATTCTGGTAGCAGATGAGAGTGTAGAAAACAAGAGACTCCTGTGGTCACTGTTAGAAAGGAAAATGGTATTTGATGACACTGTTTCAAATCAGGCAGCATAGATAACTGCAGTAGATCTAAGCCTAGTTTTACTCAAAGTAAAACCATAAAAGGTAGGATGTTCAGAAATAAAAGAATAGCTTCTAAAGTTTTAGTTTTACTTATTATAGTAGTGTGTGCAAAGCCTTGAGATTGCAAGTTGCTGAGCATTCCAGCCAAGTTCAAAACTGTAGGTGCCTGGTCAAGCGTGAATAGCTTCAAGTCAAGCAGACATGCAAGTGCTGTTCCTAGGCCAAAACACTCAGCCCCTGGTCTGTCAGCACTGCAGTTTCCTAGTTAGAAAATGTGGGATTATTAACACCTGCCATTCCCCAGACCTACATCTAGAAGAGCACCATAAAGCAAAGCGCATGAAGATGATGATGCATGGATAACAACCGTTGGAAATACGCAACTTAAGTTCACTCAGCTTTTGTACGTTGGACTTGCCCATCTATAAAGAATAGCAGTGTGTAACCCTACATCAGGTGACATGAAAAAATTTTGAGATCAAAGTGAAAAGCGGCCGGTATACATTGGCAAGAGTCTAATGTAAACTCAAACACCTTTGTAGTAGAACTCAATCAGTCTTTGGTATCAGTTGCTATTACCTCATTCCTTATTAACACCAACAAGGAAAGACAGCACAACGCGTTTCTTCCATACAATGGTATAGACTAACTCATGCAAGCTGGAGAAAAAAAATTAGGACATCAAAGGAAACTTTTTAATGTGACAGTGCATCGCATATTGTAAAACCTCGGTGCCTGACCTCTACAGAGGTCTACAGAGGTATAGACTGCCTCTACAGAGAAGAAGTGTAAGTTCTTTACATTAAGTGCAAAGCAAGTGCTAGATTTTTAATGGGAGAAGCAATGGGTTTTCAGCCGTGGCATCAATAGCAAGTGCTGGAATTATATTTAAAACCTGAAATAAGGTAATAAAAAACACTTCAGAAATAGAGGTAAAATACTTTAAAAATAGGTCTTGGCCAGGAACAGACTACAGTCTGGAGTACTCACTGACACTAAGTTAAACTCTGCTCTTATCATGGGCACTGTCCTGCATATTCCCCCTAAATGCAACCCTGGAACAGTTGTCCCTGTTACCAACTGCAGGAGACAACAGATGGCTTGTCTGCGCAATCGCTGCGCCTGGTGCAGGCTGCCCTGCCGCTTCCTTTCTTTACCAACACACACCCTCCCTACCCACCCTTGATATGTGGGCACCAAAGAAAACACTTCTACAATAAACTGGTTTTAGAGACCAGGCAGGAGAGATACTGGTGTTTCATCATGTTGCTTTACATTGCTATATCCAGGGGTTAATTTCTTCAGTTGTGGTACAGCTAGAAAAACACAAATTAAATTAGAGCTACCAAAAAAAGCCAATATAGACTTCCATAGCCTAGACTGTTCCATAGTACACAGGGTTATTAGATGAGTCTTGAGGGAGGAGAACTGTCACTCACAAGTGGCATGGTAGAGAGTTCTAAACCAAATCTTTGAACAGCTACTGAACATTAATTTTCAACTGCATCTCTACTACATCTAGAAAGCAGTGGTTGCCAAGTCATTCTGGTATATTTTTATCTTTCCAAGTAATATGACAAGACAATGCTGGGATCCAGCTGGTTTTGGTAACAGTTCTTGTTCCAGCTATGCTGCTTAGTGTACTGAGATTATGTAGGCAGCTTCTTTATATTTCAGGGCTTAAAAGTTTGTCTCTGACACTTTAAAGTGTTTTATATAAATCTCAGAAGTCTAACTTTCGAACATGAGGAAAACTTTTATCACATATTTTTCACCTGAGTCTATCAAAAAGCCTGACGCAATTACGAACAGCAAAGAGCATATTTTCTAATCTCTGCTATTAACATCTACTTATACTGGTGCTCATACTCCCAAACTATTTCAAAAGGAATACTCAACAAATTTTAAGATATAAGTGAAGAAGGCAGCAGCACATCGTTTGACCGCTATCTTTTAAAAGCATTTCTTAGGACCCATGCAAAACCACAAGTCTTTTCCATGTACAAGCCACCAAATCTGAAAACAAGAGATATGCAATTCTTTGTTTTCCCAACAAAAACGAACACTGGTTACTCACTCTTTCTTTTGACGTTCCTATTACCACGCTGGATAGTCTGTTTTCAAAAAGGTCTTCAGTCTTTAAATTGCCAGCAGCCCCAGGTAATGGAGGAAAGCTAGATAAACCCAATTCAAAGCTAGGAGACGGAGGTTTTGGGGGTGGTGGAGACTGTGTTTGGCCTCTCTGGAACAGAAATAACATGTTGAGGTTACTGCACTGGATGACAAAAAGACAGACGTGGAACTTCACAGGTATAAATCAAATGCAAAATACAGTTTGAAACCCTAGAGAGGCCTCCCCCATCCCACCTCCCAAGAAAACGATACAGCACTCAGGAATAGATACTTTCATTTTTCACTGCTGCCCTTAAAATATCTAACTGTTATTTAAATGTGATGGCATAAGCATCCTTAGATATTTCATATGCGTAAGTTTTAGTGATACTGGTAGAATAAGAGAAGTCTTCTTGCCAACCCTTCCTTCAGGATGGACACTTACACTGACAGATAGCAAAACAGACTGGTTTAGATATCATGATATAGTGAAAATATAAAGCACATTTATGTGGTTGTAACATTCTAAATGAAAGGCAGGAGTCAACAAGAATCTTTTATCACGTTCAGATAAATTAAGAAGTGGCAAGAGAGCATGCCTTGCATGTAGTGTAGACAACAGCAATTAATATGAATTTACATGGTCACTTCACAAAAATGCAAAGATAAATGTCAAAACTATTGCTGAAACAAGGTGAATTTTTTTAACTAAATCTAAGAAAAACAATATCCCAGCAAAAAAAAAAAAGTCTGCTAAACACAACTATTTTGCACTACAGACAGCAGGCAGTTCAGGAGTTGAGTACCACAATTAAAGACTACTTGCAAGGACCACTTGTAAGGATTTATAAAGCTAAATCCTCTTTACACTGAAAAAATAAAATCCCTTCTGTAATATGCTGTAACTGAAGTTAATTGTTAACTTCTTCTACATCATGTAAACAAAGCAGTAACTGTTTCATGACTGCTCAGGCCTGTGTTAAGATCATCTCATCTGCAGAATACCAAATGCAAAGCATTTTGAGACAATTCCTATTTTGAAAAGGAAAATATAAGTATATAGTCAAAATGGACTGAATGCAAGAACAATGCTTCTGGACAGAAAGGTGCTGCACCACTTACTGTTCCCCCCCACACCTTCCTCCTCGTGAAGAGCAACAGATACAAAACTACCCTCAAGGTCTTTTCAGAAACTACAGTTCATGTCAAAAGAAGCATGTGTCAAGAGGGAAGTAGGGAAAGAACAGAGGCAAGAACAACTGCAGCTCCTAGGACTGCTACTGACCCAGCATCACCTGCCAGAACACAGTTTAAGAGCACTACAGGAACAGAGGCTGCAAACCTCCAAAAATACAAGTCAGATGACCTGTCAAAGGGTCACAGTGGGAGACTACACTTAATCTAGCTCAAACTGCAAGAGGAACAACCTTTTTTTTTTTTTTTTCTTTTTTAAGGAACTATTCTTCAAATCACAGCACTGAGTTTTCTTAAAAGGGGACTGAAGTCCTCAATAGATAATGCTTCTGTATTTTCTACAAACATTTTAAGTTATAAAGAATGGTCCTAAAAAGCCCAACATATTAAGAGACAAGTAGTATGAACATATTAAATTAGGGGAATTACATGGATTTTAAGCTGCCTACTGCATAACATTTCTCAAATCAACTTATGACAAGTTGAGAAACCTGCTTATGTCTTTATGTCTACAGTCAATTATAATCCAATCAAAAAGGTTCATGCTTTCTCATGCAAGTACGCATACTCTAATTTTTCCTTGAAAAAATAAAAATCAAAAGTCGCCACTATTCAAGCACAACTGGTTGCAGTTGTGTCCTGTGTACACTATATCTAGTCACTACAGCATCATACAAGAAATAGGACCCTGGATTCAATTACTTCTATAGTCTAAAGGGGTCAAATGTTAATCCTTCACTTCAGAGTATGCTCCTGCCCAGTGTACACAGTTGTGGGTGTGCAGCAGGTCTCATCTCTGTTCAAGTCACATTACTGGGCAGTAGAGACGAAAGATTCATGGGTCTGAAGAGAATAGAAGGAACCTGGCTGCAATTAAAGCCTGGGGCTGAGAGAAAGGAACTGTGGATGTCCAAAGAAGTTATGTCTACCAGTTTTACATTCAAAGTTAACATAGCTTTTACCGTCAGCTAAGTCAGAAGAACATCTCTGCTCAGTAAGAGCGTCCAAGGTAACCCTTTCACTCCAGCCACTCACTTATACGCCTAACCTGTACCACTTTCTTGTTCTTCCAAAGACAGAAAAAAATGTTTATAGGAAAACACCAAACTAAAAATTCAAGCAGCTTTGAATGGGCAAGAGAAAGCAGTATTGAAAGTCCTACATGCAATCTGATCTCACTGAGCTTTGACAAGTTTGACAAGAACTAAAAGCAACCAAAGGGAAGGAACCACTTGCCACTTCATGCTTTCCAAACCTTGATGCTCCTGCATCCAAGTCCCCCAAGGCTACTCAACTGCAGGAGCCACAAATCCACAAATGCAATGATTCCAGACCTTTGAGAAAGTGTTATGGCTCATGCAGTGGGGTTACTTTGCAACTGTAACATGAGTAAGGGAATACTCCGGTTCAAACTCAGGAACATGCTGTGTGTGGCAAAAAAAACCCAGACACTTCCTGCGATTCATCAAATCAAACCTTAAGTCTTACCAAAAAATTACAATTTTTTTCTTCTACACAGTATCTAGTCAAGCCTTTTTAAGTATCAAGGTTATTTAGGTATTCACCTTGGATTTCAGTTTACCAAAACTAGTATTTCAATAGCGTTAGTACACCCCTACCAAGTGGTACTTGGAAAGGATTTAAGAAACAGAACTGACCATTTAATAACTATCATTCTTGCTATACATTATGTCACGTGAATCTATAAGATGTGCTTCAACATCTACACAAATGATAATCAAGTATTAAGTGGTTTGAACTTAGTTATTTAGCTCTCCCTGAACATGTCAGCTGGTATGCTGACAAAGTAACACTAAGATGGAAATTTTTTGCTAGTATAGAGCAAAAGGTAATTTTAACTTTTTCCTGACTTCTGCATTAACAATCTTCTCTGACACCCAAATGCAATAAACTCATATGACTGCTGTCTTCAGTCAACTGTGACATACAACTGCTTGCGCAAAAACTCATCTCACCTGCTACTCCACATAATATCCATACTATTGCCTTGTTACCCTACTTTTATTATAGATTAATACAATCATGAACACTCACTGTAAACTTGTCCTCCCTTTTCTTTCGGTAGCCATATGAATTTTTCCTAAGGGAAAGAAAGCAGTTATTAGAACCTTGCCTATAGATAAATGGAAGGCAGTTGGCAAAACCAGGAGAAATTAATTCAAAAATTTCATCTATCTTCATTCTAGACAAGTTATTAAAAAAGTGTTTTAGGGAAAAATTAAAGGTAAGGATCTTATACAAGTCAGCATAAGAATACAGTGGTCACAAATAATTCCGGCATTTAAAGCATCTCTGTGCCGATTAAATATAAGGCTTAGACAAAACTTTTCAATACCCAAAGTAAAGGGTCTGTCTTTTTTTGATGGCTGTGCACCTTTGAAATACAGCTATTTTCAAGTCCTGTAAAGCCCCTCCAAAGCATTTTCAGCACTTCTCCCCCAGCCCTGCTTCAGCTAAAGCCCCTCCACACAGCAGTTTGAAATCTGCAATGCGTTCTAATGTTTCAATCTATTTTGTTTTCTACTTGACTTCTAATATTATAAATGTATTCAATACCGAAGCATCAGAATATAAATTTAAGTACTGACAATTCCTGTACATTTTTGTACTCCACTTAAGCAATCTTGTTTTCTATATCCTTAATCATACTCTCATCCACTAGTTACAACACAATTTGGCAAAACAGATTTAGGCAAGTATTACAATCCTTGCACAAAATCCCCACTTAATTTTGCAGTGATACAACACAAGTCTAATATAGAATCATCTGCAAAAGACTTAAGATATTTTCCAATTCAGTAAGTCACTCGATGTGATTTACTTGGAGACAAAAACACAGCCATTATTAAACAAAGCTGCACAGTACTTTTATAAAGCACTTAGAACTGTACAGTACTGAATAAATTCCAGGATAAGCCTGCTAAATTCTCAAATTAATATTGGTGCCACCAATTTTCAGCTCCCCAGGTGAGGTTTTTTGGGGGTTTTGTTTGGTTGTTTTTAACCTGCATAACAATAGTTTTCTTTGAATGTAATCTTTTTTCCTTCATCCATACCAATCCATCACCTTTGTTGTTGTAAATTTCTAATTTGGGCAAAATTCTGACCTTTCAACTAAAAAAATTAACAATGAGCACTGCTAGTACAGGTTCAGGTGCACAACCTACACTGCTTAACAACGGAATGGGCAGACCTGCTTCATTAAATTCAAACAATCTATAAAAACTTTTTTACAACAGATGAAGAAAGGACAGAGGATTAGATGTTATCTTATGGCTGTAAATTGTTCATCAGTTGCCATTGACGACTTTCATTTGGTAGGAAAGCATGCAAGTCCACTTTGCATATGTTCTATCTTTAGCACTTTCTCTGAAGTACTTTAGAAGCAGCAATACCAGGTTCAGAGGACAACCATGGAGGACACTCACCTTCCTCTACCTAATCCAGGAGATGAGTCAACACTGGTCTGTTCCATCCGTCCAGTTCCCACTTCCCTCTTGGTGTAACTCGTAGTAGCATTCTGCATCCGTGTCCTGTTTTGTCCCGGCTGCCGCGTCTGTGGACTCCTGATGCCATTGATTAAACGATCAGCAGAAAAGTTGAATATTGTAGGACTGTCTAGAAGCCCAGGTCCCCTTTCTGCACTGGGTATTGTATGTCGTATATGAGACTTGCTAGGATTCCTACAAATTCAAAAGTCATTTCAACATACGTACTACGAGAGATCTTCTGAGGCCTAAGTCTATACACAGAATTGAGAAGCAGCAAGGTCTTTAGTCCTTTATTGCAAATTTCATTTATAAGAATGAAAAATATCCAATTTAATAGGTCATGTGAATTCCCAAAATTAACCTTTTCGCTGTCTTTTTTTCAACTATGGCTTTACTAAAAACTACTTGAAATTGAAAATACTATACAAATAATCCTTCCTGCTGATCACATGCCATCATTCAGTGTATTTCATCTGAATGCCCTAGATCACGGAACAGACAAGTTCTCAGTTTTCAGACAGTCCATTTACATTTAGAAACAGTACATCCACTAACAGCAGCACCATCTGCCCTTTGGCCTCACTTAACCTTGCACCACGGTCAATTTCACAAGTATTTTCAAGTTAGCTGGTGTCACAAAAATAAGCAGATTAAAAGCCCACGAGCCAAATACTAGAATAGTACGTATATTGTTAAAAGATTTTTCAACTTGCCTGTTCCTGGGAGGATATTGTCTGAGCGTAGTCAATGGAGAAGCAGCAGGCTTAAAGGTTGGAGATGTGAACCCATTGATAAAACCAGTATTTGGAAACGGTGTTACCTGAAGAATACATTGCATGCTCATAATTACAAACTGAGTACTATTTTTTCTTAACCCCATACTTCACATCATTCTATACAGGGCAGTACTTAAAACGTTGGCTCAAACAGGAATACAGCATTTGTCCAGTGCCTTGTAACCAACTTAGAAAATGCTGAGTTTTGAGAAGACATATTCAAGCTCTGATGATTGAAAAACTTTGAGCCAAAATTCTTGGCTGTAAGCAACTCTATGTCACACCATACTATGCACAACTTCAGACTACAGAGATCCTTCATCAAAGGGTAACCTACACAGCCTGTAAGTTTTTCTTCTAATTTACGTGTGAATCCCTCCCTAAAAAGAACAAAAATTGGTTTTTAGTCCCTCATTCTACGTATCTTCCATGCGACACCTAAATAAAGTCTAGAGAATAAGTGGATGTTGAATAGGCCTCTGATTCTTTTCACATCTTACCACATTATTCTACATGTGAATTACTGTCTTGTTGCCTGAAGAAGCAACATTAGCAAAAGATTTTTGGGGTGGGTGCATATCCATGTCTTCTATTAACAAGATACCTACAAACTTGAAACACGTTCATAGTAATTTCTGCAACCTCAACTAGCACACTTTCTTTTTTTCAAAATGAATGAATGAGTTTCATTTAGCAAGTGTTATCATTAGCAACAGCAAATGCTTGTCTTTGTGCCCTGAAAACAGGCAAAATGCAGAACAGTAAGACTTGTACGTAGCATTCCTTCTACAGTTAATTAAATGATGAGAAACAGCTGGGATTAAGACCATTTTCTATAAAGGTATCTTTAAGCTTGTCTAACCTTTCTTGCAAAAGTTAAAGCAAATCGCTAATCAATGAAAAAAAGTTTAACACCAAAGCTGTCATGTTGAACTACTGTTAGTCTAACCTGGCATTTGCTGTCATGTGTGCTATCTCAGACTCCAAAAATAGGCCATTAGAAGTTTAATAAAGCTATTTTAGGAACAAAGTTTCATCAAAATACTGCTTTGAAGTGCTTTCTGCTTTAATAGTTACAACTTGAGCACTGTAAAATTCAATCAAAACTAGTAACTAGTGAACCTGTACGAGAAGACATTAAGCATACTAAAGGAAAACAAATTCAACTCATTGCTTAAAGGGACTCTAGCAATATTCACCCCTTTTCTTTAAGAAAGGGTGACCTTTTGAGACAAAAATGTCATTTTCGTTTTCCAGTAACAGCAAAAGCATAAATTTGCTTTCTCCACAGAATTCATCTGGCTCATATAAAGTACACTTTTTTAATACAAGCAGGAGAAACCAGATCTTCTTAGTACTATTAAGTACTTGAAGAAGTAGGTAGGTTTAGAATTTTGAGGATAAGTGTTACCATATTCTAGTTTCAGAACTAAAACTGGATGTCCATGCAAATGGGTGTATTAAATCTCTAACAAATAAGACAAAGCATTGTTAGTGTTTATGCTAAGGCACAAAAGAAACTTCTGCTATATTTGCACACAAGTCTACACACAAACTGCAACCCTGTCTCATGGAAATTATTCCTGTGTGATAATCTCTCATGGTCCCTGTTCTCAAGTAACTTCTATTCAAATATAGCTCTTCCTATAAAAGGTTCAAGAAACATACTAATGTACACAAAACGCAGCTAACCAATGACAATATGCTGCAGAACAGCAGGAGGTAGAGCTCTGCTAGCTGGTTTCTTAAGAAAGGTATGAGATCTTTAATGCTGGCAAATTTGAATCGTCTTCCCCCAAAGGCCAAGACTAGTAAGCTTTCTGGAACACAAAAAGTTCCAGGATGACATAAGGCAGATACACACTGTGCTGTGCTTGAACCTGTGGCCAATTAATCTATGTCTTCTACACCAATGCCATCCAACTACTTCACTATCCCACAGCAAGTCTGTGCAGTGGTCAATCTTAGTTATCTAGAGGCAGAACAGTTTTCATTGCTGCTTAATAAGGTGGCTTTTCTCCTGAAACAGCATCATTCACTATGCTACCCTGTCTCCTCCGCATTCTTCATCTCCCTGAAAAAGCCTCCCCCTGCAAGGGTTCTGGCTACCTTCCCTGCGCGTAAAGTATTTAGCACACCAACTTTTTAATTAGCTTGCTGTTTGTTACACGAGAAGTTTGCTCAAGTTTGTTCAAGGACACTTTAATCCTCTGCCAAAAAAGCTCCAACAAAGCTTCTAGTTTTGAGCATTGCTACCCTAGTTTTTTAGCTGCAAGTCAAGAGGCATTTACAGAGGGGAGAAAGAGGTTCCACATAGAGCAAACTTAGTCTCCCAGTCATTACAGAAAGCTATATTCACATTAGCTTCTGTAGGGTAACAGTGGCAGCAGACTACAAAGGCCAAGGTAATTCTGATGGGACTGTCACAGTGGAGGAAAAGATGAAAGCAGCATTCCAGCATGTATTGGACATCTCATTAGCATATATATGGTCTTATTGCTATCACTCTAGCTCTAAGACTTACCGATAGCCCCTTTAAGAAAGTTGTTTTTTTTTTAAATTAAGCAATTGAGAAGTGAGTATTTTTTAAAGTAATTTTATTTTTTATTGCCAAACAAGATGTTACTTTTGCACAGAAAATATTTTGCTTTTAACATGCTGAATAAGGTAATTCAGCATGTTAACCTAGAACTTCATTTTCTTGCTGAAAGATCAATATACCAAGGTATCCTTATTTATCTGATTCCATTAAGTTTATTCAGTACATATCAGAATTGTTTTTTCTCCTAGTCACATACCTTTTCTGAAGATCTGATTTCTAAGGAGGCTTTTAACCATTACTAAAAGAAGTCTTTAGTAAAGATACATTTTGGTAATGGCTAGTTAATAATCTTTACTAAAGAACTGCCTCAAAAAGTTTAAGAGAATCACACTGCAGTCTGAGACCAGATACAATTTTCAAATAATTCATCTTGAACACCATGGGAAGAATTTTAAAGAACTTTTTCAAGAATCAGTATCTTAAACTCCCCCTTTCGGGATACATATGCTTCCTATACCCCAAGACTTAAAAAGAATGCACCCGTTTGATAACCAAGAGACTTACCAATGAAGGGTCAAGGTAGCTGTGTGTGGCTGACCAGGTCTGTGGGCCAATTAAGCTGTACAATGGGAACTGCTGATGGGGGCTGTATACCGGAGGTAAGTAAAAGGATGTTGTGTAACGCTGCTGTGTGTAGAGGTTCATATCCAGAGGTCTATATCCATTCTTTGGCAAAAATGTGTTTATAGCTATTGCCTTTGCTTTTATCCTTGCCTGCAAAGGAGATTAGATTATTTATTACAGCAGCCTTTCAAATTAAATCAAAATGGTTCAAGCTAGCAGCTCTCAAACTTCTACTGGACACTTGTCAAGTCACTGCATTCTCCTTCAAGGAAGGCAGAAACAACTGAATGCTTCCCTGTTGGCCTGATGGTGGGATGCATGTACCACTGCCAGAAGGGAAGAAAAGGAGAAGTAAATGGCATTGCTCCATTTCAAAGCCCATCTCCAGGTCAAATGACTACTCAGATTGGACCACTTAAATTTGTATTAGAAAACAGCATGAGCCCCAGAATATATATACAACATGCCCAAAAGACACCCCTCCATAAAGCTCTATTTACCTTAATTGGTTTTCCTTGGAAAGTTTTCACTTCTTCTCTAAGGTATCTGTAAGCCTTTAAAAAAGTAATTATAAAATTTGTCAAATATAATTTCAACAAAGGAAACTTAAGTCTTGAGTCTAAGCCTAAACTAAGGCTAATTCTTGAAGTATCTGCTAGTTAGACTATAGAAAACCCTCATATGTAATCTGCATTTGGCAATATTTAAGTTATTGTCAAAGTGCTTCAGTAGCATTAAAACAAGATTAATTTTTACGATCAAAGCATTTCAATGTGTCATACAATATATCAATATTCTTACTACAAAAAAAAAAATACAGCTGTTTGTATACAGCCAGGATATGTGAACAAGATAAAACTCTTACAGGGTTATGTTTAATAGTACTGATAACTGGATATTAGCTAAGGAGAAGCACTACTGGTTTTAGAAGTTTCAGTATTTTTCTTTTAAAATTTTTACATATTTGTAATATACTTTAAAACCCATCAATCCACTCTCATCCCACCCTTGTTTACTGTTATATTCTAAAATGATTCAAAATAGTCTTACCTGCTGTGCATCAGCTTCTGATTCAAACGTGATGAACCAATTGTCATTATAGGCAAACTCACAGTTGATAAACTTAGGCAAATTATCTCCTTTGAAAAGTGCTTCAACCTCCTAAGGAAAGCGGTTTTGATAGGAAGGGAGAGAAAAGAGTGGGAGAAAAAGAAAATGGATGGACAGAAGGAAACATCAATTTGAAGTGCAGAAATCTGAAACTCCAGGTAAGAAAGACAAAAATCCCTTTTGGCCTTACAAAACAGAACTGAGAACTTCAGACACCTGCAGCAGTGTTAGCTGTCTCCAGTCTCCCCACTAACCAGAAATAACTCAAATAAGCATTGTCTAAAGGCCATGTGGCAAGTAGTAGTTGCTTGTTCCTTCATATCCAGGAAGATAAGCTATTTAGGCCATAGAGACACACTTAAATTTGGTGTCAAGTACAGAAAAACGTCTATTTCTCCCCAGTCCCCAGAACTACAGAGCCACGTGAAAACCTGTGCATACCGCATGGGATAGAAACCTGTCCTTCCAGCAGAAACCTACAGATACACTAACTCAAGGGACTACAGATTAACATATTTGAAACAGGGTTTGTTGTCTTGAAAACCATTGCCTAGTTAGTACAGAAGACTTGGACTCTATATTCATTTTAATCCATTTGCATATTATTTGTCACAGAGCTGAGGCATGCATCATCAAAAAGCAATACAACTTGGGAGGCCTTACAAGCATTTTGAAATTCTGCTGCTTAAATAAAGCCTGATCATGCTATGGCAGAAAACTTATCCTATTAGATCTGGCTTGTTAAGTCTAGATTTTCCAGACTGGCAAATTTAAACACAATGTATAAAACACTTCAGATCACCTCTTTTGAGAATAAAGACACCTCAGAACTTTGCTGTCATTAAGCGTTTAAGAGCAATCCCCCAGTACTAATATATCCAACCTGACAAACTAATGACAGCAGAGGAAAAAAAAAAAACCTATCTGTAGTATTAAAAGCTAGGCAGTCTTTGAAATGTTACATTTACAAAGCTAAAACCAGCTGATATTTTGAAGCTACATGTTATGGCATATCTAATTTCTTCCCTCCAATTCCTTTTAGCATTTTGTTTCATGCTCCTGTTTATTAATTAAGGCCACTTTTTGTAGTTAAACCGCAGTACTTTTTATTTTCGTATGAAGACTATCAAAAGCAACTCTCAGAATCTTTATTCTTCCTCGTAAAATTAAAGGGGGAAATAAAATACCTATTCATCATCAAGAACCTTTTTTTAAAATTCCAGATGGTTTAATCCATGGCCCAGTCATTCTTTTTCTAGTCTTTCTGTTAGTCATAGTCCCAGATACAGAGTTGCATTGAATATCTTTCCAAGAATCAAGTTCTCCACTCTTGCTCTCATTCCACAAGCCAGCAGAGATCCTTAGCAACCTGTTGACACCTCTGCCCTCAGCATTATGGAAATATCTGCAAAGTTACATACTTTATCCTAACAAGCTTCAAGGCACAGCAGTGGCATTTTCCATTCTAAGACTTATCTTACCTCATTTTTGTTTGCTATTTATCCAAGGAGCTGAGCGCTAAGTGCATATGGATAAGCCAGAGTCCAAGAATATTATGGTATCTCTACCAAACACAGCATTCCCAGTTTTTCAGCCCTCTGCACAGCTACAGGTTTTACCCACAGTCTTACTGAAGGTAACATGCTTCTAACAAATATATTTATTATCCAAACACAGTCAATAGATGAGGGTTTAGACACATTGCTAGAAACTAACAATGTAGTAAGAAATGTGATATGCTTATTCAAATCTGGAATAAATCTAACTTCCAAATCCTAAGGAAAAAGCATTCTTTACTGAACAATTAAACACTTACTTCAATGGGGGTAGATTCAGGTACTTCACGTAAAATAACAATACAACGATTCTGATTTGGCCTAACTTTTTCTCCCTTCTCATCCACTTGGACTAAAGGCAACGCTAAGAGAGAAAAAAAATACGATTTTTAGCTGTCAGCAATCATTAGTTTTTAATTCTGAAGGCACACAGAGTCATGTTCTTTTTTCACTCTTACTTTAGTAGTAACATGCAATAGCCTTTTCTGAGAATTTAATCATAGAACCCCTGATTGGAAGGGACCTAGAAGATCATCTGGTACAACTTTTCCTGGCAAAAGCACAGTCTAGACAAGATGGCCCAGCACCCTGTCCAGCTGAACCTTAAGTGTCTAATGTTGGGGAATCCACCACTTCCCTGGGGAGATTATTGATTATTTCAGTGGCTGATTGTTCTCACTGTTAAAAGTTTTCCTCGCGTCCCATCAGGATGTCCCCAGGAGTAACTTGCACCTATTACCACTCATCGTAAGGTGCTAGACCTTACACTGTGTTAGTTCATTTTTCCAGACTATCCAGATCTTCCTTCAGGGTTGCTCTCCCTTCCAAAATATCCACTTCCTCACTCTGTTTGGTATCATCAGCAAACTTTATCAGGGTATCCTTGATCTCATCATTCAGATCACTTATGAAGAAATTAAACAGAGTTTGCCCAATATCGATCCCTGAGGGACCCCACTCATTATAGGTTGCCAGCTTAAAAGCAGCTATTTACCACCATCCTCCAGGTACAGCCTGTCAGCCACCTTCCCACCCACTGCACAGACCACAACACATCCATTTCTCTAGGAGGATGATGTGGGAAACCATGTCAAAAGCCTTGAAGAAATCCAGATAGACAATGTCCACTGCTCACCCCAAATCAACCAAGCAGCTAGCTTAGTCATAGAAGGCCATCAGGTTTGTCAAGCACGATTTGTCCTTGGTGACTCCTTGCTGGCTTTTCCCAGTAATGTGCTTCATTTAACTTGTGATAGCACCCAGGAGAATTTGTTCCATAACTTTCCCAGGGACTGAAGTAAGACTGATGGGCCTATAATTTCCTGGATACTCCTTTAAGCCCTCCTTGTGGAGGAGTAACATTAGTCTTCTTCCAGTCTTCTGGGACATCCCCAGTCTCCACAACTTCTCAAAGATTATGGAGAGCAGCCTTACAATGACATCAGCCAGCCCTCATCACCCTCAGGTGATACTGTCACAGCCCACTGATTTGTAGGGGTCAAGCTCCCGTAACGTTCACATATCAACTCTTCCTTCACTGACTGTCTGGGTCTGTTTTTGCATCAACTTGGATTTTTGTTCCTAAGGCTTGAGGCCCAACAGTACTGGTACAAGACAGAGGTCTCTGCCTTTTCAGCATTGTTGGTGACTAATTCACCTCTTTGTTTAATGGCAGGCCAGGATTTTCCTTCTGTTTCTGCTTCTTGTTGACGGACCTGAAGAAGCTTTTCTTGTAGTTTTTGTCATCTCTGGCCAATTTCAATTCAAGTTGAGCTTTTGCTTTTCTAACTGCATCACTGCACACACCCTGGCAATGCCCTCATAGTTCTCAACTGTCATTCATCTGCTTTTCCATCTCTGGTACGTTTCTCTTTTGGTTTTGAGCAGACTCAGAAGCAAACAGTTAAGCCAAGGGGATCTTTTGCTCTGCCCACTTCCCTTACCGTTAAAGGGGATGAACTCTTTTTGTGCTTCCAGAAGAGCATTTCTGAAAAAACTCCCAGCACCTGCTAGCTCCTTTATCCCCCATGGAAGCTTCCCACAGAATCCCTCCCAGCTAAGCTTTGAGCAAGCTGAAGTTGCACTCCTAAAGTCTAAAACCTCTCTTAGTACTAGCCTTCAGTGTGCTCAGCAGGATCCCAAACTCCACAACATTGTGATCACTGCAGCCAGGGCTGTCATTAGCTGAGATATTACAAAGCAGGTTTTCTTGGTTTGTGAGCAGCTAGTCCAGCAGTGCCTCATTCCTGGTCGGCACATCTAACACTTGTATGAGGAAGCAGGCCTCTACGCGTTCCAGGAACTTCATGATTATGTCAGCTGCTGTATTTTCTTCCACTGAATGTCTGGGCAGTTGGAGTCACCCATAAGAACCAGGCTCTGTTGACCTGAAGCCTGCTTAAGTGACCCAAACATTGCTTTGTTGGCTTTATAGTCCTGGTTTGGAGGTCAGTAGCAGGTGCCTACTGTAAGATTCCCCCTTGGAGATGACCCCTCTGATCTTGACCCAAAAGCATTTAATGGGGCTTCTACAATCTCCATAGTGATTTCCATACATTCAAGGTTCTCCTTAACGTAAAGCATGATTTCTCCTTTTCTTTGCCTGTCTTTACAAAACAGCCTAGTGTCCCACCACATCACACAATTTAAGCTCACATTCTCATTTACAGAGATCACTACTCAATACCTCAAATGTGAAGTAGCTTTGACAAAACCGCAGTCCTATAATTGTGATGGTCTACACTGTGAGCTGCTTGCTTAGTGCTTACAGAAAAAGGATAGCATTTTATTGTGATACAGAACAAAAAAAAAGGAAGAGATTGAAACCCCAGATAAGCAGTAACCCAGATACAGCAATAACCAAAACACTTTCTAGCACTGAGGGATTTTTACTTACATCTCAGCACTTCAACAATCAGATCCATATCAGTACTGAGTTTCTTGACATGATCAAGGTTTGCTACTGTCATTATTGGCACATACTGATCACTGTCCATCTGTGATATAAGGTACATGTCACTGGCAAGATTTTCTCTGTCAGGAGAGAAAAAAATAAGAACAAGGAAATGTCACAGATGTAACTTTTGCCAACAAAACTGAGGCAAACAACTCATCACATAGAACGCCGATTGCTACACTATATTTTGTATTCAGCATGTTTACAAACTCCCTAGTCCATTCACTTACTGAAATTTCACTTCCTAGGAAACATGAACATTTTTCTTTTCATTCATGCAACATCTTTCTGGTTCAGGCAGCACATTACCCCCACAAACACATAATACTGTTGGGAGTTTATTACTTCAAATGACCACTGGTTGTAACTGGTTATGCAACAGTATACAAATTAAGAATTGTTCTAGGTTATTAAGACATGTGTTTAAGCTGTTTTTACCCAGACAAGCACTGAGAATAATTAACTAAACTGCTTTGATGGTCTTGCATCAGTCTATACTGCAACATGTGTGATTCAGAGCCCCTTTTTTTTCTTTTTTAAATTGATCCTTTATATTGTAAAGTGATCTACAGATGCACAAAAATCCTACTTTATCAATGCAAATTTTTAAATTATTAGCTTAAAGCTTTACAAAATGGCTTAAGTTACTCAGTTTTAATTTGTAGAAAAACATCAGTAACTCATTAAAATTCACCTGATACATAACTGCTTGTAACTACTCTCACTAGAAAACAATGTATTTGCTAGTTTATGTTTTAGGCCCAGAAGTTTCACATAAGCTTTAACAGTTACATCAATAAGATACTCAAATTTGTGTGTTGCTTTCCCCACTTACTCATCCTTCCCACTCAGTTTTACGTGACAGCTGAGAAGTATATTGACATACATTCCAAGTTAGGTACTGGATTTTGTTAAGTTATCCTCAAGTTTGCTACATTTTGGTATATACATACCTAGATAAACAGAATTCCAGTGTTTTTTTCAGTAATTCTCGTAAGTCTTCCTGACCTTCGGGCTGCAACTGTTCATTCCCACCTAATAATTAAAATACTTAAGTTTAAATTTTGTTATGCTATATTACACACTATTTTAATCAAGCTATTCTGTCTACTGCTGTCTATATAACTAGTAAAAATTTTTCCAATTCAATAAATGTTCATTAGTTCGGCACCCACCAAAATGGCAGAGGGACACTTTTTATTTAAAACAGAAAAAAGACCCATATCTCAGTTTACTTGTTAATCTCTGTTCTCCAAATACATATAAATTTGAAGCAGTTTTATAAAAGCAGCTACAAACACATCTGAAAGTAAACACTGAGACAATTTAGCTCCCATATGTGTCTTCCAGTCTTAGGAAACCAATTTTCAGCTGACTAAACCCTGACTAATGCAACCAATACAGCAAGCGACCAGCGTAATGGAGGCACTTCATACTTCTGGCCTTGCTCTAAATCCCCACCACATTAATCCAGAAAAGTGTTTACAAACCATAGTTATGAAATATCAGCAGATATCCAATCAATTAACAACAGATGTGTGATCACTTAATATCTTGACTAAGAAGGAGACAATGGTTTAAGACGTTAAACGGTTAAAGATCAGAAGTTTACTGTGGCTTTTAGAGATTTGTAAAACACATGACATGTTTCATAAATTAGGGTTTTTTTACAGGGTATTTCACACCAACAACTCCATTCCCTTCAGTAATTTCATCCTTTTCTTCAGTTCTCCTTAACCCTTCTTCCTAAAGCAACTCTTAAGTCCTCCCACTGTTTTGTCCTTCACATGTTCTATTCTGATGTAGATAATGCCAACACCTGAGAAATACACCTAGCCGGTACCACTATTTGTCTTCCCCATCTCCTCTTTCTTCCTTGCCCAAAACCTAGCAAAGACCAAATTTACATGCATTTTTAAAAAATAATAAAAAATAGTCAGATTTCAGAGTTGGGACCACCTATGTCACTATTCATCTAGTGGCATAGATCTGACCTGCTATCCAGCTGCTTTACAATACTATTTGACTCATTAAAAATTAACTGTTTCAGGCACGTAAAGGACACACTGACAAGTTCTAATACTAAACTGCGGAACACTGTTCCCTTCTAGAGAGCTAGGCACCATTAATAGAATTTTCTGTTTGCCAGTTAGTAATTTTTTAATATTCCCCAATAGTACCGTTGAATAGCAGAGTCAAAGAGAACTTTTGGTTTTCAACACAAGCAAGGATGATGCCACAGCTGTGTCTGGTTTCAGTCATCTTGTTTTCCAACTATTATGGATGCTATACTGGTCATTTCAAATACACGTTATAAAATCAGCTAAGCACAATGAACATGGAACAGATGTCTCAAATCTCAAACAGCCAGTACATTTTCCTCTTTCCCATTCCTCATCTCCGTTCAAGTAGTAATCCTACATGCATCTTGCAGGCCTTCTGTCCCCTTCAGTGAAATATAAGCATGGCTGAACCTCTATGTTAGTTTCCAGAAGTTTCTTAAAACATGCCATCTGGTATAGGCTACAGCTACTAACAGTTGCACTGAAAAAAGTTCATGGAAGTTCATTAAAAAAGAATGCAAAGAAATCAAGACTAAACTGTTGCTTATTTTAGCATTTTTAAAAAGTACAAGACTAATCTTCCAACACATTAACATTACTACTTGAGACACAAATGGTATGTGAATTTCACCTCAGTACCTGACCCCGCTAGAAACATGCGGCTTAGGTAGATATCTAAATGTAAATGTCTACACTGGGGACTTGCATTCACAATAACATTTCAGAAAATACTCTGTTATATCCAGAACTTATGATCAATTCTGTGGAGTATCTCATAAGGCCTACACAAAACAGGAGGAGACTGATTTCTAAATATGTCTAAATCTGAGGGCAAAAGAGACAGGATTTTCCAGGGTCTGTTTACAGAACACATACATTGAACAACAAAAGTGGTGGGTTTTTTGGTTGGGTTTTTTTATGGATGCTCACTTTTCAACTCAAAGTATGTTTTCTTTTTTTTTTTTTAATCCAAGTCCAATCAAATATTAGCTTTCCCTTACCTGTCTGGGTAGTTTCGTGCATAGACTCATACTCAGAATGATCAAGAGCCAAAGGGTTCATATCTGCCTGGTCTGACACAGAAACAGCTGGTGACGGCTCCTGCAGCTCTGTCAGCACCGCATTCTGATGCTTTTTGTCGCCATCACCATTGGCATCCAGTCCTGCAGCAGAGATGACACACACTCAAATAAGCATTCCTTCTAATCACAGCAACATTGTAGATAAAACTAAAAAATTGCATGCATTTTTTAAATAGGAAATTAAAATCAAGAAAGTTCTGCACTCAGCTTTACCTTTTACATGAGCAACAGCTAGAAACTTATTCCTACCTTCTTTACAAGAATCTGGAGGTTGGTCAGGTATTTCTTCCCACGTTTTGCTCACGCTACCATCAGTGGCACCGCTTGCTTCCAAATGTAACATATGATTTCCCCAAACCTTTGCATTAGGGTTTAACTCAGAAACCTTGGTTGACTCCTACAAAGAGAAGGATTTTTGATTATGCACTTGGTGGATGCACAGCACATCTGCGCACATATATGTACATTCTCAAATAACAGTATCAGAGGCGAAACTCAAGACTGTATTGTCAAGTTTTTTCACATCCGAATATATTAACTGACTTGCCATCCCATAATTGTTTTAGGTACAGACATGACCGAAATGTGCAGCACAAGATTCATTTCCCTGATTAAGAATCACTAGAAAAGGATGGCCAAGCAAACTACAACAAACTTTCATTCTTTGCTTCTGACAAACTAACTCAACCTGTACTTGGCCCTAGATTTCAGGCAGTTCTCTAACATAACATGTTAGCTTGATGTGGAATGTTATTGTATATGTTTCTGAAAAATAACAAAAAATTTAAGAAAATAAAAACGCACAGGGTTTTTCTCTGGATTTATATAAACATTTAACAGTTTTAAGGAAGCATTACAGAAAAATGAAAGCAATGAGATGTGAATGACAACTTCCATCATTACTTCAAGAAAAGAAAAATAGAACACTAATGAAAATTTAGATCCATTTTCCCCTAGGTAGGACAAAAAGAATGAATTACCAGATGCAGTTAAATCATATCTTAGGCCAACCTCCTTTAACCTGGATTAGAAATGGGCACATTTAACAGTAATATACTGTTATACATAACCATTACATACATGGTTATATTTGTACTTCAGAGATTGCTCTCTGCAGTGCCAGCACCTACAATACTTTCTTGATAGCAGCATGAGACTGTTTTCTCTTGTTTTGTTAATGTTTGAGCAAAATGCATTAAGATATTCCATACCCAGAGTATCTTTGGTAAATTTTACTATGAAGATTATAATGGGAAAGAGTATTGCTCAAAATAACACATACTAAAAAAGTTCATTAAAATTTGTTTTATGAATTTAAGGAACATTATAGAGCTTAAGACAGGCACTTCAAAACTTCATGAAGCTTTAATTATTCTGAAACACATGCACTCAAATAGTCATTATCATAGTGTATAGAAAACACTATGTTTTCTATATGTCTATATCCAGAAGGTAAAAAGATCTAAAGAATCTCAACTTAAGCACATCTACAGAATGACTGAGAAAAGGCATGAAAAGTAGTAGTGTTCAACTGCTTGAATAATAAGGATTCAAAGATGACAAGTTTGATCAGTTTCCATTTTTAATACAAAAGTTCCCCCCCCAGGAGATAAACTTAAGACTCTAGTACGATCCACTGCCAGGACTGCAACTGCTGGGCAAGGTAAGAGCAGCTGTGTAACAGAGTACTGTGGAGAGCAATGGTTCTGCTCAGCAGGGAAGAGTAGCAGCAGCTACCACAGGTCACCTTTTGTTTCTTTCTTACCCCAGCCAGCCAAGATCCAGTCTAACTCAATTCCTCATGCTCCTCCTGCAGCCACTGCTTTCTACAGCACTTCAGAAGATCACCTCCTGAAGCAAGCAAAAGGTTTCCTAATTGCTACAAAACAAGAACTTTAAGCTTTCAGGAAATCCACAGACATTTCTTCCTATTTGAAGGTAAAGAGTACTATTACCAGTCTGTAGAAAGTTTCCCTTCCACATACTTAGGCATTCATCTCAAGCTCATCCAGAATTGAGGACGTGCAATCAAGATACTTTGCCCAACATTTGAACATGCACGCAAGGTAAATAGAACAAAAAAAAAAAAAAAAAAAAAGAAAAAATAATAATCAATATCCAGCAACATCCTGAACCACTACGTGTTGTATAGCATTCAGTTTTGCAAAGGAAAGAGTGGTCAGCTTCAAGACAAGTTAACACATTAAATATAGCTACCTAATAAAACCAGTTTGACTTGCCTTAATTCCTAGCTTCAGCTTTAAGCTTTAACATCAAATCACTTTTGCAGAATACTTACAAGTTTGTCTTTATCTCGCCATCCCGAAGTACCAATATTTTCTGGTGTTAGCAGCTGATATGGGTATCTTCTCACTGAGTACAAAGTACCTGTCAAGTCTTCAGGTCCATTCTGGAAGTTTTCACTAACTATACACAGCCTGTCATTCTTTACAGTATCGTTAGAAATCGCATTATTCCATAGAAAGCCCATCAGATATTCACCATTGCCAGCAGTAACGGTGCCAGAAAACAGCTGTTTTGTCCAATCAGTATTGTCAGTATGAAGACTGATAAAATGTGACCACATTTCAACTTGGGGATTTTGTCTGTCCAGTTCATAGGAGTGCTCTTGGTCACTCAACGCATCTTCCATCAGATCTAATATACACTGCTCACTGCCTTGCTGAAACCCTGCGGCACCAGGAGAGGCACTGTGTATTTCATAGGAAGGAGTAGCAGCATATTTGTCTACCTGCTTTGGGTCAACAAAGACTCCAAGCTCTTTGTTTGAGAAAGTCTTGTGATCTGACTGCATCTGTTCCCAACTTGTGGTCAAGTCATTCATTTCAGTATTTAATAAGTAACTGGTGTTTTTCAGTTCAGCAGTCTTGGTCTCTAACTGCTTTAAATCCCCTGTAGTAAAAGCTTCTAGCTTCCCAGTTGACATATCAAAACCAGTAAGGTTCTCCTCCTCTGAGTGGATGCTGACACACTCTTTTACTTCATCATCCTGCAGATTACGCTCATTAACACCACACACTCTTTCTTCACAAATTCCTGATCCTACTTCAGTAAAAGGCCCAACAGAAACTTGGGTGTTCCCGACCTCTGGCTCTGGACTGGCACAGTGACATAACTCAGGCTCTTCTACTGGTTTATCATGCACATGAGAATATAGATTTTGACACAATGAAGGTAAACAATTGTGGGCTTTATGTAAGAGATTACTGGCATTTTCCAGATTTTTAGTGTCATCTACCAATTTTACACAGTTGTCCAAAGCTGCAGGTACAGCAGAGTTAGAGTAAGCATTCTGATCATGAGTCAAGACTTCACTGCAATTTAAGAGGCTTTTACCATGATGAACAATGTCAGCATCCAAATTCTGGTTTACATTTTCTGCCTTGTTATCAATTGTCTCATTTAGGTGAGCTTCAAATTTTGTCTGTTTTACAGATTCTATTACATCCCCAGCTATTTTGGCTGGGTCAGTTCCTGCATTCCACTGATGTGCCACTGTGTGGAGGGAACATGCACCCTGCTGCTCATCCTGTCTACAGTTCATGTCCACTTTACTCATATCCTCATGTTCCACAGACACAGAAGAGATGCTGGATTTGTTATCTGAATTTGAATAACTGCATATTTCTTCTTTATTCCCTGGTGACTCTTGTGAAATCCCAGATTCTAGGCTGTTTTTCTTTAAGAACATTTCATCTGCACTTGTGTGATGTAATTCATGAGATGTCAAAGTGTCATCGCTTACCCATGATGGAGTTCTGCTCAAGCTACCAGCTTCTTCAAGCATGTTTTTTAGCTCAACGATATTCACACAGACATCTTCCTCCATGCCACTGTGGTTTGTACCTTCAGCTGATGTCTTGTTTTCAGAGCAACTCTTAATTTGAAAATCAGAAGCTTCTCCCAAGTTTTTGTGCATTTCAGTCCTACTCAAAGCTTCACAGCTACGCAAAACTGTACCTGTGCATTTCTCTTTATCTTTCAAGATTTCTTCCAAAACCCTGTGGTGTTCACTACAGTCAGGTACAAACATTTGGCTATCGCCGTATGTTCTTTGAAATGTTCTCTTTTCCACATTTGAGTTTACTTCACTTTCTGGCTTTAGGAAGTCACTGCCTTCAGCAAGTTTTTCTGCATGTTGACTCACCAAAAAAGAATCATTGTCCATTTCACGTAACTCTAACAATAACTTAAAGTTACCCCTTGTGTTCTCTGCCACCTGTTTAGTATTTATTTCCCTTACAACACTCAATGGATGCCTACTTAAATCGAATGGTACAGTCTCAGAATCATGACTTCCCTCATTTTTTTCTGAATTACATTCTCCAGTGTTTATCAAGACACTGAAAATACAATCACTGTGTTTCATGTTCTCTGAATCGGGGCTGTATCTGTTCTCTTCAGCAGCATCTGCAGATTTTACAGAATCACTAGCTGTATGGGGCGATTCATACCAACTGACAGCATCATCTACAGCACATACCACCTCTTGTTGATTCTCAGGGACAACTTCATCATATACTTTCGCTTTTAAGCCATCTGTTACTGTATTGTCAGTACTTAACATATGCACCTGACATCTGTTAGCCAGTAAGTTATCGTAAGAAGACTGGGTATCTATGCTACAATATTCCTTTGTTTCCTTTTTCTGCATGTTTGACCTATCCTTTTTTTTAAACTCAAACAGTTCTTTCTGCAAATTAAGCTTAGCTTCCACTTGTGCCGACTGCTGCATTGGAAATTCCTCCCCAGTGTCTAGAGGTCGTGCCATGCTGCACATTCCTTCATCAGTAACAGCTGAGTTATCTATGTCTGCTGCAGTCTCTCCATGCACAGTAGCTGGCACCTCTTCATCCCCTTTCAGATCTTCAGCATCTACAACACAAATACTGTAAAACTCCCTATCTTTTCTATTCTGTCTGTTGTCTACATCAAGATAGGAAAATGTTGGAGACCTCTCTCCATATGAATTTGAACCTTTTTGCAGGCTGTCACTCGTGCTGTCTTCAGCATTTGCTGTTACTTCATTCTGCCTTGAATGGTCACATGTAACTGCATGACCCTCCAGAAAATTTCTATTTAAGGAAATTTCACTCTGTAAGCCTTTGTCTAGGATATCTGGTACATGTGAAGTAGAAATATGATCAAACAAGCAATGTTCTTCTGCAGCTACATTTTCATTAATATTACTGTCAATATTTTCTATATTGTTCATGTACTGACCATTATTACTAGATTTTTTAGGTGCTCTTTTTTTAAAAAACTTGTCTTTATTGTCTTCACTTTTCTGCAGATTTCTGTATGTACCAGAGACCTTCAGGAGGCGACTAAAGGAATTAAAGAAGCTAAAAGGTCTGTCATACGTTCTCCTAGAGCTCTCACGAGGAGTATTCTCCATGGTTTTGTATGACTGATATTTTGCTTTTCTATCCCAGAACCCAGATTTAGAATTTGATGCTGCGCAATCATCACTACAAACGCATTGAATGCTGACCATCGCAGCTGCCCCATTAACTGTCCTTCCCACTGTACGCAGATCCTGGCTTTCCACAGTTCCTAAAATTGAAGATAAAGTTTTACTTATCCTTGACTCTGGTGCTTCCTCTTCCACAGATTTTTGCAACAAGCTGGTTTTCTCCTCATTCGTGCTGTTACTCAATTCTTTACTGAAGCAGCAGCCCATGGTTAATAAGTAGCGTCAGAGGAGTCTTCTCATTGCAAATCACCTTCCTCTGTACACTAAACTAACTTTCTACTGCTACTGAGGAAACAAGCCAACACCCAGCTGCCAAAAATAGCACACTTTAAAACCATACAGGGGTTCATATGTCATTGCCACTCAAAGTCCAAATCCCAGTTGCTGAGCCATGTTTTAGTATTTCATCATATGCACTGTAATATTCAAGCCAAATAGTTCTCCTAATGAGATTACAGTCTGTTTACAAGTATTACCAAGTCTTACGAACTTCCACTGTTCCATTTCCTGAAGAGTTTCCTTCATCCAAATCATTAAAATGCTTAAATGACATCTTTCACAATGTCCATATCTGCCAAAAACCTGCTTGCCTTCATGTTTAATACAACGCCTCCTTTCTGTACAAGGATAAATGCATTCTGGCTTCACACGTTTAAATCTGATTTTAAGACTAAACCAGTGGAAGCTATTAGATCAAAGACATTTTGGACAATTTTCTCCTTTTCCTCCCTTCCCCCAGAGCTGAACCTCTAGCAAGATTACTTCTTTAGGAAAAGCAGGCTAAAGATAGATAAGACCTCATGTATTCCATTGAGGAGACATTGTACGTTATCAGTAGCTAATTCTGTTCCAAGCCCTTTTTTTTGTTTGTTATCTGCACACAAGAAAATACATAATCCTTCATTGATTACAGCACTGGAAGGGGCCTGAAGATCATCTAGCCATCTTAGGGTACTGTGGCAGGATTAATTATACTTAAGCACCAAAAAAGTATATATTCTTTTATAAAAAAACTTAAGACAAATTTAAAAGGTGATTTGACTAAACGCTACTTCTTCCAAAAGTCTGTCTCCAGTGTAAGTCTTCTTTGTTGTACATAGGCAGACTTCTTTCTGACCTTAGGACAGCTAGAACATCTTTATACACATGTATTTACATACTGAAAGACTTCTACTACTAAGTCCCTTTACTTGCTAAAAAAAAGTGTTTGTTTTTTCAAAAATGAAAACCCAATAAAAGAAGCTGAAAACACCTAGCAATCTTTTCTGCTCTAAACAGATGTTCTTCTTTGCCTTTACATAACCTTACATCACTCAGACCTCCTCAAATCCATTCCTCTCATTTCAAATTTGGACCCCATCCTTCAGAGAGCTTGCAGACTGTACCACTACAGCACCACTCTACTCTGTTACTTAAAAGGTATTGAAAACACAGAAGAAAGTAAAACAAGACAGACCCTTAAACTCTATTTCAAATGTTCTTTCAGCTATACATTGAACTCAAGTATTATTTTTCAATTGGTTGTGCACTTTATGGCTAGTTTAATAAAGATGTACTTGAACTACAGCTTTAAGTTAACTAGAAAGAAATCTATTTTATTTTCTACTGTACCCACTTGCAGGGTAAAGGCTGCTTAATACACAGAGATCCATGCTATAATACTCTACTACCCTTACTTTTTTTGGCATGATTGTCATTGTGACTTATTTTACAGCTGCTTTCATGGCAAGTCACATAGCCTATATAAGGCTTAAGAAATGACTCAGTCTCATTTATGTTGTCTATATGGTCTCAGTCACCACCACACTGCAAGATTTCTGCTTTGTTTCCGAAGTTCCAAGAAAAAAAATATCCATCTTTACCAGAGAAGCCCACAGTCACTTTCTCATTTCCATCTCCTTCTCTTCCTTTAATTCTGACCAAAAATACAGAAAATTTACTACTATAAACATAGAAATAAATCAAGCATCAGTTCCTCTTTTACTCATTCTATCTTGTTGGTAAATTAAGTTGACATCTGTTTAGAGTAACAAAAGAGAAGCAAGCATTTTTTGTTTCCTGTTGTCATCTGAAGACTGAGAAAAACCCAAATGCTGCTGCACTGAACCACAGTAAGCAGAATCAAGCTGCATTAAAATCAGGTAGAAAATAAAAAAAGCTCTTGCTATCCCTAATTGTTTGCAATCTTATAATAGCTTGCAACTACAAGGTAGTACTGAGCAAGTGCATAATCACTCTAGAAATTCAAATGTTTCACTTTAGTCTGCACTGCAGCCACTATGAACTGCTCCTGCAGTAACAGTGGAGTTCCCATGTAACAGCAGAGACTGGAAGTGAATCTCTTCCATATACAGCATGAAATGCTTCTGTTCTCTTCTCTGAAGCTTTTACAATGGATTAGAATATTTGAGTCATTCCTTACCCTACTTCTCTTCATAAACACTTGTAACACACAAAAGAGCAAAGCTCTAATGTAGTTGCCAATGCAGCTTTTTCTCCCCAGACAAGTATTCTGCTCATAGGACAAATGAAACAAAAAATTAACGTGCTTTAGATTCTTAAACACAGGTTGCCATATATTTAAATGCCATAGGCAGACTCAGAGTTGTATATGTGAAAAAAACATATTGGCTAACTTTCAGGGGAAACCTATCCACCGCTAATCCTCTGACCATAAAGAAAGGTTGCTGAATTAGCTAGGGACACATCCCCTCCACAGCAAATCTGCTTTGAAACTGCATAGTATAAGAGGAAGACTACCCTGCCCCCCCACCCCTCATCTTATCCAATAAGTGAAGCCTCAAAGCACCTCCAGATACATTGCTCTTAAGAATCGGAAGTCTGATGCATCATTGCTGCCATCTGCTGCATTTTTTTTTAATTCTCCAGGGGGACAAAGTTACTCAACATGCTTAGATCCAGACTTAAAGCTAAGCCAAGTCACTCCTCTCTTCAGCATTCCCTGGAACCAAGATCAGGGAATGGGGAGGGAGTTACTTATAATAGTTTTTTTTAAACAAATGCCATGAGCAAACAATTCAACTGTTTTTAATGTCAGCATAAAGTCACAGTATTACTTGCAAAGTTTACAACTATTCAGAAAACTCCATCATTGGGTAAACAAATAGTAATGGTTAAATAACAGAGGGGAAAAAATCATGCTAACTATGTGCTTTCTAGAGGGGAACAAAGTGCTTTTAAGAGACAGACCAGGGCAAAGTCCACTTTTTCAGTGCTCTAACAAGCACTTTGCTATCAACTAATAGGGAGAAAAATGGGTGAAGTGGTTCAGGCAAGCCAACTTCCAGTTTTCCCATAACCTTATGTGCAAAGGCACATTTTGTACTTGCTCCCCTGGTTTTATCTAAGAGTTCCAGGGATAACTTCTATTTTTAGCACCTATAGTGCACATTCACAAAGTTACATTTCTCAATACTGGTTATTGTGGGATCACCATTAAAAACAGCAACATAAATTTATGCTACATTACCCAAGGCTGGCTGGTTAACTTACAAGGTTCAGTAAGACTTAAAAGCCTTCTGGCTAAGCTAAACACCACCACCAGAATTGAAAAGCACTTTACCAGAATTTCTGCTTTGCCACTTCAGTGCCCAGCTCAGCTGGGGGTGAGTTTTGTTTATTTTGTTAGGTTTTTTCCTTTATAGGTATATTTCTCATCTACTCAAAGCCTAAATAGGTTTTCCCTCTCCATGAGGGAAAAAAGAACTGCTCTGAAGCAGAAGCTGCACTTTCGTAATGTGAACAATTTTAATAAGCGTTTTAATCCTATGTTCTGCACACACCTACACAGAAGACAAGAAGTCAACAAGCTTATTAATAGGAATATACCTACCTAGCTACTTTCATTTCTACACGTCCCTAATTCTTGTCAAGGAATATGGGTTTATCCCATATACAGTCTTACATACTTAAGTTTTAAAATACAGTCTAGCTTTAAAGTCCTTACAACCTTCAGAAATCTAACTTCATCTATACTTTTTCTATGATGATGCAACTGTAACCAGTTCTGAAGAAAGCAATTATCCTGTATTCCTAGGCCATACTTGATGTCATGCCCACCTCCAGCTGAGGGAGAAGAGCAGCATCACAACAGACATCATTCATTACTGCAAGGTTTTTGGAAACTAATCAGATTGCTTAATTTTCCCTCCAAAATATCAAGGTTAAATTGTTAAAGAGTTTAAATACACATTTGACACATTAAACCAATTAAACATTAGCATTACAAGCCATCAGGTGCAGAACTATTCAGCACTTCTCTTATGGTCTAAATCTACAATAATGTGACAGAAAGAGCAAACACTGACAAGTATCGATCCTTTACATGATGCTGACACCATACATGTTCAATTTAAGATCTAATCCTCCCATCTCTTCTTTAAAGCTGTTCATGATCTCAGAATTATTAAATATCACCTACTTGTTACACAAACTGCTACTTAGCTCTTAATTGGCACATACTGTGTATTGTCAAATGATCTGAGGATCATATGCTATACCAGACTTTCACTGAACTGTTACACAGGGTCCTATATTAAACTAGTAAATGTAACTTCCTCAGTCCCTTTTTATTCTGAAGCTTATTCTTGAATGGGTTATAAAAGGGGGTTTGAACAACAACCCAGAAGCTCTAAGCCCTAGCCATCCTTCCATATTACCTCCTACGAAAAACATTTTAGGAAGTACAATTAAGTCCCATCTTAAGTTTTCTGACTTGCTAGCTACTTTTCTTGCGCTTAGAATCAACAATACGATTGAATGTATATTACAGCACCCATAAGCATTGACAAAAGCCAGCACATGACATCAGTTTGAATTCCCATTAACAGAAGCCCATGGCAGCACCCAATAATTATTCACCTAGGAAGAGATTTAACTAGGGCAATGCTTATACTGCAATCAGACAGCAAGTTCGAACGACACCACAGCAATATCTTCCACTAGAACATACCAACGTTTGCAGAACCTGTTGCCACTTGATGACAAGACTCCCTTCTAAAGTTCACCTCAAATTTCCAGATCAGGTCTTCGATTCAGCTAATCAAGGAAAGAAAATTCTTTTGCCCTTGGAAAGTGCTCCAAGACACCAAACGTGGGCATGGCAGGGGAAGAGTTTAGGACCAGTAAGTAAGGAAAAAGATCATGCCTTTAGCACTAAAGGTTAGTTAAGTCCTGTCTGGCAGAGACAGGTCATATAAACTACCTCCACCATGGCATTTGGGTCTTGGCCTCTTCCCTCCAACAATAACCTCAAGTTTCTAGCAGCACAGCGTTACTGATAGAAAAGGAAAGAGAGGAGAGTGTCAAAAGGGAATGAAACATTTCTTTAATACTGACTTTCCTGGGTCCAGTCTGAAAAGGGCTTTCTTGGAAAGAACAGCTGTCATCAGGATACAAAAAAAATAGGTAAATATCCAATTACAAACAATACCTGAAGTGACAAAGCCCACCCCTCTAGGTTAAAAAGAAAGCCAGAAAACCCAACAAATATTTAACTCCCAAATTTATCAAAGCTAAGAATTTCCTTATATACTCTAAATCATATACTTCCAATTTGCATGTGTAAGCACTTTATGAGGATCCTCAAGTTGACAATTTCCCTCAATGGACTTGCATACTAAACTACTAACATTCTGCTGTTAAATACTACTAATATCAGCCATTCAAGAGGAACTGTTGTTGGAAGTGAACCATACTAGGCTTGCAATCAATCTACATTAGGCATTAAACAGCATATAGTTCCATAGCTACTTCAAAGCAGAAGAAATCGCTTTGCCTCCTTCACCACAAGGTTAAGCCTTTTAAAACTATTAGTAAATAAATGACCTCTATATCATTAACATAAGCAGTCCTGGAAAGTGATTTCTGAAGGGTTCCACCACAATATCAAAACTTTCATTTTAATTCAGTGACTACTGAGTTCAACATTACTGACAGCAGAACATGTGTTAAGTTTTATTTCTGCCACAGAAAATAGACTATTTGCATGATTTATTTATTGTTAGTATTAAAAAAAGATGTAACAAAAATAATTCTGTAGCTATTACATGTGGTAAGACTAGCATACAGGGAGTTATTTTTCCAGGATCTATAGAGGTGTATCAAAATTTCCAGCAGACATTCTACAACCTTCCTCTTGAACTGCCACAACAGCAATCAGACTAGGTATCACCAGTTTCTAGAACAGCACAGCCAAAATAGCTAGGGAATGTAATTCAGCAAATTTCTTTTACGTTCACAAGATTACATTCCTATAAATCGCACTAGATACCACGGTAGTATGGCCCCATACCAAATATACATAAAACCAGGGATCACCACAGACATGAATCTATACCTTTATGCAGTCTAGCCCTCTGATCTCAAAGTAATTAAGACACAGAAGGAACAGCAGGTGATTTTCAGAACCTGAAGCACATACTTGCTAAATGCAATTGAGTCAGGACTTCAGAAGTTTTTCTCATGCCTATCACATTTTTGCAAAGATGAAATTGTCTCAGTGATTTTAGTTTTCTAACTTCTTCCTGTACTTCGTGAAGCTTTTCCTCAAACTATAGCCTTGTCCCCAAAATTTGCAAGTGAAGTCCTGAAGCCCTGGCAAAATACACTCATGTAAGCATGTAATTATGGAAGAGACCATCTTGAAAACACCACTTTTAACAGCATGTATTGCTGATGATTCTTATACAAGAAAATTACCTTCTGGTGCTGTGAATACAAGACTATGTTATTGGTATAACTTTAAAAAGCTTAATAAACTACAGGTCTCATCTTTCTGGAATATTTAGCAAAAGAAAAGTTTTAGTCTCAAAATAATTAGTTATTTTAAATGTGTCACTATAGCACTATGGACACATTCCAAGATATCTAAATTGATGTTAGTCTCCTCTACTGAGGAAAAGAGCAGGCAGGTTTTCTGAAATTGAATGAAATAGTTACTCCCTTTCTCCAAATAAATATGAAAGAACAGAAACTAAGATTTAGATCTAACTTTATATGTAGTTTCATAAAAATTCTAGTATGCCAGATTAAAAGAACTAGCCATGTGAAGACTAACCAAACCACCTTTAATACTAATGCACCTATTGAAAGTACACTGACAGTTCAAAGATTTTGAAGCAAATCTACAAAAGCCTCTCGCTCAGGCTTACATGCTGGTTTCTTGGCATTACTGCTCTGAGTACAGTAAAAAAACAAGAGTCACAAAAGCTCAACTTCCAAAAGCATGGCCCAATAGCGGGTTCAACTTTCTCCTCTACTGTTAAACAGACAAAATTCACACCTGAAAGGTGAAACAGAGCAGAAAAGACGACAGGATTTAAAAAAAACGGGGTGGGGGTGGGGGGACGGGACAACAAAGAAACCCCACTAGCTTATTTAACAGAAAAACACATGTCTAGAGTGTTTTCCAAAATGCTCCTTCGCGCTTGCTCTGAGGTAAGTTGAAGCAGCAAGCATCTGCTGCTTAGTATAGCATAGGCTAAACGCCTAGCAGAACATACACTAAAACCAAACCCTTCAATATGTCCCAAGAGGAAATATTCCTCCCAATAAACAGTTTCAAAGATGAAAACATGATGTTACAGCTTACACACAAAGTATTCAGTCTTCTTGAAGACTTATGTAACGTCTACTGCAACACAGATACATATACACACAGTAACAGCTATTGTATGATCTGCCAAAAGCATCCCATAAAGCAACTTACTGGATCCTGCACAGGAGCACAAAAGCAGCAGCACGTGTGCCATTTGGCAGAACTGACTGAGCAAAACTCCTGCTACAGAATCCAATTTCCTATTTGTATGGGTTTGTACTTTTTTCAGTTGTAGATACATGCCAAGTGCACTTCCTGCATTTTCCTCACATGTGAATCTGGGAGCTAGAACGTAATGCAAGCTTGGTAGTACAATTTCTGCAGTCTAAAAAGCCCTTTACCTTAAATGAGTGCAAACTCTTGTAACCTGCAGTTTGTTTAAATCTCCTGTACGGCTGAAGAAATGTTAAGTCGAGGCTTCTACTCGGTATGGAGAATTAGCCACCTTCAACTGCTCTGGCTCTAGCATTTAAGTTGCAATGCTATCAGCCAACTTCTAAAACGTTCTGAGATAAAATTTTTGATTAAGACATAGTAAATAAACTGTTTCATGCAACACTTACACCAGGGGAATATGTAATACTCACTAGATGAGAACCGTCTTTAACTTCTTGTACTTGCTGCACCTGCGGTTCAGCCACAACTTTAGTGTCCTGATCAGAAGTCATGAGCTGTCTGCTTTTTGGCTGCTCAGAGAGAACTTTACCAGTCACCTTTGTAAGCTGTGGAAATAGGAAGAGAAAAGATTCTGTAAGTGGTTGTTGAAATTCCTGAGAACCCACAGCCATTCCAGATGTGCCATGTGATTCAGACCAATGGTCCAAAGAGCTACCACACAACATGGTCAAGATCACACATTCAGAGAAAACGTTACAGTGGAAGGCAAGGATAAAGCAATCTTGCAGATACACTCAGTTCCTAGTCACTGTCTGCCTTCGTGCAGATGAACACTTGCCACAGCACTGGGCAGGGAAATTCCAATGGGAAAGTTTCACTTGATTCTCATCTTAATTATTCAGATTGGTTTTCAAACCATGACTTCTTCATACCACCTGATGGACTTACTTAACTTACTAAAAAGCATTTAGGCACAAACCAACATTTGTCTTCTACTCTGACAGTCACTGAATCTTTGCAAGTTTTAAGAAGCATGTTACAACAGTTCTGCTAGATTAGTAACACTCAAGTAGTTGTACTGCTCCATCATCCTAAAGTGTTGTTTTATTTGATTAGACGAAGTAGAAAACTAAGTAGAGTTGAAAAACTGACAGCAGCTTCACTTTGAAATTTGATGCTATTATTTAATATTCTTATTTAAAAAAACCTACGGGCCTTTTAGAAGATAAAAAGTCATTTAAAGCATGAAGGTTCAGAAAGTAAATACTAGGGTGTAACATCTGAGTAATTTATTTTATCTTTTCCAAAAGGACTATGAGAAAGTTGTAATATGCTTTGAGTTACTTATTCACGCAGAAATTCCAGTACTGCATCTGTAAGAACATGAGAGAAATGTATTGCTTCCAAATTGGTGACACCAAACTTCAGGGTAAGATCCTCTATGGTCTCATTTAAAAAAAACAATCAAGATTTGCAGTACACAGAAGGCGACTGTACGATTCTATTCTTTAGCAGCATAAGCACCTTTCAGGGTATCTTGATCAGAAAAGACTGGAGTTGGAAAGTATTTCTTTCAGTCTATGGTGTTATGGTCTTCCATGGAATCTCTTCTATACTATTTTTTGAAATGGACAAAAGCAAAAGCCTTTTATACAATTGCTTGAATACAGTCCAAAAATTTTAAATAAAATTATGACATTCACCTTTGAACTGATTCAAGCATTCTATTACAGGGTTACGCAGAAGATAAGATATTCTGCGTGCACCATTGAAGAAACAAATATACTGACATTCCGACAGGATGAAATAGTCAGCTTAGATGAACAGTTGCTTATCACTTCACTATTGATGCAAAGTCAGCATGAAAAACATGTTTTTGAAACAAACACACGCACTGTGTCACTATTACATTCCCAGAAATTTCTTTTCTAACGTCTTGCCTCTCACCTTGGAATAGAAACTACTTAAAGAAAGGAGAAGTGATACAGACAAAAACCCACCAGAACAAAATTATACTGCCCCTCACAGTGTTACACACACGAACATACACAGAGTCTACCTGGCAGGAAGTCTGGAATTCATTCCAGATGTCTGTATTTTATAAAATAACCAACAACCATTCACAGGATTAAGGCAATTTTTCAAAAGCAAGTATTAAATAGCTAGACTCTGTTACTTAAACCCACACATTAGAAGCTGTATGCACATTAACACTGTGGAAGGTGTCTCAAGCTTCTTTGAGAATGCTTCTGCTAATATTCTTTAAAGAAACTGGTTTTAGCCTTCTAAAATTTTAGGTTAATATTTTTCTAAAAAACCACAAGGCTTCTTACACATTTTGTGCTGACTGCATATGATCTCCACTGCTGTTCATACTATACCCTGAACATGTACATTAGTCCAGATTCACCAGCTAAAGTCTCCTTTACAGAAAGACAAAAGTGTTCCAGTCAGCAATGATGTTATCTACTCAGTATTTTGACCCCCAAATCAATGACAAGGTACTTCTTTGCACCCCTCTATGTCACCTGCTTATCTCACACATCCCCATTCCCTTGTAGGATCAACTTGTCCCCAGTCATGCTGCAATATCTTCCATCCTCCGGTATGTAGTTTTAGCACCAGTACTTCATAAACCTATGGATTATGGAAGGAAAACAGCTAAGATCATGTGAGTCAAACAACAGTAAAGTTCTATTACACCTATATCCTTTAAAGCATTTGCTGACTGCCCATCAAGCACAAAATACTCAGCTAAATCATTAATTTCAGCTGAGTGTAGACAAGTTGTTAGCCAACTTGATAGATGACGCATGACTGCAATGTGCACATTGCAACTTCAATTTCTTAGGCAAGCCACAATCAGAGCACCACATCATTCTACTGCTTTTCAGGAGTCCTTTAGATGAGATTACACAAGACACTTACCACAAGCTAGGTCTAGATTGAAGCTCTACCTAACTTTGTTTGGATTAGTCAAACTAATAATCATATTCTCATTAGTTACACAGATTTCTTATGATACACAACACACCAAACCCACTCACTTTGTGAACAAATAATTTTTAATAGCTTCAATGCCAAACCCATATATTTAAGTTGCATTTTGATCCTTAATGATCAAGATTACTTCCAAAACGAGTGAGTTACTATCATAATCTGCTTAAACAGAAAATTCGATCTGCCTTCTGAGTCCCATGCTTTTAAACATCAGCCAGCTATTGCCTTTCAGCAAATTGATAAGCCATACAGAAAGACCCCAAATGCGTAAGTTTCCTTTGCAATTTTCTTCACTTAGTATGTCACACTACTACAAGTCCTCAGGACGTCAAGTGCTCTGCTGCAAAATCCCATCTGTTGTGATATACTTCACAACTTAATGTGCAGGGCTGTTCTGGAAAGTTAGCGACATCAACTTTTCCACCACAGAGTTGTCACTTACCAGTCTCTTAAGGCATAAAACTTATGTGACTGCAGGCTTCCATGACTACCATGTCAGAAAATACAGTGAGTGTGGAAAGGGCAGTGTTACTTTAGGCAGAGAAACACTGCAAGTCACAAAATGTTAAAGGCTCTTCACAGGATGTGTTTTATCATGTTTCTCCTTAGTATTGATACATACTTTCATTCACAAGCTCATTTAGAGGAACAATAATCACTACCTGGTAGTACTAGAACCTGCAGGTCAGGATGGATCGTTTGGAAGAGAGTTTATCCTCTTTTAATGCTAGTTTAATAGTCAAATTAGCAAGCCAGTTAAATGTGGCATCTTAATGCACCAATAAAATTCATTATCTCACTGAACAATGAACTTGCCCACCACTTCAAAAGATGCACTGAACTGCTGATTGGTAAACCATATCTTTGCATACATACACACTGCTGCAATATGTAGGAGGCATTCAAGAGGAAAATGCAAGTCAGCAGACCCATTTGGGATAGAGATAGCAATACCTATGGCAGAACACTAAGCTGTCAGAAGTAGAATGCAATTTTTTTCATTCAAGTTATTAAAAAAAAACAAACGCACAAGAAAAACCTTCAGAGGCACACAAACTCTTAAATAAGCTTTTAAATAATATCTGTAGTCTATAGCAAGCAGATTCACAAAAAAAATATTCATTTCTCCACAAATTATGTCTAGTCACATACTCTACAGAATGGCTGCCATTATGAATTGATTTAGAAGTACACTATTTTAACATTGTAATATTATATATAATTTCAGTTCTGTATGTATAGTAAATCTTTATTTTTCCTTCTGGCTTGCCATTTGGTCATCACAGAGTAATTAGTCAAGTTCAACAACTTCAGATATATTATGTCAAGAGCAAAGTTACTCTCGAGACATGCAAATACTTGTTTGAAGAACTATCTAATTGAAGAGAAACTGTATGGATCATTCTGAAGCTTATCAAAAGCAGTCTGCACTTGGTTTGTAAGCAGTCAAGACGCTTACCCCCAGATGTTTAAAGTATAGGTAAAACCACATTTCTTTAGAAACCGCACAACACTCAAGCATGAAGTCCTTACTGTTCCCGAAACTGTAATACACTGCTCAGTCTGCTAAATTAGCAATTGCAACAGGAAAGAGAAGGGCACCTTAATACAGTTGTTTTCTCAGTAGAAAGAAGACAATGGGGGCAAGGCAGTAACTCTTCACTCCTACTTGTACAGATCTTGTCTCTGTGGGCACCTGGTCAGCAGCGGTTAATCTGGGGAGTTAGAAGAACATTCTCAGGAGGGACTGAGACCTGGCAAAGTGACACAGATGCACATATTTCAGCCTATTGGTTTCCCTCTGCAACATCCACAACCATCTTCACAAATAAAGAGTTGGGGGTTGTTAGTGTGTGGTTTTTGTTTGGTTTGGTTTAGTTTTTAAATTGACAACGTGGTTCTTTATTGGGAAATACTGTCAAATGCATCTTGTTACAATTCCATCACTTCAGAACATACCAGATATAAAGGATAACTATACAGGTAAGTGCACACAACCACATGATCACTCTTGTCTGGCTGCCAAGCTAAACAGAGCTGGGACTGCTCTCATCTAAAAAGCCACCTGTGTGTTATTATGGTGCCAACATCAGGCCAACCTTTACACCGCATTTTAGTTCAGGTTTAGGTATCTTATAGTACTGGCAGAATTAATGTTCAACTGTCTGAAGATACTTAAACACACACTGCATCCACACACACCACAACCTTGCGAACAGCTCAGAAGAGACATCTACACAATTGTTACACAGCCAACAAAACCACTACTGCCCCCCCCACCAAAACCTCCCTCCCGTGTATCCCCCAGTTCTCCTGCTTTCATTAGTCCTCCTCTCTAATTTCTCTAATTCATATTCAAAGCGTGCTTTGATACAGTCTGTTTTGCTGTCTAGAGTTGTAAGAGTATGAGTAGCAGCATGCGTTCTCTCAATCAAACCTGTCAGATAGATCTGTTATTTAAAAACATGCAAAACCCCAAACAATGCTCTAGGGCTGAGATCTTGCCTGCCAACTTTCAGCCCAGAGTAATCAGCCCTTAAAAAGAGATTTACAAATGCAAGTGCTGACAACTAACTTTCACACTGCAAACAGCAACACCATAAAACAAAAAAGCTCACTAGAATAAAAGACCTTTTCATTGCTCTTCCAGCAAGCACAAACAAAAACAGATTTGAGCTTGGCTTTGTGCAGAACTCTTCCCAGCAAACATTTTAGAAACTTTAAACACAGATTAAGATAAACTTCTCACAAGGCTAATACAGAAATACCCTTCGAGTAACATGAGAAAGCCTAAAGTGTTTTCTAACAGGTGCATCGTTTAACTTAAGTCTCACAACAAACTTCCAGTTACAGGACAGAAATGCTCTTTCTAGGGTCAGCGATAACATACTTTCTCACCGTCCTTCACACTCTTATGCATTCACAGGGATCACACCACCACAGCAGAAGTTAACAGAGCTACCACTGACCTCTGCTTTGAAAAGAGTTTTAGCACCTGCTGAATACATCACATCGTTGATACCAGAAGCAACAGATGCCTCTTCCAGAAGTACACTATTTAAAAGTTTACCTTTCTTTATTAGTTTCACATGTGTTTTGAATTACCAAGGCATATGTAATCTGTCAGAAGTTAATCATGTTCTCAGCCCAGGTAAAGCTGCTAACTCAGACACAGGATAGTGAAGCCTTAGAACATCAAGTGACAAATCCAAACTCTGAAAAGCTGCAAGTTTCCCTCTGTTAGCATTATGAGCAGTGACACAAACTTGAGCTTGCAGTTTTAATCAATGGCTGTTTTAAAAGACTTTCAAAGAAAGATTTAAGCTCTAACGTTAAGAGTTGAACCATCATCCCGCTGCATGGGGCACATCACCATTCTGTAGATGAATAACCATACAAAGCTGTATCATTCTGATACAGAAAGCCTCTGACAGAACTAGGGGTTTCCATCCTTCCTTTCAAAACAGGAAATCAGTTTATTTACAGAGTAGATGTGACAAGCAACCTATCATTCAAAGGATGGCATTATTCAAAAGAAAACACACTGTGAGGCAGTTACATTACCACACTGGACATAATAGCTGCAAATGAAAAAAATAAATAATCTAACAACCCCAAAAAGCACATCTGTTTTTGGCAATCTCTGCAATCATCATTGTGCCTATGTCAGTTGTAAACTCTGTATTACACAACAGCAATTAAACAGCTGACATGACATAAATATTTAGTCACAGCGTGTCTCTACAGAAGTTAAATATTGAATACACTACTATTAAAAATTACCACAAGGCTCTAAATTTAGCTGCTAATTAGCTAAACAGTTGGGGAAAAAGTTGAACATTTCACCTCTGGAGCTTAGTGTGACCCTGTACTTTCATCAAAGTCTGCCAGATGAAGGTTTCAAAATGTACATGCATCCACTGTATGTGCCAGTATGGTGACTGGAAAAATAGATTTCAAAAAACCCAAGAAAAGTACCATCTGATTTGTTTCAGTTTTCCTTTCTGCCAAGAACATTACTTATGCCTGGGCACCTCCCAGGCAGCACCCAGAACACCACAGCGTTTTGGTTCTTGAAGAGGGCATGGACACAAGCACCAAGGGCAAACCAGTAACACGGTACCTGGCAGGCACAAGGCATTTTAAAACCCACATGGGCAGTGAGGTGTCAGCAAGAAGCGCACTGTCTCAGAAAAACCACCTAAACCTTAATGCTGTAAGTTTTTAACATTTTGCAATTAAAAATACCAGCTCAAATGGTTTAGAGCTGCTGCTGCATCTACTTCACAAGTTTGTTTTTTTTTAAAAAAAACTTCTGTTCTTTATAAGGTTGATAGCCTTCAAAACTGTTCTGTAATTCTGTTAGTTATCTCTTCAAACCCGGTCTCTCCTCCAAGAATTGCTGAGATCAAGAGAAACAGTAAACCCTGCTATTTAAAGGGAACACTGCATTTCCTTATTTGAAGTTTTACAAAAACATTTCTGCACTAGGCTTCACATGCCATTTGCAACTCCCATCATTTACTGATGTTTCTAACTCATACAAAATCCCACATGATGGAACTGCACACCAGAACCGATTACTCCACAAGTCTAGAAATTCAGATTGTTATAGTAATTAGTTGTCCAAGCAAGAAGTTATAAGCAAGGTGATAAAATAGTAAAGAGACCTGATAGTGGTAAATGATAAGGACTTTATACAGTCAAGAGCAAGAAAAACACGAAGGGGGTAAAATTACAGTCTTATTTACTCACAAAATCTCAAACAACAGGAAGAAAGATCTTTATAGTACACTGAAGATAACAAGATTACTCCACCAACAAATAATCCTGATTACCTTTTTTATGTCTAGCCTTTTATGCATGGTATTTTAAATATATATGCTTAAAATAGAAGGAGATTTTTTCACTATACTGAAAGGTCTTACAAAGAATTTCCGCAGTCACCCTGCACCCCGAGATGATAGGTATACACAGGTATCATCTGATGTGCACTCAAGAAATGAACTAATAAGTCTGTGGATCATATCCTCCTCAGTAATGCAATGCACCACATGATTGGTAGTACACAATCTAAAAAAAAAAAAAAAATCCATTTAAGAATACTAGGAGTTCTACCAAGACAGGAGTAACCCACTGGGAAGAAATTTTTATGCCCGGGTAAAAGCATTGTGTGCCTTGAAAACAAATGTGATTGTGTCATGAGCAGTTCTCAGTTTTCTTACAGTTTGTTCTTAGCTCTCAAGTTTGAAGCAGCATTCTCCTGACTGCAGGCTGAAGCATGTAACATTAAGAAACCCATCTCATTAATTAACAGGGGTTGCTTCATGTAGCACATCCATCACAAAGCCACAAGCTTGTTTTCATCACTGTAAGTGGACTAACAGCACACACCCTGCAGGTTATCCATAAAGATGCATATTTAATTGCTATTATAACTATCATGTCAGATTTTTTTATCAGATGATGATTTCAAAAAGTACTGAACCGTAAATTAAAATAAATCCTTTACTCATTTGTGCATTATCTGCACAACCCCTCAAATGGCAAAGTTAAAGTTGTTAGCAGCTTTGCCAAACCATGGCGATTCTGAAGTAAATGGTGGGATACCACCTTAATATTAAGCATTATGGATTGTAACTCTCCACAACCCCATCTGCTCTTGAAAAGTTGCTTTATCTAGTTGAATATAGAACCACAAGTTCTACATAAATTACCCAACGCCTACAAAAAGCAGAAAACACCTCACACTGGAAAAAAAGGCCTTTTATCTTTCTCCAGAAAGAGATCAAGAATTTGCCCCTCAAGCACATCAGGCAAGCACTTCAAAATATGATTTTCCAGTAAAATATTCCATCACTTGCCCTCTGTTAGATTCATGAGCATTTGACCTCTCTACTTCCCAGCCCCAGTGGGTTTTTTGCTTTTCCAGGACAGAAGACATCTCTAGCAAGAACAGGATTTTTATAAATTTGAACAAACCATTTTTTCTACGAATAGTTAAACAGATAACTACACAATAGTTGCTCATACACATGCTTTACTTCTGGGACCACTAGAAGAGTAGTAGAGGATGACCCCAGTTGAACAACTCATGCCATTAATCCTCCTTTCCTGTTCTCTAGGAAATCAGCAGCAGTAGAGTACTGCAAACCTAGTAATGCAGTTCTGAGTGAAACTTAACAGGTCAAGTCTACATCGCTCTCTGCTGCTGCTATTACTCTTGCCTACAAAGCATCACAGGTAGTTTCTACTAAAAGAGAAAGAAAAAAAGAAACAAAAGACGACAGTAACATGCCTGCAGGACTTTCACGAGAGAAATCCCAGCAGAATGCCTGCACTGAATTAAAGAGTGAAAGAACAGGTCAATGCAAACCACTGCTCTTTTGCATTGAATAAAAAACAAAACAAAACAGAAAACCAATTAAGCCTGAACACGGGGCGATGATGATTCAAAGCACCTACAGAAGGACAAGCTTGGGAGTTCCAGACCCCACACTCTGCACAGCAGTTCACATCTACCTCTGCTTCCAAGCTGTATAATAAAGAATACATATTTTTAAATGAGCCTGACTATAGAGGTAGAGTAACTTTTCATAAAATCTTCTGAAACCAGTCAGACTAAATAACATCCAAATATAATAAAAACCAAGTTTATGCCTAACAAACTGTGGGACATGACAGAAACTCCCTCCTCCTGCAAGATTTTTTTACAATTAGTATGTTTTAAAAACTGATGAGGTTTTCATCAGAGGACTGGCATCATATATTATACTAATCCACTGCTCAGGTTAATTTCTTGTAACACTCCCATCCCACCTGCATTTACCTGTTACGCTTGACTAAGCTACAAGGCAACAGTCTCTACTTGCACAGAGTCCAGTGCAGTGGGATTCTGATCCGCAACTACAAGCCACCACAGAGGTAATGCAAATAGAATTGTTAGTATTTTTACTAATACACATCATTTTAACTGCTAAAATTGTTTACCTACTACATAAATATTAACTAGATGCTTTGGTGTGACCTTTGATAGGCTAATTGCATTTTTCTCTGAAAATAACAGCTTCTCAGTAACTTCACATACCTTTATGCCTACAAATTAGCAGGAAGACTACTACAGGCTTTTAATGCAATACCAGTATTTAATGTCAAATACTGTTCGCTGACATGGAAACCAAGTTTTTCACTTAATGCAAATATTAGGAAAGCATCACAAAACTACTTCTGAAGTTTAGGACCATCAAATGCAAAACTTCTTCTAATTTATCAACTATCATCATCCATTTTGCTTGTCTGCACTGAGGTCACCTGAGTGTAGCAATTGCACACCACCTCTGTACACACAGAAAACAGAAGACCAAGACAAAATTGACTAGAAGTAGTAAGTTGAATTTGAAAGAAAATTAAAGCTTGCCCTGGAGTGGACAGGGCAGGAGATGATACCTCTTAGTACTAATGACTATGCATTTCACAAAAAATTGTTAATTTTATTGTTAATTTCCTTTTTAAATCTGCATTTTCAGAACACCAGATGGCAACTTAAATGCTTGAACTCTGATTTATTTAAAGTAAGGGAAACTTTCCAAAATCCTACACCTATCTTCAGCCTATACTACTTCTTCTTACAGCCAACCAAACACCACATGAAGAGATTAACATGGCTATCAAAAAGCCACCTGAAAGACTTCAGATATTTTTTCCTATAAGCTATAGTTCTTCATTTTGACACACATCTTATTTCCAGCAGGTGAGTTTACTCTGGCACACTGGATACCAAGTATGTCTCATTCTATCATATCTTCTCTGAAATCACGCACACACAAGGATTTATCGTGCAAGGATAGTATCTTGCATAATATCATTTATTTTTCCTTGTTTCCCTTCCCTCGCCACATAGGTGGCTTGCTCTCACTTAACCAAGCAGGATTTTTTGGTGTTCACGTTTCTTTAAAGTATCTATTGAATGCAAGTCAGACAGATTAATCTTCCCATTCCACTACTGAAGGAAACAACAATTAGGCATGCTAAGAGCTCTACACAGAGCAGTAAAGTTATGGAAACTGTTGCACTTTCATCAGGAAAGGCAGTTTTCATTCTAAGACTGAAAGTAATTCCTGACTTGGGAATGAAAACTAGAAAAGATACTGTACTTTGCTGGCTAACAGACTCACCAGCATCTCAGTGTGATAGTGTCACAGCAAATGGACCTGTCACTTAATAAATTCTGTTTATTTCACAAAACAACTGCAAGTTCTACAGTATTTTAACAGCTGCTTCAAATTTTTAAAAGTTAAGATGCAGCAATTGATGGCCTATTTGACCTTTCTAAATTCTTCAAAGAAACACTAACTCTTCAAAAGATACAACACATGACAAAATACCAGAAGCTTTAGCCCTTGCTTAGAGGGAACAAGTTAAATGCTGTGCATGAAGAATGTCAGTTTAGCAATGCTGGGAACAACAAACTTCCTTGTTTCAATTACCGAATGTTCCTCCTCCCAATTTACTAGTACAATCTAAGTTTTCCACATACTTCACTACACCACTAACCAGAAAGCAGCCAGTGCACACTCATGATGCTGCCTGTGACTCTAGGCAGTACAGTTCATAAAAGTAAAGGAAATAACTAACCCAGCTCTGCTGGGTAGGATTTTATGGACAGCACCTTCAACAGAAAAATTCTGAAGTTGGCAGAACAGGATGAAGTATTTTATAATGAAAGACAAGATTAAAAGCATCACTTGGAGCTATACGGTTAACATTTAAGGTAGCTCCAAGGGTGAGGTTAGAAGTCTGACATTGTTTAACAGGTCTTAATAGGCTTATCATCTTGGAATATCACTTATTCTTTTGAATTCTACGTTTCAAGTCTGCAATTAGTGCTATGCTTAAGCAAGAGAAGGTCAAAAACTGTATTAGGAACTTCCAGGATGCAATTTTTTTTTTAGTGTTTTGAATTACTCTAAGACACACACATAGCTTCAAAGGAAATTTTTTAAGTTTATCATCACATTCTTGGACCACGCAATAAATGTCTTATTCAGGGAAGCCAAAATCTTACTACAAGGATCTCAAACTCAAATGCGTGCAGAACTAGAATTCTAGAAAAGATTTGATGCAGACTGATGGGACAGCTGTTACAGTACTCCTAGAATACATCTTCGGTCAGAACAGGTCTGAGAAAGTGAGAAAGAAAACAGTCTACAACTACGTAAAGTCCAGTTGAGAGGCATATACAGAACCAAATAAAATGTTAATAAACTGCAGTGATAAATGAGAAGATACAATTACAAGATTTCTTCCAACACAAATGTATACAGTAATCCTTGACTATGCAAAGACTATTTTAATAAACAGCTGTTCTGCAAAACAAAGAGCCTAGGATGAACTCCCCTTCAGCTCTTGGCTCTGGGTGTTTTTGGATGACTTGAAAGGCATTCACTTACCTAAAATATGTTAGCTTAAGTTTTGAAACATGCTCAGGACCAAATCTGAAGTGAAATTAAACTACTTGCAAAAAAGTGTCATGTAACTTTAAGGTTTTGTAATAAGAAAAGGAAGCTAATGTTTTTGCCAATGATTATTTCATTAACCTCTTTGCCAAAAACAGAATTTAACCCAAATAATCCAGTGACTTCAGTATTACTTCCTCTTTCGAAAAAAGCCACCATCCTCCATTACAAGCTTAACTGAAATCAGAAGCAATTCTTGCTTAGTGTTTCATACATTGTTTTAAGAGTATCACCTGCTGGGTGCACATTTGTTCAGTTAGAGAACCCCACCTTTTTAGAGTATCACTGTAATCAAAACTACTGGTAATTCAGGTTTTGACTTGCTGTTAAGTATGGACTGTTCCAATATTTGAGCTTAGATTTAACAACAATAATTCTTCCTTGCAAGTCAAAATAACTGTGTACAGACTCTCCTAAAAGCTCCAGTCTTTGAATCCAGGTGGTTAAAATACACAACATTAATTAAGGAACAGAAAATTATAATCATAACAAAATAATTACAAACTAAGCTGGAAACTATTCATAAAAAAAGATCCCCCTCCCTTCAATACAAATCTTTTCGACATCTACTACAAAATATTGGACAACAAGATTTAAACAGGAACAGGGACACAAACCTAAGATCCTGGAGACATGCCAACATAGACAATGATATTTTGGCCAAACTGTTTGCCTTGCTGCTTTAAACAGCAACATGTTGACCATTTTCTGCCCCTATCTGTTGGGCAGCAGCAACACTGAATGGGAATGAAACTCTGAGATAAGACTGCAAATCCCACACATATAGGTAGCTCAGCACTTAAAGTAACTGTGCCCCAATGCATTCTTCACTTGTGCTTTATTTTTCTAATACCTAGAACAAGAAGCAGAAGCCCATAGGATCCATCAAAATGTGTGAGCATAAGCCTTCGGAGCCAGGATATGAAAAAGCAAGTTACTTTGGACATTGGTCTGTTGATTCATCAGTTCCTTGTTTGAACAACAGTCAGTCAGGCTTTGTTGTGAGGCAACCTGTGACAGCACCACAACCTGTGAAAATATGCTTATGGATACCAACACTGACCGAAAACAAAACCATAAAGCTGCCAACATCACTGTAAAGATTCTCAAACATTTCATTAATTTTCTGACAAGTGAGATTTATCAAATGGTTAAATATTTTTTCCTCAACATAATTACCATTTAACTAACATTTAATTTGTCAAGATTCCCTGTCAGATCACTGGCATCCTGTGATTATAAAACACTTGAAAATAGAATGCAGAACATTAGGTCTGCTGAGAAATACAGAGAAACACTTTAATAGAATAACAAATCTACAGTTTTTTGAAGTAGGTGTGTAACTCCAATACCAAGACAGATGGAAGTCTGCTTTATGAATACCATCAATAAAGTGTTAATATTCATCATTGTTTATTTCCAGAAGATAGCAGGGAAGGGCCAGTATGAAGCTGAGGGAGAATTAATTTAAGCAAAGGGAAAAATACTGTTGTTTCTTTGCAATTATCAGTAGAAATCTAACAGCAAAATTAAATGATACAGTATTTACACTTGCACACAGCCCAGCACTAGCTTTAGTTAAAATAACTCATCTACAACTACACTCAAGACTCAGCATATTCCTGAACAAGTCCCATGTGAACTACTGATAGCATCTGAAGATGTCATTTCCAGAGTCTGTATTTGCCAGTGTTGGCTATTTTCAATAGTGAAAGTGATGCAGGCATTTTAGGAAGGAGTCTAACAGATGAAGTAATTCTGTGTCTCATTTATCATAAGCTACTACGCTACATAGATTTCTACAGATATCTAGAGGCATTAATTTTCTATTTATCCATCTGTGTAACAGTCCAGAACTAAAAGTCACGTATAGCTACTACTACCTTAAATACACATACACTGAACCTGAGGTATCTATGAACCCCAGATGGCCACAAACGCTATCCAGAATAAACCTGTACTGTAGGATACACTCTCAGGGATACCAACTCCTTACGTGCCAACAGCCTTATGCTAGTAACAACAGAGCTGCTGGAAGTGCAGAGGTGGCAATCCATTCAGCTTATGAACAACTGATTCCTTTTGTATTACATCATTCAACTACCCATTAAGGAGCTGGACTGACAGGATCCAGAATATGCATAGCCCAGCCCTCCATGGTAAACGAGGGTTAGAAAAGATTAAGGCTCAAAGAAATTGGTGATTCATCAGGGCGTCAAAACAGCATTTCCCCAATTCCCTGCAACGTTCTAGGCCAAGTAGCTAGCCACATATTAGTAACCCCTGTCAGTCTTTCAATTTTGGAGGTAATTGCTGTTCCTGAAACATATACCCAGACACAAAATACCTGCACCAGCACACATCACAGAACGAATACTGTCACAGCTATCCTAATCGCACAATTATGCTGTATTACAGTCACACCTAATTTAAGTACTCCAAAGTACCTCTGCTGTCTGCAGGTATTACTTTGTAGTGCGTGCTTCCTAATATGGGGGGACACCCCCCTTAGAAAGGGTATGTAACAGCAACAAACACAGACAACAGGAAAGATCAGTGAAAAAGGGATTATAAATCCTTGGCTCCATCACATCACCAAAAATTAAGAACTATCAACTAAGAATAAATTAATAGAACTTGTTTCTCCCACACTACTTTGTAGAACTTTGCTAGATTAATTTAAGCGCATGGGTGGTACAGAAATCAACTTCTAGTTTGTTTCTAACAAGTTCCTCAAACTTACTGGTTTTAGATAATTTTTTTATCATGAGCCAGTCAAAGCCAGCATATCCTTAAAGAGAAAGAAACAGATTCTTGGAATAGCAATGGGTCTTCAACTACTCCGTATTTACAGCACTGAATTATATTTATTGACCAGGTGAAGTATCACCAAGTTTCACATTCAGAGAAAGTGCTTCAGAAGTATTCTGTTTTCTTGTTTGACTTATGACACACTAGCTTGCCTCGAATTCAGCACAGTTAATACATAGGAAAAGAAAACAGAATTTCCCCAAGCATTAGCTTACAGCTGTATTTACAATATTTTCAAATCATACCTTTGGTAAAGCATATAACCAGTTCATGGGGGAAGAGGGTGTGCATGCATGTTTTCTTTTTTGAGGTATCACAACAAAACAGCATTATTTCAAAGTTATGTTTTACATCACTTTCCCTCCCTAATTTAATGTCTGGCTTACATGGCGAAATCCACCTGTCTCGATCTTGTTTTATATTGACTAAAGTAACGGTATTATTTTTCAGCTTGTGTATGACTTGCTGTGGAAACAACACTGCTCAAATACCTTTCCAGGGCCTTTACTACAAGAGTAGCTTTTGCTGTCATCTGCTATACAGTTCTCCACATACTATTGCCTCTTTCAAAACTGCACGGGGAGGGTTTTCTTTCTTACAACGTCCTGTTTTGTAACATCCTTCCTTTCCTACTCATACCTGTGTGCCCATTCTGAATGCAAGTACAAGAGACATGCAATACTCACGTTAGTTTAATATCACTGATTACATACAGGAATAAATACAGCCAGAGTCTTTTCTAGTTATGTCTAAGAGTTACACAAACTTGTATAAAAATGTCATTTTGCTAGTAGATGCTTGAAGGAACAGAACACTATGCAAACCGCATTTTTTACAATGTCTTAAGCCACGTAAGAGTTCCTCACGTGTGCATGTACATGCACCCACAAACAAAAAAAATCACACCATCAAAGCTTCATATTCTCTAGACTTGAAACTGTGCTTCTTTGCTTGCTTAATCTGGTCTCTTCTGCCTTTTTCTCTGTGCCAGCAAGTGCCTTCTTGACACTGCATTTGTTAGCTACCTCTCAAGCCACCTTTACACCTTCCTTCACCAAGCATCTCTAAGACAAGAACGCTTTTCAAGATCAATAAGGCCACTGCCCTTAACAAAAACTGCTTCTTCCAACACAGGCACAAGAAAAGATAAGTCAATTGCTCTACAGGCTTATTCGTGTACTTTACCTGTTAATTTATGAGAATGTGAATGTCTGATGAATATATACAGGCACCACGGAATTAAAGATTAATAGCACTGAAGGGCCCAAAAGCCACCTATTTTAAGAAAATTAAACTGATGAAACACATCTACACCTAATTACTTTGTTCTTTATAAGTCCGTCCTTGTTACCTTTCAGCTGTCACTTTGGATTTGTCACACACTATGGCCAGAAACATGCCTTTTCCGTGTCTAGCATGTGCATTTTGTGAGGTAATGTAATAAATATTTAACAAAGAGTTTATATTACCATGCCAATTAAGCTCACAACTGATTTAAAGCCAAAGCCACTGCCAGATATGAGACCTGAGACACAGCAACAGATCCCCACAGAACATGTGTATTAGACAAACCTGACTATTTTGCATTTCAGTAAAATAAAACATGCAGTTCATTTCACTCTAAACAAGGAAAAGAGTCAGAAATTGCCTACATGGTTACCACATGTCTCACAGAAACAAAAAAAAAAACAAAGCTCCCACAACTGCCTCCAGTTCTAGATCTTCCATCTTGCTCTGTATTGAAGCAGATTTAAGTTCTAGCCACATATCTAAACAATATATCTATGTATATATCAGTGATCCATACCTTTCTATGTGTATATTTGCATTAGAGCAAGCCATAAAAAGCAACCATGGCAGAACACACTTGCGCCAACACCTTTATTCCCTTAAGGCATTTGTGTGTAAACACTTGAAAAAACATGAATAATTACAAGGGAAACAATTCAATCTAACCCAGAACACCGTGTGCACTTAAGGACCCGATTATATACCATGAAAATATACAATCATTTAGGAACATCCAAGAGGTCAAATGCATCATTTATGCAAATCCTTTATTTCAGTTTCAATAAGCTTTTATTTTTTTTCCCCAAAAAACCCATAAGACCAATTAAACTTAAGAGTAACTTTGGCTTCCATATAAATAGCATACACATATAAGTGACAACACACCTAGAAGAATAAAATTTCCTACAGACATTACATATGTTTTCTGTACATGCTTTATCAGGCTTCATCCTAGTTTTTGCCTTCCTTTCACTTCTTGCAGAATTAATAATAAAAAAGTCAGAAAATATCAATGTTTTTCTAATAGCTATGGTGATTAAGCTGAATAGCTTCATATCTCAAGAATTAACTTGAAGAAATGCTTACAAATCAGCAGGAAACAAGTGAAAGTTCAACTGATAAAAAAGTTACCAGATCAGAATCAAAACCCTGGAGTTGTGAAATCTCAGCCAGTTTAAAAAAAAAGAAAACAACCTGCTTTGACCTTTGAAAAATTATCCAATCCATAAAAACCAAGTTCATTTGACACAAAACTTAAACCACATGAAAGGTTAAAGCCTTTTGATAGCCATCCTGAGGCAGTACTAAAGATTTCTACTCCAATTTTACTAAGGATTCAGACGGAGGTTGACAAAACTAGGCCAGAGACAAGACGCAAGATCAGAAGCCAGAATTCCCATGGTTTTACCCCAACTGTGACTCAAGTTTAAACAGTGGTTTTGAAACCAGCTCGCTCTCTGTGGCCACAGGCAAGTCTTAACCACTTTGCCTCAATTCCCTTACCTGCAGAATAAAATAATTATACTTATCTGCCACACAGGAATCTTGTACAACACTGTTTGGCAACTGCACATCTGTTTAAACTGCGGACAAAGCTATGTAGTAATTTTGAGCATCTGCACAGCCTGAAACTGAGAGTGAAAACAACTTGGCTGAGGCAGCTAGTGAAGGCCCGACAACAACAAAATCCTAGGGGCAAAACACCGTTCGTGCGGTGGCTGCTTTTGCAAGTATTGCTTCGTAACCTGCGAGCACAGCTGGCCTGCTGGCTCCTGCACCAGCCACTCACCCGGTCAGGGCACAGCTCTCGGGAAGAGCCAGCGCTGCCCTGCACTGCCCGCAGCGATCGGCGAGGGGCCGGTACCGCCCGCGCCTGCCGCTTACTCCAGCCGCGCTCATCCGAGAGGGTCACAGCTCCTCACCGCCAAGGGTGCACGGCCCGAAAGCGCCATGAAGCCGGTGCTCCAGGCGTGCCCTCGCACCGCTCGCCCCCTCCCCGCCGTCCCCACCGGCGCTCGCCCCCACTGCCCACCGAGATCCTCGGCAACGCCAAACCGGCGCGGGGGGCAAAGCTCACTCGGCCGCTGCCCGGCCACCGTTCGCGACCGGGGCAGCGAGCGCCGCTCGGTGAGACCGCAGTGCGGGAGCGGCCCCGGCAGCCCAGCCCGGCAACTCGCCTTTCCCCCCGCCACCAGCAAGGCCCCGAGCCGGGATCCCTCCTCTTCCCTCCTACCTCTCCCCCGGGAACCGCCTCGGGTGGGAAGATGGCGGCTCCGGCCGCCTCCCCGGTGAGAGGGGGGCGGCGGGTGGCGGAACGGGGGGGTGTCTCCCCCCTCCCGCTCTGCCATTCCCCCTCAAACCGGGAGATGGCGGGTGGGGGTGGGGGGGGTGGGGGTGGGGGAGGGCGGCCCAAGCGGGCGCCGCCGCCAGGAGGGCGCGAGCCCCGGGAGGCCCCTCGCACTCACCTGTCACCAGCAGCCGCCGCCGCCCTCGGGCCGGGCCTCGAAGGGGAGAAGACAGGCGGGCACGGGGGGGGATGCTCTCCGCTAGCGCCGAGGCCTCTCGGTTCTGCCGGGCTTTCCGCTAGCGTCGGGGCCGCTCGCTGCGCCGCCGCCGCCGCCGGGGCCTCGCCGCCGCCGGATGCCAGGAGAGGAAGAGCGGAGAGGGGGGCGGGGGCCGGGAGGAGGAGCAGGCGGCGGCAGCACAGCGGGGAGGGGGGGGCGCGGAGGAGGAGGAGGAGGCGGCGGCGGCGGCTCCGGGGCCCGAAACGTCTCCCAGCCGAGACTCAACCACCCGCTCGCATGAGAGACCCGCTTCCGGCTCCCGGCGGAAGTCCCTCCTCCGCCGGCGGAAGGGATTGGCCAGCGACACTGCGCGGAGCGGCGCGCTCCGCCGGCACCAGTGCCCGCGGATTGGCGGAGTGGGCCTCGCGCGCGGCGTGACGAGTCGAAGCACGTGATGCACCTGACGTCACCCGCTCTGAATGCGCGCGCGGAGGCGGACCGACACCGCCCGCCCACTCCAGGCATTTTATCTCCTCGCACTTGCCGTAGCCCCTCCGCCGGACCCCGCCCCGCCCGCCCCGCCCCGCCCCCGGCGCTCCAGGCGCGGGGCCTCGCCAGGCCGCCCGGCGCCGCCGCGGGGTCGCATCGGTGCCTTCCCAGGTGACGGGGAAATGGCGTTTGCTTGCGCGCCGAGCACTCTGCGGCTGGGGAGCGCCCGGCCGGTGCCCGGAGCCCTGACAGACCTTCGCTGCGGCTCTCAGGGCAGCGCGGGCCGGCCGGCGCGGCGGCCGTGCCCCTTCACGCCGGGAAGGGACGGAGCCGGCCCGAGCAGGCCGGGCAGCGGGGCCGGGCGGGCCTCCCTGCCCCTGCCGGCCCTGGCTCGGGGCCGTGAGGCCGGGCTTTCGGCTCCCTGCGCAGACACGGGGCGTGTTGTTGCTTTCTGAAACGCCGCCACACAGCGATGGGAGCAGGCAGGTGCCTGTCCCGAAATGCCAGACCCTGCCAGCGAAATATGCTAGGTCTTTACATGGCAGCTTCTACTGGGGTAAGGCTGAGCCGTTGTGGCTTCAAAAGGAAGTGATAAACGTCAATAGGGTTTAAGGAGAAAATGCCATGAAAGAGCCTTCTGCTTCATGTGGGTTGTGAACACTACGAGACCCTTGTCTCGCTAGAACTCCTGAATTCCCGGCCTCAGTTTACCAAGTGGGGGAATAGATTATATCTTCAATTAATAAAACTGAAGTGAGATTGAAGAGTTCTTTTGTTTGACCAAAGAACAAACAAGGCTTGTCAAACAATTCTGCTTACTCAGTGCAGATCATAATTTGTTCTTAACTATAGTTAATTAGGCAAATGGAAAACATGGTTTCTTCTCAGGACTTAAAAAAACCAACCAAACAAAAAAATCCACTAGAAAGAATCGTGTTCTAGGACTTCTCCCAGTCCTCAGCTTGCCTTCTACCTCAAACGTGGCGAAGATACATCACCGTACAACCTGCTGGCAGTAATTATCTGTACCATGCGTTGCTGCCTATCATTGCATCTCAGAAATTACTCCAGATAGAGCCTTCTGCATCCTGTTTTTAATCCTTACTGATAAGAGTCATATTCCTGCCTTCAGGGTATCTGCTAGAAACTCCCATAGAGACAATACTGCAATTAACTGAAAAGACCTATTCTAAAGACACCCAAGTACCCTTTGGAACTGTTTTTGAGGTAGATGTATTGTTCCAAATCCCTCGCTACTAGAGGCAATAAAGCACATCATAGTGCCTGAAATGAGGTCAGGTCTTCCCAGACACGAAGCTTTACTGTTCATCCAAGGGGAGTGTGTCTCAGCATTCATTCTTGGGCAGACAACTGCTTCTGCAAGCAGAGGTGGTGTGTTCCTTAGGAAGTTGTTTCAGTTTCACGGAACTGTTATGAGGAAGAAACACTGAGCAAACCATCAGGCGGAGCCTGATCAGGAAAAGTAATAAAACTTCTCTTTGAGTATAGGTATTTAGAACAGCAGGAAGTGCCTCAAGTAGTGCAAGAAGTATTAGGTGGTCACCATGCAGCTGCTATATAAAAACTGAGTCTCAAACAGTGAAACAATTGTTATTCCTAATACTTATATAAAGGAGCTCAATAAAATTGTTCTTTAATACTTGACTATTTTTCATCAGACAGCAGTTCTTGTCAAAAAAAAAGGGAAAAAAGAAAGGTCTAATTTTAAGCTCTCTGACATCACGAGCCCCATTATATCCGTGTTCTAGAGGGGCCTCAACATCCCTGATACTTAGCCCTCTGGACATACTGTCTTCATGCCTCCTCCAGGCTGTACCCCCATGCAATACCTGAGCAGAAAACCAAACACATCTGACCAGTAAGACTGCACTGTATCATTCCTTCTGCTAACTCAGCGTTCATGACTGCAGAGCTCATCTTCTCCTTTTCTGTAACTGAAGGAGCGTGTGAGAGAAAGAAAACAACTGGTTCCTCTGAAAGACCAGCCACATGATAGGTTGGAGTTTTCTTTAATGGACAGAGTTTGTTCTGGTTTGGATTTTTTGCCCAAAGCAGCTTAATTGTGTTATTAAAGGAGAAAAATACCCTTGAGACTAAATTTTTAAAAAGCCCAATGCTATAAAAGTGTTATATATGGATAGACATGTCACTATATATGTGTTTGGTTTATGATTTTTTTTTGTCCTTATTCTAAAATTTTATTGTGGTTGAGTAACAGTCAAACTCTTGCACTTTTTCCATGAAGTAATACAAGTTTTCTACTTGCCTGGGCCACTCCTAATTCTCTTCTCGGTGTGGGGGATGTAGGACTTAATCACTGAATGCTTCCATTTTTTAATGGCACACTGCTGAGATCAAAGGGATTTGACCTTTTCCTTGGTGCACTGGTAACTGAGGAATGTGTGTACAGACATGAGTAAAATACTACAACAAGGGATGCTGTGTGGTAATAGAAACTACTCCTGTTTCTTCTGCAGCTCAAACTCAGCAGTCTGGAGAGAGAATGCATCTCTGAAGGAACAGTGTGCATGAAAAATAGGATTGTTAGTCCACTAAAGCCAAGATTAGACTAACTGGCTGATTCTTTCTTGGCCTGTGGTCAAACAGATGTAGAAGGAACTATGTAAGTTACTTGTCAATATAGTAGTGATATATTGTTAAAATTCTATTTCATAAGTGTTTTTTTTTTTAAATCTGGATTCCTAGTTCAGCAAAAAAGAATGAGGTATTTGGTACACTTAAGAAGGTAACTCCTTACAAAGAGGAACTGCAAAAAATACAGTATTCCTGGAAGCTAAACCTAGAATTATCAGTCAGAAACTCAAACCCTTAAAAATGACTAAATGTACTGGGATACTTGGGCTTTACAGTCTTCATGATTTCCTCTAAGTATGATACAAAGGATAATATTTCCTTCCTCCCTCCCAAGAGCATAGAGAATTAATTCATTAAAATTTGTGAAGCACTCAGGTGACATGATAAAAACTTCCACTGAAACAGGACTAGATTTCTGCTTTGTAAGGAAGTTCCTATTTTGGGCTACCTCCCCCCGCCCCTCCCCCCCTCCCCTTTTCACTCCTTTGAAATACGCTGTAGTAGTTGCATTCTCAAAATATTTTATCCTGCAGATCTATGGGATAAGGCTTCATGGATCACCAGTATTTAAGAATTGCTGACCTGGAACACTTGCCAAAACCCACAAACCGCTCAATTACTTTGCAGTTTGTGAGACCTTACGAGCCAAGTGATATTTTACAACTCCTGATGCTGTTACCCAGCTTTGCAGGAAGAGAGAGATCTTTTCAAACATAAGATGCTAAATGATTGCACACAATGGGTTATTCCTGTCATAAAACTGCAACTTAAATAGAATTCAGTAATAATTCTGCATTGCACTGATTTGATGAGTGGCATTTTAAATATATATTATTTCTATGTCAGTATCTTTCATAGGTCACAAGTAAATAGTTTACTATCTTTTACAAAGACAGTCCCTATTCCAAGTAGACTACCATCTCAACAGTCAAATCGGACAACGATGAAGAGAAGCTAAATACTGATTCCAAAGGGACGGGAAAATAACAGAGATGAAGTGACCTGCCAAAAGATTATACAAGATATCTACATTTGAGTCCCAGCTCTGTGTGGAATGCTATAGTATAGTGAAATGTTCAGGCCTCCTTTGTAGCTAAATGAAAATTCATTATCAAGTGAAATGCCAAAAGTCCATTATTGAGCACATAGAATTATGATCCCTGTTACTCATGCATCTCTGAGGGTAGGAATGATTCAGGTTCAGATGAGGTAAGCCAGAGATATGTTCCAATATAACATCTTACTTGATTTTTAATGATGTAACCTTCATTTTCTCCACCAAGTGCAGATGTGTAATGAAGAGTATACAGACCTGATAAAAAACAGGTGTGATAATTTGGATCTGTTTCTTTTCTAGTTGAAGAATCATTTATAGCATAATGGTGAGGCTATCATGAGACACTTTATTAATTATATCCAGTGCCAAAAATCAGTTTTACTGAAATGATATGCACAGATAGCAGCGCTGAGAACCTACACATGTGATTGACAACATGAACATGTGCGTTCTGACTTTCTTGGATCAGCTGCTATGTTTGTTAACAAACGTTGTAAAGTGCTGCTGTAGAACTAGTTCAAACAAAACTATACTTAGCAGATTTTTCCCTGTAGCCTTCTCCCTTTGGCAGGTTAGTCATATTTCTTTGAGACATAAAAGACCATTTTAAAATAAGTGTAGGTGCCAGCCATCGTTAAACTTTGATTTTCATTAACGCAGTGTAAAAAAGTCTAAGCTGTAGATGGTACCATAAATATTACAACCATTGTTAACAACTGCTGATTAAAAACTTTCAGGAGATGGTTTGACAGTAATTACTGTTAATTGGACATAATCACAAGTCTGAAAATTACCATCCTATTTCATGGACTTTACATTGCTATCAAACTGAGTAGTATACAGGCCTTACTCAGTCCATATGTAGCGTCTCTGCCGTAGAGCCAGGATTTCAAAGCAGATCTCTCACATTCCAGGTTTGAGCAATACAGTGTCATCAATTTGGTTACTGTTCATCTGTGACAGTATTTGTTTCTTTAGCTTGAGCTAATTCTTAACAGCTAATTAAATCATAGCAAGAAATTGTATAAATTATATAAATTTTATGGCTGAGTAAGAATTTTCTGAAGGGATCTAAAATAAACTCAAATTTTCTTATCAGTAAGCATGTTAGCAGTTTTCTGCCTTTGTACTTATGTTCATTATTCTATCACTATTGTTTCTGAGCATTTCATAACATTCTTTAAATATCATTGTAACCACTGTGTGATGTATGAGTGTATTTAATCCCAATCAACAGGTGGCAAACTAAGGCATGAAGATGTCTGAGCTCAGTGTTGTAACTGCTCCTGTAAAAAAGTTGCATCTGCTCTGAAAAATGGTTATAATATATGGACCACATATGCATATATTTTTATTCCCCAAACATCCCATTTCAAACATGAGCATCTTAAGTTGTATTTCCTGCTCTTGTTCTCACAGATTATAAAAAGGTTTCTTTTTTTTTTTCTTTCTTTTGATTTATTCTCTGTTGGAGCTCTGTGAAGAAAATTGCATGAAAAATTTCAGGCCACTGAATGAATGATTTGCAAAGCTATGGATATCAAATATTTCTAGTTATACGAGGCATATATTGTATAAGGCATAGTAGTGAGGTGGAACAAAAAGTTGGAAGATAATAACTTAAATATTGAAGACTTGAAAAATAAGCAAATACCCTCTTTAGAACCATGTTTGTGGCACTTTTGTTTCCAGTTATTCAGGAATAGATACTCCTTGACTGATATTAACATTTTGTTTGGCCAATAGTCAATTTAGCATCAGATAGACTTTTTAATATGACCCAACCATCATAACAGAGTATTATGTGCAAGAAGACAAAACATAGAACTCAGGAGGTGTCTCTTTTTTGAAGTTTATTCAGGGCAAATGAAATACTAATTACAAAAAATGTAGTTCTAAAGCAACACTTTTCCCTAAATCTAGCATTAGTCAGTTCACTACGTATTATTGTGTGTTATTAATATAGAACACCTTTTAAATCACAGAGCTGTCCTAAATATTCAATTAACCTGGAGAAATGTCATTTTCTGCTTTAACTGCAGCAAATAATCTCTCTGTGATGCAGAAATGCAGAAGTTTTTAATAGAGAATTCATCAGAAGTGTATCTATTCAATTATAGCCATAATGAAGATCCTTCTAGATCTTAGTCATGGGCATATATTCCTCAATGGATAAAGAAGTGCATCTGAAGGTGGTAAAACTCAGTAATGAAGAGTTAGCAGATTCTCTGCTCACTCTTCTTGAATGCTCATTTGAACTTGGAAACTATATTGCTAATTGGTTATAGAGATACTCCATTCTCTGTGTACATGACATACAGTGTTGAAGGACAGGGAAATTAGAGTCCTCACCTTGTCTTTTCCAGAAATGGATGTTCTCAGATGATATGTGCATTGTCAGATCTGTGCTGGGTGTGTGTCCTACTCGTGCCTGTGTTTACACACAAGTGTCCGAGTTAGTATTGGGGAGAAGAAGGGGTTTTTTTCCCATCAAATTGAGTTATGGATGTATTATGAAGCTGGGATAGTGTGATTTTTGTAATAGAGCTGTAAGGGTTGGACTTTGGTATTTCCAACAGGTCATACTTGCAGCATGGTGATGATGCAGCCTGGTTTATTAGCAGACAAGACTGGACTGTTGTCCTTTGCTTTTCAGAGTCAGGATTTGTTGCATAACCTTCATGGCCCAAGTGATGTTGTGAAACTGGGCATCTCTGATGTTCTTCCTCCTCTCCTTCCCTATCAAACACCTGCAATAGTGGGGTGCCGAGGGTGTAAATTTACCCTAACCCTGCAGAAGACAACTGCTGTGGACTGCTGTTTCTTATGTGTGTTGAATACAAGACAGGTCAAGTATAATGAAGTGGCTGAAAGTTCCAGGTTTATAATAAGGAGTACTTGATGGAGACTGTGGTAAGCACACAAGAAATTCAGACACAGTTTAGTGTTTAAAATGCCATAAACCAGTGACTATTATTAGTCTAAAAAATACTTTGAAATGCTATGAGATAGTTGTAGGGTCTAAGAGATGTTTTAACATCAGCATGCTGAACAGTTCAGGAGTTCCTAAGGGCACAGCAGGTTGCAGTAATCGCCTTGACACTACTGCTTTTCAGGGCCATTGTAACCCAGGATAGAAAGGAGTGTGTCCAAAACACCCCTTCATGGCTAGTGATTCCCCCAGCTGTTATTATGTAGAAATGAAGGCAGTGGGCTGATCAGCATCGATAACATGCAGCTGTGGCCTTGCCTCAGAGGCAGTGGGTTGATTGACATGGATGATGTGCAGCTGTAGCTCGTTCCTGCTAAGTGGTTAAATAGCCCTCAGGAGTGTGGGAGAGGGGGTTGGATGGAGGAGGGGTTGTAGTGTGGTTTGGTTTCTGGGGGGAAGGAGAAGCAGCAAGGATAGAATCTTATCAATGGTAAAGCCTTGTTGCAGCCTGTTAGTTTGCTTTGTGCCACAACAGTTGGTGCCTCATGTGAGGCTGGTTGAGTTGGACTCTGACTACAACAACTGGTGCTCAATGTAGCTGAGACAAGCAGGAGAACCTGTGGCTCATAACAGACACTGTGAGGGGTGAGCCATTGACAACTAAATGATATGGGTGTTTTGCAGTACTTGTTGCCCATCTTAACTCAAAGGGCAAATTCTGGTGCTCAGTGTAGATGGGGCCTAACTGATATGGGTGCAGAAGAAGAAAATTCTATGTTAGCAATGCTTATAGATACATTTGAAAAGAGAAGCATAAAGTATAACAAGAAGACAATAAGAACTTTGCTAGGATGGTGCAAAGTAAATGATGTGCCAGTTATGCTGAAAAAGGTCTCTTGTGTTCAGACATGGCAAAACACTGGAAAACTACTTTTTGAGGCTGCCTCAAGGGGGGGATAAAATTGCAACAACATTGCTAACAACATGGAGATTAGTCTGAGACTTACTAGAACAATTAAAAGTGAACAAGGAGACAAATTCTATATTTGCAATGCTCATGGATATATTTGGAAAAAAGAGGTGTAATGTATGACAAAATGGCAATAAGAATTCTGCTAGTGTGGTGTAAAAAGTATGATTTGCCAGTTATGGGAAAAAAGATTTTCAGCATTCAGACATGACAAAGCGTTGGAAAGATACTTTTTGAGGCTGACTTGAGGGGAGACAAAATTGCCACAGCCTTGTTAACATGGAGATGGATCATAGATCTGCTAGAACAATCAGAAGTGGACAGAGAGACAAACCCTATATTAACAAGGCTAATCAACCCACTGCCTTCATTCCTCTACATTATTATTTTCCTTTGAGACCACTGGCAGCTGGTGTAATTGGGAAGGGACTGCCCAGATGATGCCAAGAACAGTGGAATTGTAAAACTGGCTCCGGTCAACTGTGCTACACTCTTCTTCAGATGCATTGAAACTGCTCAGTCTGAACATGAAGACCATGTGTCCTTTTTTCAAAGTACTGGATGTACAGTACCTGACACTTCCTTTCAAGCATCCCCTAAGTTGGTTGCTCCTGGCCTTGGTGTTTTTTTTCATGGCTTCAGGAACTGATCCACCCTACTGCTTATAATTAAATGTAACCCACAAAAGGTATTCTTGTGAGAGTTTTGCACCTTATAGCTGAATTATGAGGTTACATCTTTTAGTGATGCGAAAAGTATTTTTGCTGGAGGAAGTGATTAGGGAGGACAGTAGCAAAGGTGGCAGGAAAACCTCAGCTGTTGTATTCATCAGGAAGGACTGAAGGCCTTTTTAGTTTGTTTCTTTTCACATATCCTTTTGAATTACAGGCTTACTGTTCCTGAAGCTGCAGAGCTCAACTTGATTATTAGATAAGTAAAAAAAAAAAAAAAAAAGTCCTGTCTTCACATGCTGAAGTGTCTAGAAGCTAATTTTGTTGTAGATCACCTGTACTCTGGTATATAAATAGAAGTAGATAGTGGCAGCTTATGCATCATAAATATGAATCATATGAAATCAGGATCTGTAGTCCATGGGAACTGATAACATCCAGTCCTGAAAATCTAAAGATCATTCTTGAATACTTTTAGTTAATTAAATTCATTTTACTGTTAATTTTACCTGCACTTGCACATAGATTTCAAGATAGATTTTGTTTTGCTCCAGAGGTGCCCACCAGTCTCTGCCTGCTAACCAACTCCAAGTTCTGTATAATTCTAACAAAAGGGAGAAAAAAACGGGACAGAGCAGAGCTGGTTGTCTCTGAGCTCCTTTTTAAGAGGATGCCTACCCTTGTCATCCTTGGCATGGAGGGACAGAGTGGCTTTATGTCTTCACTTGGCTAGCTTTGCTTGTAAATACTTCTAAGTTGCCATACATCATAGTTACTTTGGGTTTATCTATGTTAGAGGAGCCTCTGCTGCTTTGTCTTCAGACATTTTATGCCCATAACTTACATATACACACTCTGATCAGGTTCTTTGACGTGTCTCTTGTGCTCTGCAAAAGCAGGCAGAACCTCAGAGAAAGGAACAATGGTTCCACAGGAAAAGACCACTAGATGTTGATATTCTGTAAAGTCATGTCTGATTGGTTTTTTTATACTTCTTCCCCCTCAGTCAGAGAAGTTGATTACTCTCTGGAGGCCTGTAAAAAAATCACTTCATGGTGCTGAATCCTTGAAATTGTCAAGATGATCTATTAGATACAGCCTTGTGACTCCTTTTCCCTGTTGCAGAGCCCTTTTCTGTGACATGGGGATTGATTTCTGGTTTTCAGCCAGTAAAAAGATTCCAGTAAAAGGGAGGGTTTCCACACCTGTTTTCTAATGCTTAGAAAGATACAGTTAAATCTGGTTTGAGATGTCACAATGCTTTCTTCTCAGTTTAAGCTTCAGGTAGCGGTCTTGGCATCTCACACACATTCATCCCTAATCAGAGGGCCTTGATCCTCAGGGTATTTTTTAGAGGAAGCATTTTCCTATATAAATTGTGGTGGCTCTCATAAAAATTTTACTGATCTGTTTCCTCATCTACCACAAAGACTTCTGCTCAGGCTGTGGGCTGCTTCAAGACTCTCAAAGGGACCTCTTGCTAAAGCAACTATCTCTAAGGAGGCAGGGGGTTAGAGTTTATTCCAGTCTTCCTAGTGCTTCCTTGACTCAGCTGTGATGCTGACATCAACACAAACTCTCTTCTCTTCTAAATGTTGATGGTAACACTTAATGGCAGCTGATGTACTTGAAAACTTGCTATCTTTCTTCCAGTATAGAAGTTTCCCCCTTCCTAGGATTGTGTGGGTTTTTTCAATCATATTGATAGGTTCTTTCTTTAACCCATGCCTTTGTCATACTTTATCAGAGTACATGGCTCCAAGCAGGCAGAAAGGAGTGTTTGCTGTTTGATTTGTATTTGCAGCTCCTGCCTGGTTAATGGAATTGCCCAGGCTGAAAAGTGTGGGTTTTTAAATCATCCACCGGCTGATCAGGGCCAAGCACTTGGTGGCAATGGATTAACTCTGGAGCTGAAGATACACTGATGCCCAGACTGCCCTAACAGGTATTGCTGCCCCCATGAAACAAGGTTCTGCTTATCAGAGAATGAGTTTCTGTATCACTACGGTTTTCAGCCCAGTGCATCAAGATAAACCAAAACTGAACTACAATAAATCAGCAAAGATACACTTAATGAAGGTACATCTAGCTGGGTGTACCAGGCTGAGGGCTGTGGCCATCCCCGAGTGGGTCATGTGCGCCAGATGTTGGGAGTAGAATGACCTGTAAAGGGAGTGGAGGAAACTCCCATGAATGGTGATGGCTAGGGACGTCTCTTAACCTACTGGCACGTATTAGACATCTAAACTGAGTATACTTAGGTCAGTGTGGAAATCACTGTGCACCTCAAGGTGCACATAAAGACAGTGTCGTTTGTGGAGAGTTGTGCAATCTCAATTCTAGCTTCCCCTCCAAGAGAGGAAATAGGAATCTGTTTTAAAAGCAAAACCAGTTTATACTATATGAGTAACAAGCTACAGCTGGCTCTTGACTATGCTAAATGCAACATGGAAAATTCAGTGTGTCATGGAAATAACATAGCTTTTCTCTCCTGGTTGCAGGCAGCCGTGATTGTTGTTACTGGTGTGGTCAGCTAATGGACTTTGGACACAAACTTATTGCTGTTTATCTTTTTGGTATTACTATAGGTGGATAAAATCACCAGAGAACTACCCAGTATTAAAAAATATATTTTTATACTGGTTTTCTCTCTTCAATATGTCTAGGTCAGTTCTGAGTTAGGTCTGTGGGCTGGGAATGTATCTGGTAGCTTCTGTGAAATGGGCAGGTGGTTCAGTGTGTACTGGACAAATACGTGTCAGGTGAGACAAATGCTATATGACCTATGCATCTAAAAGATGTTTTCTTCGCAACCAGCTTTCTGGCACAGAAACAAAGTGTTTCCCTCCAACCTTCGGTGCCTCTTCTGTGTCTGGAGAGAGAAGAGCTCTGAGAGTACAGCTGTGAAATTTGAATGGGACATGAACTGTGCAAATGCATGTAGTGTACATCTAAACCCTGATTTTCAATACACAGTGACTTAATAAAAAAACCCTTAATGCTGCCTTTAATGCTTTTTGCACTTCTGGCACCTCCTCTCCTGTATATTGCACAGTAGTAGCACATTTTCATGCCTGCTGTAATATGGATAATATTTGTAGTCTGTTTCTGATTTTCATCAAATTGAGTAGTAAGGGGGGGGTATCCTGCAGAGATAATGCAAATTATTTTTTAAATGAGTGGTAAAAGTGATCTTGTGTCTGAGGAAATGCGTCCTTGGATCCTGTGAAGTGAGTTGGGTGGCAGATAGAGGCGAGCTGGAACTCCCAGGGCAGGAGCGTGTGGGATAATTGTGGGTGATGTCCCAAGATGGCACAGCAGGACTGATGGTCCCAGAAAATCCAGAGGAGGCCTTGCTGAGAGGCCAGTAGGAATCCTACATGTTGGTACATGGTCTGGCCTGGAGGCTCGATCACAAGCAGACAAGCAGAGAGGACTGAGGCAAGACAGTTGAATGTGACTTGCCTCAGTTCATAGACCACCAGAGAGGGAAAGGCCTCCTATGTCCCTGCTGATGATCCAGCCCCAAGCCTGTGAGAGACAGACCTGAATCAATGCTATGTAAGCAGACGGAAGTTATAAACATGAAAAATCTTAAATTATTTGAAGTGTGCAGCCTTTCTACTGAGAAATATAAATTGCCTTAAGAACCAGAAAGGGGAAAAAGAGAAATGAAGCACTCAGGGTTGCTTTTTTTAATTAAAAGCATATGATTTTTAAGAATAAACAGAGTGGGATAAAAAATACTTTGCTTCTCCTGACTTTGTGACTAGTATTGTCACATCTTTTGCTCAACAACTCTCTCTTTCAAACCCCTGACATCTTGTTTTATAATTAAATTGTAAGCTCTTCAGGGCAGAAGCTGTATTCAGATATGGAGCAGTAAACACCCAGCAGCAATAAATACTTACCCTGATTGGCACCACTGAGCAATATAAACACTATGTAAATAATGAGAGAGCCTGAGAGGTGCTCAATCCTGGATAAACACTGTTCCTCTCCAGCAACTTACATTATAGTTAAATTAATTCTAACAGTATACCAAACCATGTCAGTGTGTTGGCTAAAGGCAGGCTGGATACTGCTTGAAAGTATGGGAAGTCATGAAGAGCTGGGTGAGCTCCGTGATACCCTCTGGGAGGGAAGATTCTCTGGGGAGAAGCTGATTTGGAACTTGGAGCCAAACTTCCCACCCTTTGGGAAGGAAAAAGCCTGACAGTCTTCTTCTTACGTGGCATTTATCCCATCAATGAAACATCTATGCATGAGATATATCCAAACTCCCATCAGAGGCCATGAAACCTGGAGATCTATCCAGCTGCCTGCTTCCGTTGCTCACATAAATTTAAGTACCATTTGAGATGCTCTGTAATAGGTCCCAGCTTGCAATTGTTGCTTTGGAAGGAGAAAGGTCATGTTTAATATTTGGCAATTCAGTGTAAATGTGTTGGATACCAGAGGCAAAGCTGGGACTAGACATCGGAGCTTAGCCAGCTGGTTTGTATGCCAAGAGGTCTGCTTTAGGGTGAGGTGGCAGATCTCTGGACTCCACTGACTGAAGCAAAAGTTTGGACATAGAGTTCACATGTGGATACCTACCAGGTTTCTTAATCTGCAAGGGGAATATTAGTGTCCTTTAAGATGCATTCCAAGACAAGACTTATCTTAGCGTCCTTTAAGATAATATATAAAAAATTGATTGATGCTAATAGTGTGAAAGTGCTTTAACCTCCTTTTAAAAATCAGAGGTCTTAAAATGAGCTGAAGTTGCATGTGAGAGTGTAGGCTTCAGACCTGCTCTGAGCAAGTGTGCCCTCTCCAAACAGGTGAATAAAGCCAGCGCACATTGTGTAGACACCTGAGCTGGCTCAGCACCAAGAGCGGTCTGAAGATGCTGGTGTACTAGGCAGGCTAACCGGTCATGCTGAGAGGCAGGGCAGAGTTAGCTCACGTGGAGAACCACTGGCCTTGCACTGTGCACTGACTTGTGCAGAAGGCTGTACAGAGAATAAATCTTCTCAGATGTTAATCAAAATTCATTACACACCTCCATTTTTTTTCCTTTCCTTCGCCTTAATTTTAATTTTTTTTTCTCACAAAGTGTTACCTTCTGAGTATGTGACCTTAGTGCAAAAAGAACAATTTTTTGCTTATATGTTTATAAAACAAAAACAGAAGGAGCACCTAGTCTCTGACAAGGGCACTGTGGCAAAACAAATTGAAATACAGATGGTAAACCGAAGTGCAGACAGGTTATGTGCCAAAGACTACACAGGCCCTCTGAGATGAGGCTGAGGTCTTCTGAGGTTTGATTCAATACCTTAGCTGAAAAAACTTGAAAAAAATTTTGTTTCCATGGCTGATATTATATATCAAAAATTGGTATTTGGGTAGTGCCTGAAAGTTGCTGGTTTTTCTAGATATAGATATATATGGAGAAAAGAAACAGTTCTTGACCACAAGGGACTACAGCATGAGGTGTAATCAGACAAAGGCAACGAGAAGAGTATTTAACATCCTAGGTGTGTTGCCAAAGTGTAGGAGCAGGACAGCTGGACTGACTGTCTCTGTATTCCCAGATGTTCTCAAAGTGAGCAGGAACTGACTACCACTGAGAGGTTTTATCTGAAAGTCAGTACCAGTATGTTTTTTCACCTCATATAAACAAAGAAAAAGAAGGGTTTGTTCTGCTTCGCTGGAGCAAAAAAAATAGCACAATAGACTTCCATTCAGGCACACAAATAATAACTGTCCTGTGACTTCTCTATTTAAATGGATATCCATGGTGAGATCTGCATAGCTTTCGTTAGATGGCTGCGGAACGGTGCCGTGGTTCACACTGCAGACAGGAAGGAAAAGACGGCTGAAAAATTCCCCTTACAATGAATGAATGAATGAATGCAGTGAGATATCAAGTTGATGGGGCATCACGCTGCAAAAATGATGCCTGTGTTCTCCACGCTGCTTTACTACCCCTCTGCTCTCCTTTTCCAGGCCCATTCAGGTTAAATGCTAGTCTGTACTTGTAGGCACAATGCTGACCAACAGATGGTATGTAAATAGGTGCAAACCCTGCAGCATTACAAGGGGCTCCCTTCCTAGGGTGCATTTCTTGTTTGCTTTCTTCTTTCTTTTTTGGTAGTTGGGATTAGGCATCTGCTGTATGGTATACAAGCCTGGGTCAGACCACTCCAGGGCCTTGCCTGGCTCAGAGCACACAAGGATGACCTGGCACTGTAGGTACCATGCAGATGTCTGCTGTGGAAGTGGCCTTTAGCAGCAAAAGGAAGAGAAGCTGTGGGCAAGGCTGTTGGACTTCTTGAACCGCCTGTTTTCTGGGGTGAATGACAGACCTGTCTAAAATTTAGGATGCTACTGGTATGTCATCAAGGCTGCTTATATCAGGGAACTGTGAAATAAAAATGAAAATCAACTACAGTAGTTTGAGCTAATGAACAACAACATCCTGATGTTGGAATAATTATTACAACTGTTCACAACAAAGATCAGCTGCTCCTGCCAAATACGGGCTTTAAAAAATCGTGCATGTACCCCAAAACAAGTCGAGTTAAGGACTGAAATATGAAACTACTACCTTTGGGTTATTATTTATATTCTGCATTAAAATACTGACGGTTCACCCTTTTGAGATCTTATCCACACATGTATCAGCTAGAAACATTTTAAAGTGCCATATTCTGGTAGTAAGTTGAATGTAAAAAATTATTTTATAGATCGTAACATTCACCATAAAATTATTAGCAATGCTAATGCTGGATACAAATTGGAAGATACTGATACACCAGTGATAATGCATTAAACTTTAACTTCAACAAAACTAGTAGTAAAGCTGTTCCTGACTTTAAGTAAGACCTAGATCTGACCTACATATTTTTTTAAATATTCTGGCTAAGTGCTAAGAATTTAAAATATTAATAAAAATGGATTGTCATTGCTGTCATCAAGGAAAAGCCCCAAAAGCTTTTGTACATACCTTTTACCATTCATTATTGTATTTTGCTTCCGTGTGAAGACTGGAAGTGGACCAATCAGTAAGTGTTCGGTTTATTCAAACCAAGTCTGGAGTTAGGTGCTAAGCCCAGCTGCTACCAATACAGGAGCTGTTGAAATGTGAAAGTGTGGTTAAAAGGAGCTAAATTTAAAAGTGTTTTCCTGTGGAATCCAGCCAGCTTTTGAAATCAGACTTTCACTGTCTTCCCTAAGCCATGCAAATGTTACAAAATCTGGAAGTACGGCTAAGGAATCCTGCCAGCCCCCCAGTGCAGAATGATCATCTCGCATCGTTTCTCCGCTTGGCTGTTGGGACACGCCAGGCAGATGCTTGTGGTGTGTTCTGGTCCTCACTTTCCTTAGGGAGTAGCAGAAGAGATGACCCTGCTTTGCCTTTAGGCCTGTGACCTGGAGGTGTGCTCAGTGCAGTCTCCGTGGTCAGGCTGCCCCTTCGGTTGTGGAGCGAGTATGGGAAAAGGCAGAACTCGGTGGTGCTGGCAACAGGGACCAGACGGGAGCAACGGAATCAGATGTCTGGGATTCTGTGAGGAGAGGGAGACAGGCTCGTTTTATCAGGAGGTGGAGGCCAAACAAACCAGGGAGAGTTAGATGTTTGTGCAGTCCTGAGGGAGGGTGCGGGTGTCCGCATGCATGAAGGCACAGCCAAGCGTGAAGAAAGTGCGGAATAGGTTTGCACCGGGGAGGCACAGTCGATCGCCTGGGTGGTTTTGATCTGTGCTTGGGAAGCAGATGCCTGGAGAGTTAGAAGCAAACTGTTGTGGTTTCCAAATGCTCATATTTAGCATTCTAGCAAGCTGGAGCAGATGGCAGGTCTGACTACCCTGGGCCCCATTTCTGGGCAGCGGCTGGAAACCCTTCAGGCCTCTTTGAAGAGTGGTGTGGATATGCCTGCTTAAGGAATGGCATCCTGGGCTTTCCTGCTCCCTTCCGCTGTCTCCATCTAGGATTTACACTACACTCAACCCTCTGGAACGCATGCTCAATGCTGGTGCCACAGGCTGGGGACACCCTGCTGGGTCACAGTGGGTGAGCTCACATGCCCCAAGTTGTTCAATGGGGGTAGTATGGGTCTGGCCCCGTGCCAGCAGAATTTCTCTGCTTCTCAGGTGGAGACATGCAAGAACAGACATCTGGACTGTTTGAATGCCTTCCAGAAGCTAAATCATCTGTAAGCACTGCTGAAGTGAGTTCAGCATGCTCAATAAGTAGGGCACAACTAACTTCCCATCACCATTCACCCCTAGAGCAGAAGTCTCAGAACAGCCTTGGTCACTGGCTGGGGAGAACTCCCAAGAACTCCCACCAAATGCATCCACCTTCTCAGCGTGGCTGAGGGGCTGAGGCAAGCAACACCATATTTGTGCTACATGACTCTTCCCCTGGAGAAGCCAAAATAAGTGCTCTCTTCCCATTGCAGTTTGAAAGGACCTGCACAAAGGAGGTGGAACTGGAGGCAGACTTTGACCTTATGCATTTAGCTTACAAGAAACCTACAGCCTTTTAAAGGAATTTCTCAACTTTGCTCATTAGCTAGTAGCAAATCTTGTGCAACAAAGCAGCTGTCCTTACACAAGGATTGTCTCCCCAAACTAGGCTTCTAAGGTTCTCCAGCTATTTCTAGAGCATACATATGCTAGACTTAGCATTTATGTCTTTCACAGTACGTTTATATATATATATATATATATGCCTTTGGAGACAACTGAAGCAGAAGTTGTTCATGATACCAGCCATGTGGCAAGTAAGCCATGCACTTGGCTTTTGTACAGGTGTTCATCAATGACAAAGAGGGAAAGGAGGAAAAAGTCAAGAAGAACCTGTCAGAAGAACTGAAGGAGAGGCTGCAACCAGCCCTGGTCAATACCCCTCTTTACCAAGTTCTGCATTGGGTAACCTGAACTGGTAAGTGAGGGCACTCAGTTGCTGGGAGGCTTGCACGCATTATGGGGCTTTGGCAGTTTTCTGGATGTTCACCAGTAAAACCGATTCTGGAACAAGAAGGAGGTGAAAAGCAACTCAGAAGCAGAAGGCTCTCATCAGTAGTAGACAAGACACTGCAAATGAAGTAACAGGAAAATAAAATTATGAGAAGTGGAAAGAACCTATTGGAACCTGATAAGTAGAAAATTAATTTCAGTCTGAAACTACCACTTTACCAGGATGAAATCAGAGAAGTTCTCTCAGGAAAGAAACAAAATGCTCAGAAATCCAGTTTTCAACAGTGAAGTTCAATGTGAGCTGCCAATGCCTCAGGGAACGGCAAGCAGATCAGCAAATAACGAATTACAGAAGTGAAGTCAGGATGTAATAAAAGCCTCAGTACCCCTTTGAGATGACATTTGCTTTTACCTGGAGAGGTTCCTGAGAGGGTTGTGGGAGCTTGAAAGAAAGCACTAGCTCCAAAATTGCAAACCTCAGAAGCAGGAAGAAAATAATTGCCTCCCAAAGAAACACGTAGGTAAGAAGATGCCTCCACTGGGAGAGGTCAAGTCAGTAACAACCATGTCTTTAGTCATCACTGAAGTCCTGAAATCAGAAAGGCAGTCAAGCAAGACAAAAAAGAATTGCTTTAAGCCTCACATATCTTTTTCTCTGTGTATTAAAGATGGGACTGAGCCATGAAGTACAGCTCTGACTTGATCTCCAGATCCAAAATTCACAAAAGATTGGATTTGGGATTTCTGGGCTGGGAAAATTAATCTGGACCTCTCAGAGTTTCAGAATGTTCAGTTCAGTGGAGGTTTTTTTGGCTCAGGTTTTGCTCCACTTCACCTAGATAGATGTGTAAAATCCTCTGCAGAGCTGAACCAGAGGCAAACCTGGGGTACGTGTTTTGTGCAGTCATTCACTAGCTTTGTTCGTGCGCTGAAGAGCTGGGACATTGTTGAGTTGTGACTGTGCTTATGCTCATCCTGCTTTTCGGTTGAGCTCAGTAGCACTGCAGGGTTGCTGTTGCTGTTGCAGCTGTGTGTTCTCCATCTTTAATTATAGGGATACTAATAGTGGTAAATGCTAGTAAGCCTTTGGGGCTCGGGGCATGAATGGAAAGCTCCCTTTCCTCACCAAACTCTCAGTTCATCAGCTAATCTCATCTTGCTGGAACACACAGTCCATTCCTTGGAGACTTCATCATGGGAAGCCATAGTACAGGATGTCATGGGGGACAGGACGAACCGCTTGCCTTCCAGCCCTCTCCACTTGCTTGCATGAGGACTCGAATCCATCAGTCATCCTGACCCAGGACCATTTGGGGCTCCTTTGATTCTTCCTGTGTATTAAAGAAAGATACTTTGCTGATAAGGAAGCAAGCGGGGTTGGAGGGAAAGACAGTTTGCATGCTCCCACAGAGGAGCACAAGAGGGAGGAACCAGGGTGGCTCTGAGCAGGGCCACACGTAGGACATACGACTGGTATTACAGGTAGTACTACTAGCTCTACAGGTAGTATTGGTGCCTCATAACTGCGGTGTTGTTTGGTACTGTGTCCTTTCAGAGTCCTGACACGACCCTGCAGGATGTCACCTGTCACTTGTGCAAAGCTTCTGACGTGCAGCCAGGTTGTGCTCCTGCCGCACAGCCACCCACTGCGAGCATAGGGGCAGCTCTTGCTCGTGGCTCGCTGGCATTATGGCAGCACACCACAGCATCCTTTTAGGAATCATACTGGGATATGACTCTTCTGAAGAGCTGTGGCCCAGGCCTACCACAGGGGATGGAATGCTGGAAGCCTTTGAGTTGTGTTGGTTGCGACAGGAGGCTGCGAGTCCTCATGGAGGTTCCAGCAAGGGGATGGGCAAAAGCTTCCATGGCCAATATACACCAATACAACTGGTGCTGGAGGAGGGAAGGAGGGAGCTGGGGGGAAAGTGGGAAAGGTGGTTGCTAGAAAGGTCAAGATGTGTGGGTAGGAAACACCCAAATTGAGGATTTGTCTGGAATATCCTCCTTCATCAATTTCTTCATTTTGGAGAAGGGCAATGAGCCTCTCTTCTAGGTGAATTTTAACTTTATTGCATAAAGATTTCCTGTCTTTTTGATAATTTCAGCCAAAAATATCAATGAACACCAGCAGTGCAAGTCCTGCATGTTCATATATCCTTTATGGTCTGTTCTTACCGTGGGTGGTTTCAGACACATAGGAAGGAGCTCTCTGCTATGTTCTCTCTTGCCGGGTTTGTCCCTTGCCTGCTTTTCCCGGGTGTATGCAGGCTGTGTGTATCCTTAGACAATAAGCCACAGTGTCCAGAGATTCCAGTCAAAGGTGAAGGTCCTGTTGTGCAAGACGGGATATTTTTCCCAGAAGTTAGTTCCTGACCCAAAGAAGTTCCAGAGACAAGACCGTGGCCCAGCTGATGGCAGGGAAGTAGAAGACACTGGTGAGACACTTATAATTAGTGTAATGAAGATCAATCAGATGACACCAGCTGCCTAAACATTGTCATGTAGTTTTATGGGCATGACAGCAACAACATGATTGTAAAGAGAAATGATAGAGGTATTAGGTAGTGACTGCTTTCAGGACAAGCTTTTTCCACTCATGAATGCAGGTTTATAGGAGATGGTTTTAAATCAAATTTAGAGTAATGACAATTATTTGGGATATACCCAAACTGAGCGCTGCCTGTTTAGTGAGTGCTGTGAGCTCCCATCTAATGCCCATCTAATGCTTTAGTAAGGCCCTGATTCCTGTGCACAGATTCAGTATATCCCCATTTATAGCTTCCTACATGCAATACCAGACTGAACCAAAATTAAACCTGGTCTTTCTAAGTCTAGAAAATACAGGCACTGGATGATTATATTACGAGAGGAGCCTTTTAGCCAATGGAAACATCTGCTGTTCACAAACAAACTTTTTTTTTTTTTTTTAATTCAAATCCTCATTAACATGTTATGGCAAGGTCCATCCAAATTTCTCACGATGGTTTCTAGCACATCTCAGCTACCCACCTCTGCTTTACATTCACTGCCACTAAGTAGTAAGCTAGATTTTGGGAGTAGTTTTTCACCTTGCAGTTTCTGCATGTTCATTCATAAATTTTCATGGGTGAATTCCTTTTCCAACAAGGAATGAACATTCCTGCACAAATTCAGTGGGTTGAAATGCCCATTGAGCCAACTTAGAACTTGTGGTTGAACAATTCCCTATGACATTGACCTGGAAGGGACATTTGCCTCTTGTATGTTGTAAAAAAACTAAAAGAGACCAGGGGAGGGATATGAATTCATTATTCATGCATGATTCAGCATTCATTATTCTTTCATCTTTGCTAAAGACTGCGCAGATGTCTTAACTCACTCCAGTCAATGGAAGTTTAATCAATACAGGCAGCAGACCACAAAGCACAAGTTGGCTGACCAGCCTCTGTGTCTAGTTTGGGGAGATCTAAATCCCACCATAGCTAGTAAGCTGGTGGACATATGTATTCAGTGATACAGCTGCATATGAGTTGAACTGAAACTGTGGGTTAGACATTGTGTATTGTCAGCAGGTCAGAGAAACAATGTGCTTGTGGAAGTTTTATCTCGGCTGCTGCTGAGCGCACTGTAACAAGGCTATGAAGAGGCAAATTCACAGGCCATAAAAAGCTGAAAATCATGTTTTATGTAACTGAAAGGTCATTTCCCTGTGTTTAGGATGAAAGGCACAGATTTGCTATAGCTAAGCCTTGGAAGGTACAGTGACTCGTGAATTTTTCATATGACTGTTTCCAGGATTAGTGCATCATTTACCTTATTGTATAAGTAATAGGAAGGGGTTGAAGTGATGCAGCATAAAGGCATGCAAAAAGAGCCACACACTATATCCCTATATATTAATAGTTATCTATAAATAGATCATGTTATGTGTTAATTTGCTTTATGTTAATACCATTCAGCTGAAATACAAGCAATAAATACTGCTCTCTTAAGGCACAGAAAATGCATTCAAAACTGAAGTCTGTGTTATAATAAATTTATTGCATCCTTAATAGAATGAAAGTCAGATAATCAACACACCTGATGTGTAGGCAAATGAAAGCTGTTTGGTGGTGAGGTGATTGCAGATCCATGGCCTTAATAATTTTTGTCTGTGAATGAGAAAAAAGGAAGATGGGAAAAACTTCTCAGCATTACTTCCTTGGAATCACAGGAATACTTTTCTGAAATCACAATACCTTTTCTAATACTATAGTATTTGCTCTCAGTGCATTTATATGACTAATTCCTTTTTTCCCCATACATGCAATCTAATACCAGATCTGACTGAAATGAGAAAAACTTATTCAGCCCTGTGGCTAAACAGTTAAAAATGTCATTCAACAATTTACCAGGTCACTGTCACAAATATGTTGCTAGGTGACTGCAGATGTTATCAGCCACTAAAATACATGCATTTTCCAGATGTAGTCATCAAATAATATTCAGTTGAGTGATGCTGTGTTACAGAAAAGTTGAATGCCTATTTGAGTGTCTAAATACTTTAAAATATATAAGCTAATTTGAATTATATTGGAAACTGTTATCTATTGTGAAAGTAGAGGAAAGGGATCCAAATTTGGGGTAATTTGACTGAGGGTTTCTAGCTATTCAGCTCCCTAGGAACTGCAATTTTACACTATCCTCTTGGGTTTTGTAACTTCTGTGCATACCTAATGCTCACATTCTGCATCTAATTATTCTACAGCTGATCCCTGATGATTGGCATTTCTATCAGCTAGTGATATGACTCATTAACCCTTTTGGAAAGCAGTCTTTCAAAAATTAATAACTGTAGAGTTTGAAACTTCAGGCTGACGTGATACCCAGTCATAAAAACATGTGAACTTCCAGGCAGTTTCAGATGTTGTTCTGGGAGCCGATTTTATCAGTCATAAGGAGTCTGGTTCACCTTGCAGGTCAAGACTCCCAAAGGTGGGCTAGTTTCCCAGGCTCCCATTCCTGGCAGTGGCAATGTCATCTGTGTCACCGTGGGGCCGGGAGAGCTGCTCAGGTCAGCAAATGTAGGTCTGTACATCAGGGTGAGCTGAAGAGCTCCCAGACTCCTGGAGTGTACTAGCTGCATTGGCAATGACTATTGCATGAATTTAGATGCTCAGCTTGGGTGTAAAAACCTGTGTTAAAGTTTTTTAATCTGCAAGCTGATCCACATGCCAAATAATGGGCACAATAATTGAATACAGTTATTTATTAGAGTGGAAATCAGATTAGATGATCTATGGATTCATTCTGGCCTCAATATCTGCGAGTGCACGTTGAGTAGATATGAGGTAAGTTCACAGAACGTGCCACTGCGTGCATTTTTCCTAGAGCTTTGAAGCATAACATCTGTGCATGCTCCCTAGTTCAATTTTCGTCTAGAACGATGAAGAGATTACTTGGAGTACTTTGGCAGGGACTTGCAAGATCACGCTTTCCAGCTCAGACCAACCTAAGTCGGAGGTATCTAGATGTGTGTGGATTTAAGTGTGAGCTGTCCATAAAGAGTAATGTGCTAGTATTAAATCCAAAAGTATCTCCTCTGGTTCAGGAAGTTCCTGAGCCACCAGTGATGGCAGACTGAGTGTTTGTTCTGAGAAAATACCATTATTTTTCTGTATTCTGCAAATTTTTCCCTAGGCATCCACTTTTGGCCACATATCAGAGATGAAATACTTACTGCACTAGATGGATCTTGGCCTGGTCTGTGTGGCTGGTTTTATGTTCTTAGGCCTCTGCAGCACCAACTGTTATCCTTCATGATAGTACAGGTGACATGGGGCTTTCCAGCAGTGTATGGGGTTCATGTCATTGGTCTCCAGGGGGTAGTAATAGCTGTGGGAAGAAAATATCACGGAATAAATGTTTAATCCTTCTGGCAAAGCTGCAGGGAGGACAGCAGTTTGTAAGGTTTATGGTTGCTGTCGGTGCAGTGTTTAAACATAGCTTAGATAGCTGTATTTGCAATGCCTAAGCTAAATCTGTTTTTACCACATAAAAAAACCCCTTTAGACAGCATTTAATGCCCATGTTCTAAAGGAGTTATGTAGCATTTCATAGTCTGTCTGGTAGAGGCTGTGCTGTTCTGCTGTTGCTCCAGGGAGTAGTGCTGTAGGAGAATCATTGTTCTTCTTCTCCTGGCTTCACTGGCACCAGGTAATATAACGAGAGACAGTGGTCATGAATTTTGGCTTGGGATGTTCAGGCTGGACCAGATGACCTCTTGGGGTCCCTTCCAATCAACATTCTTAGAGTTCATAGAAGACCTGCACTTGTCTGAATCAGTAACTCAAGGCAGCTATTCCAGAGCATCTCGAATGGCTCCACATATTTATGTGATGGCAACTGAATCACAGCCCCTAGTCAGCACAGTTAATGGAGAGTGGTGCAGCTGACCAGCTGCTAGATGAACCAGCTGTTTGACTATTCACCAGCCAAGCAGGAAGATATAATCAGTGCCTTTGGGGATAGCATAGTGTATCTGACCTGTCATTTCAGAAGGATGTGTATCTGTCATAGGTTCTGTGTCACATCTACATGAATATCTCAGGTGTCCGGTGGTGCCTCCAAGGGCGCAACACGCTTGCGTTTAGTCGACTGAATCGAGCCCCAGGTGTCTCCTGGGGTGAGCAGAAGGGGTTTTGCTTTTTCATCTGCAGCAGAGGAGGTTTCAGGATATCCTCAGTGCCTTGTTCACCTTAAATAATTATTCTCTGTGAGGCTGTGGTCAGTACTTTTAGCTTGCAGAATCCCAGCACCATGTCAAAAAAATACACAAGCGCTCCGCTACACAAATGCTGATCTGGGATAAAGCCCTTCTGTCAGATTACATTTGTTCAAAAAGTGCAGTTGCCTAACCAGGGCCACAGGTCAGAATCATGTTCACGGTAGCTCATTTGTGCATTGTTTGGGTTTGCCTTGTTCTTTTTACTGTCATCCAAACAGGATCTGGGTGGAGGTACTGGGCCTGCTGGTTTTGTGGGGAAAAGCCATTCTGCAGCAGTTGCCATGGTGGCAGTACATGTAGTGGCACAGCTTGCATCCCATTTCCATACTGATGTTTTAACACAGATACCAAAGGGACCTGAAATGCTGAAAAGTATCTGTAAGAAGGCCAAGCACAGCAGTATGTGCTGCAGGAACGGTAAGGTGGTCTGTCTGTCCTGGAATGGGTTGGTGGCATCATGAACTGGGATGTCTGCCTTGTTCCAGAGTGTAGCAGATACTCCATGGTTGGACATTTGGATCTTTGGAGGCTATCACTGCTAGTGAGAAAGACGGAATACCCAGTGCTGGTGACTGAACCACTGTCCCAGATAAAGCCACTGTGGAGAAAGAGGGGTTTCCCACCAGCCAGCACCTCTTCCACTAGCTGGCATCTGAAGGGTTCAGACCACCACCAGGCCATGTGAGGAATACAAAAATAATTTCTGACCTTTTCCTGAATTAGTTTTTGTATTTATTTACTTCTCCTCTGCAATCCTAAGCTTTTGTCAAGCATGTGGCCAGGTCTTAGGCACTTTGCTACCAGGTTTATCAGTATGGCCCCTCATATGATCTGCAGCCCCAGGTAAGGAACCTGCTTCCAGGCCTGCTCCATCTTGCTGGCTTTGTTGGGTGTAACACCCCATGAAATCCCATCCTTTAAAAAATGGAAGTGGTTTACAAAAAAGTGGTATTTGGAAATGGAGCCATGTCAGTTGAATTGGCATACTTAAGAGGAGCATGAGGTGGGGACAGGACTGAGTGGAAAACAGGAGCGGGGAGGTGGTGTCAAGCTGGCAGTGAGGAAGCTCTACCATGAGCCTGCTGTGAGCCTCATTGCCCCGTGTGATGCTCCTTCCCTTTGCCCAACTGCAGCACCATCGTTCACAGGGTGGATGAAGACCATGGGTCATACATGGGGTATGCTACCATGCAAGGCAGATACTTTTGCCTTAGCTCTGCCTAATTACCTCCAGGTAAAAGCGTGGCCCACCTGTAGATATAAGTTAAAATTAGTTAAATCAGTTGTTACTCAAGTGCAATTGCGCAATTGCACAATTGCTGTAGCTTCCTTGTGTGTAGTTCATGGTGCTTCCCAGAAGCCTGAGTACCATTGCTTTTCTCAGTACAGATGTTGGGATATCTTTAATAAAATATATTCTTACTAAGATTTCTTTTAGTGCATTGTCAGAAGTTTCCAGAAAGGTGTTGAAACTGTGGAAGTTTAAGTCAAAATTACTTAAATTGAAAATGAATTCTCTCTCTTGAATCTGAACAATGGATTGCCCAGAACTTGGAATAAAACTTCCAAAAGGAGCCTCCCACAATGTGGAATGTAAGGATAGAGATGTGCACCACACACTCTGGGAATGGAGGGAGGACCGTAGGCACAGCAGCCAGCTCCACAGGCCAGCCAGTTTTCCCTGTTAATGAATTACCTGAAACTGGGCTGCCGTTAGCAGAACCCAGTGGCCACTGCACAGGTCCCTGCTGCTCATTTTGTGGCACCTCAGTGGATGAGGAGATATTACCTGTCTGGTGGGGACAATGGTAGCCCTGGTAGGAATGTTCTCCTCTCATTTTCTGGTTTTTGGAATTTAAGTTTACACGAACTCTCTACTGTGACCAAGTGCCAGGAGCTGATAGGAATCTTCATGTCTATTAAGAATTTTGGACACACAACAACAACAAAGCATTAATATAGCTTTGCTTGAAAGCAGAAGTTAAATGAGTTTCTTTAGGAAAAAACAATCTTACTTCTTTAAAGTATAACCTCAGTACAAGAAAACATCATGAACCAGACTGAATAATATTTTCTAGAATATGTTAATTATGGAATGAGCTATTGCAGTTCTAGGTGATAGGATCAATCAAGAAACTAAGTCTACATGCTTAATAACAAGAACAACAATAATAGTAGTAGTAAAATAACAATAACAGCAGCAACAACAATAACAATAAGAATAATAATACTTAATTCTGAATAAACCTGAAAATGTGGGAAAAGCTCAGTGTTACATTTTTTCTTTTTTCTTTGTGACACAAATGTAAGTCTCTGGTGCATCATTTGTCCTGCCTTACAAGCTGTTTCAGTATACTGAGATTACAGGGGTCTGTTTAGTTTGTCCCTACTTTAGGAGATGACTTGATTATGTACATAAGCATTATCAGAGGAACAAAACACTGGAAACTAGGAGCTGTTTAATCTAGCAGAGACAAGAATAACATCGAAGAAAAGCTAAGACTTTATTAGTAATAGATACTATTTTAACAACACGTGCAAATAAGATTTGAACAGATCACCCAGTGAAAATGGTGGCTTCTCCATTACTTTTTGTCTTCAAATCAGGCATTTGAATGTCAAGGTGATAGTGACCTTTTCTGTAACAGTCTTGTGCCTGGACCACTCTGTAAGGCTGAGGGAGACATGTGGCGACCTGCCCTGGGGGCAAAGACCAGAACACCAAAGTTTCCTTTTCTCCTAACAGTTCTCTAATCACCGTTGCGTAATTATCTCTCTCTGTTGGCTCTAAAAGGAAAACAAGTGATAATTCAGATTAATTTAGATGGCTAATGATTTTTCAGAGATGTTGTATCTGCAAGAACTTCCCTAAATTAAGCAGACTGGATCCCACTGTAATATAAACATGTTTTTTGTGACTGAGACTTTAGTATTTCTCCATTCAATTGAATGGACAAGGGTGCAGCTTCCATCTCTTAGCTCAGTCTTCTAAAGGGGCTGCACACAACAGCACTGCTGTACTAACAGCCTGATAGATTTAAAATAAACTTCATTATTGATGGGTTAAAGTAACTGTCACAAAATTTTCCAAAGTGAAATTTCTCTACAGCCCACTAGAGAGGTGTTAAATAATTAAAATAATGTGTGTGTGTGTGTGTGTGTGTGTGTGTGTGTGTGTGTATTTATTTAAAGGACATACTAACTGTGTTTAATGGGCCAGGAAACTTTGTTGAATGAAAATGTCGAATATGCTTTCTAAAGCTGTTACATTGGCATCCACTGTACAGACTGTTGATGCTCTAGTATTTTGTTAAGCAAATTAACTCTCCAGTCTTAAGATACATTGCACATATACACAGGCATCCAGATTCTCTCGTTTTGGATGAGACTATGGCTGTATTAACAGAAACATTTCAGAGAAATCTATTTACTGTTTTATCTTCAGCACAAAGCACCAAATAATACGGATCAAATATTTTGTTTTTTCATGTGAAGCACTGCAATATGGTTCCACACATCCCAAGAGTGGTGTTGAGAGGAGTAAATCAGCTCTTTCAGGGTGCAGTTGTAGCTCCCTTGTTGTGTGTAGTTCATGGTGCTTCCCAGAAGCCTGCACACTCTTGCTGTCTTGGTATGGATGTTGAGTTACCTTCAATAAAGTATATTCCTGCTGAGATCCCTTTTAGTGCAATGGCAGAAGTTTCCAGAAAGACATTTTTTGGACCAAGCCTTTCTACTGTACCACTGACAAAGTCTGCTTCACTTTCTGTATAGATTGTGCTGTTACCAAGGGCCATTTTGTACAACAGGACTCTTTAAAAATAAACAGAGTAATTCTTATTCCTAAAGCTTGTGTTATTTGCCTCATTCCTAATGACTTTTGACATAACTCAGTAAAATTTTGACACTTCCACTGGGCTGGAAGCATGCTCTCCAGTGCTCATCTGTACATCAGGTGACTTTAACTTTCCTGTAGGCTTTACTTACCAGTGTTTTGTTGCCTCTGAGCCTGATTCAGCCCGAGTGGCACAGGGCTGGTTTTGAGAGCATGCACAGTCCATGTGAAATGCTGAAAGCAGAACTAAACCAGCTGTGGTTTAAAGTTTGAGGCATGCCAATAAGTTGATATGAAGTAAGGATCAGTGGTGAGGAGCAGGCCAAGTTAATGGGAAGGCTACATCTTGGCTCTGAGGTGCGTAGGAGCCTAGAAAGTGTGTGACTGGAGGCTTTTTACTGGTATACTGACATTCTGCTAGAGAGAACATACCCTTTGCAAATGTGATGAAATAACTGGGATTTGTTTTGCTTTTTTTTCTTTCTTTCTTTCTTTTTTTTCCCTCTTTTTTCTTCATCTGACCTGTCTACACATGTCTAAGTCTCAAATTCCAAACCAAGATTTAATCCCTTCTCCTCTGGAGCCCTTGGAGTTGGAAAACAAAGTTGTGGTAAATCATATCATTAGACTTTAATAGCCAATGCACAGTAAGTAACATTTTTTCCTCCCAAGGGAGCTATTTAATGTTTAATGAAAATACCAATTTGCATAATTCAATTGCAGTATAAAGGTCACCATCAGTCTGTCACTAGGATAACAGGGTAATTACTTAAGATAACTACCTTCCATCCATAAAAGAATGTTAATTGGTTGAAAAGGACAATTTAAAAATATTGTATTTTAATTATTATATCATCTTTATTCTATTTTTAAGAATGTTAGAACTTCTGTAGCACAGCTCTCAAAGCTGTTTATCACTTTCTCAAAGGCAGTGGATATTGAGACCAGGCAAACCAAGCTTCTGTACCAACTTCTAAAAACCTTTGATGTGCCTCACTTTTTTCCATCTGTCTTGGTTCACCTGCAGTAAACATCTGCAAACCTAGATAAATGGCAACAATATCTGTAAATACGAGAAGTCCGAGGGAATCAGAGCGACAGACCTGCATACGATGTCTTGGACAAAGATGCAGCGGTCCCACAACACGTCCCCTCTGAAGGTGGGGAACATTCTGACTCTGCCAGGGTCAGGAAGACCCTGCTCCAGGCAGACCACTCTGTCATAATCCATCACCAAAACCTCTGGGGTCGCAAATAAAATATTACCCAAATAAGGGCCCATTTCTTTTTAGGTTGTGATGTAAGAGGAAATAGTGATTCTTTGTAAAGTGTAACTAGGCCAGTAGCTGGAAACCTGTTGAGCCTTCGTGCAGCCAAGCCCAGCCAAGGATTTCCACATCAATACCTTCACACAGGAGGAAGCAGCTTATGGAAACATCTCCTGCAATGGTGTGTGAAGCCCAGCTACTGACTGACTGTCTTACAGCTGCACACAACAGTCTGCTTACGGCCAAGGGCCACCACCACACCCAGATGGTTTGCAAGGAAGATCCAAAACTGGCATGCAGCTGCCAGCTGCGCTGAAGCACTCTGCATTCCCAAAGGAGTATGTGTCGGAACTGGCCTGCAACAGGGACTTCCTAAATTGTGAGTACGTGCAATGCAGCCACACTCATACAGGAGTATTTGTGGCACTGGAGCAAATGGCATCACTTTATACTTCAGAGTATGTCCTCCTGCTCCTCTGGGAAGACTCCTACCAGGGCCATCAGCAGTGCTTGTAAGGATGATGCAATCTAGCAAACTCCTTTTTCCCTTCACTGTAAAGCCAGGATGATTTCTCTTTTACACTGTTTGGAAGCACCGTAAAAGTAATACTGGGAAGTGATCCCGTGAGTTAGTTATGTACTGTTTGCAGAAGGACAAACTAATTTTTCAACTCAACACACTATGTTTCATTTAATGATTACTCCTGCACAAAGCTTTCAAATAATAAGCACTAACCTATTTTAAACCTGAGCAAGCTAAACATTTCATTTAGTATTCACTTGACTCCACTTTATAACCTTATTAAAACCTCAGCTGCATTGGAGAAGGCGAAGAGGGCAATATGATTAAGACAACATGATTAGGTCAGGGCAGATGGGGGTTTTCTCAGCTGAGAGCTAAGGCAATCTTCTTCTTTCCTTCAAAGAGAGCAGCACTGGTCCCCCTCGGCCAGGCCAGGATGGAGGTGAGCTCCAGGCACCAGGTTTCTTTGCCTCTCAGGTACTTTGCAAGGTCATGCTTCAGGGTTAAGACTTGCACTGTGCAGGATGACCCCAGTTGTTTACCTGCATATCCCCAGAGCAGTACTTCTTTAGGGATGGGATATTGATAACTCCTCAGCTCTCCTCTGCTCCAATTCAGAAGGCATCTTATTGCATTTATACAATAATCATATGTGTTAGTTGCCACTGTGAAATGCAAGAGATGCAGCAACTATACTAATAAAATCCTGGCAGCTTTGAAAAGATGGGGGATGCCAGCCGAGTCTGTTGTGGTGTCCCTGCCACAGCAACAACAAGTCCTGCAGGTGTTAGGCCTGGTGGCCCCATCTCCAGGGAGGTGCCTGATGCCCAGGTCTGGGGCTGCCCCTGCTGTCCCCCGCCTGCCTTGCTCCCTTGCAGGGACCTGAGGCATCACACTGAGTTTTCATGGCCAAGGATGCAAATATGCAATTTCTGCAAAATCTGTCTTCTCTTTGCATTTAATCACAAAACTTCTTCCATCCCTTCCCAAACTGAGACAGAGACTCCTCTGCTCTGCCCTCCACCATCCATGGTGAGCCAAGGCATGACTACTCTAGGTGTAATTTCCACCTCTTTCCCAGCTACCTTTTCAGGAGCCAGCTCGGCTGGGATCTGTGGCTGGTCACTTCAGCTTTGAATTTAGGTCCTGTGTGATTTCCAAATGCAGAACTCTCATTAAAGAGAACTGGAGCACAATAAAAATAGGCTTTGGAGGACCATCCTGTTTAGTCAGTCAAGAGGGCAGTCCCACAGCACAGGGAAAAGGAAGGTCCTCATAGGATGGTATTCCTGACACACAAAGGTATATAAATACACACTAGTGCCTTTTTTGGTATCCTTCCTGACAGTGGCCTATAGCAGATGTATGGAAGAACTTCCCAAAAACCGCATTCCCATACAATACCCCAGCCTCAAGCCGTCTGAAGTTTAGGTCTCCTTAAACCACAAGTGGCATCTTTGTCTTTAAAACAATTACTGTAACTCAACATCTAAAAATAATCCCATGGAGTCATACATTCTCTGGTTCTTCAGCATTTCAATCATTCCAGCTAATCCACAGCATCATAAAACACATTTTGAGAAAGAAAAATACCCCAAAACTTCCCTAGAGCAAAATATTTAAAAATAAACACAACCTCTCACTCGGTAAAGCACATACCTAAATCATGTTGTTTCACAACATGCTGAAGGCTCTGGATGAGGATGGGGAAGGCTCCAGGCACTGAGGAGTGGCCAGAGCCACGGGCACCCCACCAGCCTGTGTGCAATTCAGCCTGTGCCAAGCTCTCAGTCGCCGTTGGTTTTGTGCATGAGCTTGAAATCCGAAAACAACTAAAACGGTAAAAATCTGATTCTTCTCCAAAAATGAGATCTCTGGTGGAAGCCCCATGAATACAAATAGAGGAGCTGTGCATCAGCACAGGGCTCAGAGCAAACACCAGCAGCACTGCTGGGGAACTGCAACCATCCCTGCTGTAACGCTGCACCCATAGCTAAGAAAACTGACTCTCTGGCTGGCAACGAGTAACGTGAAGTGGGGAAATTGTCTTCATTAGTGTTAAACGTTTTTGTCTCTTCAACCGAAAGTTTAAAGGAGGCGCAGAGGCATGGCTGAATGTCAAATACCGTGTTAAATGGCTGCAAATATGTAAAACCTCAATGTTCGTGTTCTGCTACTCAGGTGGTTTCTGGTAGCCCCCACAATGGCAAGAATCATCTCTAGAATGCTCAAATTATTTGAAACAACAGTACCCTGTTTTCATACACTATAATTTTATATTCATTTTCTTTGGGAGTCTATGAAGGAAAATGAGGTTAAGCCAAGACCTGGATTTAGGCACACATTCTTTCTTTGAGTACAAAAAGGAAAAGGTTGAGACACCTTCATTTAAGTAAGTGGCCTCGATTCCTCATCCAGCTAGCTACTGACCTTGCTATGCATCATCACCACCGCGTGTGATGACTGCTTCTGAGCACCCAGACCACAGTCGGTACCCGAGAACTGATGCACTCTTCTTTAGGAAGCCGGGAAGCGTTGTGCTCAGGGGATGGCAGGTCTCTGCCGTGAAACCCTCGGCGAGTGCTTAGAACAAAACCGGTCTGCGAGGTGCTCCTAGGGAAAAGGAGGCAGGAAGGCAGCAGCTCCCCTTGCTCCACCCTCGTCAAACTAATTATGTGACCTGAATTACGCTGGCTCCTCCTGGTGGCTGATCACACCACGCTCAACACACACACAGGGATGCGGTTATCAGCGATTAGTGCTCAACCTTCATTTCCACCGGTAGCCATGAGTTTGTATACTGCAATGGAGCCTGGAATCTTCCACCAAAACCACCCAGCCTCCTGTTGTCTCTGTCACAAATACTAATAGCCACCAAATCTGACCGTTGTGTCATTAACGTTTTGCTGATTGTTGGCTGTTAATAACAGCAGCCTTCAGCATCGCAGGAGGTTGGTGGGGTACGGCTTGCTAAGGGGCTATACCTGGTGCGTGCTGCTGGGATCCAGCTGTGCACATTCAGCTCCAGAAGGAAAACTGGAATAACACAGCTGAACAGCTTACTAATGGGGGGGGGGTAAAACATACAGTCAAATAATAAAGTAAAGCAGCTAGATCATGATTTGAGCCAGTCTACGCCCCCTAAGCAAGCCCACCTAGGATTCATTTTTTAATGGCACAACTCCCTCTGCAGTGTGGAGGTGTCACCATCCCCCCATCTGGGGAGGCTCACCTCCCGAGGGGGAGCGTGGGCATGTCAGAGGACACTGAATTTTTTCATGGTGAAATCTGAATAAACATTCTGCATGAAAGCAGGCCCGGTGACTGAGCGCGCTGGCAGGCTAGCCCGGAGACCTGGCTGTGTTTGAAGGACTGCGGTTGTAATTACTGTCACCATTACTTGCATCAAGAATTACAACTACATTATATTTGGAGCCTCATCTCTTTTAGGCAGTGCTTTAAAGCTGGCTCCCTCTTATGCACACTTAAGTGGGTTTCTTGACCTATTTTGGGGCAGTGAGAATTTATTTATTTTTATATGTAGACTTCCCAATTAACCATGATAATACAATAAGCAGGGGACTGGGAGGAACAGGAGAGACATACCTGGCTCTGCACTCCTGCCCAGACTATGTAACGCGACAGGGAGCAGCCTCGGGTGTAGTGCTGGCTGGTGTTAGGGAAAGCCATCTTATCAAAAATGCCGGCTGGTGCAACAAAATATAGAAAGGGGGTGAGGATTACCTCGGGCTGTGTTTTGTCAGATGTTCTGTGAAAAAGAAATTCACACAAGCCAGAACCTGTTACAGGTGCGAGATACGAGACCCCTACCAGTTCCCTCTCCATCCCTCTCCTTCCTGACAGGTGAAGTGTTTAGTCATTGAACTGTATCACAGGTGTATCTGGTTGTTATAGTGAAATCAGATAATGGCTCAGGGGAGCATTTGTATTTGTTCTGGGAGTAGGATAAGTTATTGGTTTTATGGTTGAACAAATGGATCTGTGTGTCCCATTACATCTGCACGTTCTCTTGTAGCTCCAACATAGATGCTGTGGAAGCAGACCTTGTATACAGCTCACATATAACATTTGTTATATATTATATGGCAGGAAGCCAGAGGACACCAGAGTTCCCAGCAATCAAAAAAAGAAAGACAAGACCCTCCCCTCATCAAGCATGAGAAAAAGGACCAGGAAAAGCAGAGAAAAGATCGAAAAATATATAGATACAGATCTGGGCCAGGGACACCTGAGAATGCATTTGCTAATTTTCTTCTGAGGAACAACGCATCTTTCTCAGTTTGGAGATCAGACTAGTGAGGAAACATATACCCCAACATGCATAAAAAGGAAGAAGGTCTGAAATAATTTAAGTATATATTTTAATGAGGCAAGTGTAATTTAAACATGCAAATATGAACAGTAGTAGAGGTAATATGCATACAGCCAGTGGGAAGCCCTCAGAAGTTGGGTGCATCTGTAAAACAGCTTCCCCCCAGGCTGGTACAGCAGTGAACAGCTCTTCAAGTGCAGTAGCTCTATGAGGAACGTGAGTGTGGGCAGCCTGGGCTGGGCTAAGGCTCTGCCCAGCCTTGTACTCTGCCTCTTCTGCTACCTCAGAGCAGATCTCCGGAAAGGCCTGTGAGAACAAGACAGTTTATAGTTTTACCTCCCTGAACTGAATACAGTCTGGCCCTGCCTCCAGCAATCTGCGGCTCAGGGACTTCCTGAGCCAGAGGTAGTATCTGTGCATGTAGCGGTTGCTCATGGGCACCTGGCTGAGTCTGTTCTCACGGAGCATGAATCTACACTATTCACTACTGTGCAGCTGCGCCAGCTGACTAGGAGATGCCCCACTGGCTTTCTTGTCCTAGTTAAGTGGCATGTGCTGTATTTTCTCTTTATCTAGACTATAAGTCAATATGAATTTTTTATCAAATGCACCACTGAAAAATTGAAAGGATTATTTCTATAGGTGTGAAGAATTTTGAAGGTGACAGTACTATGTTTCTTTAGGACTGACTTTGTGTTTGTTCCTGCAGTGCCCATTACGAGGAGATCATATGGTGTGTTGGGAATAGCTCTGTGCTGCAAAAAATCTCTTTTTTTCCAAAACACATCAGTGTGTAGTTCCCTTCTCCACATTTAAAGCAAATGGTCCAGTTTCATATAATTGTTATGTGGAGTCAGAGGCAAATATTGATAGATAGTAACAGAATTTAATTTATTTCTTTGTTGAAGATTGATTTTTCTTGGGCTTTGACAGCACTGGCTGCCTTCCCAGAAACACCTCTGAATTTATCATCACAGGGTGCCAAACTGAGACAGAAGGAACAAGTTTTAAATATAAAATTCCTCAAACTGTGGGGACATTTCAGCATGATGAAGTTCCAGCCATAACCCTGTATGACACAGAGTAAGGACAACTGAGAGAAATTGCAGCAGCAAATTAACAGTGTCAAAGGAGGGAGATCAGTTTTAGAGAGGGGTGTCCCTGTCTGCCAAGGGGTAATTACTTCTCACTCCTAAATTCTGGTTCATGCTGAAGATCATTTCCTTCTCTGTCACAGTTGTGTCTAGGTAATGAATGAAAGAAATGAGAGTGTAAACTAAGACAGACTTGCCCATCTGCAATATTTTTCAGGCTCCAACACTCAGAGCCACCGTGGGAATCCAGCTGCTCAAATCATTGATGGGCAGAAGTCTCACTTCGTATTGCCTGGCAGAGGAAAGCTCACGGCCTCGCTTTCTCAGTCATCTCTGTTGACCCACCTCGTGAGCTTTAATAGCTCCCTCCTGATCATCTTTTCCACAGAGCAGCAGGGTGAAGCCTACTACTGAGGCATGTGCAAGGTGACGTTCCTTGGAGGCACACAGAGATGCAGTTGCTGATGGGAGGTGCACAGTAATTATCAACATGAGTCACTGGAGATGTACACGCTTGTACCACAAGCCATGGTGCTCATCTAGTAAAGTATAGCTTCGGTATCTACTCTTAGTATCATCCCACAAGACAAATTAAGAGGCAAAGCGAAGTAAGTTGAATTTCATACTTAACTGGAAACATTAAATACTCCATTGGCTTCATTAGACTGGACTTAGAGTGAAGATATTTAGGCACAGTGCCAGGATCCATGGTGTGTAACTCAGGATGCCCACAGTGGGTGAGGAACAGGCTGCTGACAGGGATACTCGTAAGCACACATCGCGCCATTTAGCCTGTGAAGTTAGCAGGGCATCTTCCTGAGCAAAACAGCAACAGCTGCTCCTTGTTAGCTTGATCTGGCTGCGCAAGTTCTCAGCTCATCCTTCACGCAGGAGTCCCAGCGGGAGGACACAGAGCAAAGAGGACACAGGAGGAGGGGGAAGAGGTTGTAGAGCAGTATCAGGGAAAATGCCCTTTTTTCATCCAAAAAAGATCAACAAGGCAATTAAAAAAAACTTCTGGGTACCCTGCAAGATCAAACCAACCTCCACTACTCAGTCTGTGCAGAGATCTTACCCTCCTTGCAGCAGTGCCAGCCAAACCTCTCTCTCTCTCTAACGTTAAGAGTCTTTAATTTAAAAGAAAAAGACCTTCAAATGTGCTGATCTCTCGTTTCCACCACCTCAGGAAAACAAGGAGTATGCCCTTCTCACTTCCCAGGTGGAAAAGTGAAAGCCCACAGCCCAAGCTCTCCCCTAGGGGGTCCTTTCCCCTCATGGTGAGCTCTGGTCCTGGTGAACCCAGTGTCCTCCACGAGACAGGACAGGTGGCAGTGCTGGCAGGAGAACGTAGCTGTCTCTCAGTGAGAAGCAACTCCCAGCTGATTCATTCTGGGTCGAAGAGAAGGAACTCTTTTTACCAAGGATCTCACCCCTCTGAAGACTGTTCTTTATATTCTGCTGCCCTCTGAGCTCAGCAGTAGTGGCTGCTGCTGTGAAGCACAGCAGCCTTTGCTGATAAGCCCTGCACCCTCTATATCTTCCTTTCTTTGAGTGTTTTCTATCAGGAGAGCAACCGATCTGTATTTCCTACAAAAAAATTGCTTCTGGCTGCCAGGCTGGGCAGGCTTTTCACTGGTAGAAGTGACGCTGTAGTGTAGGGCAGTATTTCTACTAACGGCAGCATCAAATGAAGCAGCATGTAACACAGAAAAAGGACAAAGTGGTACGTGGAGGCAGTTTGCTAGCAGTGCCATGTTAAGGCACAGACCGTCCTGCCTAGCCCTGGGATCTGGGGGGGGAGCGGAGCTGGGGTGCAGTGCCCCCCTCCCGCAGAGCCAGCTGCAGCCCAGCACAGCAGAGCAGCTCCATGTGCGCCCACCCGGCTCCCACCGCCTCTGGCTCCTGCCCTCCTTCTGAGCAAAAATGCAATGAAAGGTAATAATTTCTTGCTGAGCGAATTATTGTCTGTTAATTTGCACCCCTCTGGTTTCATGCACAGCTCGGGTCTGGGATGTCGGGGCACTGCAGAGATTTGCTTTTACGCTGATTGACAGGCCAGCAGCACAGTTGTGTTGGGACACTGGTCGGTGCAAAAGCTGGCCCCTTTGCAACCCTACCCGAGCAACCCACTCCGGGTAGGTTTAGCATCACAGATTGTACCTTTCCTTGGCACTACCAGCTTTTCTGGACCAGAAGAAGCTGGATCCTCCATATTCCAGCCCTTCAGTTGTACTTCCAGACAAGCCTGCAAGCCCTGAAATTCCCAAGTGAATGCTGTCCCTTGCCACGCTGCGTCTGAATATCAGCTGCTCTGATCCTTTAAAGGAGAAAGACTCAGGGCTTCTTGGCTTCAGAAAATGCAAAAGGAACAAAAATGAATTAATAATTTCTGCCCATCTTGGGCTAGTGTGTCTGGTCTATTCCTGGCACTCCAGATTATTCTTGCAGAATCAGACCTGGGGGACTATCCCTCCAGCCTTGCCTCCCTTGCCCTTCCTGGCAGATGGTTCTTCTGAGTGAGCACTGGAGTGGCAGAACGACACTTTTCCTCTCCTCCTACATTAGGCTCTTCCATTAAATTTCGAATTTTGACAGCACTGTATTTTAAAGGAAGCAAATTCCTCCGTTAACTTCTGACCTGCCAATGGGAGCTGCAGACCTCACCAGTCCCTCTGAGGGGGGCAACTGGATGAAGCAGGGGAGCACTGGTACCTTCCTACCCTGCAGAGATGAATTCCAGCAAGCCCATCATTCTGCCAGCTGAACATCAGCACGGCTGAGCCACTGCCGTAACATGAAGTTGTAAAAGACAGGAAATGTTCTTTATTGCTTTGCCTGGCAGTTTTCCTTATTAAAAAAAAAAAAAAAAAAAAAAAAAAAAAAGGAACTATAAGGAGCCACTCTAGACGTGCTGCTTTTACTAAGTTTAACTCTGTGCCTGGAGGCTCTGTATGCATTGTGGCCCAATCCTGCCTTTTGTTCTCTGAGTCCTTTGTACCTGGCGATATCGGTTTCTGCACTTGGTCTATCTGATAATGCGAGGAAGTGCAGTCAGGGGATACAAAAGACATTTCTCATACTGAAAGGAATAACACATGTTTCTGCTTTGAACTAACGATGTGCTGAGTGCATTTTGGCACACACGGGTGGGAGAGAAGTCCACACCCCCATGGTCTTAGATCATACATGCGGTGCTTAGGTTCTACTATGATGCTCTTTGTAGTATGCTAATACCATATTGAAGAAGGTCTTCTGAGGAGCTCAGTCTGAGTATAGGGGGGGGTTCTCTTTCCCATCTAGCTAACTTCTAAAGCACGGGGTAAGATTTCAGCTGTTTAGGTAACAAATACATTTCCTGTATTAAAAAAAAAATCAATGGCGTGTCTATGCGCTAGAATGCATCTTCAGGCAGGTTTAAAACTATACAACACATATTAATGCTTCAGAAATCATATAAAATACAGAGTGTGTAAGAAAATCGGAGTAAAGAAATGGTAGTACACTGTAATACCATAGCACTTTTTAGAAAATTGATCCTGGGCATAATCTCTAATACCTCAAAACTTAGCCCTCAAGAATTACCATTAAGAGGGATAATTCACTAACTATATCAGAGCGTAACAAGTTCACAAGCAAAAATTTGTTAAGGAAAACTCTTTCTTTGTAAACTACAGTGAAAATGACTGCAGGGATTCACACTTGTGCCCTTGAGATGTGTCAGTTCTCTGAAAATTTAATACAGAATTCAGTGTTCTCAGACACCTTCCTCAGAAATAACAGAGATAAATCACAAACTCCATTTCTTTCCTCAATCAAGTCCTGTTCTCCAGAAAATGAAAAAAAGGGGGAAACCTGGAGATAGTTGGGCAGCTGTTTGCTATAGATACAGACCCATGGCCAGAGAAACCCCTGTGAGCTGTCTGTTAGCCCCTTGGCTGGTGCAGTACTCATAGGAGTATATTGGCAAAAATGACCGGCAAAGTTTCCACTTTAAGGTATGCAGGAGGTAAGACAAAGCAGAGGAAAGTAACAGGGGGATGTCCAGGAAGGTTTTCTTACACTGAGATCATTCGGACTGTGGAGGAACATTGGGCATGCATGGGAGACCTTTTCTATGCACTATTTACAGCTGCACCCGACCAAGCTCTAATACACGTGCAATGAGAATTCCCCCTGTGCGCCCAAAGATGACAGAGTAGCTGTTCCGTATATCTCTTCCATCTCTAACGTCAGACTTTAAAATAGATCTTTAATTCCTTTTTGCCACACAAGTGGGGTCTACAGGTAGGGAGTAGTTCAGTTGCTGAAAATACATGTCAATATATTTCTGAATGTATGAATGTATATAGAAGGTGAGGTAAAATTCTTCCTTTGCTGAAATCAGCTGAAAACAGCTGAAATCAGTAAATATGTTTATTTGGCATCACCAGAGCACTCACTCAGGAGCCCCTAATCGCATATGTGGATATAGAGTTCCTTCAAGAAAGGGACTTAGCCCTTGAATTCAGTAGAACCAGGCTTTCATGTTAACTTGTAGTGCTCTGCGAGTTTCTCTTGATTTATGTTTTACCTAAATCATGAGATAGCTTTCAACCATGCTGTTTTGTCAGGGCCAAGGGGTAGGGCAGGTCAAGGCAATGTCCTCCTAAAATCTACTTCCTAGCACGCAAAAGGCAAAGTGAATGGTGGTGGTTAACCTCTAGGATTTGTGAGATTGCTGTGGGGACACTAGATAATATTTCTGAAGATTCATCTAGTTATCAGCATAGGTTGTTTTGTCCCAATTTTGTTTCTGTGGAAGATAATCTTCTGGCACAGGCTGTATATTCACAGAGAACTCCACTCAAGTTGTCATGGTCCATCCCCTCCAGATGGTAGATCCTGGCGGCTGAAGGTGCAGGGTGAGGGCAGGCTGGGTTACTATTGCTCCATTTTCTGCTTTTCAGTAGAGACAGAGTCAATCTCTACTTTTCCGCTGTTGTAAAATGTCAAGACACCAAGCACCACTAATCTTAAACACTCAAACTGGATTTTACCTTGAAACAAATAGTAGCAAAACAGTAGAAAATTTCTTTCTTTTCCTATGTAGAAATTACCAGATATAGTGCTGTCATCTGATGCACGGTTGACCCAGCCTTCCACTGCCCGGAGCCAGGGACTAGCTTCAGGGGATGGAGGACTGTGCCTTGCTCGTGGTGTGCGCACAGGCAGTGGCACCACACTCCTGAACAGCACCCAAGACCTGCGTGACAAGGTGGCAGCAAAGATGGTGTGAGTCCTCCCTGCACTGCAGAAGGTTCTCAGAGCAGAGAGCATCACGGGAGCATCATTTCCATTCACTCCCAGATTCCCTTAGACTAATCAAGTGTCATAAAAAAGCACCTTAGCTTAACTGATAGTCATCTGCATCCAATGTCCATCATGTTTAGAGGTAATTGAGCAGGAAATGTGTTCAACCTGTATAGAATTTAAAATAAAACGCCACTAGACTCCAATTTTGTTGACTGGAAAATACTGTACTCACCACGCTAGCTATTTCTGGTTGCTAGTTACAAATATGTATTATGAAATATCCATTTATTTAGGCATTGTGGGTCACTTGAAAGGGAAGATGAATGATGTAATCAGATTTCTTTTTATTTTTTCTGGATGAGCTACGTGGTGTTGCTGACATTAATATGCAAGCATTGTGCAAGATCCCTTCACATGGATCTGTTGATCTGCACTTGAAAATGGATAGCATCGGCACTGCTGTAATCATTCCTGGATGAATTCCTTTTAATTGGGCTTTTGTCATGTGGATAGTGAAAGGTGAGACTGAAATTTGACAATGGGCTTTAACTTGTAGCCATATTCAGAATTTAAATTCAGAACTCCCATAAGGAAAAACTCTAATATCTATATCAATGTGTCTGTATATAGAAATATTTATATATATATGGAAAGCTCTAGTATATTGCATTGCCTGCTCCATTATGTGGTAGTTAATAATTAAAAACATACTGCAATTGCTTTTATGAATCCATAATGTGGAGATGAAGGATTACTGCAAATTGTAATTTGATATATAATAATCTTTGCTGTATTTCAGTTATTTGTTAGTGAAGCTTAATTTCTTTTTTCAACTTTGGTGTTACAAAGAAAGAATTAACATCAGATGTTTCCTCTGCACTTGCGCAATTCTGAAGTGCCTTTATTTAAAAGAAAACTGAATTGCATACAGTTTGGTAGAGCACCTCTTGAAAACCCATCTTATGTGGTATTGTTATACAACATACTCCATCATCTCTCCTAGACAGGATTGCGCGACTGGCTGCCTTGGGGACTGATGATGATGATGCGACATATCAGATCCCTTCAGACCTTGGGAATGCAGTCTGATCCATCACAAACTCAAGGGGGTTTTATGCCCTGCAATTTCATCCTTAGGTAGCTTTATTGTATTTATGCATCCAGATGTACAAAGACCACCAGCAGGCATCCAACCTTTGGTACAGCCACCAGCTGCATGGGGTAGCTCATTTCTGAGCTATGATTTACTTGCACCGTGTAGCACCTGAGGGCCTAACCAAGCTGAACTCGGTACCAGCAGACACGGAAACACCTCCCACCCAGCAGCTTTGCTGCAGGGTAGAGAAGAGTGCAGACACATAAATGGACTTGTCTGGGGTTAATGAGAGAGCCTGATCTTCCCAAGTGCATTTTCTATGCTGGGGACCCACAAAGAGGAGCCCCTGTCCTGCCTGGCCGCTTCCTGGCTTGGGTGGGAGAAGGAAGAAACACTGAAGCAGAGAGAATTAATGTCTGGGCTGTGGCAGCTCTCGGGAGGTGGCTAAAGGACAGTGAGCCCTCGTGTCCAAGCCCCTTGGAAACCACAGCCCACCGGCAGTGCCCTCCTTGCACAGCACCCCCGCTCATACGCCAAAGGACATTTCCCAGGTAACCGAATCCAGAGCCATTAGGGTTCTGGGGGTTAAAACCAGTGTCTGGTTTACACCTGTGCGGTTACACAGAGTCTGGGCAAACAGGAGGAATCCCTTGGCTGTGCCCATATTGTTAGAGGGCGCATGACATGCATTGCGCAGTGCCAAGGCCGTGTGCTGGACCATATGTGGACCTGGCTGTGGTTGTAGCATTGAGCTCTGGAGACCTGCTGGTGAAATGTGTTGGGTATGTCTGTACTAGCACACTGAACAGTGCCAGGGAACGTACCCAGGGACTGCACCTACATTGCTTATGACGGATGGCCCAAGGTATGGTTGTAGACATGCAAAGCAGTCCTCTCCCAACCAGTTCCCAGGTGTAGTTCAGAAGCAGGTAAGGCACAAGACACTTTCCAAAGAGGTGACCTGCATGTGATTGACCACATGTAACTGTTCTGGAAATTAAGGAGCTTTTAATCACAAGGAGATGGGAGTCCATGCCTGAGGGGGGTGCTGGCCATGTTCAGTTTAACAGTACAGCTATAGTCTCTGTGGCAGTAGTGCTCTGTGGTGAAAAACCTGTCTACGCACATTGCACTTTGAAAACTCAAGCATGTTTGCCCTGTGCCCTTGATGTCTGCCTTGTCATGGTCGTGATCATGGCCAACACGATCAACATAAAAATCAAAACTTGAGGGAACTTCTCGGCCTCTCGTCTGCACCTGCTGCATGCCGTACCAGCTGTTACTGCTGCTGATGGCTGTGGTGAAGACTGGCTTAGTTAGCATGTTCCCTATCATACAGGATGGCACACAACAGTCCATGGAGGGTGAGGAGATGCTTTGAATAACAGACCTCTCCCTCATCCTGAACATTAAGGAAAGCCAGATATACCCCTTCCAGGATGCTGCCAAATATCTGCCAAGTCTGTGGCTGGAGCGAGAAGTACCACCTTCCAGCAACCGTTTTCCTGGAAGGTTAACACTTCCCATGCAGAACCTCATGCCCTATACCCCAGAGGGTAGAACTCATCCTATGGATTATGGCAAGTCTATCCTCATTTGGTGGTAGCTGTGAGATGCAAGACTGGGGTGGAGGATACAACCATTCAATTCAGTTTAGTCCAAAGAAAAGTTTTTAAACATGAGCAAGACCAACAACAGCAGACCATTAAACCATTACCCCTGCTTTGCAAGCAAACAAGGCAGGAGACCACCCCTGTGAACGGACCGCAGCCCCCTTCTGTGTGTGATGGCAAGTTCAGGGCAAGGTGAAGTACTTTTGGAAGCTACCCTCATGGCACCAGATGCAGCCCATCCTCGCTGGCTGGCTGCCAGGAGTGCAGACCACATGTCAGGATGCTCTCATTAAGCACAGCTCACTCCCTCTTTATCATACAGTAACGTGGATAACCTTGCCAAAAGTGTGCTGAAGCTAGGTTTCTGCCCCATGAACTGGGTGTGTGCTCTTTGCTGATGTCTCCAAGTCTGCTTCCAAGGATGGTGGGGAGGAGGGAGATGTGGCTGCCTGGTCCTCTCTCTTCCTCTCCCTCTCTCCCTCGCTCTCTCTTCAGCTGCTATAGTGACTGAAGAGTCTGAAATGGAAGATGTCTGTCATTTGTCAAGCTCTGGCATGCAGCCCTAACTGCAGAAGCTTGCTGATCACATGAGGTACCAACACGGTCTTGCAAATACCACATGTAGTGTGGCACAAAAGCTGGCCACTCCTGGCTGCAGCCAAGGACTGGTTTTCTGACATTTCCCTGTCTGTATACAGCTTCCAACATCTTTAGTGCAAACCAGCTCAGTTGCAAAAAGTTGTCTGTACTTCGTATGTCTGCTATTTCTTCATATTGCCACTAGCAAATCTTCTTGCCAAAGCAGCTGTGTGTGCAAGCATGGTCCTTGCAGATGTTGGCCACAGGCACAGCTGCTTCCCAGCCAGCTAGATGGGGCTTTTCACAGAGTAACTCTGAGTGTGAAGCATGTAGATAATGGCATAGTGTATATGAGATTAGGGAGAGGCATGGGACACTATGAGGCTTGCTTTAGATGGCATATAGTAAATAGGAAAGGTCAATGGGAGATACTTTGAGCTGGAAATAGACTCCAAGGATGGGATTTTTGTGCTCTTTGGTCTGTGTCTGAGTTTCCCTGGCTAGGAGACAACTTACTTCTCTGCAGAATAAGACAGGATGCGAACTGGTGTAGGTGCAGTTTAGACAACCCGGCAAGCTGACACTCTGCATGAGATGGAAATGCCTCAGCAAGACATTGCAATGATCTGCTCTGATGTCCTGCAGAGCATGGACCATACAGTCTCATCAAGTATGCACTTCCTCAGGCTTGCAGCTTCTTCCAGAGATAAACTACATCTCATGAAAAGTTACTCATCACATTTGGAGAGAATTCCCCAACTAGAAATCTCTAATTACATATCCTCAATTAGCTCTACTTTTAGTCTGAATTCAACACTTTCAGCTTCTAGCTTTTTCCTTATTAGCTTAGAGTTTTCTACTGCCAGGTGTTTCTTTGAACAAGTATTTATAAGATCTTCTCTTTGTTGAGATTGTGTTCCTTTGATTTCTCGTTGGAAGGAATTATCCAGATCTCAAATAATTATTACAGGCTTTTTCTGAACCCTTTTACACTTGCCAGCATTCTTTTAAGAAAAGGAAATAGGAAGTGAGGATCCAATACTCCAATCAGTACTGTTGCTTTCAGTGGAAATAACATTGTTTATAGCTCACATTTTACGTTTGGGCTGCTGCAACACACTGGGAGCTCATGTGCTCTTAGTGACTCATCAGGCCTTCACAATTATTTATTAAATCTCTTTTTCAAGTGCCGATTTGTAAATATGACCTACATTTTTGTTTCATACATCCATGACCTTACCTTTGACTTCCTTACAGCGCCTGCTGTTTAGGTGAGTCTTAGTTTCCATGATCACAACATCACTCATGGGAACTGACCTTATTAATTATAATCACACTAGCTTTTGGGTTGCCTGCAAATTGTTATGGTTAATGGAGATGTCAACTGACTTTTAGTTGTCTGGCATACTTTGTTGTTCACACTAGAGGTCAACTTCCATCATTACAGCCTGGCTGACTCTCTGGGAGCTCTGAAAAAGTACTGTCCTTCAGAGGAGCATCCCATACCTGGGCTTGCAGGGAGGAAGCTGCTGAACCCTGCTCCGTGTGCTCCCCTCTGAGGTTATGCCCTTCTGTTTGCGGTACCAGAAGCCATGTGTTTGAGGTACCAGAGCTCACCCTGAGACTGACAGAAGGACTCTGTTGTACACCAACATATGCAGTATGGGAAATAAGCAGGAACAATGAGAGATCTGTGTGCGGTTGCAGGGCCATGATCTCATTGCAATCACAGAGAGATGGTGGGACAGCTCGCATGGCTGGAACACTGTCAGGGATGAGATGGACTGTTCAGGAAAGACAGGCCAGCAAGGCGAGGTTCTGGAGTTGCTCTTTATGTGAGGGAGCAACTGGAATGTACCGAGCTCTCCCTTGGGGTGCATGTAGAATGAGTCGAGAGCTTCTGGGTGAAGATTCAGGGGCCAGCCAACATGGAGGACACTGTTGTGGGTGTTTGCTACAGGCCACCTGATCAGGCAGAGGCAGTCGGTGAGCCCTTCTACAGACAGCTGGAGGGAGCCTCATGATCACGGGCCTTGGTTCTCATGGGGGATGTCCACCTCCCTGATACCTGCTGGAGAAACAACCCAGCCAGGCTCACACAGTCCAGGGGGGTCCTGCAGAGCATCGATGGTAACTTTTTGATGCAGGTGGTGGAGGAGCCAACAAGGCGAGGTGTACTCATAGACCTTGTATTCACACACAAAGGACTGGTTGGGGATGTGAAGGTTGGGAGCAGCCTTGGCTACAGTGACCATGAGATGGTGGAGTTCAGGATCCTGCGTGGAGGAAGCAGGGCAACAAGTAGGATTGCAATCCTGGCCTTCAGGAGAGCGAACTTTGGCCTCTTTCAAGGACCTGCTTGGAGGGATCTCATGGGTTAGGGCTCTGGAAGGTAGGGGGGTCCAAGAGATCTGGCTAATATTCAAGCATCACTTCTTCCAAGCTCAAGACCACTGCATCCCTATGAGTAAGAAATCAAGCAAAGGGGGCAGGAGGCCTGCATGGATGAGCGAGGAGCTTCTGGCAAACCTCAAAGAGAAGAAGGGAGTTTACAGGATGTTGAAAAGGGGGCAGAAAACAGCTGGACCTGACACAGTGCTCCAAAGCCTGAACATATGCAGTTGATGTGGCTATATGCACACCCTAAAGCACACCATTTACCTTTTGTGTATCCTGCCTGGTTTTGCCCTAATCATAGTCCCAGCTCCTAAGGGTACATGAAGTGGGCCAGAGAACAAGGGCTTCATATGAGGGCTTGAGACTGCTCTCAAAGTACAGTGCAGATGAGGCCCCAAGTTCTTTCTTGTCACCTTGAGTGTTTCAAGATGCTGTTACTCTGACTGCAATAGTATCCATATACTGCATATTCCCTGGTGTGCTATGTGATATCTGGCTTGAGCGTGCAATGTTAGCAGCTGGTAGGATTGTCCTTTTATTGCTGAGAACAGAGTGGATGCTGAGGCAGAGAAAGGCAGTGATGCTGAATCCCTACAAAGTACTTTTTAGCCTCGTTTCATACAGATAGTAGGTCTTTTTACAACCATACTGCTTCTTGTCTGTCTCTTCCAGACCCTCCAATGATTGAGGTCTGTTGGTGAGCTTAAAGTGAATTTGCCAGCGGGCTCTGCTCCTACAGAAACTAATTTCTTACAAGCAACAAAAAGCAGTGGGTGAAAGGAGGGGGGAGGCTCTGCTAACGGAGCAGGAGCTCAGCACCTACCTGTTGAGCTTGGCCAGCCAGCTGGCTGCACAGCACCAGCATCCCATGGAACTCAGAAGGAAACACAGCACCTTCTGCCTCTCACACAGCTGATGCTGCAGGGTGAGAGGGAGAGGACCCCGTGCCTAGACTGTGGAGGACAAGGCATGTGGAAAACCACTGGAAATGGCAGGGAGCGTGAGAGCTTGCAGGAAATTAACTGGGAGCAGATGGCAACCCAGGCTTTGTAACCTTGCTCGCAGAGCAGCAGGGCTGGGATCAGTGGCACCACACTCACCTACAAAGAGAAAAGTTCCTCTCTATCAGTAACTTGCACATCAGTTGTCACATTTCTAACAAAATGCCGGTGACTGAATGTTTCAGGATCATTTCTCTGCATCACATGCACAGGATCATTCCCAATCATTACCGTTACTATGTTGAAAATAGGAGTAACTGCCCTTCTGTTTGCACTGTGTAGTCTAGGGGAGCACACGCTCTGGGTCTGGTCATGGACAAACAGCAGCCCTGCTGCGCAACTTTACAGCTCCATCCAAAATGACCTTGTCTCTGGAGCCCTCTGGAGCCCTGTCTCCTTTTGGGCTGTTTGGATATGTGCTGTTATTTAAGAATACCGCTTAGTATGCAGGAATGTTGCAAAGATTAATTAATTAGGTGGGTTTTTTCCATTGGAAAAATGAAAAGTGCTATATAAGTGTTCCTAAGCATTATCAAGTATTACAGAGCAATGGCTCACAACCTTGGTTTTTTTCTGACATTTCTTTGCAACTTCAGCTTCCTATCTCGTACCACACAAATTTCAATTATCAGTAATAGTCCAGTATACCATGTGCCAAATGATAATTCCCCCAAAAATGTGTGAAGTAAATTCTAAAGACAAGGACTGTTTTGTCATTATATAAGCAGATATATAACATAGTCTGTATCTTATGTATTAGGTAACATAAAATATATATTTATGAAGGAGTGTGTATACATATATATACACCTACATATGTATGTATTACAGACAGCTATCCACATATGATGTATAGGAACAATGGGGAATTTGATAAAGGGAAGCTTCAGTAATTTTTCACAGATGATGCTGTGGTAATACATTCCCTCAGGAATAATATGCAGGTCCCTTTAGGTCCACAGCTCCTGTGTTTCTGACACTTCCTTAGTAGCAATGATTCATAGCAAATATAATATTTTATTATATTTGTGTGTATTTTTATATTTTGTAAAATCTGTGTGTATTTGTATATTTTACACACAATTATATATATGTGTGTGTAACTTAACACACATTGAGTCAGTCACCATCATAGTTTGCCACCACAGTCCCTCCTGGATTTAGCCCACTATTATTTAAAGAAACTGTTAAGACATTCAGGTACTTCTGGAAGGCTCTCTAACAGCACGATGACAAGATGACCTTATAAAAACCAGACAGAAACTGGTGAGGAAGGGTTTTTTCTTTCCTTCATCCCATTGTGATACAAATGCCATTTCCTCAGAGCAGTGTGTTTGTGTGCCATATGGAAATACAGGAAAAGCAACAGCAAAGGAAAGCCTGAAATGCTCAGTACCAATTCACATTTATGTCTCAGGGAGTTTTTTAAAAAACACTTGAATAAATAAATTCATAAAAGATTGAGGGATTCTACAGCCATGTAATTAGCAGGTATTTTTAGTTTTTCTTCAGAAAGAATGCCAGTCAGCATTCACATGATTGACAAGGACAATGCTGGTGTGAATGATATATGGATGAATCTGTATAGGCCAGAGTGAAAGATGTGGAAAGAAAGGCTTTGTGATGGGTGGAGAGACTGGCAGCTGAAGGGCTGTGGTAGAGGGAGGTCAGTGAGCAGAAAGTAAAGAAAATACAAATTAAAATTGTGGAACGTAGACTCCTTTGGTGGCTTTGAGCTCAGAGGAGGGGAAGCTCCCGTCATCTGAGGAAGTCTCAGTTTCATCTCAAGAGAAATGTTCTGTCTTTTCTCTTACCTCTGTGGCTGCAAGAATAGGGAATTGCAGAAATATTGCTGGCTAGCTAAAAAACAGGCTGCAACTAATTTTTTCATTTCTTTGTTACGGCAGCTAAGCTTGGTTTGCAGACTGCTGACAGCCCGACATGGTAGAGTGCCTTGTGGGCCAAAAAAACAGTGGTGCTGGCAGATGCTCTGATGATCCTTTGGAGGGATCTGCACCAGAGAACACAACTGACTGTTCCAGCACTTGCCTAACCAGCAATTGCTACCTGGACACACAGAGGTTACAAACACGAGATTTTGGGGCCACCTACAGAAGTTAGGTCCATGCAGAGTGAGTGGTTAGGGTAAACTGTAACGATACCAATAGCTCAAATAGAATAGATGGCAAAAATATTACTACCGTGCTATATGCTACAACCAAAAGTTCCTGCAGAATGCCATAAATCTTTGAAACTAGCAGAAGTGCACGGTGTTGCTTTTGGCAGTGTGACCATGCTGTGACTCAAAAGCACCACCTGCTGGCTCCACACAGCAGCTGAGCTTTCCCAAGTGCCATCTTCATCAAGTACTGCTTTATCTATTTGTGGCTACTCGGCTATTTCAAAGGGTTTAGCAATATCAGGGCGATATTTTTAAAATGTCATTGCTAATACCTTTTAACTACATGCTGACAAAGATTTAGTATTATTATAAAACCTGAAACCTACTATCTTCAGTCTAGCAATGTGAGGATGAAGGCATTGCTTTTGGAAGGGACGTCAACTTCATTTCCATTTTTGTGTCAAAAACACATCTGTAGATAGAGTTTATGTGATAGCTGATTGCAGGAGTATTTAGATGTCAAACGGCTCACTTTTCAAGACAAAACAAAATAGACAGCTAAGTACAATAAAATGTGCCTGCAATTATATGTGCCAGCAAAAATTACACCTGCAGATGTTGTCAAGTGCAAAAATCTAAGAACACTTTCTAGTGTTTAGGAAACACATTCCCATAGAAAGTTTGAAAAAAGTAGAACATGAATATCTATTGCAAATACAAAGCACATCCCACTTTTGCACTTTAAGGGCTATCCACTCAGTAATCCTCAACCCTTCTGATATTTATACTTCCCGATCTTAAAGGCTTTTAAGTCTTAAATAAGGAGAAATAAAACAATAATTAAATAAAATATTAATATAGCCTTCCTCTGTGCTACCTCCCATCACTGCCACTACTGTTCTTTCTTATTCTCTTTCCTTTTCTCTCCTTTTCCTCTCTCTCTCACATGGAAAATTTTCCTAGGCTGATTCCTCCCATCGCTATTCAGGGAAGGCTTGCAGAAATGATGAGCGTTTTGTGAGTGCAGTTTAATCATTAGTGCCAGTGGATTCCACACCTTGGGCCCCTCTGTCAAGAGCCTCTGATCACAAGCAGTTTCAGTGTGGTCTCTGCCAACACTCAATTTCCATGGAGCTATGGTGAGTCACGGATGGGTCAGCAACCTAGGATGTAAAGTAATTTAAAATCAGGGTGATAATTCAATACTAGAAGGTGAGTTAGTGGAGTGTAAAAACCCCTCTTTTGGACCTAGGAAATAGGCAATAACCTACTGTGCCCTTCAAGGGTCTTGGAGAGCTGCCCAGGGCACACTGCATTGTGCTATGCATGATGAGAATCTTCCAGTAAAGGAAGGCTGGGTGCAGCTTCTTTTGAAAATGTAACCCACCGATACCATTCCGTTGGGATCAGAGGGTTGGCAGGGCTGACAGGAGGCACTATTTTTGCAGAGAAATTACCTGTTCCTTAAAGCATGACAAATCTCTGCCAGCCCTAAGACTGAGAGCATCCATATTCAGAGGGATTAGCAAAGCAACTCCTTCCTGATCATAACAATCACCAGACTTCAGATGGTTCCTGAGGATTTCATTTTAATTTCAGGAAAGTATGGTGTAGTAAGTGTCAGTAAGTGATCTACTGAGGGTCTCTGCTCTTCCAGTTAGGCTGTTGGATCCTCAGGGAAGATGTGTGAGACAAGATGTTTCAGAAGCTCCATCTGGGGCTCTTTAAGGCCTTTAGAGGACTCTCCCAGCCTGTATTCATGGTTGAATGCCTGCAGAGGACAGGACACAGAAGGGCAGCTCTTCATGAGCCCTTCCCTGCCTGTGTGACTCTGACCTGACCCTAGCAGCACAGATGTGCCCCTGCTTATCCTGATGTTGAGGGTGAGGGGCTCCTTCCACAAGCCCCTCTGCCAGGCTCCAGCAGGGGCTGCTGCCAGACACGGAGTGAATCCTCCGCCTGCCATAGCTGTTCGCTGTAATGCTACAATGGCAAATCACCTACCAAAAGGACACTTCCCCCTTCTCCATTTTGGTAAAGCTGTCTCCCTCCCCAACGAACCATAAAGAGGAGCAGCTGGGAAAGACTATCACAGTATGTCTTTATTGTACCTTCTTTAACAACTTGAAAGTTTTCCCAGGATTACACGGTAACTACAACTATGAACATGCATATATTGCATTCCTGAGAGCGTTCCTAAGCGTGTCTCAGCCATGTTACCAAGACAGATTAGAAGGCATTACTCATCTGCAGCAGTTATTGTTGCTCTCCAAAGCTCTTTGATCCATCACCATGCGTGCCCTTTGTAATGTTAATTTAGTAAGAGTCTGATACTTAATAATTCCATTTTGGAACTTCCCCTTATCTGTCTTTTGTGTGCTGATATGAAATGGCACTGTTTCAAAATAAAATCATGCTCTTGTTATTTCAGATACTGCAGATATTTGTAAGCACTATTGCCTATTTATAACTTTATTTTCTGTATTTAATTAATGTGATACTACTGCATTGGCAGTTCAGAGATTGATGTTCTCTGATGAAGTCTGGAGGAGTTACTAGAGAAGAAGCAGTAGTTTCTGTAACTGCCATCTACCAGTGTCCCTTGGCCCTGACCTTTTTCATCCAACCTGGCCAAAAGGCCCTGACCTTTTGCATCCATAGAGCAAGAGGCTGGGGGAAGCTGCTAGGTCTGTTCAGACCCGTGTCTCTTCATTGTGATGACCAGAATGGGACCAACCATTTTTCTGCAACTTGGCTGCTGACACGGAGCAGCTACTTAAAACCAAGAAACCAAACTGAAGCAAAATTGCCTTGAGAAATATTTTCTGATTGGCCTGTTAGTTGGAGTTAAGCTGCTGAAATCAAAAGGTGAGAGGAACTGTATACTGCTGCCAGACCAACAGGTTATCAAATAAACCCTCCTTAAAAGTATTTTCTGTTAAGGAAACTGGAGGCTGAGCTTTTCGCTTATGCGAGGTTCATTGTGTGCAGTGTTTGCTTCATAGACTAGCTTTAAAACTTTAGCACATATATACATAAGGACGGACAGTGAAAACAGCTTTACAATAGCAGATTGCTGAAATGGCAGACAATCTCAATTTAGACTTAGCTGAATTTGGATGAGGTTCTACAGAATGAATACACTTACAGGTAGAAGAATCTTACATGAATAGGCCTTTTCGTTTTGTGGGACTAGACAGCAATGATTTGTCTTTCTAATTGAAATGCACCAATTTCCTAAGTGCGTCCAACTCAATCAACCCGGGCATAAATGAGATTCAGATTGGGTACCCCAGATCTGAGGCTAGTTCTGGAATTTTCAGCTAAGACTTTAGAGAAACCCTGACTATTAAGCCAATGCCATATCTAGGCATAACACAAATGCTACATGTATCCCGCAGAAGCATTTGTGATGGAGGAATGCTTGGGTGGCTCCCTGGATGAGGTCCATTCTCGTGCATTTTTCCGAGCACCCCTCTGGACAATCAGCACAGCACATGGTCTGAGTCTTGCTGGGTGCCATTAGTTGCTCTTATACAAGGCACAAGAGTAATTTTGTGTTGTTTTTTAATTTCAAAGTGATACGGGTTATAGCCTACTGGAGTGGTGTTTTTAAAACATGAAATGGAGATTGTTACACGCCTGGAGTTTGTCATAAATACAAATGAGGATGTCTGAGTCCCAGCTGCTGGGCAGTCTGAGTGTCCCAGACCAGCTACTGGAGGGATCTTTCCAGAAACTGGAGAGGTGTGGAGACTTAGAGAAAAGCTCCTTCTACTCTATAAAACAATGTTTTTGCAGGTGAAACACAATATAAATAAAGTGTGAAGTCAAATCTTGCTGCTCAAGAACACTTCAAGCAAGCAGTCTGAAGTGGTCGTATCAAAATGTTTATGAAGCAGCACACCCCTTCATAATGGGGCAGCTGCAGCACCATCAAGAGACTGTAAAAACAGGGACGACTCTAACAGCATGTTTACAATTAAATAGTGCTCATACAGTCATTAATGAAATTATTTTCCAGAAAGGATTAGCTACTGGCTTGCTGATAGATGAATTCTATCTTTTCAAACACCTTACTAATTTTCAGTGCATTGGACAGCTGTTTGGAGCACTTCAGCAAAATTGGGAATGCAACGAAATAAAGGAAATATGGAAGGAGTTATGCATTTAGATTTCTAGTACTGTAGAAAAATGTGCAATGACAGAGTAATACATGACTAAATTCTCTCAAGTGGAAAATGTCATCATGCTTTGTGTGGAGAGAGAAGAAAAAAAGTGTGGAAGCCAAGGGAATTCGTAATTTTTAATCTAACTTGCCTTCCACAGTGTATCAAGTAATTTGTAATTTATTTAAAAGTGATGTGTTTCAGTGCGTGCCCACTTACTATTAGTGTCAAGTAGAAAACGGGGACAGACATGCAGACTGCAGTACATCCCTACACTCGGTATCCTACAGATACTTATGTCTTAGGTCTCTTGTTTGGATCTCATGTTTCCTGGAGATACACAAAAAAGAACAGAGCACGGGGTGCAGTCAAGATCATAAACTGCTCCAGAATTCACACAGGCTTTGCCTTTATCTGAAAGGTTTTACAATTTAGTATGAGACAAGTCCCTGAAAGTTACTATGAAAAAACATAAAGGGGTGGGGGGCGGGGGAAGAAAGAAAAAGGGAAATAAGTGTGTTTGGGGTTAGGAATCCAGTAGCCTGGCAGAGGTGAGGCTGCTGCAGCTCCATGGTCCAGGCCCAGCTGGCAGGAAGCAGAGTGCATATCCCCAGTGGGAACACACGCACACAGTATGGATATGCTTGTGCACATGGCCAGCCACACAGACCCTTGATGCTGAGACTGTCCAGTAGCTGGCCCCTGGTGCCCCTGGTCTCCCAGTTGCATACGTGCACACACACGTACATGTGCATATATACATACACTGACATACAGTATGGTGCATCCCTCTGATCCCTGACACCCCAGACACATGGCTGCTGTGAATCTTTGCCCATTTTCCTCTAGCAGACACTTGGCTCCTTATGCACAGATGCAGAATAGACAGCTCCATCAACCAGGAAAATGGTTAGAAGTGGAGTTAAATAAGGCAGGACAGACCACGGTGATCTGGTGTGCAGGCCACAGTCAGTCACATGCACTGATCAGCCTGTTGCCACGATGGACAGACCTGATGCGGCTTGATGCAAGCAAATGTCGATTTATTGTACACAATCACGAGTTTATATATGTTTTCAGAAGCTGCAGGCTTTAAACAGATTGGGTCTTTAAGCTAAGCATTACATACTAGGCAATCCCTGATTGGTGGTTAACTACAAACAAAGGACACTTTAAGTAAAGTGTTTACAGTCATCAATTAACTAACTGCAAGGTGTTACCTCTCCTTGTAGCCATCAGTTCCTCACTCCCCTATCCTCTCTCGGCATGGCTCATCCTGTTAATTGTTATCTATTCACACTCCTTGTCCTCCCAGGGTTCGTGACCTACAAGCTCGAGCACATTCCCCTCAGCTAACCGATTGCCACCCATGGTCCTGATTTCCAGAACCGCTCCTGCAGCCTGTTGACTGCTACTGGCCTCTCTTACCACCTTTTCTCTCCAGTTTCCCATACTTTTTCCTCCCTTAACGACCTTAATCCCTCCCCTTTTCTAGCTTTGGTCTATTCTCTAACCACTACATAGTTTTGTACAATCCCAGAACGCTCTACCCAGCATCCCTAAGGCGTCCCACAGCCCTGCAATCCGCAGGGCGACCCAGGCAGCTGCTCCTGTTGACCCATTTAGCGGGTGGCACTTCTGGGCCAGAGAGCTGCCTGCTTGCTGTGACAGCCTGGGGAGGAGACGGGTCATGTGGCCATGTGGCACTGGTAGGGTTATTGGGGTCCCTTCCCCCATCCTTACTCTCCTTAGTGCTAACAGAAACCAGCCTGTAATCACATAAGCCAACAGGGTGAGGATGTATTTCGCCGTCATGGTCCTACAGGGCACAGAACAACGCTGCTCTAAATCACACCAACAGGTCGTTGTTTGAATCCCCGCTCACGCTCAGGTCTTTCTCTGGCAAGACCCCAACTTAATCCAGCGTGCTGCTCCCCCCCCGCAGGGCCCTGCGGAGCCCCGCGGCCCCCAGCTCCCCGCGGCCCCCAGCGGCCCCGCCGCAGGCCGCGCAGCGCCCCGAGCTCAGGCGGGCCGGGAGGGCCCCAGGCGAAGCGGGGCCGGGTAGCCCCAGCCCTGGAGCCCGCAGGAGAGCTGCAACGCCCCGCCAGCCCCTCAGCCCCTGCCGCCCTGCCCCGGGCCCTGCCCCGGCGCCTCCCCGGGCCGGAAGCGGCGGCCTCTCGCGACGCGGGACCGCGGCGCTTCCTCTTCCGGCGGCGTGCAGCGGGGCTCGGGCGGCCGCCATGGCGCTCTACAACTTCAAGAAGATCACGGTGGTGCCGTCCGCCAAGGTACGGCCGTCGCTGCCCCTTCCCCGTCCCCCAGCGCCCCACAGCGCGGGGCGGCCCCTCAGCCCGGCGCCGTGCGGCGGCTGGTGCCGCGTGTGAGGACAGCGCTGCCCACCCCCTCACGGCGCTGCCGGCGTGGCCGCGGGCCTCTCTCCTCCCAACCCCCCGCAAGGCCGTGGACTCGCCCTGCGGTAGTGCGCCTGGGCCTCGCGGCCGGTACCATGGAGGGGGAGGGGGGAGCGGGAGCGGTGGTCTTGTCAGAGAGGAGCACTGCGGCCTTGTGCGCCCTCAGCCGCGCAGGGGTGGCCCCCGCAGAAATCCCCCGTTTCCCAAACCCGTGCCATGCTTAGCCCCGCCGCTGCGCGCATTCAAGGTAAAGTTCTCTCCTAGTCTAACGGAGGCGCTTTAGTGACAGGTCTGGTGCGCGGAGCGGCGCGGGGGGCTCGGGCCTGCTGTGCTGCACCGGGGGGGGCAGGGGATTGGCCCGCCGACCCCCCGGGTTCGGGCTCCGGGGGAGCTGGGGTGGCTTCCCGAGCTGCTACTGTGGCAGCTGTGGGCGGGGGGGCACCCCTCAATGGAGTGAAACCCAGAGGGGAATGTGCAGAATGCCTGTTACGGCCTGGAGATGGGAACCTGCCCTAAAACATGTTGCAAACCACATATGGAGGGCATGTGCTTAACTGGTCTGTGTACTCCTCCACCAAAACAAAATGTATGGCTTTATAAGAACTTGACGATTCATGTAATTAATAGTGTTTCCTTGATTGCAGGACTTCATAGATTTGACATTGTCAAAGACTCAGCGGAAAACCCCAACTGTCATTCATAAACATTATCAAATCCATCGGATTCGACATTTTTACATGCGAAAAGTCAAATATACTCAACAAAACTACCACGATCGACTCACTCAAATCTTAACAGATTTCCCCAAATTAGATGTAAGTGCTTTCTTGTTTAATCATAAAGGAGCGTTGCTTTCATGGCATCAGGAATACTTCTTTAGGAGTTTATCGGGTTTATTCGAGTTTATTTTAGCCTGGATAACATCTTGCTGATGCACCATATAGATTATTTTGACTGATTCCTGGTAGATTTTACTGGGGAATAATTTTAGATAAACTTGTTCTGCAAAAATAGTATGTTCCTCCTAAGAAAGGAAGACTTAAATTGTGCCCATAAATGGTCATTGAAGGATGGGTTTTACAAGGTTTTAGCTGATCAGATAGGTTTGCCAGAAGTTGCTGCTGAATGAAGAGAATGCATGCATTTTTTTAAGTATGTTATTTCTGCATATTTCTTCTTGGCATACGCGTATGTAAGTTGTGTTTACAGTTAGTCTTCCCTAGAAAATATTTGCAAGAAGTAACAAATGTCCGCATAGGTCACATTGCTTCCTATCATCAGCTTTTCAGAAGTTACTTTGACTGTATGAACATTGTTCTTGGTCCCGTAAAGGATAGTGTTGGAAACACACTCTAACAAGATGCACATAGTCTTGACTTACCAACAGCTGCAACTGGATCCATGTGTTCAGTGGGGCTTTTTAATAGGCAGTGTTCTGCTCATGCTTAAATTGTTGACCCACAACCATATTTTTTCCTGATATTCTCATATCCAGTGAGTATTACTGCAGAATTCCCACAATATCTTCTGTGTTGTGTTTAACATCACATGATGAAATTTCTGCAAATAAATAACATAAGTAGCTGAAATATTTTGTTTAAAAGATTTGAATGAAAGATGCTGCTTCCTTGGAAAGCTGAAGAATTTATTTGGGTACTGGAGAAACCTTTTTTATCCAGTCTTTCACAGAATTTAATTTAGCACTCAGAAAAAGGGAAGAATTAATGTTGTTCTGTGTTTCTGGTATAGTATAAATTTGCTTTTAGAAACTACTGCTGCAGGCTTCTTCCAGTTTCTTACTAAAAAATTAAAAAAAGCCTTCAGAGTTGTAATATGAAGTATTTTACAAAGCAAAAGATCAAATGGAAACTCATTTATAAGCAGTCCAAGATGTGTTTGCAGAAGAAACTTAAAGCAATTAAGATTTGTGCATGTAATGACCAAGCAGGTTATTTTTTCTTAGATAATAACGAAAACTGGCTTGTATTGTCATTTTTGTTGCTGTACTGGAGAAAAAAAAAGAATTTACATAGCTGCCAAGAAATAGTCATCTTAAAGAAGGAAAGTATTAGGCTTAATTTTATTTTATGCTTTCCTTTTAGGATATTCATCCTTTTTATGCAGACTTGATGAATGTTCTCTATGACAAAGATCACTACAAGCTGGCTCTGGGACAGATTAATATTGCTAAGAATTTGATTGACAAGTAAGGAACATTGATTTCTTTGATCTTGTACCTGCCTGGTTGGTTGTTGGCTAAATTCTTACTTGTCTCCACAGTGTTGCCAAAGACTACGTGCGACTCATGAAATACGGTGATTCTCTTTACCGCTGCAAGCAGCTGAAACGTGCTGCTCTGGGGCGAATGTGCACAATTATCAAAAGGCAGAAACAAAGCTTGGAGTATTTGGAGCAAGGTTTGTGTTATAGATAGGCTAAAATAAGGCATGTGAATTGGATGTAAAATTTATTCTTACACTTAATAACAGTTAGAAGAATGTGTTTAACACAGAATATAGACACAGGAAACAAATACTTCCAAAATCCCCAAATACTTAGAACCTTGTTTTCTTTGAAAATTCTTTAAATTTTGTGGTGTTACTAACAGTTATAAAACACACTTTTTTGCTTATGCCACAGCCATGCTTTTATTTCTCCTGATTTTCACTAACATATATTTGAAAAATAGTGCCAAACATTACTACTTACTTCAGGCTTACTATTCCTACAGGTTATGTTGCCTGATTTGATGAGGTTATTCTAGCTAAAAGACAGTGGTCTTTATTTTTTAAATATTTATTAAGTTCCCTTTTTTGTTGTATAGATACTTGTGGAATTTGCAAACTATTAAATGTTTTCATAAATGATTAATCAAATTGGAATGTCAGAGAAGTTATTAATTTGTATATAAACAATTCAGCATATGAATTTTTATTCCATTTCAGTAAAACTTACTTCAAATATTTGAAAAATCTTTTTAAAATTTCAGTGCGCCAACATTTGTCTCGTTTGCCAACCATTGATCCCAATACACGAACTCTCCTGTTGTGTGGCTACCCAAATGTTGGAAAATCAAGCTTTATAAATAAGGTATGTGAATCTTTTTTGGAAATAATACTGAGATACCATTTTTATTTAACTGAATGGGTTATATGGTATACCATACCATATTTAACTGAAATAAGGTAACATTTAAACAATCTGATACCATGATGGCACTGTCTTATGTGAGCAAATTTGGTAGCAAATTCAAATGTGCGATTAGAGGTTGAATGAAATTCCTGGAGGGATAAATGGAAAATTGTGATAGGTTTCATGCTTAAAAATTATCTTTTCCAAAATAGCATGTATCCCAGTAACATATTTTCTGATAGAGAAATGCTGGCAGAGAAGCCAGAATAATTATTTTTTAACTTTTTTTGTAGCAAACGAAGTATATTATAATTGTGATATGCTGCTTGCAACTTCAGGAAATTTTCAGTACGTGTGTGTGAATTAATTTTGTTTTAAGGTTACAAGAGCAGATGTAGAAGTGCAGCCTTATGCCTTTACCACAAAATCTCTCTTTGTGGGACACATGGATTATAAATATCTGCGTTGGCAGGTAAGAACTGTTACTATTTTGCATTTTCTCTAAAGAATCAACTGGGTATAAAATGATTTGCCATTTAGCAATATGAGCTGCATTTTTGTGTCTTGATGAGACATGTTTGTGTCTGAGACATGCTGTGCAAGGTGCAGTGTGCCAAATAAGGGCAGTAGTCAAAATCTGTTCTAAAAATGTATCGGTGTGTTTTCAGTTTGAGGGAAGAATGGAAATGGAATTACTGACTCAAGCCAGCTCTACTTTTTATCACTGTCAAATTCTGGGCCAGGGCTTTCCCTACTTGTTCAATACTTGGAGTGTTATTTATTCTGAAACCTCATTCTTCTCCTGTTACTTCATTTTCACACTCAATTTGGCTGAGTTTACAGTCTTATTTATGACTGAAAGGAAAAAATATTGCTGTCTCAAAAAAGACAATATTGATGAGAAATCAGGCACATATTCTAAAAGAGTGTTTTGATTATTTGTTAATAATGCCTGACTTAATTATGTTAATTTTAGGTAGTAGATACTCCTGGTATTTTGGATCATCCTTTGGAGGATAGGAACACCATTGAGATGCAGGCTATAACTGCGCTTGCACATCTTCGTGCAGCTGTGCTTTACATGATGGATGTGTCTGAGCAGTGTGGGCATAGCCTGCAGGAGCAAGTAGACCTCTTCAGAAATATTAAGCCATTGTTTGCTAACAAGGTAGGTTTGGTTTACATTATTAGTAAACTCCAGGTTTTTATAACATTATGCCTTGAATTATAATTATTTTTTTTCTTCTTGTTAGCCACTTATAATTGTTGCAAACAAATGTGATGTGAAGAGGATTGCAGAACTTCCTGAAGAGAGTCAGGTTAGAGTACTACTCTCATCTCTCTGCTGACATTCACAAAAATATCATGCACATGTCTCGTGGACAGCTGTCATTTGTATCAGGCAAAAACTTCTACATGATCATTTCTTTATCTGGCTGTTCAGTAATGTAATGGAAAAGTAGCTTTCCAGATCTTGACCTGTGTCTTTCTTGAGTACTGTTTAATGCATGTCCTTGTATATTGATCCACTCTTTAATCCTTACCCATAAGCTTTCAGCTAGCTCATCATCAATCCTGAGGCAGAGCTCCATGCGTTCTAGCTATTCTCTTAGATACACATGCGAATGTCGTAAACGCCAAATACAAAGCAAGTCGCTAATGGTTTCAGAAATCTCTGATGCTGTAAGAACTTCCTATTACTGCTGTAGTTGGAAGTAAAGCTGAATAGCCTTGCTCAATAATAATTTCAGTAAGAGTTCAGGGAGAGTGAGCACTAGATTGAGAGGTGTTGCTGAACAGTTGCAATAGAAGGTCCCACTGGATAACACATTGTGTATATATGGGGCTAATTCTTTTTTATCTACAAATTCAGGGACACATAGGATTTGGGTTTCTCTCACTCTTTTTTCCCCCTTTTCTTTTAATCTCCTTATGGGTCATTTATGGGGGCCTTTTAGAAAATAGTTATTTGTTCATAAAAGAAGAAAGATACAGAACTGTATTTGTGAAGTTTCTGTCATCTGTTCAGAAACATTCTAATAAAATGGTAATAATTTGCATGTATTGGTACTGGATTAGGAATTATGTTCTTGATGTATCGGTATATTAAGAAATGGGCAGAATGTCATTCTTTGGGATAATGTTTCTATTTTAGAAAATATTTGAAACTTTTGAAGCAGAAGGATTTTCTGTAATAGAGACAAGTACTCTAACAGAAGAAGGTGTAATCCAAGTTAAAACAGAGGTAGGTGTCTTTTTCTCTCTATTAAATTCCAAATGAAGAACTAACATTTTTGCCTTATTTGTATAAATTTAATCTCAGTTAAACTTGCATTATAGTGTTAAACTTTAAGCGTTTTACCCTTTATAGCCTGTTAAGCCCCAATGGACTTAGGTGCAAATGGAAAATTGTGTCTAATACAAGTCATAATTTTAAGAAAAATAGATAGTTTTTTTCTGAGTCCTGTTGCTTTCTTTTACTGTCAGCTCATTGTTAAAAAAAAAAAAAATTATGCATCTTCCCATGACACTTTTTATATAAAATAATTCAGTACTTTCTTGAGAGCTAGAGAGATAACACAGAAGATGAAATGTGAAGTGAGGTATTTGGGATTGAAAGCCTGCTGTGTCGTTTGTTGTATCAGAAAGGCCTCATTCCTTACCTGACGTTGCCATATACGCTTTCAGGCCTGTGACAGACTGTTGGCCCATCGTGTTGATACTAAAATGAAGGGAAATAAAGTGAATGAAGTGTTGAATAGATTACACTTGGCCATGCCAACCAAGAGAGATGACAAGGTAGGCTGCATGTTTACAGCATTTCTAGTGTATTTCACAGTACTCTTGAGTAGGATAAGAATTCTGTCATCTTGACAAGTGAACAGAATAATATGGTGAAATTTATATCTATAATTGCCTCTGCTGGTGGGAGAGTTAGCTTGGGATATTTGTATTCTTTAGCAATACATTACTTTGCAATAGTGATTTATAGCGTTACAAAAAATTGATTCAAACTTTTTTATTGGGGTGGATCATTGCATTAATTTCAGGAGCGGCTGCCTTTTATACCTGAGGGAGCAGTAGCACGCAAGAAGCGCATGGAAGTAGACACACCCAAGAGAAAATTGGTAGGTGGCATCTCTTAATTAGGAAATAAGCAGATGGATTTTACATTTGCTATATGAGCCCATAGATTTTAAATTAGATGGTATATAAAGCCATGTGTGTCTTTGCAGGAGAGAGATCTTGAACTTGAACTGGGAGATGATTATATTTTGGATCTTCAGAGTAAGTGTGTGATATAAGAATAGTATTATTATTAAGCAGTAAAGTTTGGCTATTTCAGTCTTAAGGGAGAATACCTAAACCTGACACCTTTCAACTGTGTACCAATGGCACCCTTTTATTGCATAGTGTCCTTTACATCTGTTCTGAAACGGGTGATCTTCAGTGACTGTTCCTTGTTTTGTAATGTCACTCAGTTGTTTCCCATTTTAGAGTCACAGATGTATAATGACTGGTCTGAGTGGTTTTTTCCCATCCATTTTATATTGCACTACCTCATTAATTCTTGATGCTCTCTTTGTTAAGAAAGTATCAGTATGAGAGAGGCTGCATGTATTCTGTTTCAGCTGGATATCTGTTGCATATTACGGCTTGGCTGTGAATCGTGTCATCGAATAGCATTTGGTGGTAGGAAGGTGCCCAGAAATATTTGTAATCGTCAGAAATGCTACCAAATTCTTGCCACTTAGGGATATGGCACTTTTTTAAACTGTGATCTGAGTAGTGTTTTCTGTCATTGAACATTCTTTGAAATGATTTTTTGACTCTTTATTAAATTTTGTTATGTTTTTAAGAATACTGGGACCTAATGAATTCATCTGAGAAATACGATAAGATACCAGAGATATGGGAAGGTCATAATATCCTTGACTACATTGATCCGGATATAATGAGAGTGAGTTTTCCATTATTCTTTTTACACTTTTCTTGACTCTTCATTCCTTTATTTTAGTGTAAATTACCTTATTTGTAGATTAAAAAACAATATGTTTTGAGAACAAGTTCTTTTACATTATCTGCACTTGCATGGGAGAAGATACTGTTTTCTGAATGATCAAGGACAGAATTTCAGAAGAACGGAAAACTGCTTTACCTTGTCCAAATGACGGTGATCTTATCTTTTCCATCCTAAAACAGGAGATTTGCAGAAGTTGTATTTCCTCATTCTTTGACTACAGCCAGAAGGAATGTAGCTAGCAAAGTTTATGTATTATTACTAATACGAAATTCACCCATCAGATTTATGTCTACTGGAGTATAATGTTAAAGCAAATTGACTGAATTCTCAGTTTATAACAGTTTTATTTAATAACGAGCACTGTCCATCTTTCTTGCTGTTTGTTAAGGAGTAGTAGTTCGTGCAGAATGTGGAGCCTGCCGGTTACACGCTTGGGTTCATCTGAATTGCTGGTGTTCCAGACTCATGCTGAGTGTAGAAAGAGAAGGTTTTTTTTCAGCGTGTGTTTCCAGAAATGACACAGCTAGCACAGTTCACAGCACAGTACATCTGCATTCACACAGTAGACAGTGTCGGGGCAGTCACAAAAATACAGCCAAACTATAAAGTGATGTGATCAAGTTAAGTCGGCGTAGTATCGTGCCCCGTAAGTTCACAGTAATCTGTATCACCAGCTGTGTTAAGTGTGGCTGAAGGGGTCATTATCAAGTAATGTGGTTCCTTCTTTGAAGGGTCTGCATACTGTCATGGCCCTGGGCCATGCAGAAATGTAATGTTGAGGATTGTAAGTCAAGGATTTGATGAGCATCTTGATTTTCATTTCATCTCTTCAAAATCTAAGAAACTGGAAGAACTGGAGAAAGAGGAAGAGCTGAGAGAAGCTGCTGGAGAATACGACAGTGAACCAGAAAGCGAAGATGAGGAAATGATGGAAATCAGACGGTTGGCACAACAGATCCGAGAAAAGAAGAAACTGAAAATCCTGCAGTCAAAGGAAAAAGATACTCGAGGTCCAAGGATGCCTAGAACAGCTAAAAAGGCAAGTATAGAACATACTGCTACCAAAGTCTTGCTGATGTGTAATAACTTTATGAAAACATGTGACAGTAATGGGTAGTGGAACTGATCACTTTTTTTCATGTTTCATGCTCTCACTTGCTACATGCTTCCTTCTGTCCTCCTAGGAGTTCTGGTCACTACTTAGTTGTGGAGGCCAAACTAAATGAGTGAGAGTAGCCATTTTTGTTTTCTGTCACACAGCACATCTGTTGTTAAATTCCATATGTATTTCAGAAAAAATTTTGAAGAATAAGATTCAGCTCTTTTAATTGTGTTGTTGCATTGTATATTGTTACTACAGTTGTTCGATTATTTTAAATTCAAATAATTGGGAGATTTATTTAATTTCTTAAAAGCACAATCATGAAAAATTTGTTAAGGGCCCCTCCCTGTGCTGGAAAAGATGGTGTGTTCACAGGATCTTTTGTGACCAGTCCAGGACGATTGCAAAGTAATAAACTGGTAACTAGACATTTTGAGAGAATGAATCTAGCTGATTTTGCACCCAGTATTTCTTACCTTCCCCAGAGTGTGTGCCTTTTGGGAGAGAAGGAAACATTTCTGACTGAAATACCTGTCACCTTCCCCCCAAAAAGGCAAACTATTTGAAAGGTCTTTAGGAAATGCTGGCACATTGCGGTCCTGTGAAGAAGTATTAATGGGTGAAGAGAATTAAGTTGCAATAAATGAAATGGGAAGTTATGACTTTCTTTATCTGCTTGTGGGATATACCAAAGGAATAAATATGTAGTGAATATAATGGGCTTTTGGTGGTATATTAAGACAAAAGATAAGATGGAACCATACTTTTTCGAAAGAAATGTGTTTTCTTAACTATCTTTTTACAGGTCCAGAGGAAGGTGCTAGAGAAAGAAATGACTGATCTTGGGCTTGATATGACTAATAAAGATGATGTAAGTTTTTGCTAATTAAACACAAAGTTTATCTAAAAGATCAATTTAATTATATGCTAAATTTCTTTGAACACATTAAAAATGCGTATTACAGTTGGCACAAGAGAGAGGTAGAATCTATTAGGGAGAAAGTAGGGAACCCAGATGAGGCAGTTGATACTGGAATTTCTGAGTGTTGTAATCATAACATGTTGGGTAGGCAGAAAAATAAACTAACATTTATCAAGGATCACATATATATGCACAGTTTTCTATTAGAACTCTTGGAATTTGCATAGGAATCAAGAATGGGGTTTGGCTAAACACACTTAATTTCAAAGTCTGCTTCATCAGGCTTACCTTTCTACAGTTCTTTAATTCTGTAGAGTTTTAATTGAAGTTTTTGAGGGCAACTGGCATCTTTAGATGTAAGGCAGCTAAAGGACTTCAAACAGATTTGCCTTCAGGAGACATTTCATTTTACAAGAAATTAAAACAAAATCAATTTTGTACAGCAGGTTCAGCAGTACTATGGCTATCTGGATCTTAAGACCTCAAATTCTTTTAACTAAACAAGGAGGTAGGAAACAAGGAATGTCAACACTACACATCTGAAACAAGCATTTATTCTTCTCAGAGCTGACACAGTGAGAAGGAATTTAATATATATGCTGTAGGATGATAAGCCTTCATGTCTGAAATTCTTTAGGGCTGTGTCCTGTAAACAGGGCACTAATCACGGTGTTTCTTCATTGCTCTTTTGCTGTTGCAAAACGGCATCAGTATTGCTATCCATTAATTTGTCTGTGTCTTTTTATCCGTTACTTATGAATCTACTCAGAAAAAATACCAGAAAACTGGAGTTAGTAATAATATTGATAATGAAAATAATATGCTAATAGTCAGCAACATTTGAATATTACTGTAGGACAGAAAGGCAGTGACCAAGAGTTGATAAGGTCTTTGTTACTATGGAATAACCAATATAATGTATCTCAGTAGTCCACTTCCTGTTTTTTCATATTAGTCTAGTTAGAAATGGAGCATATCTGAGCGATTGTTTCTTGTTATAATGATTAAAGTGGTATTTTGAATTTCAGGCACATTATGTGAGAAGGTCCCGTAGTGTTACAAGGAAACGTAAGCGTGATGAGTCCGAAACCCCTAAATCCACAGCACGCAGTCGCAGCTCCTCTCGCACACCACGGGATGTTTCTGGCCTTCGTGATGAAAAGGTTTGTTAAAAGTTATTTACCTTTATCGTAGAAGACAGCATGATTGTACTTAAACCAGCTTCTGGGAAACTTCATGCTAGGCTGGTTGTGTTTGTCCAGAGCTCACTTTTCTTCTCTTTGCAATTTCATCTTCTGTTCATTTGGACTCTCTATACTGCAGAAATGCCTAGTTCATTCTTACAAATACGATGTAATGATGCTGACCAAGGAAGTACATGTCAAATTTTTATCTGTAAATGCAAGTATGAAGGAGGAGTTGTACAGACTGTGGAGTTCCTCTCTTAGTAGGTTAGGAATTCCAGGGACAGCGCAACTGTATTGTTTGTTAATGTACTGGAAAAGGATTGGTGTCACTTGAAGTGATGCTGTTCTGGAGCTGCAGATGGCGGTCTATGTTTGGTGTTATTTAATGTCCTTGTTAAAATCACCTAGCTTAGTGGGTTTTTATAAGGTAAAGCTAGCTACCTGAGTTTGTTTGTTTGTTTATTTTTAAATAGATGGTGAAGAAGGTCAAGATTATGGCAAAGAAAGCTCAAAAGAAAATGAATCGCCTGGGAAGGAAAGGAGAGGCAGACAGACACATATATGACTTGAAGCCAAAACATCTGCTGGCTGGAAAAAGAAAATCTGGTAAAACACAGAGAAGATAAGCAGTCTTCAGAAATAAAACTAAAATCTCAGTTTATTAAAACTAATTTCTAGTCCTGTCTTCTTTTTTGGTAATACAGTGTTTTAAAAGTATGTGGTTTGTGTTAGTGGTTGATCATTCCATTTTCTTACTCCTGACTTTCACGTAGCAGTAAAGTTCTACGTAAAACTAGATTTAAAATGAGGTTAAATCTAGAAATGTGAAATATTTGTTAATGAAGCTACTATCAGAATTAAAAATGCACAGCTTCATAAAGTAACACATCAGGGAGGTTTGGCTTTCTGTGTGCAAGTTAATTCTTTGATGGCTAGTCAGTGATGAGTGTATGTCACAGGTAGGGGCTGAAACTGGTGGTGGGGTAATGGGAGACAGAAAAGTACTGCACAAAGTCCACATTCCTGCACTGACCCTGTTCTGAAAGACCAGGAGAAACACTGCCAGTTCACAGAGCTGAACGGTGACTGAAGCTCAAGGAGTAATTGCCAGCTTTAGCACTGACCTGCCATCTGTTAAAACCTAAACCAGCATGGGCTGGGAAGGTTACAAGTTACAACTTTTAATATTTCAGATCAATATAAATATTTCAGGTATGTAGAAAATGACAATCAGATTGAAATTTTGTCCTGAGTGCATGTCAGTTATGCTACTGTCATCATCCTCTGCTTAGGAAGCCTTTGCTCTTCAGAAGCTGATAGACAAGAATTCTGCATCTGTTCAAGGCAAAGTACATTGTCAAATGTGAAATATTCCATTTTTGTCCCTAGTTGGTCAAGAACAAGGTAGGAATTATCTAGGGTTTCATAAAATTGTGCATTATTTGTTGCCTGAACAACACACTTAAAATGTACAGTTTTAAAGACTAAATGGGTATCCAATGAAATACGCATATTAAAAAACAACCAATCAACCAGGTAACAGGGAAGAATCCTTAAATTATTATTGCTTTTTAAATACAATAGGGTAAGGATCATAGAATGGTTTGGGTTGGAAGGGACCTTAAAGATCATCTGTTTCCAAGGTCCCTGCTGTGGAGGGTTGGAAGGAAAATGTTCAGATGTCACCTTTAGCATACTAGAGCACAGGGTATACATGCATACCCTTTCCCTCATCTACTTCACATAATAAATTCAGTATTAAAAACATACTGTAATGCTGCAAAGTAGTCCAATGTCAACAAAAACTTTAATATCAAAACTTTAAAGGGATTTTGAAGAACTGTTAGAACTTTGCTTTCAGCTTCCTTATGCATGTTATTTCTACTTGAGGATATGCTTTGTCAGCTTGTGCTAAAGGTGAGCACTTGAACTAGAAAAGCAGAACTTTGTTACAGGAAATTCGTGCCCTGCTGCCCCCCCCCAATCCCACTGCTTCAGTGGTCAACAGGGATGGTGTTGCTCATAGTGTAGTAATGACTGGGATTATTCTCCATGTGGCTCAAAGTCTGGAAAGAAAAATGACAATCCAAAGTTTTAGGTTAGGTATTTTAATCATAATCTTATATTTAAGATAGTGTTTTATTTAAAAAGTATTTTAAGTATTTGAAATGTACTCAATTACATTATTTGTACAATGTGGCTGATTGCACTGAATTCAAGACAGCTGTTCATTGCATCACTATTCCCTCACCCACTATTTGCTTCAAAACAATAAAACAGTTCAGGTCAAATTACAACAAACTGGGCTCCAAAACCTGTAGGTGTTGAACCACTAGAGATGGCAGCACATAGAAGGTTCAGTGCTGCAGTCACAGCTGGGGCGAGAAAGAGAAGCATCTTAGCCACTGTAAAAAAATCAGCTTTACCTTGAAACCACAGACTAGTTACAACCACTTCTCATTGCATGTAAAACATGGTATGAAAAACATTCTATTTCATCAAGACACCTCTGGGAGAAGTGAACTGAAATCTCAGTCGAGTTGCCTGCTCACAGAAGAAATCACTATTACGCTTTTTTGGGGGAGAAAACCCAAATCCAAGAATTTTAAATTCAAAGTGAGATACTGTTGATTATTTGTCTGATTTTAAAAAAGCCTTCCATTTTACTTGTTTCTAGCAATTGACTGCACAGTCAGAGGATTAGCTCTTTTCCAAGTAACTGAAATTAAGACCTGGTATAAACTCATAAATTATCAATCTTAAATTTTTGAGTTTGAGGGGTCCGAGTTCTCCAGGAATGACTTGCAGTGGGTGTTGCAGGGAAAAAAGCTTTTATCAAGATGCCTTTGTTTTCTGGAAGATGGGGAAGAGTCATTTAATGCACATCCCTTCTCCAAAGGAAGGCCATCTTCTATATTAGATAGGTACCAAATACATTTGGTATAATTAACCACCACCAACAACAACTTTTTTTTTTTTTTTAAAGAGATGTCCAGTACTCTGCCATCAACTCACCAGAAAAGGTAGTAGGGAAAAAACCCCAAACAAAACCTGCAATGTTTATTATCTAAAGCTGTGTGTGACACTGCAGCACGTCAAAGTGAAACTCAGTCCACACAGATAATCCAATTACTTAAGCTTTTATGTTTGGTTAATTATAGAGTAGCTGAAGAGATTTGCTGTCTGCAATTAAAATCATCCTGATTACTTTGAATTAATTGTTGGGTTTTTTTCAGGCAACTAGTCATCTCACCATCAATGCAGGGCTCAAATTCATTTGTAATTGCTACTTTAGAAGGCATAGTAACATACAGCTGAGAATGTACCAGCTCTACCTAACAAGCTGGACAGGATTCGCCCAACTTGCCCTGCCAGCGTGTGTAGCTAGGTGAGGGAGTAAGAGCAAACCGGGCACACACAGACTGAGGATCTCATGTCACACCAGGTAACGGAGGAAGATGGACCCAGGGGTTTCTTACGTTACCATCACCCATTTCACATGACAGCAAGCTTAACTCACCCAAGACAACAGGGCTGGGGGGAAGGGGAGGTGAATATAGAAGAAAAACTCATTGGCTATAACCATCTCTGTGTAAAGTAATTAAACATGCTCCAGGTGAGCAAATCTTATGCACTCAAGAGTCATAAGCTACCATAGTATTAACAGGACAGCACATCACTGCTAGCTTTCAGCATCTTTTATCCCACCTATTTACATTCGATGTATTTTTTCATGATCAACAAATTTGTTCAAGTTACTTAAGTTATCCCACCACTTAAAAAGAAAGGTCTCTGCAATTAGTTTAAACCACGGAGTAATCTTAACTTCATTCTTGGAAGCTTTGTCCAAGAGCTGTTTCAGTTCTTTCTGTGTCACGTAGCAGTAGCTTTGGATCTCATTAGGGTCGGGATTCAGCATTACGTCCTTCTGTACAAACAGGATATAGTCTATCTCATGTTCACCCCAGATCCCATCAGACTTGGCCTTGTAGTGAATCCGCGTCAGGTAGGAGATTTCTTCTGGAGTTACCTATAACCAGAACGCTTGTCAGAACCGGAGCCAAAGCAGAACAAATGCATAACTAGGCATTACAGAATTAACAGCTATTAGGCTCTTCCTTAAAAAGTATTCTCCCCCAAGTGCACAATTGCCATGTTCTTTGTGAAGAATTACTATGAATAAAAATATATATACTGCACTTTGATGACATGAATTGCACAGCATTTCTCTAGTCAGACTCACTTTGTAGTATTTTGGAGTGAGTATGTATTTTTGGAGTATAATTGAGTGGATTTCTTCTATACAGTAATTTCAAATAATGTTTACCAGACTTCAATACACATTTACTGAAGCACTGATGAACACAAACACTTGCACCCACCTCTCACCTCCCAAGGAAAGCACCTGACTGCTACTTAAAGCCAATGTCAAAACTGGTACTGACAGACCCCACAGAACCCTGACCTACCAGGCATCTGCACAGGCTGCAGACCGGGTAATTAGTTCTGGGCACAACCCAAGCATTGTGTTTCCCCGTAGCACACTACTGCCACATCCTGTGGCACAAACATAATTAGTTACAAAACCTGGGAAGAGATTTTGGCCATGAGCACAATTCAGCTAGCTTCAACCTGCTCTCTGCGTACTCCCAAACTGCCACCAGAAAGGAAGGTACCAGAAGTGAGCTGCGTGACTACTCTGGAAGAAACACCGAGTGCCCAGGCCACCCTACTTCCTGTAGGCAATTTGGGATTGCAGAGGGACTTGTACAGGGATGCTGGCAGCACACTCGCAGTGATGCTCTCCAAGAGCTCCTGTATCAGACAATGCTGACAGAGCTCAGCCGTCAGCCTGGAGGAAGGATGGCACAGCGCCTTCCCCTAGCCAAGCGGGGCAGCCTGACCAGCTGGAAAACATGCAGGCACCCAAAATTAGACATGAAGCAATGCAATCCTTTACAGTGCAATCTCCTCTTTGGCTCCTATTTAGTTTGAGCAGTGGAATATTCTGAAATACCATTTACAGAGATAAGCTTTGAGACTCCAGGACATAGATAAAGTAGTCTCAAATTGACTAAGTTCCCTACATTTCCAAAGCCAAATTCATTTTCAGGTTTCAGGCTGACCCTATCTGCCAGATGCAGTTTGTAAATGGGCAAACACTGGCAAGAATTGCTTCTCCCTCCCTCCTTTACCTGCTCCATCGGAATTCCTAACTCTGCTTTTAGTCGTCTCTGTGCTGCTCTCCGAACACCAATGGCATTATTTTCTTCCAGTTCTAGTGGATGGCTTAGAGGATGACTGCAACAAGTGTTGGTAAAACAATCTGCAAGAAGTTTGTATCAGCACATTTTTGTCACGTATAAACCATTGGGGAAAACAAAACAAACCCCCAGAAAATCCCCAGAGATGTAGGACAGTCATTCAACACATCACAGTTTTGTTTCTCTTTTGCAGAGAAGAGTCAGAGAAGGAGGATATTTTCACCTCTTATTTTTCTTTACACATTTTGCACGAGGATTCGCCTCTACTAAGTACTCCTTTGCAGGTTAGTGTTTGATACACATGACAGATGTGCATTCTCACACCCAAGATAGCATCAACTTAAAAGTTGATAAAGACCTTGTTTATCCTGCAAATGCTAACTGAAATTACTTTGGGGAGCTTATATGCAACAGAATATTGAAAATATTCCCAGACCTTCAAGACCAGCTGACAGTAGAAGTAAATAAGCAGTTTATGCTTGTGTTTAAAGGCCAGACCCACTATACTCTGTTCAAAGTATAGAAAACTGTTCTCAGTTACGTAGAATAACTGTGATTGGCCAACCTTTTATCTGTAGAAGTCTAGCTTGAAATCATCTAAAACCAGAGTCAGATTACCTACAAACTACACTCAAGCATTTTGATTAGTTAGTAGTCAAGGAAAAAATTAAAACCAATCTCTAAAGTAAAGATTCCTTTGGAAGGAAAAAAAGGTCTTCCTTCCTCAAGTTGAAGAGGATTAGAAACACCTGTATTTGTTTTCCTTCTGAAGTGCTGAAACAAGACAGCTTTATGCTTCCTCCAACATGTCTCATGTAAGTTATTTTTCTTTCATTCCACTTCTTATTTTTATGCCTCTCCATTTGTGTTTGATAGTAATAGCTCAGGAGTCTTCAAACATCATGCTTTATATGGTTTGGCCACATAGTTTCATTTCTTCTATAGTTAAAAAAGCGTTTGTTAAGAGATACGCAGATAAAGGCCTGCAGACCTCACCAAAACACAATGCAACTGCTTCCACACAGCAGGGCTCTGCTATGCATCAGCTACATGTCTTTACCAGTGGAATGAGAACACCTTTCACAGCTACCAGAGCAATTTCTTCAGCTCTGCTAAGTATGTCTTGCAGCAGAGGAGGTAAACACACACTCTGCACTTGCATAAATAGGATCAAACATGTCAGGGAACAATCATTTCCCAGGAACACCTATAACAATAAGCTGGCGTTCCCATTACCTTACTTCATCCACAAGTTTAAGAGTATTTAGAACCATCTCCTCTCCAAAGTAGTAAATTCTAAAACCTCGGAATGAGTTAACACTGCAAGATTAGACTGGCATATTTTTTAAGATACTGATTTAAATAAAACATTTTGATAAATACATATTTCAGTACTAACCCGGAAATGTTATTTTTGCACTTGACCTCTGCTGCAGCAACAGTTTATTTTCTGTATTAAATAAGAAAACACTGAAAGCTCGGTGCAGTAAACCTAAAAATAAAAAAAAAACAAACAGAAAGCACTATTTAGCAGAGGAGAAAAAGAACATAAATACAGTTTAAGAGCTTAGAATGGCTTCATTTTGGGATAATGAATCTAGAATTCATATATGTTAAAACCCAAGGATTTAATAAAAAACTCACAGTTACTATTTAGGTTTCCATGGCAGCTTATGCAAAACATCATGAAATGCTAAGAACAACAATGCAACAGAAGAGTTCTACTAAACTTGGTCAGCCCGCCATTCTGAACACGCACCTTTGAGCAAGCTTCTAAGGAGGGCTCAGCATCCATGAATTTACTATCAAAAAGAGATGGCTCAAAAATTCTGAAAAAAATGTATGGAATTTCAAGATGCTTCTAGAAAAGTACAATGCAAAATAGGCTCCCTTAAAAACAGTACAATTGCTGTTTTCTGCAGCTTTTGAGTTTGTTATTCCTCACTCTTCAGGAAGACGATTCCCCCAAGTACAGAAAAGGAGGTCACAAACTACTATGAGATTCAAGAATTTGACCAACCTCAAATAAAACCCACAATCAGTTAGAATGACAACCAACAAAAGAGCCTTTCCTATTAGCAGTATATGAAGTAGAACTCTGTGTGTACTACTTAAAATTCAAAGTCTCTTCTACTTGAGAAGAACTCAGCAAAGAAGCAAGTCACATTCTTTAGAAAAGGCTACACAGAATCAGGTAGCTACAAGAGGAAAAGAATATTATTTTGTCATCAAAATGTGACTCAAAAATATTCATCAAGACATACAGCTTATATCCCAAATCACAGATTTCTCTCCTTTGTTGCTGCCTCCAATTGTGTGTTCCTCCATACTGCAATATTTTTTTATATTAGGTATTATATGCTGGAGGAGTAGGGAGATGTGGGGAAGTACTTGGTCTGGCCTAAGATTAAGGCTTTCATTTAATCGTGACTATACTTCTGATAATATTCAATCAATTTAATGGTTCGATTAGAAGGTAAGCAAGCTGTACCTTTATCAATGTTTTCATTCAAGTGACAATTTTTCTTGGTATCTGCTCCAACCTTATTATCATTTTCATCGATAAGGATGCACATTTCTGCCAAGAGCTGCACCTGCTGCTCATCCAGGTGATCTGTGTTTACTTCAGGCATTGTGATGGTAGCAGAGGTTCTACTAAAAAAACAATGAACAGTCATTCAGTTATAGTAACATCTATAAGATCGTGAGCACAGTGTGAGAAATAATCCAATGGCTAGGTTTTCCAGCACAGTGTAAATTGTGCACCAACTGTATTTTGGGGAGTTTACAAGCTTTTAGATTTCAGACGTTTCCTATCCATGACACAAATCACATAGCAACATTCTGTAGGAGCCTGAAAGATTTCTTGTTTGTTTCTCTGAAGGCCCATGCAGCAGCTGCTGCAGGAGAGCCGCGCCAAACGTTAACATCTGGATCGGCTGGCAGTATGGGAACCCCAAACGTGACCCCCAACAACGCTCACCCTGCCTGCTCCCGCAGCCCGTGCGTGCTCTGCGCTAACGCTGGGTTACATTTACAACGCCAGACACCGTCTGCACCGGTATTTCTCCCTCTCCCCACCAGTAAGAACCAACAGGGCTTCCCTGACGGGGACACGCAGCCCAAGGCACTTCCAGAACAGCCACACCGTCACCGCGGCCCCGCTGCACGCTCCAGCCAGCCTCCCACCCCGCAGCTCCCTCCCCCGCCGGGCCCGCTCCCTCGGCGGCTGCCCCGTCGCCCCGCAGCCCCCTCCCCCGCCGGGCCCGCTCCCTCGCCCCGTCCCTTGGCAGCCCCTTCCCCGCCAGGAGCGGCCGTCGCCCCTCCGCTCCCCTCCCTCACCTCTCAGCCCAGGCCTGCCCCCTGCAGCGGCCGGCGGCGGACGCGAGCGGCTGGCGGTAGCGGCACCAACGCCCCTGAGGGACGGGGGCTCGGCGGCCGCCCGCGGTAACAGCGCGGCGCAGCACGCGCCACATGGCCCGTCACCCCGCCGCCGCCAATGGCAGCACCCCCGCGCACCAACGTCACCGCATCGCCCGATCGCCCCACCGCGGCGCGGCTGCCCAGGAGGCGGGGCCAGCAATAACAGAGGGGAAAAGCGTCGGGCGCAGCCAACCGCAACACAGCTAAGTAGAGGCACTGACCAATACGGAGAGGGGATAACGGCGGGCTAGCCAATGGAAAGGGGGACGCCGCATGACTCGCGGCCCCGCCCAGTGGGGCACGGCCATTTCCGGCAGGCTGGACAGCGCGCGGCGGTGCGGGTGGTGGTGGGCTCGGGGCTCGTCACCAGCCGCCCCTGAGGCAGCGTCAGGGCCCGATGGCTGCGGGGGATGTGCTGGGTGTGCAGGTGCAGCCGCTCGGTGGAACCTGCGCCAAGGCTGACGGGCAGGTTCGCCAGGCTGGGGCGAGGGTGCGTGTTGATCAGTGTGGTACAGGCTGGGCCGGGCACAGCAGGAGAGCGGCCTGCAGGCCTTCGTCTGGGCAGCGAGCCTCTTGCTGTGACTCGCAAAGCTGAAATATGGTGGGTTTGGGGTTTTTTTGTTGTTTTTTTGTTTGTTTTATAATAAGGAGGTTTGAGTATTTCTAACTTGAAGCACCACTTACTGGCTTTTCACCCACCTGTAAAAACCAAAGGACTGCACCAAAGCGCCAGCTCCTACAAATGTTCTTGTGTTTGTGGCAAACCATTCCTGGACTGCCTTTCTGATAAGTTCTGGGAGCATTCTTTCAGGTAGATGCCATAACCACCAGACTGTAGAGTTGCAGGGCTTTACGGCAGCCTCTGTAGTGTGCAATCTTAGATTTTTTTCTTTGCTCCATAGTAGAATCCCTTGAATTCAAGAGGTTAAGTCTGTGCCGTACAGATGACAACCTGTGGCACTTGTTGAGGTGGGGCGTACTGGTCAGTTGTCTCCTTCACTGACAGCTAGTTTGCTGAAAACAGTTCCTGTATTACTCAAGCTCTGGAATTGCCTAACTCATTAAGTTCTTACGGGACACAGAATGAAATACCTGGTTTCTGGACAGGAATCAAGTGTAGGCGAGATGTCAAGATGAGCTGCTCAGATAGGGTAGTTCCAGATAGGCACAGACACCCAGCCTAAAGGCAGAGGAGCTTCAATACCAGCCTCTGTAGAAACTTCACCGTAGTTGAGTACCTTCTGAGCAAGACTTATTTTGCTGTTTTATTGCCTTTCCACAGATTTGGATTTATGTTTTGATTCCATAAAAGGCCTAGAAATGACATTTCATGTGTTGTCTTGAGGCATTATTCTTTCTGATTGCCTATCAACTCATGTTCCAGCATTTCAGTCTGGTTTGTTCTGATTTTTCCTATGAACAGGACAGATGGCCATTTAGAGATCCCAGTAGCAGAACAAAATGTTCAGACTAACCATGCCTATCTTAAAAGACGGGTATCTTACAAGGGTTCCCCTGTGCAGAGCTTGATGAAGGGAGAGTAAGGGCAGAAGATGGTTTGAGTAGAAGCCACTTGAAACCAGCAGAGAGCATCAAAAATTAAAAAAAAAAAAAAGTATGAGAATGTGCCAGATGCTGCGTATCCCTTTAACTATAGAAAACACAACGTAAGAACATTAATGTTAATATTGTTATTCATTAATATACTACAAATGTAGTATTATCACAGGAACATTAATAATAATTAATAAGCGCTCTCAGAAAGGACTGAAATGTACACAGATTACTTTTTATCCTGAGTCGCTGTTAAGCATGAAAACACAGTAACGGGAAATTGAGCTTTGCAGAAATACTGAGGACATCCTTTACCATATTGATCACTTGCTAGTTTCATTGTTCCACGTGAAAAAAATCTTATCAAATTTTTCTTCTATTATTCTCCTAACGTAACCAATTACAAGCTACACAAATCTATCAAAAATGCTCTTAACTACTGAGATGGACATGCAAACCAGCATTTCATATGAAGACAACAGAGTTAACCAACCCTTCCTGAGAGAGAAGCTCTGTTGCAACAGAAACTTCTGCCCTAAAAGAGAGAGATAGTGTCTGTACATGGGTGGGGCACAGCTGATTGGTGACATACACCAATGAGCAGGTCTACACAGTGATGTTCAGGCTGCACGGTGGAGGGATACCAGAAAAATGTCCCTATAGATAATGGAGAAAAGAGACTTTTTTTCCTAGTGGTAACTGTTGAGAACTTCTATATCAGCACTTTAAAACCTGATGCTCAGAAACAACTATAGTTCCCGTCTTGAGCAGAGAAACAAAGCATTTCACCTGGAGCAATGTTGGTGAGCACCACACCTGACAAGTCCTAGTGGGACTGTCAGGTAAATGAGAGGTAAAAAGCAGCCAAAAAGGATGAGAGAGACAAAGTAAACCCTTTTCACAAAACAGACAAGGGAGAGACCTCCCAAGACTTTAACTAGAGACACTTTCAGGATTAGGTGTTTTATGTCACCTGTATCATCTTTCCTCGTGTGCCCTTCCAGACTTGCCCTGTACCTTCAAAGAAGCAATTTGTGTTGAAAATAAAACATCCTCATTTTTGTAAAGGTATGCATTTCACTGAAACCTCAGAACTTTACTCCTCCCCACATAAATAGAAACATGCCTGAAGTGACATACACATGCCCTTGAGACTTCATTTAATTTATGCATCTCCTGAAGTCTGCTGACTTTCCAAACGCTCTGCTAACAAGGGAAAAGCAGTTTCTTGGCACCACTGGGAAGCTTCTCATTTCCCTTGAAAATCCAACTAGCTGCAAATCACTGACAGAATTTTGCTATCTACTAAGATAAAGGGAAATGCAACCCCCACCAAACTGGAGGAAAACATCTTAATTCTCCAGCAAGTTAAACAAGTACACAGTAAACTACAGGATGAAGCAAATGCTGAACAAACTTGGGATTTGACCCCAGCCTAGAACGCATAGACTCTTGAGACATGCCTCTCCTGTTTCCAGCTTTGCCAAGGAAAATTAAGGGTTTCTTTGCACCCTTCAAATCCAGCCTGCCTCTTTTTAAGCTTTGCGTTCACTGGCTCTAATGTTTAAGACTTCCAGTTCACCCTTCTCAGCAATAGAGCTATCCGTGTTCCTGGTCTCCTTGAAGAATCCTTCTCAGAAGGCTGCTCCTGCCCTGGAGTCATAGCTCTTCAGAAAACATTTATCTAAGTGATCCACTTATGTACAGAGCAAACAACAGCCCAGGTTTTATCTGAATTGGGAGGTAAATACCTCCCAGTCCTAACTAATCTGCTGTTGTTCACTTGACCCTTCTCTCTTAAAAGGCCTATTTCAGGAAAGTGGGTTTGCTTCAGCTTCCTTCAAAGACAGATGGCTTTGTAGTAAAAATGTAATACATGTATGCTAAATATATATAAGTAGGATCTTGTATTTGCATTCAGTTTTGCTATCTCAAGCATAATGGAAAGAATGCTATGATGGATGGCTTCCAAATGTTTTTGTACAGCATAAGGTGATGATTAAAGATATAGGAAACAACTCTTTTAGGAAGGAGTTATTAGGAGGTTTCCTGTATGAAGGAAGAAATAACCCTTGAGCCCTTTTCTCCTTTAGATGTGTTTGTCTTTTTTCTTTCTTTCTCTGGACAGGATGCTCTGCCTTTTCCTGCTACTTTTACAGGTTTGGAAAATCTTAATTTAGGAGATTCAACTATTATTCTGTTGCTGGTTTCCTAAGCCTTGTATCTTGTCCTCTCAAGTCCAGCCAGCCACATATGCAGAAGTAGGTCTGGAAGGTGATGTCCAGGTTAACCTAACTTTTGCCAGTCTGTTTACTGCAATATGTATTAAAAAAGCTTCTTAGCTGTTGATAGTCACAGAATGGTTTGGGTTGGAAGGGACAGTAAAGATCACCTAGTTCCACCGCCCCCGCCATGAGCAGGGACACCTTCCACTAGACCAGGTTGCTCAAAGCCCCATCCAGCCTGGCCTTGAGCACTGCCAGGGACGGGGCACCCACAGCTTCTCTGGGCAACCTCTGCCAGTGCCTTGCCACCCTCCAAGTGAAGAATTTCTTCCTTATATCTAATCTAAACCTACCCTCTTTCAGTTTAAAGCCACCCTCACCCCCCACCCCTTGTCCTATTGCTACTTGTCCTTGTAAAACACCCTTCTCCAGCTTTCTTGCAGGCCCCTTTAGGTACTGGAAGGTCTCCCCGGAGCCTTCTCTCTTCCCCAGGCTGAACAACCCCAACTCTCTCAGCCTGTCCTCACATGGGAGAGGTGCTTCAGCCCTCTGATCATCTTTGTGGCCCTGCCCTGGACTCACTCCAACAGGTCTATGTTCTTCTTACGTTTGAGGCCCCAGAGCTGAATGCAGTACTCCAGGTGGAGTCTCATGAGAGCAGATGCTAACTAGTACTGCTAGTTAGATATGATACCAACTCGTACTGCACTGTTTCCCTAGGCTCCTGTATTGCTATCTGTGTCTCATTTTAAAACAAGTAGTTTGTGAAAAAGCAGGTGCAGTCTTTTGTTCTTATATTACACAGTGGCTGCTACTGTTGTAGTGCCATGACAAAACCAAACTGGTAACAGGGCTAGAGTGACAATGGGTTGCTTCCTGTTCTTTTCTCATTAGAAAGCAACTGCGTCCATGCAAGGCCTGTTAATTTTCAGGTCAGAGCCACCCTGTATCATCGAAAAAGTTGTGTAAGCCCCTGTCTTTACTTATTACAGTATTTTTCATTTCTTCAGGAATAAAATGGTCATGTCTGTTTTTCCCCCTGCTGCTAAAGAGTGAACTTCTCCAGAGGATAAATTGCCGCCTGTTTTCCCAGGCAAACCTCAAATGCAGATCATTATGCCCTTGCTGGACATTTTTTTTCTTCATACTTATCGCTAAAGCTGTTATGGTACAGTAGAATTATATTTGGATGAAGTAATTTTGGTAGGAATAATGAGGCTTTAAAAAATGTTTGGTTGGGAACTGAGTAGCTGAGGACTTGAGTTGTGACTTGGCTAAGATGGCTGAGATAACTGCAACTGCACCAACTATGAAGAGAATTTAAAGCATCAAACAGTTGCATTTGGTCAGGTTCTGTTCAGGCTTCCTGCTAGACAACTCTGTTCCAGCTCTTGTCCATCTTTTGCCTGTTCTGTCTTCCCCCATTTCCTCTCCTTAAAGCCATTTAGCCATTCATTTTGCTTCCTTTTCTCTTTTTGGTGGCTTTGAAGAAGGGAATAGGTTAAAATTATGGGAAGTTCTCAACCAGTTAGGGTGTTTATCTTGTAGAATGACCTCCAGCGATGGAAAAGATGCTAGTAAATAGGTAAAACACACCATTTTTGTCGGTGTTAATACAGCTGCAATTAAGACATGACTGCACAGGAGGAGGTAAAAAGGAAAAAGAAGACGAAAGAGCAGCCGGCATAATTGTAGCTGGGAAGCACATGAAAAGAAAATGTAATATTTTCAGCCCTCACTGAGGCACATGTTCTTCTGGCCTTTCCACAGATCTCTTCTAAGGCAGCCAGATAATCTGCAGGAAGAGAGAAAATAATTAGGCAAAGGCCTCTTTTGACTTTCACAGTCTGCTACAATGAATGAGAGTTTTAGGTGAAGGTTTCTTCTAAGTGTTAATCAGCAAAGGAATTAATCACATTTCAATTATGTGTTGTAAGCTTCAAAGCGAACAGCCTACTTGCAAATGTAGTGGTTAGCTTTGATTCACTGCTTCTCTCCTATCATCTGCAGATGCAGGCAGCAAGTCTGGACTCAGTATTTTCCAGCCATTCTGTATTAGAAAATAAGGAATTCCAGCGTGTTTCAGGGGAGTTCCATCTCCCTTGCCAGTCCACAGCCATCCACTCGGGCATCAGTTTGGCTGCAATGCAATTCAGATGTTTGAATATCGGCGTTAAATCAAGCCCTAGGTGTTGATGTTGGTGCAACCTGGGGGACGCCGGGTGGCCAGCTAAGCGCTGAGGCGTGGGGCTGTGGGCGCGGGGCCGTTTGCCCCGTCCCTCGCAGCATACCCGGGCCTGCGGCCGGGGGGGTTCGCGTGCCGGTCCCCTGTTCGCGACCGCACCACAGGCCAAAGGCCCGCACACGCCCGGCAGCGGCACGGCGCCGGCACCCCTGCCACCTCCCCACCGGGGCTCACGCCGCCACGCCAAGCGAGCCGTCCGGCGGCGGCCCGTACCCGGGTGCCGCTGGCATTTCCGGGCCTCCGGGCCGAAACCACCCGCGGCTGCGGCCACCGGGCGGGAGAGGGGCCTGGAGCGGCCGCCCACAGCCCGGCCCGTCGCCATAGCGGCGAGCGGGGGCCGTGCGCCGCTTCCGCCCGCCGCCGGATGTGGCCGCCAAGGGCTCCTCACCCGCCGGGCGCGCCGCTGCCGGAGCGCGGCGCTCGGCTCCTCGCTGCCGCCGTTGCCCCTCCTGCCCTTCTTTTCCTCCTCTCCTCCTCCCCGTCCCCCTTACCCTCCCGCGCCGCCTGCGGCCCTGCCCCTTCCCGCCCGCCGCCCCGGCTGTGGCTGACAGGTGAGTGCGGGCGGCCGCCGTGCCCCCCTTCGCCGCGCCCCTCAGCGGGGCGCAGACCCTCCGCCATCTTCCCGCCCGGCGCGTCCCCCCGCTGCGGGTGGCGGCGGCTCCCTGAGGGGGTGCGGCGCGGCGCGGCCCGGTCCGGTGCGGGGGGAGCCGCGGGGGCGGGGCAGGGCCGGGCCGGGGGTCTCGGGGCAGCGCGGCGGCGGGGGCAGCGGGCGCGACCTGCGCGGTGCCGCCGCTCGCCAGGCCCGTGGCGGAGCGCGGGGCTCCGGCCTCGGCGCCCCCTCCCAACCCGTCCCATTCCCGTCTGTTTCCGCGTGAAATGACTTGCACGTTCTTTCTAGAAAACCGAAATAACCGCAAACGAGCCCTTCTTCCTCTTCTCTTAGGTGTAGGTTGTTTTGGGTTTTTTCATCTTTTTTTCCCTCCCTAACACTTCCACCCCGAGGCCGTGGGGATGGTTCCAGGTGTGCAGCTAGTGGAACCCAGGGTGCCTGCTGAGGAGGCTCTGCTCGCCAACTTTGTTGGTGTGCTGCTGCATGTCCTGAGGACAAGCCAAGTGTCATACCTCATTAGCGTATAGGTTAAGTCCAGATCCTCTGATATCTGTACAAATGGAGTAAACATGAAATGCCCAGATTCCGTCTAGGGGGGCACGAGTGTGTGAGGCGGGGAGGTGCTGTCTGTGGACAGCAGTGTGGATCTGGCCTTCTGCAGCAGGAGGATGACTTGGAACCATCTGAGATGGGTAAAAGTTACGTCTGTAAGGGAGCCATTTCTCTCTGCAGTATTTCTCTTCCTGAGCTAAAAACAGTGAAGACAAACTTGAGGGAAGAATTAGTATGCTTAATGTATTCAGAGGTTGAGTAGATATTAGGTTCCAGTTATAGAAGAAAATTAAATAAAAAGACTGTGCTTATGCAAAGACAAGGAAAACTTGTCAAGTTAAGCCTTGAACTGTTCAAGAACATACTGGTGTTTGCAAAAAAAAAAAAAAAGAGAAACTTCTACATGTATTTTTTATCCCTCTTGTTACATCTTCCAGCTTGTCCAAGTTTGTTTTGTTATAGAGGTTTAAAGTATGCTTCCTATAACAATAATTCATGGAAGGTTTACGTAAAGAACTGGTGGAACAGCTTCTTTGAAATGATTCAGTGTCATTGAGTACACCTTGAAATTATACAAACGTCTATTGTTCAGGCACCCACTTTGCAACATCACAGTAGTATCATTATCCTGAAGCAAATTTTGGAAACTGTTTTCCAAGCAAGCGTGCTGTTGGTGTTTCTGATGTGATGTTTTTGAAAGTGAGCTGGTAACGTCAATACTCAAGTATGTTTTCTAATGAATAGTTTACATTAGATAAAATCTTGTGTGTGCGTGTGTCGGCCCTAACGTGTCTTGTAATAACTGTAAGGTGTAGCTTTGTGTGTTTTGGACTGGGGCAGTTATTTTAAGAAAAGTTGCCTGCACCAAACATCAGAATTTAAGGCAGAGGCCACTGTAATGTTTGGTTTCTTTTTTTTTTTTTTTTGCCTGTTGTTTATGTGTACATTTGTCCCTAAACTAGTTTATCATGCTAAATCTAAGGGTAACTCTTTCTAAGATGAGACTCTTTAATGTAGATATGCCCTTCCACCATCTTTCTTTTAAATTTAGGACTTGTTTAAAGGATGCAGTCTTGTATGGACTGAAGTGCTTGAGAATGTTGGTACAGTCATGGGAGAAATATTGTGAGTGTGGTGATAGTGTCTTGAAAGAAGAGCTTGCTTCTACAAAATCCAGAAACTGCAAGCCAGGACTAGTATGCATCAAGTAAGGAGAAGTTAAGTTACATGTTTGAGATGAGATTGGAATGGTTTTTTGTCATGGAATTTTTAAGTCTTGGAGCTAAGACTAGTAGCTTGTTTTGTGGGTTGCAGGCCAGGGTGAGGGCCTTGTTTTGGAGGCCACTGCTTCAAACCCCTGTGGTGGAGAGTTTGTTAGTACTGAGGAATGGATGAGAATTGCGATGGTGTTCTTACAAGCCAGAGTGGTTTGTTATTTCCTTGAGTAATACCTACTGACTGTTTTGAGACTGTCTTAGTGTTTCAGGATGATAGGACTAGGTACTTGCAGTGCTGTTACATGTGCTATTGGAAAGTTTGGTAAGTTCTCTGTGGTAGGCCATATGAGGAAATGCTTCAAGAATGTGCTGTACAAAGTTTATTTATTGGTGTGTTGGAAAAGCTTGCTAAATGTATTACAGTTAGTGTCAAAGTTGCTTGCTTTTGTTGGTGTTTGAAGCAGTAGAAGATGCTAATTTATTAGCAAATAATATATTCCCAAATGAAGAGCAATGATATTAGAGGTCACTCTGCTTACATAAAAGCATAATTGCAATTTGTCTGGTACTTCATAATAAGTACCTACATATTGTTTGTTTAGACTAGCACAATAAGATTCAGGCCTCTGAATATGGTGCGGTGTTTCCTTAAACAAATACCTGGTTAAACTGCCTTTGCTCTTAAACGTCTTCTGGATTCTTCACCCTCAGGTTTTCTATTTGCATACATACCTGCACATGCATCTAGACTACTTCTAGGCTATTAGAGATTTGCTCATACAGGAATGGGAGCTAAAATGTCCGTGAAACAGCTAAGGAAATAGAGTAGCCTTCAAACATATTTTAGCATTTAACCAGCAGTAATCTAGCAGGACCTGATTCTGTCTTTTGAATTCCTCAGTAAAGTCAGCTAACCAATACCTGTTGATAAAACAAAGTACGATATATACTCATAGGTAATTAACTAGTGTTAAATGTAAGGTTATATTGTACCCTGTACCATTTAAACTGGTTGAAACTGTGAGCACACTCAGCGAGCGTAGGTAGCACAGATCTCGAAGGAGTTGTATGCTTTCAGGACATCAGCAAGTTCACTTAACAGGTCTTGGTCTCGTGATTATTAGTGGACCCAGGCAGGTTTTTTCTATATTATAAATTAAAAAAACCAACCCCCCATCCAAGTTTGATATTTATTATTGTTTAATGTTAGTCAAAATGAGTCTGTCTGGTTGAGAGTACAATTTCTTGCTTTAGTAGAGACTGTTTGGCAGGCTAAGTCTGCACTGCATTTTGGTGTGATTGCAGCATTTGCTGTCATGGTTGAATTAGCAAGATAAAAGCTTGCTAGCAGCAAAACTGGGCTGGCTTACACTTGGATGTTGATGCTAGAAGCTTGGTCAGAGTAGGTACTTAGTAATGCGTTAAAGCTTTTATTGTCGATTTCCAGATGTATAACATACTTCAAATTCATTGGTACAGTTTTTTACTATGCTTTCTGTTGAAGGGAGGTTGCGACCTTTTCAGTGGTGGATGCTTTCCCCTTTTACATTTCGAGGAACATCCAGTTTTGTTTGAAGTATGCTGCACTAAATTTAGAAGAAGAATTAATGTTGTAGTGCTTGAGTGAGATTTCATAAGGTTTGAGCACACTTGACAGTGGTTCTAGCATCCTCTGTCATGATCTGGGATGGTTTTGTTTCCTAAATATTTATCTTTAGCAAAACAACTACTCTTACAAAGAAATCTGTTTAGCCTGGTCTTTCTCAGGTGTGCTGTATGCTTGGAGCTTGCATTGAATTAATGGAATTTGAATGTACAGCATCTTTGAAACAAGTTGTTCACGGAAGACCTCAAAATGGAAGTTTTGCTCTTTTAAATCCAGTTTCTTTGCATATTAATAAAGATTGTAGAGGCGAACATTGGTACTTAAATTCCCTTAACTCATGAGTAATGCTGTCAAATTGAGTTATGTGTAAGTAAGAAGGTAATAACTGTAATCATTCTCTTCTTTTTTTGCCTTTCCCTCTCTGCCTTGTGGAAAAATCCCCAACCTAAACCAAAAGATCAAAACCCCAAACCCCCTCACCCATGTTAATTGGCATCTTTGTATCTTAAGGTTTTAATGTTGCACAGAATAATTACTATTGTAAAAAGCGTTCGTTTCTTACGTAGTATACACTGAAATTTTGTTCTAAACTGTGTTTGAAAATGAGAGACCTGAGGCTAAGACATTTAAGAGCAAATACAGTAAAAAAATTTCTGTGTTCTTTGATTATTTATTTTTTTTTGTAATACAATCCTTTAAATAGTAAGTATTGCTATTGTGAAACTCTAAACAAAATGGAGCAGGGAAATCTTGGATAAGATATTGCTGAAACTTCCTGATGCTTTTCCCTTTACAGACTTCTGTGTTGTCTTGTATGAACAAAAAAGGAAATGCAATACTGTAGCCGTTCTGTCTGTGCCTGACACTTCTTAAAACAGATTTTCTTCCTGGCTTCAGCAGCATGCATACTCCAGGAATTCTTTCCTTTCAGCAGTCTGCTTGTTCTGTGTTCAAGAGTAGAAGTAGTAGGCAAGTAGAATTAGTTGATAGCTGCAGTGAATTTTTAAGTCTAGTAAGACCAGTGTGCGCACTTCTGTTTAGTGCCATTTCTTTGTTGTAGCTAAATAAAACAGCACTTGGTTACACATCTGCTCTTAACTGTTACTCTGATGAAATATTTCCTGTGACTGAATTCATGGTAACACCTGTCACAGAAAGGTAGGTGGCAGAACTTTAATTTAACACACTCTAAAATATGCTGCGAGTTTAATTAAAGTACTTGAAATACTGAAGTATCGTTGCATTTAGAAAGTTGTAATCACCTGTGGTCTAGATGTTTTCTAGGACATCTTTTTCTCCCCTACTTATGCTGATTGAATTTGTCAGAAATTCATTTGGTACCATTCTCCTGAGGCTTTGATGGATCGCTGTGTGAAGAACACTATGCAAAAGCAGCATTTTCCAAAACGGTTGAGCAGAATAGCTCAATATGTTTCATAAGCTCACTTTTTAATACTGCAGTGCTTGTGAATTGCCCCCCTTAATAAATATTGTTTAGTGATACAACATTTCCCCCCATTTTCTGTGGGGTTTTTTTTGCTTGTTTTTTGTCGGAAAGTACTTTTGTTTAGCTTTTTTTTTTACTCTTGATTGATGATTTTTAGCTTTTGTGAATTCAGCTTCATTTGGTTCAGGGAACAAGAGTTCTGTACTTTGTAATTTTTCATCTTGTAGTATTACTAAGTAGAAGGAAAGTGAATTTATCTTTTCAGAACCCATTTGTAGCACTCAAAAGTTATGATTAGGTACATCTGACTAACAGTATATAATGGGTTATTTTGAAGTCTTTTTTCTTACTTTGACTGGGATTTGGTGCTTAGCCTTGACTTGTTTTGATGTTTTCCCTCACCCCCCTTCCCTGTTGTCTGGTGTGTTTTAACTACAAAATTTTCAAAACTGTGAAAGACTTTGACTGGTTTGTATACTACTGAATGTTTCACTAATCAATATTTAATATGGTTTTCATAGGATATGTAACATGACACTGATATTCTGGACAGGTAATTTTCATTGTTTGAAAACCTTACATAATAAGGGGAATCAGGTAACTGCTAGAAATGAGCACCTTATTTATTTATTTTTTTAGCATCATATTGCCAAGGATCTGTTTTGTGAAATCTACGCTTGAAAAATCTACAGCTTCTTACTGTTGCAATTAGCATCAAAATAAATCTGAAATTGTCAAAGTGAAGTTAATATTTAAAGGGACACTGTCACTTTTAAAACCTGAATTTACATCCTGGTTCTAAAAACTTCTAGTTATTGCTCCCTTACTGGAAAGTTTGTCAGGCTATTTGGTGGAATTCAGAACAATATTAAAGGCAGTGAAGCTCATCCCCTTTGGCTTCTCCTTCCTATCCTCTGTGTGCACATGACTGCTTGTGGCCTCTTTGGTTTCAGCTTTGCTATGGCTGTGTGCACCCTCTTGCAGAGCCTGGGGACGAGCGTGCATGCTTGCTCTCTCCAGTACAGTGCATGAGTGATGTGGTCATGCTGGTGCATGAGGAGAACGCAGTCACGGTCAGTGACACTGGCTGCAGATGAAGTGCTGCTACCAAATAAATACAGTAACGGAGGTCCTTCTTACCTCATCTTTTCTGTTTGCTTATGAGCTGTGACAGTAGAAACTTTTATGTAGTCGATGTGAGAATTTCAGTATGTAAACATGTAATCTCGCCCATTTGACTGTGTCCCTTTAAATTCTATATGCTAGAATGTATAGCTCCCAAATCTGTACGTACTGGTACTGAGTGGTGCGGTTGATTCTCTTGAGGGAAGGGATACCATCCAGAGGGACCTTGACAGGCTTGAGGAGTAGGCCCCCGCGAACCTCATGAAGTTCAACAAGGCCAAGTGCAAGGTCCTGCGCCTTGGATGGGGTGATCCCCAGTGTCAGTACAGACTAGAGGATAGATGGGTTGAGAGCATTTGTGCAGAGGAAGACTTGGAGATACTGGTGGATGAAACATCTGACATGATGCAGCAATGTGTGCTTGCAGCCCACAAAGCTGAGAATGTGCAGTACAAGAAAGGCAGTGTGAGAAAGATATGGACCTTTTGGAGTGACTCCGAAAAAGGGCCACAAAAACGATCAGAGGGCTTGAACACCTCTGCTATGAAGAGGGACTGAGAGAGTTGGGGTTGTTTAGCCTGGGAGAGTTGTCTCTGGAGAAGACCCTGTTGTGGCCTTTCAATAATTAAAGGGGGCTTTTAAGAAAGAGGGAGAGAGACTTTTTATGAGGGCCTGTAGTGACAGAACAAGGGATAATGGTTTCAAACTAAAAGAGGGTAGATTTAGATTAGATATAAGGAAGAAATTTTTATGATGTGGGTGGTGAAACACTGGAACAGGTTGCCTGAAGAGGCTGTAGATGCCTCATCCTTGGAAACAACATTCAAGGTCAGGTTGGACAGGGCTCTGAGCAACTTGATCTAGTTGAAGATGACTCTACTTATTGCAGAGGAGTTGGACTAGATGACCTTTAAATGTCCCTTCCAACCTAAATCATTACATGATTTTATGAAGCCATCCAGAAAAGGGTATTTCTTGGTAAAGTCCTCTAAGATGAAGTAGTTTGGCACCAGAGGGCAAATGGAAGTTAACATAGTTAAAACAATGCCTGCTAAGGCATAAACCATATTAACATATTTGTGTACAGCTCAGGAGCCGTATCTGGCAGGAATAAGAAATTAGATTATTTTTTTTCCCACAGAGCTTAATTGAAATGGTGTTAAGTGGTTTATGTCATGATATGTAACTGTGTATGTATAGCTGTCTATGTGTGTGCACACAGTTTGGTGCTTTGGGCCTTAAAAATTAATCCTGAGTACTGCAGAAATAGTAAACTGAGCCATTGAAAGAGTGGCTCTCAAGGGAGGTAGGAAGGAGGGTGGAAGAGAAGAGAATATAAATGTGTTTGGGATATGATCATGTTTTGAAAAGAAACAGAAATGTGGTGAGCACTGAAAACCTGTTCCTAATTCTTGACCATAAGTCCAAGAATAGGAAGATACTTAGTGAAGCCCAGAAAACTGGCAATAATTTGTTTATGGGATGGGCTTTTTTAAATTTCATCCTGTCTTTCTGTGGTAGAGGAATCTAGCCACAGTGAAAAAAGATATCCAGTCAAAGAAGAAACTGCCCAATGGTAGTTAATTTAGTTTTTTAATTTGTGAATATAGCTGATTAGTTACTACTGATTAATCACACATAAAAAGCTCTGCTGGGATTAGGTGCAGGGGAGGACTGTGCTGAGTCCAGAGGAAATGAACAAAATCATTTCAGTGCAGTAAAAGATACAGGTGCAACCTGAATTTTATTTTAGATTCACTATGGAATTGGTGTCAGGTTACTGGAAATCATCTGTTCCAAAAGCTAATTAAAATACCAGTTTTTTTAATGAGAAAATTTGAGGATAGATGGGCATCAAATCCCTAACTAAATCTGTCTCATTTTGATATAAATTTATGTATCTGTGCATATTTTCATGACATAAAAACCAAAGCAAATTTAAAGTTGTTATTATTTATGGCACATACTGTGTTTTTAGCAAGGTATGCTTTCTTTGGTTTCCTTGGCTTTATGATATGTTAAAAAGCTGAAAATACCATGTCAAACCCACTGAACTGGTTAATGCCTAGTCTTGTTAATAGTGATGGTGCTCATTCCTAGCTTGAGATCTAGTGTGCCGGTGGATCTTAAATTGGAAATGGCCCTGGGTTTGCTGTAAGTTTTCTGTGATCAACTTATTTAAAAGGAAGCTCAGTTGCCTTGTTAGCTTTGCCAACTCTGCTCTCCTATTTCTCTGCAGACTATTGCAGCTATTTTAAGTTGTAATTGTTTCAGAAATCATTTATGCTGGAGAATGAATTTTTATTTTGTTCTCAATGTTCATGATAGGTTTGATTACTCAAAAACTTTCAAAAACATTTGAAATGTTTAACAACTGGTACCCCATGAAAATAAAATAAAATCTGTTGAATATCTGGTTTAAAAAAATCCAGTAATTAAATGTTTTTTAAAAATAAGATTTTGACAGTAAAGTACATATTCTCCACATCTATGCAAGAAATCAAACATAATTTGATTTTTCTTAAACAGGGGAAAGCAGTATATCATGCATGGTAATACTAATTGGTGATACTGTCAGGTGCTCTTAGGGATATTAAAAATGCTTATTTGGCTTTAACAAGCTGACAAAAATTAACAGCAACAGCCTGGTAAGTCAGGTGCACTTCTACTGTTCTCGTAAGTTCATAGGCACTTTTACTACCAAGAAAGTGAAACTGTGAGCTGCCAAAAATTTTGGAAAGTAGTTTTCAGAACTTCCATCATTAAAATTAAGTTCTGCTTATGTGTCGACAAGCACATCCATTAAATTTTGTATACTAACACTTAATCTTGCATACTACATTTTTAACCTGACAGTGTCCCTAAATTATCATGTCTGTTTGCTTTCATTTTCCAGCTGGGTTTTAATTTTGCATGCATTTTGGTGGAATATAGTATGCGTAATAGTTGTTTCCTGGAAGCATTTGGGGCTGTCTCTGCTAGCGCTCTCCAGAATGGGCAAGGTAGTGGAAGTTGTTTTCTTTTTGTGGAGGTTTGTTAGCTAATGAATAAGTAATGCAGAAGTGATTCCACTTTATTTACATACATGCATACATGTTTTTGAACTTAATGTTGTTTGAAGAATAGCTGTAAGTAATAGGGAACCCTTCCTTTTAATGACAACCCAAACAACACCAAAATTTAGTAGAATTAAATATTTCTATTTTGAGAAAAAAGTATGTTAAACTCTGATTAGTTTGCAAAGCAATTTGTAAATGTAATGCTTCTCCTTAGTTTATCATAGGAGCCTCCGTGAAGCTGTTTTTTTGAAGTAATGCCAATAGAAAGTGGAAGTTGTGCATCTGCTCGCCAAGCAAAGCAGAAGCGTAAATCACACAGTCTTTCAATCCGAAGAACCAACAGTTCCGAGCAAGAACGGGCAGGACTGCAGAGAGACATGTTGGAAGGACAGGTACGATTATACACTGCTGCTCGGGGAACTTCTGTAACTTTTTAATGAGTGTTTTCTATGTGAAGAAATGAAATAAACCTTAAGTAATTAAATACGCCCAGTAAAGCTTCAGGGCCAGCAGACTGTCTTGCTTGTAAGTGCTGTCTTCGGAGACTGCTGTGGATGTTAACAGTGTTTCAGATTGTATTCAGGCCTGTGGAGCTTTATATTGGCTTTTGTGTGTTCATACATGAATGATAAAATCGTGAAGAAATACAAAGAAACAGCCTGTTTATTTTGCTGTAGGCCCCCCCTGCCCCCCTTCCTTTAAAGCTGAAGATTGATTTTTGATAGTTCCTAAGTTTGAATTTGGAATAGTAGTAACCCAGGAATATGAATAAACCAAAATACTTGTTATTATGACTCTGATAGGGAAGGTATTAGTGGGAATGCTGTTCTGCATTCCTTTCCATAAAGTAAACAAATACTGCCTGCTTGACAGAGGCATGAGCTAACTGAGATTTTTGTTTGTGTGGGTTTGTTTTTGTTTGGTTGCTGTGTTGTTTTTTTTTATAATTTGGCTCAAATGAAGGTGTGATATTCTATGTATTAAATTTAAGGGAAAGAACAACAACAGAGTTTATTTAATCATGTCAGTCTGTGTAGTGGATGCAGTCTGGAGCCACTTGGGAGTGTTCCACATAATATTGACATTAACTGTAGGTAAGGTTCCTGTAGGAAGTATTTGAAGTAGTTCTGCCATAGATAAGCAAATATCAGTTTGAAAACTATTTATTGTCAAATTGAGTGTGCAATGTTAATGCAGGCCTGGCAAAGATGATGCAAAAAACTTTATTTTTATCAGAGAAGTGGTTTGAAATGCTAACAATGTTTGGCTACGAGAAACCTCCCTTTATGGACTCTGCAGATGCTCTGAAGGGAAAACCTTGTCTTTTCTCTTTTTTGTGACTTTTTTTTTTTTTAATTGAATCTATTATTCATAAATTACACTGTTAGTTTTCTGGGAACTAACAGAGCCCAAGCTGTTGCTTCTAGTTGGAGAATGTAAGTACTTGGATGGAAAACTGTTCATGTATTTGGACTATTTCAGCCTTACTTCAGGGAAAGAGTGAAGGGCAGCTGAGAGGTCAAGCCGTGCTGTCACTTCTGTCTAGTAAATCAAAATTTTAAGCTGTTTTAGTACTTCTATCAAACTCTGTAGGTGTATTATGCTGTACTATTTAAAACATTTACATATTTTAAGTGTGTTATGTATCATCTCACTTAATTTTGTTGACTTTTAACCTTGAACAGCCAGTGGCGGATTCTAACGAGAGTGTTAATGCCCTTTCACAGTGTAGCTTTGAACCACATGAGATCTACATAGGTACTTTTGCAGATAAACAGATAACATTATTGCATGGTATTTTAATAAGCTAATTTAAATAATGCCAACTTTAAAGATGGTAAAGTGGATGTGTTTTACTATGCTTGTTACTTGAGGATGGGTTTAGATTTGCTTACGCTTTCAGGCTCTGAGAAGTGCAATGGAAACCTTTCCTACCTCTCCTTTTCTATTTCAAAAATTGTAGGACAACTTAGTTTCTTTCATAACCTTGCTGTATGGGATTATTGGGTAATTGAAGCAGAAATAATTCTTCCAACTTTAGTGTTTCTCTTACTGTTTCATTTGTATAGTATTCTTGTTTAATCAATTTTGTTTCAAGTTGGTTTTAGTCAGGATCTGTTTCACATTCTGGTTGACACTGAATGCATGAACAAAAGTATTGTCTCAAGGAAGAGGCAGATGAAGATGCAGGAAGGAATATCGTGGGGGGCATAAGCAGCATAGTGCCACTTCTTTGAGCACAGCGCCTGTTTCAGCACAGTGCCACAGCTTAAAGTAGCTGTGAAACTGGTCTAAAACTGAATTATGCACAAAGCAGATGTGCTCTGTCATGGCTGTTAGTGGTTTGTCTTGCTTTTTGCTTTAAAACTGATATTCAGAAAGAACTTATAAAATCAGGATCATGATAGGCTTTTCTAATTGTTTCTGAAAAAATAATCATGACTGTATGAACTGAAATGTGAGCGATACTAAATTCTGGTGTTTAGATGCTGGCTTGGTGGAAGGCGCGTGCTGCCCTCGCATGGCGAGTGTGCGCACGATTCCTCCTGATCCAGTCACTGTGGGAATGGAACGGATTTCTTTTGATTTGGGTGTACAGGAACACTGAAGAACAAAACTAGCTATATTCATCCTTAAACTTGCATTGAATAATGAAGCTCACTCAAAATTGGGTGGTGTCCTGTGATAACATTTGTACTTCTATTCCAATAATGCTTCTTCGGTACTTCTAGACCTGAAATAGTGGTTTGTGCTGTGGCAGAATCTCACTCATTTTCTTTTTTTGCTCATAGCTGATGATGTTAAGATTTTGAAATTACATGTTTTTGCTTTGTTTAAAAAAGTAGATGTTGCTGATGGGCAGATTCCTTGTATATTGGACAGGTAAACATTGACATATTGATGATACGATATACAAGATACCATAATAATTTCATTTTGAAATTTGGTAACTTGTTTCCTTACATAGGCATTTCTCAGGTTTTTAATATAGCTGCATTATTTACAGGTTTTTCCAATAATAAGATGTTGTCTTCCTGATTTCTGAGATGATGGGTTAGATATGCTACAAAGGAGTAGTTGAGCTTTTTCATTGTTAGGGGAAGGCTCAGTTAAGTGGAAACTTCTTTTAAAATACATTTTTAGCTGGCTACCTAGATAAGTAAGTGCAGTAAGCCAGCCTACGTATTGTGGTCCAACAACAACTGAAGAGTGGAACAGATTTAGTAGAATTTATTTGTGTAGTGAGCAAGGATGGATCATCTTTTGATCCATACTTGTAGTGGATTAATTGATTATAGTTATTAGAATAGTGACAATATTTTCTCCATTCTGATTTGCCATTTTTTAGTAGCATGCTATGCTTTAAATTTAAAGATGTTTGTTAGTACTAGGTTCTCAATACTGCAGTCAGTTGTTTTCTGCTTTACTCGCTGTCTGCTCAACAGTGTCTGATAACAGAATCGTTGATACAGTGAGAACCTTGACTCCCAACAGAAATCAGTACTTACTTGTTTTGGATATGGTATGCATTTGTTCCGGGACAATATGGTGCTGATCTCCGTTTTATAGGCAGATGAATAAAACTTAAGTAACTTGCCAGAAGAAACTTGGTCAAGCTGTGTATTGAGCTCAGATCATATAAATCCTCTGTTAGTGGTTTTATTACATACTTGGTTTTGTGCCTCAGAATTGCTATGTTGATTATGGTGAAGGAAATAATCAGTCCTCTTCTGTGAATTTGCTTCAAAATACTTTCTGTGATACTTTCTGTGAAGATGAAATGCTTGATTAATCACTTCCTGGGGAGGGGAGGATTAGAAATTGTAGTTTGTTTCCTTCACAGTTAGTTGTGGTTAGTGACAAAAGTAGGTAAATGTTAAAAATAAACTATCCTTTCAAACTTGTCTCAAGCTTTGGTAATAAAGTGCTTTGTGATGACAACTTCCTATCCTAATGCAGGCAACTTCTGAATTATGTTGTCAACCAAAGGTATTCTTTCTTCCTTGAACTGGAAGCACCTTGACATTATATTGTAAATTTTTTCCACTTTTTTTTTTAACAAGTTGTACATGTATCTTGGTTTTATAATTTTTCTCTAATGAAGACAGCCCCCCAGGTGATTTGAATTCTGTCCCTTGAAAGAGGAGTATGTAAAATGAGTAACTGTGTGGTGCACAGAGCTTTAAATTTTGTGTTCTACACCAGTAGTAGTTTTAATTTCCCTTGTTGCTGGGAGATGGAGAGAACTGTTAAAATCGGTTTAAGATTGAAGAGTAACTGCATAAAATATATGTAAAGAAAAATATAAACCCCAATATTTTGCCTCCTAGGATTCTAAATTACCATCATCTGTCCGGAATACACTCCTTGAACTTTTTGGACAAATTGAACGGGAGTTTGAAAACCTGTATATTGAAAATTTAGAATGTGAGTATCTATTTTTTCCAGCAATTTATGATTTTTTTTTTTTTATTTAGGATGTAGCAGTGGTAACTGAGGTGCTTTCCTTGGATACTGTAGTGTAATTAACATAGCTTTTCTCTGAGGAATTTAAGAATTGTTTTGAACTTGTTGTCAAAGATGGAGTTTGTACCTTTTTGTAAAAATCACTTTCTTAGCTCTTTGCCACAAGTAGTGAGAACTGATGTGCATCACCCTCCTTGGCTCATAGGCCAAGAAACTGAAGTAGTGGCTGTCTCCTTGTCATTCATTGTAGGCTCTGTACATACCATGCTAATCTGGGAGTAACTCCTTTCAGTCATTGAAGTTTGTGGCTTTGTTGTATATTTACAGGCTTAATTTTAATGATGTAATATCAGTAAATAAAATTGGAAAAGTGTCTTTGAAAAAGTTTAAAATGTGGTGGTACTGCTACTTAGTACGTTGCATAACTAGCACCTGCAACTGTTCATGAATTTTGAAGGTGAGCACTCAGATAAAAATTGCAGGTGTTATCTGCAAAAAATGTTGTTTGTTTAATGACAGGGCAGTCGTATTTTAATTTTTGTGATCCAAGGTGATATAAGAATATCCAAAGTAAGTAACACAGACAGTCATACAGTATAACCTCTGCTCAATTTTCCTTGCTGGATTTTGGAAGCTTTGTGTGGCTTGGCTTCTGAATTGTGGAGTCTGTCTGATTTGGCTCCAAGTCAAATTTTTTTCCACACCTAATCTGTTCCCACAGTTAAACCAAACACTCATGTTAAAAAAGTTCTTGTGTGCTTTTTGAAAATGTGCTGGTTTTTTATTCTTTTAAAAATTGAGATTGTGTTGTTTAAAGACTATCATCAACACTACACATTTTTTTAGTGACAGTTTGCACAACTGAGTTCACAGCCTCCTGGTGAGAACTTGGATGGTAGCAAAAAAAATAGGGGTTTCCCTCTCCAGCATTCAAAAATTGTCAGAAAACAAGTGGTGAATCTGTACCCTCCAGAGTCTGATTATTTTCCTTCCGTTCCATTTCTCTTCCTTCTTCATCTTCTTTCTTCATTTCAAAGTTCTAGTTCACTCCTGGCCTTTGTGATCTCTTTCCACACCCTAGACAGTTTCTAAATTTTTCATTTCTGATGCTTGATCTGTTATTTCTTGTTCTTGCTCTAATTCCTACACTAGTGTTGCAGTTACTATATGTAGAGAATCTCAGTTTTTTCCTCTCTGGCATTTCATATGCTCCCTTTCCCATATTACAACTTAATTTCAGTTTCTTCTTTTTCTTACTCTTTCTAGGCTTCAGTCTTAATCCTTTCAGGCAATCTTGTATCTGCCTGGTTTGTTTGTTTCAGTTATCTGTTACTACAAGCCTGTCTCTTTGTTTATTTCTCTTTCATATTGTCTGTGCTTTATCAAAGTTTATGTTTATGTGACTGGGAAGACAGAAAAGAGAATCTTGCTTTGCTCATTTCAAGCACTTGGGTGTGGTGTGGAAGTGTAAACTGACTCTTCTGGTGCTGAGAACTGAGACTTATGTGAAATTCTCAGAAATGGCAAGAATCATACTCCTCATGTATCACATTCTCCCACATTTCAAAGCCTGGGAGTTCTAAAGGAAGTCCTAAGAATCTGTGGAGAGACAGGCCTGGACTTAGAGTATCAGCCCCGATTTTGAGAAAAAACTATAAACCACTGAAAATGTGCTTTATAGAATGAATTTGAGCAACCTTAACCCAGCCCAGCCACTGGAAATCATTGGCGAGGACCTGATTTGTTCTAGCTATGCCATCACTCTGTCCTGGGTTGATAATGGCACTGGTGAGAGTTACAATTAATTGACAGAAAAGCATGTTCTTGTTATAAATACATGCTTTGTCTGATGTGCAATGAAAATATTTCGATCTTATATAATGTGTTTCTAAAACAGCTAAATGTGAAATGTGTATGTCATTCTATGTTTTTAAATGTATTTCAAAGTATAAAAAATATAAATACATTTGCTGCACTGCCCTTCTTACTGAAACTCTTGAGAGTGGACAGGCATTCAGAGGAGAGTACTATTTTGTGATTAATAAAATCTTTGTTGAGAAGATACTACATACTAAATCTGTGGCTGAAATCTTTCTGATGCTGCAAGTTTTCTGTCTTCTGTTAGATTTAATTCAATACAGGGGTGCCATGTATTTCACAGAAGTGGGTTTTTTAATTCTTAGCCACATTTATTCATGTAAAAGTAGTAAGAAGCCACCAATACTTTTCCTTGGAATCTGGGTCAAGGTTGATCTCTGGAAAATCCAGCATGACTCTTGGTTTGTCTTGGTGAGACCTGCTTTTATAAAATCACAATTGATCTCTTCTCCTGTCCTAAGCATAAAATAGATTACTTACCATAATAATTCTTAAATGGTATGTTAATGATGTTGTTAAAGATACTCAATTTTTTGTATTAGTGATATTTTTTGGTTTTGTTAGTACGTAGAGAGATTGATACACTGAATGAGCGTTTAGCAGCTGAAGGACAGACAATTGATGGAGCCGAACTGAGCAAAGGACAGCTGAAAACAAAAGGTAAGAGAGCAACAAAGAATCTTAAATTAGTGGTTTTGAATTCACATTTTTGTACTTTGCTGGCCAAAACTTAGAATCTTAATCAAGGGAATTAATAGCAGTTACTTATACAAACCAGGTAATGCTGTATTTGAAATATCTTCCATTGAATTTGTTTGTCTCAACAGCCAGTCATAGTACCAGTCAGCTTTCTCAGAAATTAAAGACAACTTACAAGGCCTCAACTAGCAAGGTATGAGACAAATTAAACCTTTACTCATCAATGTGTACTCAATGAGACTAACATGACTGTCTTTAAGTTGTAAATTTTGGTTTCTTTAAGCAGAGTAGTGCTGTTCTTTAAGTAAATCTGCCTCTTGAGGAATGGTATGGTTGTCTTTGATGCATCAATTACCCACTACTTCAGCCATGCTATATGACATTTATACAATTATTGCTCCCCTTTTTTAAAGGATGAATGTTGGAGGGGAGAGAGTGTGCACGCATGTGTATGTGGGATTACTCTTTTGTAAATAGAACTGAAAAAAAAATGCAATTTCATGAGGGAAATAGAGAACTTGGTAGGTAGTGAATTTCTGAATAAAGATTTGGGTATTGCAGTTGAAATGGGAATTTCAGTAGGCATCTGTAAGTGTACTAATACAGGTTAGGTTTTTTGGCTTTTTTATTACTTTTTTTTTAGCTATGAGACTAGGTTTCCTTCCTTTACATTGCAAGCCTTGCAAATTAGTAGCTAGTGATCTTTTTTTGCTTGGTCTCTCAGCACAGTTAACCTTTCTCATGTTTTACATTTTGCATATCTGCATCTGTCTGATATTTTTATTTTCCTTTTTCTCTCCCTTTTTACAATTTTCATGGAGAGTTTACCTACTTCTCTTTTTGTCCTACCTCAGGGTCATTTCATGATACATTATTAAGCGTAAATGAGATGTGAGGGAACCACAGTGGGATCTTGTACGTGAACCAACTATATAAGAAGCTCTGTGGTGACCTGTATTGCAGGCTAATGCGTGGTTATGGAATGACTGTAGGTGTCTTGGAAGTACCATCTGTTAAGTAGTCTGAAGGTCTGAGAATAAAAGAATAGGGTGGTGAAATAGATCTAAGTTACTATGTTTTATTCGGTATTTTTATTTTATTGTTTCTCAGACTTTCTTTTTTATGCTTGCCAATCTGATGCATAGAGGTGCCTTTTTTTCTTAAGAGTTAATGATGCACAAATTTTTTGATGAGGCCACTTTTAAATAGGGGCAACATGCTATTAGTAGGGACAATATAGTATTAGCACACCTACTGTGTAGTTGTGAGTTAGTACTTTCTCTAGTTTAGTGGTGGGGCGTTTGTTGTTTGTTTTTTTTTTTTAAGGCTGGTGTTACATGCTTGTCATCTTTCACTTGCTTGCAACATAGTGCTCATTTTCTCTCTTGGGCAAGGCAGGTGGACCTTGCAACTTCAGCGTGGGAAGCTGGGAAGTATGGGGTGGAGACTCCTGGGTAACTGCTTTGCTTCCTGGTGTTCTGATATGCATGCACAGCGAAGTAGTCATGAGTAGTGGAACATGAAGAATTTAACACCTTATCATAGACATTGTACATACCTATTATACCAATTGATAACCAAGAGATGTTTGAATGTGCTGACATGTTTCTTTCCATGACTTTGAATTGAATTTAATAGGGGGTAGAGAGGAGAACTGAGGGAAATGACAAAGCTGAGAGCACCTCTGTCCAGTGTGTTCATGGAAACCTTTCTGCACTTCATAGGAGTGGCTTTATTTTGGCAGCATCTTTCTTCCTACACAGAAGAGTTGAAGCTGTAACCATTTGTCTCTTGACCCACGGAGACTATAGCTAAAACTCAGGGAAGGCTGTAACTAAGTTTCTGACAAATTATGATCTTTCTTTCTGTATCTTGACTGGATACAGTTAGAGTTCCCTAATACCCTGTCAGGGAAAATAACATTTGAAGAGTCTTATGAGTTCAACAACTCTGAAATTCTTAAGTCTGTGTTTTTTTGTGAGCACTGAATGAACAATGTTGTTCACCAAAAATGGGTTCTGTTTTAAATATAGTGGGGTAGTGATCACAATTTTCTTTTCAGCCCATTCTTTATACTGTTACTGTATGCCTAATTTTTTTATTGGCATTTTTATTGGCAAACCAAAAAATTGGTTTTTTTTCCTCCTTTTCCCCTGTGGGAATTTAGAAGAAACTTTTTACAAACCAGTTGTTTTGTGTAATTGCAAATGATTACATTTTTCTGATTGTCAACCTCTGAAGAGATTAGGTTTGTTCTGAAAAGAGCTTTCAATATTTGCTTGTTCTAATGTGAAGGCTGATCCTTAACTGCTTTAGTATTGGTAAAATATGCTAAGGCTAAAGCAATCTTTCAATTTTCTTGGGAAAATGCTGAGGTAAACATACTTAATTCAAATCTTTCATAGAAAATACCGATATGGGGATACTTTTCATCCCTTAGCTGTGTTGAAAGTCTGAATATTAAGTTGACAAAACTCATAGCAGAAAAGGATGCTTTTAGCAGCAGAGGGTATCTACCAGTGCCCAAATCCTGAAGAGATAGAGTAGATTTAGTGCTAGGCACTCTTAAAAATATTTTTTTGTGTATGTTAATGGACAAGATCCTGTAATTTAACCGCAGTTGTTTGTAGATGCAGGAATCGCTGTGTGAAATTTGTGTTTTGATATTAACAAGGTGGTATTGCTGACGTTAACAATCCCTGGCTGTGACAGTTGTTAAGACATCAGGAAAACATTAGGAGTTTATGCAGAGTCCTAAAATAAACTGAAATGATACGACTTTCTCCATCACAAACTAACTTCCAGGACCTCTGATTCTTTTGGATCAGGAAAAGGACTCTTAAAGGAAGGTATTTCTTCACCCAGCAGTCGAAAGGAATAAAACTTTTTGAAATATGTAGATTTTGACCTCACTGCTTAATGTTGCTCCACAGGAAATTCCATTCAGCAGTCACAGTGTCACGTTGCTGGACTGGTCCTGAGTTGACCAAGTTCTCATTCTTATTTCTAATGTGTCCTGTCTGCTTAAGAGGTGTTTTTACAGGGTGTTTCTATTTGTTTGCCATGCAGTTGTTTCAATTTATATTGAGTTTTCAATTGCTTACATGGTAAACAATTGTTTCCTTATTAACAAATCTCTATATAGAAGGACGTACATGAAACTGTATGGATATAAGAAAGAAGACAAAGGTGAAACAGTCAAGATACAATTGCCCATTTACTTGTGTTTGTATATGATAATCTGAAATCTTCTGCAGTTATTTCAAAAAATTTCTGCAGTACAGAGGCTTCTCTTTAACAAGTTGCATGTTATTTAAGTATTTAATTTCCCATCTTGGAAAATTGTTATGTATGGTTAAGGGACCAGGAATTAATCGAGGCACTATCTGGTTTATCCAGTTACTGGTATGTGAAGTGAGGGCAGCAAAAAAGAAAGATGGGGAAAAAAAAAAGTACAGAAAAAGTGTACATTAAATATCTATATGGATATCCAGTGTTAGTGTTCTTGAGCTCTTATCTTCCATGGGCCTTTCACTACAAGAAAGACATTGAGGTGCTGGACCATGTCCAGCAAAGGGCAGTGAAGCTGGTGAAGGGTCTGGAGCACTCCTAAGAGGAGTGGCCGAAGGAAGTGGGGTTGTTTAGCCTGTTCAGCTCTACAGCCGCCTGAAAGGTGGTTGTAGCGAGGCAAGTGTTGGTCTCCCGAGTACAAACCATTGGACAAGAAGAAACAGCCTCAGGTTGGACCAGAGGAGGTTTATACTGGATATTAAGAAAAATTTCTTCACCCAAAGGTTGTCAAGCATTGCAACAGGCTGCCCAGGGAAGTGGTTGAGTCACCATCCCTGGAGGTATTTGAAAGACGGTGTGGGTGCAGTGCTTAGGGACATGGTGTAGTGGTGGATTTGGCAGTGTGAGGTTAACAGTTGGACTCAGTGATCTTAAAGGTCTTTTCCAACCTAAATGATTCTGTGATTCCATGGAGACTGCTAATACTCGAAAAGGAGTTTTACAGTCTTGCCATTAAATGATCAATGAAACCACTATCCAGCAGTTTTGGAAAATCTGTGCTTGTTTATGAGTAAGAGATAGTTTCTCCCAGAAAACCTTTGCATGAGTGTTTGACTCACATTAGAAAGACAGAACACAAGTGTAGTTTGAGCGTGGAGTTGAGAGTTGAAAAACTTAAGGTTTGGCATTTGAGCTGAGCACTATATTAGTCCTTAACTGCTTACTTAATTCTACTGTTCCACTTCTCATACTTGACTCCGTTTAGTTTAAGGACTGTATTCAATGTGGACGTTGCACCTGTAGGATTGTATTCCGAGTTTATGAAACTCTGCAGTACGGTTGAACTAATAATCTTTACCATTAACACATTTCCTTTTCATTGCATCCTTAATGATTGTTTCTCCTTCTGCTGTGAAACTGAATGTGTATTAGCTGTTAATTTGGAATTCAAATAGGGCGTTATCATTCATCATTGGAAAGGTGACATGCTTAGGATTTGGAATGCTCTTGCAGATATTCTTTAACTTTTAAAAATGTTTTTGGAAGTAATTTGCTTTAAGGATGTGCTTAAGACCTTCTTTTTTGATAACAAAACTTGATAGGATTTTAACCTTAGTTTATGGTATCTGAAATGAACACTTAATTAATTTGCTAAGTTTTACTAAGCTGTAGATAAGTCTTAATGTGATTTGTGTTGAAGGATTTAAAGGTTTTGACTTAACTAGTCAGAGAGATACCTGCCCATAAATGCATGTGGAGGAAAACACTGGTAATTTGAAGTAATCTTTTTGTTTCAGCTTTGGAAAGCTTTTCAGATAACTGTTCTCTGAGCCTCAAGACTTGTGGGGTAAAAATAAAGTATTTTTAACAGTCGTTTTGCTTTTTGAAGTAATCTTTTGCCACTCTTGGTTTCAGTTGTCTCTGGAAGTGTTCCAGCAAGACAAACTTACTTTTTTCCTTTTTTAATTATTGTACTCCCCTTTATCTGAAAATGTAGTTTCTGCAATTTGGTGTCTTTCTGTAGATACTGAGTGTTTTCAGCCTTCCTGGACTATACTGACTGCCTTGTAGTTTTACTATTTTTGCTAGACTTTTTCTTCCTTTCATTTGGTATTCCTTACATGTGTACTAATTTGGATTCAGTGAGTCTTCTTTGTTTTCCTCTAATAGCACTGACTTTCAGGGAATGTGCTTATCAAATGTTTAGATGAGCTTGATGCTTTTTTTTTTTAAGCTTTATTACACGACTGGCATATGCTCTCAGGTTAATGTTTGATTTGATTAGCTTTGTGCGGTTTTGAAGAAAAACAGTAGTGAGTCTTTAAAATGAGAATGTTTCTGGATTTACAATAATTATGTAATATGTATTTTTTTTCAAAGACACACTGGATAGCATGGACTGTCTTTAAGTTATCAGATGTACCTGTTTAGGAATAGGCAAGGAAAGTTTTGAGCATGTTATCTTTTGGTTTTGTTCTGAGTTTTTTGTCTTTTTTTTTTTTTTTTTTTTTTTTAAATAATTATAATCCTTTACCCAAACTGAACAGGAAGTGCACACTGCATTTGTACAACTCATTACTCCAGTAGAGATTGTGTTACTGTAGTACAAAATAGTTTACCTAGTTTCTGTAAGAAGGGGGGTGTTATTAATAAAGAAAAAAAAGAAGAAATTAAGAGGTATGTTTGCATCCAAACTCACTTTCCTACCATTACATGTCAAATTTTTCGCAGTAGTGAACTGTCAGAACACTGAGAATCATTATGAAAAAAGTTAGTATCTATTTGTATTTGTGAGGTAATTACTTAATCTTGGGTCAATGTGAAAAAAAATATGTTGGTGTCTCTGCTATTTCAGATTGTATCCAGTTTTAAAACTACAACATCAAGGGCAATCTGTCAACTGGTAAAGGAATATGTTGGCCACAGGGATGGTATTTGGGATGTCAGTGTCGCGAAAACTCAACCAGTGGTGTTGGGAACTGCATCTGCTGGTAAAGTTTTGCAGTTTTGTGTTGCTTGAATCTTTAGAAAACCCTGGTTTAGTCCTTAAGCTATAGCACATCTAGATAAAACCCATACTTGAATAGTTAGCTACACACTGAAAAAGCCAATTTAAAGCTGTTCAGGAGCTGAAAAATTCTTAAATTGGAGTTCCCTTGAAATGCATTTAACTTCTAGAAGTTTCAGGTATCCTTATTGACCTTTGTAAAATATGTGCCAGTTAACTTCTGTGCAGGTCATGCTCTCCTTAGTCACCTTTTGGATGGTTTAAGTGGGTGGGCTGGGCAACTGCTTGCTTGGAGAAGTCTCTCTCTCAGGATGCTATACAGCTGTGTGCTATACAGAGATCCCTGCAGACTTTCTATCATAGTATTGTTTAGCCTTTGTTTCGTATAAGCTCTAGACTTAGTCATAGTTCGCATATTCTTGTATTACATTCATCTGGCTTTTGCCTAGGAGTATAGGGGCAGCTAAAAATCTTAATCTTCGGTTTGTGTTAACTTACTAGATTCCTTCCTTCCCGCTTGAGAGGGAACAAGTACTAGTGAATACGTCACTAAATCTGTTATGATCCAAAAATCAGTCTAGAGGCTTGTTTATTATTAAATAATAATAATAATAATAAAAAAAAATTATTAGGGAAATAAACCGTAGCCAGTCAAAATTGGTCAGTTTGAAGTGACAGTCTTTTGAAGCTGGAACAGAATCTGAAGACACTTACTGGACATAAATATGGACCAGAAACCTCTGCTTCATAAACTGAACTATTGTAATTTTAGTGCCCACTGAGGGGCACATTTTATCTTTGTGTGGGATGTCTTGTCTTTGTCCTGGAACGTGGAAACAGCCATTCTCCAATTCAGCATTAAATTTCTCCCCACTTACAGATACTTAATTAATTATTTATTTTGGGGTGTGGCAGGGTGAAGGAGTGGGATTTGGAGCGATTTCCTTTTATAAGTAAGTTTTCATTGTATTCTGCAGTGATCTACGTGTATTTGGGACTTACATGCAGGAAGGAAGTAGTTTGTGCGTAGAACTCCTGTTGGTAGTGACTGCCTGACTCTTTTTCACCACTAAATGCTTTCTATGTTCTTTCTGAATCTCATGATACCCAGTTGAAGCATTATACGCAAGTGTATAACCAAGTCAGAAAAATATCAGAAGTAGAATTTGCCTTTCAGTACACTGCAAATTAATCAGATTAGGACAGCACCTTTACTTTTTGGGGGAGATGTGTATTAAGTTGTAATGACAGGAAGCTTTTTATATTTTATATATAGGGTGGTAGTCAAGAGCATCTTGTCTGTTGTATGTCTGAAATCTGTTTCTACATTCAAAGACAACTTGTTTGTTGAGTAGGTTAAAAGTGAAAAGCATACGTTTGTAACAATATTTACAGATACTTTTTAATCTTTGTAGATCACACTGCTTTGCTGTGGAGCATAGAAACAGGGAAGTGCCTTGTCAAGTATGTAGGGCATGTTGGATCAGGTAAGATAAGGGCATGTTGTGAAAACTGGAAACTGTGTGGGAGGGGGAAACGTGTTTTGGGCAACTACAGAAATGTTTATTGCGGTTTCACTTGCAGGTTTGCCAACACCATTAACAAGTCGATTGTGAAGTTCCACTAATCTTCATACAGAGAATGTTTTGTAATGTGATTCTTTCTTGGAGAGGCGTATTAAAACAGTTCTGTAAATGCTAAATGAATAAACAAGTCATATAAAGAGATTTACAGGCAGTTACGATACTCAGAAGTTAAATGTCAGAACTCATTGAGGTTTCATGCATATGCAGAAGAGAAGCTTATATAATCAAATTATCTGTTTTGCAGGATCTGTGTTATATTTGGGATACAAAATACAGATGCTGGGTGAACATCTATTTGCACTTGTTTATTTAACACGTGATCCCGTATAGAATTTGTTGCAGAGTATTAAAGTCTTGTTTTGGAGACAGTTAATTCAATATAGGTATTTGTCTTCCTCTGTCATAGTATGAATGTTTCAGAAGCAGTGTTTTTAAACCCCTGCTTGGGTGGAGAGATGCAGTAAGTGAGTGTTTTTGATGTTAATTTTTGGTGTCCGGTTTGACAAGCATCTCGGTAGCCCCCTTCTATCTCATAATGGGTTACAACATAGAATTTTATAGACTGAGGGTGGAGAGGTTTTCCATAGCTTTCACTTGCTTTTGAGAGCTGAGCAGTTTGAGTGATCATACCCTGCAGTGTAGAGTCATGCACCCACGGAACGAGGAATGCAGTTATTGACCTGGTGCGTTTAGTTAAGTAACTCAGCTAGCACATCACAGGAACTTTGTGGCAAAGGTACAAATAAAATTAAGTCCTCCAGAGAGTGGTCCACTCCTTCAGCCGTGAGTTCGAGTTCTACTTTTTTTTCCTGCTATATGACTTCTGCCTCCCACAGCACAAAGATGCTAATAGATAGATGCACAGAAACAACAGGTAATGCTATTAATTCATTCAGATATCTCAGGTTGCTTGCTGTGTGGAGAGGTTACCTTTAGGCTCTATAAAGTTACGTGTAAAAATTCCAGTCACTTGCATTTTCATGCTAATAGATACTTATTTTTTAAATTGCTATTTGGATAACCATGAAAATAATATCTGTAACCTGTATTTAAACAGTTGTGTGTAAACTAAGTAAAAAAAAACTATATATTTTTATACAAAATTATATACAGTGTAATTCATTAGGTTATATAAATTATATTTAAAATAATGTATTTTTCATTACTAAAACTTTACTTACATTTGACAGTTGATTTGAAATGGAGCAAAGATGTTGCATGCCAGCAGTTGGCGCACGATTGAGTTAGTGTTCAGTGTGAATAGTTTGAGGAGTATCTTTTCAGATTCATTACACCACACCTTCCTGACAGCATAAGCATCTGTTTTACTTGTATGATGGATGGAAATGATTTCTGAGTTCTTTCTTGAAGAACTGTTGAAGAGAATCTTAAGGATTTTGCAAATGAAAGTGCTTAGTAATAAAAGGTATTTGAATCTTATACAGTGAAATAAAGAATGAAGAGCAGCTTTGTAGGCTGATAGGAGTCTTGCAGGACTATTTTAAAATAATCATGTTTTGAGTACATATGATTGTAGGACTGAAATCTAATTTGTAGGATTTGCATTAGGTTTTCAGGCATTTGTTCTTGCAATCTTAAGTAATAATCAGAAAGTTGATGGTCATATATAGGAACTTTTGATTGTGTTAGAGAATTTTAAATACTCATTTCTTTATGGAAGTCCAGAGCATTATCTCCTGTCAACTTACAATTATTTGAATGCGATTTGTTTATCCTCTGTAACATGAAACACTTGTACTAGATTCAGGAAATAACTTGCTAGAAAATATGTTGTTGTATAATCAGTTATGGATGCTTTCCTTGATACTACATAGGTTTCCTCAAATAATATACCATCTTGCCTTATGTCACTTAAGAGGTTGCTATACTACAAAAAATGATTAAAACCGAAGACTTGTTGATTTTTCAATGCTTTTAATGATAAAACATTGTGAAATAATGGTTTTAGTACACTTAAAACTTTACTTTGTTTCACACAGTAAATTCCATAAAGTTTCATCCAACTGAGCAAGTGGCTCTTACAGGTATGTAAAGTTTTTTCATATGCTGAGTATGTTAATCATGATGGAAAAATAAGTGCCATTGCTAGCACCTTTTTGGTTGTAGTCCCTCTCCCTGCTGCTTTGTCAATATCCCTGTTGACTGCATTATTTTAAGGCATAACAAATCAGAGCTAGATCTTCGCATTTGTTTGTCATACCATTGTAATTTGTGCTTACCTGCTCGAAAACAGACACTTGGAATCATAGATCAGCTGAATGTTCACAAATCCATGTGGCCTGATGAGATTCATCCCAGAGTACTGAAAGATGTTATGCAGGACGCCTCTCAGTCATCTACCAAAGGTCTTGGGAGTCTGGGGAGGTGCCTGCTGATGGAAAGCCAGCCAGCGTTACTCCAATTTACAAGAAGGGGGTGAAGGAAGATGCAGGGGACTACAGACTTGTTAGTGCAACCTCAGTTCCTGGAAAAATGATGGAGATTATACTGGGTACTGCTGAAAGGCATTTAGAGAATAATGCAGTCATCAGGTGCAGTCAGCGCGGATTCACAAAAGGGAAATCCTGTTAACTAATTTGATACCCTTCTATGATAGTCACTCATCTAGTGGATGAAGGGAAAATGGTGGATGTAGTTTTTCTGGATTTTGGTAAGGCTTTTAATACTGTCCTTCACAGCATCCTTCTGGACAAGTTGTCCAGCTGTGGGATGAGCAGGTTCATGGTGTGCTGGGTGAGGGACTGGCTGGAGGGCAGAGCTCAAGGGGTTGTAGTGAAGGAGGCTACATCTGGCTGGCAACTGGTAGCCAGCAGTGCTCCTCAGGGTTCAGTTCTAGGGCCGATTCCATTCAGTATGTTTATCAGTAATCTAGGTGCAGGAGTCAAATGCACCATTAGCAAGTTTGCTGATGCTACCAAACTGGGAGGTGCTGTTGACTCTTGAGGGACAAGATGATCCCTCAGAAGGATCTAGATAGATTGGAGTATTGGGCTGTGATTAATCAGATAAATTTTAATAAGTTGCCCAAAGAAGCGCAACAAAGCTGTTGAAGGGTCTAGAGTACAGGACTTAAGAGAAGTGGCTGCGGGAAGTGAGGTTGTTCAGCCTGGTGGAAAAAAGGCTGAGGGGAGACCTTATCGCTATCTACAACTACCTGAAAGGAGGTTGTAGTGAGGCAGGTATTGGTCTCTTCTTCCAAGTAACAAGCCATTGGACGAGAGGAAACAGCCTCAAGTTGGACCAGAGGAGGTTTAGATTGGATATTAGGAAAAATTTCTTCACCGAAAGGGTTGTCAAGCATTGCAATAGACTGCTCAGAGAGGTGGTTGAGTCACCGTCCCTGTTTAAAAGACAGCGTAGACGTGGTGCTTAGGGACATGGTTTAGTGGTGGATTTGGCAGTGTGGCGTTAACAGTTGGACTTGATGATCATGAAGGTCTTTTTTCCAACCTAAATAATTCTATGATTGTAATTCCAAATGATGGGTTCTGCACCTAGGACAGAATAATGCCGGGCACAAGTGTGAACTGGGAGAGGAGTGTCTGGAGAGCAGCACTGCAGGAAGGGGTCTGGGGGAGCTGGCTGATGACAGGCTTAACATGAGTCAGCAGTGTGCCCCGGCAGCCAAGAGGGCAAACTGCATGCTGGGTGCGTCAAACACACCATAACCATCCAGTCAAAAGAGGGGATTATCTGGGGGTGTTCAGTGTTGGTGTGTCCTCACCTCGAGCACTTGTGCAGTTCTGGGCCCCACAGCTTACGAAGGACATGGAGGTCCTTGAATGCATCTGGAGGAGGGCAACAAAGCTGGTGAAAGGTCTGTAAGGCATGGCCTACGAGGAGCAGCCAAGGACTTTGGGCTTGTCTAGTTTGGAGAGAAGGAGGCTCAGGGGCAGCCCCATTGCTCTCTACAGCTTCTCGAGGAGGGGAAGTGGAGTGAGATGCTGAGTGAGCTCTTCTCCCTGGTATCCAGTGATGGGATGCATGGGAATGGTTCAAAGCTGCACCAGGGGAGGTTTAGGCTGGACATTAGGAAGCATTTCTTTACCGAGAGAGTGGGCAAACACTGGAACAGGCTTCCTTGAGAGCTGATCAATGCCCCGAGCTTGTCAGTGTTTGAGGTATTTGGACAATGCCCTTAACAACATCCTTTAACTTTTGGTCAGTCCTGAACTGGTCAGGCAGTTGGACTAGATGGTTGTTGCAGGTCTCTTCCAACTGAAATAGTCTATATTCTAGTCTATCTTAACCCTTTTAAAATACATACTTCCAGAAGTAAAGGAAGAGAATATTGAGATACTGACTGTGCAGAAAAAACAGCTGAAAAATATTACGACTGTTGGTGTAAAGGTGTTTTCAGGACTGAGAATATATCATCCGTGCAGCTTCAGGTGTGAAAACTGTCTACTGTGGCTAATACTATGGTTCATATGGTCCAGCAGTTAGGGCGCTAGCTTTGGGATTAAAGAGGTCTGGGTTCAATTTGCTGCTATTAGGTAAGTCATTGTAAAATAAGGATAAGTATTACTGAGGTTAAAAATAAAAACACTTTTTCTTTCCGCATCTGCAGTGACCACTTTAAAGGAAGGTGAGGAGTAGAATGCCTTCTATGTAGGCTGACAATGATTTAAGTTTGGCTGTTTGGATTCTCCTGTTTTCATATGTTAACTGTAGCTATTTTTTCAGTACCATAAACATGTTGCTATATAAGCTGACTTAAAAAACCCAAACCAACCAAACAAAAGCTGCCCATAGCTAGATTTTTGTTCTACAATTTTTCTGCAAGGTGGTTCTGCAAATTATTTCCACTGGAAGTTTTCAGGGGACCTGTTCTTCAGTGTCACTTGATTGATTTAGAACTGATTAAAACAAAACAAAAAAATCTGCCTCCTTGATCCAGAGTAGTGACACCAGAAATAATAAAAGGTTATAGCTTTCTTACTTGGTCTATTAGATGAGATATTTTTCCTAGTGCCTTCATGTATATTGCACGTGCCAGAGTGATGCATACTCATGACAAACTGTTCTTCTTAATCAAGAGCTCTCAGCACTGTACCCCTAGGTATGGAGCATGCTTGTTCTGTCCTTAACAAGGAGAATCTGTAGATTCTCTTTAGTTAATAATAGATAAGTCTATTTCCAAAACAAATGCAGTCTAAAATCAGATGATACCTGCTGAGTTGTAAAATGGTATTAGTTAAGCTGAGTTGCTTAAGGCAGAAGCAGAATAGCTTCGCACTTGCTCTTTTGGGTTTCTCATTAAAACCATGTTAAAAACATTTGATGGAAGAAATCATTGAATGAAAAAGACCCCCAGTATTCTGATAAATAGCAAATGAAGGATGGCACCTGTTGATGTATTAAATGCCTTCTTCACATGTTACATATTAGAGCAGCAAGTGTAGTACTTAAGTGGATGTTTTCACTGGAGGAATGATTATTTTGGTAGCTACTTGTATTTTGCATGAGTTATGTTCATATCAGTATTGAAGTCAGGACAGTAATGGTAGATGTTGAGACTTGCTTACCAAAAAGGTCATAATGGTATCTGTTAGAAAAAGGTGCAACTCAGACAGTATTGCCAAATGTAATGTTAAAGCTTGTTTTTATTGCCCATGGAAATGCTCTTATTTCATTTTCTCTGGTTTTTTACCTCTTTTTTTCCCCCCTGTGCAGCATCTGGAGACCAGACAGCTCACATCTGGAGATACATAGTACAGTTGCCTACACCTCAGCCAACTGCAGACTGCAATGTAAGCAATCAGCTTACTGCTACTAAACTAATTGCACAGCAATTTCATCGAATACAAGTTTTATAAGACTGAATGTTAAATTTGTGCATCATTGAAAAATTACATGATTTCAGGATTGCAAAAGGTGGGATTTTAAGGTTTTAGTTTAACAGATATATTTCAGCCTTTCTTTTGAAAAAGATTCACTTCGTGTTTTCAAAGATCTGTGGTGCAGAATAGAATATGCCACTGTAAGTACATTAATTGACGTTTTGTCTAAGGTTATAAATGTGTAAATAACTGTTGAATAATTTTTTTTAATAATTCAAATCATAAATAATTATGTTCTTTTTAAACTAGTTAAATTCTTGTAGCTTAACTTACTGAGGCACCTGTATTAGCTGTAGTTGCTGTGAGTTGAAAAATGATGGTTAAAGACTTGTATTTTGGGCATTTATTTATTTGTATCTTTATTGATTTCTAATTGACCCTTGCCAGCATTCATCACACTATCTCATGTTGTTGTCCCCAGGCTTTTATTTAGTCAGTATTTACTGTAGACCGTCAAATGCTTAATTTGACTTAAAAGCACCCATGCTAAACTGTGAAGACAAACATAGTTTATAGCATGAGCTTCTCAGTAAGCTGAGTAGGGGCAAGAGATAGCTGTGTAATACAAGATATATTTATGAATGGAAAATGTTTGATGAAATTTATTTGATTTAGCGTTTCCATTTTGAAAGAGCAGTACAAATGTGTTGTTTTTTTCACATGCAAATATCATGAAAGAAAAGCCTATTTGTCTTGCCTAAGTGAAATAGGGTTCAGAGATCGATGCTTCATGGTTAGCAAAAAAATTTATTTTGCATCTAGTTCACATCAGCCCTGCATGATGACTGTGTATCAACCAGCAGACAAATATTGGTGTCCTGATTTTGACTAATACATGAAAATACAGCTGTAAATGATTGTCTTCCCAAAGATTAAAACAGTCAGTGTCCTGTTCGATGCTTCCTTCTCTTAAAAATCAAAAGGGAAAAAGTCCATTGGTAAATGCGCTCCGGTGAAACTTTAGAGTAATACAGTAAGGGGAATAAAAAAAGGCTTGCCAGATAGTAAAGGGGACAGATAATCAGAGCTAAACAGTTTGGAAGAGATTTTAAAATGAAGGGGTTATTACAACTGCATTTAACTCACTGGTATTATTCCTCCAACTAAGTCTTTGATAGTAAGTACCTGAATAGCCTAGATTCTACAGAATTAAGTCGCCCACGTTCACAGTAAGGGGAGTGGAAACCATTTATGTTGTAAAATGTAACTTAGAGACATTCAGTCTCTTTTATTCTAAATCTTTTTTTCTCTTATATTTTATAGCAAATGTCTGGAGAAGATGAAGTTGAGTTCTCAGATAAAGACGAACCTGACGGAGATGGAGATGTTTCTAGTGATTGTCCCACTGTCAGAGCCCCCTTAACTTCACTGAAAAGCCATCAAGGAGTGGTCATAGCAGCTGACTGGCTTGTTGGGGGGAAGCAAGCTGTGACAGCATCGTGGGATAGGACAGCAAATCTGTATGATGTAGAGACTTCTGAACTTGTCCATTCTCTTACAGGTATTTGTTCACTCACACAAAGATAAATTGGTCGTTTATGTTTATGTGTGGTACTACTTGTAGAGAGCAGAACATTGGGAAAAGTAGTTTCTCTTGTGTAAGATGCGAGTGTGTACAAGACTTAAGCTGCTGCTCGGTTTTTTAATGGTTTCTAAAATTCCAACCTTGCAAATTCTCTGAGCGTGAATTTGTTTTCTTTTAGGCTTGTGATATAACCTATGATAGTAGTTGTTTTTAAACTGATTGTAGCCAACCTTTAGTTCTTGCAAAATGGTTTTGCTGTGTTCATGGTGTATCAAGTAGCAATAACCTATCACTACTTCATAATAATGTGAAATGAGTAGTGGGGTTTTTTTGCTTTTAAATACAATTCCAAACTTTTACAGCAGTAGTAACATTAAAATTCAGAATTATTATTATTTTCTGTTTGGAGAAAAAAGAAAAAAATCATCAGCATTTCATTCAAAGTGTATGTGGAAATGGAAAGTCTTTTCTTCGTTACTTTACGTGTTCTCATCTGTCGTTGTAGGGCACGACCAAGAGCTAACACATTGTTGTACACATCCCACCCAACGTCTTGTGGTGACATCATCACGCGATACAACCTTCCGTCTGTGGGATTTCAGAGATCCTTCTATCCATTCTGTGAATGTCTTTCAGGGCCACACAGAGTAAGTGAAAGTTCCTTTACAGGTTTTTACAAGTTCCAGAAGTATGAAGTATTCAGTTGCTAATCTGAACAAAACTGTTCCTGTGCTCTTTTTGAGGTGCTAAGTTCATTCCCCTGTTTTAAGAGACTGATTTTCACAGAAACCCCTAATTGTCCTTCACATGTAACACAGCAGTACTTAATTTCCAAAACAGCACCCAGGGCTCTTGGTGTGATATTGCTTATATGGTAAGTCTAGCTAAAACTCCTTACAGTTAAAGGTAATTTAAGGTATGAGGTTGTTTCCAGCATTGGTTATACCTGTAGTTTACAGGTATCACTGTAGTGCAGTTGATGGGGCAGGTTACCCCTGCTTGTCATGACACTCGGTATGAAATAAAGGTTACTTTGGAACCAGTAGGGGGAAAAAAAGCAGGGTTAGTTTTTACCCTTTAAGCTAAAGCTTCTAATTTGTACATGAGATAAGAAATTAAAATAAGGGCATAGATTACCATGTTCTGTTAAAACAGTAGTTTTGGCGTAACATTTTTAGTTGCCAGTTAAGACTTTTAAGTTTTTAAACTGGCTGGTGTGGAATATGAGCAAATGTAGTCACGGGAATCTACGTTACGGTGTTAACTTACCTTTCTGTTAATCAGAGCTTTAGTGCACAGAAAATGCAGGAGTAACTTTGGAATACTTTACCCAAGAAAACAAGTCTTTTTAAAAGGTTTTGGAATGTTTCAGAAACAAATCCCACCTTCCTCCTTCAGAACAAAACGTGGTTGTTAATCCGAGCTCAAAACAAAACCCACAAATATTTATTCGTGTTTCTGTTTTTTTTTTTAATTTGAACGTGTAGTTTGCATTATGACTCAGTTTCAGTATCTACTTTTTCATTTTCCCAGCTGTTGGCTAACCTATATATAAAATAAAACCTCTTTAAACCTGCCCTGCCCTGAGTTCCTCAGCTTGATAACTTACGTGGTGCATGATCATCATCCCTTATAAGTAGCCATGTTCTGATAGGAAATTAAGCTTAATTTTGTGGTCTGCATCCTATAATTGTTTCATGCCATAATTTTTGTACTCTACTTTTTCTAGAATGACTTGTAAAAATTGGAAGTTTTGTGACCGATTTCCATTGGTGCTTGCGTTTTTTTTTCTGAGCTGGTTAATTGCTTTGTCCCAGGACATTTTATCAGGGAAAGGAACATGACTGACATTAGCGTTTTTCTGTAAGTATGCTGAGACCAGACGTTGTTGGTCTGGGGAGATGGTGCATACTGGTAAAGCTGTTAGCTGGTATTTTGGCCTCTATCACTGAGACCTATAAACTATCAGGGAGTGTATTTTTTTTTAATGAATGGAATAGACCTTAGGCAACCTCTTTGGCCACTCTTGTTCCGGCTTTTAATTGTCTTCATATTTTTGTGTGTTGTATCATCTATCTCCATTTTGTTCTTTGAATGTATGAATTTCTAGTATTGACATAGGCTTTTTCACAAAATATGCTCTAATTAAGGGTCTCAAAACTGATTTTACTGTTTAATGGCTAAGGTTGTTCAGCGCTCTGTTTTCTCAAAGAGATGATTCTATTACGAAGATGAGTATTTCACTGAGGAATGCAGTCAGAGCAGAGATGGAAGTTCAGTGTTTTGGAATCAAGACATACTTTGAGGGATTTTATTTTTGGTCCATTATTGTGCTGCCTGTTGGCAAAATATTTTTAAATTACTCTGTAATCAACACTGTAACAATCTTCTCACATTAAGCAGCATAGAAGAAACTGTTTTATCTGTTGACTGGAAAATATGTACACACAGGACATTTTTTTTGGCTTCTATGAATGTCTAATTGAATAATTTGCCAAGTTTTTCATATTTTGATAGGCTGTTGGAATCAGTTCTCTAAATGGATGTTACAGCCATTAACGCTGATAATTTAAAGTCCTCAAGCATAAGTTTTAATAGCCTCTTCGAAGTAGGATCTGATGAATAGCTGTTCTAGAGCTCATAGAGCAGCTCTTTTTTTCCCCCATGTGTTTTTCACCAGGTCAACTCCGAACGCGTTAAACCCGTATAATTAGATGCCAAACATCTCAATCGTGAGGCCGGCAGGCAGGGCTTATTGTGTTGTAGCCCCAAAAACCTTACTCCATCCCCACGGTCCTTCTCACAGGAGAGCCAAACCATCACCGTGCCCCAGCGGTGCGTGGCCGGGAGTGCAGGTGTCCTTCCCTGCTGCCCGGCCTCTCTCCGGAGTGATGCTCCGCGCCCCTCCGCGCCCCTCCGCGCCGCAGGGACCGGGCAGCCGGCGGGGGCGAGCTGGGTGCCGGCCGCAGGCTCCCGCCCGGGGCGCAGCCATCCCGCCGAGCGGCGCGGTGTCACACCCGCGCCAGCAGGTGGCAGCACTGCCCTGCCGGCTGCGCGCCGCGGGACTGATTTTTTTCTTAAAAATAAGACTTTTGTTACAGGCTGATTCTATGTGCGTACCCATAGCAATTTTTATTACTAGTGCTGTTAATCCCCAGGCACATCCCTCTATGAGGTGTTTAACAGAGCCCTGGGAAAAGGTTACGTTTATATTATCATCCAGACACTTACTTGTTGCATGTTAATTAAATTGACTTCCTGAGTTAAAGCCTCCAAAAATTATACTGGGAACTCAAATTGCAACACCTTTTTCTCAGCAGATACCACTCTAAAATACATGTTTGATAATATATAGCACCTATTGAGAAATTACTGCATTTACAGGTTATTGATTAGAGCTCTTTAAGTTGAACTAAGGTTTTTCTGCAAAGAGCAAAACGCTTCTGGCATCTACATGGCAATTTGCATTCCAGCTTCACTTCTGCTTTTGTTTGCTGAGCCTTGTGCAGCCGTGTCTCGTTGGGGCTTTGAAGGCCATTCTTTTTCCAACGTGGTGACCTAGTTGAAAAACTCTGGCATTGACATGCTCTTGCATATGTGCTTGATGAGTGTTTCCATCTCTTCAAGTACTCAGCATGTGCTGAGGTCCGTCTTGATGCGTGGAGTCTTCTAAAATGTTCATTCTGGAAATCCTTACCATTTGTAGCTTAAAAAAAAGCCTGCACAGATCCACTCAAGTACTTTACAGATTTTATACATTGATTCTGACAATTTAGTAACACTGGAAATAAGTGAATCCCCTATTGGCATGCTTATTAGCTAATGACTTCATATACATCTTTTGAACCATACATTGATTTTCCTATCTATCTGTATTATGTTGTTGCTTATATGCAGCCGATGAGTTACCTGGTAAATATTAAAGACCTTTGTTTTGTTTAGTGACTGCCAAAGGTGCACAGTGGTTGGGCACATATTTCTTGAAATGCTTGAATAAAAATGTGCAGGACTTCCAAGACTGGACTTGCAAATACCATCCTTCAAAGAATAAAATGTTGTCTTCAGAAGCAGCTTTGGATTGCAATTCTTTAACGAATATCCTTTGCTAGTGCTTCTTGATCAGTATATAGTTATGCACCAACTTGTATTGCTGATTAAATGCATATTTGGCTTAAAAAAAAAATAAAAAATGAGCAGGCACTTCTGACCTAGCCAGAAAATATTACAGTTTGTTTATTTATGACTTCTCAAATTTACTGGTATTTGTAGCTAGATTGAGCCAGGGTGTCAAGCGTGAATGTGCATTAACTCTTGGATGTGTATTTTTGTGTTACTTTCTGGGTAAACTCAGAGAAAAAATTGCTGAAAGTGGATCTTATTTGTGACAAAGAGCTGAACAAGGTGGCTTATAGCACTTTCAGACTACACCATATTCCTTCTTTCACTCTGGTTGTGTTGTTACGAGATTGAAAGGGTAGGTTCCTGCTCATTTGCTGTCTGTATGTCTCTGAATATGCAGCTGGATGGTGAGTTGTGCTTAATCCTGAGAACTCTGAAATTAAAGAATTGCAAATATGTCTTGCTGCTTCAACTTTTCATCTTCAAACTCTTACGCTTGCTGGAAAATCTGAATTAAAAAATACTTAAGCAACAACTAATTAGGATGCTGGGCTGAATTCTGACATTTAGTGAATTGGGAATTAACGTCAAAGTGGCATTCTGTATCAAGAGAATAATAATTGCTTTAGTTTCGTGGATGCTCACGTTTGCCAAGGTCAGCTGGCGTACGCATATTCTTTATTCTGCAAGATTTAATACTTGTAATCTGATGTGTGTCTGTCTTGTTCTTGAAAGACCAAGTCATGGCAGGGGGGAAATGCCTTCTCTTCAGGCAGCAATGTCATTAGACATCCCTGTTGGAAAGTAGTCTTATTCTAGACATCCCCGATATTACAAGGTCACTGTTAGGTGTTCTTACTCAGCTACATTCTCTTGGTGAAGCTAAGGCATATCTAGATGTAATTCTAAAAATGCAAGTTTTGCACCTTTGACTAAAAGCTGTGCTAGGAAAGGGAGCCTTGTGCCAAATAAAATGTCACAAGGTGGGTGCTGTCAGTGGAGTTTGACCAGTTGAAAGCATCTGTTCTTTTCAAGATAGTCCTGTTCTGGCTTCAGCTATTGATGCCATCAGTGATGCTTTGTCTACCATTTTTCTGTTCTTTCTCATCAAAGAATGCCTTAGGCATTCACGGTGTATGGATCTCTCAGTCCAGGGTTTTTGTAAGAAATGCAAAATTTTTCTGATGAAACATACAGTTTTCTCCCCAAGCCTTACTGGTTAACTAGATGATTCTGATATTACTGTTAGTATTCCTACCTTGTTCTGTCTACTGTGGGTTTTTTTTCTCTTGCATTTCATTGAAAAAGGCCCCAAAATTGCCTTTCAGACACTGCTGTGATCCTACGTTTACATGTTAGGTATTCTTTATATGAAGATTATGGCCTGGACTGTAAGCTCTAGGGTTAGGTTTTTTTAATTTTGTGCTTCTAAACACATACCTGTAAAAATCTTTTTGTTTACATTTATTGCATACATGTTACAGAGCATGTTAAGGTTTCAGCAGTTTTCTTAAGAGTTGTTAGTTTTATTAGCTGATAGCTCAAGCATCTGGCTTCGAGTTTGTCTAACTTCCAATGCTGTTAGCTTCTTTGTGAGTCTGTTTCAGGACAGACTGGGGCCAGCATATTTTACATGCCTTCAACTCATCCAAGTTACCTGTCTTTTCTCTCTTGCACAGCTTGAATACTCCATTTTCTTTCCTAACCTTCCCCCAGCGCAGCACTGGCATGGGGTTGTTGAAGTGCTGAAAAAGCAATTTGAAAGATAATATTATTTGATAGTTTTGTTTCCTTTATGTTCTTAAACCTTTTCTGTTGTTACTAGCAAACTTCCTCATTGTAAGAATTGTTTCCCAATTAATAAAGAAATATAAAAATTTGAATGAACTACTCCTTTAGCTGTAAGAGTATTAAAATTAAAAGCCTGTAACTAAAAGAAAAGAAATCCTTTAGGTGTTTTAGTTTTGGGAATAGGGTATGTAACATACACAGTTAGACTGTGTCTAGCCACTGCAATGCTAGCCGCTAGAGTTTTGTCAGTCACTTTAAAAAAGATGTAGGCAATAAATCTGTATCCAGTTGCCTATGAGTGCTTTAAGCTTCACTGCAATAGATGGAGAGAATCTTAATTCCATTCTTGAATGCATGCACTAAAAAGTGCTATGTTGTTTTTTTTTTCAAATGACCCACAAAAGAGCATAGCCAAAGGCCTTTTCTTTGTATCCTGTTGAGTAGAGCATAATGTTTTATAGTGTGGTGGTGTTCTAAAGCTTACATAACATATGCAGCAATACTGCAGGGATAAATGGACCTTTTTTATCCCATCACAAATGTAATGGAATTGATTTAAAAAATATCTGCACCTTAACTAATTTACTAACTTGCCATTGAGCAATTCTCATAAAAGCTAGTTACTGTTTTCAGTCCTGTATCATTTTATTGTTTTAAGATGGTGACAAAAGGAGATACTGACATTTTTTTCTAAATGTCATGAAACACACATCTCTGGAATAGATGTTGTTTTAAATGCTAAAAAAATGACTTTTCAGTACTAACAGTTCTTTCTGAATTCCCCCCCCATCCTTCTTCAGTGTTAATTCCTTCATGTTTATTCTTACCGTTTCTCAAGCTGGAGGGAAAAAGCTCTGCTGATACTTGGAGATAAATCTACAAACAGAGTTTGGGAATTGTATGTTTAGCTTTTCCTGGAATCACATGCCTGTAGCACTTCTAAAACCTGAATGCACCATCAGACGTGGAGGTACTGGTATGCTCCTTACCTGGGACTCGTGTGGCCATTGCTATCGCCCTCTAAGATGGGCAAAGTGTTGCCCGTATCTGGAGGTTTTAAACCCAGGTTGTGGCTTCCTCTCAGGCTGCAAACTGCTCTGTGTGGGGATACACTTTGTTTCTCTAAAGGAAACTCTTGTGCAGAAAAGCTGTCCCAAATAAACCTTCCTTTAGGTTTTGTTCCTGAATTTTACTGCTTAAAATGAGAGGCATATTTAAACACTCAAAATTTGCTGTTTGACTAAATTTGGTATACACTGAATGAATTTATCTGAAAGCTCTGTTTTAGACTGTTTTCTCCAGAACTTCATCCCCCACAAAGTTTAATGCATCTGAGTAGATTAGATGCCTTTTCATAGGCACGAAAACATGTTGTCTCCCGATGTTCAAGGGTAAATCCCAGTGTAGGTTGCAAATCAAAATGGAAAGAGCAGTGTTAACTTTTCTGGTGTGTTGCCAATAAGGATTCTGCATCAGCATTTCATGGTCCAATGTTTTCAACATAATTTTTTTTTTTTTCCCCTTCCCCTATGTGTGAAATTTCAGCAGATTGTTATGCAAAACAGTTTTGTGTCTCAGTGTGACTGGGGAGACAGCTGTTCAGCCTAATGAGGAGTGCTAGCACTACAGTATTTCTGTTGATTGAGACCCACGGAGGGAGCAGGATGTTCGAGGCCAGGCAGCGGTGTGTGGTGAGGAAGTGCCACGCTGTCAGCTGGAAGTACACGCTCGGCTGCTCCCTATGACAAGATAAATGAGTTTTGCTGGGGTTTGGCGGAGGCTGAAGCTTTTCTGGAGAATAGTTGTAGCACACCAAACTCCCTGTGGGACCCATGGTTTGAAGTGTCATAAGACTGCTTCCTCTTCGCCAGTTTTTTTTTTTTTAATGTCCTACAATATCTGTCATCTTTTTGAGTTATTAAAAACCTAATGTCTTCTAGCATTCTATTAACACTGGGTCTGATGATCTTTTGTTGTCATATTAATGTAGCCAAGGGGATGTTAACCACAGTTCTAGCTGGGTTAGAACAAACTGAAGACTAGTATAAAAAGAAAGTAAAACTAGCCACATGAAAATATAGGAAAAAGTCTTTTAATTTTTGTGATATAGGTGGGGTTAGAGAGGCAGTATTTTTGAAAGATTATTTGTATATCAGCTCCTCTGCGAACTTCTTTCTTCCCACACAAACTTTGCTTCCCTTTGTTTTCACCTTCCCCCTTCAGCTGGGTTGAAGTTCTGTTTTAGTTTTTAAGTAGGAATTGGCCTTTCTTCTTGTTGCTATTTTTTCTTAATCTAAAAAAAAACAACAACAAACCAACAAAAAATGAGATGAGATGCATCTGTCTCACCATAAGAGATGCTCCAGTTTGGAATAACAGAGGAGACAAAGCATGAGCTGTAGTGCGTAAGAAAACCTATGAGCACAGCATTTGCTCATGTTTTCTTAAGTCAGTAGTGTTGTACATGTCCTTGATTTTAAATGTGTGTGTGTGTGGTGTGTGTTTGGTTTTTTTAAAGTATGAACACAGTATATTCCACTTAAAAAAAGATGACCAGAAAAACCAGCTGATCTTTACTCGGTTGACAGTCAAGTGTTGAGAAACCTCCCCACATTTGTCAGGTGTCTGAGAATGATGCTGCTTTTGGCCTTTCTAGACTTGGTGTTGAGTTACTTAAAACTTCTAGTCTTGCAGTCTTATTTTGAAAATGAGATACCCTTGAGGACTGAATTAGATGTATCGATATCAGTAGGTTCCCTTAGAAGAATAATGTTGCATATTTTTTAAGCATAATATCTAGGACTGTTACACAGTACATCCGTATGCTGTTTGCTTTGAACCTGTGACCAAAATTCTTGATGGGGAACACTGGGTTCAGTAAAAGGTACTTTTATATCAAGCCTTTGAATTCAAAGCTCCTTAAAAAGGCTGGTTTTATAGTCATGTGTGCTTTCAAGTAGTGCATACCCCAGTCTGCAGTGCCTTGCGGGGTTGACCTGTTGGCATGGTAGGCAGAGGACTAAGACCACTAAACACCTTTAAAAATGTCACGGAAAATGACCTGGCTGCCTTTCTATCTTTCCCAGTTGCCATACAGAGCTACGGCAGAACTTTATTGCATTTTTGTTTATCAAATTTTTTCTTAGTGTACCCAGTAATACCTGGATGAATAGTAACTGAAAACAGTACAGAAAAGGATTTTGTTTTCTTTTGAGTCTTTTTGTTTTTACAGGAATAGTGTTGCACTAACCTGGAGTTGGCATTTTGTTTGCATGGTGATAATTTTGAATTTTTCATTTGAGAAATGGTAAATCTAAGAAGGAGATAACTCTATGGCGTCAACAAAACTTAACTATGTTTTGACAATAAGTGATAAAGGAGAACCAATATGAGATCAAAGAAGCTAGAAAGCTTTTTAAAGTTGTGGAAAAAAGCATGCAAAATTGGAGGGTTATTTTAACACAGTTTCACAGCATACTCCCCCTGTAACTGGAATAAAATGTATGATGGGAAAACAGATTTCTGTGTTGGCAGCAGAGTACTAAAACACAGTATATTCATTCACCTGGAGCTTTCCTACGACTTGAATTCCTTGTACTGTTCTGAACAAGGAAGTCTCCCAATGTGTGTGCAAAGTATGGGGATTTAATAGCGAATTTTATACTTAAAAACATTGTTGCAAATGTGTTACAGCAATATAGAGCTCAGTGAAAGTCTGAAACATTTTACAGAGGTATTTTGCCACTTGTATAATGAACTAGTGAGGAGAGAAATGCAGATGTTGGTAAGTTTAACAGAGGTCAGGATGGTGGAAGACAGGTTTGGCGCTAAGAACATACCAATCCTATTTTGCAGTAACTTTGGCTACGTGAACGAGTTTTCTTCCCAAATGCGAAGGTGCCTAATGAAAGAGGCTAATCAGTTGTGGCCTTCATGTATGTTTTAACTTTTTGACTCCCGGTTCATAAAGTCCAGAAGCTTAGGTGAAGACCTCTTGGTTCTTACTGTAATCATCTCCCTGCTAGCTCAGCTGCACTCAAGTAATGCATTAGGAAACTTGGTATGATGAATAAAGTGGGCCTTCATCCTAATTAAAACTTAATTTGGTGTCAATTTAAATTAAAAGGCTTGCATAAACTGGTCCATTGTGACCTGGCTAGTGCTAATCTCAGTCAGCAGCTTGGATAGGACATGAATTCAGATTTCTGCAGGACAACCAAAGTGACAGTAACAACTGACAACTTAAATTAAAATTACTAAATTCTAAGAAATTGATGTGCATGACCCAAGTTAGAAGATAGTCATTAAATCAGATCTGTAGAAACAGAGTTGAGAAACCTGCCCTTGTGATTTTAGGGAGAGACAAAAATGCTTTTTTAGTACATTGTGTGGGCAGAGAATAACTGGTTTTGAGTTGGGAATTTGCACAGTATTAAAACGAAAATAGTACTACAAAAACTTTAATTAGTTAATATGATACAAAGGTAAAAGATTTTTGTTAAAAATCAGCTCATCGTCATGAGAACTGTTCATTCGAGCTCAGCAGAATGCTGTTCTTTGAAAATATAAAATACAGAGATAAAATTCTAAAATAAAATCCTTCATGTAATTTTTTTTGAAAGTAGTATGTTGCACTTCCAATGGCTCGAAATATTCTTGGGAGTCTTTCTCTGGCTGCCCTTGTGCTTTTTTAGACAGAATGGGTGAAATTTGAAGAACTGGTCATGCTTTGTACTACTACTATTTGCCATTTTTTTTTTTTTTAACTAGCTCTCAGACTTAGCTGCTTGTAAAATATGAATAGAAATCAAAATGAGAAATTATTAGATTGCTGTAGCTGTTGCTAGTGGAATCATACTGGAAGCTCTGCGTATGTATTACAGCATGTTTAGGTGTGCATGCAGAATAGCTTTAGCTATATGTCAGGTAGGTGTTTTGGATCTTTTCAGTGTCTGTGCTATGAATGACAAATGCCTGAGGTAGTTCTACAAAAGTCTTTGGATGGAAAGTGAAAGAACTTGACTCAGTCTCAAAACACTTGAGAGGAAGAATTGTACTGTATGCTACTAATTCAGTTACAGTTGTCTGATAAGCCTACTGGACATTAATACAGAACTTCAAAAGTTAATTAAGATTTCAAGATTGGATGTGTTTAACTCGTACTAGGATCAGTGGAATATGAGAGATGCCTCTGGAGTGGCTGTCCACTGTTGGGCTTCTTTTCTTAACACTTGGGCCAGTCACGCCTTGTTATACTTAAGTGACACAGCTTTCTGTAAGAATATTTTTTTTTTTAATTCTGAAGTACTCCTTTGGAGTTATAATATTTCAGGTTACTTTTTTTTTTAAAAAAAGGCAAGCTACATATTTTAAAGGAAACACAGGAACAGGAGACAGAGCTTTAAATCAGATGGCAGTTTAATAAAGAACTTTAGAGCTTGACATCTTTCTTTTTATTCCTGATTGTTTAGCACTGTGACATCTGCAGTTTTCACTGTGGGAGACAATGTTGTTTCTGGTAGTGATGACCGTACTGTAAAGGTTTGGGATTTGAAAAACATGAGGTCTCCTATTGCAACGATCCGTACAGATTCTGCAGTCAACAGGTAAGCACATCTCCGAGTTACTGTTTTTCTCAATTCACAGTTTTTAAAAATTAATTCTTAATTTCTTTCATGCATGTGAATGATTCAAAGCTGCCCCAAGGGGGGATTTAGACTGGATAGTGGGAAGCATTTCTTTACTGAGAGGGGTGGTCAAGCTTCCTTGAGAACAGGCTTCCTTGAGAGGTGGTCAGTGCCCTGAGCCTGGCAGTGTTTGAGGTGTTTGAGGACAATGCCCTTAACAACACACTTTCACTTTTGGACAGCCCTAAATTGTTCAGGCAGCGGGACTAGATGATCACAATGGGTCCCTTCCAATTGAAGTAGTCTAGTCTATTAATTCACTGCATATGCATTTAATTTTACTCACTAAAATTAAAGTTGAAGTTTCTGAGACTTTGAAAATGCCTGAAGTGGTTTTATAAAGCGCAGGAGTAGTCAACATTAATTTTCAGTAAATACGTAGTATTGCTTTGCTGAGATTTTTTTTTTTTATGCAGGATGCAGATATTAAGGCTGTTTGAGCATTTAGTACAATAGAAAACGCCTAAATAGTTTAATACTTTTTTCACTTGAGAATTTCAATCAGGAAAAAGTCAGCCGTATCACTTCTCACGAGCTTAAACCTGTACTGTCAGGTTCTATTTGCCAGGCTTACCGTTTTATACATAACCTACTTTTGTCTCTTCTGTGCAGGATTAATGTATGTGTTGGCCAGAGAATCATCGCCCTTCCACATGACAATCGACAGGTTAGGTTATTTGACATGTCAGGAGTGCGATTAGCACGCCTCCCTCGCAGTAATAGACAGGTAAGTGAGTATTTACAGCCTTAAAGTATGTCTGTTCTTCTTTCTTATCAGGTTAAAAGTAGAATTTGGTTTCTCCAGCTTAAAAGCTGAACAAATACTGAACGACATTGTTGTCTATACATATATGCTGTTGTTAGTTGCTGAGAATGACCAAAATGCAAATAAGTAACATATTTTGATTTTTTTAATTAGAATTGGAAATGATGTTTCAAGTGGATTTCGTCTTAATTTTTCTCCTTACTAAAGTGAAAGAGGTATCTGCTTTCTCTATGAAATGCAAAAAATGTGTAAAAGCATTTCAAATGTGTTTTAATGTCTTGGTGTGAATAGTGTCAGAAAAGTGACATACTATGAGGTTTAGTGTTCGGGATTTTTTCAGTTAGTGTTTGATTTGTTACATAATGAAACATAAAAGAAAAAAAGTAGGGGTCAGTTTTGTGATTTGGTGATAAATTTCTTTCCTTCCGTGATTTTGCACGTGTATTCTTGATATTTGTTACCACATACTAAACCATCCTTGCTGCAGCCATCAAATGTTGTGTGTTTGTGGTGCTTGGCATGGCAAGCATCACTAATGGAGCAAAATAAACTAAGTGAAATTAATTGGATTATACCACTTCAGTAGGCTTTTTTGGGTAGATTCAGCAGCTCTTGACAGAATTTAAGAAGGGGGTTTAAGACTTGTTTAGTCTTTTTTAGTCTTCAGTGTGTTGTTTAGTGATGATTTTTCTTTTTTTTTTTTTCTTTTTTTTTTTCCCCTTAATATTTCGATTCAGTCTGACACTACTGAAATCATGGCTTTTTTTTGTTTTGGGGTGGTTTTTTTTTGTTTGTTTGTTTTTGAACTAAAATGTTGGTCAGAAAGCTCCTTGGGGTGTTTTTGTTCCTATTGGACTTGAAGAATAGGTAAGGCATTGTGTTTCCTCAGTATGACATACCCCCTGCTGTAGTATTAACCTTTCTGAATTATGAATGTGATGGACACCTAATCTTACAGGTTTATGACAGAGTAGTTGCCAGCAAGTAGTTTTGTATTTTAAGATTGCTTTTATAAATAGAAATGCTACAATTAAAATTCATTTTGCTTTTGTAAGTAAAATGTGATTCGATAGCAAGCATACCTTGGAAAAATCAAAAGTTTTGATGCACCTGTTTGTGTGTTTCTCTCATTACGGATTTGGTGCTGGTGTTAGGGAGTCTCCTTGTTATAAAGATTTTTCCCTTGCAGGTGAAAATAACAGTGACCTTGATAATTTTCTAGTAGCGTTTGTAAAAACTAGCGTGAGCATTGGTTGTGCCACCTTGCACATTTGCAACTCAACCTTGCCCCATTGCAACTCAAAATGCAAACTTGCTAACTTGTTGACATGGAAGCTTTCAAAATATACTGTAAGTAATACTACTGCCTCCCGAAATGTTGCAGGGCCACAGAAGAATGGTATGTTGCTCAGCGTGGAGTGAGGACCATCCAATATGTAACCTCTTCACTTGTGGATTTGATCGTCAGGCTATCGGTTGGAACATCAACATCCCTGCTTTGTTACAAGAAAAATGAAATGCAGGAAGAATGTTTGTATTTTATGTTGCCATGGACTTCCACACTTTCGCAGACTTTTCTGAACACTGGTCTGCTGTCTCTGTAAAAGCTCTTCCTTAAGTGGAGACTTTAGCAAATGTTGTTCTTGTTACACATTGTGCACAGTTTGCATGAATTGTACAGAAAATGTGATTTTTTTAAAATTAGTTTGTCTTGTGTATAAACTTTTATATTTTGGCATCCACTGGTCGATATGTTCACTGTTGTGTAGAGCACATAAATGTTCATAAGTTATTTAGCATTTAATAGATACATGGTAGGGCATTACATTTGTGACATAAATGTGAAACTTACGTAATTAATGTAGAGAGTGTATAAGTCTGTTACGTTTTTCCATGACTCTACATATCTGCCTTGTGTTAAAAAGGATCTGCAGGGCTAAAAGTTTGAAATGAAGTGTGAATTTCACTAGTTGTATGATTGTAAACATTTTCCTGTTTGCATCTGATTTGGGATACTTTTTTTAGTGCTGCCGTATAGTGCAACTTCAACTCCATTTTTATCTCGGTTACTGGAGAAATAGTAGATTTGACAAGGAAAATACAAGCAACTTGTAGTGAATATAGGCTGCCAGATTTATTTGGAATGCTTTTTTGTACTTTTTCTTTTGGAGAAAAAAAAAAAAATCATTCTGCCCTTCTTATATAAAGTTATTCTAAAATCTCATGGCATTTCATACTAGCAAAAATCCAGAATATTACAATTCTAATCACTAAAATCTACTCAAGCAAATTTTGAAGCACTTTAGTTTATAGCTATTGTTATAAACCATTTATGAAAGTTTGACTTTACCAGTGAATGTGAGCTGACCTTTGTAAGAAGGATTGCTTCTTTTTGGTGATCTGCCCAGAAAGGAAATAGGTTTTTTGGGGGGGTTGGTTTTTTTTTGTTTATATACCTACAGTGAGCACACTTTTAATTGTGTTCACTTCCCATATTTTTATTTTGAGCCAGCAATACAAAGTAAATGAGTACTACCTCAAAAATGAATGTTGGTCAAGACGCATTGAATCTCTCTGTAGCCTAGAAAAAAGCACTTTTGGTCTCTGGCTGAAGTACTTTCTCTGATGTGAGAGGAAGGACAATCATATTAAATGTGATCCTTAAGATAATTAACCCATAAAGCTAATGGAGCAATACGATAAGTAAGCATCATCTGTCACCTTTCTGTTCTCAGCCGTGGCAAGGGCTGCTGCAGTCCCTCTTCTGTCCCAAAAGGGGGTAATTAACATAGGCCTCCCTGTTTCCTCCCAAATGATACTGCTCTGGTTTTGCTCCTCACTGTGCTTAGCCTTTTTTACACTGGCGGTGGGATGTTACACCTGATGACAGAAATAAATGCAAGTGGCAGCTGATGTCTTCGAAAGACCAAAAAGGCGCTTCAGACAGACACTTCTTTTTAGCTAAAGGGAGATACCGCCCCTAACCGTCTGACATATCACTGTATAAGGTGAAGGGTGAGGGTAAGCCAAGGGTGCAGTCTTGCGATGGAATCATGGAGTTTGTGGTAGGTTGGCCTAAGAGGAGTAGCAGGAACTTTTTATCTCATCATGATTTTATGAAACTATAGCTGTGTTTGTGCCCTCTACAGCACTGTTTATGACATGAAGAAAGGTGTGTTAACTGGTTCTCCTGTTAACTAAGATATAAGGGCATTGGAGTGCAATGGCGTGGGATGATGAATGCCTCGTTGAGGAATTGTAGGGAAACGGGGGTCCAGGATGTAGTTTTGGAGCATAACGTTAAGGAAGCTCAAGATACTTAATGGAGAATGTATGTGATATCTTGTAGTACAGTTCATCATAGTAGCTTGATCCTTGGGTTTTTGTCTTCTTTTGGTCTTTTTTTTTTTTTTTTTGAGATACAGGATATATACATAATTGTACTGAAGTAATCTTAAAATACCAAAACTAGGGAGGCTGGAGAAAGCAGCTGCAGAATTTAAGTCTTCTGATAACAAGGGTTAAAGGGTGATGTCAGGGTTCATTTTCACTGTTTTTTTTTCCTGGGTTTTTAACTCTTGGGTAAAGCCATTTGATGTTGGGTTGCAGGTCTTACTCTTTCAGAAAAAAAGATACTTTTTCTTTTAGTTGGTAACAGAGAGAACTTTACACAGGCTGACGCTGTTTAAAAAAATGAGAAGAATGTGTCTCTAACCAGTAGAAGCCATTTCTCCAGCATGGCCTGCATGTAGTATCTTGAACAATGACCATCGTTTTACTACCTGAGGTGGGGGGAGAGCGTCACTGGTTTTGGTCCTGCTAAACTAAATCGTCTGTTTAAGCTTCTCTAATACATATGTAATAGAGGAACACTGGACTCTATGCAGTTTAATCATCATTGCAGCAGACTTTTTATATCGCCAGAGGGACCGTCCTCTGGTACCAGGAATGGGACAATTACACACTTTCACTTTGAAAAAAATCAACCAAACAAGGTGCTAGAGCCACGTTCGTATGAGCAGGCTAACACTTAAATCAGCTCAACACTTAACTATCACTTAGCTTAATTTTATATGCTGTACTGAAGGTTAAGCTGAGGCTGCCATTCCCCTTGAAGCAAATCACATGTGAGCAGTGGTAGTGAGTAATGCTACATAGACTAAATATGTGGAAAACATTTCATAGCTTTGAATGTTCTAAAGAGTGTTTTTCAGCACTGAACAATGTCCAGCATTTCATAAAATGGAGGAGAGTTGCAGTTACAGTTTCAGTATTGTGCAGAATTTCACAGAAAAGTCATCACTGGGCGAAATCAAGCTTTTATGTCTCTCAAGCAATGCACATCAGTTTTCACAAAGTTTGTGTATACGGTCAGAAAGATCTGGAATGAAACATTTGTTGCGTAAATCTGTGAAAACTACCTTTTTGGGAAAAGACTTTATAAGTTATGTGGAACCACTTTTTATTATTCTGCTGATTTGTTTTTAGATGTAAAAATGTTTTTCTTCATTATGATTCAAAATGCATTAAAATATTCAACAATTTTTTTTTTTTTGCAAGTTGCTGTTCTTCTGTGTTGCATTAAGGTTGCTTTTAATCTTATTTTTTCACTGTGTTAGTAGTCAAAAGGATTTTCCTATCCACTTTTCACTCTTCCGTGCTCAAAAAGTTGATTTCCAAGGCACTGATGGGCACGGTTCTGCAAGAAGGCCAGGTCTGTCCCTTACAGTAGGACTTCTGTAGCGCAAATGGTCATGCTGCCAGTAAAGAACATAGACTGAAAAGGTGCTCAGACCTGCATTTATACTGTCTTCTCTAGTTTTGTATGGAAAAAAAACTTGTAATTACGTTTTGTTCTGCAGATTATACAACAGTCTCCACATGACTCTTCAGAGTGCTCGATAAATTGATACTTTTAATGAAATCTAAACCAGTTTTCATATGTTTAGAATACAGCAAAAATATTCCAAAACCTCTCTGGCGGGGGAACCCCACCAGCAGTTTTTCTCTAGGTTGAAGTAAAGGGTCTTTGCTTGTTGCACCCGTATTACTCAAAACCTGAAGCTTTGCAATATTGAAATAAATCCCCAAAAGCTCGTTGTCGTAGTAAGCCATGCGGTTGGGTTTTGGATGCCTGGGCAAAGTCCTGCCTAACCAGCCCCCGAGTGCAGGACGTCGCCTGTTTTCCTTCAGTGTCCTTTAGGAGCCTTTTATTGCCACATTTTGAATCCTGCAGAGCTGGTGGTGCTCTGGAAAACTGTTATTATTCAGTGTTGCTGGTGATACGGACCAGTAATAAAAGACTGAAGTTAGAAGGTGGCACAACTGATGTGAGGGCGGGGGTGAGACAGAATGCCAAACCCTTGTTTTTAGTTGATTTTAATTGAGGGGTTTAAATCGAGTTAGGGCTTATTGCAGCTGGTTTAAACTTGTGATGCTTGTAACCTCCTTAAATCTTTTGATGGTCTAAGTTATATACCCTTTACAAAGGCCATTTCTGTCTGTATTTTGGAGGGAGGGGATTTGAAAATGAGTATGCATTAAAGCCTGTTTTGTGGTGGTATTGTTTCTTTTTTCTTTTTTTTTTTTTTTCTTTAACTTGTGAGTAAATAGTGTGCACAAATAAGTGGTTTCAGTAGGATGTCTGTGTTAGCCTGAGGATGGGCTGCAGGAGAACCACTCTGTCGTGCATCACAGTTTGCTCTTTAGGCTGGTGTAGAAATTTTATTTAATGCTCCACTGAGACCAAAGTATGTCACTGAAAAATTACTCAGCCTTGCGATATTTTATTTTTAAGTAGTGTTGTTACCTTTACTAATTCCCACAGGTCATAGTCTTCAGAACATAAGTAATTTGCAGGAGCTTACAGAGGAAATCCTGTTTAATTCAAACTGTAAATCCTGGTCAAAACATACCAGTGACTGGGAGAGGTGTCATACTGGGGAAGTGTGGGTTGTACCGATGTGCTGTGGGTGGTGCTTGTCAGTGTCTTGCGAGTGAGAATATTCATCAGTACCAGGACGAGCCGTTTCCCAGTGAAGAGGGGAGGCTGGTGAGCGTTCGCAGTGTCTAACCCAGGTGCCTGAATTAGCACTTGGAGCATCTTGGATGATTTTTGCAACTTTCTGAAGGGTGGTTCAGTGTGCCGCATAGAGCACAAGCGTTCAGACTTTGTGCTGGAAAATGGAAACGGTGCAAAGTGTCTGGGATGGCATGCACAGTAGAAGGGAGCTGAAAGTAGAAAAAAAAAAAGTTCTGGCTGGAACTATTTTGTAAATGGTAATGTTTTAGTCTGGCTGGTGGCCGCTGCACAGCAGAATGACAGCACTGCTAAGGAGCCATGTCGCCTGATGCTACTTGAGGCCCGATTTCCAGCTGCTGCACGGTGCTGCCGGCTCCCACCAAGACTTTGCCATACTTGCTATTCGCTTTAGTTTAATACCAGTTTTCTGTGTTTCCCCTCTCCCACGTGTATTTGTCATCTTTCTCCTCTCCCCAGGGTAGAACAAATGTAGTTACGTGTTTACCTCAGAGCACAGCGCCAATGAAAAGAAACCCTTGTGCACAGGTCCACGCAAGGAGGCTGGCGGCCCTGTGCTGGGAGCAGGGGCTTGGTGCTTGGAGCTGACTTTGACGTCGACGTGCTTTTTGTCATCTTCATGTTTGTTTGTTTTAATTGTTAGTAATGAAGCTTCCTTAAGACTTTCCGCATTAACGGTCTGGGGTTACTGAAGGCTGAATCAAGCCTGTGCACCTTAACTGACAAGAGAAACTAGATTTGCAGTGCTGCTGCTGTAGGTGACTTAAGGCATCAGGAAGGGGCAGACAATGATTTCAAATGCCGTGGAAGCATTACAGAGAAAGGGGAAGGAGTCTGTGGCGTATGCAGGAGTGGCGACCCAGCATTGGAGAGCGAAATAAGATCCTGGGAGAAACCTAAAGAGGCAAATCTGTGATGAAAGTGTTTGAACTGCAGATGAGGAACACGAAGGAAGAATAACGAAGGGGATGAAAAGCTGGAAAAAAATGGGAGAGCTGAGGGAGCCAGGTGGAAAAGAGAGCACGGAGTGGTTAGGAGGAGGTGCGTGTCCGAAAGGTGAAACTTGCTGGTCAGCTGCGGATAAACTGTGCTGGGAAGCCGGAGTCCAGTGGATGCACTGACTTGAGCAGAAGGAAAAGGAGAGACGGGAACAGGGCAGGGACAGCCTGCAGGGGGGGGAGCAGCGAGCAGTGAGCTTGCTGGGAAACACGGATATCTGGACTGGACGTGCTCTCCGTCCAGACCCTGATACGGAATCGTCTGGAAGTTAAAGATCTTTGTATTTTTAAAAAGATTAGGCTTGTTTGTTTCAGCATCCTTCGTTTGGAGAAAAGCTTGCTTATATAGAGCCGATCTTAACTGTATATATTCAGTTCTCTATTTCAAGTGTTGTAATGGTGCAGAGATGTCTCAAGCAGCTGATACATTCGCTCCGAGGATTTGTAACCTTAGCACAGGTTGCAAATGTTACATACAAACGAGCTCTACCCTACAGACTCCAGGTATGACAGCAGGGCATGTGGCTGAGTAGGAGTCACTCCTGGAGTGGAAATCGCTTGAGGGAACAATTGATTTGGCAGGAGGAGATGCTGTTTTACATGATCCCTTTGAGAATATGTGGCCAGTCTGGAAAGTAAGGTTCAGTATTTTAAGCTTGAGGACGACTTTGGATCAAAATGCTCTGAACGCTTGCCTCTTAATTCTGTTTAATTCAATTTAGTCTGAATTGACTAGGGAATCTCTTTAGCCGAGCGAAAACAGAGGCGTCTGAATGAATAGATTACACCAGGGAGACACTGCTGTATTTTCAGTAGGGTCTTAGTCCTGGAAAAGGTGAAACTGGCCTTTCCTTCAAATTTTCACTTTGTTGAGATGTCAAAATTTGATACCCTCCCTCACAAATCCAAGTAAAAAGATTATTTTTGGCTTTGGTGATCAAACTTCTAACTCCAGCTCATGCAAATGACTTTTGGTCAAAATACACCCCTAAGATTACAGACATTATCAGTCTTACGCAAAGGCGGCATTTTGTGCCTTCATCCAAACCATTACCTTATGGAAAGGAGAACAAGTAACTGGGTAACTTCCTAAGTTAATCTTCTAAACTTATGTGTGTTTAGCATTTAATACTTTTAATGAATATATTTTCCTCTTAAGTGCTTGATTTGGATAAAGGCAGAAATCTGATTTTAATTTTCTTGTTAGTTTTTTAGACCTTATCTAAATCTTTGCTCTGTCACCAAGATCAGCCTTGTACAGATGAAAACAGAACCCGGGTATTTTAGTGGAACAATGTGTGTCCTCTGAGGCTGTAATTGCTGAGTGTCTGGTAAGGTGAGTAATCCTAACAATAAATAGAAAAGTGTAAAATCTGACACAGTACAGAACAAACACTGAAATCAGGTTGATCGTATGATAAAAACTTGAAGTACAGGATTAAAGTATTAGGGAAAAGGGAGAGAAATGAAGGAAACCCAAAACTTTTCAGCAGCAGTTGAAGGGTAGAGGGAATAGTGATGATATCATTGTTAATTAAGATTGTTTTTCAGTGTGGATAATTGCAGGACATGTTGTTTTGGCCTTTGGTGTTCTATGAAGCTTGCAAAAACTGTCTCTGCCAGAAGGCTGTCAAAAAGTTGGATGCTGTCATTGAGTGGTGCAGCCTTCAGAAGTGCTGAGCTCCCATCAACGTTCTGTGGAGTCTGGCAGGTGGTTAGGAGTTGGGAAAATCACATTCAGATGGGCCTAAATATGTATCTAGGAGCTTCATTTTAGTTGCCTGTTTTTTAAAACTATACCCTAATTTTGTATATATATTGTGTTGTTGCTGAATTAATGAACTGAAAAGTTCTTGGACACAGATGCCTGGTTTACTGAAATACAAGAAAATCAGAGAGGTAATTTTCTCTCCCAAATTACATTGGGCTACTTGGAGTTTTCTGTTGGGAAACTGAAGCTACGTTGTGTCAGTTCCACATAGAGCTACTTACTGATCAGTAGACACTTTCAATTTCAGATGCTCATTGCTCCTCTTGCAAAAATCTTTTTTACCCCTGCAGAAATAACAGTGTAAGTTTTCCATAGCAAAGGGAACTAAAGGTTTAGCTGAAGTTACATTTTTAAATGTAACACCCCCCACTCCCCCGAGTTCTGCCATTATGAGCAAAACCAAGGAAATCAAATCTGAATGTATTTATATGGTTCTGACCATTCAAACTGATGCTGTATTTCTGTGAAACCTTGATGTTACAGTTAGATCTCTCCTGTGCTTAACGTGAGGACGCTACTGGATGCCCATCTGCAGATGTGCTGCCAAGGGGGATCTTCTGTGTCTAAAAACAACTGTAAAAGCAGGCAGTGATAGAGAGGAGATACAGACTTCCATCTCCACATGGTTTTTGACCAGAAAATACAGCTTGTTTGAAGTGACAAGTGCACGTCATTTACTTACCTTGGTGGAAGCACAGGGCTTGACCCTGAATATCAATTACTGTACCTGAAATAGCATAAAATCAAACTGGGTCGTAACTTTTTGTGCCAGTGAGAGATGGAGCCACATGGAGATAAAGTGAAGGGCTTTGCCTTCTATAGCAACTCAGGCCAAATAGGAGCCAGATGGCAGAAATCAGAAGGAAAAAACCTGTTCTGTACCAGACTGGTGGTAGAAATGGGGCTCTGGGAAGCTGTCTGCAGAGCTGGTGGCGCACCATCCCTCCCCAGCGCTTCTGTTGACCAGAAGTCCCTCTTTTTAGGGGAGAGACATTTTTGAGAATGCCTTCAAGGACTTGGTCTCATAGTCTCTTCCCTACTCAACCACAGACTCATAGCATATCCTGGGTTGGAAGGGACCCGCAGGGGTGACTGAGCCCAGTTCTCAGTACTTGGCCATTATTTACCCACATTAAAGCCCTGATGCCCTGTGCCTAGTGCTTAGGGCTTCATGGCAGCCCTTGTAGCAAAGTTTGATTTTGCAGCTGGAGAATAACTAGGCTGGAAGGGGCCCCTGTATCTACCTTCGAAACCTTGAACTTTTTCTCCTTTTCTTGCTCGGCTGCAGCATCTCCCTTATGTTTATGCAAGTGTGTGCCTGCAGTAGTATTTTTAATGATTTGTTTTATTTTGTCAAACTGGTATTTTCTTTTAAAAAACAGCCTGGCAAGGTCTTAAAAGAAGCAGCTATAAACAGATCAACTATGAACAGCGCATTAAAGGAAAGTTTAAGACCAAGAGCTAGTTAGAGGCATGTCTCTGCAGAGATTAGCTGTGGTCCACATAAAGCCAGCATTCATGAGGAAAAATATGAATATCAGCAGGCAAGACTATGCAAAATCCTTAAATTTGGCTCTGCTGGAAATAGAGACAAGTTAGGTAGAGGTACTTCTGGGGGATGATGTACAGAAAATTAGGGTGATAGCCCAGTATCATAATTGTTATCATAATATATAGCAGACTTAACCATGTATAAAGCCAGTAAGGGCGAAACACGCTGCCAGCATAGCATGGCAAGGGTTGCTCCCGCTCCACAGCTGAAGTGTTAGACAGTCAGGGTACTCATAGGCACACACAGATGCCAGAGGCTTCTCCTTTACATTTTTCAGGCTCCTCAGGACTTGGAAAATTCCCGCTTTCCCCTTCCACCTCTTCGCACCAGCTCTTTGCACTGCGCCAGGCTGTGCGGGAGCTCCAGGGACAGAAGGTGAAGGAGAATAGTGAGGGATTTGCATGAGGCGCTGGACAAAAGTGCTCATTTGGAAAGGTAACGAGTGTCTGTAATTGCCAGGGTGGGTCAGGGTGGGCATCCAAACAGCTGAGGGGGAGCTGGGAGGAATCAGTGCAGATGCCCTTTGCAGTGAAAACAAGTGCCCTGTGAAGTTGTGCAGCCTTTAAAACAAACAAACAAATGAATGAACTTTTATTGTTGCAGAGCTTTTAAAAAGACATTTGCTATGTTCAGAGGAGATTGGCGTTTGGAGCTGTATCATGAGAGACCAAAGGAAATGAGTTGGCAATAAGTCGGGGTGTGACTAGAACCATTATTTTAGTTTGGCTGAACAGGGAAAGGCTGTGCTTCACTGATGGTGTAAAAAAAAAATAATAAAAAAATCCAGAACTAATCCTGAAGTAAGGGTGACAACTAAGAGCAAGGCAGAACTTAGATCTCTGCTCTACTTCAGCATCAGCTGAGTGTTGGGCGAGATAAGGACAACAAAAATTTGGGTAGAAGTAAAAGATCTGGAGAGAGACGGGTTTGTGAGCCATCAGGATATGAGCTCAAATGCTGTTTGCAAGGAGACCGACGGCAGGGCCCTGTGTGCTGCGGGAGGACCGTGCCTGACATCCCCCAGGAGCTCTGCAGGAGGCAGGGCTGGGGCGGGTGGTGACAGGTGGCTGCACATGGGACCGGGCCAAGGACCCCAAGGATGGGCATGTCAGTTCTGGCATGAGAGGCACAGGAGAGAGTGAGAGGGTGTGAAGGGCTCGGTGAGTCACTAAGGTGGGCGAAGGAGTTAGAAGGTGAAAAAGCAGCATAAAGTCAGTGTCTGTGTGAGAGAGAGGAGGAACGGGCTGTGGGACAGGGAGGGTGACATCGTGTTTTTGCGTTTTCTTTTGGAGCAGCTGGTGTGACTCAGAGCAGCGATCCCCGGGGGCAGGAGGACCCAGGTGTCTGAGGAGGACTTCGCTGAGGCTGTGGGTGTGAGTCGCAGCTCAGGCAGACCCTGGCTAGTGTTTTCACTGGTTGAGAAACCGGGTTGAGTGTTAAAAAAGACCCACTTTCCCAAACTCCTAGAAGGTTTGCCTTGTGACTGAGGTTCAAGAAAGACTGGAATTTACCAAGGAGACCGCAGTTTCAGCTTTGCCAAAAGGGTGAGCATTCTTTGTAGCAATCTCTCTGCAGATAAGGTCTCCCCCAACAAGAAATTAACTGTTTGCAGCACTGCTGTGCATTGCCCTGAGTGCTCTAGGAATATACTAGCACCAAATATGTGCCAGGAATATAATGTTATATGCCTCTAAGTGTCTCATTTGTTAGGTTTTTAAGTATTGAATTGTGCTCTGGTTCTTCCAAACCCCATCCCTCCATGCAGTGCTGTTGGCCTCAACAAGCCTTCAGCAATCAAGTGTTCGGAAGAGCCTCATCTGCTCATTTGAGTCTCTACCTTGAACCTCTTACAACTGTCTTTGGACTAGAACATATTTCTGCTCTCCCACCAGAAAGCCACAGCCACTGAGATGTCCCTTTTCATTGCCTTTTCCCCCTCACCAAAAAAGTTTCCCCCTTCAGAGTCTTCCTGTCTCAAAGTGACAGGGGGCAGAAAGAGCTGAAGCTGAACACGTGAACAAGTCCACATCACGCTTTTGCCTAAGCAGCTTCTGTGATGCTGCAACCAAGATGCTCTGTCAATAGCCTCTGTATTTATTTTGCCATACTGAAGGCCAGAGATTAATTTATCTGGACGTCCACTCCACCTTGCAACGCAGCTTTGTGTTATACTTGATAACACGTGGAGCTATTTTAATCCGGCTTAATTTGATCTTGATCTTCAGTTAATACCCTTTTGATTTTTCCTCTAACCTGTTTTCCTGAAGTTTACAAGTATAAAATCATAGGAGAAATGGTATCTAACTTCTGATCCACATTATTAATAAGCTGATTACAAGTATTTAAAGTTATCTCCTCTTCTCCAGATGCAACAGAACAAATGCCCTCTAAATACTGTCAGTCTTGCCAACAAGTTACAGAGCTCTTGCTGGAAATCACCGATGTCAAAATGCAGATGGAGACCTTGGTCCTGTGAGTCAAACCATCGTGCAAGTCCAGCTGAGCTTGGTGGATCCCTATCAAGACGTAGATTTTCAGTCTTGTAGTTCCATCAGGTGTGCAAGTTTTGGCTTGAGGAAACTGCCAGTAAGCTGGGTCATTTACACAAAATATTTGGTGAGTATCGCGGAGTGATTTCTCTGTAAGTACCGTGGGTAGGTGGTTCCCCCGGCTGGGGTTAGAGGCAGTGTAGCAGCCTGGTGCTCAGCCCAAGGATAGCAAAGGTGCTGCTGATGGCCATCCTGGATTCCTGCCTCTATTCCCTCCAGCCTTTAGTCATCTCTTTTTTTCACATGGTAAGTTCCTGGAGAGGGTCAACCCCCTTGCTGTGTGTTTGGATGGTGGCGGGTGCGCTGGAGCCTGCGATACAGGCACTTTGTCTCTGGGGGAGCAGGGCTGTGGGTTTCTGTGCTGCCCATGGTGCAGCGGAGAGAGGGATCTTTCCTGGGGGCGACCTCAAGCAGTTGGTGCAAATGTGAGTCAGCCCCTATTTGAGGACAGGGGACCAGTGGCAATGGGACATGGAGACCTGGTTGGGATCCTCTGGGAGCCTCTGGAGGGGCAGTTAGAAGACGAATGGGAGCATGGGCTTTTTAGCACCCAGGTGCTATGGAAGGAAACCACTTGCTCCGGGGGATCTGACTACTTGTGCCAGGGGGATGTGAAGTGATGAGGCTTGTCCTTTGTTTCTTGGGTCCATGGCGTACTGGTGAATTGCCAGGCTTGCAGGTGAGCTCTGGCCATCAGAGAGCTGTAGGTGCTGGGACAGTGTCATGTGTTCACTGAGTAATTGGCCCTTCACAGATGTGTTGAGAATAACTCTTGTCCAAGGGTTTTCCACGGAAAATGTGCTGCATGCCAGGAGTGCTGCTTTAGGGCCACACCATTTTTCCCTGTAAGAAAGCCCATCTCCTATGTGTGACAGCGATTTTATACTGGTGTAGCTCCATCAGCAACATCAGCTTTACATGGGATATTTGAGAACAGAGGCAGATCCTTTTTCTTATTTGGGAAGAAAACAAGTCTTTTCTTCTTCATTAGGAATGGCTCTGCAGGGAAAAGATTGCAGTTTCCTGCCCATATGCTCCCTGGCCCTTTTGATGGAAAGATCTAATTGTCTTAAAAAGGAGCGATTCTTCAGGAATCTACATACACTTAGAAGGTGTTAAATGAGGAAATCTCTGACACTGCCCCTAGAGCTGCATAATTTAATAATTTATTTATTTATTTATTTATTTATCAATTAGTTAATAATCAAGGCTGAATTCTTAAGTTTTGGTATTTATCTTTCAATTTTTTCAATGTAACTAATTTTCAAAGGGTAAATCAGCACCCAGCTATGTAAGAAATGAAGAAATTAAAGGATGGAAGAAATGAATGAATGAATGAAAGAAACATTCTGGCTGTGCAAGGACAATAGGTACGTGCTTGATTTGTGCCGGGAGGTGGTGTTTGCCAGTGCCTGGTGGCTGCCAAACCATATCTCCTACCCATGTCAAAGACTTGTTGATGAGTCGTTGGGGGCCACCCTTGGGACCACCACCTCCAGCCAGCCCATCGAGCCTTCCCGGAGCCTCTGCCTCAGGGCTGGGGAGAGCAATTTCAGCACCCACCTGAGACCTGCCCTTATCTCATAGCTCTGCTGAAGCTCTGCTCTGTTGCTAATGCACCTGATATTTCTTTTTCCAGTTTTTTTTTTTCTTTTTTTTTTTTTTTTCTTTTTCCAGAAATACTGTATTGCATGCATTTACCAAAAAAACCCTCCCTGGGTGAGCAGAGCTGCTTTCCCCCTGAGGAAGGCCGAGCACACGGCGGTATGTTGTTAGGAATAAATGCCAGCAGAGGGCACGCCAAGATATGCAGACGGGAAAAAAATAAAATTACGCGTGTTGGGTTTCTCTGAGGAGTGAGGCAAAACTGTTGGTTCATAATTCATGTGCCTGTAGGACATTGTAAGAGAATATAATTGGTCTGTCAGGGCATTGGTGGTATTTTGCTTTGAAAAATGCTATCAACAAAATATCTTAAAACATCTATGAATGTAACATGATTTTCGATGTGTTGATGGAAAGAAAAGAGCCTCCCCTCCCCTGGCTCACCTGGTTCTCTTCTATTAACCTTTCCTCCACAACAGTTAGAAAGAGGTAATAGTGTAAGCGGAGTTTTGCAGTTTTAAAGACAGAAGATTGTTTTTTGGGTTTTAATAAGTATATATCTCATTTTTATATTATTTTAATTCAATAAGGACTAGCTGCTGTTGCTCTTCGGGGCTAGATTTACACTAGGTTTTTGGCATGTTTTCCAGCTTAATGCGCTAGTCTGGGTGAGATTGTGCACACTGAATACCCAAATGTGAATCTTCCTGGGAAATAAGACATCCCCTAAATGTCTGTCTACCAGTAGATGCAAGCAGCTAGCTAGCACCAATATACAATCACCTCCAAAAGAAATAATTAACGACATCTATTGATTCCTTGGCTGTAAATTTAAACCATGCAATGGATGGCTTTACCCAGAGGACCCCACAGAAAGCCATGAAGTCCTGGGTGTCCCCTGCCCGATGTGTCCATGGGTTGATGCTTTAGGCTGGTATTTGCCTTCTGCTGCACTGCCACTGCTGCTGGTGGTGGGACCAGGAGCTGGGGGGATGAGGTGCTAAGGTGACTCCGTGGCCCACATCCACCCAGGTGCAAGGGAGCTGATGCTCGCTGCGGGCAGAGAGGGGAATGGAAAACCTGTGACATTTCAAAGAAATATATAAATTTTTATTTTAAGTATTTAAGGGTAATAAAATGGTTTAGCTAATCAGGCAAAGTGTTCAATCAAACTTCCCTACACTTCAGTTTCTCATAAGTCGGGAGCACAACTCTCACCTCAGAGTCACTGAAATGTGGTTTTGTTTCGGCAGGTGGATGCACAGGGTTTGGTCCTTCCTTGCATCAAGCTAACATCAGTCTGGAGCAGGCACTGCATTGCTCAGGGCCATGCTGTAAACCCAAGGAAGGGCCAGACATAGAGCTCCCTGCACAGCTGCTGCTCGCTGGTGCTGGGTCACGACGGCAGCGCCAGTCTCGCCTGGCAAAATGGCCTGGCAAAGCTGCAGGAGGGCACAGGCAGTGCCAGCAGGTAGGCTTCGATGCCCAGATGCCAAAACGCAGGGAGTCTCAACCCACCAGCAAATGTCCAGAGGCAGCACTGGCCCCGTGCCAGCTCCCTCCGCCTGGTGGGATGGAGCTCGCTAAGGGGAGTCCTCTTTAGCACAGGGCTTTCCTAAGGGAAATCCTCTGTCCAGGGAGAGCAGATCATGCAAACAATTTCAAATTCCCTCAAAAGACATGTTTTCTGCAAGCTCCCAGCACAGCGAAGACTCCATATTGTGTAGTGTGTAATGTCTAATGTCTAATGGCTCTCCCTCAGCCTCGCACCCCTGTCTTTTGGCCTCCAGGCAAAATAGTAGTTGGCTAAACCCATCCTGATTTGGATGGGAAGAGCCTCATTCAAAGAAACACTATCTGTATGTGTTCGTAATGGAGTGAGGGGAGGCCCCTCCACCAGGAGGGCCTTGCGTGCTCAGATGGACACCTGAGGTCAGCTGGAAATGTCTGGGACAACCCTGTTTGAGGGGGTGGGTAACTCCAACACCTCAGATGATTCCCTCTTTGACTGGCATGGGCTTGAATTGAGCACCTGACTGCAGGAACCATTAGTGTTATAAACCTGCAAATAGGTAAACCAGCCTGCCCGTAGCCTCTACCTAGGCATGATGGTTGTACAAAGTCCACAACAGTACCTGAATTAGGTTTTTTCAGTTGTTTTTTTTTGTTTTTTTTTTTTTAAATTGTCAGCTGGGAGGTTACTGGCACAAGCCCATGGGTGAGAGCAGCTCCAAGGTGTTTGTTGTTACTCATCTAGAATTTGCTTCAAGGACACCCTGAAGTCTTTGTCTTTGCTGTCATTTTAGGTAATATTTCTTTGAGAAATTTCCCACCCAAAACTACATGATGTGGTTATGGTTGACTGACATAGCTTGCAAATCCATCAATTTCCAACATCTAATCCATTTCTACCCCTGAAAAGTTACATTGCTTTGAAGTAATATGTGGTTTTTCAAAGTAACTAAGCAGTCTTTGATTCTATTAGCTAAGCAGCAAAAAGATTCCCAAATGAAATGAGGAGTTTGAAGTCAACCAAAAAATCTTTTTCAATCCAGCCAAAAGTTTCTCATTTTTCCCTTCAGAAAGGAAATTACCTGACATGTAGATATATTCGGATAGTCCAAACTGTGCTTGCAAAAGCAATGTGTATGTGGAAAGCATCATGCACTTCATGAGAGAAGATTTCTTTACTACAGATACAGTAGTATTTCCAATACTGCCTTGTGGTACCCAAACAATCTCCCAATAAAAGCCTTTTACTGAATTAAAACAAGAACCACAAAATCCTCAAAAACCTTGTTTTGGTTGGCCAAAACATATATAAACTCTAACTAACAGGGAACTGGTGGAGCAATAAACAAACATGTTTAACACCTAAGGCACTGGTACCCTCTGCAGACTCTACAAGAGTTCATTAAACCTTGCCCTGTAAACTTATGGACCAATTTCATCTCATGCCGTCTACTCTGCCAAGTTCTTGCTCTGTAATTCCCTAAACAGGATAAACTCCTAGAAATTCAGCCAGCAGCAAGAGGACTAGCAGCTGAGCGTAACCAGCAGTCCCACCGCCTTGCTTGCTGCCACGCCTGCAGCTTGCTTCGATCCCTGCTTTAAACGATCATTACAATCAATGGAGTAATCAGGGAAATAGCCTGCGCTGCTGCCTGTGCCTTCCTGCCGGGCATCTGCTGCACGCCCCAGCCACCCCCAGCGTCAGGATGCCTCTGGCCTGGCACTGGCTACCCAGGACCCGGCCTGGGCTGGCGGCATGTGCTGGCGAGGGGCTGTGTCAGTGCTGTGTTAACAGAGAGAGTTCATCTCACCTCCCTCCCTCCAAAAAGGAGGTGTCATGATGGCGGTAGGTGCCTACGCTCAGCTTACACCGAGCGCGTGGCTTGTGGGAGGCAAATGTCGTGGGAGAGAAATTCCCACTCTGTAGGTATATATGCGATGTTTTAAGTAGATGTGTTGTTCCCAGCAGCTGAGGAGTAACTGGTATGGATTTATGAAACATTTGAAAAATCACAAAGTTAAATTCAAGAGTCTCTTGTATTTTTACATCTCTTTCTGTTATAGCAAAATATATGTATTCAGCAAAATGGCAGTTCTGAAGGAACTATAGGAAGCTATCGTGGTTTTCCTAAATAAAGGAGGTGGTTTAAAAAAGCGAAATATCTACCTATAATTATTTCCTTTTTTCCACCCTTCATATACTTGTTTTCTTCTCTGTGAGCTGGGTCTGTGTTTATCACAACTTAGTCCCAGGCTAAGTGGCAGCCACTCTACACTATTAACTGAAGCTATTGTATATTCTTTATAGATTACAGACCTCAGAAATGCCTTAGAAAACTTGGAATACAATCATTAGGCCTATTTTGCGCTCCTCTAACTGGCAAATCATGCAAAGCTCCTGTAAAGAGAAAAATGTAAGCTGGTAGATCATAAGCAGTCTCTTGTAAATAGCTTTCCACCCGCAGAAAGGCACGCTTTTGAAGTCCAATAGATGGGGCCATGGCTGGTTCCTGGAGGAGATCTGTGAGCCTCTGCTGCCTTCCAGAATTGATGCTTCTGTTCCTGCCTGTCCCAGATACTGAGTGGATGAGGGTTTAAATGGTGACACAGCTCGTCACCTGTGCTGTCAGAAAAACGCCTCTGCTGGGCAGGACCAAGCCGTTCCCCTTCCTGGTTTTGGGCAGAGCAGAGAGGATGGATAATCCTTTGCGCTGAGGGTGAGCAACGTTTTGACCTTTAGTTTTCTAAGGATGCTGCTGCTTGAAACCACCCAATTTTGCACCTGGGTGTAGGGAGGTAGGTGGGAATCAGAGCGAGCTGGCAGGGCCTGGGGAGGGTGGCCAGAGGCGCATGGTACGTGTCCTCCATTGGATGCCTGTCTCTAAATGCTCGTTTCTGAACATGTCTGTTATAAAAAAGTGTGGGTGTGGGTGTAGCTTTTCCACCCCCTCAGCTGTGTTTAAGACACGGTGATCACGACCACTGGAGCCCAGCCTGGTGGCTGTGTAACAGGGGGGCAGCCCCTTCCTGCACCCCCACAGGGATGGCTGGGGTATGGTGCTGAGGTAACTTTACAAGAGGTGTCTCTGAGAATGGCTAAGATGCAAGAAAGAGCAGTGAGAAGCCGATCCATCAGTGATGCACCCGTGGGGTCCGGAGTTGCATTAAGCTTAGTCTTTCACCCTTGATCCTTATTTGCCCAGACCCAAGGACTTGTCTTCCTGATTTGACCATGGACCTGCCTCATCAGCTCGGACCTGCCCAGCAGCTGCTGTGCTGTGGCTGTCCCTGGTTTCTATCACCAGAGCTGCTTGACTCTCCTTGCTCAGGGATGGTGGGACTATACCCCTATCAGTGGGGTTGCTGCCTGCCACCCTCATCTTCAGCCCTGGCTCAGGGGTTGCCTTCTCTTGTGGTGTAGCTGGCCCTCGTTCCCCCCCCCAAGAGTTTTATTTCTTAGTTTTATCTAAATCCCATGATTTTGCCACCAGGAATCCATAAGCGGATTCAGTTTCATTGACCAGCGTTCAAGCATCAATTTAACTACATGTTAAGCAGGGCTGACTTTCTGAATTGGGACCAAAACTGCTATTGTAGGAGGACAGTGTTGAATTCAGGTGTTTTGGGATTTGATTGTTTCCTATTGAAGTCAACACCAGGCTCCAGCTAATTTCAATAACAAAAGCTATAACAAAATGTAGAAGTATGCATATTTAAGTCACTAGGTGGGAATGAAACACTTGACTGTGCTCTGGATATTGTATATTGTTCAGAATTTCACAGTAGCTACCTTTGTGCTGGCACACATTTGCAGTATGTTTCAAATAACTGGAATAATTATATATACAGTTCTAGTAAGTGGTTAATACAGATGATATGTTCCTACAGAGAAAGAACGATAACAAGTTCAGTAATTATGGGGAGTGGGAATTAAACTTGACGAACTGCATGGGCACAGTAAAACTGCAGTCATGAATTTTGCTTTTGATTGATACCAAGAACACATAGTTGCTGGAGACGAATAATAACATTGAAATATGCATCATCCCAAGCAGTAGTTTAACTTTGTGTATGTGTGTGTCAGATCTAAGTTAAATGCTTATCTTGAAGCATGTGATTATTAAAGAAATATAAACCTTGTTCTGCAGAGATCAAATATGAATATCTAGTATATTTGGAAGATGTACAGCAATCTTATCACTTCAGACTGGACATCCGCTATAGCTAAATTAATGGGGCTTTTCAAAACATTTCTCTGAAATGTTCTTTTCCCAGTTTTTGAGTTCCAAAACTTATTGTGCAGCACCTCATACAGTGATAAGAACAATGGCACAAGACCTTCCTAGAGCTTGGAGATAGACCATGATGAAGTTCACCGTGTGCTGTTTTCATATGTGTGATCCAGGAGCTGGTGTGGGGCCCAGCCCACAGCCATCACCCCAAGGTGACAGGCTTTGCTCGAGCCTCCCTGTTGCAGATCTCAGACAAGTGGTCACACCAGGGAAAGGTGCAGACCACTGCTCCTGAAAGCCAGCTCTGGGCAGACAGCTTGTTGTCTGTTCTTAAATATTTCAGTTTTTGTTCATGTTCTGCTCCTGTCTTGTAGTAAACTGGGCTGTACCCTTCTTTCCTGGTCCTTGAAGCCCAAGCCTCAACTTCGCATGTGGTTTGGGCCCAAGGATGTCAGTGGGCAGGTGCTGTGACTTGTTGGCCCAGTACATTTTGGGGCTGATTTCTTTTCAAGTTTTTCTTCACAAGCTGTTTTGGAGAAGTTGCTGTTGCTAATTATTCTCATAGAGGGCCAGGCTCATTTTTGGCCCTTAATGATCAATAGCATTTGATCAGTTTTGTACTGATTAGTGTTGGTCATTCCTGGCTTAAAAAGGGTAACTTCTATCTGACTCACTAATGTTTTGGGGCCGTAAATTCTCTTTTAGCACATTAGCACTCTTTTGTAGTGTGATATTTGATGCATGAACGTGTGTGTTATCTATAACCTATTTTCTTGAAGCTCAGCCCAGAAAAGCAGCACGCTCTAGTCTCTCTGGGAATATTGTAGAGTACCTTAATTTTCAGTCATAACCACATTTAGACATAGCACTGCCGTTTTAAATTGGGGTAATGAAATCTTGACAAGTGGCTTGGACAAACACAACACAAGCAATAACAGAGGCTTTAATAAAATGAAAGGATTTCCAGGCAATACCTTCATTTCTTCCCTCCTCCAATTTAATTCTTTCTGAGAATAATCAAACCGTAACATAGGACTAAATTCAAGAGATGAAGTTCAGCTGGAGAGGAAATAATGTCCATAAAATGTTTTCAAAGGTCGTTCATTTGTTTGAAATGAGTTCTGTGTGTCAGACTGATGTGCCTTAAATACTTCATAAGCAAAAATACTTTGCACTTGAAGTACCTTTTCATCTAGGGATCTCAAAGTGTTTTAGCAGGAAGGGGAAGGATAACTGTTGTTGCTGGCTGTTGCCAACTAACAGCAGATGGCTGAGTCTTTCAAGGCAGTTCCTCCAGACCCAATTTCGGTGTGGTGTGGGTTGAGGGGGTGGGTTTGGTGTGTCCATTCCACGGCCTGGTGTATGCATAGGATGCCCACACCTGCCTTCCACGTCCTTCTCCCTGCTGCGAGCTATCACTGCAGCTTGAATCTGTGACGTGGGAAAAGTACAAAGGTTTTGTTGTCTGTTTTGGGGCATTTGACTGGAGAACCAGAGGTGCCATGCCAGAATAAACAATTGGTTTTTTAGGGAAATCTCAGTCAGAGTGAGCTTCCGTTCAGATGATCAAAGTAACCTTCATGCAGGTCCAGAGAAACTCCAGATGCCCCCCTCCCCGGCATGTTGAAAAAATAGCAGATGCTCAGCATCGCCAGGGCCACTCTGCTGCCCAGCCTCTGTTCTGAAGGCATTTGTTCCTCACCTGCCATGGTCTTTGGTTATGGTAACCCTGGTGAGCTTCACGCAGGGGCATGTGTATCTGAGTTACAGCTGATTTACTCAGTAGGATGGATATGTCCTAAATCCCACAGTACAACAGCCAGCAAAAACTCCCAGAACTCCAGTGATAGTGACTTGTCCCACTGATACAGAGAAAAAATCCAGCCTTTGTCCCTCCTGCTGTTGTGAAGTCTGGAGTGGCCCGTAGGGTGGTAAGGGAGCGATGGGCACCACCACCTGGTGCCAGGAGGAGCCCAGCGTTATTCCAGGCCGCGGCCGATGGCCGATGGCGCACTAGCAGCACAGTTTAGCTCATACAGCCCGTTTAGAGTCAGGTCCCCATGAAGGATGTTTCACTTCCAGGTGAGAGATGAGTTCCTTTGCTGGAGTTCCCTGTATCCCGTGGTTTCTCCTGGATACATGACTTTTAGACGGAGGCCTAACGAAAGCCAGTCTGGGGGCTGATGAGACTGCGTGCTTCATTAGCACCTTTTGTGTTTCAATGGGCAGCAGGGCAATTAACACAGGGCTCATTACACAAGAATTTTGATCATTTGCTCTGCTTATTCATCATAGTATTTCCCCCGAGAATACCAGCGACTGTGATTAAGCACAGGAATAATTCATGTAGTTTCTTCTTTGAGATTTCTATCACCTTTTTGGGGTCTAATTGTTTTACAGCCTTCGTTCCGGATGTGCTTGTGGTGGCAACGCACAGCACCGTGCGCATCAACTCTGCTCTTCAGCTTCTGTTGAGGTTATTTTCTGCTTGCACCGTGGACTAGTAGCTCCACCTGGAAAATACCTCAAAGCCTCAAGGTCTGGCAAGGTCTAATGAAATATTATGGAAACCACAAAACAAGCCAGATTAAACCCAAGGGAGTACCTGCTTTGATCCTGATGCATAAGATTAATGTAAAAACATTACAGAATGTCTTTGTTGGGCAGACACCCCCCCAATTACCCCACAGTTTGGTTTTTGGCAACAGGCGATGGATGCCTATAGAGCACAGTGTAAGAACCGGGCAAGCAGGCAGTGATATTTCTCAGGAATATTGTCCCAGCCTCCAGCAGCAGGACCTTCCTGAGCCAGATAGGTTGTCTTCATATTTCATAGCTTTAGACAGGTTTTTATTATGTTAATTTGTTAATTACAGACATCATGAGAGGAGTAACCCATGGTCCTTCATGAGGACAGGAGAGGGATCTAGGAGGTTCAGTGCTACAAGGAACAGATGATTTTCTGCCTACAGTCCCAGCCTGCAGATCAGGAGGTGTGGGGCCCATTTCCACAGCTGTCACAGGGTGGGATTGGTGTGTATCTCTGGCCCTGGCTGCCCTGGTGCTGTGTTTTCCTATCTCCTCATCTTCCTCTCCCACCAGTTTCCATTAGCTCGACCTCAGAATTTCTCTGCAGAAGCCAGACCTCCTCTGCTGGAAATTGCAGAGGAGATACAGGCTGCGTTTGTTCAAAATGCGCCCCAGGGAGGACTCTGAGTGCAACACAGGGGGACACACCTGGAAGAGAAAAGGACATAAAATAGACAAATATTTTCTCTGGGCCTCTCTTTCCTGCATATATAAAATCCTTTTTGCTATGATGTCAATGGATGCTATTGGAAAACCTGTGTCAAATGTCCTGTACCACACAGGACTATGACTCTGTAAAGGGTGTTTTTGAAAATCTGAGGAGAGAAATTGCATAGAAATGTAATAAATAATTTTCTGTTGGAAAGTTGGCTTGTAAGATATGAACACTGTGTAGGATTTTAAAATCTAAGGAAATACAATGACTTTTATTTCCAAGTGGCAGGATTATGTCAGGCACAAAGCATCTTGTTTATTGAAAGATAGGGAATGAAACTTTGAGAGTAGTTTTCAAAAGCTTTGATCAAAAATCAGTCTCAGGTTCCTAAGTCACTTAATCTTTACCTCTGTTTCAAAGTGCTGGCAACAGTTATTGGGTAGCTGAAGGTCTGCACTGAAAAGATATGGGTCATTTCTTCTAAAATCCCTGCAATTATTGAAGTTTTCAAACATTCAGAATAAATTAAATGAGTATCAGCTGAATATTCACAAATGGAATGAGTATGTTAACAAATCAGGTTTCCCATTATTTGATTAGCATGGGCACCAATATATTCTGCCTGCAAAGCTGATGCTAAGAGGAATGCTGAACCCAGTCACTTCAGAGTTGGAAGAAGGTTTTCTTATTCTGCAAAGATTTAATTTGCTTTTCTTGCTCAGCACCAAGCTGATACAAAGGCCTCTCAGAGAGAAAAATAATTGTGCTTAGGGCTCAGCATATGGAGACACAGGGTGTAAAGTCTGCAAACGTTCCAGCTGTTGGGAGAAGCTAATGCCTGGAGAGGATCTTGCATCCTAGCCTCATCCCTACTGGAAACAGCCACCTTCTGGCCCCCAAACCTCCCTGCAGAGCATTGCCTCAGCGTCCTTCTGCACCTGGCTTGGACACAGTGAGCTGGATCACCAAAAAGCCACTGACCCCACTCACTATGATGGCTGGTCATGGCTCAGCGGGGAGGGACCAGCAGTGCCCCTGGGGTGATCACCATCTCCATAGTAACAGGAGGAAGCCCCTGAGGGAGATGCAGGACCTGACTGTGCATGTCCAACAGCCCAGGCAAAGTCTTAGAAGGATGCTCCGTGCTCCAGGGGAGATCTCCGCTAGCGTCCACCTGCGAGGTCTGCCCAGGACCTATGCATGAAGTATGGAGACTCCTGGGAGTATTCAGCTTCAGGTGAACCAGCAGTTTCTAATTTAAAAAAAAGTTGTTTTAGTAAGTGTTTCCTGGCTGGTGCTGTTGAAGTGTTTCAGTCTGCGCTAACAGTATCATATTGCTAGCAGGGGAAGCTCATTCCACCTAATTGTACTAAGCGTGTTGATGGAGATGGGAACATAATTAACTTCATCAAATTGATTTCATTTTGGTTACCACATGGCTATTAGAGGAATGACAATAAATTTTGGTCTCTTTGATCAGGACTGGAGTTTAACCAACATTTCTAAAGTCATTAATGTGTTATGCCTCCCCCAGGCTAATGATTTGATTACCATGTAAATGTATTGGAGCCAAACACTTTAGCTATACGTTACGGGTGATGGATAGAAAGTTGTGAAAAAATACATGTTGCACCTAAATGCAGCAGCAGTGAAACACAGAGGATGCCAGATAGCTACTGGCAGGCTGGGAGAAACGTACACCTGGAAGCTTTGGTTTGGATCGGTCCTGAGCACAGAAGTGCTGAGGAGCCCATGAGAGTCAACTCTGGCTCCCACCTCCCCGCCTTGGCTGCTTCCCTGTGCCTTACCTACGTGAGGGTGACTGAAGTGCTGAGCTGCCACTGGGAAGGAACTGGGACGTTTCTTAGTTGTCTTTTTTTCTTAGAGACAAATAAATAAGTAAATAAATAAGTAGTTATGCAGTGCTAAGATACTCCATGGAATTTTATCTTTGTGGGTTTTCAATCTTGTTTTTTGATGTGCCAAAAATATGGGTTACGTCAGGTGGTGCATAATGGTATATTATTTGTGCCTATTATAAAATATGCGTGTGCACGTGTATATATACATGCTGATAATACATATTACTGATGTGCTATGGTTATCACTTACATGCCATAACATGCTATGACGTAGTAATACATTTTACATTTAAATATTCCATAATGTATTTTATTGTGTTTTATTTTAAACCCTTTCTGGCTAGCTGCCATCCTTTTTCTTTCATGGCTTGATTTGCATTGAAAGGAAACATTTTGGTGCTGTAGCTCAGGTGACTTAGGGTACCAGTTCAGACGATCCAGTGTGGTCTCACCACTGGGCTGAGTCAGACACATGCGTTGTGCTCCTCACCGGTTTTTGTCTGGGTTACACTGAAAGTCCTGCAAGAACAAGATTCCCCAGCCTTCCTAGACAGTGGATTCCTGAGGGCAAGTAAAGAAATGACGATACTCCTGCTGCCCGGGCGCATTGCACGCCATGGGTGGCTCAGCAGGGCAGAGCCTTTTCCCTAGCCGTGCTCCACACTGGAGGGCAGGAAGGCTCCCGGTGGAGTGCGGTGTTTGCTCGGAGGGCACATGGCCTGGCCGAGGCACTTCTCACCTGCAGGACTTTCCCATGACCACCTCGGCACTCTGTGCCTCAGTTTCCCATCAGTAAGGGGTCAACATAAAAGCTATGTGCCATCCACTGCTACCAAGGACAGGGGATGGATTACACGTACTACAGCTAATATGGGTCCATTAGGAGCAATAAACACCTAACCTATGTGTAAAAACCTATTTTTAGGGAAAAAAATCTTCAACCTGGCCTAAGAAATGCCCTAGAAAAGCTGTGGCACACTCAGTGAAGGTGAGGGGAGAGGAAGTGGAAGGGGCAGCAAGGGCTGTGAGGTTGGTCCTCTTGTCACTTGTGTTTCACGCACTATCTTGTATGCAGAGATCAGCATTTCCAAAAGCTTGGCCTTATCCCATGCCTGCAAATGCTGCTGTTGGTCATTTGTTATCTGGGCTGGGCATCCCTGGTATCTCAGCTGGCTTCCCTCTTCCCCTGGAGCCTGGGGCTGCTGCCAGGGCAGAGGCATCGCTGTGCTGACCGAGTGCCCGTAGGAACTTGAAGTTTCCCTGGGGCTGGAGATGACCCAGGACAGCTCCAGGGCACTCAAAGGCAGTGAGGAAAGACAGAGACAGGCAGCATTGCAAGATGGGGGAAAAAAAGTCAGAAACTACTGGTGCTTAAGCATAAGGCTGCAGAGCTAATGGCTCTTTGCCATGAGGGAGGAAAATCCCCTCTTTGTGTCACCATTCCCATCCCTCTCCATGTCACCATCCCCATCCCTCTTCACCTCCCCTGCCCTGCTCCCCGCCTCCCTGGCTCTGCAGCCTCCTGACCCCATGGAAGATGACTTCAACTCCCTAGCCTGAGACATTTATCTTATTTTTTGTTGGGTCAATTTTCTGCATGTTTAGTGATTCAAAGCGGTTTGGGAGGATGTAAGGGTGAGGGCAGGAGGTGCAGGCAGATGCAGGGAAAGGAAGGCAGGGAGAAGCAGAAAAGGGGATCTCCCTTTTTTGGGGCAGCAAGCAGTGAGGTTGACTGAACCTATCTCATGGGGCTGTGCCCTTTGGGGATGTACACAGAGGCAGAGAAGACTGGCTCAGTTTTTTATTTGATTGATTAATAGCAGATACTGACTCAACTTCAGATGTAGGGGAAAAAACTTTTCTGTTTGCTGGTCTAACCCTTGCAACTCTAGCCCTAGTGCATTCATAAGGAGACTTCAGCAACAGTTCAGTGTATATTGGCCCTGCAGAGGATAAGGGTAAGGATAAGGATAAGGTCTTCGTGACTTTCCTGAAGCCTGGAAAGAAGCATGTGGGAATAGGCCTTGCTTTGCCTCCTGCTTTCTCCTGGGTTATAAACCACGCACCCTTCCTCACAGCATATTCCTGCTCCAGTTTTGTGGAAGACAACAGGAGGGGAGCAGGCAGTGAGTTATTCTGAGGGGTGGGAAGTCTCAAAAAGAACCAAAATACATTAAATGGCCACATCCACGAATGCACACAATTTTCCAGTTGACAGAAATGTATTAAATAAAGGTGCTCATGTCATGGTGCCTGTCTGAGCAACCACTCCATTATATTTCAGTAGGAACAGGCAGCAAGAAACCCCCATCCACATATCAACATGAATACCCCCCTGCACTGTGCCCTAGGTGAATGCTTTACAGGCTGCCCATGGGCTGCAATGTGCAGACTGTCCAGCTTCTTCCAATAGATTAACATCTCTTACCCTGCAAGCGGTGCTGCCATCACACAAAGTATTCAGACATATAAAGAGTTTTTTCCAAGGAAGGGAAATGATGACACAAGGAGAACAGCAGTTTCTCCAGTGGGGAGCTCTGACAAACAGAGACCTCACAAGTGAACATGTGCATTTTTCCAGCATTGTTTGTAAGCTCTTTTTCAGTTCAGTGCGTTCGCAGGGAGGTGAGGGCTGGTGGTCTGCGTGTACATATCAGCATGTAGGGGGACCTGCATTTGCAGCATCACTGTCACCATCGCCATGCAGAGAGGTCCCTTCACCTGCCTTCCTTTTTGTCCCCTGCACTTTCTCGTCACAGGTGTGTGTGTGGTGCTGTGATGAACCAGGCAAAGCACTGAAACAATATCCCAGGCTGAAAAAGAGAAAGAAAAGGCTACCAGGTTTTCAGCAGGATCAGCTTTCCTGCTCTGCATCACTGGGCACCTGCCTGGACTCCAGCGCCAGGGACAAGGCGAGGAATGACAGAATGACACAGGGAGCAATACTATTTTTTCAGAGGCAGTCCTGGTTTAAGTGCAAGTAAAACTAATGCTTAAACAGCAGGATATATAGCCCCGTACCTCTGCCTCTTCTGGTGGGGAAGGCACAGGGCAGCTGATGTGCCCTATTTCAGCACATCTATGTCCTAGTTCAGCACGTGGGATTCAGTCTTTAAGCAAATATATGTAAATACATACACACACACACACAAACATATATGTATGCTAAAGCTACCAGCCCACTGGCTGCAGCAGCTCCCTGTGTACAGTGAGGGTTTTTTTTCCTTTGAAAAGCAAAGCCGAAGCCAGGCCCTCCAAGGTGTGGCTGGTTTGTTTGCTTGTTTTTTCTGGGCAGCTCCTGCCATTTTCCCAGTACAGAGGCTCCTGCTGCCAGTGCTCAGGGAGAAGGATGCGAAGAACTGAAGGGCTCTAGTCTGTTAATTTATTTTAATGAATATAAATTAATGCAGTTTTCTTTTCTCTGGCTTGCACATACTAAAGTATGACTCATAAGCATGATCTGTCTTATCATCAGTGGCAGTAATACAGTAATCACATCTGATGGAGGCTCCTGCAGCCCTGCTGCAGGTGGAGGGAGCAGACATGCAGGGCTGGAGAAGGCGAAGGATCACAAGCAACTCTCCAGCTGCTGCAGACACCAGGCAACAAGCACGGGGCAGCCCAAGAAATTTCCACACCTAGCATCTCTGCAGCAGTTTGTCCCCATGTGTCTCAGGACCCCTCTCACAGTAAAACCAGACAGGTTCAAGAGTGGAAAGACTGTCACGCCATTCAGCCAGTAATAATAACAGTGAAGTCAGGAGCTATTGCAAACCTCCCTGTAAAAGATGGGAGACAGCTGCTTCATTTAAGGCATACTTTTAGTTTGGTTTACTGTTTCTCCGTGTGTTGTTTTACATTTATCTCTATTAGCAGCAGGCACTCAGCAGTCCTAGCAGGGGAATCCAAAAGCACTTGACCTCAGTGGCATGGTGACACCGAAAACGGTTGTTTTGGAACATGATCGTGTAGCTTTCTGTCAGGGCAATTTGTAGAGAGGGTTGGCAAGGAGAAAGACGTAAGAGTAGAAACTGAGCATGTTTATGGAAGCTTAAAATGGCATTACAGCCCTGGTCCTGGGGCAGGTATCTGCTGTGTTATCTGGAGGACCACACTAAACTGTCCATCTTCCCATGAAGGTCTGTCTAATCTTACTGCAATGGCTGAATAAAGCTTTCCTCCCATGAAAACTGGAGGAAGAATGACAAAAGAGGAGAGAAATTAGCAGCAGAAGTAATGTATGGCTCTCCCTGGCCAATCCCATAAGCACTAAAATGCTTCACCAGTTTAATGTCATTTCACAGGGTAATCTTCAGCCAGCCTTGTCTAGAGACACTAGCAGGCTGCTTCGGTGTTCAGTGGTGCAAATCATTGAGCTGCACTGCAAAAGTACAAGGAGAGGGAATGATGGAGTGTTTTCATGTACCTTTATCATGTGAACTTAACCCCTCAATTCCCTTCATATATGGAATTCTGCTCAGTTACATTAGTCTGAGTCCTTGGAAGTCAATATATTTGCATTAAGGTGGCAGAGTTATACCTTAGTTGGACAATCCCGTAGTGCAGTGAGCCGAAATTTTTTTTTTTGTACATTTCACTGACACTTTTGGGATAGAGTGTTCTCCGCATCACCCCTCGGGTGAAAAGGGATGGTTTTCAGAATGACTCAGTCTTTGCTTTTGCCACAGTTCCTCAGGAGAGACCAGTAGACAATGAGCCAAATAGATGGAGAAACCAGCTACTTCTGATCTCTGCCTCACCCCTTGAATAACTGAACAAGAAGATAAAAGAATATTTTAGGAAAGCCACACACAGAAAACAGGGCTGAACTTGTACAGCAAATGTTTCAAATAAGGAGAAAGGTTCTTCAAATGTATTTCCACTTGTTAGAGGGTCAAAGAGTTACTGCGTCAGATATGAAAAAATTAGATCTGGGAAATGCTGAGCCACCACAAGGAAATTCTAATGCAAAGGCTCAGCTGGCAGTGACGGATGGTTTTGGTTTTCCAGGGAGTGCAGATGCGTCAGGGCTAGGAACCAAGTTGTGGCACAGGAAAACGGTTCATATGGAATTAGTTCTCTTAGTTCTCAAGTTGAAACATGAATTTGGTATCAACCTAACCCTGTTGCTTGCTGCCAGGAATGACTCTTTCAATGATTTTGATGGCAACAAGGTTGTTAAGAATAAAATTCCTCATCACATCTCTGAATATGTATGTATATGTTAATTTAGTCAGCCACCAAAACTTACGGCTGGAAGGCCTACTTTCCAGAATTTGGAAATGCTCACATTTAACTTTAAACGCAGTTTCATCTGTTTCATATAATATATATGTACTATATTGTTTTCTTACAGTCTAATAGTATTAATACTCAATAGTCAGCTCCTTGTGACAAGGAATAGTCACTGGTTTTTAAAACAGATAAACAGAAGGTCCTGTGGCTTGCACACTCTTTGGCTGGGAGTCACTTCCCCATGCACAGTCCTCTGAATCCATGTTCCCTCTCCCATCAGTGGGGAGAGGCCAGACCTCTGAGAGGGCAAGTTCTCCACAACTCTTAGACACCGTGTTAAATGGCATGAATCACGTCATGGAACCACTTTTCTCTATCTGGAAAGCTTAGAAAATGGATTTGAACTAAACACCTGTCCTCTGGGTGGATGAAGTGGTGAAGGTGGAGATGGTCCCTGCACAATGAATGTTTTTGGGTGTTGTGAACTCATCACCTGGAGGGCAGGAGCTCCCTATCTGGGGTCTTCACACTTCTTTACCACTTCAGAGGGTAAAATCTAGACTAGAACACAGATCTGCTTCTTTCACCGGTAATTATCCCTAAACCAGCTGTTTTCAAGTCTTTTTTGTTCTCTCTCAGGCCAAAAGGTTATTAAATGATAATAAAAAATAATTTACCTTCTTTTTATTGTGAAATTATATAAATGTGAGACACACCTTCTCCATACCTTCCTTCTCAAGTGTCTGACTTTCTGGTCATTACAATACTTGCCTGTCCCTTTAGACATCAGCCTGAAGGATTTATCAGTTGACTCACTCAATGAAAAAGGACCTTCCTCTTTTGCTGGGATGTGGTCTTGTGGAAGCTTTGAGAGGACCACAGGTGGGATGTGTAGGTATAGTTCATGAATCTGGACAGGTCAAAGCACGGTGGAGATCAGCACCAGGCCACACACCAGGCAGCCAAGACAAGGCATGTCCAGAAGAAGATGTGTAGGTTCTAGAGGACATTTGATGCCAGAGATTGGTACCCAGCAATATGGGGTTTAGGTATTGATAGTGAGAGGCAGGATGACAAGTCCCTTTTTATACCACCTCATTTCCCACTGAAACTTGAGATTTAGGTGCCCAAGTCCTGCTGTTCTGTGTGATGGTCAGAATTTTAGGAGTCTGTGGTGTCAAGGAGATGCTGGCACCTGTTGCTAATCCTGAAAATGCTTCTTTTTACTACTGAGACCAGGATGTGAACAAGGAATTTGCATTAGAAAAAAAAATTACTATAGAACCCACAGTAAAAATGTCTTAGATTTAAGAGTTAACACTCTTCAGTGAGTGAGCAACTTTACTTAGTTAAGTGGGTGGTGCTGGGAGGGAAGGGCACTGCAGCTAAACCACCTCCTTCGTGGTTTGTCACATAACAGCCTCTGCCAACGCCTGAATGTGACTTTGAAGTTCCAAGAGAAGGAGGAGTAGGCACCAGTTAGTCTATCATAGGAACTAATCAGACCCAACAGTAAGTACCATTCTTCATATCTTTATTTTCCTTTGGGGGAGGTTATTTTGGTAACATTGGGTGTAAAGGAAGGAGCTGTCTCCTCTTGGCTTGAATCATTCCATGGCAATGTAGGCTGTGAAGGCATCTGTTCAGGGCCAGAGGAAAATGAACAGGACCTTTTCCTCTCCACGGCAGAACAAGACTTTAATGGTCTAGTGGAAGTAATTCTGTATTGCAAAGGAAGTTGATAAAATAGAACATAAACTTCTCTAATAGAGGATTTAATTACCAGGAAAGCCAGACTGAATGAAGCATTTGAGCAGAACTATTTCATTGCTGAAAAGGCAACGATTATTAATCCTCTTTCTCCAAGGCCACATTATTTATTCAGGATGCTGGAGTACTAAGAAACCACACGTGTCTATATGTGTGCATGTGCTTGTATGTCTTTGTCTTGGATTTTTTTTGGTTTTGGGTTGTTTTTTTTTTTTTTTTTTTGGTTAGGTTTTGGTTTTTTTTTATTGTATCCAAACAGATTGTTACCACTTTTTAAAAAGCCTCAGATTTTCTCTGACTTCACCCAGATTTCCAGCTAAACTGGTATATCCATGTGATCAAGCTGAAACCAGCCAAAGTAATCAGGTGTCAGGGCTGGAAAGTAGGCACAATGGTAATGAATCAAATGGCTTAAAAAGCTCTTAAATTACTATTTCATTCTTCAACACACAAGCATGGCTATCAAGGTTTAACTGCAGCAGAAGGACTTATTTACTTTAGTTGTGAAACAAGCACTTCTCTGAAGCCCTCTATTCGTTGATACATCAGCTTGTTCATGTTTTATGTTGCTGTTTTTCTAATATACAGTTGGAAAAGAAATGACTGTTCCTGACGACGCTGGGGTGTACGACTGTAGAGTTTTAAATGCAGTTCTGGTATTTAGCCTTTAAACTTAATGAGATTAAACACAGAATCCATCCATACAATTTACCCTAATGACTGCTTTGTAGTTGTTTTCAGCAGCCAAATTGTGTCGTGTTGTCTGCCATGGTCAGGCAGTAGCAGCTACTTTTGGAGGATGAAACAGGCTGGGAGCCTCCTGCTGTGATGTCAGCCATGGCCCAACTGCCCAGGAGTGGGCTGGGGGGCTGTCAGGCTGCTGGGAATCCCCTGTAGGGACCTACTCACCATCTTTTGCCCTTCATGGCCAAGGCTGTGCTTGCTCCCTGCATCTGCAGTGTGGCTGGTCTCAGCGTGGGCCCTCCAGAGCCCTTCTGCGAGGAAAGCTGATGCTGTGCATGGCTTTTGCCAAGTGAAGAATTTGGGTGTTTACATTTTATAACACCAAAATAATGATAAGCTCATCACTTGGAGGGTGGATAGCAGAACAAACTGCCTTTCTACTGGTGTAACTTCTCTCCTTTGTTTAGGACAGTGCTACATTGCCATGACCAGTTTTACCAGTAGGGAAGTGCATGCTGTGTCCAAGGCTTTGGTGAGGGTGGGACTATGGGGTTTGTTTTACCTGTACTCAGTTAAAGCAGTAAAATTTATGTGTGCAAGCACACTTGGAGATTTACAAACACTGAAAATTTTTTGCTTTTATTACTCATGGCAAAAATCCACCGTGGGTGGTGGAATCAGGTCAGGTCATGGTGACTTTTTCCACACAGACATCCTCCCCCTGCGAATGCTTTCTTCTCCTTCCTTCTTTTCATCCTGCCCCTGTACCTAAAGACATAGAACCAAGCTAAGGAGATGTAACTGCAGCAAAGTCTTAGCTTGAAAATAAACCTATGCATAGCCCCTGCCCTGCTATGCTGAGGAATGAAACCCATGGGATGGTTTGTGTGGGTCCAGCACTGACTTCTTCAACATGAACATGAACATCAACATGACCACACAAAAAGCTGCAGGGCCAGTCAGCTGGTGGGGCTCCCTGTGAGCTGTCGGGCTCAATTTCATTTTGGAACCAAATCTTCACAAGGAGGGGGACAGGGGAATCTCTTTTTAGGCAATTTTCACTGTTAGTCTATTTATATTTTCACAGTAGGTGCTTCTGAAAGGCTTTGGAGGCTTTGGTAACACTGGTGATCTCTATGAGGACTGGCCAATGGAAATCACTTTGAGGCACCATGTGATGCTCATACAATAATACATTTTAAACTTTTGTGTGGATGGTGTCATTTGGGCTCAGTGTGACTGTTCTGCTCTAGCTGAACACTGGCAGTTTAAAGCAAGAACAAACCCAGGCCACTCCACCAATAAGAAGAAATCTGCAGGGATGTACTGACCTTTTGTTTGTCACATTAGTTTCCTTAAGCAGCAAGTCCCGTGCAGTGTGAGTCTGCAAAAACATACTTAACATTTTTTAAGAAAGATCCTGGAGCTGGAGGGATCAAATTAGAGAGGAACCCAGTTCACTCTTCTTCCAGGATAAGGCTGTGTCCCTGTATGGCTTCTTCTACATGAATGGGCACATCCATCTCTCACTGGAAGTGTGTCAAATTTGCTACAGTGTATCAAATACAAACTGAGTAAGAACGTGTTGCCTGTAGTTCTACAGAAAGTGTGTGTAAATATAATACACACTAACATTTTGGAGCACATTCAAATTGACTGCTAAGCCACAGTGAAAAATGGTCAACAAACAGTGAAAGAACAATTTTACTTGGCATTTTATTCACTTAACAGAAACATTCACTTATCAGGTATCACTGAAGTGCAATTTACAGAACTTAGCAGCAAATTCACATATGTAAATTCAGATTTATTTTCTTTTGTTGTCTTTTTTGTTTCTTTTTTTTTTTTTTTTTTTACAAATATTACAAATGTACATCCATTAGTACAGTATTGCCATTCACTCATGCGTGTTATGTACAGAATCTTCACTAAAGAATTACTACTGAGCACTTTTTCCTTTCCTTCAGGTAATGCTACGTGTAGGTCGTGTGCTTCTGGGATGTGGTCCCATCACACCCTGTCGCTGCACGTAATGAGAAGAAGTAGACATTTAAGGTCATATTAGACCCTAGTGCAAGCAGGTGCAACTCTGTTGCCTTCAATGGGATCAGCTGATGCCCATTTGTGGTGGGGACTCGGTTTGGTCCCCAATACTAAATTTGTTGTGGCAGCTGAATCCAGGATTGCATTTATGTGTTTCTTGCAACAAAGGATAATTCAACTCCATCACACTTTCTGTTTTGTCCTTAAAAATAACCAGGCATGGTGTTTTGTTTGCACAGTAGCTCTAACACTGGCCTGTGGAGCTATATGCTTTAGTTGAGCTAATGTCATGCCAGGACTGAGGAAGGATGAATGAGGGCAGGGAGATGTAAGGAGGAGCAGTTGAGGTCTCTTGTGTGCTAGATAAAGACCTCTTTTTTTGGAGAGGAAAAGATCCCCCTGCCCTGTGGATCTCCACATGAGAAACTTTGTCCTCCTATCTGGTTGCCCTGTGGTTTCTCTCCCTCGGTGGGAGCAGCTGGAGCCCCTGGGACCACCACTGCCAGTGTCACTTGCAGCTTCTCCTGCACATCCAGTCATGAGCCTGACCCCTTGCCCGCCCACTGTCCCTCTGGGCACGTTTGCTGCCCAGGTCACGCTGAAGGTCTGCACCAGTGACAGCTGCGTTGGAGGATGGGACCATGTGGAGGCACTGGGAAGCCCCAGAAGGTGCCAAATATATTCTGAATGTTAATCAGAAGAGATGACAAAGTGGTCAAAGAATTGACATAGTGGTGAACACAAGATGTTTCCATTATTGAAATGTCTCAGGTTTCTGTTTTGTGTGTGTTGGTTTTTTTGTGGTTTTTTTTTTTTTTTTGTAACTATTTCTACTCTAAGGATATTTTTTTAAATATTTTTGGTAGTTAATACGGAATGTATTATTTTGCTGAAAAGGTTTCTGGAAGGGGAGAGCTTTGTTTTATCTAATTTAAAAATTCTAGTTTATCACAATTGTTTTTATACAAGACACTATAGATACATCTTGTAGTTTATAATCTAAAAATAAAATCTCATCAAAATACTGTAGCTATTCTATTGTGGGCATCAATAAACAATGTATTTACTGTATATGGCTCTCCAAACATGATAAACCCTATACAAAGAGCATCTATCTTTATTGATAGGAACAGTTTCCCGTGTAAAGGAAATTACATGGAAAAATATGAGCCTTGTGTTGTTTGAAAAGTAACTCAGCTTGACAGTTCTGAGAAAATACCAAGACAATTATCACAAATCAGTAGCAGCATGTTATATACAGATCTAAAGAGAATCACAGGAATAAAAAGAAACCAGTAGTTATATACCCGCAAATCCTGTCATTTAAAAAACCAAAAACTGAAAGAAATGTACAGGGCATTTGAAGGTTGGTTCTGCAGTGGGACTGTCAAAGCTCAGTTCTCCCATGACTGTATCTTCTGCATTCTGATGAAGTTTGGGATATCTCAAAGATGAGATTCTATCAGACCTAGCCACATTTATGAAGAAAATATTTGACTGTTGGGTGATACTCGTCTCCTAACTAAAAAAGCCCACCTGCTTTTCAGGCTGCAGATGAACATGAGTAATAGTACTGCTTGGCTTTTACACAGAGCAAGACTCTAGAAGCTCTTCCATTGAAGTAAGACCTTACCCAAGCCTGTAGTTATAATCTGCTGCACTTAACTCAATTGGATTATGTGGGGAGGTAAAACTCTGCAAAACTGACAGAATCTGGTTTATGCAGTTGCAGGTGACCAGAGCACTTTGACCCTGCCAGGTTCCTTAGATGTGAAGCAGGTAAGTGTTATTATCCCCATTTGACAGGTGGAGAAACTGAGGCAGGAACGAGCCAAGTATCAAACGTGCTGTCTCGTTTGGGATGTCTTAGTTGTGGCTACCCAACTCAGCAATTTTTCAGAGGTACGGAGCATCCTGAGCTCACACTCACTTAATTTAGAGCTGTGGATCATCAGAAGCTTGGAAAACTGAGGCTCTAGGTCCTGTCTCCAACCTGCCTGATTTTAGGCAGCTACCTGAAGCTCCAGAGCTAGGAGCATCACCACACCAGTCTCCACCGGCAGCTGCTGCAGAGCTGTGCACCTCTGCAGGCAGCGTAGGGCTGAATCACCCTCTTGGCAAGCATCTCCATCCTGGCTGTGTCTAAAGGGCACGTGTGATGAACTGGGCCTGGATAATTAAAATTTGCAGCACGCCAAACTTGTAGCCGGATTTGAAGATATGGTGGGAAGTGGTTTGTCCAAGATGTCGAAGGGAATAAGTGTGAAAACCAAGGGAATCCTGACACCAGGCTTTGTGCTCAGATCCAGCAGTGGAAAACTGAGTTTAAAAATGCTGCATACCTTTGAGGTCCAAATTCTTTCTCCCAGATTTAGGCAGCTAACAGGATGATTTTTGCATAGAGGTTAGACACCTTTTTTGTGTGGATGGTTATGGATGCTCTGAGACCTGCTGTCATGCCGTGTGCCTGGGGTACTTCCATCTTTGCTCACTATTTTCCATTATTCAGTAATGACTCTTGCACTGATTGTGTCAGGGAAAACACTCAAATTTGGATCAGACAGGTGGCCTGCTAATGCCTCAAATCAGCAATAACCGACAGCAATAAACAATGAAAAGCAGAATCTTGGTGGGGGTGGCATTATAATTTGGGCAGGTACATTCTTGGGAAAGGATCATGAAAAAGCAGTTTTCTAAAGTTGAGTTCAGTGCATCAGACACATTTCTATTTACGTATTTCCAATACAGAGTTAAAAGCAAATATTCCCATGGAGGTTGCTATTAGATCTCAAACGGCTTCAGTTCTCTTGGCTCACGCATCCTGCCTAGCCTTCTCTCCAGCTGATTTGATCCAGTCATGTAGCAAAGGTGTCAAGTGATTTATACAGTTAGTAGGAACTGATCTTGCTCTGGGGGTTTCTTCACCCAGGTGCCCAGACCAGCTTTCTGAAATGCTTTAAACAGCTGCTGCTTGACAGACTGGTATGTCTGAGCCACCAGCTTTGCCTCGCTGTACACCGATGGCATGTCTCCATGGCTTGGTATTCGTGTGCTCAGCTGCAGAACAAAAATCAGGGAAGGGGAAAAAAAAAATCATAAAAAAATCAACTGATGAGCCAAAAGAAACAGGAGGCTTCAGTAGCTGTATAATCTTCCTGTCTAAATTTCATAAGCAACAAACAAACTATCACTGTGCTTTGTGTGTTTGCTTTGGGTTTAACAACAGAAAAACAGGGAAGCAATAAATGCCTGTGACATGGTTTCAAGCCATTGTGAAAAGGAACAGGGTAAAGAGCTTTGCCTCGGAGTGGGCATAGGCAGTAGCAAATCTTGCTGTATTTTACAAAGGCAAAACTCTACTTCTCAGTTAAGATGATTTTTAGGGACAAAAAAAAAAGAAAAAAGTCCTTTCTGAGGATCTTTAAAGAATGTGCTCAGTTTAGCCTGGGAAGCGGAGCAGCTCGGTGCTTCCAGGGTAATGCCAAGAGACACAAGGAGGAGGGTGCCCTCCCACACTCACCCCTTTTCTCTCCTTAGTCTCTTATGGTTGGAAATGCTGCAAAACCTGCCCAGGACAGGGCAGAAATCAGGCATCAGGATCTGTGCTGGTGTGGGAAAACCACGTGCTCTGCCAGGACACTGGAGCCATTTGCTGGGAGCTGCCTCGGGGACAGTGCCACATGCCCACTGCCCCTCGTCACCCGGAGCACATGGGCAGGAGTGAGCACCCTTTGCTCTGCAGAAGGACTAAATAAACGACCTCCTCTGACCTGCCCAGGACTTAACCATGCCGAACCAGCAGTGAGGCTTTGATATTGTATGAAAAAACCCGAAGCCTGGAAAATGCCTTAGAACAAGCAGGCAGGTGAAAGCCTCACACTCTCAAGGCAGGGAAATAGCATCCTGAAGGAAAATGCACCCTCAAAGCGCAGCCTGGTGAGCAAAGAGCACTCTTCCTTCTGCCTAAACAGGGGAGATACTGGCAGACAAATTAAAGGAAAAGGTGAACGTGTACCCTGAAAGGAGCTGCCCCAGCCCGCGTGGTGCCGGCACACTGTGGGGCTGCTTGGCCGGGGGTACATTGCCCCAGCCAGCGCAGGGAGCACCATGCTGCCAGCCCGGGCATCAATGGGCCAAAGGCTGGCCTGGCAGGTGGTGGCTTCTGTCCAGCCACCCTTTGTTCCCCAGACATGGACACCAATGATATTATCATCTAATGCTTAGTTTCATCAAAAGCAAAGTGCCCTGCTCACCGTGAGTTACTCACTCCAGCTCACCCCAGCCCCATCCCTGGTGCGAGCCAGGGGCAGTCCAGCTCTCCTGGCCACAGTTCTGGCCATGGCCTGCTCTGGAGCCCAGCTTGCCCAACTTGATCCTGTGAGGATCCCTGTGTTTTGGGGCAGCGGGAGTGTTTCTCATCCCCCTTCCCATGCCACCTGCTGCGCAAGAAATAGGCTGTGACCTGTGCCACCAAACTGTGACTGAGCCCTGGGCAGGAAGCCCAGGTTGGTTCCTTCTGCTCACCCCCAGGCTCAGGGTCCCTCCTAAGACAGGTGATGCCTCTGCCTGGGATGGGATGAGTCCCACCAGCCTCCTTCCCTGGAGTCTCCTGAAGAGCTGAACAATCCCTTTGAGCTTGTCCTCATACCTCCCCACCCTGCCTGGCTGTTTGCCTTCCTGAATGATTTCGAAGGTTGAAGTGGCTCCAGACCTCCCTGCCACCACTACGCCTTGTTTTCCACTCATTTCCCAATAGGAAAGAGATTTTGGCACTTCATAAAACAATTTTTTCTCCTCATCATCTTCTCCCACTCTACATAGACTGCAGGACAATTCTTGACAGGCCTCCTTATAGCAAATTAATATTGTAGCCATGAAAGTAGTGGGCTGAAGAGACACTTTCCATTTTTCCTGCTGCTCCTCCTGGAAGTGACGGGCTCAGGCTCACCACCTTGATGTCTGTGTCCTTCTCTTCCCCAGCACTTCCATGAAGGGTCAGGCAAGAGCAGAAACTGTGACTCCGGCATCAGAAATAACAAGAAAAAAATTTTCTTATTCTACATCACACTTCTTCCTATATGTCTAACACCCCTAGGCTCCACCCTGCAGTTTTTGGCCATCTCTCTGTCCTGACACTGTCTCCTGTCTGCAGGAGGTAACTGAAGCGTGAGGACAGATTGACTTCGGTGTCATTTCAAATAAGGGGAGTTCATGGATATCTTCCCTTGAGAAAGCAGGGCTGTCAAGGGGTGGTGGTCATTTTAATTAAGTACAACCTGTAGTTTCAATGCCATTAAATTGTACTGCTGCTGAGTGTAATGAAATCAGAGATCCTTCAGCACCTGGCCATGCAGCTTGAGAGGAGCAGCTGAATTGTACGGATTTATCAGCACATCTGGGAGAATGGGGAAAAAGAGGGAAATGGGCAATCCATAGCACATCTCACTCTTGTTAGGTGAGACTGGGAGCAGTTTAGGTTGGGAGTCTAAACCCCTGTGGAACAATGAAGTGAGGTAGATGCCTCCAAGGTGATGAAAGAAACTTCCCTCAGGCTTCTAAGACTTAGTGAGTTGAAGACTCCCCTTAAAGTCAAAGGGATACTTGGGGTGAGATGGATAAAAAATTACCCAGCTGTGCTTGTATGGATGCTCAGTGCTCTCTTGGCTTTTGAGTGCTGGTCTGAGCATGGCTTCGTCACCAAGGACAGTCAGAACAGCCATCTTCCCTCCAAACCTGCCTGGGTTTCTGCTCTTGGCTTTCCCTGGACTCTCAGCTCCCATAGCTGACCCCACAGACTCTCAGCTCCTAATCCCCTCCTAGGCCCTAGCAGGAGGGAGGCAGGCCACCTGTGGAGGCTTCAGCTTCATCATGAAATTGCTAAAACAGGCTTGACTCCAGGGTAAGGACTAGCCCACCTAGGGCTGGCAGCAGTGCCCTGTCAGTGCATCAGACCTACCTTGCCGTGAAGCTTTGCCCACCGATCAAAGAACATGTGCTTGCAGAGCCGTGAGGGACTCCCACAGGTCCTCTTCCCCGTCGTGGCGTTGATAACCTCCAGGTCAGCATTCCCCACAATCCAGTTCACACTGAAGCTGGGAGATTTTCCAGGCTGCCGAGCATCAGCATGGCTAACCCCTAGCAGGAGAGAAGGACCCCAGTAACATCTCGAGCTCAAAGCCTTCAGAGGCTGCTAACATGTGGTGGGTCACTGTGGCACATGAGACATCCCTGAGCGAACACACTGGCATTGTGCACTGTATGTGCTGTTGTCACCATCGGTTAAATGTTACTTGGCTGAGAACCCTAGAGGGACAGAATTTAGCAATTCCTATAGATCTTTTTCCACCTTGCAGGCAAACCTTTCATTAGCCTAAGGAAAGCCATTAGACTGTAGTGCATCCTACTGACAGCCATGCGATGGCTGCCGCCGAGTGAAATCGTTCAGAAAGGCTTTAACGGGATAACTGGTTTTTAAAAGGAACTAAGCAGCAAAATACTTTTGCCATGAGTTCCTCTGGTGAGATATCCATGGTCCAGCATATTTATCTACTATTAACTGCTGAAGCCTTCACTGTGATGGGAAGTCTGGATCACAGAGGGTATAAACGGTGTGTGAGAAAATATACAACAGGCATTTCATCATCACAGAGAGATTATTAGATCCAAGTTAATAATGACCTTGTAGACATCACAAACCTACACAGAAAATCCTTGCTGCCCACCTTGTGTCTACATGCAAGATTCCTACTCTGTACGGGTGTAACAATCTCTTCAAGAGCTAGTTCATGTCCTAACAGCAATATTTTGGGACATTTTTAAGTGGAATGCACCTTCTTTAATTTTAGACACCTACAATGATGATGCTTTCGGTCACCTGGGGTAACTGTATGACCTTTGCGTCATTCACACGGCCAGTTTCGGACATCACACACTGGAGTCCACTGCCCACGTGGGTGAGTTCTCCCTTGGCTCTAAATGCAGATCAGGGCTGCAAGGCCAGGTGTGGGTGTGTACTTGAGAGGCAGTTATTTTTAATCAGGTAAATTCCCGTCTCTTCTTAACCATTTAGTGTAGTTCAACCTTTCCATGAGTCTTGCCACTTTCTCATTTCTTGTACCTGAAACCAGGGAAAGATGAGTCTTTCCAAGGAAACAAGAGGAATAAAGGGAGCGCTTGGTTTGTTTTCCAGCTCAGGATAAATGCAACCAAGTGAGCTCTGCCTTGCCCAGCTCAGTGCTTTTGGGAGCAAAGAATCAACAGTGGGAGCTTCCAAGGCTGGAAAAGACAGAGTGACCTGAAGCAGTTTGAATATTTTGGAAAAGATGGGCATTGGATGACGTGTCTGGATCCAGCTGTTGAGTCCATCTCTACTAATTTGCTGTGTGGGCCACTAGCCTGCAAACCTGGACAACAAAAGCCACCGTGGTGAGCAGGCAGGTGGGGACCATGCTGGTGGGCAGGAGCTGCCTGGCACAGCTGCCACAGCAAGGCCAGCGCCAGGGCTGTGTCTCTGTTTCCAAATGGCAGCTCCCACTGGAGTCCCTGCCTGCAGCAGCTCCAGCAACAGCTCATGGTTTGCACAGCTTGGCGGGACCTGCCTTCATCACTCCTGGGTGGAAGGCAACAGAGAAAGGTCCTTTGCATTTTCGGCTGAAGGGTTTCAAAGAACTTTTGCAGGGAGGGAGAAGTACTGGTAAGGGCTGTTCAGAGAGGAGGAGATTAAAGAAGAGAGATCAAAGCCCCTCCTTTCCAAACTGCCCCTTCTCACTCAGGAATCTCATTTTCAGAACAGTTGCGTGCCGTGAACATGTGTGGATCTCAGGCAGAATGGGAGGAGATGGGAGCTGGTGGGAATGCAGCATCCATCACTGTGTTAAACATGTTGGTCTTGGTAAGCCCTTGAGAGAGACCATGGGAGAAGTGGAGAGCTGTGCAGAGTTGGTTGTGGCAGGGATGCTGCCAGCTCCTGCCTCCTGCCTGGGACCTCTCAGCACCATGGGAAACAATGTCAGTGAGGGACATGCTCTCCTCCTGTCCCTTCTGCCCTGGGAGGAGGCTCAAGAGCCAGGTGGGACTGAGCATGCACGGCGAGAGAAAGGTGGCCTTTGAAGGGAAAAAAAATTATATGGCACAACCATTGTGTATTGGTGGCAAAGCTGGAACTGCAGAAATCCTGCCAGTCACTGGGACTGAACTCGCTACCAAGTGTAGAAGAGAATTACAGCTAAGTCATAACCTCACCTTGGATTTGTAAACACATTCATGTCATATTAATACTTCTTTCAATTTTTGTCCCCCCTGAGATAACAGATCAGTCTGCATCTGAAACTCCATTTCACCTAGGCAACAGGATATAAACTGAGAGCCTGAAAATCAGATAGCTGTCTGGTGCTATTCAAATGCTTCTATACAGAACAAGATGCAAACAGATCAAAATCAGCTATTTGACACTATGCACTACCCTCTGTCAAGATAGCACCCAAAAGCTTAGAGGACTTAAGTGCCAAAAACCATGATAGCGAACACCCTGCTGTGCAAAGTTGCCACGGGCCAGTAAATGAATAAAAATGTTGTGAAAACACTGACCAGAGGAAAAGATGGAAAGGTTGCATGGAGGGGGCACCCATCAGATGGGGGCTTTACACCCCTTCCCAGCCTGGGGACTCTCTCAGCTCTTGGTGGACTACTGTGAGAGCCAAGAGCTTGTCCCAGTACCTGGAATACCCTCCATGCTGGTTTGGCTTGCATGCTTTCTATTCCCAGCTATCATATATAAGTACATGTATTTAGGTAAGTAGAAGATATTTTCACATAATTTTCTAAATGCAAGAAAAGAGGCTTTAAAGAAAAAAACATAAGACTCATGACAGACACAAATATAGAGCCTAAATATATTCTCCTATTGTTGTTTTTGATCCTTTTCTAACACTTTTTTCATGTTTTTCTTTTGACAAATAATTGTTCTGATTTGATTTGAAAGGTAACACCCAAATAATCTACATAATTTTATCTCCTTTATCTAGAACATCCTCCTTAAAACCAACATAATAAAGAGTATAATAGGAGACTGTAGAAACTGCAAGGAAAAGAAAAGTTTTTGTACAAATAATATGATCTTAAATACTGCGGGCTATCAACTGAAGACTCTCCTCGTTCTCTCTCCCCCAGCAAAACCTCATGCCTCTTCAGAATACCCTTCAGAATAGCCTCAATCTTGAGAGAATGGGAAATAAATATGACACAGGGCTTTTCTTTATTTAAAAAAATACACCCAAAAGTAATCCCAGTGAATGAGTGGATTTCCACCTGGCAAGGACTGGTGTGAGTGGAAAACCTCACCGATTATTTTTCTGTGGGGCAACGAAGTTATCTCAGGATATCTCATCACACAACATGACTTTCCTCTCCTTTGAAATGTTTGTACGGCTCCAAGTGACAAAGTAACTGGCATCCTTATAATTGAAAGAGTCCTGTGGTTTGAAACCCCTGGCTGGCCTGATCTCTGAGACGAGTGTGGGAGGTGGACTTGCCTGGCTGACATTGCTGAGGTTTGGTGGCTAATGCATTTAGTATGGCTTTTGTGAGGTGCCCATCTCCTCAGTCACTGGATATGCTGTCAGCACAGTTTTTCAGGTAAGAGAAATGAACATAAGCCTTAGTAATGTAATTTTTAAGCAGTATTGGCTCCCTGGGATTTGTGGGGGAGGGAAGATTACAAATAATGGCTTTAGAGACAAAAACAATGTAGACAGAGAGAGACAGATTCCTCCCACTGCTTCTCCTGGACGAAAGAAAATCCACAAACACAACCGAAAGCAAAACAAAAGCTTTTCCAAAACAGAAGCCTGTGGGAAGAAGGAAGCCAGCCATGAAACATGCAGATATTTAAACTGACACAAGGGACTTCTGATGCATTTCTAACTCCCTTGAAATCTCTCATAATGACTTTTGGACATAAATACATGCTTGTGCCGAGCATGAGCCATTACTTTTACTCTGCAAGGCCAATCCAGCAAAGCAATAGCTGTTCTGCAGTGAAATCTCTGACTAAATCCCTTATGGTATTTTCAGTCCTTCAACTGGTCAAGTGGTTCCTCTGTACATCCTGCAGACACAGTGGAAGTGGGTGTCATTTTGATCTTGATATATGGGTGGACTTACAATGAGGTAGGGCTGGCACAGGATGAGAGCAGCTGCCCCAGCAGGACATCCAGAGGCTTCTGGCAGACAGGGGTGTGTTGCCAAAATAACAGCCAGGTCTGGGAAATAGGGAGAATTTTCCTGACCAGCTGTGAGTCCTTTCCTCCCTCCCATGATGTGGCGTAGGAGGGAAGAGGGAGCTGAGCCATGCCCACACTGGACCAGGGCAGGAGGGACAGGAGGGGACGTAGGTAGAGGAGGGGCGTGGAGCACAGCTTCCTGCATACTTGCGCTGCGCAGTCTTTGGCTAGCTGCACTGAAGAGTTAAAAAATGGAGACAAGCTGTTCCAATAAGGAACAGCTTTTGACCTACTCACCTCATAACATGTACATGCACATTACACTTGCCAGATGTACTAAACCACACAGAACCTGAGAATTTCCCCAGTGGCTAAACTATCACTTCTGCTTCAGCCAAACTAACTTTATCACAAGGAAATATTAAAAAAAAAAAAAAAAACCAACAACAAACAAACAAAAAACAATCCCCAAACCCATGAAATAGATAAGTGATAAAAAAACCAGTCTTCTGACTGAGGAACCTAGAGGACTTTGAAAGGCAATGGTGTACTCCACTAAAGCATCCTGACCTCCCAGCTCTCTAACCCTGACATCCAATCAATGGCTTGGTGAATCCTCCTGAAGAACAATTATCAGAGTCTAAGAGTAAAACAAAGGTCTAATCCTGTGCAGAACTGAGGCCCTTAGCACTCACACGTCTCATAAGGATCTGAAGGCATTCAAGACTTTGTGGGATTTTGCTGGGATGAGGCCAGACAGCTGCTGCCTGCTGGGGGTTAAGGAAGTGAGAGTCGGGGGAAACGAGAAGAAAGGACCCAAGACTTGGGGTAGGGACACGAGGTTGGAAGGAGAAGCCGTGGCAGTGAGAGTAGCCCAAAAGATAGCTGGAAACTGTGGAGATGCTCACACAGCAGGCAGCAGCCTCATCAGATGGCAGCCGTGCCTTCCTGGGCTGAGCAGGGTCTCCTGCACGAACGAACAGCCCTTTTCTCATGGCCGTTTGCTACAAACACCATGGTGAAGGAGCAGGGGCTCCTAGTAAGGGACACTGGGTGGGGGGCTGCATGCACGGCGCCAGAGATGCGAAGGCTGGCATGGTATGTTCGCTGGGTGAGGGAGAGCAGGATGGGAGAGGGTTAAACTGAAAATTTACTAAAAACTTCCTCTCCAGTTTTTAGGAATCTTTTACTTAGTCAAACACTTTTTTCCACTTTGAGCATTCTTCGTACAATGTTTGCTTTCCTAGTGAGCTTATATCCACTACTGATCCTTTTTGTGGTCACTGCATATGAAAATGGAACTGGATTTAAATGCATCAGTTTCTTCCTTCTACAAATTCATACTCTGCAGGAAAAAAAGAAGGCAGGACCTAACGGTTTACTTACAAACAAGTAAGCTTTCCTGTTGGTGACCAGCACAATTAGTGATGAGAGGGGATCATTTGTCTTGCAGGCAGGTGTTTGCTTACCACTGAGAAGCAGCTGATTGCGCCGGTATGACGCTGGCAGCTGACCAATGTCTTCTATTCTATGGCTCATTACCCGGGAAAGGTGACCAGTGTGGTAGAGGCTTCCCACAATGATGCTGTGCAAGTACATGGGTTCGATGAAGGAGCTGAGGAGAGCACCTTGGAGCCCAAGGATGTTCCATCTGGAAAAGAAATAAAGGAGACATAAAAGAATAAAAAATAAAAGAAATAAAAACACATGGGTGGAGGAACGGCCACAAGGGAGCTGCCCTGGGAAAATCCTCAAAGGCCAGCACGTGGCTTGGAGGGATGAAACCATTCCTGTCACTGTCCTATGATGCATGAAGCACTGCACTGTTGGGTTATTGTACCCCCTTGGGCTGATTCTCCCTCTGTGATGGTTTTAGATTGCTGTGATGCCACTGACTTGAGGGATGTATTTCCGTCTTGTGTTACTGCAAACAGAAGCCTCTTGTTGAGAGTTGTTCTTTATAAAAGCATTTTGTTTGATGAATGTTCACTTAGCATGTCTTTAGCTGAATCTTCATCTTTTTTCCTGTAATTTTACACTTGCAATGGTAGACGTAAAATAAGAACTTTTTTTATTCTATCTTTATTTACCATTTCTCATACATTAGTACCATTCCCTAGTCAAACAGCCAAGACAACACATGACTTAGGTGGCCAAAATTCCCACAAACCCCTTGTGAATAATTCTTGAAAGCCTCACGGCCTGACTCTTCCTTGCACAAATGATCATGCAGATACAAAGACATCCATAAGAATCAAATCCTGTTCCTGAAGAGAAAAATAAGAGTTACACTTCTAGGCAATTTACTTGTAACCAATAGTTTGACCTGCTCTAAGCTTTTCAGGCTGATGGGTATGTCTCACCCTGTTGCTGTCTTAAAGGTGCAACAACAGTGTGATGGCAGAAACCTTGGGGTCTTCAGCCTGTTAATGACTGGGAGCTCCATACCACTGGTGTTGGATTACTTGCCAGAACTGCTCTGCATTATAATAGCCGATGAATTTTTACACCAAGCTAGACACAAATGTGACAGGATGCTTGCTCTAAATTCTTCAGGGGACAGGTTATTGGTTAAAAAGTGGGAAAACTAAAGAGGGGATAGAAGTCATGATGCAGTTATCTTGGCAAACGGATTTAGCTCAGCCCATCTAACAAGAAGTTCCCCACCACACAAACACTAACATGCTTTCTTACACTTGGATAATTTTTTTTATGTAAGTCAAACACTGTCAATCTGAATTCAGAAGTTCAAACTGAAAATGCTTCAGAAAATGTAGTTTTGGAGAGTATATTTTGGGTCATTAAAAACCAAAACACCAGCAACATTCGGAATTCCAGAGCTGACTGAAGGAAAGGGTAAGAGGTGTCTGCTATTTAAGACAACTTCCAGTGGCTGCCATGCTAAATAATGTGTTTAAAGCACAATCTCCATCAGCAGCAAGCATTATGTAGCTAATTTCTTACATCATTGTTCTTTTCATTAATTAACATTTCTCAACCGTTAGTGCAATTATTGCAGTGCCTCCGTGCTGTATGTCTCTTTTCATGATTAATAAGGAGTCATTATATTTCCCTTTCCTGAAGCAGTCAATTAACACGGAATACTTTCCATTAATTACTGAATGTTTAAAACCAGCATGCTGTACCTGGAGAGCAATCTGCTCTAGGAACCTGTGACACCAATTGCTTTAAAAAGTTCTCTTTAAATTTTATTCCAAAAACACAAGCAATTTAGCTGGCTATATTAATTTGCCTCCGAAGCAGGGCTGTGAATGAGAAACATCTTTTAATCTCATGCAAGAAAAGGCAGCCATCTGGCTGCTGAGGATTTCAGAGTCAGACTCTCCCCGTCTCCCTCTGTAAATGCAGGTCATTAAAGTAATGTGTTCATCTACATAAAACTCAAATGGAATATAAAAGGTAATATTTATATACAAACAATTTAGTCCCACAATTTAAACAGTCATTGGTTTTATGAAACATTTACTTTAGTCGATCAGATTTGCATAACTTCATTTGGGGGAAAAAAAAGTGTGGTCATTCCTGCAAATAACATCACTTTTAAAGGAAAGAACTAGCTGCCTCTTTGGGTAAATATCTTATCATGATGCAAAATTAATAATGCAGGCTTAAGAAATAGAGTTGAGTTCAGCTAACGGTACTATGCCTCTGACCAGCTTCTAAGGCGAGTAAAAAAATTAGACAGCGATGTCTTCGTCCAGATGGAAACTTGTAAGATACCAATGTTGTTTTCAACATTTGACATTTCCTTAAAAAAACCCCTTGTATATTTGATTGAAGGAGAGAAAAAAGCAGCTAAACAGAAAAACAACATATGTTCAACAATATTTGAATTTTAGCGATATGCACATCATAAGGAATCATCTGAGCTTTATTTACCAAAATAGGGGATTGTGTTCAGATCATAAATTACAAGGTAATAATGACTATTTAATTTAAATTATTTGCAAAGAACCTGCATTTTCTTTAGAGATATTTCTCTGCCTAATTCTGAACATGTTCATTCTAGTGTAAAAAGGGATTCGTATATCAATGAAATTAGATTATTGGAAACCATAGTATAAGCATGACCAGGCCATCCCCTATGTATTGTAAGCATTTCATAAACATTAATGAATTCTCACAATACTGCTGTGAGGTAAAGCCCCATTTTTATACACCCTGGGGAATCAAGGCAGAAAGGCAGTATGTTTTGCTGAAGTCTGAGCTAGAGTCCATGGCTTCTGGATGCAATAGTTGTTCCTTGAGACAGCTCTGTTTTCCCATCCCAAGAGAAGGCCCAGGAAGGTGTAGGTGGCAATGAAACTTCCATATCAGCCATGGAGGGTTCTGACTTCCAGGTATAAGTAGACACAAGGCAGGTTGGGTGGAGGGGTCAGACCAAAAAAACACAAAGGAGAAGAAACATAACAAATAATACAGAGCAGAAAACCAAGCTATGCCTGATGGGTAGAAGGTGGTGTAGAAAGAGACTGTCCCAGACCCAGACAGCATCCCATGGGAGGAAGGATGGAGAAGGCAGAAAAGGTGCTGACACTGAGAAGGCAATATTCAGTGGGGACTGCTTGCCGGGTCTTGTTGAGCAATGTCAAGGCTGGTGTCCCCCATGGTGGTGGTGGGGAAATGGGATGAGAGTGATGGCACCTCCACGTGTACACTGGCCGCTTCACAGTTTGACACAGCACTGTTCTAGTAGCATCTACTCAGAGAAGAGGGATGAGAAAGCAGAGAAGGAACTTTGCTTTCAAGTCTAGCCCAGGTTTGACCAGTTGTTTCTTTCTGGAAAGCAGCTTTGAGCGTGTGCATGAGTCCCACTAAGTCAGCACAGGTCCTAGGAAAAGAGGGGTCCTGTGCTGAACCAGCCAAAACAAGACCCTTTCATTGCCCCTGTTGTCCTTCAGAGCACAGTCAAAGCACATTAACGATGGGGGAAATTCTTGGTTACTCATTCTGCTTCTCTTCTGTGGATAAAAAGACCTATCTTGGAGGGCAGCCAGTTCAGTACTTTGCATAAACAATAGATTTAAGTGAGAAATATTGGGGGCAAGGTCTTTTATCCTGTGTCTTGTTCATCCCTTGACCAACACACATTGTTAATGTACTGACTCGGCTCTTTGATATCTGAAGATCTAGGGGATTCGTTTCAGGTAGATGATAGGGAAAGATCTGTCCGAGCAACAGTGAAACTGTCAATAAGGGTGTCCATTTCTGAAGGAGCTATTTCTCTGTAGCCTAATTTAGGTCCATGAATGTAGCTGTGTTCCCATCTGTAACAAAGTGCTCTCTTCAAATGTGGCTTTTCAAAATAAAATTACTATTCAGAGCAATGCAGTGTTACATTTTGGGTCCTCAATATATCAAAGTGACTTTTCTCGCTATGAGGAAATATGCTGGATCATTCAGAATTTTCCTAATTGTGCAAGATTTTAAGGGCTGTTTTCAAGGGCACGTATCTCTCTAATAACTTATGTGCTGTGCGCTTCATAATAACCCTTCCAATAAAATGAAAATCAATCCACTGCTCCCTTAGTCACAGATCTTATTTAAAAAAAACAAAATTGTCAGCAACCAGAATCAATAAAACCAAATGTCTCCCCTTTTCACTTAAATACAGGAGCTTCTGGTACTTTAAATGGAAGGAAATATACCCTTCCTTTTGTTCAAACAGCAGATATTACTGCACTGTTTACAAAGACAAAATCCTGTGTCCAGTTTTCAATATAGATAATCCTTGAATAAATGTATTATTGCCTGTTTGTCAGCCACAGAAACAGCAGCTATGAGCTGGCAGGCATCCCAGAGCAGGCAGCCTTTCTTTAATCAGATGCTGTGCTCCCCCAGCCCTGCCGGCGTGGGCTGGGGGCGACCCCCGCAGAGCACTGGTGCATCCCCACGCTCCTGGCAGCCAGGGACAACCGGGGATGTGTGCCGGGAAGCATGTCCCCAAGTGGGAACCACATCACAGCCCCCACACCTGTGTGCTGTAGTACCAACGCACCACGTGAGGTGGCTGTGCCCCCCCCCACCAGGGCCAGCCTAAGTATGGATGGTAAAAACGTTGAGGAAGGGGCTCGGGGGCAAAGCCGTGGGGGTGCAAAGGGCTGCAGCCTTGCTCGGGTCAGCATGTGGCTCCTTGCCCGTCGCTGAGATGTGGTGTGACACCTGGAACCCCTTGGCTGAGTATTTCCAGCATGGCTTTGCTCACAGCGTTACTCAAAGCAGAATGCTGACGTGCTGCTGCCCTTGGAGCCCCTCAAAGCTGAGATGTGGAGAAATTCATGAAACGCTTCAAAACATCTCAGGGAGCTGTGTCCACCTGCCATTGAAGCTCAGTGAGGCCGAACTGTCTCCTCGGGACCTCACCCGTTAGAAAGTACTGCTGATGAATTTCAAAGCTTACTTTGTTAAGGCTTTTTACAAAAGACGCTTTTTTTTGGGTCATTATTAAGAGCTTTAAGTCTTACCCACTTGGGGTGTTGTTAACCTCCTGTACCAACGTTTCTATTACCAGTATTTCCAGCTATGCTTCAGACAATATAAATTGTTATACAGGGTGGCCTGTGCTCAGCAGAACACCTGTGGTGTTCCTATTTATATGACCATTTAGCTATTATTGGTTTGGAAACTGGAACTAGTGCATTAGTTTTTGATCTGTATTTTAACAGTAGGTGGTTTATATATGTTTTCTGGAACATACCTTGTGGTGAAAGATTAAAATTGAAACCTCAGTCACGCAGAAAGGGGTTAAGAGAGAGAATTACAAATCATGTGCACAAATCATCTCTAATTGAAGATCTAGCTGTGTTAATTGATTTTCATTTACATTAATATGCAGCATTTGAAGTAGCTTTTCTTAAGAGTTACCTTGTTAGGCTCAGTCTTCTGTTATGGCTCTGGTCAACAGGCTAAAACTAAAATCGAGCTAAGAATGACAAATTCTACCACTGACTTTTAGTCTTGCATTTTTATATACTGCACTTAAATACAGCTTAATGTGCTCAACTCATCTCGTGAAATGCTACTTCAGACTCCCACTGCTAAATCCTGAAACAGTGACTTAACAACATTACCCTGCAATACTCTGAATGTGTTGTCAATAAAGATTCCTTCCTATTCTCTAGCTCGTGGGCCCAAATAATCCACAAACCTTAGCCATGGGACATGAATAGACTGGCAATGCTGTAATGCGAAGTTTGGAGGTCCTTTGTTACTGTTTGTGTCATTTTACAGGTGAGGTATAATTTAGATGTTCAAGGTCTTATTTAACCTGTGGGCTTAACGTCACTGTTTTTGTGAAGCATGAGGAAGTGCATGACCGTTAACCTGGTGGCAAGAAAATACACAGTCTTTTAAAGGTGACCTTTTGAGAAGTGGTAGTAAGAAAACAATTTTAAGGCCAGAGCTTACACAATAAACACTGAATTCTGGCTTTTATTTGCTGTATAAAGACAGTGTTTGTGAGAATTGTTCCATCCAAGTCCTGCATCCTGCAAAGTAAGTTCCTCAAGCCTGTACCCTGCAAGGGGACTTCTGAAAGAGGACAAGTGCCCAAGCTCATGCATTTACAAGTAAGTCTTTACACTATTAGTGTGTGTAGATGTAAGTTTGATGCACAGGAGGCTGGCATCTCTCAAAAATAAATGCATCAGCTAAATATTCAGTGTGCGTGAACATGCTGCGACCTGTCCATAGCATAAGGTCTCTAGTCGCCTTGCTAAGTTCTGCCAAGGAAGAGGGTCTTGGGAAAGAGCAAAGCACTGCAAAACTCTGCGTCTAATGAGACACCCAGATAAGAACTAATTTTTAAAATAAACCCTTGTGCTCCAGCACTATTGTCCTTCCCTGCCTAACCATGGGCAACGGTGATCATGAAACCTTTCTGTGCAGCTGTTGGGGGGAGAACGCCCTGCTAATTTGGATTGGCTGATGCTGGGAGAAATAATTTCTCCAGCTTCTCTGCATAGAAGAAGATGGGACTCAGGTGCTGGTGACAAGATGTGTAAACTCGATGAGCTCAGAGCATAGAACGGGAGACTTTATGCAGAAGGGAGGTGTGTGTTAACAAATCAGAGGCATGGTGGCCTAGGGGATGGGTCACGGTGGAAGGAAACCGGCCTGAAGCTCAGACTGTTCCCATGAGTCACAGAACAAAGCATATGGAAGGGAAGGTGGTTTCTGTACTCCCTGGCAGACTCTAAATTTCCCCTAGGAGTCTATCCAGAGGGGTGATGGACTTGAGTAAGAGAAATGCATAGGTCTTTTGTATTTTGTTCCGTCTTTCATGTTTCTTCTGCTGGAGGAATAAGAAGTAGAGATATTTGGAAATTCTTATTTTATATATGTATGCATTTGATTGTGTGAACTATCACCTGAAAATCTGGCATACGTGTACACGCTTTGTGTGCTGTGGGAAGCCAGCAGTGCGAGAGGAGAGGCTGGGTGCTGGGCTGGCTTCGTGCAGCTGGAGACCCTGTCACTGAAGGGGACATGGAGAGCTGTTGTCCCTGTGGCCCCAGGGCATCAAGGGTGGGTGGGTGGGGGTTTGTGAATCCCATCTCTGCAGCTGATAGGAACCCGAGCACCTCTCAGTCCTCACTGGTCTGAACACTTTTAAGGGTCTGAGACAGAATTTGGTGCTGAACCTTCCTAATGTTTGTTTATTGCATTTATATGCTCAAAGAAGACCTGAACTCTAGAGATATCCTTGGTTTTCACCTAAATATGTGTGTGTGTGTGAGTGCACATGCATGCTTGTGTGTACATATTTCAGTTTTCCTTCAAACCTTTCTTTGCTCCTGAACAACAGCTGCAGAGACTTCCACCAGCAGCAGCATTAACATTGCACCGACCTTGCAATAAGCAAAGGTATGAGCTGCTCCTGTGTCCAGCCTTAGTGTGAGGGACGGAGATGAACAGAGGTTTAATTTGGCCCATTGTATGAAGGGGTTTGCTGTCTCAAAAAGCCTAAATTCTCTTAGGGCTGTGGTGTCTCGACATAAAGGTCATAATATAGGTTACGATTAGCATCAAGAAAACGTTAAATGACACAAATCTATCCCCAAACAGCTGATCATTTTCAAAATTATTTTGCTCATGATATTGCTGCTTTTTCAGAAGTGTATACAGTATACACTACAGAGGAAAATGGAGGCTGAAATCTTGGGTGTTAGTGTAGTTAATGAAATATGGGTCTGAAGAACAAGGTTTAATCCTAAAATCTATGGCACCGAGAGGCTGAAGTCATTTCAGCTGCACTGTGAGGCTCACAGAAGTTGTGAGTGTCAAAGCTAACACTCTCTTAGGGTGGGTTATTTGGGGATTCACAGAGCCCAAACTTTAAATTTGCACATATAAATGCATAGGTTTTTAAAGCCAGAAGGAACCTCCAAGATCTAGTCTGACCTTCTTCATAATGCATTTGCAGAATTTCACCTCGTAATTCCCTGCCTGAGCCCAATAACATGAGTATTCATGCCAGAAGTGTTTGTGCTTTAATTCAGTGAGGGAGTAGGTATATGATACCAGGCTGTTTATCCTGCAATCTCAACAAAGCCACAGAGCCCAAATAATGCATACCAAGCATCAAATTCTCTTGAAATCGTGGTCATAGTAATAAAAATTGCTAAATGCCTTTGAATAACAAAAAAACCTGATTAAAACACTCCCTGCTTATGGCTATCCTGTGAGCAAGAAAGAACATAAATCGTTAGATACATGATTTATAGAATATTAATCACTTTTCTGAGTAACTCTCTCTGTTCATGGGTCTTTGATATTCTGATAGAAATGTCCTTTTCAAATAATGCAAAATGATGTATAGTTTAGCAGCTACTGGCTAGGTGCTCAAGAGGAAACATTCTCTAATAGCCCAGTGCTCCTAAGGGGTTTTTTACAAGCAATAAAATCCAAAATATACAAGCCAATTTTTTGTCAAATCTTGCTTATACAAACATGCATTTCAGCTTTGGAGATCTTTTTTCTCATTGCAAGTCCGGTCCAGATGATGTGCAACCAGATTCCTGCCGCCAGCAGACATTTGAAAAGTCAGCTGTCTGCACAGTAGAGCAAATATTTGGAGCCCAAAATGCAGCACAGGAACCACCTACTGATCTCTTCAGTGGGGGCAGGAGCAGGGAAAGGGCCCTCACACAGCAGCCTCCTTTCCGCTGAACAATCTTCCTGCCTGTACTTTCTATGGCCAGAGGCAAAGAAGGCAGAAACCAGCCCTACATGTGCTGAAACAAAGGTCAGGTGAAGAGACCTTTGATTTCTTCCCGTTAGTGAGAATAATAAGGATAAAAATTGATTTTAGATCATATTTAACGTGGTAAACTGAAATTTGGCATAAAGTTTATGGAAGATGCCATAACCAAACCTCTTATCGTGACCCTTTGCCAAGCTTTACATAAAATTTATAGCACCTAAAAATCTCCAGCAATGTTGTTACTGGTGGCCACTCCTGAGGGTACTGCCTACTTTCTGCCATGCAAGAGATATTTTTTTAATGCTTCCTGCATTACCAGTGCTTTGTTTTGACTGGCACAGTGATCCCCAAACCAGAACTTGTGAACCAAACTGAAGTTATGCCATGAATGTATGTAATTAGGAGCCCAGTGGAAATAAAATTGCAGAACCGTCTCTCACAATATAACTGTCGGAAAGAGAGGAAGGGAAAGGCATGACCTCCAAGTGCAGCCAGGATTGCAAACATCTATAGATAGCCTTGGGCACTCTCTCCAGAAGCTTTCACACCCTTCCCTGTAGTACATGCCATGGTGATGTCCCCAGTACTCTCTGGACTTCATTTGCCTTTCTCAGTTTCCCTTAGTGAAAAGCTTTTTCTTTTTTCTTTTTTTTTTTTTTTTTCCCCCTCCTTTATATTCAACTTCATTCTTTCTACTTTATTAACTTTGAATTTTTCTCCCCATAATCTCTGTTTGGGTCCCTCTTGTTTGGTTTCCAGCAATTCTAGTTACTGGACCTGGCTGTATCAGACCCACAAATAATCACTTCTATGATAATTTCCCATCTCATCCTTCCTCTTTATTAGGAATGACCATTTCCCCTTCCTTACAACCTTCATCGATTTTGGAATCTCCATGCTTTCTTCATCTTTTTTCTTCAACAGTTGTTCCACCCATTTTCCCTGCACCAGAGCTCTTAACCTGACCAGGGAGTCCGCAGTTCTTGGAAGTGTCCAAACTTCTAAGGCATTTGTAGTGCCACAGCACTGCTACCAACATTCCTACAGAAGTTGCTTTTCCCACCCCTTTTCTCAGCCTCTTTTTTAACTGTTTCTTCCTGGTGAGAGTAAACATTTGCTGTTCAAAGCAGGGAATAATGATTGTCGGTGTTTTTTTTGTCTAGGAAAATCCCACGCCCATTTGAATTGTGCAAATAAACAATAAATATTGCAGTAATTCATACAATGTTGTAATAATAATATCAAAGATGAGAGCTGAAAGATATTTTTTTTTAGCTTGGAAAAACATTGTGGTAGATTCGTTTCTTCACTGACTTTAATGCTGTTTAGATATGTGGCCACAAGGAATGGCTTCTGTGAAAGTGCTTAGCTGACATGCTTGGAGAAAACCCAGCTTCTGAGACTGTGCATTACAGTCAACATCCCCATCAATAGAAAAATATAATACTGTTTGCAAAGCTGATGTTTAATTCACTGGCTAATGTCATTCAAAACCACAGAGTGTGTAGTATTTCCATTCTCAAATTTGTTTAATTTTTTGAGTCCAGCTAAGTCTGAATATGGAAAACCCAACTGCATCTAAAAGCAGTGCAGGACATCCACTGAAAACAGTTTGGGGTTTCTGTTATCTCTTTATGAATAAATGAAAACATTATAGCAGAAGTTGCTCTTTATCCTTTGTGCAAACACACCGGTTGTGATGGTTACACTTAGCAGAGGGTGGATTTTGTGAGTCTGTTAGTATTTCCATTTGCTGGTTCAGTCATACATTTTCCTGCCAAAATGGCAGGCTTTGCTAGGCCTACAGGCTAATTTAACTTCAGTAGGTCATCCGGTTAAAGCTAAGAGCAGAATTTATGCATTTGTATTAAATAAAAGCTTTATACTTTTTTTAAAAGATTGTGTTTATATTGGCCTTTAATAATTGGGCCAGATTCTTGGCCGAGGTAATAATTTAACTGAATTCTTAGGCATGATATTTCAGCAGATAATTTGATGACAACATTATCATTTTTATAGCTATAATGTAATGTATGTTACACATAGAGCTGTATCTATAGCTAATGCACATAATGTATCTATAATAAGCATAAGTATAATGTAAGTATGCATCTGAATGCACACACTGTTTTCAGTTTGGGATAGCCATCATTTGCAATTAGTTAACACCCTAGACTGAGAATGGTGAATGTGTTTATGTGCCACCACAGAATAATCACAAAATATTTATTCTACAGCAATTATTCTGCATAAATATATGTTGTATTTATGGGACAGAGCAGAAAGCCACAGAAGGGGCTGTGACACGAGAGTTCTACAATGACATTCAAAGTGGTTGGAATACTCCTAGCAGCTTTTAGGGCATTTTGTCCAGCAGGGTGTAGACGAACTAAGTTTATCTGTGTGACGGTTGGTTTGCAAGTTTTGGGGTAAATGATCCAATAAAAGCAGAGTGGATGTATTTTATCTGCACACTGAAATTCTATTGGCAAAAATGCTGCAAAGACAGTTTATATTTTTGTCACACTGTAAAAAGCAACTAACAACCCATGAAGAATTTGGGAAAATGTCCTATTTACGTTCCGTCCTATTTATACGGCCTGTTTTTGCATACAAAGGAGGTCTTTGTTTCTGCAGGGTTTGTCAGCACCTGCTAGTTATTCCCCACCAGCATCCATAGCCCTCTGTGGCATCACATTTCGATTCCACATGCAAAGAGTTTTGCGACGTATGTACATCAGGTACCTGGCGATTTTGTCTGTACAGGACATGGTGATGAGCTGCTCTCCCAGCAACACGCCGTCCCACGTCTGAGCTGTGTTATGACACCGGACAGGTATGGTTCCTTCTCCAGACTCAATCTTTGTGCGGAGGTGTCCACGGTATTTTCTCACTATGTGCTTGCTGCTGTTCACTGGGCAAAATAAACACAAGAATGGCAACAATTACATTTTTTTTTAGAAAGAACCTGAGGGGCTGTGTTGATGCCATAACTTGCATTTGCAGAACCACCTCTAGAGGTCCTTTAAATTGGATGCAAAATGAGATGAAATTATAGCCCAAGAAAGCAGCACAGTGGAGAAAAGTATGCGCTCCCTAGCATGGCTGCCTTTTCACATCAATCAAAACTTTCACATAGCGCACACTGAGCTCACATTCCCATTCTCTTATATATTTTAAAAGAACAGAGATGCTCTGTTGTTTAAAGAAACCGTACAGTTTCTTATTTTTAGCCCATGCTTATAGGATTGAGCTGTGTCAGGGGAATATCTGAAAAACCTCGGTTCAACAAGTGTCATCAAAGACTCATCTGCGTGGCACAGTCCAGTACCATGCTCTACTGTGATACTCAGTGGCATTTTCTGAATAATTTCAGAACCGAGGTTTTGGTTTGTTATCGCAAAGATTCACTGAAAATTCTCAAACCCTGAAGTTTTATATCTGGATCAAAAACAAATCAAAACTTGCTAGCTATTAATTACTTGCTTAAATTCCCTCTATAGTATCCATGAAGTCAGGTATCCTCCTGCCTTGTGTCATACTGATATCTTTTATGTAATTGCCATCCGCCTCTTCAGTGATATTGTATATTTGAGTGCGAGGCAGCAGCTGCCTTTGGGGTGGCCCAGGGCAAGCAGCTAACGCACTTCTGCACTGCAATGAACTTAACTGAGTCCTGCAGATAAGCAGTAAGTGCAGAAGATAATGTCATTTCTAAAGTACTTCACCTTCATGTTTATGAAAAGAGAAAAACTGAAGTTCATTATTGAAATCACTCATACCCTCTTTATACTGCTGCTGTACTTTGGTATTTTGGTTGTAAAAGCACAGCAAGGAACAGCAAGGAAATCCTTTGGGACTGCTTACTGTCTTCCCCTCCAAGTTTCACTGGAGGCCACCTTCTCTGTGAAGCAGACCTTTCCTAGTCTCTCTCTAGCCCAAAGGAAAATAATGAGAGTACGGGATAGCCTCTGCTTTCAAGGGAAAGGAGTGCTGCTTCTACAGACATGAGACTTTTGCCCATATTTCCATCTGTCCTGTGTATTTTTCCAAGACGTGCCCCTCAGCCAGACCAGAAGGTTTCTGCTTGTGAAGGTGATGCTCCTCAGCCCTCGGCAGGCTGTGGGGCTGCCTGCATTCCTGGCACTGAGTGACGCCGGGGTGTCACAGGTTGTGGGGCTGATGGAACCTCTGGCCACCAGCAGCTGGCTGTGCGCACAGTCCCCAGCCACCCGCTCTTTCCCTCTGTCACTTTTTTACCATCTTTGCTTTGTACGACCGTTGTCTGTGCTGCAAGCTCTGGTGGAAGCAATTGATTGACTTTGGCTGCTGCCAATGGATGGTTTACAAAAAGGGAATGGAAAAATAAATCGCTTCAGCCCATTGGGATTAGCACCGGCAGCGAACACATGTAGAACAGCAGAGTGAGCTGTGACCTGCCAGCAGACAGGTGGCTGAGCCCCCACTGATTGTTGCCTCTTTGCTTCCTTCGCGCTTTTTTAAAATTTCAGATGGGGATGTGTGTGCCAGCAATGGACTGGACCAGATACCAGTTGGATTGGTTGGCCATGGTGAAAACTGATTCCCACCCAAACCCAGGCTCCATCACAGCCTAAATGTTTGCAAATACTCTAAGGCTTGTTTGTGTTGCTACAGGATCTGAGCAGGGAAGAGTGGTCATTGCACTGCCATCCCCATAAGCAGCCGTGCCCTGGTGGGGTATGCGGGGGTCCTTGTGCCAGTGGTCACAGAGCACCTCACAAGCTGAGACACTGCAGTAACCACCAGACGTATTGTGGCTTCTCAAGCTTCAGTTCTGAGGAAAACTGGTAAGAGGCAACGGGCAAATCAAAATTTCAATAAGCAAAAATGCCAAAGACTCAGAAATGTCTCAGATCCCTCTCCCCTGTAATTACTGGGCTATGCCAACACTGTTGGGAAACCATTTTCACGGCCATGTGTGCTGATCCTTTGTATATCCCTCTTGTCTGGGATGCCTCCTGCAGTATCATTCAGAGGATGCTCTCTGGATGGGATTAGCTATCTGGGAACTGGTCCATATTTTTCTTGGGACTCTGTAGGGAAACTAATTTTTAAAAAACTTCAAGCAGTGGTGAGCAGCATTTTTTATTATTAAACTACAGAGTCATGGGAAAGGTACCATGAAATTTGGACAACAAAAGAAGAAAGTGATCACTTCTGCTTAGTAAACACACCTAGCTGAGCAGCAGCGAGAACTGTATAGCAAAATCATTTTGTCTTAGTCTGCACACACTGAGAACTGATGGCACAGCAGAGCTAGACCTCTGCCAGGGAAGCAGTGAAGAGTGACTCAAGACACTATTGCTGTTTTGGCTGGTAGAAAGTTTGACTTTAAGCAAATCAGTTCTCTTTTCCTAAGGTTTCCCACAGGTATAATGAAGATAATGTTGCTTCCTTCCTCTGCTAATTCGTTTAAAGGTAACTGCTCAAAAACGGTTTATGAAAAGCAGATGCTATCCTTTCAATAAAGATCTACCACAGGAGTCCACCTGCAGGAAACCCCCCATGATAAAATTAATTTTTAGTGTTTCTTTCTCCATCTTTTTTTTTTTTTCTTAGAAAAGTATTTTGTTTTGCTACACCTTTCCCCATTTCCCATCTCTTTCTACATTCCTCTTGCTTTCTCAGTTCCCATTCTGACTGTCCCCTACACGCGTATTGGTCTTCTAGTTTGCTCTCTTTTTCAGGCACTTCACCAGGTTGATATGCCTATATTTTTCATAAGGCACATGTAACTGCTAAAGAATTTTAGTGACTGCATGACAAGATGTGCAGCCCATCATTTATATGACTTTGATTTCACTACATAAATATTACCTAGCAAGGGGCAAAGTATCCCACAATATGCTGACAGAGATAAGAAGCCAGTTCAGGGAAAGAAAAAGCAGCAGCCCTGCAAAGAACTGTTGAGCACTAAGGGAATTTAATGCATAGGCCAACAGTTTGCAGGGAGAGGGGTCTGAAACATTTCTGTGAGTTTGAGGGGGTCTGCTTATTTGATTTCTTGTCTATTTGATCTTAATTTCCCTCAGGACCGAAGGAAGTACAAAGGCCAAAGTCCTCCGCGTCTGGTTGTTGTTACAGCATCTCGGCCCTGGCCTGCAAGTACAAGAAACCGAATAATAAAGTTTTTAAAAGCACTTAGGAAGTGTGTGCAAGTGCAGAGATCATCTCAGTTTCCAAATGCTCATATTAACTCAGGCCACGTGTCAAACTTTGCTCCCCATAATGTGCGTTCTACCCAGGGTGCAGCCAAGCAGACAGCATTAGCTGATAGGATTCAGGCAGCTGTGGCCAGTGTATGCTCACCCTGGGATACACTTCCACAGCACTGATAAGGGGTTTTATCTGCTCAACTGCTATTAAATTCAACGGATAGGGTGTGACTAAAGCCCTGCGCTGTACTGCCTGTCTCAGGCTGCTCACATTGCTGGGACAGCCGGCACACATGCTCCAGAAGATGATCTATAGCATTTATAGAAAATACTAATAACCCAAAGCTCTGAATACTTTCAGATTGCCAATGACTAAATAAATCCGGATCCGCAACTGAAAGGCACTTAGTTCTTTTTTAGCATGTCTTTAAGTAGTGCAGGATGATATAAATATTGAATAAAGGAAAAAATGAGGCTCCGTGTGTTTTGCACTGAAGCTGCAGACAGACTCTGGCACATAAGCTGCTTGCCGGCAGTAAAAAATGCAGTCCACTTGCTGGCACAGCTTGCTACGGATCGTTTTAAAGCAGTCTCAGAAAAATACTTATGTATGCAACTTAGAGCCACAAACTACAGCCTACTGCTGTTCTGCTGTTCAGTATGATCAAAGCATCAGTGACTATAAGCATTTCTGATCTTTGCTGTGCTGGTTCTCCAACTGCTTAATCTCAACTAATTGCAGGGGAGAAGGCGTCTGAGGATGCCACTTCAACCAGAACAAAATGTCAATTCAAACTGGAATTGGAAAGGACAAATTTAAAAATCATTTGGAGTAGATTTATGATGTGTGCTACACTCAGATGTGGAAATTACTCCTGAGAGTTCCTAAGATAAAAAGGTGCTGGATTATTAATTATTGGATTAGAAATTTACACAGGTGCCTTGTATTTAAAATCAGTGAAACCCACTGTTTTCAAGGCTCACCCCTTATTTTCACATTTTCTCCAGGACTAGTTCTGGCTCAAATGTTAATGAAAAAAGCCACTCCATATTTATTATTTAGTTGAAGAGTGAAGAGGAAATGGACGGTGATTAAACAGAATCACACGAGTAAGGCTCTGTCTGAAATTTTGCATGACTGCCTCAGAGGTTCATTTTCTATTTCCCTGCTTCAGTGGAGGCAGTTCTCTCCTCAGGAAGGTAGAAACAAACCAGCCTATCTTGCATTTTCTTCAGTGCCGGACCCTCCATTCCTCAGTATGGTTTATAAAGCTTCCTTAGAGCTGTTTGAAACAAAGGGGTGGAAAGAGAAGTGTTAACATCCAACTGCCTTTGTATTTCAATGGTTATTAAAGGTGCGCTTTCCTTAAGCAGGTGCTGAATAAATGTACAACATTACTATTTCTGGAACTGTTGAAGGGAGCGTCGTGGCATGCTGAATGCTTTGGATGTGTCTCCTTTGTTGGGTAGGTTGGTTGGTCAGACAAATCTCTGCTGTGCTGTGCTCTAGGGACCAGCAGAGAGGGAGGCTAAAATGCAGCTCTTGAAAATGAGAAACTTTAGGGATCTTCTGAAAGGAGTCTGGATTTAGGAAAAAAGAATGCATCGCCTCACAACTTGCAACACTGAACTGCAGCTTCTGAGGGTAGGATCCATCACAAGGAGGGTAGACAGGTAAAATCAGTGGTTTTGTGTGAGGGTCTACAGAGCTGTCTCTACGGTGAGCGCTGGGATGCATCCTTCCCAGGAGGGAATGCAATCACCTGGCTTGCATGGGTTGAAAGTACATTGAGATGAAACCTTTAAAGTTGAGACTTGGCTTTTGAACACAGGCCAGGAGGCCTATTGCATCTGATGCAGCCCCAGGGGAGATCTACTCACCCCCAGAGCCATGTGGCCACCTACCACCTCGTGGCAGAGTTCAGTTCAGGTCTGGGCTGTGGACCTTATCATTAAGCCCTATATACAGGTGTAAATACTGAATATAATACTTTACCTGAGAATGTTACAAAACCTGGGACGTCTGTAATTTATGGAACTGAAATTAACATTTGAAATTGAACTTCTTTACCTTGTCCCTCCTCCCTGTGTCTTTCCTGCCTGAAATCCTGGCTTTGGACAGCAGTCGGGTATACCATGACCTGCTCAAAGGCGTTACCTTCTGCATGTTATTCTTTCTCCTCATCGTTAATCTTCAAATAACATGTTTCAGTCTTTCTACTTCTTCCATGGTTTTTCATCTGCCAATTGTTTCAAGTGATGTATGGACAAGGTGTGAAAGCAAAGGCAATTTGCCTGTTCATGGGTTGTCAATATGTGGCATTTAATCCAGAAGAAGTATCAGTATGAGAAAAACTTGAAGTCCAATTCCAAAAGAACAGAAAAGAAATGACTGCATTGTTTGTCCTTTTTTGTCCTTATTTTGTCTTGTCCTTATTTTGTTTGTCCTTATGTTGTCCATAATTACATAAGAATTTCTGGTTTGAGCTGTGGTGTTAGAGACAGTAACTGTAGGAATGGTGAAAGAACAGTATTACATCATATTAAAGTTCATCACTGTTTTAATGAAAACTATTCATTTTGATCCATCAAAATGGCTCCATATGTAACCACGAGGGGCCAAATTTGATCTGTTCAGGTGACATAGCACCCCTAAAAAACACTTTTTATTATTTTTGTAGAATAATATGAAATGTGTTGAAAGCTCATCCTAGGGAGAGTTGCTAGAATACCCTTACAAAACTAACTGCTAGAGCAAAGAATGGCACTATAACATGTGAAACCCATTTTGCCACTGGATTAACTTCTAAGTAAGCCCTGATCTCTCAGCAAGCCCTTGGGATGGAAAAAAAATATATATATCTGAGAAACAGATTAAAATATGTACCCTACAAACCGTTTTTCTGTAATGTCTGTCTTTGAGGAATAACTAGCATCAAAATGTGAGTACCTAGTTAAGATTATCTTTTAAAAATTTATTGCCAACAAAGTCATTCACTGTTTCCTCTGAGGCTTATAAATAACTGTTCCAGGCCAGGAAGAATGGGCAGCACTGGGTCAGGCGTGGTGGAGATTCTGTCATGCCACCTACAAACCCAGGCTGCAGACTCCAGCCTGCTCTGGAGTACAAATCCATTAGTATGTGGAAGTCAAAAGCACAGCATTTATCTGTGGAATTAAGATTCTGTGCATGTGGCAATCAAGGAAAGTACAACTCCAACACCTCAAGATTATTATTTTTAATTACTAATTGCTCCTCTCAGCTAAAATCAGATGTGCAACATTGTTGCTTTGGAAGTGCAGCTGCTCCTGCACAGCAAAGTCTGGAAACCGGGCAAAGGGCTGTGCCGGCGCTGTGAATCCCGTGGTGCGGAGAACTTCTGCTCTGCAGCCTTTGTGAGCCTTGTCATGAGTCACAGAGGCACATTAGCTGGTCTCCAGCAATGATCAGCTCATCTTTGACAGTGTGGGGAGCTGCTGGTCGTGCCCACCGAGCAAAGCCAGGGCAGTGGCTGGAGGCTGTGTGGGGAGGGCAAGATGTTCCAGCAGCTGGAGGCCAGGGGAGACAAGTTGTTCACCTACATCCCAACCTATGCATCATTGTATCTTATTCCTGTTATTTTTAAATGAAAAATACTTTCTGTTAAAGCTGGGGTTTATCTTTTAAATACGTTTTGTGTGGAAAAATTGTCAACACCACTGGAATTGCCCATTTGGTGACAATTCTCTCCCCTGCCATGTTTTAATCAAAAAGTTTACACAAACATAAAGGGAATGTGTTATTCATCATAACCTTTTCTTTTATCAACAAAACACAGTGTTATTCATATGGCTTTGGGATTTTTGGTTTTGTTTGGAAATTGAAGTCTTCAAGAGTGATTTAAGAAATATGTTGTGAAGGAAGTCAGCAAAATGTGAAAACAAAAAATGAACCCCGTGAGACAGAAGCAATAGTAATCTGTCAATAATATTGACAAATACTCAGCTCCTCTGTGGTTGGTGTGAGTCTAGAGAGGCTGTTGTTCCTGCTGTATCACCAGGCACACTCTAGTTCAACTTCAGCTTCTGGAGCTGTAGATAGAAATTACTGAGTAAAGTCCTATGATCTCTGGCTTGAGAAATTCAATGTAGATCATCAGAAAATGGTCCCTGTTGGCCTTAAAAATCTATGGATTGTAGTTAATAACTTATTCTGATTAATGTTATAATAGCGCTTAGAATATATAGTGCTTTCCATTTTAATATCCTACCCTGAACATTAATCATCCTTCTTCAAAGCTGTGAGTGCTGGATACCTTTCATTGCCATTTTATGGGTATGGAAATAGAAATGACCAGAGTGAGATGAGTTGCTCAGTGCCAGCTAAAGAAGCTAGCTAGCAGAGTCACAGTCAGGAAGACTTTTGTTGCTCTTACACAGCTATCTTCAGATTTCTCTCTTCACAACACTCAAAGAAGCTCCCCAGGTGTCTAAAAAGTCCCACAGAGATCTGAACTGGACCTGGAGTTGCCTGACAAGCTTGATAAAACTCAGGTCATGAGCTTTACCTGTGACTCCCACTCAGTGGAAGGGTAAATTAGACCAAATCAGATCTGAGTGGGTGTAGTTTTTGCCCACAGAGATTTGTTCCAATTATGGTTTTATATTTTCAACCCAAAATACATGCCATAATTAGGCATGTATCTCTAACAGGTTATAGGATGTTGGGGGTGGAACTGGGGAAGGCATGTCCAGGAGCATGTGGTTCCTTTGTCCCTGCTGCAGAGGACCTTGGAGAACCTTAGACATCATTCCTTGGGCTGAACAAATTTGCGAGCAAACAGCTTTTCTTGCTGAAATTTTCTACTACTGTTCTGAAACCTTCTCAGACATGGCCTTTTGCTGATTAATGTAGCCTTTTTATCACATCTGAACATTGTGTCCAAATGCAGTGTTTTACAAAGCAGCAAAACCCATAACAAAGCAGAATCAATAAATACAGTGCAATGCCCTTTGGCGATTCAAGCATTCTGTTAAAATTAGGATCTGATTATAGCTGTGGAAACCTGTTTTCCTGAATCCTAACAAACACATTTTGCTTTACATGAAAGCTTTTCAAAGCTGTGGCCAATACTGGCTTTGAACAATCCATAGTTTCCAGCATATTCTTTCTCTTTTCCCAGATAGGCACACACTGTGCTGACACATTGTTCTGAAAAAAATCTTATTTGCTACTTTGAAACTCCCCCCGAAACAACAAAACACAAATAAGCAAAACCAGCCAAGAATATCACAAGGAGAGGGAACTGGGACATTTTCAATGCATTGTCAAAGCCAAAGAGTTTTCTCGTGATGTATCAGTTCTGACGAAGTTTTCTAACAGAGACAGAAGAAAGGGAGCTGTCTAGCTCAGCTGATAGTGAATTCACTTAAGCCCTGATCCAGGACTTGCTAGATAAAGGTTCAAGTTTTCCTTTGAGTCTAAGTGGCCTTGAATGAAAAAGCTTACCCTGAACTAGGCATGGAAGGAAATGAAAGATGATTTTTTCTACCCCTTGTTACTGTGCTGCTGACCATGAGACATGAAAAATATCGGATGTGATCCCAATTTCAAACAAATATTTTATTTTAAACATTTGCCTGACAGGTTTTGATTTCTTTCTAGCCAGTCAGTACTTTGAGACCTGAAAGCTGTCAATGAAGTGAAGGGGTTATTTGCTAGTCAGCTCTAGGAAAACACTAAAAACTTAACTACCCAGCCTGCTGGAGATTAATAAAGAAATATGAAGCAATAGCAAACTTCCACAGGTTGATTAATTGGCACTGAAAGCTTTACAACTTCTAGTGTAGCAAAACAAGAGCCTCTTTCAGAGGAGCATTCTGGGGGTCTAGCATGATAACACCAACAATAAAACCATGAATGCTTTCGCAACTCTTCTAAGTCAGGAGATTGCTGGATTCTCTGCCAGGTTTAGGAGCTAGACCTGACCCTAGGGATTGGCAAAAGGCTTAGCATGGCAGGCTGTGTAGGGCGTTGGACCTCTCCTTTGGACTACAAAAAGCGATGGGATTTCCAGGGGCCAGAACGCACAGACCACATACTTGCAGACCCACTGGCACTGCTGCTCTGAGTGCTGCACTGGGTGGGTCCATCTGAGCATAGGGATGCAACAGCTACTGCTACTGCAGCTTCTCCCTCAGGTGCCGTTGGAAGGGCTGCAAGCTTCACAGCAAAGGGCTTGGGCCAGTCCCCATCTCTATGTGTTCTGGTCCCTCTGACATGACTCTTTCCTCCCTCCTCCATTCTCTCCCTCCCCTGCAGCCCTGGATGAGCAAGGAGTGAGTAGGAGATGCTGGGGGCAGAAAAGCTTCTTGCAGCACTGGAGTTGGCTCAAGCCAGTGTCTGCAGGTCCCGTGTGGGTGCTGTGCATTAGAAGAAGGAGAGGGGCTCCATTCATCCCAAAGCTTTCTGGACTTCCCTCACAGGCTTTATGTTGTTTTTCACCCACTTCCTCTTGAGCATCACAGACCTTGTTGAGCATCACAGACCTCCTCCTGCCTGAACTTTCTTATCCTCACTGTGACCCTCCTGTCCCAGGGTCCCAATGATCCCTCTCAGCCACGCTTCCTTCTCCTGAAATCCCTTTGCTCACCTTCTCCAGAAGAAAAAGGCTCCCCCACAGTCCCAGCATGGACTTATATTGGATGTTGGGAAGAATCTTTGAACTGACTACACGCAGCACCACCTCCACCCCCGGAAAGCCTTGACCTAAATCAGACCAGTGCTCAGACCTGCAGTGCTTGGGGGAACGGAGGACCAATACACCTGGGCTGGGCTCTGCCGTCATCTTTGCCCATCTCAGCCAGCAGCATGCTTCACCTCTGCTCTCAGCCATGGGTGATGTATGTAAGTGACGGAGAGACTTAACCAGAGGTGACAGTCCTGTGACTGTGCTTTCCCTACCGAGTTAACTTGAGTGAAAGCAGCCACACTCTGAAACAGCATTTCAGCAACCTGGGAGGACTGGGTTAGAAAACAGGGCAATTACATCTAAAACTGATAACTGCTAACAGTCCTGAGCAGGGATGTGAGCTCCGTGACAGACCAGCTTCTAGTTAACTGCAGAAAGTCTTTGCATTTCCTCTGTATTTACTCTGGTAAATCAAGCAGGAAGGGGCCCTTGCTCCAACAGGACTTGATCTCAAAGGAGGCTTACAAAGGGTGCTGTGCTCACGCCATGAACTCAGACTTTGGCTCCACCCCAGTCTAGCCTTAATGAAGTGAAATGACAATTTCTCCTCACCTTCTTTAGTAACCAGTTCCCTAGTCCCTGAAGTAACCCAACAGCCTCACGCTGTGTCTGCAATTCCTGCAGCATCCTTTACGTAACAAAGCAATCTGGGCTGACCACAGTAATTCATCCAGTGCTAGGATTATTTTTCCTGAGGCAGTGTTCAGCACTACAGCCTACAGTGTTTTGTGCATTTTTTTTCTTTCGCGTTACTTTTGGGCATGGCTTTCTATGATAATTTTGTTCTGAGATCCCCCAAGGTATTGTTCTGCTCAGTCATATGAAAAATAGGAAAATAACACACCTTTATGCCAGTCCCACAGACGGGCCATTCATCAGCATAAAATCAACTTTACAACCCAGGAGGAAGCTGCTCCATGCATTGAATAGCTACGAGTTTCCAATATGGTTTTCCAAGCTGCAGCAGGCCAGCAGCCGTGACAGGGCAATATGATACCAGGGAGCACTTGTACAATGGAAACAAATAACAGTGTCCAAGCCCAGGGGATGACATATGATTACCCTCAGTTTTTGTAACAGGGGCAGTATATCAATTCGTTAGCACCTACGTTTTCTTGTAGTTACAAATATCGAATTCCTTTTTAGATTACTGAGTTATTTAGATGATTCTTCTTGAAATGCTTTCCCCCTTACCATCTACTCACAAGAACAGAATTTGTCCATTTAAAAACCCCATGGGATTGGCAGACGGAAGGCAGAGAGCTCTTCTCCTTGTATGTCCAATAGTGTTCACCAAAGCCAATGCTTTTGGGAGTGATTCTAGCCCAGCTGCTGCCATAAGCATCTTCATTGTATTTCCTTCCTGATACATGCCTGCAGGACACTGAATGAGGAGTTCTGGGGTTGGAAGTCTCTGGACAGTCACGGGAGATCATTTCTGTCCGTATCTTGGAGATGGATAGGCTCCTTAGATGGCCTCTGTCTGAGTTGGGCTCTCTCCTGCAAGTCCACTCAGGGTATGTCTTTCAGGGACTCTGATCTGGGGATTGTATGCTGATACCATCTGGGTCAGCCCCATCTGAACAGAGTGCTGAGTCTCTGGTGTGAGCAGGGCAACCCTTCAAGTCAGACCTAGATTTGGCAGTTATCAGAGAGCGTTTTATCTGGGAATGGGATGTAAAATCCAGCAGCCAGAGCCACAGGCAAGGAAAGCACAGGTTTGCACACCAAAAACACACTTGAAGTAGAAAGTGCAAACTTGGTTTTCTGGGGAATCTTCAGTTCCCCAGTTTCTCCGAAAACTGGATTGCACATCCCACCCCATCACCTACCAAGGCAATGATCCAGCTCACGTGGTTACAAGTGGATCCTGTTTAGATGAGAGTTCTGTCAAATGTGTGTGCATGAGAGCTTCAGCACAGCTGTAGGTTAATAGACAAGCAAGAGGAAGACCCCATGTGGAGCAGATGCAATGGTGTGTTTCAGACCTAAAGGGAATGTGGGATAAAACAGGAGCTGGGCTATCAAGAAGTCAATGGTACAAGGCAATACAGCATGTTAGCAAGAGATAGAAAAGCAGCCCAGGGGAGAAGAATGGAGACAAGCCCTGGGGCAGATTCTGTTCGTCTCTTTGGCAGTCTGTGTAGTGAAAAAGAGAGAGTGTATCTCTAGAAGAAAGATGGACAATGAGGTAAAATCCTGCCAGGGAAGGAGGAGTGGGGAAGTGGAGGATTTATTAGCTCCATATTTTAAGCAATTCATTTTGCTTTTCAAGAGACTCTTAAAAAAAAAAAAGCCAATGAGTCAAGAAGCCCTAAATTAGCTAGGAAGGCACTTCAGCTAGGAAGGCACTTCAGCAGATCAAGGACTTGATTATTTTGTGGTTGGCCCTAGATTCAGGGGAAGGTGTAAAATATGTGACAAATACCACAGGGGTAGCAGCTGCCCCCATGGCTCCACCTCATGAGCTGGAGTGTGTGTGCTGCAATGGGAAAGTATCAGCCCCCTCAAAATCTTCAGGAATCCCAGGTTAACGCGCCCTAAGAAGTCGGGGCATACCTTACTCTGGTGTACACAAAGGGAGAAGGAATCAGAAAAGGAGGTGTTGTCCCAGGCTCCCTGACCTACAGTGCTGATTCGAAACAGGGGCAGAAGCTGAGTATATGAAGGAGCAATTAGAGTCATGAGGACACTGGGAACATGCTGCCTCTTCACTATATAGCTGTGCGACAGCTTTGTGGGTGACCTTGGAAAATGATGGGAAGAGTCTTGGGAAGGAGTCTGGCCAGAGAGAATGACCCAGGACAAACCCATAAAAACTCTCACAACTATCTGAAACCCCTCTGGCATTTCCCAGCATCCTGTTGCTGCAACGCCAGGGACCCTGGCTGGTCTCCTCTCCTGCTGTCACCTGCTCCTGCACCTCTCCCCTCAGCCTTCTCCCCTACTCTCTTGGATTGTACCTGCCTCTCCCAAAGCTTCATTTTCACTTGAACTTCTCCATAAGCTCTTCCAGCCTCCTGACATATAGGCACCAAAAAAAGAGTTAAAACCCCCTCCATGCTCAGAGCAGCCCCGGTCCAGCTAGATTTTGCCTCTCTTAGAGCTGCCCAAGGATGTATCAACAAACAATTTCTGATCCAAGAAAGGCATCATTGCAAATCAAAGTGAGATTTTATCCTTTTGTCCCTAATCTCTTATTACTCTGCATGAACCTGGCATGGGTGCAGGCTCCCTGGACCTGTCCTTTGCATTGCAGCTGTTCATACGAACTGCAGTAAGGTCAGACTTTTACACATGCTGCTAACTTGGTACCCTGCTCTATCCAGTAAGAAATAAACTGGGTTTCAAGTGCCTGCTAGCTTATCTCCTCCCTTACCAGAACAAAGCTCATAAGAAGGAAATGTGAGGCCTCCCTGAGGGTACTGGGAAGACATGGTGGATAATAGGAAATTTTTGGAAAGAGATTTGAGAAGTGGATTTTACTCATTCCCTATATTGATAAAGGCTTATCATACTCCTTCGCAAAACCAGAAACCACATGGCGAGACACAGTTTTTAAATGTTAATGCATCTTTAGAGAATAATCAGTAATGTTTGATGGCTTGCGCTAGCTCTAGGAGAGGCTTCTTTGTTGTTTAAGAAATGAAACAGCATTCATCTGGAGTTTCTTGTCATTACTGGATGAAAGAAAGGTTATTTCTTTAGTAAAGAAAAAAAAAAGAAAAGAGAAGATCTGAATGATAAACATCATAAAATACTTATCTTCCCAGATGTCTCTGGGATAATGTAAGCTAAAAGGAAATGCTTATCTCACTGAAGGACAGCTTTTGGCAATATGGCTTTTTACAGAGTGCTAAATTATTTTAAGAACACAGGACAAAGGTAGAGAGACCTGCTTAAAAGAGTGAATTCAAACCAGATGGGTGCCTCTTGAAGTCCTGCTACTGAGTCACTGTGTAACCTTGGGTAAGCCACACAGCCCTTTCTGCCTCACCTTCTGCACTGGCGCAATAATTGGTGTAATAACCAACAGCAAAAGTATTTCTGTGACACTGTATGTGTCAGGCGTTGCGTGATTATATATATCTTTAAACACAGCTTCCTGGCTGTACTGTTATCTAAAGAAGCGCTGCCTCTACATAGCTGGTAGAGTTATACATAGCTGGTAGAGCCTTTGGTTGTTCTCAAGAATGGACCACATTTTAAAAATAAGTACAGATTTTGGTGCTTCCACTTCTTATGTGAAGTCAGGGGTGCACCAGGAAGCCTGTCTTCTGGAAAGCATGAGGGCCTTTATTCAAGTATAAGGCCTTTTTAGATATCCCTTGATAAACACATAAAGTAGGAGGCCAAAAATCACCGTTCGTTTTTGATATTCATAGGCACTTCCTTTTTTATTTTTTATTCTGTTTTTCAGATGATGCTATGTCTCCTCATTCTGTAACTCATCAGAAACCTGCCATTTTGCTGTTTGCAATTTGAACATTTACTTCCTTTTCTTCATTGCATAAACCCTGCTGACAGAATGCAGAAATCATGTTGGGTAAGGAAGTGTATTTCCTTCCCCAATGGGTGCATTCTGCTTTCTTGCCCCAGCAAACTGCTGTTTCACACATGACAAAAAGATTCCAGTCTGGGGAGAATAATACCTAACTGTTAATAAATAACTTGTACAAATAAGAACCGGGATTGAAACTACTCTCTGATGGATTTGCCTGTGTGGAAGTTAGGTCATTGTGTGACCTTGGATGATTAATTTTACATTTCTGTGTCTATGCTTCCTCCTCCATCCATTCTTCTGTCTTGCCTGATTCACATTCAAGGTAGTCAGGGCAAGGACTGTTTCTCATTATATGTACATTTAGCAGCCAGCACTATGGGTATTACAGCACTGTAAAATGCATGCATGAGAAGCAATACTAGGGGCAGAGATCAGAGTGCACCTTGAGCATTGTGCATTGGAGCATGTGGTGACAGACACGTCTGATAACCAGCCACAGACCTCTCGAGCCCCCTGTCCCTGTTGGGGGCATTCCCTGTGGCTAGGCAGGGGCAAAACTGGTGCAGTGGGAATACAATAAAGACGTGTGTCTGTGATGGCAGGGCAATGACAGGGACATGCAAGTTTAGGGGAGGACAAGATGAGAGTGCTGGGTCATGTGGTGGAGATGGGATGTCTCTTCATGAACAGTAAGTTCTGCAGGTCTCTTTGTGGCACACGCTGGCTCACTGGCTCAAGACCTGAATTGTTTATCTCACTTGCAGGATCACCTCATAAAGGAGAAATCCCTGGAAAACCATGTTTCTGCTTAAATGCTATAGGTATGCACCCAGGGACTCTAAGGCTGGCCTGGTGGACTACATCTAACCCATCTGCTGTGCAGTGACTACGCAGTTGATTTGACATAGGCAGGATGGCCTGGGAGGGTCTTTCTTAACTTTATTTGCTGCAAGGGCAGGTAGTATCTGGAGACAGTGTGGTCTTCAACCAACACCACAGATGTGTCATATGGTATCGTATTGTATCATATCGTATCGTATCGTACCATCACCTGCTTCAGACTCCAGCCACTGCAGCCTGGACAGCTCAGGTATAGTGTCAATGCAGCCCTTCAACCAGTACGTACTGTCTGAACCCTGATCCTCTGGGTAAGCCCATGGGATTCAGGGATCTCTTTGCTCGTAAGGACCCTTCCCAAGGCATTTGTTTACTGTTGGGGTTGCATTTCCTAGAAGGCAATGTAGGCTATTTGGGACATGTTCCCTAGCTGAGCCTCTGAGCCTCAGGCATGCAGAACAGCCTCCCACTGCCTTGCCCAGCTCTGATTTTCCCTGCACACCTTCCCCCCGTACACGGGAGCAAGCACCAGTTGCACAGACATGCACACTCTGCACAGTGTGTGCACCAAACAGCCCATGGTGTTCCTGCTCTCAAGTGAAACATTTTCCACAAGCAAAGAAAAAAAAATGAAAGGACTGATATTAAAAAAAAAAAACAAACAAACAAAAAACCCATGCAAAGATGAAAAAGGAGAGGGAAGTTTTTTTTTCTTACAGTCGGTTGTGATTTCGTAGGGGGAGTTGAGGCGCGCATCTCCGCAGGGTGAAGTGCTCACGTACAGATGGAACAGGATGTTCTCCCGCAGCCTGTAGCCTCCCTCTTTTAATCGCACAAAGATTGATCGCTCCCAGTCTTCTCGCCGTTTGCTATGATCACAAAAGAGGTTCCAGGTCATTTGTTACACTCCAAATCAGAAACATTTCTGCTCTCCCTCTCTCTCTGTTTTTCTCCCTCTGTTTGTTTGTTTTTATTAGTACCTGGCATCATATATTTTGCCTAGTGACAACAAGAGAAAACCAATAAGCTTCTCCAAGTGAAGAAATGTGTGAAGGGGGTCAAAAGTGTCAAAATGCTTTTGATTTGCTTACTTATAATATATTCTAATGATAAAATGTGTGGATTTTTGAAGGGTAACTCTCTTTCCTCACATGCACAGATGCATAAACACAGTGATTTTAAAGAGGTTCTGGTGCATGAAGAAAGGAAAAGTTCTCTTAGTCTCTCATGCGAACAAATCAGCTCTGCTCATCACAATGCCTAGGCACGTGTTTAAATCCCATTAACATCACTGCAGCTGAGATGTGTGTTTGTATGCTCCACTGAAAAGGGCCTGTACTGAAGCACCCACATTTTACAACCCCTGCCAACTCTCCTTGCTCCCCAGGCATTGCTTTTCTTCCCCGTTCAACCAGAGCCACCTATGAGCGCTCCATCTAAGCCAGCACTGTCCTCCTGGTCACTTGGCATTTCTGGAAACCATAAGCCATCGTGAGAAGTGGGGAAAAAACTTGTGCAGGCTTTTCTCAGCAGAGTTGAAAAAGATACTTATTAAGATGAAGCTTTTATCTTTGCAGTGGTTCAGCAGCTAGATGGGGACACAGCGCACATATTCCATTAGCAACAGCTGCCCGGGAGGCCAAATCCTCCCAGTCCTGCAGTTTGCAGCAATAGCTCGCATTAGGGCTACGCTGCCGTGCGCTTCCTCAGATGATTTACATTTGGGAAGATAGGGGCAATTTCTCTGACAGGCAGCTGCCTCTAATACATATATTTGGGTGATGGTCATGATTACAATTTTGAAAGTGAAAATGTGATTAGTGAAATTATAATGAGACTCCTTTCCCTCTGACGCCTCGGTCCTTCCCTCAGAAACCCAAGGGTCTTTTTGCAGGAATATCTCTGAACAGAACGGCACCTGCAGGTAATGACTTTCCTAGGAGGCTCTTAATAAGCCAGAATCCTACTTGTTTAATTCACTGTAAGACAGCCCATTAACCAAGGTGATTTCTGCTGGTTTCTCTGCCTCCTGTCAGCGTAAACAGGGGTGCTTTCTGCTCAGCCTTGGAGCAAGTCCTTGGCTTTAATCCAAGCTGCCTCTGCCTGTTTTCTCCCGGTGCAGCCTCTGTGCTATTGAAGCTGTTTGGCTGTCACTCTTCCATGGTTTGGGTGTTTTGTCATTTTTTGATGCCAGGATGCGTTTGCTGTCAGGAGGAATTTACAGGCACATTAGCTCGCCTGTCAGGGACAGGGAGCCACACTGGCTGCCTAGCCGGGGTTGCCACATGCAGCTCCTTCATTTTCTGCTGGCTGTGGTGGAATTTCCCAACTGCACTAATTATATTGTCTCTCTGATACAAGCCTCTGAAATAATAAAATACCTGTAAGTCCTGCTGCTTGGACTTTAGAGCAATTGCAGTTAGTTTTAAATAATTCACTGCAAAATCAGCTGGGAGAATACAAAGCTGTGCAGTCTTAATGCCTGCTATTATTATGTTAAACCTCACCAGAGTGGGGGGCAGCTTGCAGTACTTAGAAACAGTTGCTATGCAAGGTTGGAGCAGTCATTTTTGGGCTGGATTTCAGGACTTCACAGTAATCAGCACCCATCCTGTTTTTACTGGTTATTGTTTTTCACTGATTAACCTTGCTCTCTTCCCTCTCCCCGAGTACCAAGAAGGGTCTGGGGCCAGTGTGGATGATGGGTTGGGTGATGGACAGCTGCTCTAAAAATAGATGGCAGGGCTGGAGGACAAGGCAGTCTGGTTCTTCCTGCAGGCTGAGATCCTCCATATCACATATGGTCCTGACCTGCCTTTGGGATGGTCTTCTGGGGGCTGAACTCAGACATAAGATTAATTCCTGCACAGTGGCTGAATAAGTTTAATGACAAACTCTGAGAGTATTGTTAAAAAAGAGTTTGGTTTGCAATACTGTCTGCCGTGGCTTAGCAGGGATTCTCGTGCATGGGATGCTTGGAGGATTTCAAAGCCCAGGAGGACCCAGGGACCTTGTAAAAATGGTCCGGGTGGAGCATGAGACTCACTTCTGCAAAGTCATTTCTCCCCCAGCACCAGTACACTTCTGCCTTCCCTCTGGGAGAGCTGTTTTGAGCTGTGAGGGGCAGAAGGAGTTTGCAGTATAAGTCCTTTGCGAAGATGCTTTGCACAGCCACACACACCTGCACAAATCAATGAAGAGAGAAGCCCACAGTGATCTCACAGATGTCAGTCATTCAGGAGGTGGCATTAAAGTGTCATTTCCACATGCTGGCAGTGGCTAAAAGAGCGGAATTTGCCCCTAATCCTTTGCCTGTTATTAATTTTTAGGGAGAGGTAGGATTTGAGGCTGTTTCAAGAGGAACATTTAAGAATGTGCTAAATTCTAATCTGGTGGTGAAGTTCATTATTTAGCATAACATGCATATGTTTTGAGCTGACTTCAAGAAGGTACTGAACATACTTATGGTTTAATATATGCAAAGTGTTTTGCTGAAACAAGGCCTTACTCTCAAAAAGAGAAGCAGAGGAGCTGTTTTTAGCATGTATGCTTTTTTATTTAGCACGTACAGGAAGTTTCTAGTACACATGCTACAGCAGGGCATCCTAAGAAAACTAACAGCAGGCTTAAAAGGGAAGGAACTGTGCCCATTAGGAGGTTAGTAGGACAAAAGTAAGAAATAGTAGATGTATAACAAGCAGCTCATTTTCCTGGGGGCGGGGGGGGGGAGGGGAAGGGGAAAGACTATTCCTTGCTTTTTATGTATAAAATAAACAGTAGTTTGCATCTGACTTGCTGGAAAAACTTAACTTCAGGTAAAATCATCCCTCTGGCACCTGCAAGGCCACTACAGCAGCAAGACTGCTATGGTGCTGATTTATTTTAAGAACAGGCTATTTTATTTTTCTTTTAAAAAGAAGAGTTGGATTTTCTGTGCTTCCCTATTGGCCAGTTGGCATAAATAATCCCACTGAAATCAATGGGAACTTGGCTGCCATCGTTGCAAGAAAATGAAACTTGGAATTTGTGTACTTTTTGATGGTGATTTTTAGAAAAAGCTTCTCAAAAGATCTTTCTTGTCTTTCTTTAGTATATTAGAAAACTTATGTGTTACTTTTCATCTTTTTCGTAAAAGTCTTGAGAACTGGAGGATTATGGTTGTCATAAAAAAGAAATCTTGGAGGGCTAAGAGTTTTAATCAGACTGGTTAGAAGCTGTCAGGTTTTAGTTGTGTTTTTAGCTTTTATTTAACTCGACCTCTAGACAATGAATTGTTGAAAGAAAGTTTCCTTTTGAAGTATTTGTCACTCTTGCTTCTTGGAGAGGATAAAGTTCCCATTCTGGAATTCTCCCAAGAAAAGTCAGGAAAGTCACCCCTCTAACATTTAGCAATATGAAGAGAAGGAAAAAAAAAAAAAAGTAATTTACATATTGGTTCAGCTTTGTCTTGTGGATGAGACTGTTCTACAGTTTATATACCTGAAGCGGTCACCCTATGCTCTCTTTGTAGGAGTGGGGAAAAATTTGCCGCAGTACCTGGCAATTCATCCCACCCACAATAGATACTTTACTAGGTCTGCTGAGTCCCAGTCCAGAGATGCCCATCTCTCTCTGCTGGTGATAAAAGGATCCTTGAGGATCTAGTTCACATTCAACTAAGTTTTAGACATCTCAAGTGAGGTGTCATGAAGTAAATTCAACTCAATGAATCCACCTCTCCTGGACATTAGTTCTCTATCCTGGCCCTTGCTTTCTCCAGCCTGCTTGTCCCTTGAAGTCTTCATGCTACATTCAGGCAAGTACTCGTATTGCTTTTACTGATGTCAATACTATATTTGTAAATTCTGGAAAAGTGGTTCCTTTTCAAGGAAAGCATCATATAGAAAAAGAATTCCTGTGCTTCAAATACCTGAAGTTTGAAATCCAGCTACAGAGATCACTTTGAGCAGGTAGACTTGGTTTGAGGAAGCCATGTGGAAAACAGGGAATAATCTGAACACAGCAAAATTGCCTGTTCCATAGGGAGGAATGGAAAATTTAAGTTATTTGAGGCAAGAACTATGCTTGCATTCTTTTTTTTTTTTTTTTTTTTTTTTTTTTTTTTTTTTTGCATTAGGGAACCATCTTTAGAGTTTCTGTTCATATGTGACTTTGTGCAACAGATTCCTGGCCTGGGAGAGGACATTAATTTGGGGTAGGTTAATGTAAATGCATGAAAATGCAGAAGCCACATTTGTGTCTCCCCCAAGCTTGAGGAGCTGGTGTGCAGGGGGTCCCAGTGGACTGAGTTAACATGTTTATCCTAAAAACCCTGTCCTTTTAGCTATGTGGTAGGACCATGTGATTTATCTGCGAGTGGGAGCTATCTCTCTTTTTCTAGAGAAAAAGGGGTAAATGTGACTCCATTGTGCACAAAATGCATTTTTCATTTAATTTTGAACACTCCCATTTTCTCACCATATGACAAAGCTTCTGATGATGGCATACACCTGAGTGTAGCAATAAATACTAGAATTGAAGAATATATTATAACACACAGCCTTGCTTCCCGACAGACTTTAAGGAAGCAAAATCTGATTTGCTAATATCTCCATCTCTGTCTTTCAAAGGTGCTTATCCTTGACAATTTTGGTTGAGAATTTTATTGTGTGTGCTGGTCAGAGAAGCAGTGGTGCCTGCTCTTGGCTGAACAGAGTGATTTGAAGTTATTGTCAACAGAGCTTGTGCTGCACTGAGGATTCTTTTAACAAAAGACTGTTAACATTGATCCAAATAAAATAATAATATGACTGAACATGTTAGGGAGGTGAATCAATACAATAGTTTAATGTACAGTGGTAGCACTTGTTTCCCAAGAGACCACAGCACGAAGCAAGTACTAGGGCTGCTACACTGCTGAAAACATAATAATTTAATGTAAACTTGAAAGCAATTCAGATTGAAATAGAGAGAATATTGGTTTTGATTAAACCCTTCAAGGCTCTTGTCCCCCTTTGTTAGTCAAGCTCATCTACTCGATATACTCTCTTGTCTTCAACTCCAGCCTGAAGTGAAAATAACCACTATTCCTATTATTGTTGCTTCAGTGCAACAGCATCGTAAGTGCTCACAAGAACACACAATCCTGCTCAGGTTAATCCTTGTGTCTGTGACCTGATGCAAAATCTTCTGAAGTCAAAGGAGTTTTTGCACTAAGGTTAATGGCCTTCAGATAAAGTCACATGAAAATGCAAGCAAGAATGGAGGGCAGGAGAATGACCTGTAGATAAGGGGGGTTTGTTTGTTTTCTTTCCTTGCTTCCTTCATTACTTGGTTCCTTCCATATAAGAAATGCCACCTCAGCTTCACTTCTGCTCAGTATTCATAGGCTTATGCAATAATTCAGGCTGGAAAGGACCTCAGGGCTCTAGCCCAACCTTCTGCTCAAAGCAGTTTGCCAAGTTCCTTAGGGCTTTATCCATTCAGGTTTCAAAAACCTCCAAGACAGGAGGGAGACCGCACAACCCTGTCGAGTGGCCTGTTCCACTGGCTGCCTATTCCCACGCAGACAGTTTGTCCTAATATTCAGACTGAGCTTCTCTTGTTTCAGTGTGTGCCTGTTGTCTGTCATCATCCCACTGTGCACCTTGGTAAAGATGCCACCTCCATTGTATTGTTGACATATGTTCTGCTGGGTCTGCCATCCCACCTCCAGGCTGACAAGCCCAGCTCCATCAGCCCCTCCACACAGGCCCCTGAGTGTCTGGGTGGCCTCTGCTGAACATGCTTCAGATAGTTGATGTCTGTCCTGTACTGTGGGACTCAAAACTGCACATGTTATTGTAGATGTAGGTTTAATGAGTGTTGAGTAGTGAGGGATGATCACATCCCTTGACTGACTCTTCATACAGCCTTGATCCTGTTGACCTTCTTTGCCACCAGGCACACTTCTATCTCATGTTCAGCTTGCTGCCTGCCTAAAAACCCTGTCCTTCTCAGCAGAGTTGCTTCCCAGCCAGTAAAACCCCAGCTTGTGTTGTTGCAGGTAGTTCTTTCCTCCTTTGTGCAGGACTTCCATTTGTCCTTGTTGAGATTTCTGTCAAAGTTCCTGCTGGCCCAGTCCTCCAGCTCAGCCCTCAAGCATATCAATTGGTTCTCCCCACAGGTCGGTGTCCTCTGCAAAGTTTCTAACCAAGTGCTACATAGCCTTTTCCAGACTGTTGATAGACTTGATTAGTCCCAGGATAGACCTCTGTGGTACCCCACTCATTACCAGCTTTCAGGAAGTGTATGATCCGTTAACAATTTAAATGGTAACAGGGTGGGTTTGGCTGAAGACAGGAATGATCATTCCTCTGTAATGATTCTACATTTTAAAACATGGTAAAGAAGGAGTGAGTGATGGCATCTTGCACTTTGGCACAAAGTTTACTGTACTATTGACTCTAGGGAGTCAATGAAGGCATTAATGATCAATAAATCACTCCCTTGAGATATTTCAGCAGCAGCAAGGAAGACAGCAAAACAGCTGTAGTGAGCAAAATGACCCCCTCTCAGTCTCTGGCCAGTGAATGGTGCTAATAAGCCTGCACATAAAGATTTGTACAAAATCATCAGGCTTCATAAACCCCAACTTTATGAGTCATATCTAATAGCTACTGAAAGAAAATCAGCTGAAGTAAAGGAGCTCATGACCCGACACTCTAAACTATCTAACTCTCATCTTCTTCTGTGCAGTGTATCGGTCCTTTATCAGCTAAAGACTTGGAAACAACAACATAAAACCCCAAATAGTTCAAATGTCTGGAGGACAGATCTGTTCCACTGAAGGCCATATAACATTCCCCAAGCATCAACAGAATTCAGTTACCTTAAGTGTAGCTCCAGCTGTGAGTAGAGGAAGTGAACAAATGCCCTTCTTGCCACAATTTCTGCATGGCAGTCGTTGACCGCAAGCCCTTGGTCATTAATGTATTCCCCATTTATACATTTGGTACCCGATGACAGCACAATAACCTGAGCTTGCTTGATGTCCAAACCTGTAGGAAGAAAAACAAAAGGGCTGTGAAATTGCCGGGGGTGAGTATGATATCATGATTGTTAAAGTTCTCACAGCCCACGCTTTGATGTGGCAGCCCAGACAGCCCTAATGGGATGCTTGTTAAGGTGATGATATGGCCTTTGGAATATGCAGGAATCTCACATCTCTGTGTTATTAGAATAATGAAGGCTCTATTTCAGTCTTGCTACTAATTCCAAAATAAAAGCTTGCCACGAAGTTTACTTGTTAAATCAATAACTACATCATAGGAGAGCATACGCTGTAGGGAGGTAATAAAGATCTCCTGCAGTGCTGATAAATGGCCAGGTTTTTATGAGCTGTTCAAGATATTTTCTAGTGGGAACACACACTCCCTGTAATATTAGGTTTCATTGCTGTTGCACTATAAGTACTAAATAAAATGCAAGCAACACTTCTGGAGCTGCTTTTTTAAAATCTCGGAGAAAAAACAGATCTGGCTTTCAGTCCGGTTTCCTTTTCATGTCTCCAAGAGCAGCTACATTGGTGCCTTTTCCACTGCAGTCTCAGGGATGGAGCATTCGTCACTGAGACCAGCTTTATTCTTCCATTGCCACTCCAAGTAATGGTGATGGCAATAGAAAGACACGCTTTTCTTGTTCCAGGTAGACACTTTCTAGGATTAAATCCTGATTTCTTTGGAGTCAGTGGCAAAATGCTTACAGACTTCAATGGGACCTGTGTTTCACTCTAAAATGTAGCTCATTCAGCCCTGTGGACAATTTCAAAGAAGAGTTAAGAATGAACTAAGCCCAAGCTGAAATCACTTATTGCACAGCACATTTCAGGATGCATTTTTCTGAATACCAAAGAACAAAGGAGCAGATCTTGGAGAAAGAGGACTTTTCTGGCTGATGGGTGCTTCTTCTAGATGTGACAAAGTAGCCTAAGAGTGTTGGACTGTGTTTGACATTGTACACGATGACTGTGTGTACATGTACAGCAGAGCAACCCTGACTGCTGTGCTTGGCATGGCTGTGCCTGTGTAGTGCCACCTGAGATGGCTTCAGCACCCTGCCTAACCTCTGGCTGCTGCTCCAGGGAAGTAAGGGTGTCCAGGAGGTTCTGCACCCTCCCCATGCATCTCACAAGAAAATCCATAAAAGAACTCAATGGAAATGAATGCCCGTGTTTAAGCAACTGAATCAAGCCCTCAAAGTCTGATGAATCAATGCCGAAGACAGGCCTGGGGCTGCAAGTACTCATAGGGACATGGAAACAATCTCACCACAGGCCATGGTGATGCTGTTTCTGTGATTTTACTTTAGCTGTAGAAAAGCTTTAGAAAATATTTTATAGTCAGCAATATTATTTTTTTTCTTATGATGAAGTCTATTGAGTGGCAGACACCACACACCACACCACCCTCCCACCCACCCCCCAAGACTGCAGATTTTTTGGGTTGGACTTTCATCTCGTCTCATATGAGATCCACTGGTGTGATATGAGAAAACAGCTGAATGGAGAAGGAAACCATATTTTAAACATAATACTTCATAATCTCCACACAGCACTGGGACTAGTGGTGGATGACATGCATGGCTGCCATGCTTAATGTATATAGTAGCAAATGATACAAAAGTTATCTCATGCCTATATCAGTATGACAGCTACATCAGTGGTCTAAAAGGTTGAGCAGTATTGTGGCATTGCAGCAGTGTGACATTTGTAGGAAAGGTGTATGTATTGAGAAAAATTCAGTTAATCACACTTGAACCCCTGGTTGTGAGTCTCATACAGCAGTTGTTATATGTATTAGTGACAAAGGACATATCACTGTATGCCTGTGCCAGAAGTTTAGTCTCTATTTGTTACATAAATGTGGCCTTAAAAAAGTGTTTGGGAGTATTTTTAGAAAACCCAAGAAGTGAATGCATTGGAGAAATGCAATTACAAAGTGCTTGTGTTTATTCCAGTTTTATTACCAGATAAATAGTTGAGGCAGAAAAATGGTGCCTTCCCTACAAAGACAGGTGTTTGTGATCTGTACATCAGAATTGCTTTGGTGTCACTTTGCTAAAGGGTCACTACTTTCATGAGAAAAATAATGGATATCTTTAGATCAGACACATGTCCATCTAGGTAACTGTGTCTTTCACATGGACTAACACCAAACATTCCCTGAGCCCCTGTCTGCAACTATGTTTAAGTCCCACTCAGTATACTTTCCTGAACAGTATATAGTATTTTCCTTGGTTGGAAGGTACATGATAAGAATCAGCTTTTTTGCCTTTTTTTTTTTGGTTTGTTTTTGTTCTATTTTATTTATTTACCGATGTGGACAGTCTTATTTTCCTCAGTGCAGCAGAAATACACCAGGAGACAATTCCTTGTTCAGAAACCTATGAGCCTCTCTGCTTGCACCTGAGGACCCCTGTCAATACTCCTCAGGGCAGTGAGACCAACTGCTTCCTTCTCCTTACATTAGCATACCCCTAATGTGCCTCCTCATCTCTCCCTTCACCTCACAGTCAAAGCACTAGGCTCTGCAAACACAAAGCAAACCATCTGGGGCAGCCATCCTGCTCTCCTGCTTTCCAGGAGCTATACCTTACTCACCCCTCCCAATCAGTCCAGTGCACTGTGATGCCTTTTATTATTTCAAATATTTTATCTATAAATAAGCTTAACTCTTTCCCTCTTCTAGTTTGAGATGTTCGTAAAATGATGAAAAAATTTTCTGTGAGGTCTAAATTTATTCAGAAATTAAACAGAGGACCCCAACCCCTATTGATACAGCAATAATATGAATCCCTCTGATGTTGTTTGCTATCGCGACACCCACCCACACAGCAATAGCAAGTGTGCTTGGGGGGTTCATTTTTGGGTGAATTAACTCCATATGTTGGCTTTCAGTGGTATGGGACCCAGCAGGTAGTCACATGTGGACACAGCCTGGGGTGTCTGGCAGTCCTGGCAAGGTGCATGTGTTTGCAGAACATCACTTAGATGTTGCCTGGGGCTACAGGCAATGGTTTCCAAGAATTTGCAGAACCAGCCTGAGTGTTAAACATTAAAAATCTCCATGTATTTTCCATTTGCAATGACAGAAAATAACCCATGTTCCTCCATGCTCAGAAATACCCAAGAGTTATGTCTCACTACTGTGGTACTCAGAAACACAGGTGTACATGACTTATGCATTAGCTCTGAAATATTTACACCTCACTGGGGAGCCAAATGGGGAAAGTGATCTGTGACCAATGTAGCACCGTTCAGTGCTGCATGTGGGGGCACCCAGCGTGATGAGAAATATTTCCAACAACCTGACTGTTGCCTGATGTGTTCAGGAGCATATATGCTAACAGATTGTCCTCTTGCATGCCTTGTTTTGCACTCACATAGACTTGGAGTTTTATCCCCTGTGAAATGCTTGGTATTATTTCCAGTGAACACAGAAGGAATTTGTCTCTGAGAATAGGACACGTGATGCCTAGTTGATGAAAGCAAATTTTAACATTGACTGATCACATTGGCATTTTAGGCAGCATTTCCAACTCTTGAGCCTAGATACTTGCTTCAGTGATTCAGAATTAATAGGCATTTCTGTACATTTGTCTGTTTTGCATAAAAACCAGTCATTAGTAACTCTTGTTATTAATGTTTGCTTCCTATTTTATTTTGCCTGCAGAATACTTCAAATTTCTCAAGTGATTTCTATATATGAATGCCAAGTTACCTCCTAACTGTTGATTAATCTAACCTTAGACATGTGGCAGATCTAGACCAAGCACACCATCAAGTTGTGCCTAGGAAAGCTATAGGGTTGGGTGCGGTAAAATCCTAAACTAGCACTAACCTAGCACCACCAGCCAAACACCACCTTCCCTGCCTAGGGGTGTATGATCCGAGGTGAGGACTGCTCTCGCCAAGACCCATGTTCTTACTGAGGAGAGCCAGTCTCAGGTGAAAGACCCAGGGATTTGTGCTCAGGTCATTTGACAAACAAGAAGAAATGGGCTACATTATTGTGACCTTAACTCCTAATCCATTGATTGTCGGAGTTCATGAGGCATTTCATCCCCTCACCGCCTTCTGTGAAGTAATGTTTGAGGAGACATTAGGTTAAAAGTAACTAGCGAACTATTTATAACAGGCACCTGCATTAGGTCTCTATTATTTGCCTAAAGACCCCTGATAGTTTTCAATTTGAAAAGGAAATGGAGCAGAGGAAAGGGAACTGAGGAGCTGTGTCAGCATATTGGCTGGGTCCTGGCTAACGCTGTGTTGGCGGGGACAGCTGGGAGAGGGGGAAGGGGATTTGCTGCCTTTTATTTCCAAAAATTCGGTCAATTAATTAGTTGCATTATAGAACAACAGTGTACCCATAGATGACACACCTTCTTTGGTCACAGGTTCAGTCTAACGATCAGGTGAGGTAATGAGTCTTGCTGGTGCTCTGCTGAGAGTCCGAGCCTGCCCGGGGGTCTGGTGGGCAGGGTCCCCCCTCACAGCCTGGCAGGGGAACCTCCACCCGGCTAATGCTGATTTTCTGTGTAAATTCTAGTGAATTCATGATAGTCCAGACTTTCATGTCACAGGTGAGCCATTGGAAAGAAAGAGGTTTTCTTATAAGCCTCTTTGTTTGCTGACACCAGTGGTGAGATCCATTTCAGCTGTTCTGGATAACTAGCGTTCAGATGTCTGTAGCTGAGCTAATTGCTGTAAACTGTGTAGTCAAAGGAGAGGAATTTTCCTGGGAGGTGGTTCATTTGGCCTGTTTTAGATATTTGCTTTTGGATAGTCTGCGTTACACCTCAGCATTGCCAGCTTCTCTCCATGAACTCTGAAGACCTGTAGACTGCCAGCAGAAGTACAGCTTTCTGAACTGTAGACAGCTGCTTGTAGTAAGATTTCTCTTATTACAAGTAACCAAAAACCGTGTGTGAATCCGCACTCCCCAATTTGCAAGATGGTAAGCAAAGCAAATCCGGTGCCTTCCAGAAAAATTCTCCTGATGTTTAACCTTTTTTTCCCAGTTTTCCCCCCCAGAACAATTAAGGATAATTGTTTGTATTAATATTAATATATTAATGGATGGTTATATTGCCTTGAGCTGGGCTATTACACACATAAAGCAAACAATGCCATCTTCTCTACATGGCCTCCCAAAACATCAGTCCTGCAGCCAAAAAGCTTGCAATAGAAATAATTCAGAAAGATGCTGACAGAAGAGACAGTAAGCAAGAAAAAATAAGGTTTTCCCAGCAGATAGGCTGGATAGAGAGGACTGGCTGACGTCTTACAGACTACAGTTATGAGCTGTGCTTTTAAGTCAGCCATAGCCATAGACACAAACTGTCTACACCCATCTGCTTCAAGACACAGCTCTACCAATAAAACCAGAGAGTTTTGGCCAGTCTAATCAGTGGTTCTACTGACTTTAATAGAGTTACTGTCACTTCTAATGTGCTGTGATCATTAAGACCTTCCATAATACAGAATCTGTAGTCCTGCATATTTATGTGTTGGAAAAGGAAAATCAAAATCACTAGGTAATTGCAAGAGGTGTTGACTGTTACGTGCAATCAGAAAGCTGAATCACGTTGGTTGTCTATCCAAGAGCTTCTGTGAAATTCACTGAGCTTCATTCACATTGAACAGGATGGAGTTTGCAACTGCTCATACCAGCATACAACTGGGATCACACTTTAGCTTCTCAGCAGCTGGTGCAACACGTTAAGAAACACCAGTCACTATGCAAACGTCTATTTCTCTGCATGTTTTAGACCCTGCTAGTGGTAATGAAATCTATCTTCTTTTTCAACATGACACTGTGAAGACAACTCACTGCTTGGAATATATTCCTTTTAAATTAGAAAAAATAATCAGAAAAAAACAGGTTTGATTAATTAAAAAAAAAGGGGGAAAACCCCCACCTTTTTTATTGGGTTGGTGACAGCTGACACAAAATCCTATGTGGTAAAAAGGAAAGCCAGAAATAATGATAGTGTAACATCAGCCCTTGTGAATAATTCATGGGGTACAATTTCATGTTATTTTAAACGGTGCTGTTTCTCTCTCTGATAAGCAATAATTTTATGCTCTTCCTTTGCCTTTTTTAACAAATCAGTCAAAAGGATTGTCTATTGTTATCTGCAAAAAAGTGTATTTGGAATAATTTTCAAGGCAGCTTAATAGAGTTCTGATCACAGAGGAGGTTTGTGGTTTTGTTTTTTTGTTTTTTTTTTAATACCCTCTACTCTGAGTAAGTTCAGGTTTCTGTTTCAGGTTTGTTTAGGGAAGCAAAATTTCTTGACGCTACATAGCACTGACAAGTCCCACATTATTTTCTCTTATCTTCTTCCCTAGTAGTTCTGCCACATCCTTAGAATGGTTTTAACTTTGCAATAAGAGATAGTCTAGGCGTGAAAGGGCAGTGATGCTGGGAAAGCTGCCTGTGAGGACATGCTGTGGGCAGTCTTGCACCCCTGCAGAGCCCTGCGGGGGACTGCACTGCCAGGCAGTGGGCAATGCCCCATGCAAAATGCTACTGCAAAAGAGGTGAAGAGCTCTTTTCCCCATCTCCTCCCTGAGAGAAAGCAAGGAAAGGACACATTTCTCTGAAAAGAAGTTGAAAATATTTTCCCTGTTTGTTAATGCTCGCACAGATGTAGGTCTATGGTTAGAAGTGAGGGATATGTTTAACCAGGTCTATCAGTCCATTTGCCCCGTAGCTTGATGATGTATCTATAACCCCCTCTTTTCTGAGGTTTCAAGAGGTGTGAAATCAAGATGCACATGCAAGGAGGGAGCTGAGGATCAAGGGACTGGGGTGTGTAGCATGGTGTACCCTGCCCTTCAGTTTCAATGTAAAATATGCACTCCTGACACAGGCAGCTCTGCATGGACAACAAAGCCACACTCGTGACTGAAAAAAAAAAAAAAAAAGGGAATATGTAGCCATAAATGAAGAACTGTGTACAGCAGGCATGATTAACATATGCATATAGCTATTAACAGTATGCATTTATCTGCCAGCCATAAAGACTCTGCTGCAGCTCCATTTTTTCTCTCCATTTTCTACTGTACCAGTGGTGGTGATTGTGATAATCTCAGTGACAAATGGGAACCTGGCACTTCAGTGAGCACCCCAGCTGTATCCCATAGCTCACAACTGAGTGTCCCGAGAAGAAGCCCTGAGGGAGGTGGGAGCAGCTGATGGGAAAAAGTGTCTGACAAAAAAAAACTGGGAAGGAAGAAGCATGTTAAGGGCTTATGAAATGTAGCAGCAGGAGTCTGAAAAAAAGGCAATTGCATAGGTAGCAAATATCGGGAATGAAGAAGTGGCTGGCAGTGAGGTTAGAGATATTTTGGGGTATAAATGAAATGTAGTCTTTGAAAAACTGGAGTTGTGCAGGGTTTTCTTTTCCTGACGTCAAACTGTGAGATATGTGAAAGTGAATATATTGTATTTCTGTGAAAAGAGAGGGTGCAGAGGGAGCCTCTGAGACCCTCGTATTGTCTTCCTTTATTAATGTGTTGGGTAATCCTGCCCCGAAGGCGCTGCCTGGGGAAGGTCATTCTCTGCAGTGCTCTTCATCTCTGTCAGTGAATGGGCAGGGACAGAGGAGCAGTCCTCTCTGTTGTGACCTCTGATCCCTCTGTGCTGGAAACAAGAGCCAGGGCATTGTCTGAGAGCAGCCGTGGTGCTCCTTTCTCAGCCAGGCACAGTAAACTTCCCCCAATACCATGGGGTGTGGGTTTGAGAACAAAAACCGAATTCATTTCCTTCGGAAGAAAAATCCCTCTCTGATACAAGCCAGTTTTGAACTGCTCAATCACATCTTCAGATACCTGAAAAAGGACTGTTGCACTAATCAGTTTAGCAAGATCTATGCAGGACTTTCCAGTAACCCTCATTCACAAGGAGGAATTCCCAGCCCACAAATGAATGGACAGGAGGTTGCCAAAGTGGAGCTGAATCAGAAAAAAGGGACAAAACTGCTGAGGGTATGACTCAGCAGGAAAGAGTACAAAAATTAAATACGTAAATCTTTGGTAAACAACACCTATGAATGTGGTACAAGCTCTTCCAAGTGTCTGAAGGGTGCAAAGCCCAAGAAGGGAGATGGGTGCTAAATTTAGGGCAGTACAACTGAGGACCTGGGATGGCACCACAGAAAATGAAAGACAGGCTGAATAACTGGTGAGAATTATTAACAATGAGATCCATTAGACTAGAATGGTCTCCCAAGGTAGTGTTGAATGCCCCATTGCTAATTGATTCATTTAAATCTAGACTGGAAAAAGCACTGGGGAATGTACCATGGGGAACAATGTTATGCTTGCAGGGAAATGGACTGAATGACTTAGTGGTCTTTCCCAGTTCTAATTTCTATGGTCCATTTCCCTCCTCCCCTTAGTGGATGGAAAAGATGAAATCCCATCAGCTTTGCTTCTGAGGAGTATGGAAGGAGACAGTGCTGTGTTTCCAAGCGCCGGTTCCCTTTGCCTTCCCTTCCTTTCTGAAGCAAGAGCAGGGACAGTCAGCCCAGGCCCTTGGATGGTTCTTTCCCATCCTAAATCCATGAGGATTTTTTTTTCCCACTTAAATTGATAGTGGTAGTATCGAAGTTATTTGAGCATCCTTTCCCTTCATGTGAGTTTGAACACTGCTTTTCTCCTGAGACAAAGAGCTGTATGTGGGCTTACTGGTAATTCTTAGTTTTAAAACAGGACTAAACTGCACTTTTCCTGCCTGGTCCTGAGTGCAGATGTCTGTATTTCTCTAATAAATGCTGTGCCACTGATAAGTGAGCATTAAGTAAATTGACAGTCTTATTTGCTGGTGAGATCCTTAATTACAGTGAGAAAGGATGAAATCCTGAATGTAGATTTTGCCATATAAGTAGAGGATAAACTTATTCTTAATTTTCTTTTTTTCTTTTCTTGTGTACTTGCCTTTAAAAAATTACTTCCTATGTGTTTTACTAGATCAGTAAAGTAAAAACAATGGTTGATGTCACTAAGCCTTTATTCACCTAAGAAACTTCTGGTTTTAGGATGAGATGCACTCTTTGTATTGAGACTAGGACAATTTCCAGTTTGGCTTATCACAGGGGAGAATGAAAGTCTGAACTTTCCAGCTCCTTGCTTCATACACTTAGGGATAGAAACATTCCTATGTTTTATGTTAATTATTATACCCGTTCTTGTGGCCAATGCAATTATATGTGACACGGAGCCAGGGCCTCGCTTGCATCCAGGTTTTGAGAGATGCCAATTGCTATTTCAATTAGAAATATTATTTAAACAGCAAGAACCAAAAGCTATGTCGAAAGACAGTAAATGGTCTGGGATAAAAGGCTCAGTGTCTGAGAAGAGCTAGCTGCTCTGAAATGGAAACCAGAACAACCAGCAGGCACGGTGGGGAAGGTGTTTGCTGCTGGAGCTGCCCTGAAGGCATCAGGAAGATGTGCTGGAGACACCTACAGCTGGTGCAGCAGGTGGAAAATGGGGGCTCAATTCCCTTCCCAAGTTGGGTCATTCTCCCATGGGAGTGCCTAAAACTGCTGGTATGAGGGATGTTTTCCACTCTTCTTGCTGAACCTGTGCTACCAAACAGCTAAAAGGACAGAGTTAGGTTAGACAATAACAGCAAGGAGGGGCTGTGTGATGTGCTGGTTGGGGTGCTCACCTCCAGAAGTGAAGCCCTTGTTCTATACTTACTCCCAGCTGCTGCATGCATTTTGTCACATTTAGTGTAAAATATACAATTTGGCCTGGAAAGATGACCTTGAACCCGTTTTTCCCTACTCTGTGAGAGGCTGCTGGGCTGTGTGTCCCATCTCATATTTTCTGTTTCTAAGTAAAGTATCTTCAACTATTTTCTGTTCCATAGCACCGATTTAACACAAAGGACCAATATTGCTCTTGTGGGGGGAGTACTTGCAGTGGCACTCCTGAGCCCATATTTAAAAAAAAAAAAAGATGAACCTGGTGGAGCCACAGTTTTAACTGCAAAACCTCAGATGTCATTTGAGCTGAAATTTAGAAAACAAAATCTGTTGGGTGGCAGGAATCCTACTCTGCCCATTATAGATTCACATTGTAAAATCCAGGAATAGAGTTGTGGCTGTGGAAAAGGGATGCTTTCATAGAGTTCAGAATTATTTAGAGAGAATCTGAAGATTATTGGTTTAAGGTTTATAAACAGAGAAAAACAGATTTCTGAGAAAAAGTGACATATATGGTTACTAAATACATATCTATTTATCTATTTTAAAATATTTTGAGAAAACCTGTCATCTGCTGGTGATGTGTCAACCTGGACACATGTAAGAAAAGGATAATGTTTCCAAAAATATCAAATGACTTTGTGCCATGTCCTTAAGAGCATCAGGCAACAGAAGATAAAGAGACCTCATTAGATTTTCAAAAGCATGTCAGCAGTTTGGGTACCCAATTTCAATTTCAGAAATTTAAGTCTCATTGAAACACTGAGTCTCACTGGGACCAGGCTTTTAGCATCTGTCTAACTATGCAAATGGGACTGGAAAGCCTAAATTACTCATGTGACTCTCTTCTTGAAGGGATCTGCCCTGGGCACTAATCTGTAAATTATTCACACTTCCTCCAACTGGTCTGCCTACTTGAATCCAGCCTGGGACGGAACAGATTGATACTCTACGCAAGGCCTGAATTTTCTACTGTATTTTACTACTTTACAACTTCCCTTTTTAAGCTAAAGATCAGAAATCAATTTGCCATCAATATTCCTGATTGTACTTTAGACGTCAGGCTTTATGAGTCTTAATATGACTGTAAAGATCCATGGAGACATATTGTCAACTTTACTTTTTTTCTGTTATTCCACTTAGCAATGATTAAGATCCATTCCATGAGATATGGATGATAATTTCCCATCTTTTATCACAGCATGAAATTGCTATTTAGGGCTGCTTTGTCCAGTTCATCTTTATTTCATACAAGATAACTGAGAAGACCTCCTAGTTTGCTTTTAACATCAAAATGATTGTCAGCCTAAAAAAAAAAAGATAGAAGAAGAGAGAAAATTGAAGTGAGAAATCAACTCATAACCTTTTTCTGTGAATGCCACGCTCCTGTGAAAAGGACTGAACTTTCTTAATGCTTCATTTTTAACAGAAAGCATGACAAAGAGTTCCTATCAGTATTTAAACTGCTAAGATTTGTCAAACACAAATGGGAAAATAGTGTTTAAATAGCAGTCTCATTTTGTCCGTAATGATTATGCGAGGTTTTTTTCTTCAAAGAGGACCTCAGCAATAATAGATCATCTCTGCACTGACTGACGGGAATTCTTTACCGTGTCCAGTGATTTCAGGTGGAGCACAAATGTATGCCCGTATCTGTTCAGAGCTGGCAAAGGCAAACTCTGTCTGTGGTGCAAATAAACAGTGTGAATGCCGGCATCCTTCAGATCACAGTGCTTGGTGCGCAGCTCACACCTTCACCTCCCACCCCACACTGCCCTGCCTGGGGCTTCCTACCTCCCAGCTCCAGAGGCCAGGCAGCACTGTCCACGCTCTCTCCTTGATGACCCATGCACTGGTAAAGCCGGCTGCCCTGCCCCGTCACCCATGGTGGGACCATGCTCTTCCCCGAGCCCTGCACGAGCTGCTTGCTCACCAGCAGCTGCACAGCCTCTTGTCATCCGATAATCTGTGACTGTGCATCAGGGTGGAGGTACATGAGAGTGTTGTGGTTTCACATTTGTTGCCCTGTGTGAGAAAAAATTAGCTTGCTTGACCTTGATTTTTTCCAACTGTATCAATTGGCATATTATTATTATTATCATTACTGTTATTATTATTATTAATAACAACAACAGTAATAACAGCAACAATGACAATAATAATAACAATAAATTATTTCTCCCTGCAAACTTTTTAGTAAAAAGGTTCAGCAGACCAGTTGCTCAAAATAAGATGTCTAAATTGCACGTGAGACACAGAGTCACATAGGAAGAGGGGGAGCTGGTAGGTTGCCTCAGTCTGTGACAGCAAGAAACAGTATGTCCAGCTATTGGTGTTGAACACCCTGGAATGAAATATTGGTTGATCCTGGCCAACAGACAAACATCCACCCAGCCTCTCGCTCACTCCCTTCTCCCGTGGAATCAGGAGAAAACAGCAATAAGGCAAGAAGACTCCTGGATTGAGAGAATGACAATTTGTGGTAGCTTGGCAAGCAAGTGCTATCCCTCCTCCTTCTTTCCCTGAACTTTTATTGCTGAGGATAATATCATATGACATGGAATATCCCCTTCATCAGCTGGGGACAACTGTCCTGGCTACACCCCCTACCAGCCTCTTACCCAACCCCAGCCTACTCGCTGGGGGTGGGGATGGGAGAGAGAAGGTAGGTTCTGACACTTTGCAAGCACTGTCCAGCAATAGCCAAAACATTGGCATTATCAACTGTGTTTTACCAACAAATGCAAAACACTATGAGGAAAGTTAACCCCATGCATCACATGCCTGGATATGCATGTTCTGAGGTGATGTTTCAAATGATGTTATCTGGACTGTCTTTTCCACAGGAGAACTGATGTTCTTAATTTACCATATGTGAACCCATCATATCTTCAGAGAAGTCAGAACTACTGTGAATAGTCAGTATGCAATAACACTTAACTTCTCATTAATACTATGCTGCAATAATAAGTGTACTTACTGATCTCCTTGAAGATATTCTATGGGAATATGATTTTCTATACATGGAAGATTTGAATGCAATGTCTTACTTGTTAAACAATTTTTCCTAGGGTCAATCAAACAATTTTTGATAGAACAATCTTCTCTGAATGTGTTTCAACAAAATTAGAATGTGTTAAGAGGACTGGTAGATTTCAAATACATTATAACTGGAGAACTGTTAAATAATTTACTTCAACTATTCCATCTTTTGAAACAGTTCAAGAATTGCTATGTTATGTTGTTTTAATTATTATTATAATCTTTAATTGTTATATCAGATAAGATCACATTAGCTGGCTTCTAGTGTGATAATTTGGTCCTAACTAGGCAGATTTTTTCAAGGTTATCTTGATGTCTACTAATCAAATGTTTTGAAAAATTACTTTCACAAAAATACAGAGATTTTAACTTGTCATCCACAGTTCAGAGCAAAACATATCTAAATACACTGGACTGCCTGATTTTCTGACTACCAATTTATTACTGTGGAACATTCACAGTCAGTCAATAGCACAATTTTCTATGTTTTTTTTTTCTCATACTTTGAAATTTGCCCTAGGTGCTACATCATAAGTCAATTACAGTGCCCAAATGTAACTCTCTTTGGTTTCCCTCAGAAACTACAGTAGCAGAAAAAAATGTCAGAGTTCAGGAAAAGAAAACCAATCTAGCACACTTCTTGTTTGTCTGTAGAGATTTTGTATTATCTTAATGGCAGTTATCACAGAATCACATTGTGCTTTTTACCAGCTTTGTCTGAGAATTGTACAAGCACAGATAAATCGGTTTCAAGTTGGGATGACACTAAATCGAAATGAATGTAAAAACGAATTAATTTTTGTCTGTTATGGGTGTGTATGGTACCAAATGCAACAAGACATTACCAGATTTGGTTTTGTTGATGTCATTAGTAAATTGTTTGCAGAGATCTAAGGGTTTTTCTGCCAAGTTTTATGTTAAAAACACAGGAAATTGTACTTATTTGAGTGTTTGATGTGGAAAACCTGTCTGTGCCATCTTTGAACAGTAGGTCAAGATCCTTGCTACTTCTGGGAATGATGGTGGGGAACAGACAACAAATCTACAACTTTAGTACAAAAAATAATGACACAAATGGCAAATGATTTATCTTGCTGTCATTGGCAGACATTCTTGTGCTGGAAAGAACTCAAATCTTCCTGAAAAATGTACCAAGATAAGGCTGTTTCTAACTTTGCATCTTCTGTGAATCACTTCATATCTGTGAGTTTCTTTCTAGGCTCCACAAACCCAGTAAGATACTGACAGATTGGATGGCTGGCAGATTGAAGGAATTAATAAAAGGGAATTCAGAATTAAAAGAGAAGCCTTGAGGGAAATGGTTTGTGAACATAAGTAAAATTATAATTTGTCTTAATGCTGACTAAGATGAAATATGAAATACAAATGTGTAAAATTCCACTAAAGGCATGGAACTCATAAAAAAACCAAACCAAACCAAAACAAAACAGCAGGAGGACACTTTCTTCCCTTCCCCAAACAAGAAACACAGACAGCCCCAACTACCCAGCAAGGCTAGCAGGGGTCTGGAGGTGCCCCTTCCCTCCCCTAGGACTGCATGCACTCAGCAGCCACAGTTTTCTAACTTATGACTCCTTTAGGTGATTTCTCTTCCTATATTGTGTGAGGCTTTAAAATGCTTCTTTGGTCATATAGCAATGAGGCTGCATTGGCTCCATCATGCTTTTTAAAGCAGGTCTAGACCTGGGCTAAAGAATGCGGGAGTACTGCCTGGGCAAGATAGAATGGGTTGAAATTCTTACAGGCAAAATAAACACTGAGTGTAAGAAAACTGAACAGGGTCACTGAGCTGGGTACAGCCTCCCTTCAAAAAGTGGTTAAAACAACAACTTTTGGCTCCTGCAACGTAGGTTCTTATAAAAGACATATTTAAACATTCTTCTTTGTGGTCCTGCTTGGAAAGAGCTCCTCTAAATAAGTTACTGCATTTTGTTTAAATCTGATGAGTGTCACAGTTGTCTGGCTATGACAAGGCAGCTGGAATGCTGAGTCTAGCGTGCATTTTCCCCATCCCAAATCAATCACACTCTCCCTTTTATTTTTCTTTGTACTAAGTCTCCTGTGGTCTATAGGACTTATAAACTATGTTTTGTGTTTTTACAACACTCTGTCTGTGCAGCACTTTAAAACTGGAAGACTTATCCATTATTCCAGATCCTAAAGCAATGTAAAAAATACCTAACCAAAGCAGATAAGGCAAAATTATAGCAAATTTCGCTGAGAGGCAGTTCAGTTTCAACCAGAGGTCTAAAAGACTTTTAGGTCAACTTCTCTACTTCTAATTTCAGGAGAGGATTGCTTACTCTTTTTACACGAGAAAGGAGGAGACTAAGTTACTCTGCACAGAACTCTTAGCTGTATTTAGGTTCTGTGGTTGGAAAAGATTCAGCAGATAATCCTGTCTCCATTCTGCTGCCTTGCAATATTCACAACTGTCCCTACTGATCTAGCTAATGTGATTGTTGAAAGGAAGGAGTAAGACAAACCTGGATGAATTATACATGACTTTCCCCTCTGAGCTTATCCTCTCATTTCTAAACTCAATCCACTGCTCCACGTGTCTGAGTAAGAATGAAGTTTATGGCAGCATCTCCACTGCTGACATTCTCATAAATACTGAGGTGCCCCAACTGGGGTATGCTCACAAAGAAAGAAAGACCATCTGTGCAACAGTTTTATCAATGGGCTAAAGTTTTCTGTACAGTATGTGTCTACCAGTCAAGTCTTAACAGAAGTGAGTATCAGGTTTTGGCCCTGATGATAAATGTATTTCCCATGGTTAGAGCAAAGAAAAATTAAAACTACATATGCTCTGGGTTTGTTTCTTTTGAAGGGAAAGGAAATGGGCTGAGATTTGCTTTTGTTGTCAGTCTAAAACAAGGTTTATGGCAGCCTTGTACAACAAGAACTTGGTGTCTCCAGATCTAAAAAAGCAATTAATAACCAAACTTTTTATTGATAACTAACCCCCCCCCCCAGCTATTAGGAAACGCAAAATCAGAAAGGTCTGTATTTTGTCCTGTAAGCAAAGCAGTGTAGAGACATATTTATGAATAGATCTTTACCTCTGTTGCCAATATTTTTTGTGTGAAGTTGCTTGATGTGTAAATATTTAATGCTTCTTTTCTCTGCATTACTATTTATTTTTCTGTGTGGAAGTAAAGGTATCCTTCAATACTGTGGACCAGCTAAATAATGTATTACTTAGTCATGAAAAATTCCAGAGGGAAATAAATGAGAGGATATCTTACCTTTGGTCATCACAATGCCTGCAAGAGTTTTGTGGCGTGCATGCATGGAAGTGAAATTGTCTGTCAGCTCCTGGAACTTCTGTGCAACCATTTGGTATACAGAGTCGGCAAAATCCTGAAAGACACAGTTAGAAAGAATATTTTCACTTCTTTGATCGAGGAACCTGGGCGTTTCTGCAAATTAGTCACCTGCTGTCAGCTGCTGAGAGGTCCCTTTTAGAATTAGACACCACCTCCCCGAGCAAAGATAAAAGGAATATCTCTCTGTCGACTACCCACATCACCCTCAGAAATGGCCAAATGAATGGAATTAAAGCTAGAGACCTGTATTGACTAGGATTAGTGGTAAAGGGAGAAGTTTTCAAGGCTGACTTTTTTTCAGCCTCCTAAATATTGGTCCAGGAACATTTCACAGGAAATTTGTTGGTCCTTAAAGCAATTTATTGTAGTGAGCTGCAGAGGTGGACGCGTGTCCCACCAAACCACTTACTTCCATGAGCTCACTGAAAATTTCCATTAGTCCACTTTACCTGAGCCGAGGCCCAGGTTTTAGGTAAAGAACACCTACTTCTGCATTCAAGGTGAGCTTTTAGTGACTCACAGCTACTGAGGCAAAACTATCAGCTGAGAAATCCGGGCTGCATTTAATACTTTCAGAGGAGTACATGGTCTGTCTTGCCTCCCCCTCAACAACCATTAGGAGGAAGGGAAGGGTAGCCTCTGTGTGTGCATCCTACCAAAGATGTTGCTTGCACGGGTTCACTGGTGTGCGGTAGTGTTGGGGGACTGGTCTGCCAGGTCTCCTCCTGAGCGTGGCAGCTTTGTTGAGAGGTCAAATTTTCCTATGGGCTGGGCTCTAGAGACTGTGTGGTCTGAACCCTCAGGTCTGAGTGAGTCCAGTCACCAGGGAGAGCCTTGGGAAGCCAGTTAACTGAATCCAAGCAGGGCAAAAGGTCTGAAAAGTGAATTCTATGGACTGCATATGGATGAATGTGAATTTAAATCGGCTCTGGTGCTCCTGAGAACACCACTACTTGGACCATTCCCCTGCTGCAATGTTTAGTATCTTTTAATTTACTTAATCTCTGCACTTTGTTTGGCATAGAGCCTTTGAAGCTCTACACATTAGAGAGAAGTCAGAGGAACACTCTTTGTGAGCATGAGTTGTTCTTAAAGTGTTTTGCAAGTCAGAACACAAAAAAAGTAAGATCCAAAGGATTATTATTTTTAAATTTTTTTAGCTGTATGATTTCTTGTAGGAAACTAAGCTGTACCTAAAAATCTTTTCAGGAGCAGTTCCTGGGGGCTGGAGCTTATTCTGGGGTGCTGACAGAAGACCTCCTGGCATCCTGTATTCTAGTTAGCCCTGAGTGATCTCACATTTGTTAGGAAAAGAAGCTCAACTAAGCAACAATTCCAGTTTTTCTTCTGGTGTTGGGCTAAGCTACCTGGGGGAGGTCATAGATTCATAGAATCCTTTAGGCTGGAAAAAACCTTTAAGATCAAGTCTAACTGTTAACTCAGGACTGCCAAGTCCATCACTAGACCATGTAGATAAGCACCACAACTCCACGTTTTTTAAACACTTCCAGGGACGATGATTCCACCACTTCCCTTGGAAGCCTGTTCCAATGCTTGACCACCCTTGCAGTGAAGATTTTTTTCCCCGATATCCAATTTAAACGTCGCCTGGTGTTACCTTGAAGCAGTTTCCTCTTGTCCTATCGCTAGTTATCTGGGAGAAGAGACCGACCCCACCTGCCTACAGCCTCCTATCAGGGAGTTGTAGAGAGCAATAAGATCCCCCTTGAGTCTCCTTTTCTCCAGATTAAATAACCCCAGTTCCCTTAAGCTGCTCCTCATAAGACTTGTGCGCCAGCCTCCCCCCCAGGTGGTGATAAAACAGGCCCCCTTGATTTCACCTGGTTTCTTTAAGTGGGTTCATGGCACACATGGAGGAAAGGCTGAGTCTGATGTTCAGCTTCCCTCACCCTGAAAGATCCACAGCCATGCAGAAGTAAGGAAATGTATTAAAAAGATCATATCCATTCTTTTTCTCCCAAAACTCTTAATGGTGATGAAAACATGTTGGTGAAAACACAGTGTTTTAAACTGGGAGAACACAGAGCTATTTTTCAGAGGAAAGCAGCTTCTAATTCACAAATATTATCAGTAATACTACTGCCACTGAAGGCCTCTGCAGGCTGTACACCATATGTTTCTACAGTTTGTTGCAGAAAGTCAGCGTTATTTTTAAACATTATTATAGCAAATATAAAAAATCTAATTAGATAAAACATAACAACAGTTAGGCAACCCCCTTTTCATAAAACCTGGAATATTTTTCCTATGTACAATCCTTGTAAGTGATTGTAATTTGCTTGGCTATATAGAGGATAGGATTTCTTTGACATGATAATTTTTGTTTTACTAAATGCAGCTGTCCAGGGTATTGCTCTAGGAACAGACCATTTGCCCAAAAAGACAGTTTAATATAACATGGAATAAAATATGCTGGCTTGTTGCAAAAGAAGGAAAGAAGCATATAAACACTTTTGGGGAGAGGCATGCAAAATTCTATGTTAGAATTAGATGAAAACTAAGAAAAATTATCAAGAGCAGTTTGACAGCTCCTATATGGAATTTCACTTTGACTGCATTTATACCTCTTCTAATCTAATCGTCCACAACCACCATGTGAGCAAGGTATTGCTCATACAGCACTTCTGAAGGATGAATTTTGGGTCAATTCTCATTTGTCAAGCATCAAGGCACCCTTGTGATATAAATGCAATTATAGTTGCTTTACAGATGAATGAGTGAAGGCACTAAAAGGGGTGAGGGACTGGTCCAAGGGAATAGCATGGAGCCGGGACAGCCAGGTGTTCTGATTTCCTGATGCTCCGATTAAGTGCTCAGCACTGGAACACTGCCTGTCTTTCATAATATGAAAGTTTAGAAACAAACTTGTTTTCCCTACTGAAGAGTGACTTCATCCATAATGGAAAACTGAAGTGTACTTGCAGGACTGATATAACTGGGCCCCATATGGTGGATTGAAAATCTGATCAGCTTTATTTAGACTAGGAAAAAAAAGAAAAAAAAAAGAAGTGTATCTCAATAAAACTATCTACACCAACATTTAAAAAAAGAATCCAATCATAAATTCCATCTCCTGCAGTATTGCAGTCCAATTCCATGTCTGCATTTCTAGCATACCCTCCAAATCTGTATCCCAGGGCATTTTGTGCTCATTAAGAGTTAATTAGCTTAGAGGCACATACAATTCCTAAAAGAATAATTTTAAAAATGCTAAATAGAACAAATAACTTTTAACTTTGGATTTAGAAATCCCCACAGTCAGAGCTTTCTTTACTTCATTTGGCAGTAAGTTCCAAAGCCAGAGAGCAAAGAGACTCACTAAAGGCAAAATAACGACATGACTTCAGATAACATTTAGGGACGATAAGGAATTCGGCATTTGCTGATCTCAAGGAGTGACCTGGGACATTAAAGAATAGCAAATCCATTAAATGTGAAGCCTCTTAGCTAAAATAAGTCAGGCGAATATTTTCTGTCTTGAATTCGTTGCCTAAAAGGATGCCAGCGAAATTAATAGAAGTGAAAGAGTAACATACATGAATATGTGTAGGATGCAGGAAAACCAACCAGAACCATACTGTCTAACCTGAGGGTCATTTGCAGGCTATCGTATGACCCTAAGTTTCCAAATGGATATTTCAAAGTAAAAGGGAAAGGAGGAGAAAGAGCAGTCTATTTTTGCAGATGCAGAAAAATAAGAAGTCCAAGAGATGCATGGGTCAGCCCTGTAAGAAATTTGGTACCCCGAGGACTGATCTGTGTAGTGCAGTATCGATTTCAGGGCCTTGAATACTGTGGCCCTGAAGGCTGGCCCTGTGGCAGAGCTGGCTATAGTGTTAACATTCCTGAGCTATACCCATATGCTACAACAGGTGTAGCAGCACACTGCCTTCCCCTCAGATGCACACCAGCGCAGCTATTTGGCCTGACCCAGTCACGTGCAATGAAATCAGTAACAGCATTTCTGCCTATTTAGAGCCTTTGAGCTTTTAGACTGCTTCTCAATGTTTCTATGAAACCAAAACTGGTTACACACATATCTAATGCATACAGGACAAATACGGAGATAAGAGCAGGCACATCTACCACTGCTCAGTTTAAAATCAGAGATTTCATTCCAGAGGTTGTCTTGCTTTAAACAATAATCCTAGGCTACTAAAAGTTAGATAACCAGATGATCATTCCTGATAGGATATAAACTGGAAAAATCCAGCTATTGATGACTATTGTGAGCCTGATTGAACTTCTAAGATACAGGCTAGACTATGTTATCTTCCATCAGAAATAACTTAAAAACCATACACAAAAGGAACCATTCTTTTGTTATTCTCTGCTATCAAAACAATTAATCTCAGAGAAAAGTTGTATTTGGTGATACCACAGTTCCTACTGCCAGATATGAGTGAAAATAAAAGTCTACATCTGGCGTAAGTACAAGAGCCAAATACGTCTTGGCAGCTTCTGAACTATCAGGTTAGTAGTAGAAAAAGGGAAAATTTCAGAAGACTGAGGGGGAAAAGAAGAGTAGAAACTTTCCTTGTGAAAGACATTCGGTGCAGTTAGTAGAGGTGCATGCAATTGCACTGATCACATAATGGCAGAGAAATGGCAGCTTGGGGCAGGGGGACAGGACAGAAGAAAGTAAAGATACAGACAGTCAGAACACTGAGAATTTTTACCAAGGCACATGGGAGAATAAATGATCAAATACCACTTTAGTTTCAGACCTAGGAAGGACTTACGCTTAGGGGGTTAACTTGGAAAACTGGGATCTGCCACAAAATGCCACTGAGGCCAGAGGAAGCGTGCCTGACTAAGGCGTTCCACGTAAGGCTCAAGCAGCAAGGGTGGGAGCTCAGGCATGCCCATGCCCCAGCCAGGCAGGATGAGTTCAGCCATACTGGCTTTGGGGGTGTGTTTGGGGGAAAAAAAACATGACTCTAGGGAAGAACGGACCTCATGGGTGCTGCATTTCTTTCAGATCCCCTGCTTTGGTTTGCCTGCTATCAAAGTCTTACTGTTCCTAGGCCCTCACATAGATTGTTCTGTATTTGTCTCCAAAGAAATATCTTTGAGATCAAAACTTTGCTCAGTCTTGATAACATGGGGAGTGATGTGAGTAAGGCAAACAAGACTGCTAGGCTGGCACTGAGGGGCAAATCTACTCGCGGTTACACTCCAACCATGCCCATAACCTAAATGCCTACTCTGGTGGAAGCAACAGTTACTTGGTCAGGCGCCTGGCAGAAGAAAGAAAACCTAATGCTAAACTGTTCATTGTGAAAAAAGACTGAGATCCTGAGGTACTTAATGAGCTATAATTTAACATATACAAGGAGGCTGAAAAAAGGAAAAATAGATGTCATTACTATTAAAACTTCACTGTGTTGTCTGAAGTATTCATCTGGCCTTGATTACCATATCAAATTACTTGTGGTATTCACAAAGGAAAATCAAAGTTTAGATCATACCACTACACAACCAAAAACTTGTAGTCATTTCTTGGCACTAATATTTCAAATGGCATAAATAATTAAATGTGTTCAAGTTTGCAATGGGAGTCTTCAGGGTAAAACTGACATTCAACAGGAGTAGTAAGGATATTAAAATCAATAGATTATAAAGGAGAAAGCCTTTAGTAAACATTTTCTATTGAAATCCTGTCTTAGGGTTTATAAGGTTGAAATATCAAAAAGGTTAGATTTGCATATGGATGGGAAGAAATATTCTGCTATACAGATATCACCAAGGGCTCTGTTTCTCCTGTCTCCCAAGTAGTTTATTTTCCAGGAAATCACTGATATTTGGGGGTTAAATGTTGCACACAATGAATGAGGATCAGGTTGAATTAAGTTCACAACTCTCTTCACAGATAGAAGCAGATGCACACCTAGTTCTTTTTACTGGCCGAGGGGGAAACATGCACTCGTTGACAGCGGGAATTTGTATTTTTTCCTGCAGAGAATTCTCACTGTCTAAACAGGAGGGGAGGAAAACACAGCACAGAGAATATCAATCCTGAAGCGCTGCTCCTGGTCAGGGTGTGTAGCAAATTGCTACACAACACACTTTTTCCCAGGCTTGTAAATAAGTTTGCTGTAGCTAGCTGGAGATTCATCGCTAAGTGATTGTACCCTCGAGCCAATGAATTAGTCAGGCTCTTCCCAGGTACTACATCATCTTCAGGATGCAGCCTTGAGAAGAGAAATAGCTGAGGGTCGTAGGCTGCCCTCCACCATCAGTCTTCTAGCATCAATTTAACGCCAGGAGTTCCCCCAGCAGGGTGGAAAGGGCTGAATGAGGACCTGGAGGAATGGACAGGCAGGGATGACCTGTGGAAGGAGGGCAGTGGGTCATAGGCAGCGGGTTGTAGGCTAGGTTCATTCCTTGCCCTGTTTCCTGGCAGCCTCGGTGCAAACCGCTTGCTTTGCCATCAATCCCACTTCTCCTGAGGTAAACGGGGATGATTTTTACCCACCTCTCAAGAGAACTGTGAGGCAAATGGTACTGATGCTGCTAAGACTCTCCAAGCAGGGTCATGCAAGGACTTCTGCAGCCAGACTGGAGGCTGCAGTCCACAGCCCCTCATAACTCATCCTTCCTTCAGCATGCACAGGCATTTACAGAGTATTACTCAAAGAACAAGGCACTGCTAGGGAATTCATTGTGGTTCTTTCCTTGAGATGTGCAGTAATTATTTCACCCTGATCATAACTCCTACAGTATTGATCATTATGTCTGGTTTTGGCTTATCCCCCAAGGCCAGCGTATATGGGCTTTATTTTATCTTAGATGGACGTGGCTTTATTTTGTCTGGCTATTTGTTTTCATTTCAGCTGACCACGTTTATATATCCTGTGTACATCCTGATGCAGAGAGGTCTTCTCATTCATTCTTCTCAGAGGAGACTGGGCGCGTGCTGCACAGGCAGCAGCTGGGTACACGTTCACACACTGAGCTTCTAATGAAAACTCCAATAACGCACTTCTGACACTGAATAGCCTCACGGTTTTCTTATCAAAATTGATGGGGAAGATCAACTGCCCCTACTGATTCAGCCATACGAATCGCTTTCACCAACCCCTCCCATCTGTTCATAGTCCTGTTACAAACGTTTTAGCTACATATGATGCTGAGCTACCACAATGAATTCCTGATTTCTATAATCATCCAACGTCCTGAATTTGCTCTGCGCTCATGAAGGCTCCTCAGTGGCTTGGCTGACCTCGCCTGACTTGGCCAACTCATTCGGACTGTGCAATGGGCTCCTGGGCTCAGAGCAATTATTTGCTGGCTACTTCCCTTTCCTCCCCTCACCCCGGCTGGAGGCTGATTGCTCTGCTAATTTCCCAGGCCCCACAAAACATATTTGCCTCTATGCTGTTGCTTGTATCATTACTGATCATTTACTAAACATCAGCACTGTGCTGGCTGCTGTATGAGGCAGACTTTGAAGATAGTCCCTGTGTGGCTGATGGAAGAATGACAAAATGCCCCGAAAACCCCTAGAATGGGAGTCAGAACAGAAAATTCTTTCTCCCACCCATTTATTTATTGAGTTTCCCAGTAAACCTTGGACTTCATGAAAATGACAGCCACCACCTGTGCTTGGGAGGACGCAGCATGCATGGAGAAATTAAGATGAGACAGAGGTGGAATGGGAGGGTTAGGTAAGGTCCATCTTTGGTGGATCTCAGCACCTTTATGCCTGGGAGGTTTCCCAATGACTTCTTTAGGTTTTAGATTCAACTTTGGATTCAAGTCTGTTCTAATGAAAGTGAGGTCCGCTAAAAAAAAAATTTATCAGATTTTGATTAATTGTTCATATTTCCAGCATATGCTCCAGCAGTGATTAAAGGCTGCAGTAGGCTTCTCACTTGTGATGTTTCTTGAGGGGCTAAATGTAAGCTGAGAGTCCTTCAATCCATCTGAAACCTTTTTACTTAGGAACACAAAAGTCTCCCACTAAACTCTGTTTTGAATCTCCTCAATGACACTTTCAGTCATGACTGGGAACCAGGTACTGTGTCAATGTTCATAGAACTTTTCTTAAAATGTTGAATTTTTCCACACAAATACCAAGTTTGAAATGCGGTGTACGTCAAGTTTTATTGGGGCATTTGGGGAGGGAGGGAGGGACAAATTTAGAAACCGATGGCTATGATGTGAGTTCTGGTATAATAAAAAAGCTTCTGAATTTTTGCATGAGTGCTACTATGTGATCCTGTAAATGAGATGAATCAATGTTAAATATCTCCAAAGAAATTTGTAGCAACAGTAGAAAGTACAAAGATCAACAGGAATTTATTCTACAAGCTCAGTGAAAAAAATTGGTCTGCTTTCTCAATATATCCCTTGACTACAGGGAATCAATCAAATGTAATATAATGTATCTTTTTATTTGTTTCAGAAACCCCTGGAGTGACTGAAAGAAAATAGAACACATAAAATAAGCATACTATTGAAAAAGGAAATGCTGTCAAGTTCAAATGCCTCAGCTCCTCCAAAAAGTATGGTTTTCTATTTAGTAGGAAAACATTTTGTTTGTAGGTTTAATTAGAATCTTTAAATTCACATTAGTGTGTTAATGTTAGGATGCTAACATATGAGCCCCTCTATTTGAGGTTGATTCATTGCTGTCTGCATTCATCTTGCTCTAAAAAGATGGTACCAATAAGTATCATTTCAATGAATTTAAAAGAAACAAGCTTTTTCCACCGACATGAACAGTTGTTCCCTAAAGGAGGCCATGCTAAGTTTCCAGCTTTGATTTTTCCGAGTACAGCTCTGCATTTATCGCTCCAGTAATGAAGAATGTCCATACCAATCTTGTAGAATCATTCTTGGAGTCAATACTGCACCTGCTAACAAACTCCAGAAAGGAGGGGCTGTTTGTTTGCCTTTTTTCTTTTCTTTTACTGATCCTTAACCCAAAAGCCGTCTTCCTACAGATGCACACATAAGGTTGGCTGCAAGTGCTGAATAATTCAAAACAATGAAGTAGTGTTTGCTTTGCAGCCTTGTGCCTGCTTTAGGACAAGCCTCAGGTGTCAAGCTGTTGTACACTACAGATATTAAATTAGCACGAATGGTTTTTCTTTAACTAGATAAAAGCTCTATAAAGCCACCAGTGCCTAGGAATGGCAAACACTGTAAAGAGGCTTTTATGCTCTCTATAAAAACCTAGATTTTAGATTCATATTATGAGCTGTCTCTCTTTAATAAAATCAATGCTTTATCTGAGAAATGTCCTTTCAGTTTTCTGTTTCCTCGCTTTATCTTTCTTAGGTGCATTAAAACGAATATCTTTTGGAAACTAAGGGTGGTAAAGCCCTCATCACATACAATACTCTTGGCTGTTCGAGGTCCACTCTTCCCAAAGCCTAACCAGTTAGCAGCTCTTGGGTAAATGTTCAAAGCAGGGAGAGAACAGTGCTTGCTCAAATCCCTTGAGCATCACTTTGAAAATCTACGCCTGTGTGTTTATGGTTCTCATTAAGGGGCTGCACTATTAAGAACCTTCCCCATCACACATATGCTTTGCTAGATAAAGCAGGGTGCAGGCAGTGTCCAAAACAAATTTAATCTATTCTGAACTGCTGATCCCAGCAAGGCACTGCACAATTCAGCTTTCTGAATCACTGCAGAGCAAGGCATATAATACACTGCATGGCAATTACTATACAGACATTGGAATTTTTCCTTTCTTGTTGTTAAAGATCTTGCTGTCATTTGCTGTAATGACTTGAAATCAATCTGTAACCTTGCTAACAACCCTTTCCTTGGCTGGGAGGGGTGGTAAGGCAATCTACATTTCATGTTACCTCACTCTTCTCTGGGCCTGTCCTCAAATGTGTAATTAGCAGGGACAGTTCTCATCATCTGCAATGGCTTTGTGCCAGGAGAGGCAGAACCATGATTGCGGTTGAATCCCCATTGCCACTCAGGCACCCAGCCGAGCCATTGGGGACTGCTGTGTGGCTGGGGCCAAAGCTAAAACCAGTCCCTCCCTGACTAACTGTTCCTTACTGGACAAACACAAGTGATTGACATAACACTGCTGAAATGAAGAAAAAGTTTTATTGTTATATATCTGCCAATATAACCTGCATCTGAAGCTAAATATTCAGCATTACTCTTAGCCCATGCTCTAAACCCCAAATATCACTTCCCCATCACCCTCCCCTCCACCTCCAGTCAAGAAACACCTAACCAAGAGTCCATAGCTAGAACCTGGGAATGGTCTTTTTAAACCCTGTGACAACACTTTTAGGCAGATCCCATTGCTTCATCAGACTTGTCCTTAAGCAAGAGCCCAGGGAAGGACTGAGCATAAGGCCAGGAGGCTGTGGAGTGGTGCTCTCTGGGCTGTTCTCCACAGGATGACTCTCCCATGGGACCATACCTGTGAGAGGGGTGGGAAGAATCTGCCTACAGATATGTGCAATGTTACAGCTTTCACTTACAGCTCAGATTTCTTATGCCAAATGAAATCTAAGAAAATTTCCTCATCATGGAAAAGTTGCTTTTAGAAGACAAAGAGTAAATGGATAAACCCAGTAATTAAATTAAAAAATATTTCTATTTATTTAAGTACTCATACAAAAACCTCAAAGCAGTTTATCTACAAATTGACCAAACCCTATAAAATTCATGTCAGATAGGAAATTATATTTATTCTTATATAACTGATGATCAAATAGATGAACTTTAATATTTGGTTTAGGTAAGTCAGTGCCAAAGACCAGAATGTGCAATTCTTCTTTTACAGAAAAAAAAAAAAAAAAAAGGTATAATACTAATAGGAATAAATTTCTTTTATCAGTACACTGTACTTCTGGAAGAATACATTAAAGGATCTCTATGGTGTCTGGCTTTGTACTTTTGTGCTCCTATTTACAGCCATGGAGTAAGAAAGATTCTCCCAAAATTCAAACAATTCCAGAGAAAAAAGAGGAATAACCAGCTTCATACTCAGCTCTCAGAATATATAAAATTATGTCACTAAACTGTGTTTTTAAGGTAATCACTGGATATTAGCTCACTTGCGAAGATGCACATAACCTAAAGGGCATTCCAATAAATTACTTTCAGCATCTTTCTCTCTCCTGTGTGACTCACAGGGCTCCTCAGTGAGGAGGAGCTGGCACACAAACCTTGAACTACCCTTTTCAGTCTATGAAACTGTCCTGCCAGAGCCTGGTGCGGTGTCTCTGTGTGTAGCGCATGAGGGCTACACAAAATTCTTGGACTCAAGAACGGACTAATACGGACAGCAAGGTAAAACATGCTGTTTGGAGCCCCTGAAAACAACAAAAGCAAAGAAGTGAAGGTTTTCAAGGCTGTCTGCTTTTGCACCTTTGTCTTCTTGTGTTTCTTCATTCCTTCTCCTCCTATGATTCTGTATTTAACCATTTCCCCCACTTCTTCTGTTAAGTAAATCCGTGCTTAGCCTCACAGAAGCATTGTCTAGGTGGTCTGGAAACCCAGACAAACTATTATTCAAATCGAAGTCTGTCCAGTTTCTGATAACACCAAAACTAATTTATTTTTTGTTTATACTCCACTACCTTTGACAAAGCTTCCTCTAGAGATTTATATCTCCATCCTTACTGCCTTCCAACTGTTTGTCAATTTTTTTGTTTTGCAACCGACAACAGAAAAAAAATATCTGACATCAACCTTGGAAGAGGTACTGAGTGCAGAAGTTTTTTTTTCAGACGTGATAAAATCTTGCCTAAAACCATGTCCAACCTTTTCAGTAGAAAGTCCAGATGGCTTTGCAGCCTGTACAACAGACTTTATTCACTGATGCTTCTCTAAGTGTCAGCAGGGTGTTGTCTTCCAGAACTAGTAAATGCGCAATGAAAGGCAGCTCGGAGGGGAGAAATAAACACAAACAAAAAGAACCCTCACATAAATCCCCTTGCCTCCCCCCAACATCAAATTAATCTGAGAATTTCTACATGCATCTGACTGAAAATTCCCCCTTGGTGGAGAAAGGCTTTGCAAACAACTGGAGGTGTAACGGATGGGGTAGCTGTTCAGGCAGCTCCAGGGTAAGCAGTGATTTATGCACTCACTGCTGGCTCTAGGTCGCCCCTGCCTGCATTGCAAATATTTCAACTACAGGATCAGGACCATTCCCAAGTCTGTATGTAGGCTTCAGACTGCAGGATCCTCTAGTGCTGTTTTCACTATGGTCAAATTAGCACAAAGAAGAAATGGTAAGCCTGGCAGGAAGGCAGGCAGGGAAGGAGGTGGGTGAAGGCGCAGAGATTTGGGCTGAGTTTCTGCCCCTGTGCCTGGATCCCCTGCAGGCACATTTTGGTGAAGCTATGTGTGTAACTTCTTTGATATAGGTGAGGGTTAAATACTGTTTTACTTCAATTTATGGCCAAGGTCACCATGGGATTAGCACTGTCCTGCCCATCCCTCCACTCTGCATAGTGCCTAGCTTTAGACCTAGGCAATGTGGGAGGCTGAGCAGTAAAACAGCTCTGCTACAGCCAGCACTGGCCTTGCGGCTGTGCCGAGCCCCGATAGCAGCCAGGGCTTGCACTCAGCAACACGAGCATGGAAGGTGTCTGTCTGGTCTACACCAGGAGGAAAACTGCTCTCTTGGTACCACTTCTGAGTTCTCTAAAGGAATCAAGAAGAGGACAAAGCTCCAACCAGTATGAAGCTTAAGCAGCAATCACCATTTTAACCACCATGCATGTGATACTGGTGGTAGTGGTTAATACTGCAGCCACCTTGTTAGTATTCCCAATTCCATTAAAATTGTGTCGCTTTTCAGTTGGCAGCACTCTTGCTCCATGTCTGTGTAGAGTTTCTGCCAACATGGGTGTGCTCCAGGACCGGAGAGCCTTGGTACAACTGCAAGGCAAATAATAAATGATAACAACAGTGGGTAAATTCTCAGAAAAGAGGAAAAATAAAAGAATAGGAAAAATAAGAAGAAAAAAAAAAGAAAAGAAAAGGCATGGAAAAAAAGAAAAAAGGAAAGAAAAAAAAAGAGAAAAGGGAAAAAAATAAAGAAACCTGTTTTACACAAAGTCCTTCCAGCATGTCTCAGGTTTTGTTTCTTGTTGACACACTACTCTTGTTTTGAGTTGACAGCTGTGGTCCAGTCTTTGTCAGGTAATTAATCTGGGTAGTTCATTTTCACAGGTGAGTAGCAGGTTGGCACAGTCTCCTCTAGCAGTGGTTTGTCGGTTTGTTTTTTTCTCTTTTCAGAGCAGCAGGGGTATGAAAGTGTGTGTGTGTGTGAACATGGGTACACAACACACTCTCAGACCTGGCCAGCCGTTTGTTCCTTCCTCATGGAAGAGTTATATGCTGCAGGTATAACTCTTGTGCTTTGCAGTGTGAATGGAAGGAAACCTCAGACAGGAATTTAAAAGCATCAGACTTGCTGTCATTGATTACAACCGACAAAACATTAAAAACCCCAAGTTCCTTTGCCAAGATTGAGCACTGCTGGTGTGACTCACACAACAACTTCTGTGTCTGTTTAGAAACGAAACTGATTAAAAAAAAAGAAAAAGAAACGGGGAGAGAGAGAAAGAAAAGCCGTCATATTTCTTGGTGGGGAAATGGCAGGTGATTTACTGCATTTTAACATTTGGTTAGTTGTGAAGTAATGCAGTAATAATAATAATATTTTGCCCATACAGCAGCGACAGCTAAAATGAGCACATTTTCTTTTTCGCAATGCAGACAGTGCTCTGCAAGGTCACCAAGCTGGGAAACGTGATTCTATGGTTCTTGTGTCAAAGTGCCAAAATATCCTTTCACTGAAGCTGTATGCCTTCAAGCCATCCCTGAGCTCCACAGAACCACTTTCTTCTGTTTGATGGTTTCTCGCCACTTCCACACTGTGCCCCAAGATATCTGTCTTAACAAATGGCTGGGTGATACATGGCTGGGCAACACAATTGTACCTCAGCGTCTCTGTCCTCCACAGTCAAGACAAGCTTTCTCTATTTCTTCTTCCTTATATTTCTTCTTCCTTCTTCTTATAATGCAGTATGTTCTTAAAAACTAATCTGCGTATTAGTCTGTTTTATCTGTGTCCTGGGGTAGTCCACCCCTCTGCTCCCACAGGCAATCAAGTGGTTGTTCAGTTGAGACTGTGCTGTGAAAGGATGCTGTGTTACATCATACATTTTTGTCTCCTTGATTAGTCATACTAAAACGTACTTTGAGCCAAACAGCGTGGCGAGCTGTAGCATCTCTCTGTCAAGGATAACAAGCTTTCATCCCTAGGGGCAGGGTGCCCTGATGGAAACCAGTGTAGTGGTGTCTAGGCAGTTGGTGGCACTCTTTGCCTTTTCTTGAATGTTTGGGGTTGTTATCTTTATGTGAACACTTTAGTAACTACCCTCATTTCCAGCGCTCAGCCTGCAGAGTCATGCAAGAGTCCTAAGTGATGGCCATATTCTGGCTATCTCTTCCCGTAAGAGACTATTACTCTTCCCTGATCGTATGGGGTGCCCAGATCTACTGGCTCTCCGCAGCAGATTTAATAGGTTGTCTAACCCTTCAATTTCATTGCTGTAGTAACAGTGAATAGGTACCAGTAGTAAGTGATCAGAATAGAGTGATTTCCTTATGCCAGAAAATGGAATAAAATCCCCTCTCCTAAATCCCATTTAGCTCTACATTCATTACATTGACATGCTTTTGTAGTGAAATGTTCAGATCCTATTGGAATGTCCTAGATATTAATTTTCACTGCCAATAATGGGAGTCCTGTGCACTTAACGTTGTCCTTGGAACACACTAAAAATATGTTTCGGCAGCTAATGAAATTATCACAGACCCTACGACCTGGAAAACAAACAGAGTAAGACAGTCTTACCCTTGCTGGCTAAAATGATGTGGTACAGCTGCATTTTGTCATGTACTTTATATATATATATATATGCATATGTCATGCCAAATTGTAGATTGCCATTTTATACATATATATATTAAAGTGGTTAAGGAAGCTTTTTTTAGCTGACATTTCCAACACATCTCAACAACTGTTTTGCTAGAATCTATGCCATGTATCATGTGCTTTTATGGTTTCTTTTACACATATAGAGTTTAACTGTTGGAAGACTAACACTCACCAGTTTCTAACAGGGATGTAGTAGTGTTACCCCTTTTTTTCTCTATTCAAACTTAACATCTCAGGCTTTACTACTTTTATTTTGTCCTTAATATTTTTGTGCATATAAAACTAAAAAAACCCTCAGAACAAACTCTCATCAATGAGGTACAGAGATGTCTTTCAAGGTAAGCATGGTGGGAAATCTATCAGGGTATAAAACAGGGAGACGCTTGAGGAAATTTACTGTCATTGCAAAATGTATTGTCATGCCACAGAAAAGGACAACACCTGAGCTTCCCTTGGGTTTTTAAGTATCAGACTTGCATAGGTAGATGGTTGGAGTCCTTTGAAAGCTCAGTGTCATTGCAGGCCCAAACTAGATATAAGGCTGTCCTTTTATGTTATATGATGTCAAGGACATAAGTCTCTAATGCCTTTTGGTATAGACATGACAGACCTGGTCAGAAGTTGCGACCATTTTGTGAAGCAGCTATGGAATCCCTCTACCTCAGGTTTTTTACCTGCATTTATCTGCCTGCAGTACAACAGGGATGACCTCTCTCATGGTCTCAGTACATAAATCTCTGTGGCAAAGCAAAGCATTGCCATCACAGTGTTAGCATGTTAGCACCATGGGACAGCTCATCTGCATCAGAGAGACAAAATTAACACTTACTTCTTTTGCAGGTGAAATTCAGCAATAAAACCAGTCACTCAACACATTCAACACCAATGGGAGATGACACTGCAAAACCATCCTTCCATTTGTGTTCCCCTGTGTTTAACATAACATGGAAAGGTGCTGATTTTGCCTTCTTGATTGCCCCTCTGGGAAGGCAGAGGTGTGCATGGGCTGCCGCACCTTGCAGGCGGGAGGACAACCACTTTGCACCACATGGGTCCAGCAGCAGCTGCTTGCTTTGGGTACTGGCTGGTAGCAAATAAACAGCTGCAAGCTCTCTGGGGAGGTACACAGTTGCCCCACCAGAAGGATACAGCAGACATTGACTTGTATATCACTGGTCAGAGGCAGCCTCTGGGAGACTGGGCATGAGCCTCCATCACAGCCAGTGACATCAGTGCCATTAAGAGCTACTTATTTTAAGGAGAAAATGGCTTACTTGGGCTTAGGGAGACCAAGGGCTGATTCTGATTCTAGTTCAGTACCTGGCAAGAGTGAAATGCTTTTGTAGCATGTATCAGCTTCACAGGTATTGTACATAATGAAGGCTAAGGGAGAAGGAATCTCCTTGGCTGGTGGTCTTGTTCTTCCCCAGGAAGGCTGAGGATCCAGGAGCGTTCATATCACAAAAATTTCTAAAAATTGCTTAAGCGATTAGCAAAGTCCCTTAAAGGGAGTGCAACTACTTCATAAATTTTAGTTTAGAAAGCCTCAAACATAGAACTCACCTCAAAAGGCTTAGACTAGCACAACATGAAGAAGGAGAAATAACTATTAATGACTGGAACATTGCTCATGCCAGTTTTGGCAAAGGAACCACAGCTGCTGAGGTTCTCAATTAGTAAGAGTAGGGTGAGCTACATTCATTTCCATGTGGCAAATCCAATTGGACATGGGTGAGACTGCCATCCAAAATGCTTTATTTTTAGTGGTAAAGCACTTCAAAACCCAATTTCTAAATCCACCATCACTGATAATTTTAAGAAAGTTTTTGCTTTTCCTTTTCCCTCCACAAAACCTCCCTGCCAGACTGTAGCTGTGTTACGCATGGAAAGAATTCAGACTCTGAACCAAACCTTGGAGAAATCCATAGAAACATTTACCTTTGCTGAAGCAAGCATTGGTTTGGACTTCCTGTGTCTTTAAAAGTGGAACATTTCTTCTATTTCATGAGTTCAACTTTTAATGCAAAGCTTTTTAAAAAATTGCTTGTGCATTTGATTTCAGTCTACATCTGTAGAAATTTGGAATAGGTAATGGCTATCAGTGAGGCCTACCAACACATTTTTTTCAGGCCAACTGGCCCTGATGTATACCTGTAGCATGTCTTTTGCTAACTAGTACTATTTCTAAAAATCTCAATGATTTGCAAGAAACTCAAGTGACTCTGAACTTACAGCAGGGGATTGGAAATAGCAGCTCTCAATTATGGAATGCAGACAGACTAAAACCCACTGTATGAAACAAGGGATGGGATATTGAAACAGATTCACTCAATAGGACAAAAACTTTACAAATGTTTCTTGCAAAAATGCAAGAGAAAAGGACAGTCAGTTGTCCTTGTCCCCTGCTTTTCCCTCCAGATTTCTCCATTCTTTCTCATGCACTACTTGCTTGTTTACCCTTTGGCTTTTTACTGTTTCTTCTGAATAACTCTCAAATGCTCTTCATGAAGGTTTGTCTTTCTTGTTATCACATGTGAACTTCTTTCCCTTTTACCCGTCATATATGCTTTTTTTTTTTTTCTTTTTTTTCCCTTTTTTCTTCTGCTACCATTTCTAGTCTGCTCAGAGAAGAGGAGTATCCTGAGCAGTACAGGTACATGGCATAAGGGCATAAGAAGGGAAGATCTAAAATTCTGGACCTGGGTGGTATGACCTAGCATTGGGCAGAGACATGACACACTTAGCCAAGGATGTTACTCTGTGCATACACTAGAAAATGTGATTGTCCCTGCCATTGCGCAGAAGACATTTTGCAGTTGGATGGATACTGTGGGTTGGTAGGAGGACTATCCACTAGCGAGGTGAATGCAAGTCCTGGCTTTGGGTCAGGTAGTGGATGAAGAGGGGCTGCACATAACAGGAATTAAGCTCATTTCTTTCAGTGACTTTTCAGCTCTACCCCAATTTCAGAGCTTGGCCAAAGGTCCTCACCACTACCTATGGGTGGAATGAGAAAGCAGAAAATAGAACAGCAGCAGTGAAGTCCCTGGCTCTTTTATCTTTTACTGCTACAGAATGCTAGCTAGAAACTAGGAAATCACTGCTGTGTATTTTACAGAAATTACAAAATTTCAGCACTCTGATCTAAAATGTCCCTATCGTGTTTTTTGTGGGACATAAGAAAAAAAATTCATCCTTATCTGGAGATTAATATGAATGAAAAGTCATGAAGTCCAAGGTAAGTGCCTACTTTCCAGAGAAAAGGACTTAAGGCTGCTGGTTGACAGACGGCTGAACATGGGCCAGCAGTGTGCCTAGGTGGCCAAGAAGGCCAAGAGCATTCGGGCTTGTGTCAGAAACAGTGTGGCCAGCAGGACAAGGGCAGCAATCATTCCCCTCTACTCAGCACTGGTGAAGCTGCACCTCAAATCCTGTGTTCAGGTTTGGGCCTCTCACTGTAAGAGGGACGTAGAGGTGCTGGAGCGTGTCCAGAGATGGGCAACAGAGCTGGTGTCTAGAGAACAATTATTGCAAGGAGCAGCTGAGGGAATTGGGGTTGTTTAACATGGAGAAGAGGAGACTCAGGGGGATCTTATCGCTGTCTACAACCCCCTGACAGGAGGCTGTAGGCAGGTGGGGTCGGTCTCTTCTCCCAGATAACTAGCGATAGGACAAGAGGAAACTGCTTCAAGGTAACACCAGGGGATGTTTAAATTGGATATTAGGAAAAATTTCTTCACTGAAAAGGTGGTCAAGCATTGGAACAGGCTGCTCAGGGAGGTGGTGGACTCACATAGATGCTGTGCTTAATGACATGGTTTAGCGATGGACTTGGCAGTCCTGGGTTAATAGTTGCACTTAACTAGCTTTTCCAACCTAAATGATTCTATGATTCTAAGTGATGGGTACACAGGGTAAATGGATGGAGGCAAAGGCTTTTTTTGCTGACTAGTGCTACAAAACCCCCAAGCAGCTAAAACTTCACAACTTTACTGATTTTACCGTAAATGTTTTTGCTTACTCAAGCAGCAGATGGGACTACTGTACCAACTCCAAAGTGAATAAAGATGCTCATAATCCCAGTTTGGACATACTAATTGCGCAGGCGCAGGCAAGCAAGTGACGCACTGAATAAAACAAGCTTGGCAGTGGCTGGAAAATGGCCCTGCTCTGCTGGAAGTCCCCTCTCAGACCTGCATGCACATCCCACCACACAGGCACTGTTCTCCTACCCCTTCCTGCAGCTCTGGGCATGCACTGCGACCGGGGGAGTGCAAAGTAACCCATGTCACCACTGCCACAGCCAGCATTTTCTATGCCTCCCAGGGAGCCATACATTATCAAATATTGATATGGTTCCAGTAGGCTGCCACTCCTGACATTTGATGTATAGCTTTAGGTGTTCTTGTTTTAATTCAGAGGAGTCAATGAGGGATCAAAGGAAATGTATTTATCCTGTGCAGGGTGCAGAGTGACACGTCTCGAACCGGCGAGGGAGGAACTACAGAGCTGCTGAATTCCCCACTGGCTCTTTCCCTGGAGTCACCCAGTAAAGAGGACGAAGGCCAGGCTTTTAGTCAGCAAATGAATACTGTTGCCTGCCCTCCAACATTTCAAATATTTATCGTGTTAAATATCAACTTGGAGAATATTGCGTTCGTTTAAGCTTTTCACGTTCCAATGATTTTTTATTATTTCCATCTACCAAAATAAATGAAGAAAATGTTTCAGACTACACATGAAAGCATGTAAAAATCAATAACTGGATTTTAAAAGATCTAGAATGTCTTGAATAAATTCATTTTTCAAACATTTTTCTCTGATCTTTAAATGGCTTTTCTTGGAGCATAACATTTTTTGAGAAGTCAAATACAGAGCATTAAGGGTATAATTACCATTTTAATTATAACTCAATCATCCTATCTACTTTGCATAGAAATTACAGCTTTTATGTCAGGATTTTGGGTACTCACAAACATTCAGGAGTAATTAATGCTAGAGATTTTTACCATATATGAACTTTACTTTGTAGCACTTATTTCAACCTGGCTTCATTCACGAAATGTAAATATACCGAATTTTATATTCATGATTTCCAGGCAAAAAATCCTTCTTCATAAATACCTGTAAACTAAGACAAAAAAAGATCAAAACCTGACAATCCTGAAAACACAATGTATTTGCCTCCCCCTTCAAATGGGATCCATCTGTTTAAATATGACCCAATCAAATTCCAGTGGCAGCAATGAAAAAAATTATCACTAATCAGTATCTGACCAGGTTCATGGAGCGTTTCTGATAATTTTGTAAATATTTAAATATTTGCAAGTATTTAAGATTTAAAATCGTATTTCTAGACACCTTTAATATCTATTTTTCCTGTTTGAGTTTTTATGAAAAAGAAAAGCTATTTTTAAAGATTTATTTTAGAAAATGAGTTTACCTTGCAAATTTGCCTGTTGTATCTCCGCAATTATGAGTATATGTATGTGTGTGTACATGCGAAATTCAGCAAAATCAGTTACAACAGAGCTGCTTTTCATTTGATTAACCATGATATCAGATTTAAGCTATTTCTCCCTGTCAGTGTTGAAATAGGAAAGAAAATATTTTTGGGGTATAAATATAAGGAAATAAAATGATACTCCATTTACAAATGATCACCGCTCCTTATTTTACTGACTTTCTGCCTGTTCTGCATGTCACAAAAGACTATTCCATGCATTTCTATCATTCTCCATGTGTTGTGTTTTGCGGTGTGCTGGAGCAGCAGATGCCTTTTTTTTTTCTTTGAAAGCATGATAAAGCCACACAAATTTTACAGAGGGGTCTCACAGAATGTGTCTTCTGTCTTTGTTTGGATGTTAATGATAGCATCACATTTTCTACGCTCACTTATAATTTTTTGGTTCAAGTATGTTTTGGGGAGAAAAAAGGCAATTCTCCCGATAACAAGGCTCTGGCTCAAGTTGCAGCGCTTCACCCCCGCCCAGAAGTGGCTGTCTTTGTGTGGTGCAGTGGGCTCTTCTGTGCATGGAATTGCTTTTGCCTTCAGCGAAAGCTTTGCATGAAAGCCCAGGCCAAATCATGCCCCTTGTCTGGGAAGTGCTGCGGGATCTGGAGGGAAGATTCATGATTCTTATTATCAGCCTGCACTTGAGACAGATGCCTTACAGTCCCAGTGTGGAGCTACAAGTAGGTTACATCCGAAATGCCTGTGATTAAAGTGTTCATGCCGAATCACATTGTGCATTCTGCATATAGATGTGTAAACAGCTTTAAATTTTTTGACGGATGAATGAAAAATATTTTCTTATTATACCCATTAGCAGCATAAAGTGAAGGTGAATAGATTTTACACTTGGACTGCTCTGTATTCTTGACGGTTTCGTAAACAGCCCTCTCAGTCTCTCTCTGTCCCTAATCTTTGTCAGATGAAACTAGGATCCTGATGTCATTTTAACAATGGTATCTAAAAAGAGAAAAAAATAAATAAATGAGGGAGGATGTGAAACGGGAGGCAGAAAACAGAATTTATCAGAATCAGTCAGCTGGCCTGACTTGGAATTGACTTGCATCTCGTGTAGTCACTTACCCCAGTGCTAGAGAATTTCATAGTACCTGGCATAGGGGAAGATTTCAGAAATGTCTGAGCCCATTGATTTCCTATAAACTTGAGTCTTGTCCACACAGAGAACTTGCACCTGCTGAATTTAAATCAGCTGTTAAACTGTGTGAAGCTAAACCAGTGTAACCCCATGTGCAGCCACGCTATTGTCATGTACTTACAAGAAGGCAGGGAGACAGGAATAAATGCTTCTTCCTCCCTCCCATTTTCATTTTTAAGCAAGAGTCAATCTCAATTTCATCCTCAGGCTCTGGAAAGCAGGAATTGGGCTGACAAGGCTCAGTTAGCCCAGAGGATGCCTCCCATTATCCTGCTGGACAGGTTTTTGTGTGTTTGAGCACTCACTTGATGGGTGAAGCAAAGTCTGCTGCCCAGTGTGAGCTGTTCTAGTGCGCAGGGGAGGACACCCCGCAGGCACAAGAGCTGTCGTGGAGAATCGCTTGGCACCCTCTCCTGCCTCTGCACACTGACACTGTTGAGCCAACACATTATGGGCAGTAGGAACAAACCCTGGCTGAATCCAGATGACTTATGCCATGCAACAGGGCCTGACCTGGGACCTTCCACTCATTAATAACCAGGGCTAGATTTAATTAGGGACCTGAAAGAGCCTGTCCAGAATGTAGTACTGTCCTGGCAGGTAGTGGGCTGGATGAGAGTCTGGTTTATCTGGTGTTTGTGAATGCTGCAGGTAGAAGCCCTTTCCTGCTGAGGAGCTGACAGATGCTGTGTCTTCAGCCAGGGCCCTCCCGTGAAGCCCACCATGGTGGCACGCAGCAAGGGCGTCCTGGGCTTGAGGGAACTGCAGAGCCCATACCCAGCTGCTCAGGCTGCCACAGCACTGCCAGAGCACACGGTGGACTCCGTGTTATAAATATGCTTACAAGCACGATTTTCCCTCCCTTGAGCTGTGCTGTGTGGACCTCAACGGGAGCTGGGGCTGTGGTCAGGCCTCCTCTCCCAGTGGCAGCCATGCTGGCTGGAGACCTGCCACCCCCGGCAGCCCCTCCTGGCCCAGCTTGCTGCCAGCAGGGATCCTTGTTCCAAAGCAAAGGCTTCAGGTCACCTTGACTGTGGGCGCTAAGGTTAACCCTCCATCTCCAGTGGATTTCAGTGCACTCCTGCAGGGTGTCTCAGCAGGAACAAGCTGCCTTTCTTTCGTTTTGTTTTCCAGTGGATGCTGTTTTGTTAATCTTTATGTCAGCACTCAGCTTAAATTTGGTAGATCTGCCCATCTGCATTACTGATCTGCTGCTGAACTTCTAATAAAACAAAATGCCCTTTTTTGTTTTTGTGTTTAGTCTTTGGACTACCAGAGGGGGTTTTTATTATATCCATACAGTAATGTTTTTGGAATATTTATTCACTATGAAAAATTTTCTATATAAATTAAGCCATTCATCTGAATGTGTTGATTCTAATCTATGCAGAGCTATAGAAATTTCCCATTAAATGTTAGCAAAATCTCAGCTTCAAACTGAGATTTAGCATCTTTGCTACAGGAATGAAAGAGCAGTACTAGAAAGCATCTGAAATAATTCATTTTTATTTTTATGTCACTCTCCTGTAAATTTTAACAAGGGCTTAGCCCTCAAAGTGTTTTAAAAAACGCTTTCCCACACACAAGCCTGGACTGCAAATGAACCCTGATCTCAAGGCATGTGGAAAACAGGATTTATAGTGAAAACACTAGGTCAGCAAAAACCGTAATGATGCTGTAATGATGCTGAGGACTGGGCTGGTTCTTTCAGTTTGTTTCTTATAGAAGGAAAAAAAAAACCCCAACACAAAAAACCAGAAGAGGTGGATATCCTTACTTAAAGAAAAATGACCATAGAGCAAGCAATAATTCTTACGTTCTGTTTTGGTAATACCTCCAATTTAACAACTGTCTGTGAAAAGGAGTTTCTCACAATGAGTTATTTAGTCACTATGCCATCTAGGGTATAACTGTCATTCTGAAGGGAACATCCATGCTATGATTTGCTGTCAGTCTGTTGTACACTGTAAGTCCATTCATTTTTTCCCTTAACAGGTGGAGATAATGCTATGATACACAGTAAGAGATAGATGATAAAAACAATTCTTCAAGAGAAAAAAATAGACACAAGGGGTTTGGCAGGAAAATATGATAAAATGTTCCATTCTCCCTTTTAAAGTACTATAATAAAACATGTCTGAATTGAAGTACAGATAACATAAACAGCAGAGTAATCTCAGCATGATATTGCATAAGGAGCAATCATGAAGCATTCCCACCACAGCTGTCTGTCACACATTATTAACAAGAGTGTTTAGGACTATTAAATAATTGTGCTAAAGGGACATGATCAACTTATAAAAAAGGTGTTGAATTTGTATCAGTTGCATTTCACTCGGCAGAATTATAAGTAATTTCAAACCCAAAGATTTTAAAGCCAGAAGGGACCATTTTGATCTCCTCATCAAGCTTCCAGCACAGCGCTTACCATGAAAGTGTTGGAACAACTTTTCCTGAAATTCGCTCAGTAGCTTGCAGCTCAGAGGAAAACCAATATGAAAATGCCCTGCTCTATTCTGCTCCTGCTCATGGTAACTGGCAGAGGTTCCTGAAGACTGGATGAGAGCAAATGTCGCTCCTACCTTCAAGAAGGGCAAGAAGAAAAATCCTGGCAACTACAGGCCTGACAGCCTCACCTCCACTCCCGGGAAGGTGGTAGACAAAATCCTCCTGGAAAGCATTTCCAAACACCTGAGGGACAAGAAGGAGACTGGGGAGCTGTCCACATTGATTTAAGAAGGGGAAATTGTTCTTGAGCAACCTGATAGCCTTCTATAATGAGGTGACTGTCTTGGTGGATGAGGGGAGAGCAAATGGATGTTGTTTACCTTGGCTTTAGAAATGCCTTTGACACCATCTCCCACAGCAGCATCATAGACGAGCTGACAATGTATGGGTTAGATAAGTAGACAGTGAGGTGGACTGAAAACTGGCTGGAAGATTGAGACCAGAGGGTTGTGAACAGTGGCACAAAGTCCAGTTGTAGGCATGTCACTAGTGGTGTACCGCAGGGCTCAACACTGGGTCCAATAATATTAACATCCTCATAAATGATATGGATGATGGGGCAGAGTGTACCCTCAGCAAGTTTGGCTGTGATACAACACTGGGCTGTTAGGCTAGAGGATTATGCTGGCATCCAGGGGGACCTCAGCAGGCCAGAGAAATGGTCTGACAGGAACCTGATGAAGTTCAGCAAGGAGAACTGGTAAGTCCTATACTGGGATGCAACAACCCCAGGCACCCAGACAGGCTGGGGGATGACCAGCTGGAAAGCAGATTTGCTGAGAAAGAGCTTAGGGCCCTAGTGGACAAGCTGTGAGCCAGCAATTTGACTTCATGATGAAGGTGGCAAAAAGCCTCCTGGGCTGCACTGGAAAGAGCATTGCCAGCAGGGTGAGGGAGGTGATCCTCTCTGCTCAGCACTGGTGAGGCACATCTGGAGTGCTGAGTCTACTGCTGGGCTCCCCAGTACAAGAGCGGTAAGAACATACTGGACTGAGTCCAACAAAGATCCACTAAGATGATCAAGAGACAGGACCACTTCTCATATGAGGAGAGGCTGCAAGAGCTGGGGTTGTCCAGCCTGGAAAAGAGAAGGCTCAGGGGGATCTCATCAATGTGTATAAAAACCTGATGGGAGGAAATGAAGGCAAGGGAGCCAGACTCTTCTCAGTAGTGCCCAGTGACAGGACAAGAGGCAATGGGCAGAAATTAAAAACCCTGATGTTCAACGTGAATACAAGAAAACACTTTTTGTGTGTGTGTGTGTGAAGATGGTCAAACACTGGAACAGGATGCCCAGAGAGGCTGTGGACTCTCCATCTGTGGTCATACTCAAAACACAACCAGACATGGGCTTGGACAATCTACTGTAGCTCATCCTGCTTGCCTGCTTGAGTGGAGGATGGACTAGAAGAACTCCAGAGATTCTTTCCTTCTTCAGCTGTTCTGTGATTCCATCTATCAAAACTTTATAAATAACTTAATTCTTTCAACAAATTTCATAGTGGTCATCTTTTTTTTTTTTTTTTTTTAATTTGAATTGTTCAACAATCAGGCAGCAAAGAAAGCTAAAATAAATAAAACAATCACAAGCTGTTTCAGAAAGATGTAAAGTGTTGTATTTAGCACTACTCTTAGTTCCTTGCCTAGGTTTCCAGTTGACAATATTGCTTTAAACTACAAAAGCAAAACCAGCCCATGACACAGCCAGTTACTTTTTTGTCACTGTCTTTTTAGGCCACTTGGAGATATCTGCATTGATATTAAAAAGCCATTATAAGCAATTTAAACTCTGAATTGATCCTGACACATACATTCAGGTCTTCCTCATATGGCCTTTCAATAGCTCTCGATTCAACTGAAGACAAGCATCACCCTATAAACAGAAGAGATAATTATGCTTTATTGATTAGCCCTTCAAGGTATGAATGGAAACCAGGCAGCTATTTGAGAACAACCATCAATGTGGTTTTTAAATTGTACTATCTCAGTCTTTTCCTTTCCAAATATTCCCTAAATGTGCTCCTCTCACATGGAACCTGTACCCAACAAAAATTTGCCACCAGCTTCAGTGGAAACCAGTATGTTAATACAGATTTATACATGGTGACTTCATATACTTCCCACAGTCGTGTCCCAGTGTTACTCACTGTTATGGGTTTATCCTGGCAGGCAGCTCAGCCCCACGCAGCTGCTCCCTCCCTTCCTCCCAGATGGATGGGTAAAAATGAGAACACTTGTGGGTTAAGATAAAGACAGTTTAACAGGTCTATTATTAATGCCTTAACTCTGAACATCCCCCTCTTCCTTCTTCCCCCAACTGTTATTGCTAAGCATGACATCATACAGTACGGAATATCCCTTTGGTCACCTGGGGTCAGCTGTCCCAGCTGTGCCCACTCCCAGTTTCTTGCCCAACCCCAGCCTTCTTGCTGGTGGGAAAGGGTGAGAAGCAGAGAAGGCTGTGACGCTGTGTAAGCACTGCTCAGCAGTAGCTAAAACACCCCTGTGTTATCAACACTGTTCTGGTCACAAATCCAAAACATCGCATCATACAAGCTGCTATGAAGAAAATTAACTCCATCCCAGCCAAAACCAGCACACTCACTTAGTTTCCTCTTAACACTGGCTCATTCATCTCTCGATGTATTGCACACAAACCCCTCAGATGCATTGCAGACTGCTCCCTTTCTCTAACAAACTGCAAACCCCTCCACAGCTGCCAAATACAACAAATGCTGCTGTTTAATCCACTGTCAACATTGATTGGCTTCAATTTTGCTAAGTAAGGATTTTAGCACCTGCCCCATCTATCCTATAATAAATGTGCCACAGTAGACTCATCAACAGACATCTGACTTACTATATTTCCAGTTTACAGCTGAACCTCTAATCAACCATTTCTCAACCTTCTGCTTTTTGCTAATTAAGCCCCTCAGAAATCAGAACCAGGTATGTTAGAAAAAAAGGAGAATTTAATAATTCTATGTCTGAATTTATCTTAGCATTTGAGAGAACCAGAAAGAGCTTTGTTAGGATTACTAGCAGTCCTTTGAACTGGAAACATACTGCATTGAAAAACAGTGAAATTGTTCACAGCTGTTACTAGAATGCACTTAAACTCAGAAGATAAATTTTAGGTTACCATCATAGGTACAAATAAAAGAAACAGTACTTTTTTCTTGCCTGATCCCTTGGCCGTACCAATCAAGCACTGAGATGACTGCCCTCATATTCTCCCTTTCCAGTTTTTTCCCAGACTGACATGTGGGCTCAGTCTCTCCATCCACAGGGAACCCATCAGAGTGCACTTTCCTTGGTTTAGTAGAACTGTGCCCCAGTCATTAGCACAATGTCACCCGCTACTTCATTCTGTATAGTATAAAGCAAGAAGAGGCCCACAGATCTCATAAAAAAGAAAAATTTTCTGTATGAAAATAATTAATACAGTCAAATCCAAATGTACACAACAGAAATCTGCTGCCTCCTGGTATTCTCGATTCCTACGTTGACAGCTAACTGATGCTAGAGGGCTCACACATGCATTATAGAAACAAGACTTCTGGATGCAATGTACCCCTCTGCAGAAAGTATGAGGTGTCCGTGGCAGCCAGGTTGCCCCAAAAGAAAAGCAGAGACTTCATCCCTTCATAGTGGTATGCCTCTGCTATCCCATTGACCCCGTGCTTGCAACAAATGCCACAAATACTCCTCTTCCAGCCGCCTTCTCAGGTGTGGGAGGAGGGAGCTGCCAAGGCATGGCAGGAGGGGCTTTTGCACAAGCTCTGGGTGTGTATATGCTGGAGCCAGGCCTGCACTGTTGTGGGCTTCTGGGCTCAGTACAGGCACAGCTTGGCATTAGTGAACCTGTGGTACCCTCAAAGTCTGGGTCGGTGTTGTACTGCCAGCAAAAGTATTCCTGCCAGATGCTGAGGTCAGAACTGGGTGGTTCATGACGCTGCCAGATGCCCGCATTTTTATGCAACTCACAACCTAGCCTGAAAAATTCCATTTTAAGTGAAAAAGTACAGCTGTCTCATCAAGAAAACAAATTGAGATGCATCATATCAAAACCTGTTTCAGGTCACAGCCACAGAATTGATCCATTGTGTAGGCTTTAATTAAGAAATAGTTTGATAACATGCAGCTACAAGGAAGCACTTATAAAGCCCAAGACTCCCCTTACACCCTCTGTGACTCTGCACTCTGCATGCTCAAATAGGCTCATAACTCTAAAAAAGAGGACACCCAGGGCCCCTGCATTAAGAAGAGAAGAAACAGGACCAAATGGAGACACCAGTATGTGTTGGTACACCTTGACAACATGCTGCCTGGCCAGCTTACTGCTGTGTTTGGGTTAACTGCATTGTTCTCTGTGTGGGACTAGTTTGGGTAGCTCTTGCTTCAACAAAGTTCCCATTTTTATATTGAATATATAAAGACCGAGTGTCTTGAGATATCTCCTGCTGTCAAATATCGTTGAACAGTCTCAAGGATTACTAGCTGCAGCAGAAAGCTGATCACAGAAAACCAATTTTATTAGGAAAGCCATCTGAAAACATGCACAGAAGTCTCTTCTGCAGAAATATTCACATCACACAAATGGCTGCTACCGTGAAGGAAGATAAAAGGATTGGCAAATTTCTCTGACTGCTTCATTGGCCCTTCTAGGTTCTGCACTGCAGCAGCAGCACAAAACTTACTGAAAGAGGACAAAAATGTTTAGCTGATAGCTCCATGCCCTACAGGAACCAAAAGTTCCCATGTATTCATTAAACTTATCTGTAAAGAAGCCTAGCTTTGGACTCACAGGGCAAACGGTCCCTCTGCAATTGTTTTTAGTTGTAAAAGCTTTCTGTTCATGAAACACTAGATGAAAAAACCACAAACAATTTGCTGTACCCAGAATTATCCCAGTAACTGAAAGTATGAGAAGGCTGAGTGATATACAGGGCATATTTCCCCCAGTGATAAAATAAGAATGACCTCTGTGACTTCATTTAGGTTCCACCTCTCCTGAGTTATGAGCCGTTGCTCACTTGTAGGGTATATCCCATATCTCACTCAAACTCCCAGTGGACCACAAAACTCCCTTCCAGAAAAAAATTGTGCTTCCCTCAGTCTGTGGAGGATTACCCATGTCAAGAGAAGTTATATTATTGTCTTTAGTGCTGCTAGGAATTACTTTCAGGATGTTTCAGCTCATTACCTCAAGTCTTCATCGGCTATTTTCTGAGCACGGTAACCTTTGTGATGCAGGTACTGTATATATCTATAGTATTGATTCTGCCTCTCCTGTTACATTACATGCAATACATGTAAACAGGCAAGAGTGTTCCACTACTGGCTAGCAAGGTGCAAAATGGTAGTGGATCTTGCAGCTACAAAACGCAGATAAAACCTCGAAGTAATCAGCTGAACTGTCATGGAACTAATTCCATGATATAGTGGAAGCAATTATTTGCACTTGTATGTCTTATTGTAAAATACAATCAGTGCTAAACCAATCCTGTTAGTGTTGTCAAGGACACATTTAGCTCCAAATGCTCCCCTTTTAATCAGTAACCGGTTATTAATTAATTAGGTAGTGATCATGTTGTTTTTCATACGTGTGTATTATTATTGCACTTGATTTTGTGCCTCTGCACAGATCACTGTTAGTCTGCTGCAAGTGCAATCACGTTAATGTGCTCTAATGCAAGCAGTTATCACAAGCACGGGGCACCTAACAGTTGACCTAAAATTTTACTGAATTGTTCATACAGCTGCTTTCTTACTTCCAGCTCCAGCCTGCTCCTGCCTGGATGAGGCGTGCCAGGAGAGAGGAGACCAGTCCTAGGAACAGCAGTGTCAGAAGGGAAAATGGAAACCTGCAACAGGACAACCAGAGCCAGGAAAGGGAATTAGGGCTCAGGACTTTGGAAGTTGCGTGTGACCCCGTGCTGTGGGAGGCCGTGTCACGGGAGGGGGGGACTGGCCACACGTGGGGCACGGGAGAGCTGCCTGCTCGCTGCCTGCAGCCGGGTGTGCGGGGCTGGCAGCTGCCTGACACTGTCAGGGCAGAAGGCAGCTGAGAAAGCAGATGAGCGAGTAAGCAGAATATGCAGCAAACTGGAGGTGTCTCACAGCTCTCGCTTGTCTGCTGTGCTGCAGGGAAAGATGTAGTCCCCTTTTTCTTTTTTGGTCCCAGCTTTGGGAAATCATCAGTTTTAGTGGTGGGGGTGAGACTGCCTGTAGAGAGCAAAATATTTGTTAACAGTTAACACAGAAGAAATCCTCTGTCCTCCTAGCATTAGTGATGCTTATGCTTACTAAATAATGCATTTTTTAGTATATATTTCTTCCGGTCTGAAAGCTTTTAGCAGGAGCAGATACCGTCTGTGTCGAGAGACAAATACTAGTAAAAAAAAATCTTTATATGAATTGCATTTAATAGGGGCCAGAAGCAGTGAACTCAGAATATTCAGCTGAAGTAGTTCAGTCAGAGATATTTAAACTTTTTACTGTGTTCATTTAAATAGAGAGGCCTGAACTGGAGATTAGCTATTTATCAGCTGCGTGATGGAATGAGAAACAGCTGCAACATATTTCAGGGTAAGTTTTATATTTTATTCACTATAAATCCACAGGTTCAAATTCTGCTCTGGTTTATGCCTGTGGGAATATGGAATAAAGGTATTAGCTTCCCACATTGTTTTGTGTCTTCATGCCCACATATATCACAGCAAATAGTTTATGTTGGTTCAGTTATTCACCTTAATTTCCCAGCCACAAAAAAGACTTTTAATATTTGTAATGCTAGCATGTATATGCGCAAAGAAATAAGCTCCCAGAATATAGCACGTGGCATAGGCAGCAAAACACAGCTCCCAGCTCCCACCAAAGCGTTTCCCTATGTGTACCTTTGCAAAGATTTCACTTCAGGACTGTGCTGTAACTCCAACAGCTTCCTTCCCAGACTTGGGGGTTTTGCCTGATTTTTAACAAAGGTGTCAATTCTGCTTCTCATACCAAAAGCTGTTCCTAGGTCCTCAGTGGAGTAATTTCTGCATTTTAAGCCTCTATTCCTGACCCCATCAAGTCTCCCTCACATCTGCAGCTGGGAGCAGCCCTGCTCCCACACACCAGATACCACTGCCTAGCAAAGGCAAATCTGCCTGTGCTGATGTCCCTGAAAGCATCTCTTGTTTCGAAAGGGAGAAGGAAAAAAACCTTAGGCTGCTAACAGCTACAGTATGAGTGTTTAATTTGCTCAGATCAATTTCTGTCAAAGGCAGCCTGGAAGGCTTTTTTTTTTTTTTTTTCCAGCTTGTCTTTGCAATATTTCTTTCTCTCCTGCTGCTCAGTTCAGCCTCATTGCATTTATCTGGTGACCTGTTGTTATCAAAGGCTCCCCAACAGATCCCCCGGATTTGCACAAGTTACTCCTGCTTTACCATGGTGAAGCTTTACTCAGATATCTCCTTGATTTCAGCTCATTTACATGGCAAGGGTGTTAACCTGCCTGTAAGGACTTTCTAGTTTAGCTTGTTTGCTCGATTTTTGATATATAAAGGAGATCACTTTTTCTTCCTTTTTTTTTTCTTTCTCTTTGAGAGAGGGAGGGCTTAAGATCTCTCTAAGTCCACAAATGTCCAAGAAAAGATGGAGGCAAAGATGTAATTTTCTGAAAACTTACACTCATTTTAGGATCCTGCCTATTCATAGAGAGATAAATTTCAAAATATCTACATCAAAGACAAAATCTGAAAGATCTGTTACATTCTTTTTTTATGAATACAGGATTTGAGATGAAAATTTATGCATTGTAGCTTGTCAGTGTTTTGAGGAATGCTACTCATTTCTTCCCATCAGTGTTCTCCAGAACGTGGTGACAGAAGCAGCCTCATCCCTCCTGTACATTGATTTCCCTCAAAGTCAAAATGTAAAACATGCAGCTGAAGGTTCTTGCCCTGCGGAAGCAGAGGGCATCTCCTATCAGTAGGATTATTATGATTGTCACCAAAAATATCCTACACTAAAACAAAAAAAAGGAAGGGAAAAAATAATTTCTACTTGAGGGTTCATATGGCAATATTTTGTGGTTTTGTTTTTCAAAACTTTTTGTGGATTTCAGTAAAATCGTCTGCTTTTTTAGTAAATAAATAGGTTTTCAGTTGCTTTGCTGTCTTGTCTAACTAGTAGCCAGCACCTAGTGGAAGGGCAAATACAACGCACAGACTCCTGCAGTCAGGCTGAGATGCTTGCCAGAGTTGATGGTTGATGTTTGGCCTAAACCATCAGAGAACCAGACAGATGTGGATGAATGATGATCAGCAGGAATGTGCTACACCACTGAAGAAGGTTTCTTTTTGAAGAAGACAAGTACAGAATGGGCAAAGATATCTCTGTGTTAAGAACTTGTACCTGCTGTTCTCGTAACATCCATGTAACTCTATATAGGAAAAAATCCTGACCACTGAAGGAGGAACATGCAATGCCACAAAAGGCAGCAAAATATGTCAGTGTTTTAATGTGTTGTCAGTCCTGGCTGGGAATAGCAAAACCCTTGGGCTGACCTGCAAGCTTAATGATCCATATGATCAATAGAAATGTACGTGCCTGGGCTTTTTCTTTTTTTCTTGGACAGGAGTTGATAACTACCTCTAGCATTTGTGAAGATGTTTTCCAGAACAGTGACCCTCATGGGACATTCTTCTTCTCTCTATGTTATCATGCTATGAGTCACCATAATACATTATTACAGGACACTGTTTTGAGGCAGTCATGCTGCTTTCCAAGTGGTGCCTGCTAACTTGTGGTTCAGAGAACAGCTTTAAGAGCTATGTGATCTGTTTCCATGGTCATCTGAATTGCTGATACTCAGACGCAAAAGCTTCAGTGTGGCTCTGATTTGTATCTTCTGGTGTGCACCAGTCAGCTCATCTGGCTGGCATTGCTGCCATAATCACAAGCCTTCAAGGAACTCGATTTTATGTCTCTTGTGTTATCAACCACTGCTCCCTGTTATTTTCTAGCTTGGCTTTTTGGCTGCTGCATGTTGATGGCCACTCCCTCGGTTTGCAGTATAGCTGGATCAGGTTTAAACAAGCATTTTCAATTTCTGCACCTCTCTTGGACAGTGTTTCTCTGCAATGACCAGGATAACCAAGGCCTAACAGTGTATTGGTGGTGCTGCTATGAACTGTTGTCCATATGATCGGTGTACAAGGGTCATTAGGCACCAAGAGTTAGAATTACTTGTATGTGTATCAAGGAGAGTAGAAAAAAAGAGGGGACTGATTCAGAAGTAATGAGTTTATTCTTATATATCCCTGTGAGGATTATTCCTTAAAAGTACAGGGCAGAGTTGATTTGGATGAAAGCTAATTATCAGACAAGAAATTAAGCCAGTGTTGCCATTCTCACCCTCTTCACAAGACCTCAGAGACTCACGTTATTCCTTATGTTTAACCTAATAAAGCAATGACACACATAGGAGGGAAAGGAGTTGATTGTAATTATTTCTGTGAATAATAGTGCCAAGTTCATAGGAGATGGCCTAAAAATAGGAACTCAACAATTAAATGACATGAACAAAGAGTCTAGAGGTCATGGGACACTTAGGCTATCTCTCTGAACAAACCAAAACACATTCATTTTTTTCATTTATCTATGTTTGTTCAGGGACTGTTCTCTTTCCATCTTTAGTTTTTAAAGGTGAATTGGATATAGAGAGTGAGAAGAAATAGCACACAAAGAATTTATACAGCAAATCTTTGTGGTTTCAGTAGCATGGGCTTATTTGGATGATGTCTCAGTGTAGCACTGATTTTAAGGTACCATTGTCTGAATTCGGAGCTGATTACAAGGCTGGTGTCTGCAGTAGATGTAAAGACAAGTAGGTTAAGAGCAATCACGCTTAGGTGTTTTCATACCAAATGTCTACTCCAGTTCAGAAGACAATAGGAAATAACAGTTGCTTGCTTGGAAGTAAACTATCAACTAGAAAACTTGAAAGGATGAAAAAGCAAAATGAATTTGTCTAAAGACAATGTTGAAGCTTTTAAAGTAAAGGAGGAGAGGTTTATGGGTGCATTAATATTTTATGTGTCTTAGAATTCAGCCTAAGAAGCTGATGGGTATAATGAGACATAGACAATATGGATAGTTTTCATGGAATAAAACTTTGTGATGAAAGGAAATGGATAATTTACTCACTTTCCCAGTGAATATGCATATTTATCTCCCATTTTTATTTCTCAGGAGTTTGCAAAAATA